>NC_141879.1:262435000-263685000 GCF_056163025.1 Triticum urartu
ATGACCTGCCGATGCATAGGAAGAGAGTTAGACTTCGTCATTACATGATATATGTTGCTTTGTGCTCACTACTAAATTACAAATCATTGCTAATTAAAATTGGCTTTGATATACCTTGGGATCCGGGTGGATTCACTACTTGAGCACTATATGCCTAGCTTAATGGCTTTAAAGAAAGCGATGCCAGGGAGACAACCCGGAAGTTTTAGAGAGTCATGTATTTCCGTTGAGTGCTTTTATATAGTTTAAAAACAAAATAAAATAAAGAGGGGAACCCAAAACTTTTTCAAAAAGGAAAGTGAAAGTGAGAAAGACAAGCATTGTTGAAGTGGGAGAGCTCCTTGAACTTTGTTCATGCTCACGGCAACTTTGTGAACCTTGGTTACAGAAACTTTTCAACAAAAATAATTATCCCCTTGTACAATTCCATTTTATTATAAAAATAATGTGCCAAGGTTTGCCTTTAGGATGTTTACATTTGCTTGATGGTTTGTACGGTGCAGGACAGAAACTTTGATTGTAGTGCGCGGTTTATTTTTAGCTGGAACGTCAAATGGTTCTGATTATTTTTGCACTATCTTTCTATACAAATTGCTTATTTTTCCTAATTTTGTCAGAATTTTTCAAGTATCAGAAGTATGGTGAATGTTCAGATTATTACAGACTGTTGTGTTTTAGACAGATTCTATTTTTGATGCATAGTTTGCTTGTTTTGATGAAACTATCAAATTTATATCAGTGGTTTAAGCCATGAAAAGGTTATATTACAGTAGACACAATGAAAAAACAAAATATTAATTGGTTTGCAACAGTACTTAGAGTAGTGATTTGCTTTATTATACTAACGGATCTTACCGAGTTTTCTGTTGAAGTTTTGTGTGGATGAAGTGTTCGATGATCGAGAAGGTCTCGATGTGAGAAGAAGGAAGAGAGGCAAGAGCTCAAGCTTGGGGATGCTCGAGGCACCCCAAGTAAATATTCAAGGAGACTCAAGCGTCTAAGCTTGGGGATTCCCCGGAAGGCATCCCTTCTTTCTTCAACAAGTATCGGTATGTTTTCGGATTCGTTTCGTTCATGCGATATGTGCAATCTTGGAGCGTCTTTTGCATTTAGTTTTCATTTTTATTTATGCACCATGCTGGTATGAATAGTCCTTGGTTGATTTATAGAATGCTCTTTGCACTTCACTTATATCTTTTGAGTATGGCTTTGTAGAATGCTTCATGTGCTTCACTTACATCATTTGAAGTTTGGATTGCCTGTTTCTCTTCACTTAGACAACCGCCATTTGTAGAATGCTCTTTTGCTTCACTTATATTTGTTAGAGCGTGGGCATATCTTTTGTAGAAAGAATTAAACTCTCTTGCTTCACTTATATCTATTTAGAGAGATGACAGGAATTGGTCATTCACATGGTTAGTCATAAAATCCTACATAAAACTTATAGATCACTGAATATGATATGTTTGATTCCTTGCAATAGTTTTGCGATATAAAGATGGTGATATTAGAGTCATGCTAATGGGTAGTTGTGGATTAGTAGAAATACTTGTGTTGAGGTTTGTGATTCCCGTAGCATGCACTTATGGTGAACCGTTATTGTGGACGAGCGATGGTCTTTTCCTACCAATCTATCCCCCTAGGAGCATGCGCGTAGTACTTTGTTTTGATGACTAATAGTTTTTTGCAATAAGTATGTGAGTTCTTTATGACTAATGTTGAGTCCATGGATTATACGCACTCTCACCCTTCCACCATTGCTAGCCTCTCTAGTATCGCTCAAATTTCACCGGCACCATAAACCCACCATATACCTTCCTCAAAATAGCCACCATACCTACCTATCATGGCATTTCCATAGCCATTCCGAGATATATTGCCATGCAACTTCCATCATTATCATATACATGACTTGAGCATTCATTTTCATATTGCTTTGCATGATCGCAAGATAGCTAGCATGATGTTTTCATGGCTTGTCCCTTTTTTGATGTCATTGCTACGCTAGATCATTGCACATCCCGGTACACCGCCGGAGGCATTCATATAGAGTCATATCTTTGTTCTAGATATCGAGTTGTAAGTAAATAAAGTGTGATGATCATCATTATTAGAGCATTGTCCCAGTGAGGAAAGGATGATGGAGACTATGATTCCCCCACAAGTCGGGATGAGACTCCGGATGAAAAAAAATAAAAAAGGAAAAAAAGAGAAAGGCCAAAAAAAGAGAAGCCCCCCAAAAAAATGAGAGAAAAACAGAGAAGGGACAATGTTACTATCCTTTTACCACACTTGTGCTTCAAAGTAACACCATGTTCTTCATATAGAGAGTCTCTTGAGTTATCATTTTCATATACTAGTGAGAATTTTCATTATAGAACTTGGCTTGTATATTCCAATGATGGGCTTCCTCAAACGCCCGAGGTCTTCATGAGCAAGCAAGTTGGATGCACACTCACTTAGTTTCAGTTTGAGCTTTCACACACTTATAGCTCTAGTGCATCCGTTGCATGGTAATCCCTACTCACTCACATTGATATCTATTGATGGGCATCTCCATAGCCCGTTGATACGCCTAGTTGATGTGAGACCATCTTCTCCTTTTTGTCTTCCCCACAACCACCATTCTATTCCACCTATAGTGCTATGTCCATGGCTCACGCTCATGTATTGCGTGAAAGTCGAAAAGGTTTGAGAACGTCAAAAGTATGAAACAATTGCTTGGCTTGTCATCGGGGTTGTGCATGATGTGGATATTTTGTGTGGTGAAGATGGAGCATAGCCAGACTATATGATTTTGTAGGGATAACTTCCTTTGACCATGTTATTTTGAAAAGACATGATTGCTTTATTAGTAGGCTTGAAGTATTATTGTTTTTATGTCAAATGATAGACTATTTCTTTGAATAACTCGTATCTTAATATTCATGCCATGATTAGACATGTGATCAAGATTATGCTAGGTAGCATTCCACATCAAAAATTATCTTTTTTACCATTTACCTACTCGAGGACGAGCAGGAATTAAGCTTGGGGATGCTGATACGTCTCCGTCGTATCTATAATTTTTGATTGTTACATGCCAATATTATACAACTTTCATATACTTTTGGCAACTTTTTATACTATTTTTGGGAATAACATATTGATCCAGTGGCCAGTGGCAGATCCTGTTTGTTGCATGTTTTATGTTTCACAGAATATCCATATCAAACGGAATCCAAACGGGATAAAAACGGACGGATCTTATTTTTGGAATATTTGGAAAATTCTGGAAGAAAAATCCACGCGAGACGGTGCCCGAGGTGGCCACGAGGCAGGGGGCGTGCCCCTGACCCTCGTGGGCCACCCGTAAGGCGGTTGATGCCCTTCTTCGGCCGCAAGAAAGCTAATTTTTGGTAAAAAATCACGGCGAAGGTTTCATGCCAATCGGAGTTACGGATCTCCATATATATATATATGAAACAATGAAAGGGCAGCAGACGAGAACGCAGAAACAGAGAGAGACAGAGAGACAGATCCAATCTCGGAGGGGCTCTCGCCCCTCCCATGCCATGGAGGCCAAGGACCAGAGGGGAAACCCTTCTCCCATCTAGGGAGGAGGTCAAGGAAGAAGAAGACGAAGGGGCCCCCTCTCCCCTTCTCTTTTGGTGGCGCCGGAACGCTGCCGTGGCCATCATCATCATCACCGCGATCTACACCAACACCTCCGCCATCTTCACCAACATCTCCATCACCTTCCCCCCTCTATCTACAGCGGTCCACTCTCTCGCAACCCGTTGTACCCTCTACTTGAACATGGTGCTTTATGCTTCATATTATTATCCAATGATGTGTTGCCATCCTATGATGTCTGAGTAGATTTTCGTTGTCCTATCGGTGGTTGATGAATTGCTATGATTGATTTAATTTGCTTGTGGTTATCTTGTTGTCCTTTGGTGCCCATCATATGAGCGCACGCGTGGATTACACTATAGGGTTAGTTGTATGTTTATAGGACTATGTATTGGAGGGAAAGAGTGACAGAAGCTTCAACCTAGCATAGAAATTGATGCATACGGGATTGAAGGGGGACCAATATATCTTAATGCTATGGTTGGGTTTTACCTTAATGAACGTTAGTAGTTGCGGATGCTTGCTAATAGTTCCAATCATAAGTGCATAGAATTCCAAGTCAGGGATGGCATGCTAGCAGTGGCCTCTCCCACATAATACTTGCTATCGATCTAGTAAAGTAGTCAATTGCTTAGGGACAATTTCGCAACTCCTACCACCACTTTTCCACGCTCGCTATATTTACTTTATTGCTTCTTTACTTACAACAACCCCTACCTTTTATTTACTTGCTCTTTATTATCTTGCAAACCTATCCAAGAACACCTACAAAGTACTTCTAGTTTCATACTTGTTCTAGGTAAAGCGAACATCAAGCGTGCATAGAGTTGTATCGGTGGTCGATAGAACTTGAGGAAATATTTGTTCTGCCTTTAGCTCCTCATTGGGTTCGACACTCTTACTTATCGAAAACTGTTGCGATCCCCTATACTTGTGGGTTATCAGTGTCGCCCATTGACCTCAAAGTTCAGCGGAGGAGAATGACCTTCAACAAGCTTGGCAAAGACATGGGAGCACTGTAGTATGTTGATGTCATTGTGAGTTCCTGGCATACTAAAGAAGGAGTGCCAAATCCAGAGGTCATGTGTGGCCACTGCCTCAAGTACCACACTACAACCACCCTTGGCGCCTTTGTACACCCCTGCCAAGCAAATGGACAATTTTTCCATTTCCAATGCATGCAGTCAATGCTTCCAAGCATCCCAGAAAATTCTCTTGCTGCATTCTGTGCTAGGATCCGAGCAGTGTCTTCAACATTGGGTGACCACAAGTATTGCGGTCTAAACACTGCCACCACTGCCCTGCAGAACCTGTAGAAATACTCAATGGTCGTGGACTCGGCCATGCACCCATAGTCTTCCAGTGAATCACCGGGAGCTCTGTATGCAAGCATCCTCATAGCTGTCGTGCACTTCTGGGGTGAGGTGAATCCAAGTGTGCCGGTGCACTCCTTCTTGCACTTGAAGTAACTGTCGAACTCCCTGATGGAATTCACAATCCCGAGGAAGAGCTTTCGGCTCATCCGATAAGGGCGCCGAAATACTTTGTTGCCGTGCAGTGGAGCGTCGGCGAAGTAGTCGGAGTAGAGCAAGCAATAGCCTTCCAGGCGATGCCTCTGCTTTGCCTTCAGCCAGCCCGGCGCCGCGGCTTTGCATTGCTCGCGAGCAGGCTAGCCAGGGCGGCGACGACCATGAGATGCTCTTCATCCTGGGCGTCGGTATTAGCTTCCTCCTCCAGCAGCGCCGCGAGCGCCTCCTCGTCGTTCGAGTCCATCGCCGAGCAGACTAATCGCCGAACACCTAGCGGGCGTGGTAGGCGCGCAGCCGCTGGTGGTATCCCGTCCTGCGCGGTTGGAGCGCCGGAAAGCTCGGCCAGAAATGGGGTGGACGATGCTGCGGCGAACCCTATCTCTTTTTCGACGGGGGAACCGCCTATCTAGCGGTGGTGGTGGTGGGGGGGTGGTTGGCGCCGGGATCGGCAAGGCGGCAGGAGGGCGTGCGCACGGGGGGGGGGGGGACGAATCTGGATGTGCAAGATGCGTTTTCTTCTGACAGTGGTGGCCCAGACGCGGTTTTCCCTTTCGCCGGAGCCCCCAAGCGCCCCCAGTGCGCTGGGTTCTGCCTGGGTTTACCGGGCCCAAAAATGGGCCGAGCCGACGGATTTCGGCGTCTTGGAGGCGTGACTGGGGTTTTTCTGGCGCCGACATGAAAAAAGTCACCCTGAGAGGCTTGTTGGGGCGCGGCTGGAGATGCTCAACAACTCATTTTAAAAACTACCTAACAGCGGACGACGGTGGCCGATGGCGGCGGTCGGGCTGGTGGGTAGCTCGGCGGTCGACAAACTCCACTGACGGTTAACTGACAAGGTATTTTTACAGGAAGGGTCATCTTTTCGTAGATAGAGGGAAAGTTTAAGAGAATTTAGGGGATCCCGTAACTTTTTTGCACATTTATAGAAACTGTTGGAGAGCTTTTTTGGGCCTGACTTCGTCTAAGGGCATGTACAATGGTGCTATTTTAGTAATGCCACGTAGGATAAATAATGAAGTAAACGAGAGAAATTATAAGAAAAGACTTGTCTTCTCTTTTTTAAGAAAAGACAAGAGATGTTCTCTCTTTTTTTTTACAAGAGATGTTCTCTTAGCATAATATGTCTCATCACGTTTTTAAAAATAGCTAGTTATTGAAGATAAGGCTAAAAGATGATTCATTGTAGATTTTTTTTTATCTTCTCTAAATTACATGCAAGACTTAAAATAAAACTACATTATCAACCATTGTACATGGTCTATTTTATGAATACACGAAGTATTGGAGATGCTCTAATGCAATCTCCAACGGCAGATCCGCCGAATGCTATTCGGCGCCTTAAGCGCCCCTTTCTTCGATTCTCGCAAAGGGGCGCACAGCCCCGCCTCCACGCTGGGCCGGCCCATATTACCTTTTTCTGTTTTTTAAAACGCAAAAGACGGTGTGATTACTATGATTCGAACAACTGATCTCCTGATTAAGTGCACGATGCACTAACCACTCAACCAACCAACCGTGATGTGCTTAGTCACATCTTTTTCGGTCTTTTATTCTTTCTTCTGTTATTTTCTTTCTTTTTTTGGAATGTTTTCTTCATTTGTTTGAACTTTCTTTTTTCTTTTCTTTTTGTTTCTATTTACTTTTTGAGAAATACGTGAACTTTTTCCAAATCGATGAACTTTTTTTTAAAAATTGATGATTTTTTTCCAGAATCGATGAACTTTTTTCAAAATCAATGATATTTTTTTCAAAATAGGTGAAGTTTTTTTAAAATCGATGAAGTATTTTTTCAAATTTAATGAACTTACTCAAAATTGATGAACTTTTTATTTAAATTTGTGAACTTTTTCCAAAATTGATGAACTATTTCTCCAACTCGATGAACTTTTTTCAAAATTAATGAATTATTTCTTCAAATTTGTGAACTTTCTTCAAAATAGATGAACTATTTCTCTAACCCGATAAACTTTTTCAAAATGGATGAATTATTTCTTCAAATTTGTGAACTTATTTTAAAATCGATGAACTTATTTTCAAACTTGATGAACTTTTTTAATATTGATTAGCTTTAAAAAATACATTAACCTTTTTAATGTTCGTGAACTTTTCTTTAAAAAATATGAACTTTTTTGAGGTTTGTGTAATTTTCTTAAAAAATGGTGAACTTTTTCTAATTCATGATTCTTTTAAAATACTAGATCACAAATCAAAATAGTATGGCCACACTTGTTCTTATACTTTTAGTGCTATTATCACTCACAAGTGTGCAATGGTCTAGTGGTAAGCGTAGTGCGTACAAGTACGTGGCGCTGTGAGTTTGAATCACGTAGGAGCCACATTTTTTGCGTTTTTCTTGAGTTATTAGTTCGCTGTTCTTTGCCTTCGCCGGCCGGCCCAACATGGCACTGCAGTGGGCACCAGCCACCTGTTCGGGCGCTTAAGGCGCCGAACAGATCCTGTAAGTAAGCCACCCGAGGGGGCAAATAGATGTTGCTGGGAGCAACTAATTAACAAGCGCTTTTTCGAGAGCCTCGCAACGATCAGCGCCATTTGACGCGCTCTCAGCCATTCATCACGTATCGCGCTTTGAACGTTTTCTTTGGATTTTATTATTTTTATTTTTTCGTT
The DNA here is from genome assembly GCF_056163025.1 of Triticum urartu. NCBI lineage: Eukaryota > Viridiplantae > Streptophyta > Magnoliopsida > Poales > Poaceae > Triticum > Triticum urartu. The sequence goes on from NC_141879.1 coordinate 262,442,773, forward strand.
TTCGGCTTTTTAAACGCTTTTTTCGGGGTTTTTCGATGTTTTGGTTTTCCCCCCAGTATTTCTTAGCTTTTCGATAAAAAAAATTTAAATTTTTTTTTCGCGAAAAAAACACGTTTTCTTTTTTTTCTTTCGTGAAAGTCACGGTTTTTCTTCCGCGAGAGGCACGGTTGTGCTTTAGCGAGAGTCACGGCCATGCCTCTCGGAAACGAAAAAAACACGTTTTCTATTTTTTTTCTTTCGCGAGAGTCACGGTTTTGCTTTCATGAGAGGCACGGTTGTGCTTTCGCGAGAGTCATGGCCGTGCCTCTCGGAAAGGGAAAAATAAAACACGTTTTCTGTTTTTTTCATTCGTGAGAGTCACGGTTTGGCTTCCGCGAGAGGCATGGTTGTGCTTACGCGAAAGTCACAGCCGTGCCTCTTGGAAAGGGAAAAAAATACGCATTTTCTGTTTTTTTTCTTTCACGAGAGTTACGGTTTTGCTTTCGCGAGAGGCACGGTTGTGCTTTCGCGAGAGTCACGGCCGTGCCTCTCGGAAACGAAAAAAAACGTGTTTCCTGTTTTTTTTCCTTACACGAGAGTCACGGTTTTGCTTCCACGAGAAGCACGGTCGTGATTTTGCGAGAGACACGGGCGTGCCTCTTCCGGAAAGGAAAAAAAACCGTGCCCCCGGTTCAGTTTTTTCGTCCGGTTTTTTTCGTCCGATTTTTTTTTGGAAAAAAAGTTCGTCAAAACCTATCAACATTGGATCTAGTTTTAAAGATCTCGACGCGAGGAATTCAATGGTGAAAACGATTCGAGATTTGGATGCACGGTTTAAGAGATAAAACGTTTTGAATAAACGGATGTACGAAAAAAGGGAAAACTCCCAGGTTGCGACAAGTGGCGCGCTGCATGTGCGCCACTTGTCACGACATGGAAAAGTGAAGTGTTCTTTGCAACGAGTACTCCTTAATTAGTGATTTCGGACGTTGCTTTGCCCGCAGCTTGGCCAGCCCAGTTTGCTGTTTCGTTTTCTTTGTTTTTCTTTTTTGGGTATTTTGGTTCTTTTCACGCTTTTTGTGGCTTTTTAATGGTTTTCTATCCTTTTATTTTTATTAATGTATGGTGAATTGTTTCCATATACGGTGTACACTTTTTAATACAGTGAACTTTCTTCTAATATACGTTGAATATATTATAAATAAACATTGAATATTTTCGTAATATATCATGGACAGTATTTAATATACAGTAAACATTTACATAATATAAAGTAAACTTTTTTAAATATATAGTGATTTTGGGTAGACACTAAACTTTATTTAATACACACCAAAAAATGCTAATATATGGTGAATTTTTTAATATATGATAAACATATTTTAGTATGCACCAGACCTTTTAAAATACCACAGAATAATTTTTAGATATATATTTTCTATTTTAAAATAGGTTTTTAAATTTTGCAAAAATAATCGACTATAACATCTTAGAGGGAAAAAAAGACCACATTTGTGCCAGAGTGGGCTGGCCCATTTGAATTGCATGCAGGCATGGCCTCTGCTGTGTGACACCCACATGCGTTGTCTAGTTTAGCTAAAAAAACATGCCTTGTTTAGTTTAGCTCAAAAAAACATGCGTTGTCTAGTTTAGCTAAAAAAACATGCCTTGTCTAGTTTAGCTCAAAAAAACATGCGTTGTCTAGTCTGCAACAAGTTGTTTGAAAGGAATGCCGTGTAGCTTTTTATTGAGCAAATGAGACCGTTACATTGTTAATTACAGTATGCATTATACAATTCGGGGGATCACCATCCCAGCAAAAACGAGAGTTTAAATCAAAAGCATGCCTAGCTATAATGTGAGCCACCTTATTAGCCCTTGAGAGAAACTTGATCCAGCCGTTGCGCAATCCCAAAACACTCGGCCATAATTGCCATATATGGGCTCAGAACTTCTGTCACACCATTCCAGAGCTGGACAAGTTCTAGACAATCAGATTCGACGGTAACCGGGGAGCAGCCCAACTGTTCAACAAGGACCGGCCCTTTTAACAGAGCCATTGCCTCCGCTGAAGCTGGACTCAACACATTAGCATTTAGCAATTCTCTTACCCGCTCCTGCCAGAGCTTCTCCCCTATCATTGCGGACAACAACACCCGTTGCACCCAATCCATTGTCAAAAAAGCTCGCATCAATATTCAGCTTATAAGAGCCTCGCGGAGGTTTTGTCCATGTTGTCACCTGCTCCCTGTTTGCACGCCTAGAGGAGTGATTTGATGAGAAAGCTTGGATTGCAAAAGCCGTTCTGACTGGAGAGGCAACTTCTTGTCCCTTGACAAACTCTCGCCTTTGCCACCAGATATACCAGCTTGCAGCAGCTATAACTTCCTTCAATCCAGTCTGGCCCAGTACAGGCGAAGCTTTTGGGCCGTGTCGCAATAATTCTTCCAGAACAACCGAACCTGAAAGATCAGCAGCCGCAGCTCGATTTATAATGTCACTAATCCCCAACGATTTCCACACCTTACAGGCTCGATCACACGTGAATAGAAGGTGCTTAATATTTACAGCTCCGGATTTGCAAACTGGGGGCATTGTGGAGACACATGAATATGTCTAGCTGCAAGCATAGCATAATCGGGAACTGTTCCATGTAATGCTTTCCAATTGAATATCTTAACTTTGCTAGGAATGTCTAGTTTCCAGAGAATTTCCCATACTGTATTCACAGAAGCCAGAAGCCGTACCCTGACCATCTTCTCTTCTAACTCTTGCACCAAATTGATGATCTCACTCAATATAGTAGGCTGATCGTACTGAGAAGGAAAAGGATTTTGTTGCATTCCAGGCTATAAAATCATCCACCAGATTACTGCTAAGAGGGATCATGAGAATTCTGTTAGCATCAATAGGTAGAAATATGCCCCTGATCAAGGACTCGTCCCACTAGCCTCCAACAAGTTAAGTATACAACGCCAGTGTAAGCCAGATATATGCTGCCATCGTCTGAAATATTCCTTCGACAGGTAACCAGTGGGCTGGTCCACTTTCGTATGTTCTTTCGTTCGATCGGGTTCTCATTGAGACGACGCTGCATTCGCTCTAGTTTCTTCGATTTTTTCTTACTTATATAATTTTATTTTTACTTCGTTTTTCTTTTGTTTCTTCAATGGTTATCTTTGTTTTTTCTATCAGTTTTTCGACCGGGTTTTTTAGTTTTTTTCTCGGTCTTCAGGATTTTTATTCTCTTTCTTTCCTCCTTCCTTTTTTGTTTTTTCTGGGTTTTCTTTATTTCCTTTTCTTTTTGGACCATTTTTTCTTTTTCATTTTTTCTGGGATTTCTTTTGTTTCTTCCCTAGTTTTTATTTTTCCATTGTTATACTTTGAGTTTCTTTGTTTTATTTCGGTTATCTTGTCGGTTTTCATCATTTTTTGATTTCCTTCAACTCATGCTTACTTTTTATGTGCTCAATTGGGGCTTTTCGTGTTTTTCTTTTTTTGTTTGGTTTTCTTTTTTTTCTTTGTTTTACTGCGGTTTTTTATTTGCTTCTTTTTTTGGTTTAAGTGTTAATTTTCAACATTTTTTTATTTTTCTTTGTTTCTTTATTGGTCTTTGTGGCTTGCCAATTTTTTGCACTTCTTTCATCAGTTTTCATATTTCCTCTTTTTTGGTTTCTTTTGTTTCTTTTTAGATTTTTAAGTTTTTCTTTCTTTCTTTTGGTTTTAGTTATAAGTTTTTTGTATATGTCAAGAGCATTTGTCTAATACATGTTTATCATTTTGACATAAAAGCTCAGCATTTTTAATACATGGTCAACATGTTTTTCGTACATATTTTGAAATCTAGATTAATTTTTTGCATCTATGGGATTAATTTTTGTTTGAATACATGGTCAGAATTACACATTTTAAAATTTTGAATGCTTGACTAACAATTGTTAAAAAAAGACCGACTCTTTAAATACATGGTTAAAATTCTTTCAAATACCATTTTAACATGTTTCAAATGCTTGATTAACATTTTTGAAATACTTGATAAATTATCTCATACACATTGTATATTTTTTTATACATTTTTCGTATACATGAGAATTTTTTTTCTTTATACACATTTAATATTTTTTAAATGCTTTGTTAACATGTTTTTAATACATGGTAAAAACGTTTCTATACACATTTGTTTTACATTTTTTAAATACAAGATTAACAATCTTGAATACATGGTCACCATTTCTTTCTATACATATTTGAACATTTTGAAATGACTGGTTATCATTTTTCACATACAAGTTGATATTTTTTAATAAATGGGAAACATTTTTTCTATACACATTTAACATATTTTAAATGCTTGATTAACATTTTTTTAAACTACACTATCAACTTTTTTCACATATATTATACATTTTCTATTAAAAAATCGCATACATGAGAAATTTTTTCTTTATACACATTTAGCATTTTTTACATACTTTATGAACATTTTTTCTATTGTTTTATGTAAAGTTTTTTGTTATATATTTATCTAGAATATTTCCAAGTATAAAATGAAAGTAAAAAAAGATGAATAAAAATAAAAAACAAGGGCGTGAGCTATAGCTGCACTGGGCCGGTACATTTAGAGAAGAACATGACGCGAGAGCACACTAGGTCTTGCTACAAGCCAGACATAGCGCTGCCCGGTTTTTTAGGCAGATCCTATTTGACGTCCGCAGGCGTCAAAAGGATGTGGCTCCGCTGAAGGCTGGCCACCCGACGCCCCAGTTTGGGCCGGCCCATGGTCGGCTGCTTTTTCTTCTTTTTTTCTGTTTATTTTATTTCTGTTTTTCTGTTTCTGTTTCTATTTCTTTTCCGTCTTTTTTTCTTTTTCTTTCTTTTTCGTATATTATACACATTTCATTGCATATTTATATACAAAAATGTTCATCATATATTTAAGAAAATGTTCATTATGTATTTTGAAATTGTTCAACATATATTCACAAAAATGTTCAATGAGTATTCAAATATTGTTCAGCATATATCACCAAAATGTTCAATGTGTATTTAAATATTTCTTCAGCTTAAATTAAATATGTTCAGTGTGTATTTAAAAATTGTTCAACGTATGTCAAAAAATGTTCAATTTATATATAAAAATTGTTCATCATTTGAAATTTCAAATATTTGTTCATGTTTTCAATAAATGTTGACGTTTTTAAAAGTTTGACAAAAATTCTACAAAATATAAAGATTTCAAACGTTATGAAAAAATTAAGAAAAATTGTTCATTTTCCCCAAGAAATGATGAAAAGTTTGAAAAAAGAAACGGAACTGCTGTTGTATATGGTAGTTTAATTGATCAGGCGATATACATTGGTTCTTAATGTTGGGCGCCGAAAATCTAGCACTACGACGTGTCTGGTCTATTGGTTTGGATGAGCTATACACTAGCCGGAGATAACGATTTCGAGGTCTCTTTCTGGCGCAACAGTTTTCTGGTGATTTTTTTTTACGTGCCTGGAGTTCGCTAGCTCCAACTGGGCCGGCCCGTTTGCAGTTCTGTTCAGCGAAGGGTCGACAGCTTGACGCTCGCGAGCGTCATACAGGAGCTCCCGGTTTTTTAGACAAGTCTCCAACGTAGCTAAACATTAGCGGGCTGCATCACCTGTAATTTTCTAACTCTTGGGAAGCCTATGTGAATAGGTGTAAGCATCAGACTCTTGTTTTATGTTTGTCTTTTTTCGTTTCTTCAAACATCAGAAAATGGGCGTATGTCGTGACTAGATCTCTGAACCTAGCGGCTAGACTCAACCCACCATAACCACCTGGGACACCACAAGTCCACAACTTGCATGCTTACGTACTGTCTTTTTTATCTTTGTTGTGCGTGTGTAACACTAAAAAAGAACTTTGTTTTCGTTCCTTTTCTGTTTTCTTTGGCCGGTTTTTTGAAGTTTTAACTCTTTTTTATTTTATGTTTATTTTTATTTTTAATATTTTAAATGTGTAACCTGTTTTCAAATTTCATGATTTTTTAAGCATGTGAACTTTTTTTGAGTTCTTTTGCTAACATTTTAGTGGACCTTTTCAAACCCATGATTTTTTCAGTTTCTTTACAAAATTTTAGTGAACCTTTTTTTCCCAAATTTGTGAACTTTTTTTCAAAGTCAATGAACTTTTATCAAATCAGAGTTTTTTTTTTCAAAATCCATGAACTTTTTTTTCAAACAATTGTCAACATTCTCCAATTTGATGATCTTTTTTCGAAATAACACTTTTCAATTGCATTAACTTTTCTCAAATTTGTGTAATGTTTATGAATTTGTGATATTTTCAAATAGTCATTTTTTAAAAGTTTGTGAACTTTTTAAAAATGTCAACAGCCAACGGTTCAATGGGTCAGGTTGAAGGTTACACATCTAGTTAATGGCAACCAGGGGAAATCAACGAACAACTCAAAGAAAAAAGGTAAACCAAAGGCGCTGATGGGCTGCCCCACGCGAGGCAGTGCGTGAGCGCTGATTGAATTTACTTGCACACAAGGCGCTGATGATGAGGTCTCAAGCATCGACTCCTTGTCAAGCAGTGATGCGAGCTTAGAGCGCGGGAGCTCCTACATGGCGCAGCCCCCGCGCGCCCGTTTTGGGTCAGCCCATGAGCGGCAGTTGGGAGCACCCTATTTTTTTTCTTTTTCCTTTTAAAAATAATTTAGGATTTCGAAAATTTTACAACATTCAAAAAAAATGCGAATTTTAAAAAGTTCGTGGAGCCGAAAAATGGCCCAGACTTTGAATAATGTTCACGATTTTAAAAAAATGTTCATGATTTTAAAAAATGCTCGTGAATTTGGATATTGATTAACATTTTTGATCTGATGATTTTTTTTGAATTGATGAAAATTTATTTGAGCTTGATGAACAAATTCTCAATTCAAGAACATTTTCTGAAAAAATTGGAAGAAATTTCTTAAAATGGATGAACATTTTTAAAAATTTCGGTGAACACATTTTGAATACGTCGAACATTGTTTCAATAATATGAACATTTTTTGAATTAGGTGAACATTTTTTATTTTTCGAACTTGATGAACGAATTCTCAATTCAAGAACACTTTTTTGGAAATTGGATGAACTTTTTCAAAACTGGATGAATTATTTTTGTATTTGATGAATGTTTTGAAAATTATGGTGAATCTTTTTTTAATATGATGAATAAATTTTGAATTTCATGAACTATTATCGAATTAGATGAATATTTTTTGAATCCAGTGAACAAAAAATGTTCAAGATTTAAAAAAACCAAAAAAGTGTGAAAAGGAAAATCCTAGAAGAAAAAATAGAGACGAATAAGAAACTAAAAATCAAAAATGAAAAACAAAAGAAAACATTAAAAAGAAAAAAACTGGGGGACCTCGTGCCTCACATGGGCCAGCCTAGAAGGCGCGCAGGGGAGCTGGGGTTGCGCGCTACGGTGCTGGGGGGGGGGGCTACGCGTCATATAGGACTAGCACATATGCCCGTGCATTAAAAACCGGAAGAAAAAAATATCGTGTTCCCCTAGCCGAATAAGTATCCATTTTTCCTATCATGAAAAAGAATTGTGCTTTCAGCCAAATAATTTTTGTAAAACTGCTAAGGAATGTATGGAATGTTTTGTTTGCAACTTTTCTATTTTATTTCAACTTCCACTATTTCATGTGCTATCCACTGACAAAGGTGTACTAATTATACGCGGTTAATGTAAGACATATTAGTGTGAGAGATAGTAGGACATGTGATATTGGGTTAACTGTTATGACTGGTTCATTAACCGAAAACCGGAAACATGAATATTATATTTTCTAAACCCGAGACAATTTTCTCATGAGGAATCTTCTTGAAAAACCGGAAACATTAATATTATTAATTGTCGTATTGCATTCTGAGTTATCCCATGTGCATACATGATATACTTATACATGAGAAAAAAAGGCTTGTTATGAGACATGAACACCGGAAAAAATATGTATATAAAGGCACTTATATATGATGTGTGATCACGTGGTCCATATATACAACGAATGAGAGTGCATACTTGTGTATAAATAATTCTTGTCTAAAGAGTAGGGGGTGCCTTGCTAATACAATTTCTTTTGGATATACAACAAAAAAAATTAGGAGCCGCTTGATGCAATACCAACACTTGTCATCATGCGTTAACATGTGCTTCTTGGTACCATACCACCGGCCATGGGAACAGGGGCGGGAGCTCCTGTGGGTGCATCGGTCGTCCGTGCACGGCCGAGCCGGTAACCGGTCCGGCTCTCTCCCATTATTGATCCATGCATGCAATAAACCAATTTTTTTCACTCTATAAATTCCTTTCCTTTTTAAGGGCACAACAAATTTCAATCCTTTCCTTTCCTGATTAATTTCTTTCCTTCTAAAGGCAAGGTGAGTTTTATTCGCTCAAGCCCATCCTGATTAGTTCCTTTCTTTCTTTAGGCAAGAGAGTTCTGTTGCTTCCAGCTAACCGTGTATGCATCTCCCTTTCTATCCTCCAGCCAACAACAAGCGTGCTGCGTGCGTGCATCTTCTTCTTTATTGTGTCTTTCTTTTGTTGTTTCTTCAGACCACTCCTAGATGTATTTACATCAGCCCTTTGCCTTCCCACACAATATCTTTATTAGGTGGACTGGCTCGTCTTTGTGGGCTCAAAGCAAGCGGGCAGGGTTCGAGTGTTGGGGAACGTATTAATTTCAAAAAAAAATTCTACGCACACGCAAGATCATGGTGATGCATAGCAACGAGAGGGGAGAATGTTGTCTACGTACTCTCGTAGATCGAAAGCGGAAGCGTTAGTACAACATGGTTGATGTAGTCGTACGTCTTCACGATCCGACAGATCAAGTACCGAACGTACGACACCTCCGAGTTTAGCACACGTTCAGCCCGATGACGTTCCTCGAATTCCGATCCAGCCGAGTGTTGAGGGAGAGTTTCGTCAGCACGACGGTGTGGTGACGATGTTGATGTTCTACCGACGCAGGGCTTCGCCTAAGCACCGCTACAGTATTATCGAGGTGGACTATGGTGGAGGGGGGCACCACACACGGCTAAAAGATCAAACAGATCAATTGTTGTGTCTATGGGGTGCCCCCTGGTGCGGCCGGCCAGGGAGAGGGCGCGCCAGGAGGAGTCCTACTCCCACCGGGAGTAGGACTCCCCCCTTTCCTAGTTGGAATAGGATTCGGGAGAAGGAAAGAGAGAGGAGAAGAAGGAAAGAGGGGGCCGGCCCCCTTTGCCCTAAACCAATTCGGTTTGGGCCTTGGGAGGGGCGCACCCCACACTCCCCTTGCTTCCCTCTATCTCCACTAAGGCCCATATAGGCCCATTAAGCTCCGGAGGGGGGGGGGGTTCCGGTAACCTCCCGGTACTCCGGTAAAATCCCGATTTCACCCGGAACACTTCCGACATCCAAACATAGGCTTTTAATATATCAATCTTCATGTCTCGACCATTTCGAGACTCCTCGTCATGTCCTTGATCACATCCAGGACTCCGAACAACCTTCGGTACATCAAAACATACAAACTCATAATATAACCGTCATCGTAACGTTAAGCGTGCGGACCCTACGGGTTTGAGAACTATGTAGACATGACCGAGACACGTCTCCGGTCAATAACCAATAGCGGAACCTGGATGCTCATATTGGCTCCCACATATTCTACGAATATCTTTATCGGTCAAACCGCACAACAATATACGTTGTTCCCTTTGTCATCGGTATGTTACTTGCCCGAGATTCGATCGTCGGTATCTCAATACCTAGTTCAATCTCGTTACCGGAAAGTCTCTTTACTCGTTCTGTAATACATCATCCCGCAACTAACTCATTAGTTGCAATGCTTGCAAGGCTTAAGTGATGTGCATTACCGAGAGGGCCCAGAGATACCTCTCTGACAATCGGAGTGACAAATCCTAATATCGAAATACGCCAACCCAACAAGTACCTTTGGAGACACCTGTAGAGCACCTTTATAATCACTAGTTATGTTGTGACGTTTGGTAGCACACAAAGTGTTCCTCCGGTAAACGGGAGTTGCATAATCTCATAGTCATAGGAACATGTATAAGTCATGAAGAAAGCAATAGCAAAATACTAAACGATCCTGTGCTAAGCTAACGAAATGGGTCATGTCAATCACATCATTCTACTAATGAAGACATCATTCTACTAATGATGTGACCCCGTTAATCAAATGACAACTCATGTCTATGGTTAGGAAACATAACCATCTTTGATCAACGAGCTAGTCAAGTAGAGGCATACTAGTGACAATCTGTTTGTCTATGTATTCACACATGTATTATGTTTCCGGTTAATACAATTCTAGCATAAATAATAAACATTTATCATGATATAAGGAAATAAATAATAACTTTATTATTTCCTCTAGGGCATATTTCCTTTAGTCTCCCACTTGCACTAGAGTCAATAATCTAGATCACATAGTAATGATTCTAACACCCATGGAGCCTTGGTGCTGATCATGTTTTGCTCGTGGAAGAGGCTTAGTCAACGGGTCTGCAACATTCAGATCTGTATGTATCTTGCAAATTTCTATGTCTCCTACCTGGACTAAATCCCGGATGGAATTGAAGCGTCTCTTGATGTGTTTGGTTCTCTTGTGAAATCTGGATTCCTTCGCCAAGGCAATTGTACCAGTATTGTCACAAAATATTTTCATTGGACCCGATGCACTAGGTATGACACCTAGATCGGATATGAACTCCTTCATCCAGACTCCTTCATTTGCTGCTTCCGAAGCACCTATGTACTCCGCTTCACATGTAGATCCCGCCACAACGCTTTGTTTAGAACCGCACCAACTGACAGCTCCACTGTTTAATGTAAACACGTATCTGGTTTGCGATTTAGAATCGTCCGAATCAGTGTCAAAGCTTGCATCAATGTAACCGTTTACGATGAGCTCTTTGTCACCTCCATAAACGAGAAACATATCCTTAGTCCTTTTCAGGTATTTTAGGATGTTCTTGACCGCTGTCCAGTGATCCACTCCTGGATTACTTTGGTACCTCCCTGCTAGACTTATAGCAAGGCATACATCAGGTCTGGTACACAACATTGCATACATGATAGAGCCTATGGCTGAAGCATAGGGAACATCTTTCATTTTCTCTCCATCTTCTGCAGTGGTCGGGCATTGAGTCTTACTCAACTTCACACCTTGTAACACAGGCAAGAACCATTTCTTTGCTTGATCCATTTTGAACTTCTTCAAAGCTTTGTCAAGGTATGTGCTTTGTGAAAGTCCAATTAAGCGTCTTGATCTATCTCTATAGATCTTGATGCCCAATATGTAAGCAGCTTCACCGAGGTCTTTCATTGAAAAACTCTTATTCAAGTATCCCTTTATGCTATCTAGAAATTATATATCATTTCCAATTAGCAATATGTCATCCACATATAATATCAGAAATGCTACAGAGCTCCCACTCACTTTCTTGTAAATACAAGCTTCTCCAAAAGTCTGTATAAAACCAAATGCTTTGATCACACTATCAAAGCATTTATTCCAACTCCGAGAGGCTTGCACCAGTTCATAAATGGATCGCTGGAGCTTGCACACTTTGTTAGCTCCCTTTGGATCGACAAAACCTTCTGGTTGCATCATATACAACTCTTCTTCCAGAAATCCATTCAGGAATGCAGTTTTTACATCCATTTGCCAAATTTCATAATCATAAAATGCTGCAATTGCTAACATGATTCAGACAGACTTAAGCATTGCTACGGGTGATAAGGTCTCATCATAGTCAATCCCTTGAACTTGTCAAAAACCTTTTGCAACAAGTCGAGCTTTATAGACAGTAACATTACTGTCAGCATCAGCCTTCTTCTTGAAGATCCATTTATTCTCAATTGCTTGCCGATCATCGGGCAAGTCAACCAAAGTCCATAATTTGTTCTCATACATGGATCCCATCTCAGATTTCATGGCTTCAAGCCATTTTGCGGAATCTGGGCTCACCATCGCTTCTTCATAGTTCGTAGGTTCATCATGATCTAGTAGCATGACTTCAAGAACAAGATTACCGTACCACTCTGGTGTGGGTCTTACTCTGGTTGATCTACGAGGTTCAGTAGTAACTTGATATGAAGTTCCATGATCATCATCATTATCTTCCTCACTAATTGGTGTAGGTGTCACAGAAACCGGTTTCTGTGATGAACTACTTTCCAATAGAGGAGCAGGCATAGTCACCTCATCAAGTTCCACTTTTCTCCCACTCACTTCTTTCGAGAGAAACTCCTTCTCTAGAAAGGATCCATTCTTAGCAACGAATGTCTTGCCTTCAGATCTGTGATAGAAGGTATACCCAACAGTCTCCTTTGGGTATCCTATGAAGACACATTTCTCCGATTTGGGTTCGAGCTTATCAGGTTGAAGCTTTTTCACATAAGCATTGCAGCCCCAAACTTTCAGAAACGACAACATTGGTTTCTTGCCAAACCACAGTTCATAAGGCGTCGTCTCAATGGATTTCGATGGTGCCCTATTTAACGTGAATGCGGCCGTCTCTAAAGCATAACCCCAAAATGATAGCGGTAAATCTGTAAGAGACATCATAGATCGCACCATATCTAGTAAAGTACAATTACGACGTTCGGACACACCATTACGCTGTGGTGTTCTGGGTGGCGTGAGTTGCGAAACTATTCCGCATTGTTTCAAATGTAGACCAAACTCGTAACTCAAATATTCTCCTCCACGATCAGATCGTAGAAACTTTATTTTCTTGTTACGATGATTTTCAACTTCACTCTGAAATTCTTTGAACTTTTCAAATGTTTCAGACTTATGCTTCATTAAGTAGATATACCCATATCTGCTTAAATCATCTGTGAAGATGAGAAAATAACGATATCCGCCACGAGCCTCAACATTCATCGGACCACATACATCTGTATGTATGATTTCCAACAAATCTGTTGCTCTCTCCATAGTACCGGAGAACGGTGTTTTAGTCATCTTCCCCATGAGGCACGGTTCGCAAGTACCAAGTGATTCATAATCAAGTGGTTCCAAAAGTCCATCAGTATGGAGTTTCTTCATGTGCTTTATACCGATATGACCTAAACGGCAGTGCCACAAATAAGTTGCACTATCATTATCAACTCTGCATCTTTTGGCTTCAACATTATGAATATGTGTATCACTACTATCGAGATTCATCAAAAATAGACCACTCTTCAAGGGTGCATGACCATAAAAGATATTACTCATATAAATAGAACAACCATTATTCTCTGATTTAAATGAATAACCGTCTCGCATCAAACAAGATCCAGATATAATGTTCATGCTCGATGCTGGCACCAAATAACAATTATTTAGGTCTAATACTAATCCCGAAGGTAGATGTAGAGGTAGCATGCCGACTGCGATCACATTGACTTTGGAACCATTTCCCATGCGCATCGTCACCTCGTCCTTTGCCAGTGTTCGCTTAATCCGTAGTCCCTGTTTCGAGTTGCAAATATTAGCAACAGAACCAGTATCAAATACCCAGGTGCTACTGCGAGCTCTAGTAAGGTACACATCAATAACATGTATATCACATATACCTTTGTTCACCTTGCCATCCTTCTTATCCGCCAAATAATTGGGGCAGTTCCGCTTCCAGTGACCAGTCTACTTGCAGTAAAAGCACTCAGTCTCAGGCTTAGGTCCAGACTTGGGTTTCTTCTCCTGAGCAGCAACTTGCTTGCTGTTCTTCTTGAAGTTCCTCTTCTTCTTCCCTTTACCCTTTTTCTTGAAACTGGTGGTCTTATTGACCATCAACACTTAATGCTCCTTCTTGATTTCTACCTCTGCAGCTTTTAGCATTGCGAAGAGCTCGGAAATTGTCTTATTCATCCCTTGCATATTATAGTTCATCACGAAGCTTTTGTAGCTTGGTGGCAGTGATTGAAGAACTCTGTTAATGACACTATCAATCGGAAGATTAACTCCCAGCTGAGTCAAGTGATTATGGTACCCAGACATTCTGAGTATATGCTCACTGACAGAACTATTCTCCCCCATCTTGCAGCTGTAGAACTTATTGGAGACTTCATATCTCTCAATCCGGGCATTTGCTTGAAATATTAACTTCACCTCCTGGAACATCTCATATGCTCCATGACGTTCAAAACGTCGTTGAAGTCCCGGTTCTAAGCCGTAAATCATGGCACACTGAACTATCGAGTAGTCATCAACTTTGCTCTGCCAGGCGTTCTTAACGTCTGCAGTTGCATCAGCAGCAGGCCTGGCACTCAGCGGTGCTTCCATGATGTAATTCTTCTGAGCAGCAATGAGGATAATCCTCAAGTTACGGACCCAGTCTGTGTAATTGCTACCATCATCTTTCAACTTTGCTTTCTCAAGGAACGCATTAAAATTCAATGGAACAATAGCACGGGCCATCTATCTACAATCAAACATAGACAAGCAATATACTATCAGGTACTAAGTTCATGATAAATTTAAGTTCAATTAATCATATTACTTAAGAACTCCCACTTAGAAAGACATCCCTCTAATCTTCTAAGTGATCACGTGATCCAAATCAACTAAACCATAACCGATCATCACGTGAAATGGAGTAGTTTTCAATGGTGAACATCACTATGTTGATCATATCTACTATATGATTCACGCTCGACCTTTCGGTCTCAGTGTTCCGAGGCCATATCTGCATATGCTAGGCTCGTCAAGTTTAACCTGAGTATTCTGCGTGTGCAAAACTGGCTTGCACCCGTTGTAGATGGACGTAGAGCTTATCACACCCGATCATCACGTGGTATCTGGGCACGACGAACTTTGGCAACGGTGCATACTCAGGGAGAACACTTTTATCTTGAAATTTAGTGAGAGATCATCTTATAATGCTACCGTCAATCAAACCAAGATAAGATGCATAAAAGATAAACATCACATGCAATCTATATAAGTGATATGATATGGCCATCATCATCTTGTGCTTGTGATCTCCATCTCTGAAGCACCGTCATGATCACCATCATCACCGGCGCGACACCTTGATCTCCATCGTAGCATCATTGTCGTCTCGCCAATCTTATGCTTCCACGACTATCGCTACCGCTTAGTGATAAAGTAAAGCATTACAGGGCGATTGCATTGCATACAATAAAGCGACAACCATATGGCTCCTGCCAGTTGCCCATAACTCGGTTACAAAACATGATCATCTCATACAATAAAATTTAGCATCATGTCTTGACCATATCACATCACAACATGCCCTGCAAAAACAAGTTAGACGTCTTCTACTTTGTTGTTGCAAGTTTTACGTGGCTGCTACGGGCTTAGCAATAACCGTTCTTACCTACGCATCAAAACCACAACAATAGTTTGTCAAGTTGGTGTTGTTTTAACCTTCGCAAGGACCGGGCGTAGCCACACTCAGTTCAACTAAAGTTGGAGAAACTGACACCCACCAGCCACCTGTGTGCAAAGCACGTCGGTAGAACCAGTCTCGCGTAAGCGTATGCGTAATGTCGGTCCGGGCCGCTTCATCCAACAATACCGCCGAACCAAAGTATGACATGCTGGTAAGCAGTATGACTTATATCGCCCACAAGTCACTTGTGTTCTACTCGTGCATATGACATCTACGCATAAAACCTGGCTCTGATACCACTATTGGGGAACGTAGTAATTTCAAAAAAATTCCTACGCACACGCAAGATCATGGTGATGCATAGCAACGAGAGGGGAGAGTGTTGTCTACGTACCCTCGTAGATCGAAAGCGGAAGCGTTAGCACAACGCGGTTGATGTAGTCGTACGTCTTCACGATCCGACCGATCAAGTACCAAACGTACGTCACCTCCAAGTTTAGCACACGTTCAGCCCGATGACGTCCCTCGAACTCCGATCCAGCTGAGTGTTGAGGGAGAGTTTCGTTAGCACGACGGCGTGGTGATGATGTTGATGTTCTACCGACGCAGGGCTTCGCCTAAGCACCGCTACAGTATTATCGAGGTGGACTATGGTGGAGGGGGGCACCGCACACGGCTAAAAGATCAAACAGATCACTTGTTGTGTCTATGGGGTGACCCCTGCCCCCATATATAAAGGAGCAAGGGGGAGGTGCGGCCGGCCAGGGAGAGGGCGCGCCAGGAGGAGTCCTACTCCCACCGGGAGTAGGACTCCCCCTTTCCTAGTTGGAATAGGATTCGGGAGAAGGAAAGAGAGAGGAGAAGAAGGAAAGAGGGGGCCGGCCCCCTTTGCCCTAAACCAATTCGGTTTGGGCCTTGGGGGGCGCGCCCCACACTCCCCTTGCTTCCCTCTATTTCCACTAAGGCCCATATAGGCCCATTAAGCTCCCGGGGGGTTCCGGTAACCTCCCGGTACTCCGGTAAAATCCCGATTTCATCCGGAACACTTCTGACATCCAAACATAGGCTTCCAATATATCAATCTTCATGTCTCGACCATTTCGAGACTCCTCGTCATGTCCTTGATCACATCCGGGACTCCGAACAACCTTCGGTACATCAAAACATACAAACTCATAATATAACCGTCATCGTAACGTTAGGCATGTGGACCCTACGGGTTCAAGAACTATGTAGACATGACTGAGACACATCTCCGGTCAATAACCAATAGCGGAACCTGGATGCTCATATTGGCTCCCACATATTCTACGTAGATCTTTATCAGTCAAACCGCACAACAACATACGTTGTTCCCTTTGTCATCGGTATGTTACTTGCCCGAGATTCGATCGCCGGTGTCTCAATACCTAGTTCAATATCGTTACCGGCAAGTCTCTTTACTCGTTTTGTAATACATTATCCCACAACTAACTCATTAGTTGCAATGCTTGCAAGGCTTAAGTGATGTGCATTACCGAGAGGGCCCAGAGATACCTCTCCGACAATCGGAGTGACAAATCCTAATCTCGAAATACGCCAACCCAAAAAGTACCTTTGGAGACACCTGTAGAGCACCTTTATAATCACCCAGTTACGTTGTGACATTTGGTAGCACACAAAGTGTTCCTCCGATAAATGGGAGTTGCATAATCTCATAGTGATAGGAACATGTATAAGTCATGAAGAAAGCAATAGCAGAATACTAAACGATCGTGTGCTAAGCTAATGGAATGGCTCATGTCAATCACATCATTCTCCTAATGATGTGACCCCATTAATCAAATGAAAACTCATGTCTATGGTTAGGAAACATAACCATCTTTGATCAACAAGCTAGTCAAGTAGAGGCATACTAGTGACAATCTGTTTGTCTATGTATTCACACATGTATTATGTTTCCGGTTAATACAATTCTAGCATGAATAATAAACATTTATTATGATATAAGGAAATAAATAATAACTTTATTATTGCCTCTAGGGCATATTTCCTTCATCAAGTCCCTTGTAACACAATTTTTTTTTTCTTTTTTACGTACGTCACAAAAGGAGATGACGGACGAAAAAAAAGATGACGGATGAAAGGCGTCTGATGGACCAAAAAAAGTGGAGAAACACTCCGTCCTTTATTATTAGGTAGAGATAGAGATTCGCCTTAGGCGCAGTCGCCGCTTCGCACATGGGAGAGCGTTCCGCAAAGAAATGGTCTATCCTATTTTAGCGGTAGACACACAGTTTTCTTGTTCGGTTTGGAACC
Organism: Triticum urartu; assembly: GCF_056163025.1. Classification (NCBI taxonomy): domain Eukaryota; kingdom Viridiplantae; phylum Streptophyta; class Magnoliopsida; order Poales; family Poaceae; genus Triticum; species Triticum urartu. Next base: position 262,460,445 of record NC_141879.1, read on the forward strand.
TTCTAGAAGATTCAGGCCGAATTTTCCTAGTTCCTCATAGTTTTTTTGATTTCCCATTTTTTCAGGATTTCTTTGAAAAATTTCAAGTTTAGTTATTTTTCATAAAGTGTTCAGACATTTTAAAAGATGTTATTCTTTTCAAAATTATAAAAAAATGTATTTTCGAAAATGTTCATTTTTTTCAAAATTTCAAAAAAATATTCGTGTTTTCAAAAAGTGTTTTGAATAGTAGGATAATGTCTGCTTTTAAAAAATTGTTCAGAATTTTAGAAAATGATTTTGTTTTCAATATTTTTCACACAAATTAAAATGTTCGAGAATTTTAGAAAATGTTGGCATTTTCTGAAAATTATTTAGTATTTCAGGCAAATGGCGTCACAGTAAAGTTTTGCCCTTTTCAATCTTTTTTAGTGTGGGAAGGAAAAAGAAAGAAAAAATGGATTGGATTGAACCTCGAAGTGATGAAAAAAATGGGCAAACCCCATTTTTAAAACAGAATTAATATAAAGTGGTGCCCTAGCTAAATCAGGCCTCAACCTAAACCGTGAAAACATGTTTTTGGGAGAGCAATATAGGCGTTGTGCCGCTAGGCAAAGTGGTTGAGTGCGACACCCTAGCTTACGCTCCGACCCGAGTAGAATGGGACACGTGCAATCGTGTGTGAATCACGAAGGACCAACTTGCAAGGCTAAATACTCCCATGTGATCGAAAGCGAATAGTGCTATGAGAAAAAGGTGGAAAGTACCCCTAGTGGGTGGTGAAATAGAACGCGAAACCATGCTGAGCTCCCAAGCTGTGGAGGGGAATGTGATCTTTGACAACATGTGTGTTGAAGAATAGATTGATACCCTTGTTAGGATTGTTGGGGCATAAGAGGATTTTATTTGTGTTACAAAACATCCAACTATTGCAAGCACTTGTATCTCCACGGATTGATACTTTAGTTTCTCACTTAGGTAAGATGTCTACTATTTGCTACAAACTCCCATACGAGGGAGCCCACCTATTGCACCTTTAGCAGAGGTCACCTTCGTACCGAGGAGGAGAGATGAAGCCAATAAGTCCTGTCGTGATTTTGTCACAGCAGATGTCCTCGTGAAAGGACTTAGTCGTGAGGCCAGTGCAGTTAGGTAGTAGCTTAAACAGGGTTGATCAAAATCGAGAGATAAGGGTTTACTCAGGTTTGGCCCCTCACGGTGGAGGTAATAGCCTACTTCCTTCTTGATCGATTATTGATTGGGATCTCGATTACAAGGGTGCAACTTGGCTATCCTAGTACTCGAGAGCTTGTAACTTAATCTTTTCTGCCTCGGGGGCTCCCCTTTATACAGGTCGAGGCACTGAGGTCACAACAGAATCTGGGTCGAATTACAAACCGTGCCTTATTCTACTTGTCCTCCAAGTAGTCCTTCGTTACTAGGCCCTATTGAGCTGGCCCATCCGTTAAGCCGGCTCTTATCTTTATTCTTTTGGGACTTCAATACCAACCCGTCTGGATGAAGTGACCCCATGAACCAACAACCTCTGAGCCGCGTTAATTCTCCTGTCAGGTTAAGATGTCAGGGAAATATCCCTAACAAGCCCCGAGTGTTTGAACGCGACCGATACTTCCCAAAATCTCAGCCATATGACACTCGAGAAGAGGTAAACCTATATCAAAACTACAATCTATTCTCTCTTTCTCCTCCAAACCACCCAAAACCTTTGAATGATCTCATTCTTTGCTCGTTTTCAGTTTGAATCCTCCTGTGTGAAGGATCTACCATCATTCCCCCACCCATAATTCTCTGTTCCACCCAAAGTGCTAAGTCCATGGCTCACACTCATGTATTGAGTGAAGTTCAAAATGCTGAAGCACGTGAAAAAGTATGATACAATTGTTTGGTTTGACACCGGAGTGCTCATGATTTATACTTTATGCTAGGAAGACTACACATGCTAAGCTATATGATTTTGTAGGGATAGCGTTCTTTAGCATTGTTTATTTTGAAGGGCATGATTGTTTGTTAGTATTCCTGAGTATTGATGTCTTTATATCAGATTGATAGACTATTGCCTTGAATCACTTGTATCCTAATATTCATGCAATGACTAGACTACATTATCAAGATTATGTTAGGTAGCATTTCACATCAAAAAAATCTTTTTATCATTTACCTACTCGTGGACGAGCAGGAATTAAGCCTGAGGATGCTGACCGTTATGGCCGGCTTGTAGAAAACTTTCCACACTTGTTATTCTTGGCATGTTTCTCACCATGATATCTGATGACCCACAAGTGTAGGGGATCTATCGTAGCCTTTTCGATAAGTAAGAGTGTCGAACCCAACGAGGAGCAGAAGGAAATGATAAGCAGTTTTCAGTAAGGTATTCTCTGCAAGCACTGAAATTATCGGTAACAGATAGTTTTGTGATAAGGTAATTTGTAACGAGTAGCAAGTAATAAAAGTAAATAAGGTTCAGCAAGATGGCCCAATCCTTTTTGTAGCAAAGGACAAGCCTGGACAAACTCTTATATGAAGAAAAGCGCTCCTGAGGACACATGGGAATTATCGTCAAGCTAGTTTTCATCACGTTCATATGATTCACGTTCGGTACTTTGATAATTTGATATGTGGGTGGACTGGTGCTTGGGTACTGTCCTTACTTGGACAAGCATCCCACTTATGATTAACCCCCTTTGCAAGCATCCGCAACTACAACAGAAGTATTAAGGTAAACGTTACCATAACATGAAACATATGGATCCAAATCAGCCCCTTACGAAGCAACACATAAACTAGGGTTTAAGCTTCTGTCACTCTAGCAACCCATCACCTACTTATTACTTCCCAATGCCTCCCTCTAGGCCCAAACAATGGTGAAGTGTGATACGTCTCCAACGTATCTATAATTTTTGATTGCTCCATGCTATATTATCTACTGTTTTGGACATTATTGGGCTTTATTATCCACTTTTATATTACTTTTGGGACTAACCAATTAACCGGAGGCCCAGCCCAGAATTGCTGTTTTTTTGCTTATTTTAGGGTTTCGAAGAAAAGGAATATCAAATGGAGTCCAAATGGAATGAAACCTTCGGGAACGTGATTTTCTCACCGAACATGATCCAGGAGACTTGGACCCTATGTCAAGAAACAAAGGAGGAGGCCACGAGGTAGGGGGGCGCGCCTACCCCCCCAAGCGCGCCCTCCACCCTCGTGGGCCCCCTGTTGCTCCACCGACGTACTCCTTCCTCCTATATATACCTACGTACCCCCAAACGATCAGATACGAAGCCAAAACCCTAATTCCACCACCGCAACTTTCTGTATCCATGAGATCCCTTCTTGGGGCCTGTTCCGAAGCTCCGCCGGAGGGGGTATCCATCACGGAGGGCTTCTACATCAACATCATAGCCTCTCCGATGAAGTGTGAGTAGTTTACCTCAGACCTACGGGTCCATAGTTATTAGCTAGATGGCTTCTTCTCTTTTTTTGATCTCAATACAATGTTCTCCCCCTCTCTTGTGGAGATCTATTCGATGTAATCTTCTTTTTGCGGTGTGTTTGTTGAGACCGATGAATTTTGGGTTTATGATCAAGATTATCTATGAACAATATTTGAATCTTCTCTGAATTCTTTTATGTATGATTGGTTATCTTTGCAAGTCTCTTCAAATTATCAGTTTGGTTTGGCCTACTAGATTGATCTTTCTTGCAATGGGAGAAGTGCTTAGTTTTGGGTTCAATCTTGCGGTGTACTTTCCCAGTGACAGTAGGGGTAGCAAGGCACGTATTGTATTGTTGCCATCGAGGATAACAAGGTGGGGTCTTCATCATATTGCATGAGTTTATCCCTCTACATCATGTCATCTTGCTTAAGGCGTTACTCTGTTTTCATGAACTTAATACTCTAGATGCATGCTGGATAGCGGTCGATGAGTGGAGTAATAGTAGTAGATGCAGGGAGGAGTCGGTCTACTTGTCTTGGACGTGATGCCTATATACATGATCATACCTAGATATTCTCATAACTATGCTCAATTCTGTCAATTGCTCAACAGTAATTCGTTCACCCACCGTAAAATACCTATGCTCTTGAGAGAAGCCACTAGTGAAACCTATGGCCCCCGGGTCTATCTTCATCATATTAATCTTCCAATACTTAGTTATTTCCTTTGCTTTTTTACTTTGATTTTATTTTACTTTGCATATTTATCACAAAAATACCAAAAATATTATCTTATCATATCTATCAGATCTCACTCTCGTAAGTGACTGTGAAGGGATTGACAACCCCTTATCGCGTTGGTTGCGAGGAGTTATTTGTTTTGTGTAGGTACGAGGGACTCGCGCGTAGCCTCCTACTGGATTGATACCTTGGTTCTCAAAAACTAAGGGAAATACTTACGCTACTTTGTAGTTTGCTGCATCATCCTTTCCTCTTCGGGGAAATCCAACGCAGTGCTCAATAGGTAGCAAGAAGAATTTCTGGCGCCGTTGCCGGGGAGTCTACGCAAAAGTCAATATACCAAGTACCCATCACAATCCTTATCTCCCGCATTACATTATTTGCCATTTGCCTCTCGTTTTCCTCTCCCCCACTTCACCCTTGCCGTTTTATTCGCCCTCTCTCTCTATCCTCCCTCTCTTTCTCTATTTGCCTCTTTTTGCCCGCTTGCTTTTTGTTTGCTTGTGTGTTGGATTGCTTGCTTGTCATGATGGCTCAAGATAACACTAAATTGTGTGGCTTTACCAATACCAACAACAATGATTTTATTAGCACTCCGATTGCTCCTCTTACCGATGCTGAATCTTGTGAAATTAATGCTGCCTTGCTGAATCTTATTATGAAAGATCCGTTTTCCGACCTTCCTAGTGAAGATGCCGCTACCCATCTAAATAGATTCGTTGATTTGTGTGATATGCACAAGAAGAAAGATGTGGATAATAATATTGTTAAATTGAAGCTATTTCCTTTTTCGCTTAGAGATCGTGCTAAAGCTTGGTTTTCGTCTTTGCCTAAAAATAGTATTGATTCTTGGAATAAGTGCAAAGAAGCTTTTATCTCTAAGTATTTTCCTCCCGCTAAGATCATCTCCCTTAGAAACGATATTATGAATTTTAAGAAACTTGATCATGAACATGTTGCACAAGCTTGGGAGAGGATGAAATTATTGATACGTAATTGCCCTACTCATGGTTTGAATTTGTGGATGATTATACAAATTTTTTATGCCGGATTGAATTTTGCTTCTAGAAATCTTTTAGATTCGGCCGCGGGAGGCACTTTTATGGAAATCACTTTAGGAGAAGCTACTAAACTCCTAGATAATATTATGGTTAATTATTCTCAATGGCATACTGAAAGATCTACTAATAAAAAGGTGCATGCGATAGAAGAAATTAATGTTTTGAGTGGAAAGATGGATGAACTTATGAAATTATTTGCTAGTAAAAGTGTTTCTTCTGATCCTAATGATATGCCCCAGTCTACTTTGATTGAGAATAATAATGAATCTATGGATGTGAATTTTGTTGGTAGGAACAATTTTGGTAACAACGCGTATAGAGGAAATTTTAATCCTAGGCCTTATCCTAATAATCCCTCTAATAATTATGGTAATTCCTACAACAATTCTTATGGAAATTATAATAAGATGCCCTCCGATTTTGAATCTAATATTAAAGAATTTATTACTTTGCAAAAGAATTTCAATGCTTTGATTGAAGAAAAATTGCTTAAGATTGATGAGTTGGCTAGGAACGTTGATAGAATTTCTCTTGATGTTGATTCTTTGAAACTTAGATCTATTCCACCTAAGCATGATATCAATGAGTCTCTCAAAGCCATGAGAATTTCCATTGATGAGTGCAAAGAAAGAACCACTAGGATGCATGCTAAGAAAGATGCCTTTATAAGAGCGTGTTCTTCTAGTTCCTATGAAAATAAAGATGAAGATCTAAAATTTATTGATGCGTCCCCTATTAAATCTTTGTTTTGCAATATGAATCTTAATAATGACGGGACTGAATATGATCCACCTTTACCTATAAGGCGTTCCAAAAATTCAGAGTTTTTAGATCTTGATGCTAAAATTGATGAAAGTGGGATTGAAGAAATTAAAACCCTAGATGTCGCTAAACCCACTATTTTGGATTTCAAGGAACTTAATTATGAAAATTGCTCTTTGATTGATTGTATTTCCTGTTGGAAATATGCCCTAGAGGCAATAATAAAATGGTTATTATTATATTTCTTTGTTCATGATAATTGTCTATTGTTCATGCTATAATTGTGTTATCCGGAAATCGTAATACATGTGTGAATACATAGACCACAACACGTCCCTAGTGAGCCTCTAGTTGACTAGCTCGTTGATCAAAAGATAGTCATGGTTTCCTGACTATGGACATTGGATGTCATTGATAATGGGATCACATCATTAGGAGAATGATGTGTTGGACAAGACCCAATCCTAAGCATAGCTCAAAGATCGTGTAGTTCGTTTGCTGTAGCTTTTCTGAATGTCAAGTATCATTTCCTTAGACCATGAGATTGTGCAACTCCCGGATACAGTAGGAGTGCTTTGGGTGTGCCAAACGTCACAACGTAACTGGGTGACTATAAAGGCACATTACAGGTATCTCCGAAAGTGTCTGTTGGGTTGGCATGAATCGAGACTGGGATTTGTCACTCCGTATGACAGAGAGGTATCTCTGGGCCCACTCGGTAATGCATCATCATAATGATCTCAATGTGATCAAGTGGTTGATCACATGATCATGCATTACGGTATGAGTAAAGTGACTTGCCGGTAACGAGAATGAACAAGGTATTGGGATACCGACGATTGAGTCTCGGGCAAGTAACGTACCGATTGACAAAGGGAATTGTATACAGATTGATTGAATCCTCGACATCGTGGTTCATCCGATGAGATCATCATGGAGCTTGTGGGAGCCAACATGGGTATCCAGATCCCGCTGTTGGTTATTGACCGGAGAGGCTTCTCGGTCATGTCTGCATGTCTCCCGAACCCGTAGGGTCTACACACTTAAGGTTCGGTGACGCTAGGGTTGTAGAGATATTAGCACACGGTAACCCGAAAGTTGTTCGGAGTCCCGGATGAGATCCCGGACGTCACGAGGAGTTCCAGAATGGTCCGGAGGTAAAGATTCATATGTAGGAAGTCCAGTTTCGGCCATCGGGAAGGTTTCGGGGGTCACCGGTATTATACCGGGACCACCGGAAGGGTCCCGGGGGTCCACGGGGTGGGGCCACCTATCCTGGAGGGCCCCATGGGCTGAAATGGGAGGGGAACCAGCCCCTAGTGGGCTGGTGCGCCGCCCTTGGGCCTCCCCCTGCGCCTAGGGTTGGAAACCCTGGGGGTGGGGGGCGCCACCCTTGCCTTGGGGGGCAAGGCACCCCTTTGGCCGCTGCCCCCCTAGGAGATTGGATCTCCTAGGGCCGGTGCACCCCCTAGGCACCCTATATATAGTGGGGGGGAGGGAGGGCTGCGCACCCAAGCCCCTGGCCTCTCCCTCTCCCTCCCGTGACACTCCTCCGTCTCCCTGCACTTGGCGAAGCCCTGCCGAGATCACCGTTGCTTCCACCACCACGCCGTCGTGCTGCTGGATCTTCATCAACCTCTCCTTCCCCCTTGTTGGATCAAGTTGGAGGAGACGTCTTCCCAATCGTACGTGTGTTGAACGTGGAGGTGCTGTCCGTTCGGCACTTGGTCATCGGTGATTTGAATCACGTCGAGTACGACTCCATCAACCCCGTTCTCTTGAACGCTTCCGCGCGCGATCTACAAGGGTATGTAGATGCACTCCTCTCTCCCTCGTTGCTAGATGACTCCATAGATTGATCTTGGTGATGCGTAGAAAATTTTAAAATTTTGCTACGTTCCCCAACAGTGGCATCATGAGCTAGGTCTATGCGTAGTTACTATGCATGAGTAGAACACAAAGTATTTGTGGGCGTCGATATTGTCAATTATCTTGCCGTTACTAGTCTTATCTTGATTCGGCGGTATTGTGGGATGAAGCGGCCCGGACCAACCTTACACGTACGCTTACGTGAGACCGGTTCCACCAACTGACATGCACTAGTTGCATAAGGTGGCTCGCGGGTGTCTGTCTCTCCCACTTTAGTCGGATCGGATTCGATGAACAGGGTCCTTATGAAGGGTAAATAGAAATTGGCAATTCACGTTGTGGTTTTGGCGTAGGTAAGAAACGTTCTTGCTAGAAACCTATAGCAGCCACGTAAAAACTTGCAACAACAATTAGAGGACGTCTAACTTGTTTTTGCAGCAAGTGTTTTGTGATGTGATATGGCCAGAGGATGTGATGAATGATATATGTGATGTATGAGATGATCATGTTCTTGTAATAGGAATCATGACTTGCATGTCGATGAGTATGACAACCGGCAGGAGCCATAGGAGTTGTCTTTATTTATTTATGACCTACGTGTCAACATAAACGTCATGTAACTACTTTACTTTATTGCTAAAGCGTTAGCCATAGTAGTAGAAGTAATAGATGACGAGACAACTTCAAGAAGACACGATGATGGAGATCATGATGATGGAGATCATGGTGTCATGCCGGTGACAACGATGATCATGGAGCCCCGAAGATGGAGATCAAAAGGAGCAAATGATATTGGCCATATCATGTCACTGTTTGATTGCATGTGATGTTTATCATGTTTTACATCTTATTTGCTTAGAACGACGGTAGCTTAAATAAGATGATCCCTCGTAATAATTTCAAGAAAGTGTTCCCCCTAACTGTGCACCGTTGCGAAGGTTCGTTGTTCCGAAGCACCATGTGATGATCGGGTGTGATAGATTCTAACGTTCGAATACAACGGGTGTAAGCCAGATTTACACACGCAATACACTTAGGTTGACTTGACGAGCCTAGCATGTACAGACATGGCCTCGGAACACAGAAGACCGAAAGGTCAAGCATGAGTCGTATAGAAGATACGATCAACATGAAGATGTTCACCGATGTTGACTAGTCCGTCTCACGTGATGATCGGACACGGCCTAGTTAACTCAGATCATGTTATACTTAGATGACTGGAGGGATGTCTATCTGAGTGGGAGTTCATTGAATAATTTGATTAGATGAACTTAATTATCATGAACTTAGTCTAAAATCTTTACAATATGTCTTGTAGATCAAATGGCCAACGTTGTCCTCAATTTCAACGCGTTCCTAGAGAAAACCAAGCTGAAAGACGATGGCAGCAACTATACGGACTGGGTCCGGAACCTGAGGATCATCCTCATAGCTGCCAAGAAAGATTATGTCCTAAAAGCACCGCTAGGTGACGCACCCGTCCCACAGAACCAAGACGTTATGAACGCTTGGCAGACACGTACTGATGATTACTCCCTCGTTCAGTGCGGCATGCTTTACAGCTTAGAACCGGGGCTCCAAAAGAGTTTTGAGAGACACGGAGCATATGAGATGTTCGAAGAGCTGAAAATGGGTTTTCAAGCTCATGCCCGGGTCGAGAGATATGAAGTCTCCGACAAGTTCTTCAGCTGTAAGATGGAGGAAAATAGTTCTGTCAGTGAGCACATACTCAAAATGTCTGGGTTGCATAACCGCTTGACTCAGCTGGGAGTTAATCTCCCGGATGACGTGGTCATTGACATAATCCTTCAGTCGCTTCGACCGAGCTACAAGAGCTTTGTGATGAACTTCAATATGCAGGGGATGGAAAAGACCATTCCTGAGGTATATTCAATGCTGAAATCAGCAGAGGTAGAAGTCAAAAAGGAACATCAAGTGTTGATGGTGAATAAAACCACTAAGTTCAAGAAAGGCAAGGGTAAGAAGAACTTCAAGAAGGACGACAAGGGATTTGCCGCGCCTGGTAAGCAAGCTGCCGGAAAGAAGCCAAAGAATGGACCCAAGCCCGAGACTGAGTGTTTTTATTGCAAGGGAAGTGGTCACTGGAAGCGGAACTGCCCCAAATACTTAGCGGACAAGAAGGCCGGCAACACTAAAGGTATATGTGATATACATGTAATTGATGTGTATCTTACCAGTACTCGTAGTAGCTCCTGGGTATTTGATACCGGTGCGGTTGCTCACATTTGTAACTCAAAGCAGGAGCTGCGGAATAAGCGGAGACTGGCGAAGGACGAGGTGACGATGCGCGTCGGGAATGGTTCCATGGTCGATGTGATCGCCGTCGGCACGTTGCCTCTACATTTACCTATGGGATTAGTTTTAAACCTCAGTAATTGTTATTTAGTGCCAGCTTTGAGCATGAACATTGTATCAGGATCTCGTTTAATTCGAGATGGCTACTCATTTAAATCCGAGAATAATGGTTGTTCTATTTATATGAGAGATATGTTTTATGGTCATGCTCCGATGGTGAATGGTTTATTCTTAATGAATCTCGAGCTTAATGACACATATTCATAGTGTGAATACCAAAAGATGTAAGGTTGATAATGATAGTCCCACATACTTGTGGCACTGCCGCCTTGGTCACATAGGTGTCAAACGCATGAAGAAGCTCCATGCAGATGGACTTTTAGAGTCTCTTGATTATGAATCATTTGACACGTGCGAACCATGCCTCATGGGTAAGATGACCAAGACTCCGTTCTCAGGAACAATGGAGCGAGCAACCAACTTATTGGAAATCATACATACTGATGTGTGCGGTCCAATGAGTGTTGAGGCTCGCGGTGGCTATCGTTATGTTCTCACCCTCACTGAAGACTTGAGTAGATATGGGTATGTCTACTTAATGAAACACAAGTCTGAGACCTTTGAAAAGTTCAAGGAATTTCAGAGTGAGGTTGAGAATCAACGTGATAGGAAAATCAAGTTCTTGCGATCAGATCGTGGGGGAGAATACTTGAGTCAAGAATTTGGCACACACTTAAGAAAATGTGGAATAGTTTCACAACTCACGCCGCCTGGAACATCTCAGCGTAATGGTGTGTCCGAACGTCGTAATCGCACTCTATTGGATATGGTGAGATCTATGATGTCTCTTACCGATTTACCGCTGTCATTTTGGGGCTATGCTTTAGAGACTGCCGCATTCACTTTAAATAGGGCTCCATCGAAATCCATTGAGACGACACCGTATGAATTATGGTTTGGGAAGAAACCTAAGCTGTCGTTTCTAAAAGTTTGGGGATGCGATGCTTATGTCAAGAAACTTCAACCTGAAAAGCTCGAACCCAAGTCGGAAAAATGAGTCTTCATAGGATACCCTAAAGAAACTATTGGGTATACCTTCTACCTAAGATCTGAAGGCAAGATCTTTGTTGCCAAGAATGGGTCCTTTCTAGAGAAAGAGTTTCTCTCGAAAGAAATAAGTGGGAGGAAAGTAGAACTTGATGAAGTATTGCCTCTTGAACTGGTAAGTGGCGCAGCTCAAGAAAATGTTCCTGAGGTGCCTGCACCGACTAGAGAGGAAGTTGATGATGATGATCATGAAACTTCAGATCAAGTTGCTACTGAACTTCGTAGGTCCACAAGGACACGTTCCGCACCAGAGTGGTACGACAACCCTGTCTTGGAAATCATGTTGTTAGACAATGGTGAACCTTCGAACTATGAAGAAGCGATGGCGGGCCCGGATTTCGACAAATGGCTGGAAGCCATGAAATCCGAGATAGGATCCATGTATGAAAACGAAGTATGGACTTTGACTGACTTGCCCGATGATCGGCGAGCCATAGAAAATAAATGGATCTTTAAGAAGAAGACAGACGCGGATGGTAATGTGACCATCTATAAAGCTCGGCTTGTTGCTAAGGGTTATCGACAAGTTCAAGGGGTTGACTACGATGAGACTTTGTCACCCGTAGCGAAGCTGAAGTCCGTCCGAATCATGTTAGCAATTGCCGCATTCTATGATTATGAGATATGGCAAATGGACGTCAAAACGGCATTCCTTAATGGTTTCCTTAAGGAAGAATTGTATATGATGCAGCCGGAAGGTTTTGTCGATCCTAAGAATGCTGACAAGGTGTGCAAGCTCCAACGCTCAATTTATGGGCTGGTGCAAGCATCTCGGAGTTGGAACATTCGTTTTGATGAGATGATCAAAGCGTTTGGGTTTATGCAGACTTATGGAGAAGCCTGCATTTACAAGAAAGTGAGTGGGAGCTCTGTAGCATTTCTCATATTGTATGTGGATGACATACTGTTGATGGGAAATGATATAGAATTCTTGGAAAGCATAAAGGCCTACTTGAACAAGTGTTTTTCAATGAAGGACCTTGGAGAAGCTGCTTATATATTAGGCATCAAGATCTATAGAGATAGATCGAGACGCCTCATTGGTCTTTCACAGAGTACGTACCTTGACAAGATATTGAAGAAGTTCAAAATGGATCAGTCAAAGAAGGGGTTCTTGCCTGTATTGCAAGGTACGAGATTGAGCACGGCTCAATGCCCGACCACAGCAGAAGATAGAGAAAAGATGAGTGTCGTCCCCTATGCCTCGGCCATAGGGTCTATCATGTATGCTATGCTGTGTACCAGACCTGATGTAAACCTTGCCGTAAGTTTGGTAGGAAGGTACCAAAGTAATCCCAGCATGGAACACTGGACAGAGGTCAAGAATATCCTGAAGTACCTGAAAAGGACTAAGGAAATGTTTCTTGTTTATGGAGGTGACGAAGAGCTCATCGTAAAGGGTTACGTCGATGGTAGCTTCGACACAGATCTGGATGACTCTAAGTCACAAACCAGTTACGTGTATATTTTGAATGGTGGGGCAGTAAGCTGGTGCAGTTGCAAGCAAAGCGTTGTGGCGGGATCTACATGTGAAGCGGAGTATATGGCAGCCTCGGAGGCATCACAAGAAGCAGTCTGGGTGAAGGATTTCATTACCGACCTAGGAGTCATACCCAATGCGTCGGGCCCGATGACTCTCTTTTGTGACAACACTGGAGCTATTGCCCTTGCCAAGGAGCCCAGGTTTCACAGGAAGACTAGGCAAATCAAGCGTCGCTTCAACTCCATTCGTGAAAGTGTTCAAAATGGAGACATAGAGATTTGTAAAGTACATACGGACCTGAATGTGGCAGATCCATTGACTAAACCTCTCCCTAGAGCAAAACATGATCAACACCAGAACTGCATGGGTGTTCGATTCATCATAATGTGACTAGAATATTGACTCTAGTGCAAGTGGGAGACTGTTGGAAATATGCCCTAGAGGCAATAATAAAATGGTTATTATTATATTTCTTTGTTCATGATAATTGTCTATTGTTCATGCTATAATTGTGTTATCCGGAAATCGTAATACATGTGTGAATACATAGACCACAACGCGTCCCTAGTGAGCCTCTAGTTGACTAGCTCGTTGATCAAAAGATAGTCATGGTTTCCTGACTATGGACATTGGATGTCATTGATAACAGGATCACATCATTAGGAGAATGATGTGTTGGACAAGACCCAATCCTAAGCATAGCTCAAAGATCGTGTAGTTCGTTTGCTGTAGCTTTTCTAAATGTCAAGTATCATTTCCTTAGACCATGAGATTGTGCAACTCCCGGATACCGTAGGAGTGCTTTGGGTGTGCCAAACGTCACAACGTAACTGGGTGACTATAAAGGGACATTACAGGTATCTCTGAAAGTGTCTCTTGGGTTGGCATGAATCGAGACTAGGATTTGTCACTCCGTATGACAGAGAGGTATCTCTGGGCCCACTCGGTAATGCATCATCATAATGAGCTCAATGTGATCAAGTGGTTGATCACAGGATCATGCATTATGGTATGAGTAAAGTGACTTGCCGGTAACGAGACTAAACAAGGTATTGGGATACCGACGATCGAGTCTCGGGCAAGTAACGTACCGATTGACAAAGGGAATTGTATACGGATTGATTGAATCCTCGACATCGTGGTTCATCCAATGAGATCATCGTGGAGCTTGTGGGAGCCAACATGGGTATCTAGATCCCGCTGTTGGTTATTGACCGGAGAGGCTTCTCGGTCATGTCTGCATGTCTCCCGAACTCGTAGGGTCTACACACTTAAGGTTCGGTGACACTAGGGTTGTAGAGATATTAGCACACGGTAACCCGAAAGTTGTTCGGAGTCCCGGATGAGATCCCGGACGTCACGAGGAGTTCCGGAATGGTCCGGAGGTAAATATTCATATGTAGGAAGTCCAGTTTCGGCCATCGGGAAGGTTTCGGGGGTCACCGGTATTGTACCGGGACCACCAGAAGGGTCCCGGGGGTCCACCGGGTGGGGCCACCTATCCCGAAGGGCCCCATGGGCTGAAGTGGGAGGGGAACCAGCCCCTAGTGGGCTGGTGCGCCCCCCTTGGGCCTCCCCCTGTGCCTAGGGTTGGAAACCCTAGGGGTGGGGGGCGCCACCCTTGCCTTGGGGGGCAAGGCACCCCTTTGGCCGCCGCCCCCTAGGAGATTGGATCTCCTAGGGCCGGCGCCCCCCCTGGGCACCCTATATATAGTGGGGGGGGGAGGGAGAGCTGCGCACCCAAGCCCCTGGCCTCTCCCTCTCCCTCCCGTGACACTCCTCCGTCTCCCTGCGCTTGGCGAAGCCCTGCCGAGATCACCGTTGCTTCCACCACCACGCCATCGTGCTGCTGGATCTTCATCAACCTCTCCTCCCCCCTTGCTGGATCAAGTTGGAGGAGACGTCTTCCCAACCGTACATGTGTTGAACGTGGAGGTGCTGTCCTTTCGGCACTTGGTCATCGGTGATTTGAATCACGTCGAGTACGACTCCATCAACCCCGTTCTCTTGAACGCTTCCGCGCGCGATCTACAAGGGTATGTAGATGCACTCCTCTCTCCCTCGTTGCTAGATGACTACATAGATTGATCTTGGTGATGTGTAGAAAATTTTAAAATTCTGCTACGTTCCCCAACATTTCCTTGTTGCAATCCATGCTAAATTCTCCTCACGCTTATAGTCAAAATAAAGCGTTTACTAAACATATCGTTGATGCCTTGATGCAATCTTATGAAGAAAAAATTGAGTTGGAAGTTTCTATCCCTAGAAAACTTAATGATTAGTGGGAACAAACTATTAAAATTAAGATTAAAGATCATGAGTTCTATGCTTTATGTGATTTGGGTGCTAGTGTTTCCACGATTCCAAAGACTTTGTGTGATTTGTTAGGTTTCCGTGATTTTGATGTTTGCTCTCTAAACTTGAACCTTGCGGATCCCACTATTAAGAAACCTATGGGAAGAATTAATAATGTTATTATTGTTGCAAATATGAATTATGTACCCGTAGATTTTATTGTTCTTGACATAGATTGCAATCCTTCATGTCCTATTATTCTTGGTAGACCTTTCCTTAGAACGATTGGTGCAATTATTGATATGAAGGAAGGAAATATAAGATTCCAATTTCTGTTAAGGAAAGGCATGGAACACTTTCCTAGAAAGAAAATTAAATTACCTTATGAATCTATTATGAGAGCCACTTATGGATTGCCAACCAAAGATGGCAACACATAGATCTATCCTTGCTTTTTATGCCTAGCTAGGGGCGTTAAACGATAGCGCTTGTTGGGAGGCAACCCAATTTTATTTTCATGCCTTGCTTTTTTCTCATGTTTAGTAATAAATAATTTATCTAGCCTCTGTTTAGGTTGTGTTTTTGTGTTTAATTAGTGTTTTTGCCAAGTAGAACCGTTGGGAAGACTTGGGGAAACTCTTTTTAATCTTGCTGTAAAAAACAGAAACTTTAGCGCTCACGAGAACTGCTGCCATTTTTATTTGGAAAGTGCTATTTAGTTAATTATTTTTGAAGATGATTAATAGATAAATTACTCACGTCCAGATATTTGTTTTAGAATTTTTTGGGTTCCAAATATTGCGCTAGCTATAGATTACTACATACTGTTCTGTTTTTGACAGATTCTGTTTTTCGTGTGTTGTTTGCTTATTTTGATGAATCTATGGCTAGTAAAATAGTTTATAAACCATAGAGAAGTTGGAATACAGTGGATTTAACACCAATATAAATAAAGAATGAGTTCATTACATTACCTTGAAGTGGTCTTTTGTTTTCTTTCGCTAACGGAGCTCACGAGATTTTCTACTTTAAGTTTTGTGTTGTGAAGTTTTCAAGTTTTGGGTAAAGATTTGATGGATTATGGAACAAGAAGTGGCAAGAGCCTAATATTGGGGATGTACATGGAACCCCCAAGATAATCTAAGGACACCTAAAATCCAAAGCTTGGGGATGCCCCGGAAGGCATCCCCTCTTTTCGTCTACTTCTATCGATAACTTTACTTGGAGCTATATTTTTATTCACCACATGATATGTGTTTTGCTTGGAGGGTCTTGTATGATTTGATTATTTGATTTTTAGTTTACCACAATCATCCTTGCTGTACACACCTTTTGAGAGAGCCATATATGATTTGGAATTTGTTAGAATACTCTATGTGCTTCACTTATATCTTTTTGAGTAATACAGTTTTGCTCTAGTACTTCACTTATATCTTTTAGAGCACGGTGGTGGATATGTTTTATAGAAACTATTGATCTCTCATGATTCACTTAGATTATTTTGAGAGTCTTAAATAGCATGGTAGTTTGCTTAAATAATCCTAATATGCTAGGTATTCAAGATTAGTAATTTTTTTTCTTATGAGTGTTTTGAGTACTAAGAGAAGTTTGATGCTTGATGATTGTTTTGAGATATGGAGGTAATAATATCAAAGTCGTGCTAGTTGAGTAGTTGTGAATTTGAGAAATGCTTGTGTTGAAGTTTGCAAGTCCCGTAGCATGCACGTATGGTAAATGTTATGTAACAAATTTGAAACATGAGGTGTTATTTGATTGTCCTCCTTATGAGTGGCGGTCGGGGACGAGCGATGGTCTTTTCCTACCAATCTATCCCCCTAGGAGCATGCGCGTAGTGCTTGGTTTTTGATGGCTTGTAGATTTTTGCAATAAGTATGTGAGTTCTTTATGACTAATGTTGAGTCCATGGATTATACACACTCTCACGCTTCCATCATTGCTAGCCTCTTCGGTACCGTGCATTCCCCTTTCTCACATTGAGAGTTGGTGCAGACTTCGCCGGTGCATCCAAACCCCGTGATATGATACTCTCTTTCACACATAAACCTCCTTATATCTTCCTCAAACACAGACACCATACCTACCTATTATGGCATTTCCATGGCCATTCTGAGATATATTGCCATGCAACTTTCCACCATTCCGTTTATCATGACACATTCATCATTGTCATATTGCTTAGCATGATCATGTAGTTGACATAGTATTTGTGGCAAAGCTACCGTTCATAATTCTTTCATACATGTCACTCTTGGTTCATTGCATATCCCGGTACACCGCCGGAGGCATTCATATAGAGTCATATCTTGTTCTAAGTATCGAGTTGTAATTCTTAAGTTGTAAATAAATAGAAGTGTGATGACCATCATTCATAGAGCATTGTCCTAAAAAAGAGAAAGTCCAAATAAAAATAATATAAAAGGGACAATGCTACTATCTTTTGCCACACTTGCGCTTCAAAGTAGCAGCATAATCTTCATGATAGAGAGTCTTTTGTTTTGTCACTTTCATATACTAGTGGGAAATTTTCATTATAGAACTTGGCTTGTATATTCCAACAATGGGCCTCCTCAAGTGCCCTAGGTCTTCGTGAGCAAGCAAGTTGGATGCACATCCACTTAGTTTCTTTTGTTGAGCTTTCATACATTTATAGCTCTAGTGCATCCGTTGCATGGCAATCCCTACTCCTTGCATTAACATCAATCGGTGGGCATCTCCATAGCCCATTGATTAGCCTCATTGATGTGAGACTTTCTCCTTTTTGTCTTCTCCACATAACCCCCATCATTTTCTATTCCACCCATGGTGCTATATCCATGGCTCGCGCTCATATATTGCGTGAAAGTTTATAAGTTTGAGATTACTAAAGTATGAAACAATTGCTTGGCTTGTCATCGGGGTTGTGCATGATGAGAGCATTCTTGTGTGATGAAAATGGAGCATGACTAAACTATATGATTTTGTAGGGACGAACCTTCTTTGGCCATGTTATTTTGAGAAGACATAATTGCTTAGTTAGTATGCTCGAAGTATTATTATTTTTATGTCAATATGAACTTTTATCTTGAATCTTTCGGATCTGAATATTCATACCACAATTAAGAAGAATTACATTAAAATTATGCCAAGTAGCACTCCGCATCAAAAATTCTGTTTTTATCATTTACCTACTCAAGGATGAGCAGGAATTAAGCTTGGGGATGCTTGATACGTCTCCAACGTATCTATAATTTTTGATTGCTCCATGCTATATTATCTACTGTTTTGGACATTATTGGGCTTTATTATCCACCTTTATATTATTTTTGTGACTAGCCTATTAACCTGAGGCCCATCCCAGAATTGTTGTTTTTTTTTTGCCTATTTTAGGGTTTCGAAGAAAAGGAATATCAAATGGAGTCCAAACGGAATGAAACCTTCGGGAACGTGATTTTCTCACCGAACATGATCCAGGAGACTTGGACCCTACGTCAAGAAACAAAGGAGGAGGCCACAAGGTAGGGGGCACGCCTACCCCCCCAGGCGCGCCCTCCACCCTCGTGGCCCCCTGTTGCTCCACCGACGTACTCCTTCCTCCTATATATACCTACGTACCCCCAAATGATTAGATACGGAGCCAAGACCCTAATTCCACCGCCGCAACTTTCTGTATCCACGAGATCGCATCTTGGGGCCTGTTCCGGAGCTCCGCCGAAGGGGGTATCTATCACGGAGGGCTTCTACATCAACATCATAGCCTATCCGATGAAGTGTGAGTAGTTTACCTCAGACCTACGGGTCCATAGTTATTAGCTAGATGGCTTCTTCTCTTTTTTTATCTCAATAAAATGTTCTCCCCCTCTCTTGTGGAGATCTATTCGATGTAATCTTCTTTTTGCGGTGTGTTTGTTGAGATCAATGAATTGTGGGTTTATGATCAAGATTATCTATGAACAATATTTGAATCTTCTCTGAATTCTTTTATGTATGATTGGTTATCTTTGCAAGTCTCTTCGAATTATCAGTTTGGTTTGGCCTACTAGATTGATCTTTCTTGCAATGGGAGAAGTGCTTAGCTTTGGGTTCAATCTTGCGGTGTCCTTTCCCAGTGACAGTAGGGGCAGCAAGGCACGTATTGTATTGTTGCCATCGAGGATAACAAGATGGGGTCTTCATCATATTTCATGAGTTTATCCCTCTACATCATGATATCTTTCTTAAGGCGTTACTCTATTTTCATGAACTTAATACTCTAGATGCATGCTAGATAGCGGTCGATGAGTGGAGTAATAGTAGTAGATGCAGGGAGGAGTCGGTCTACTTGTCTTGGACGTGATGCCTATATACATGATCATACCTAGATATTCTCATAACTATGCTCAATTCTGTCAATTGCTCAACAGTAATTCGTTCACCCACCGTAAAATACCTATGCTCTTGAGAGAAGCCACTAGTGAAACCTATGGCCCCCGGGTCTATATTCATCATATTAATCTTCCAATACTTAGTTATTTCCTTTGCTTTTTACTTTGCTTTTTATTTTACTTTGCATCTTTATCACAAAAATAGCAAAAATATTATCTTATCATATCTATCAGATCTCACTCTCGTAAGTGACCGTGAAGGGATTGACAACCCCTTATCACGTCGGTTGCGAGGAGTTATTTTCTTTGTGCAGGTACGAGGGACTTGCGCGTAGCCTCCTACTGGATTGATACCTTTGTTCTCAAAAACTGAGGGAAATACTTACGCTACTTTGCTGCATCATCCTTTCCTCTTCGAGGAAATCCAACGCAGTGCTCAAGAGGTAGCAAAGTGTCATGTAGTCGACGTTCACATGACACCACTAGGGGGATGACAACATACATCTCATCAAAATATCGAACGAATACCAAATTCACATGACTACTTATAGCAAGACTTCTCCCATGTCCTCAGGAACAAACGTAACTACTCAGAAAGCATATTCATGTTCATAATCAGAGGGGTATTAATATGCATAATTTATCTGAACATATGATCTTCCACCAAGTAAACCAACTAGCATCAACTACAAGGAGTAATCAACACTACTAGCAACCCACAGCTACCAATCTGAGGTTTGGATACAAGAGATGAACTGGGGTTTGAGATGAGATGGCGCTGGTGAAGATGTTGATGGAGACTGACCCCCTCCCGATGAGAGGATCGTTGGTGATGACGATGGTGATGATTTCCCCCTCCCGGAGGGAAGTTTCCCCGGCAGAACAGCTCTGCCGGAGCCCTAGATTGGTTCCTCCAAGGTTCTACCTCGTGGCGGCGGAGTTTCTTCCTGAAAGCTTGCTTATGATTTTTTCTCGATGAAAGACTTCATATAGCAGTAGATGGGCACCGGAGGCCTGCTAGGGGGCCCACGAGGCAGGGGCGCGCCCAGGGGGTAGGGCGCGCCCCCACCCTCATGGCCAGGGTGTGGGCCCCCTCTGGTGTATTCTTTCGCCAGTATTTTTTATTAATTCCAAAAATAACTTCCGTGAAGTTTCAGGACTTTTGGAGCTGTGCAGAATAGGTCTCTAATATTTGCTCCTTTTCCAGCCCAGAATTCCAGCTACCGGCATTCTCCCTCTTCATGTAAACCTTGTAAAATAAGAGAGAATAGGCATAAGTATTGTGACATAACGTGTAATGACAACCCATAATGCAATAAATATCGATATAAAAGCATGATGCAAAATGGACGTATCAACTCCCCCAAGCTTAGACCTCGCTTGTCCTCAAGCGAAAGCCGATATCGAAAAATATGTCCACATGTTTAGAGATAGAGGTGTCGATAAAATAAAATATGGACATGAGGGCATCATGATCATTCTTAGAACAACAACATATATATATTGTCATATGATCTCCCATGCTAAAGTAACAATTCATTCACATACTCAAGTATGAATCAGAAACTTCATTGAAAACTAACAAACTATAATTTCAGTCATTGAAGCAATTGCAATTTATTATAACATAGGAAAGAGTCAATATAAGAGCTTCTCAGCAAGTCCACATACTCAACCATCTTTTAGTCTTTCATAATTGCTAACACTCACGCGATATTTATGGTTATGAAGTTTTAATCGGACACAGAGAAAGACAGGGGCTTATAGTTTTGCCTCCCAACGTTTTACCTCAAGGGTAATGTCAACAATAATAGTTCATGAAAACCCACATCCAATTAGCCATATATATCAGGATCCTTCCAACACATTGTGCTTGCCAAAGGATAAAATGTATAAAGGAAAGGTGAAGATCACCATGACTCTTTGCATGAAGTAAAAGACAAGAATAAAAGATAGGCACTTCGCAGAGGGAAGCAGAGGTTGTCATGTGCTTTTATGGTTGGATGCACGAAATCTTAATGCAAAAGAACGTCGCTTTATATCGCCACTTGTGATATGGACCTTTATTATGCAGTCCGTCGCTTTTATTTCTTCCACATCACAAGATCGTATAAAGCTTATTTTCTCCACACTAATAAGTCATACATATTTAGAGGGCAATTCTTATTGCTTGCAACGATGACAACATAATTGATGGATCTTACTCAATCCATAGGTAGATATGGTGGACTCTCATGGCAAAACTGGGTTTAGGGATATTTGGAAGCACAAGTAGTATCTCTACTTGGTGCAAAGAAATTGGCTAGCAAGAGAGAGAAAGACAAGCTCAACATATTGGATGATCCATGACAATATAATTTATCTCAGATGTAAGAAAAAAATAACCCATTACGTTGTCTTCCTTGTCCAACGTCAACTCTTTAGCATATCATACTTTAATGAGTGCTCACAATCATAAAAGATGTCCAAGATAGTATATTTATATGTGAAAACCTCTCTTTCTTTATTACTTCCTATTAATTACAACAATGACCAAAACTATGTTTGCCAACTCTCAACAACTTTTATTCATCATACTCTTTATATGTGAGCTCATTACTCTCCATAAGATCCATATGATCTCTTTATTTCTTTTTATTTCTTCTATTTTATTTTATTCCCTCAGCAAAATAATCAAGCCCTTGACTCAACACTAATCTTTATTATATATAGCTCACGGACTCAATTACATAGGAAGATCATAAAGCAAAACTCACAACTAGATCATACTAAAACTTTATTCTACTAGATCAAGATATTATCAAAAGGATCGAACTAAGAAAAACGGTAAAGATAAAAGTGATGGTGATACGATACCAGGCACTCCCCCAAGCTTGGCGTTGCCAAGGGGAGTGCCTATACCCGAGGCTCAGTTCTTCTTTGTTGGTGAAGAAGGTGTTGGTGATGATGGGTAGTCACACATTGAGCGTAAGAGATCCTCCAATTTGCGGATAATGCCTTTGAGTGCGATGATATGCTCCCTCAACAAAATATTTTCACTTGTGAGATACTTGTTTCGAATGCGAGCTAACTCAATCATCTTGAAAGCTTCAATCTCTGTTGGGGTAAAGAGGTTGTGGTGAGGTTGAAGGATGTCTTCTTCTGCTACTACCGGAACTTGATCCCCCATGGCCTTCTTGATCCCATCATCCTTGTTGATCTCTCCGGGTTCTTCTCTCTTCATCTGTATCTTCATTAGCCAAGCATCGTTGCCCTCATTGTTGTAGGAGGAGGGAGACGACATGATGCTTGGCCTTGACAACCCTGGCAGGAAACAACTCAAAACAAGAACAGGAGATTTTTGCGTGATACGGAGATCAAAACCTTCGGGAGATTATATAACGAATTTTTACCGACTAAAAGAAGTATCGTGCAAGAAAACAGAGTTCGGAGAGCGCACGAGGTGCCCACGAGGCAGGGGGCGCGCCCAGGGGGGTAGGGCGCACCCTCCACCCTCGTGGAAGCCTCGTGTCCTTTCTGGTCTGCTTCTTATTTTCCTATTTTCTTAAATATTCCAAAACGGAGAAAAAATGCCATTAGAACTGTTTTGGAGTCGGTTTACTTACCGTACCATGTACCTATTCCTTTTCGGAGTCTGAAACGTTTTGGAAAGTGTCCCTTATGTATTCCTCCGGAGTTATGGTTTCAATAAAATTAGTTTCAACATTTATGGGATTACCTGAGATATAATGTTTGATTCTTTGACCGTTCACCACCCTCGGATTTGTGCCTTCGAAGTTGTTGATTTTTATGGCACTGGAACGGTAGACCTCCTCGATAACGTAAGGACCTTCCCATTTAGAGAGAAGTTTGCCTGCAAAAAATCTTAAACGAGAGTTGTATAATAATACATAATCACCTACATTAAACTCACGTTTTTGTATCCTCTTGTCATGCCATCTTTTAACCTTTTCTTTAAACAGTTTGGCATTCTCATAAGCCTGGGTTCTCCATTCATCAAGCGAGCTAATGTCAAAAAGCCTCTTCTCACCGGCAAGTTTGAAGTCATAGTTGAGCTCTTTAATGGCCCAATATGCCTTATGTTCTAGTTCAAGAGGTAAGTGACATGCTTTACCATAAACCATTTTATATGGAGACATACCCATAGGATTTTTTTATGCAGTTCTATAAGCCCATAATTCATCATCAAGTTTCTTGGACCAATTCTTTCTGGATCTATTAACAATCTTTTGCAAAATTAATTTAAGCTCTCTGTTACTCAATTCTACTTGACCACTAGACTGCGGGTGATATGGAGATGCAATTCTATGATTAACATCATACTTAGCAATCATTTTACGAAAGGCACCATGAATAAAATGTGAACCACCATCAGTCATTAAATATCTAGGGACTCCAAACCTCGGAAAAATAACTTCTTTAAGCATCTTAATAGAGGTGTTATGATCAGCACTACTAGTTGGAATAGCTTCTACCCACTTAGTAACGTAATCAACATCAACTAAAATATGTGTATACCCATTAGAGGAAGGAAACAGTCCCATATGATCGAAGCCCCAAACATCAAATGGTTCAATAACGAGTGAATAATTCATAGGCATTTCTTGACGTCTACTAATATTACCAATTCTTTGACATTCATCACAAGATAAGACAAACTTACGGGCATCCTTGAAGAGAGTAGGTCAATAAAAACCGGATTGCAATACCTTATGTGCACTTCTATCTCAAGCATGGTGTCCTCCATAAGCTTCGGAGTGACACTTGCGTAGGATCTGTTCCTGTTCATGCTCAGGTATACAACGTCTAATAACACCATCTACTCCTTCTATATAAAGGTGTGGTTCATCCCATAAGTAATGTCTTAAATCATAGAAAAACTTTTTCTTTTGCTGGTATGTGAAACTAGGTGGTATAAATTTAGCAACAATGTAATTAGCATAATCAGCATACCATGGAGCAGTGCAAGAAGCATTTATGATAGCTAATTGTTCATCAGGAAAGCTATCATCAATAGGTAGTGGGTCATCAAGAACATTCTCTAACCTAGACAAGTTGTCTGCAACGGGATTCTCAGCTCCCTTTCTATCAATAATATGCAAATCAAATTCTTGTAGCAGGAGAACCCATCTAATAAGTCTAGGTTTAGCATATTTCTTTTCCATAAGATATTTAATAGCAGCATGACCACTGTGAATAGTTACTTTAGAATCAACAATATAAGGTCTGAACTTATCACAAGCAAATACAACTGCTAAGAATTCCTTTTCAGTAGTAGCATAATTTCTCCGGGCATTGTCTAGAGTTTTACTAGCATATTGAATAACGTTTAATTTTTTATCAACTCTTTGTCCTAGAACAGCACCTACAACATAGTCACTAGCATCACACATGATTTCAAAGGGTAAATTCCAATCAGGTGGCTGAACAATAGGTGCAGAAATCAAGGCTTCCTTAAGTATTTCAAATGCTTCTACACAATCATCATCAAAGACAAAAGGAATATCTTTTTGTAATAGGTTAGTCAGAGGCTAGGAAATTTTTGAGAAGTCCTTAATGAACCTCCTATAAAAACCGGCATGACCAAGGAAACTTCTTATACCTTTGATGTCCTTGGGAAACGACATCTTTTCAATAGCATCAACTTTAGCTTTGTCAACTTCAATACCTCTTTCAGAAATTTTATGCCCCAAGACAATACCTTCATTCACCATAAAGTGGCACTTCTCCCAATTCAAGACAAGGTTAGTTTCTTCACATCTCTGCAAAACTCGATCAAGATTGCTCAAGAAATCATCAAAAGAGGATCCATAAACAGAGAAATCATCCATGAAGACTTCACAAATCTTTTCACAAAATTCAGAGAATATAGCCATCATGCATCTTTGAAAGGTAGCAGGTGCATTACATAAACCAAAAGGCATACGTCTATAAGCAAAGGTACCGAAAGGGCAAGTAAAAGTAGTCTTTTCTTGATCATCAACTGACACAGGTATTTGAGAGAAACCAGAGTAACCATCTAGAAAGAAAAAATGTGTATGTTTGTATAATCTTTCTAGCATTTGATCAATGAAAGGCAAAGGGTAATGATCTTTTTTATTAGCTTTATTTAATTTGCGGAAATCAATCACCATCCTATAACCTATAATAATTCTTTGCGGAATCAATTCATCTTTATCATTAGGAACTACAGTAATACCTCCCTTCTTAGGGACACAATGGACATGGCTTACCCACTAACTATCAGCAACGGGATAAATTATACCTGCTTCAAGGAGCTTTAATATTTCCTTTCTTACCACTTATTTCATCTTAGGATTTAGCTGTCGTTGGTGATCAATAACTGGTTTGGTGTCTTTCTCCAAATTTATTTTGTGTTGACATAGAGTGGGACTAATGCCCTTAAGATCATCAAGAGTATATCCAATAGCAGCACAGTGCTTCTTCAGAGTTTTCAATAATTTCTCTTCTTCATGCTCTGAAAGGTTAGCACTAATAATAACAGGATATATCTTCTTTTCATCAATATAAGCATATTTAAGAGTATCAGGCAATGGTTTAAGCTCAAACACGGGACCACCCTTGGGTGGAGGAGGATCCCCTAGGATTTCAACAGGCAAGTTGTGTTTCAGAATAGGTCCCTGTTTAAAGAATACTTCATCTATTTCCCTTCTTTCATTCATATACGTATCATTTTCATGGTCTAGCAAATATTGTTCTAAAGGATCACTAGGAGGCACGGCAATAGAAGCAAGACCAATAATTTCATCTTTACTAGGCAATTCCTCATCACGGGGTTGTCTACTAAATTTAGCAAAATTAAACTCATGAGACATATCACCCAAACCAATAGTAACAACATCGTTTTCGCAGTCTATCCTAGCATTAACAGTGTTCAAGAAGGGTCTACCAAATATAATGGGACAAAAGCTATCTTGTGGGGAACCAAGAACAAGAAAATCAGCAGGATATTTAACCTTCCCACACAAGACTTCAACATCTCTAACAATCCCAACCGGTGAAATAGTATCTCTATTCGCAAGTTTAATGGTAACATCGATATCTTCTATCTCAGCATGTGCAATATCATGCATAATTTCTTCGTATAAGGAATGAGGTATTGCACTTGCACTAGCACCCATATCACATAAGCCATGATAACAATGATCTCCTATTTTAACGGAAATACATGCATGCCTACAACAGGTCTATGTTTATTTTTAGCATCAAGTCTAGCAATTCTAGCAGCTTCACTATAGAAGTAAATAACATGCCCATCAATATTACCGGCCAAGAGATCTTTAACCATAGCAATTTTGGGTTCAACTTTAACTTGATCAGGGGGTTTGTGTGTCCTAATATTACTTTTGTTGACTACAGTTGAAGCTTCAGCATGATCCTTTATTCTAACAAGGAAAGGTGGCTTCTCAATATAAGCAGCAGGAACAACAGGATCATCCTCGTCCGCGCCGCCTCATGCCCCTTCTCCAAGCCGGGCCAACCCCCCCTCTTTATAAGCAGCCGCCGCCACCCCTCCTCCTCGTCGCCACGCCGCGCCGCAGCCCGCCGCCGCCGCCGCCAGAGCTTGCACGCCTCCGCCTCGTGCCACCCTGCGCCTCTCCCCGCCTCCCTTTGCCGCCTCCCGCCGCACCCCGCCGCCCGCTGCCCTGCCTCACCGGAACCGCCGAAGCCGCCGGAGCCACGCCGAATCTTGCTGCCGTTTTTTTCGAAAACCGGTAAAAACTGCAAAAACCCGCTCGGTTTTCTTTCATTTCTTTTTTCGTTTAGGTTACATCGGGTTTTCTATTTTAGCTCGTTAATTAACGAACGTTCATCGGTTAGTTTTTGTTAACGAACGAATTCGTTCGTTTAGTTCTATTAGCAAACGTTCGTTCGTTAGGTTTTTCTTTTTATTTTAATTTTTCGGCCAGGGACCTATCCGCAAAGACTTTTATCATAGATTAGTCCCTGATCTTCAAACCCTTGCTACTTTCTGCTCGTTTGTCCAAATCTAGTGAAACCAACGCCAAAATCTTCGTCTGGTTCCCCTCTTTACAAATAATCAACTGGAACATGATTTTGACAAAATTAAAATTTGGTTTCAAGCATATTTGAATTCGAACTATTTTTATCGCAGTTTGAGTTTCGTATCTCCGATTCGATTGATTTTTTTTGCAAATCGAAGC
Source organism: Triticum urartu (assembly GCF_056163025.1). Taxonomy (NCBI): domain Eukaryota; kingdom Viridiplantae; phylum Streptophyta; class Magnoliopsida; order Poales; family Poaceae; genus Triticum; species Triticum urartu. The sequence goes on from NC_141879.1 coordinate 262,488,059, forward strand.
TCTTCAGTTGAACTTTTAGTTTAGATCTTTTGTCTTGAGTTTTACCTTTGCATATTATGCTTGAGTTATTATGTGTGCTATTGTTTGTTCATGATAGAGTTTCCGGTGTGCGAAGCGTGCTACTACGAATCACTAGGGTTTTCAGATCGTCAGCAAGGCAAGTAACATTTTGATCATATCCCTTTATTACCCAGTTTTATGCATTATTTTCAACCATCAAACATTAGATGAGTAGGTTTGATAACATGTGGGTATTGGGAAGTAGTTGATGAGGTAGCACCTAATGTCTTATATCAAACCCTGGGTACATTCTATGTATGCTTATACTGCTATGCTATGCTCGTAGACGTGGTTTGGTTTGAGAGAATTCACGAAAGATGTGAGAGATTATTGTTAACTATGGTTTAACTTAAGGTGGCTACTTTAATACACATCTGGGTGGATTGGTTTGTGGGCACCTGGGGAATCCAGTGTTGTCCAAGGAGATCCCGGGGAATCCGTGTGATCATCCTACGGTTTGCCACCCAGGCTCAAAGGGATCATTATGTTATTGATGCTGAAAACTTCCATGTGCAGCCACAAGCCATTATGAGCTCTGGCATAGTTGAGTATGTTGTGTGACCTCTTACAGTGGTAGACTAGCAGATGTAGGGGATGTAGGTGGTACTGTCTACCCGTCGTAATGAGCTAACGCTTCTGAAAGACTGTGTTTCCGTCATCCATTTCTCAAACACCATGTAGTGCGAGAAATTCAACGGAGGAGATCGGGGTCTTGTGGGGAAAAGTGTGCAAACCTCTCAGAGTGTACAAACTAATCATGATTAGCCGTGTCCCCGGTTATGGACATCTTGAGTATCTGGTGCTTGAATTATTATGTTGATATCATCACTTTACTTAATTAATTGGTTGGGTTATTGATTATTAATTTGGGATTGAGATGGGGTTACCATTCTCAATGTTTTCAACAAACTTTGTAGTTAAATAAAATACATTCCTTTGTTGTAGGGAAAAACTAGCTTTCTGCAAATGATAACCATAGAGCCTCCACCAGCCATATATGCATGTAGTGATAGTTGTTTTCTGTTCATTGCTCTATAGTGTAATTTTGCCAGCATATTCCATGTGCTGACATACACAGGCTGCAACGTATTATGTTGCAGAGTTTTCAGACGAAGAGTAAGGTGTGCTAGGTCATTGTCGTACACTCAACTATGCCATTGGAGTTGATGGACTCATTTACCTTCGAAGCTTCTGCTGTTATCTTATTTAGATGGCCTTCAGCCATATTATTATAATAAGTTCTCTCTTGAGACATTCGATGTAATAAGTGTGTGATTAAACTCTGTTATAAATCCTCGAGTACTATGTGTGTCAGCATTACCGATCCAGGGATGACACTTATACACAGAGATTTTACCGTCTGAGGTCGGATCGCTACAAGATGGTCTCAGAGCACACGCTGACTGTAGGGCGCGACCACTAAGATAAGTCATAGGACACTCTCTTCTACTCATTTCTGACTCTTCTCCATTTCTACTCTATAGATGGCGGACCCAAGGAACAAGTTTGCTCAACTGGACGAAGACACACCTTTTGGATGACACTTGAAGGAAGCCACCAGGTACCTGAACATCGGAATATCAAGCTTCACCGGGACCTACACCACCACTCTACCTGAAGAAGAGCGTTGGATGATTCGAGTTCATGTTCCAGGAAGGACGTTCACGCCAGTTACTGAGCCCATAGAGTTTTCCTTTGATGCACCAACCTGGAATCTAGGAAAGAGCATGGCAGCCCACATCACCACGGGACGCATCAACGAGGTATATCACAAGGATCTTAAGGACACCATCTACCAGATATGTGGACGCTGAGATGAGCAATGGGAGATGATTTGCACTAGGAGGGATAAACCCATTGCAGCCTACATCCAGGAGTTAAACCAACACATTCGTCGTTAGAAGAACCAGATGTGCGCCAACATGATAGACATGAAGAAAGTGATTACCAGGAACATGGAGCTAGAAGAGGAACTAAAGTCTACATGCGATGGATATGAAGAAGAAATTGCAGTACTACTGGAGAAGAATGAAGACCTGAAGAAGAAGCTAGGAATACTCGTAGGAGATCCCGCGCCAGAGGAGGACAACCATCCCGAAGACTACATCATCATCGACGACACCGATTCTGACCCCGATAGCTATGATGATTAAGAAGACGAAGCTGGAGCTGATATCATGGAATCTTCCACCGATCAAAATTTGTAGTCGACCACCAAATTATTAGTAGTATATCCCCTATGTATATAGTAATAGTCTGAGTATTTTGTAAAGGTAGATTAGATCGTTTGTATGCCCTTGTTTGAATTGAGTGGTGTGAAATGAATGTGTTTGTCTCATGTGCATATGGGTAGTGATTTTCTCCTTAGACCTCACTCTATTCTATTCTCACCCCTCTAAACCTATCACATGCCTCCGAGACATGACCCCAGATTTGTCTTCCCACCGGAGCTCACTCAGTTGATCCAACAACATAATGCCTTGATGTAGCTACTAGTCCAGAACCAAGGCAACAACAAAAACAATAACAACAAAAACAATAACAACAACAACAACCCACCGCCGCCACCTCCAGTGGACAACTTAGCCCGTTTTCTGAGCTTGAATCCGCCGGTGTTTTCCAGTAGCACCGAGCCGATTGTTGCGGATGACTGGCTCCACATGATTGGGAGGGAGCTGACCACCGCAGGTTGCACAGATGTTGAGAAGGTGCGCTTTGCCACACACCAATTGGATGGACCAGCCGCCTCATGGTGGGAGAATTACACAGTCACTTTTCCCATAACAAATGTCACTTGGGATCAATTTCAGCAAGCTTTCCGCACATCACATGTCTCAACTAGAGCAATGAGTATGAAGAAGTGTGAGTTTCGCAACTTACGCCAAGGGAATCGCACTGTGGCGCAATACGTGGATGAGTTCAGCAATTAGCCCGCTATGCCTCGGACGATGTGGCCGCAGATACCGCAAAGCAGGAGAAGTTTATGGAAGGGCTGAATGATGAGCTGAGTATGCAGTTGATGGTGGCAACATTTGCCAACTACCAGGAGTTGGTAGACAGGGCTCCTATGATGGAAGGCAAGTAGCAAAAGATAGAGAGCCGTAAAGGAAGTATGGATAGGGGAAGTATAATTCAGGAGCTCAGCAGAAGCCTCACTTTACCCCTAACTCGGGAGGTTACACCGATAACCATGGAGGCCACACCCACAATGGAGGAAGCTCACATAACCATAGTGGCCCTAAGAATGGAAATGGGAATGGAGGAAGCAGCAGCCAGAACCGTTCCAACCCAGCAACACCCGCTAAGAAGGACCTAAGTCATGTCACCTGTTACAAGTGCGGGAAGACCGGACACTACGCCAATGATTGCTTTGAGTTGAAGAATGGCAATGGAAATGGAAACTCTGAGAAGAATCCCAATCCCTTCACCAGAGGTCAGGTGAACCACATCAGTGTGGAGGAAGTTGAAGATCAGCCTGACGCAATGATTGGTAAGTTTTTGATTAAGTCATTTACCGCTCTCATTCTTTTGACACTGGTGCATCGCATTCATACATATCAAGGGAATTTATGGACAAGTTTAAGTTGCCAACCTTAGCCCTTAGGTCACCCATGTTAGTAAGCTCGCCAGGAGCAGAGTATATGGCTAGCCGATGGTGTGATCGGTTACCATTAACCATTGGTAGACATGTTTTCCCCTTAGACCTAATAATTTTGGAGTCACAAGGATTGGATATAATACTAGGCATGGATTGTCTATCGAAGTACGGAGGAAACATCGACTGTGCTAGCAAGTCGATATTACTCACCACCCCTGAGGGAAAGAGGATCAAGTATGTATCTAAGCTCGCCAGGAGCAGAGTATATGGCCAGTCGATGGTGTGATCGGTTACCATTAACCATTGGTAGACATGTTTTCCCCTCAGACCTAATAATTTTGGAGTCACAAGGATTGGATATAATACTAGGCATGGATTGTCTATCGAAGTACGAGGAAACATCGACTGTGCTAGCAAGTCGATATTACTCACCATCCCTGAGGGAAAGAGGATCAAGTATGTATCTAGGCATGCGCCAAGGAGGACCCAAGTGAATTCCCTCTCGGGAGTTTTTCAGGAAGAAGTGCCTGTTGTGAGGGATTACCCGGATGTATTTCCAGAGGAATTACCAGGCATGCCGCCAGATCGAGACATAGAGTTTTTAATAGAGCTATTGCCAGGCATCAGACCTATATCAAAGAGACCATATCGGATGCCCGCAAATGATCTAGAGGAAATCAAGAAGCAAATTAAGGAGTTATTGGAGAAAGGTTATATCCGACCAAGTTCATCACCGTGGGGATCCCTAGTGCTCTTAGTTGAGAAGAAGGATGGATCTTTGAGAATGGTTGTTGATTATCGGGCATTGAATGAAGTGACGATCAAGAACAAGTACCCACTACCGATGATCAATGATTTGTTTGACCAGCTACAGGGAGCTAAAGTATTCTCCAAGATCGATCTTCGATCAGGATACCACCAGTTGAAGATCCGAGAATAGGATATACCTAAGACAACTTTTACCACAAGGTATGGGCTATATGAGTACACGGTCATGTCTTTTGGATTGACTAACACCCCTGCCTATTTTATGAGTATGATGAAAAAGGTGTTCATGGAATTTTGGATAAGTTTGTTGTGGTGTTCATTGATGATATATTGGTGCACTCGAAGAATGAAGAGGAGCGCAAGGAGCATTTGCGCTTAGTTCTCGAGAAGCTCATGGAACATCAGCTATACACCAAGTTTAGCAAATGTGAGTTTTGGTTGAAGGAAGTTGGATTTCTTGGACATGTTATATCGGGAGAAGGTATAGCAGTAGAACCTACCAAGGTTCAATCTGTCACTGAGTGGTTGGCACCCACCTCAGTAGGAGAGATCCACAGTTTTCTGGGACTCGCAGGATATTATAGGAGGTTCACCGAGAATTTTTCCAGAATTGCGAAACCCATGATGGAGTTGTTGAAGAAGGACACCAAATTCAAATGGACCGAGGAATGTGAGGCCAGTTTTCAGGAGTTGAAGAAACATTTGGTTACAGCCCCAGTGCTGATTCTTCCGGATATACGCAAGGATTTCCAAGTTTATTGCGACGCTTCTCTCCTAGGTATTGGAGGTGTACTTTTGCAGGATGGAAGAGTTGTTTCATATGCCTCATGTTAGCTTCGACCCCACAAGTTGAATTATGCCACACATTATTTGGAGTTAGCAGCCGTAGTGCATGCGCTCAAGACCTGGAGACATTTTCTTATTGGAAACCGTTGTGATATGTACATGGATCACAAGAGTTTGAAGTACATTTTCACACAAAAGGAGTTGAATCTCAGGCAGAGGAGATGGTTGGAGCTGATAAAGGATTATGATATGATGCTACATTATCATCTAGGAAATGCCAATGTCGTAGCAGATGCTTTGAGTCGCAAGAGCTATGTCAATACCCTCGTAAGTGGAGGATTACCGCAGGAGTTAGTCGACGATCTCAAGGAACTTCGTTTGGAAATAGTTCCAAGAGGTTTTGTTGCAACAATGGAGGTTTAGTCCACATTATTGGGAAAGATTTGAGAAGCTCAGAAGGATGATAAAGAAATTGCTGAGATAAAGGAGAAGATGAGCAAAGGAAAAGCCAAGGGTTTTCGTGAGGATGAGCACGAAACTTTATGGTTTGAAGACCGTATATATGTGCCCAATAATGTGGAGATCAGGAAGTTAATACTTCAGGAAGCCCATGACTCGCCATACTCGATTCACCCCGGAAACACCAAGATGTATTTGGATTTGAAGGAACATTTCTGGTGGACAGGTATGAAGAAGGATATTGCCGAGTATGTAGTAGTATGTGATGTATGTCAGAGAGTGAAGGCAGAACATCAGAAGCCAACAGGGTTACAACGGCCTATGTCGATACCCGAATGGAAGTGGGATAAACTTGGCATGGATTTCATCACTGGATTACCCAGGACCCGATCAGGATATGACTCCATCTGGGTAGTAGTAGATCACTTGACCAAAGTGGCTCACTTTATCCCCGTGAAAACCACTTATATGAGTGCGAAGTTGGCCAAGATATACATGACCAGGATCGTATGTCTACATGGAGTTCTGAGGACCATCATATCAGATAGAGGAACACAGTTTACTTCAAAGTTTCGGAATCAGTTACACCAGACTTTGGGTACCAGGCTAGAGTTCAGTACAGTCTTTCATCCGCAGATAGATGGACAGACCGAGAGAGTCAATCAGATTCTGGAGGACATGTTGAGAGCTTGTGCAATAGATTATGGATCTAGTTGGGATGATAACTTGCCCTACGCAGAGTTCTTATACAACAACAACTACCATGCTAGTTTGAAGATGGCCCCTTTCAAAGCCTTGTATGGAAGAAGGTGCAGGACACCATTAATGTGGGATGAAGTCGGAGACCATCGATTGTTTGGACTAGATTAATTAAGGAGTCTGAAGAGAAGGTTAAGTGGATTCGTGATAGACTGAAAGTAGCTCAATCCAGGCAAAAGAGTTATGCCGATACTAAACACAAGGAGGTAGTGTACGAAGTCGGAGACAGATCATATCTTCATGTGTCACCGCTTCGAGGAGTTAAAGGAAAATTAGCCTCGAGATTTGTAGGACCATACCGAGTTTTGGAACGTATGGGAGAAGTGGCCTACAAGCTTGAGTTACCAGAAGGATTGTTAGGAGTTCATGATGTGTTTCATGTTTCCTAGTTGAAGAAGTGCCATGCTGAAATGGCCGATATTCCTCTAAGAGATACAGTGCCCTTGGAAGCAATTCAATTGGAAAGTGACCTAACCTACGAGGAGAAACCCGTCAAGATTCTCGAGTTTGCCAGCTGATTTACACGCAACAAGGTTATCAAGTTTTGCTAAGTTCAGTGGAGCCACCATACCGAGGAAGAAGCCACCTGGGAGCGAGAAGAAGGCCTACGGAAAGACCACCCGCACCTATTTTCTAGCCAACCCGAATCTCGAGGATGAGATTCATCTTAAGGGGGTAGGTTTGTAACATCCCAATTTTCAATTTGGATGTTATACATAGGTCATCATATGCATATCATATTTTATTTGCATTTTGGTTATGATCCTAGAAATCTTAAGCAACTCAAGGACCCAAGGAGAGAGTTGGGGATGTCACAAACTTTAATATTTGAATTTTTTCTCAAATTTGAAAAGAGGATCAATTTGATTTTAATATTTTTCTCTCCAATTATTTCCAATAATAAAAATAAAAGAGAGAAGATAAAATGACTTCTTTAATAAGAGAGGAATATTGCTAAAGAAATTTTAAAGTCAAATTATTATTTTATTTGAATTAGAAAAAATATGCATTTTTAAAAATTGCATTTTAGGCCAGAAAAATGTTAATCTTGTCATAAATATTAGGTTTGGACGGCGAAAATTGTTTCTGGTATTTTTAGGTTTTTTTAATATATTTTATTAGCATTTTTCTTTCTGCGATTTGTTTTAAAAAACTTCTTTGCTCGACTGGGCCGAAGGCCTAGCCGAGCTGGCCCGCTACCGCCGCCGCCTTCCCGTGCCGGGACGAAGTCCCACTCCCGCACGCCTCGCCGGAGTCTGGACCGGACTCCGAGTCCGCCGCCGCCTCGTGCCCCTTCTCCAAGCCGGGCCGACCCCCCCTCTTTATAAGCTGCCGCCGCCACCCCTCCTCCTCATCGCCCCGCCGCGCCGCAGCCTGCCCCGAGCCGCGCGGCCGCCCGCGCGCCGCCGCCTCATGCCGCTCCCCGCCTCCCTTCGCCGCCTCCCGCCGCCCACCGCCCTGCCTTGCGCCGCCTAGCCGGACCCGCTAAAGCCGCGTCAGATCTCTCCATCGGTTTTTTTTGAAAACCGGTAAAAACCGCAAAATCCCGCTCGGTTTTCTTTCGTTTCTTTTTTCGGTTTAGGTTAGATCGGTTTTTATTTTTATTGTAGCTCGTTAATTAACGAAAGTTCATCGGTTAGTTTCTGTTAACGAATGAATTCGTTTGTTTAGTTCTGTTAGCGAACGTTCGTCCGTTAGGTTTTTCTTTTTATTTTAATTTTTCGGCCAGGGACCTATATGCAAATACTATTAGCATAGATTAGTCCTTGATCTTCAAACCCTCACTACTTTCTGTTCGTTTGTCCAAATCTAGTGAAACCAACGCCAAAATCTTCGTCTTACTGCCCTCTTTCCAGATAATCAACTTGAACATGATTTTGACAAAATTAAGATTTGGTTTCAAGCAGATTTGAATTCGAACTTCTTTTGATCGCAGTTTGAGTTTCGTAGCTCCGATTCGGTTGATTTTTTTGCAAATCAAAGCTCTTCAGTTGAACTTTTAGTTTAGATCTTTTCTCTTGAGTTTTACCTTTGCATATTATGCTTGAGTGCTTATGTGTGCTATTGTTTGTTAACAATAGAGTTTCCGGAGTGTGAAGCATGCTACTACAAATCACTATGGTTTTCAGATCATCAGCAAGGCAAGTAACACTTTGATCATATCCCTTTATTACCCAGTTTTTATGCATTAGTTTCAAGCCTCAAACATTGCATGAGTAGGTTTGATAACATGTGGGTATTGGGAAGTAGTTGATGAGGTAGCACCTAATGTCTTATATCAAACCCTGGGTACATTCTACGTATGCTTATACTGCTGTGCTATGCTCATATACGTGGTTTGGTTTGAGAGAATTCACGAAAGATGTGAGAGATTATTGTTAACTAAGGTTTAACTTAAGGTGGCTACTTTAATACACATCTGGGTGGATTGGTTTGCGGGCACCTGGGGAATCTAGTGTGGTCCAAGGAAATCCCGAGGAATCCGTGTGATCATCCTATGGTTTGCCACCCAGGCTCAAAGGGATCACTATGTTATTCATGCTAGAAAGTTCCGTGTGCAGCCACAAGCCATTATGGGCTCTGGCATAGTTGAGTATGTTGTGTGACCTCTTACAGTGGTAGACTAGCAGATGTAGGTGGTACTGTCTACCCGTCGTAATGAGCTAACGCTTCTGAAAGACTGTGTCTCGGTCATCCGTTTCTCAACACCATGTAGTGCGAGAAATTCAACGGAGGAGATAGAGTCTTGTGGGGAAAAGTGCGCAAACCTCTGCAGAGTGTACAAACTAATTATGATTTGCCGTGTCCCCGGTTATGGACATCTTCAGTATCTGGTTCTTGAATTATTATGTTGATCTCATCACTTTACTTAATTAATTGGTTGTGTTATTGATTATTAATTTGGGATTGAGATGGGGTTACCATTCTCAATGTTTTCAACAAACTTTGTAGTTAAATAAAATATATTCCTTTGTTGTAGGGAAAAACTAGCTTTCTGCAAATGATAACCATAGAGCCTCCACCAGCCATATATGCATGTAGTGATAGTTGTTTTCTGTTCATTGCTCTATAGTGTTATTTTGCCATCATATTACATGTGCTGACCTATACATGTTGCAACGTATTATGTTGCAGAGTTTTCAGACGAAGAGTAAGGTGCGCTAGGTCGTTGTCGTACACTCAGCTATGCCGTTGGAGTTGATGGACTTGTTGACCTTCGAAGCTTCCGCTGTTATCTTATTTAGATGGCCTTCAGCCATATTATTGTAATAAGTTCTCTTTTGAGACATTCGATGTAATAAGTGTGTGATTGAACTTTGTTATAAATCCTCGAGTACTATGTGTGTCAGCATTACCGATCCAGGGATGACACTTATACATAGAGATTTGACCGTCTGAGGTCGGATCGCTACAGGTACACCCAAAAAGAATCGAACAAGATTCACAAAGAGCTAACACTAGTGCACCTAGTCCTTCTAGAAAGAAAACAAAAAAGAAAAATGATAGGACTTCACATGTTCCTAGTGAACCTGAAATAGAGAACCCTCCTGACAATGATAATGAAGTTTCTATCTCTGATGCCGAAACTCAGTCTGGTAATGAACACTCACCTAGTGATAATGAAAAATATAATGCAGATGTTCATGAAGACTCTCAACCAAATAATAAAGAACCAGATGATGATGTTGAGATAGAACCACCTGTTGATCTTGATAACCCACAACCTTAGAATAAAAGGTATGATAAAAGAGACTTTGTTGCTAGAAAACACGGTAGAGAAAGAGAACCGTGGGTTAAAAAACCTATGCCTTTTCCACCTAAGTCAACTAAAAACAATGATGATGAAGAATTTGAACGTTTTGCTGAAATGCCGAGGCCAGTATTTTTGCGTACTCGCTTGACGGATATCTTGAAAATGCCTCCTTATGCAAAATATATGAAGGATATCATCACAAATAAGAGAAAAATACCGGAAGCTGAAATCTCCACTATGCTTGCTAATTATACTTTTAAAGATGGAGTACCTAAAAACTTGGAGATCTGGGAATACCAACTATACCTTGCTCTATCAAAAAGAATTATGTGAAAACTGCTTTGTGTGATTTAGGAGCTGGTGTTAGTCTTATGCCTTTGTCTTTATATAAAAGACTTGATTTGAATAAACTCACACCTACTAAAATATCTTTGTAAATGGCTGATAAATCAACTACCATACCTATCAGTATCTGTGAAGATGTGCCCGTTGTTGTTGCTAATGTTACTATTTTGACTGACTTTGTTATACTTGAGATGCCCGAGGACGACAACATGTCGATTATCCTTGGTAGACCCTTCTTGAATACTGCAAGGGCTGTTATTGATTGCAGTAAAAGCAATGTCACTTTTCATATCAATGGCAATGAGCATACGGTGCACTTTCCAAAGAAACAATTCCAAGTGAATGGTATTAATGTTATTGAAAAATCTCTGACAATCACTATTGTAAGTTTTCAAATACCCTTACCTACTGTCAAAAAGAAATATGAAATGCTTATTGTTGGGGACATTCATATCCCCATTGATGTAACTTAGTAATTTACGAAAGTTCTTCGGTTTCATGCTAATCGAAAGTGGTTGTTAATAAGACTTGATCAACCTTATTAATGGATCATTTTTGAGCGGTATGAAGTTGATGAATTTAGTAAGCACTACCTTCCATCCCTACTTTTTATTCTCTATTTTTATTAGTTAAATAAAATAAAATGCCATGTTCTGTCTATTTTCTGAATTTCCCGTGCAATAAAAAATGACCCAAAAAAATAGAAGTTCTCAGAATGCCCTAAAAATTTAATACGATTTTTTTTTCTGAATATTTAAGAATTTTTGGTGCTAATAACATCAGAGGGAGGTGCACCAGGTGGGCACAACCCACCTGGGCACGCCAGGACCCCCATGCGCACACTGGTGGGTTGTGGTCCCCTCGTGGGCCCCTTCACTTATCTCTTCATACCATATCATCACTTACCTGCAGAAAAAAATATCCATTGCTCTCTCTCTCCCGTGTTCTTGCTCTCAAACCTGCGGATTTGATCTCTTTGCTTGAAGCCCCGTTTTTGAAACTCTTTCGGGGGATTGTTGCTTGGTATGTGACTCCACCATTTGTCCAATTAGTTTGTTTTAGTGGTTTATATTTTGAATAATTAGCTACTCTTGGTGCTGCTGTAGATGATCTTGCATGTTGAATTCTTAGTGTTCTAAGTAGTTTGAATGCTTGCTATGGCCCCTATGTATCCCTATGAGTAGCTTCTATCAATCTTATAAAGTTTTGTTGATAATTTTTTGTCACCCAATTTTTTTAGAAAATTGTACGCGAACATGGTGAACTTGTTTGGAAGGAGTTCTTTGAGGAGGCGATCCTCGGGGGCATCTTCTAGTGACAGCTCCGCTCGCCGGTCATATGTTGAACCAAGTGAAAGTTCTACTCGAGCTGCCGCCACCAAAACATTCTTATGGCCTAGCGATGAGTATATGATGCGTGTGGGTATTAAAGAGGAATTTGAGCAATATGTTCACAATGCCGGTCTCGGTCCCTACCTTTTAGATAAGTGTGAACAACGCCACCTCCTCACTGAATATTTTGTCAAAGGATTTAAATTCTTTCCCCGTGAGTCTAGGGTGTCGTTTATGCTTTATGATAACCCATTTACCATATCACCAGAGATTTTTGCTTACCACTGCAAACTCCCGTATTGGGGTTCGCTTGACGAACCACCAAGGGCTGAGTGTCAAACATTATTGTCTAGTCTTTGTTATGGTGAGACGAGGGGAGTGACACAAGGTAGAATAAAGAGCATTCATTTTCCCGCAATTCAGTACTTTGCATTATTTAACGAGAAATGCATAGTAGGCAAGCAAGACTGCAGTACACTTTGTGCACCAGACTTGAGCCTCATACACACCGCTCTCACCGGTGAAAGGAATTATAACCTTGGAGCAATTGTTGCACACAGACTTCAGCACAACGCTAACAGTAGCTATTTCTATGGTGGAATATATGCTACGCGTTTAGCACGAGGGCAGGGTGTTGCACCTTTGCCCTTTGATCCTATCCTACCCATGCAGTATTTAGATTTTGCCACCGTAAAGGAACATAAGATTCTCAAGGGAAAGGTTGACAACTTCACTTATAATCTGTTATTTAACCAAACATCTGTTGTGCACACATATTTGACTGCGCCTGCTCTTTTTGATTATCACAGCAAAGGAAGATATTTTGTTCTTGAGAGTGAGGCCCGAGCTCACATCGCAGCAGTGGAGGCAGCACGGCAGGCTGATGCATTCGCATCGAGAGCCTCCGTGAGCTCCCATGCCAACTACTATCCAGACTACTGATCGATTACCAAGTTAGGCTAAAAGCCTAAGCTTGGGGGAGTACGTGTTTCTCACCGACATTACATTCATGTCCACTTATTCATCTTGTCGGTGTTCACACTTTTTCATTGTATCATCCATGCTTAAATTCTATTTTTCTTGCTTTCTTCTTGTGTGTTTGAAAAACTTTAGAGAAAGCAAAAAAAATAGTTATAGCTAGTTTACTTTCCATGCATGCTTAGTTGTAGTATTAAAAAGAAAACCCAACAAGATTTCCTTGTTCTTCTTTTGCTTGTTGGGAGCTTTCCCGTGTAAATAGTTTTCCTCGTTTTTGCTTTTCCCTTTTATTTGCTTGTTCAAGAAAACCAAAAGCTCCAAAAATATTTCAGTGTGTTTCTCTGAATTTCTTTTCCTTTTATTTGAGTTGTGCCAAGGAGAAGACCACGATGAAAATGTTGAGTGACTCTCATATGAATAATTGTTGAACTAATAAAGAGCCCATTTTACCTTGTCTTCTCTTGTTGAATAAAATGTTTTGCAGATTCCAGCTTAGTCCATGGCACTCTTGCACTATTATTATTTTCACATCATTCGGTCGTGCAAGTGAAAGGCAATAATGACGATATTTGATGAACTAGCCGTGGCAGAGAGAAACTTGTATGAACTCGACTTGTTCTGTTTGTGTAAATATGTTTAACCTAGTATCCATGATTCAGCCCATTATGCTTTAACATGTTTGCAATGACAACTAGAGATTATAGTTTCTCATGCCATGCATAATTAGCTGGGAGTGGATAATGATTTATCTTGGATATCAACATTGCGTTAAAATGATTGTGATGTAGTATGATGATATGGTATTCTCCTCTAAATGTTCGAGTGGCTTGACTTGGCACATGTTCATGCATGTAGTTGAATCAAAACCAACATAGCCTCTATGATATTTATGTTCATGGTGTTCATATCCTACTCATGCTAGTTTCCAATGTTACTTACGCATAATGCATGATCATGATCGTTGTTTCCCTCTAGCTAGCCGCTTCTCAATCTAATTGCTAGCCTTCGCCTATACTAAGTGGGGATTCTGCTTGTACATCAAAAACCTTGAACCCAAAGTTATTCCAGATGAGTCCACCATATCCACCTATATGTGGTATTACCCTGCCGTCCTAAGTAAATTTGCATGTGCCACCTCTAAAAACTTCTAAAAAATATCTGTTTTGTGTGCCTGGATCGTTCATGGAACATCAGGAGGTAGTCGGTATCTTCCATGCTAAGCAGGTTATTCTCAGGTCGAGTGTTTATTCACTCGCCATCGCACGAGAAAAGGGCGGTAATAGGGATGCCCACTCCCAAACTGCAAAATACAAAAAGAGTTAATTGCTCAAATAATCAAACAAAAACTTCCAATGGAGTCTGAACCTTTACTTTTTATTTCTTGGGAACCGCCACTAGCTTGTTTAGCATGGGAGATATTGATAACTGATAGTCGTGAAGTAAATGAGAAGGGTGCATGTCTCAAAATATCATTTATCTCCATTTTAAAAAATTGGAGCTCTCGCACCTATGCAAATCACTGCTTCCCTCTGCGAAGGGACTATCTATTTACTTTTATGTTGTGTCATCACCTTCTAAAACAAGCTCTAGAACCTAAGAGCACAACTGTCATGTCTTGTGCATTGTGTGTAGCTAATGTTGGGTGCATCATGACTGGATCTTTTCTACCATGAATTACAATGTTTATTCGCTGCTTGGACTTTGGAGGTGCTCTACATTTATGTTTTGCGGTCTCAGAAAGGGCTAGCGAGATACCACTATTGTCATATTATATCATGGTTGTTTTGACCATGTGTTGCCGTTTGGGATGTCTTATTATTACTCGCTAGCTGATTATGCCATTGATATGAGTTAATATAATCTTTAAGAGTTATTGTCAGCATGGTTAGTTATAATGTTGGCTGAAAACCTGTGTGTTGTTTAAGCTTATTTATGCAAACAAGAGCAAAAGAGTTCATAAAAGTTTTTCTTTTTCCCTTTTAGTTTATCAACTGAATTGCTTGAGGACAAGCAAAGGTTTAAGCTTGGGGGAGTTGATACATCTCCAACATATCTACTTTTCCTAATGCTTTTCCTCTTGTCTTGGACTCTAATTTGCATGATTTGAATGAAACTAACCCCGGACTGAAGCTGTTTTCAGCAGAACTATCATGGTGTTGTTTTTGTGTAGAAATAAAAGTTCTCAGAATGCAACGAAACTTTGTGAGGATTTTTTATATCAATAATAAGAATTTCTGTAGCCAAGACACACCAGAGGGGGGCACCTGGGTGAGCACAACCCACCAGGGCGCGCTCCCTCTCCTGGCGCGCCCAGGTGGGTTGTGCCCGCCTGGTGGCCCCGTAGACCCTGAAACCGACGCTATAAAATCCTATTTTCGGAGAAAAAAATCAGGGAGAAAGAATTATCGCGATCCACGAGAGGGAGCCGCCGCTACCTCCTGTTCTTCTTCGGGAGGCCAGATTTGGAGTCCGTTTGGGGCTCCAGAGAGGGGGATCTTCGTTCTTCGTCATCACCAACCCTTCTCCATCGCCAATTCCATGATGCTCCCCACCGGGAGTGAGTAATTCCTTCGTAGGCTCGCTGGTCAGTGAGGAGTTGGATGAGATTCATCATGTAATCGAGTTAGTTTTGTTAGGCTTGATCCCTAGTATCCACTATGTTCTTAGATTGATGTTGCTATCACTTTGCCATGCTTAATGCTTGTCACTTTGGGTCTGGATGCCATGATTTCAGATCTGAACCGTTTATGTTATCACCATTATATCCATGTTCTAGATCCGATCTTGCAAGTTATAGTCACCTACTACATGTTATGATCCGACAACCCCGGAGTGACAATAGCCAGGACCACCCCTGGTGATGACCGTAGTTTGAGGAGTTCATGTATTCACTATGTGTTAATGCTTTATCCCAGTTCTCTATTAAAAGGAGGCCTTAATATCCCTTAGTTTCCAATATGGAGCCCGCTGCCACGGGAGGGTAGGACAAAAGATGTCATGCAAGTTCTTTCCATAAGCACGCATGACTATTTACGTAATACATGCCTACATTATATCGATGAACTGGAGCTAGTGCCATTCGCCCTAGGTTATAACTGTCTCATGATGAATCTCATCCAACAAGTCACCGATCCAATGCCTACGAATTTATCCTATATTGTTCTTGCTAAGTTACTACTTCTATCATCACTGTTACACTTGCTACAAAACTATTATTATCACTGTTACCGTTACCGTTACTGCTGCTACTATTATCAAAACTATCATACTGCTTTGCCACTGATCACTTTGCTGCAGATAATTAATCTCCAGGTGTGGTTGAATTGACAACTTAGCTACTAATACCTTCAAATATTCTTTGGCTCCCCTTGTGTCGAATCTATAAATTTGGGTTGAATACTCTACCCTCGCAAACTATTGCGATCCCCTATACTTGTGGGTTATCAAAGATGCATAGCAACGAGAGGGGAGAGTGTGTCCACATACCCTCGTAGACCAAAACTGGAAGCATTAGGTTAACGCGGTTGATGTAGTCGAACGTCTTCACGATCCAACTGATCTAGTACCGAACGTACGACACCTCCGAGTTCAGCACATGTACAACTTGATGACGTCCCTCGAACTCTTGATCCAACAGAGGGTCGAGGGAGAGTTTCGTCAGCACGACGCCATGGTGATGGTGATGGGATCCGCACAGGGCTTCGCCTAAGCACTACGACGCTATGACCGGAGGAGTAAACTATGGAGGGGGGCACCGCAAACGGCTAAGAGAACAACTGTTGTGCTTTTGGGGTGCTCCCTGCCCCCGTATATAAAGGAGGGGAGGAGGAGGCCGGCAACCAAGGGGAGCGCCAAGGGGGGGGGTTCTACTAGGAGTCCACTCCTAGTAGGATTCGCCCCCTTTTTTTCCTTCTCGTGGAGGGGGAAAGAGGGAAGGAGAGGGAGAGGGGGAAAGGAAAGGGGGGCCGCGCCCCCTTCACCTTGTCCAATTCGGACAGCCCATGGGAGGGGGTGCCACACCTTGTGGGCTCCCCTCTCTCTTCCCTATGGCCCATGTTGGTCCGGTAACCCCTTGGTACTCCGATAAATATCCAAAATGTCCCAAAACCATTCCGATGTCCAAATACTATCGTCCAATATATCACTCTTTACCTCTCGACCATTTCGAGACTCCTCATCATGTGCGTGATCTCATCCGGGACTCCGAACAATCTTCGGTCACCAAAACACATAACTCATAATACAAATCGTCATCGAACGTTAATTGTGCGGACCCTACGGGTTCGAGAACTATGTACACATGACCGAGACACATCTCCGGTCAATTACCAATAGCGGTACCTGGATGTTCATATTGGTTCCTACATATTCTACGAAGATCTTTATCGCTCAAAACGCAATGACAACATACGTAATTCCCTTTGTCATCGGTATGTTACTTGCCCGAGATTCGATCATCGGTATCCTTATACCTAGTTCAATCTCGTGACCGGCAAGTCTATTTACTCGTTCCGTAATGCATCATCCTGCAACTAACTCATTAGTCACATTGCTTGCAAGGCTTATCATGATGTGCATTACCAAGAGGGCCCAGAGATACCTCTTCGAAACTCGGAGTGACAAATCCTAATCTCGATCTATGCCAACCCAACAAACACCTTTGGAGACACTTGTAGAGCATCTTTATAATCACCCAGTTACGTTGTGACGTTTGATAGCACACAAGGTGTTCCTTCGGTATTCGGGAGTTGCATAATCTCACAGTCAAAGGAATATGTATAAGTCATGAAGAAAGCAATAGCAATAAAACTTAATGATCATTATGCTCAGCTAACGGATGGGTCTTGTCCATCACATCATTCTCCTAATGATGTGATACCGTTCATCAAATGACAACACATGTCAATGGTTAGGAAACTTAACCATCTTTGATTAACGAGCTAGTCAAGTAGAGGCATACTAGGGACACTTTGTTTTGTCTATGTATTCACACATGTATCAAGTTTCCGGTTAATACAATTCTAGCATGAATAATAAACATTTATCATGATATAAGGAAATATAAATAACAACTTTATTATTGCCTCTAGGGCATATTTCCTTCAGTCCCCACTTGCACTAGAGTCAATAATCTAGATTACTTTGTAATGATTCTAACACCCATGGAGTCTTGGTGCTGATCATGTTTTGCTCGTGGAAGAGGCTTAGACAACGGGTCTGCAACATTCAGATCCGTGTGTATTTTGCAAATCTCCATGTCTACCTCCTTGACTTGATCACGGATGGAGTTGAAGCGTCTCTTGATGTGTTTGGTTCTCTTGTGAAATCTGGATTCCTTCGCTAAGGCAATTGCTCCAGTATTGTAACAAAAGATTTTCATTGGACCCGATGCACTAGGTATTACACCTAGATCATATATGAACTCCTGCATCCAGACTCCTTCATTTTCTACTTCCAAAGTACCTATGTACTCCGCTTCACATGTAGATCCCGCCACGACGCTCTTCTTGGAACTGCACCAACTGACAGCTCCACCATTCAATATAAATACGTATCCGGTTTGCGACTTAGAGTTATCGGGATCAGTGTCAAAGCTAGCATCGACGTAACCATTTACGACAAGCTCTTTGTCACCTCCATAAATGAGAAACATATCCTTAGTCCTTTTGAGGTATTTCAGGATGTTCTTGACCGCTGTCCAGTGATCCACTCCTAGATTACTTTGGTACCTCCCTGCTAAACTTATAGCAAGGCACACATCAGGTCTGGTACACAACATTGCATACATGATTGAACCTATGGCTGAAGCATAGGGAATGCCTTTCATTTTCTCTCTATCTTCTGCAGTGGTCGGACATTGAGTCTGACTCAATTTTACACCTTGTAACACATGCAAGAACCCTTTCTTTGATAGATCCATTTTGAACTTCTTCAAAACTTTATTAATGTATGTGCTTTGTGAAAGTCCAATTAAGCGTCTTGATCTATCACTATAGATCTTGATGCCAAATATATAAGCAGCTTCACCGAGGTATTTCATTGAAAAATTCTTATTCAAGTATCCTTTTTATGCTATCCAGAAACTCAGTGTTATTTCCAATCAACAATTTGTCATCCACATATAATATTAGAAATGCTACAGAGTTCCCACTCACTTTCTTGTAAATACATGCTTCTCCAAAAGTCTGTATAAAACCAATGCTTTGATCACACTATCAAAGCGTATATTCCAACTCCGAGAGGCTTGCACCAGTCCATAAATGGATCGCTGGAGCTTGCACACTTTGTTAGCACCTTTAGGATTGACAAAACCTTCTAGTTGCATCATATACAACTCTTCTTTAAGAAATCCAATAAGGAATGAAATTTTGACGTCCATTTGCCAAATTCCATAATCATAAAATGCGGCAATTGCTAACATGATTCGGACAGACTTAAGCATCGCTACAGGTGAGAAGGTCTCATCATAGTCAACTCCTTGAACTTGCTGAAAACCTTTCACAACAAGTCAGGCTTTGTAGATAGTAACATTACCATCAGTGTCAGTCTTCTTCTTGAAGATCATTTATTCTCTATGGCTTGCCGATCATCAGGCAAGTCAACCAAAGTCCATACGTTGTTCTCATATACATGGATCCCATCTCAGATTTCATGGCCTCAAGCCATTTCGCGGAATCTGGACTCATCATCACTTCCTCATAGTTCGTAGGTTCGTCATGGTCTAGTAACATGACTTCCAGAACAGGATTACCGTACCACTCTGGTGCGGAACGTACTCTGGTTGACCTATGAGGTTCGATAGTAACTTGATCTGAAGTTTCATGATCATCATCATTAGCTTCCTCACTAATTGGTGTAGGCATCATTGGAACTGATTTTTGTGATGAACTACTTCCCAATTCGAGAGAAGGTACAAGTCTAACTCATCAAGTTCTACTTTCCTCCCACTCACTTCTTTCGACAGAAACTCCTTCTCTAGAAAGGATCCATTCTTAGCAACAAATATCTTGCCTTTGGATCTGTGATAAAAGGTGTACCCAACAGTTTCTTTTGGGTATCCTATGAAGACACATTTCTTTGATTTGGGTTCGAGCTTATCAGGCTGAAGCTTTTTCACATAAGCATCACAACCCCAAACTTTAAGAAATGACAACTTAGGTTTCTTGCTAAACCATAGTTCATATGGTATCGTCTCAACGGATTTAGATGGTGCCCTATTTAACGTGAATGCAGCCGTCTCTAAAGAATAACCCCAAAATGATGGTGGTAAATCAGTAAGAGACATCATAGATCTCACCATATCTAATAAAGTACGGTTATGATGTTCGGACACACCATTACGCTGTGGTGTTCCAGGTGGCGTGAGTTGCGAACTATTCACATTGTTTCAAATGAAGACCAAACTCGTAACTCAAATATTCGGCTCCGCGATCAGATCGTAGAAACTTTATTTTCTTGTTACGATGATTTTCCACTTCACTCTGAAATTCATTGAACTTTTCAAATGTTTCAGACTTATGTTTCATTAAGAAGATATACCCATATCTGCTCAAATCATCTGTGAAGGTCAGAAAATAATGATACCCGCCGTGAGCCTCAACACTCATTGGACCACATACATTAGTATGTATTATTTCCAATAAGTCAGTAGCTCACTCCATTGTTCCGGAGAACGGAGTCTTAGTCATCTTGCCCATGAGGCATGGTTCGCAAGCATCAAGTGATTCCAAAAGCCCATCATCATGGAGTTTCTTCATGCGGTTTATACCAATATGACCTAAACAGCAATGCCACAAATAAGTTGCACTATCATTATTAACTTTGCATCTTTTAGGTTCAATATTATGAATATGTGTATCACTACGATCGAGATTCAATAAAAATAGACCACTCATCAGTGGTGCATGACCATAAAAGATAGTACTCATATAAATAGAACAACTATTATTCTCTGATTTAAATGAATAATCATCTCGCATCAAACAAGATCCAGATATAATGTTCATACTCAACGCTGGCACCAAATAACAATTATTCAGGTCTAAAACTAATCCCGAAGGTAGATGTAGAGGTAGCGTGCCAATGGCGGTCACATCGACCTTGGAACCATTTCCGATGCGCATCATCACCTCATCCTTAGCCAATCTTCTTTTAATCCATAGCCCCTATTTCAAGTTGCAAATATGAGCAACAGAACTAGTATCAAATACCCAGGCGCTACTATGAGCATTAGTAAGGTACACATCAATATCATGTATATCAAATATACTTTCACTTTGCCATCCTTCTTATCCACCAAATACTTGGGGTAGTTCCGCTTCCAGTGACCAGTCCCTTTGCAGTAGAAGCACTCAGTTTCAGGCTTAGGTCCACACTTGGGCTTCTTCCCGGGTGAGGGAGTCCTAGATTAAGGGGTCCTCGGGTGTCCGTCCTGTCTGACATGGGCCTGACTATTTTGCCATGAAGAAACAACATAGAAGAATTCCTCCCGTGTTCGGATGGAACTCTCCTTTGCGTGGGAGGCAAGCTAGGCGTCCGGATGTATTATTTCCTTTCTCTGTAACCGACTTTGTATAACCCTAGGCCCCTCTGGTGTCTATATAAATCAGAGGGTTTAGTCAGTAGAGACAATCACAATCATACATGCTAGACTTCTAGGGTTTAGCCACAACAATCTCGTGGTAGATCAACTCTTGTAATCCTCATACTCATCAATATCAATCAAGCAGGACGTAGGGTATTACCTCCATCAAGAGGGCCCAAACCTTAGTAAAACATCATGTCCCTTGCCTCCTGTTACCATCGACCTTAGACGCATAGTTCGGGACACCCTACCCGAGATCCGCTGGTTTTGACACCGACATTGGTGCTTTCATTGAGAGTTCCACTATGACGTCGAAGTTAGGGTTGATGGCTTGCCTCGTTATCAAAGACAGTATCACTTCCGGAGGAGCTCTGGCCTCAGGCCAAACCCTTCGGCTAGGCGGCTTTACCATGGCCGCCCGTTCGGCCGTTAAGCCGACGATGACTTCTCGGGTCATTGAAAATCGCCTCCGTGTTGACTCCGAATACTCCACACGGATGGATCCGGTGGAGTGGTCATCTTTAAACGAACTCCTGGATCGCATTGCCGCCATGGGGGTCACTACTGACTATGATGATATTGGGCTTAAACCCAATCAGAGAGAAATCAAATCTCCACCGATCACCCATCAGATAGCGGTCGTAGAAGAGCAAAACAATAATTCTTCCCCTATGCTGAAGACGAACTATGTTCGGATTTCTGAGCTCAAAGAGTTGGATACCTGTCCACGGAACGACACTCCAAACCCTTCGAATCCGGAATCGGCGTGGGGCCCGGAAAATCATTGTACATCCCGGAACCCGAACTAATAAGCTCGGAAGCTTCTCAAACTCCAGACTCCAAATCGGGTCAGGGTTCGTATTTAAAGCCACCCACCCAACACATGCAATATTCAACAAGAAATTCTGGTCATCCGGATATATGCGACCTCCCGTGCATACGACAACAGTCTCAGGAAACAGTCCATCACTTTTGGGCCAGGTTCCTCCTTGTCAAAGACAAGATTAAAGATAGCCGCAACAAGGACGCGATTTCAGTATTGTGCAATAATTACATGGATGAAGGAATCCTCAATGCCATCAACCACCGTCGCGTATCACACTTCACAGACTTGGCAACTATAGTACAGAAGTACTGCACAATGGAAACGCCTAGAAAACTTAGACAGCTCGCTGGGAGCCACCAGTCTCCACCTAACCCCTCAAGGGAGCAAAACGGATGCACCCTCACGGGGCACTCGAACCCATTGTAAAGAAAACTAAACCCATTACGGGATGCGGAACCGTTCTGGAGGGATGGCTCGATAGGCCATGCAAAATACACACGACACTGGATACCGTACCAACCCACAACCTTAGAGCATGTTGGATACTCCGGCAAGTGGCCAAGAGCAGCGAGGATATCCTCACCAAAAACACTGCGGGGCAACTCCCCCCAAAATACGACGACCTCGGCGTATTGACAGTCTTCTAGACTTTCACTTCAAACAATCGACGCAAGAGGGTACTCCGTGACCTCGCCGAAGTCTGCCAAGTCGCAACAATTAATCCCTAGAACGACACGGCCATAACTTTCAACACCAGTGATGAACCAAAAATCCGGTCAGTCCGGGCACCAGCCGCCTTGGCCCTCAACCCAATTGTGGATGGCTTTCGGCTCACTAAAGTGCTCATGGATGGCGGCAGCAGACTAAACCTCATGTACGAGGACACACTGAATAAAATGGAAATAGACAGGAGCCACATCGAGCATAGTAATACGACCTTCCAAGGGATCATTCCCAGCCAGGAGGCACGATGCGTGGGGAAAATTACACTCGACGTGGTATTCGGCACGCCAGAGAACTATCGGTCCGAAGAGATAACCTTCCAAGTGGCCCCTTTCAACAGTGGATATCACGCCTTGTTGGGGCGAGATGCATTCACACGCTTTCAAACTATACCTCATTATGGGTATATGAAGCTCAAGATGCCCGGGCCCAACGGTATTATCACTCTTGCTAGTGATCCAGACATAGCCCTCCGCACCGAAAACAAAACAACATCCCTGGTCCTCAAGGCACTGTTTGAGGCCGTCGCGGCCGAAGAGTTAACCGCACTATGCTCTACGGTGGATAGGGATGACATAATCCTTGATAAGCGTCCCAAATCTACCTCCTTCAAACCAGCAGACGAAATAGTCAAATTTCAAGTCCACCCGACGGACCCCAAGAAGACAGCTTCCATCGGGGCGCAGCTGGACCCAACGGTTGATGCCGCACTACGAATGTTCTTGCACAAGAACTGGGACATATTCGCCCGGCACCCTTCTAATATGCCAGGAATCCCACGCAGGCTGGCCGAACACAACCTCAATATATTGAAGGGATATAAGCCGGTCAAGCAAACACTTTGGCGCTTTTCCAAACCTAAATGACAAGCCATGGGGGAGGTGTTGGGGATATTACTATCAGTTATGACCCACCCAGGAGGGGCCGGGTCAGCCCCAATGACGGGTTACACAAGAAGCCCAGTAAACATTTAAGATTATAGTTTATTAAGTCTTATAGAAGGCCCAAAGACCTGAAGGCGGTTTAAGGCCCGATATTGTGAACCGCCATATGTAAGGAAAGACTTGTAAAGAAAGGCATGTAAAGGAAGTCACCGAGCTGGACACGATTATGAGCCGGCCGGGACTCTGTAGGCCACCAAGCGTCAACCCATGTATATAAGGGGATGAGCCGGTGGCGGCTTAGGGCAAGAAACAAGAAGTCGAGAACCAAGCCGGCGAGTTGAGCCTCTTGGTGATCGAAACCCCAGCAATACCAATCCCAACTAGACGTAGGCTTTTACCTTCATCGTAAGGGGCCGAACTAGTATAAAACTCTCTCGTGTCCTTTGTCCCGATTAACCCCTTTAAGCTTCCTAGTGCGATGGACCTACGACTAAGTCCTTGCTCTAGGACATCTGCCGTGACAATTCCACGACAGTTGGCGCCCACCGTGGGGCCAGCGCATGGTGGATTTGAGTTCTTGAAGGGTGTCGGTGTCAAAACTGGCGGATCTCGGGTAGGGGGTCCCGAACTGTGCGTCTAGGCGGATGGTAACATGAGACAAGGGACACGATGTTTTTACCCAGGTTCGGGCCCTCTCGATGGAGGTAAAACCCTACTCCTGCTTGATTAATATCGATGATATGGGTAGTACAAGAGTAGATCTACCACGAGATCAAGGAGGCTAAACCCTAGAAGCTAGCCTATGGTATGATTGTTGTTCCTACGGACTAAAACCCTCTGGTTTATATAGACACCGGAGAGGGCTAGGGTTACACAGAGTCGGTTACAATGGTAGGAGATCTACATATCCGTATCGCCAAGCTTGCCTTCCACGCCAAGGAAAGTCCCTTCCGGACACGGGACGAAGTCTTCAATCTTGTATCTTCATAGTCCTGGAGTCCGGCCGAAGGTATAGTCTGGCTATCCGGACACCCCCTAATCCAGGACTCCCTCAGTAGCCCCCGAACCAGGCTTCAATGACGACGAGTCCGGCGCGCAGATTGTCTTCGGCATTGCAAGGCGGGTTCTCCTCCAAATTCCGTGTACTTGTCGAATAATGTCCGGTTTCTTGTAAATGTAGCGCTCCTTGGCTTCTACGCCCAATAATGGCCGTCTTCCACGTGTCAAACGAATACGAAAAGTTAGGGTGTTTTTACATTTACACCCCTAGCCGCGTGAGTGAGCCGCCTTTTTAAGGGGACGAGGATTTAGATCCAAACCACACCTTCTCCCCTCCGCGAGTATTCATCAGAGCGTATCCGACAGAGGTCCATTCTATCATGACCAGCCGCCGCAGCTCCTCCTCTCGCCCTTCCAGCCCTCAGCCTGGAGATTGGGAGAGATGCTCCATCCTGCACAGTGAGCTAGTGACGCTCCAGACCAAGGGATTTCTCCCCCGGCCTATATGGTCCTGCTTCGAGCCGGACTAGCCACCGATAATGGGATTTCCAATTCATCCGTTTCTCCGGGGGCTCCTGGAGTTCTATGGCCTCCAGCTGCACAACCTCACGCCTGCCTCCATATTGCATATCGCGGGCTTCGTAGCCCTTTGCGAGCTGTTTTTGGGCTGCAAGGCTCATTTCGCACTGTGGAAAAGGCTATTCTGCCTTGTGCCCCGTTCTCAGAAGGGGTCAATATATAAAGTGGGTGGAGCCGAAGTGTGGCGCATCGCCGGGACCGGATATCTATCCGGAACCCCAAAGAAGGCGTCCGAGGACTGGCCTTCGGAATGGTTTTATATAGAGGATGTCCCGCTGCCGGATCCTGTCCGGATCGGCCTCCCTGAGTTCGACAGTGCTCCGCTAAAGTAGCGCCTAAGCTAGCGTCCACGGAGCCCCCAGAGGGAAAGTGACAAGGACGTTCTTTACCTGATGGGCCGGATAAGATTGTTAGCTCATTTCGGACTGGCCATGATCGGGGTCATGGCCGCATGCATCATGCGAGGGGTGCAGCCGCTTCAGTATAGAGGCCACCCCGTGTGGGACTTCAACGGGGAGGACGATGCCACCCGCCACGGCCGTAAGGCGCCGGATTCGGCTGCCGCTCTAATAAAGATCTTGTCCGCTTTGTACAAGGGAGAAGAGGAGGAATTTCTCCGCGTCAACCCACAGGGTGGATTTTCTATTACAATCCCCCAAGTTGGGTAAGTGGACACTTTTACTCGCCCATCCGTTTTATATTCCCATCGTTAAATATTCAGTCTAACGACTTCAACGCAGGAACTGCGCCAGGCTGTTAAAGAAATAAACTTCCCTCCTCCACAACCCGAGGATCCGGGACGGTCCCTCGACCCGGCCTCTCAAGAGGATCCAGACTTATCTGTGGAGCTGATTGATGGGGTGTTTCATCAATTGAGCAAGGAAAACGCCTTGGTGGCCATTACGGCCGATTACCCAGGGCTACTCCCAGCCTCGCAGGTAACTGAGACCAAAGTCCCAGCACTTTGAAAAGGGATCTATCCTCGCATGTTTTCGATTGCCGTATGACAACCGTGTTTTGCAGGGGAGGTCCTTGAGATGGGAGGCTGAGCCTGCGGCGACTAGCCAACGAGGGGCGGCAAGGCCCCGCGGGCTGAAAAGAAGTGCGGTCCGGACTGAGACGCCAGCGCAAAGGTATAGCGCGCCATCTTATTCCCAGGTGTTATTCCTTAAGGCATATTAATGCTCGCGCTCTCTTCAGGACGAAGAGACCTTGCCAGACTATATCCGGAGAGGGTGCCAATCGCGCCTCCACCAGCCAGGCTCCAAAGCCTGGTCCGGAAGCGGAGGCGAACACAAGGCATGCACCGGACGCTCCTCCGACAAAGGATGCAGACATGCTATCTGCCACCAATTCCGAGGTGGAGAGTGCCATGAACCACATGCGTCGCCGGACAGTTCTTTGCGACGCTTGTTTCTCCCAAGAGGCGTTGGATGCCTTCAATTCGGGAGATGCGTACCTCCGTGCCGCTCAAAATGGTCTAGCCAGAGCCACGGAGCAATATGTAAAAGACATACGGGTAAGAAAATTTTGGTAATTATATATATACCAGTAGCCCCTGAGACACTTAATAGTTAGAATAACTGATTTAAGGATCATTTGTTATGAAGGTTCTTACAGAAAAGAATACCTTACTGTCCCAGGAGCTGGAAGAGTGCAAAGCCCAACTTGAGGCCGCACTAGCTGCGGCAGGGGAGCCCAAGGAGACCCCCTCTAGTAATATACGCTTCGAAAGATAAGTATTTTGCGAAGTGAGGCGTGGGTGCAAATCTGACAAATGAAATTGCAGATGGCGCCAGATTAAATCCGGAAGAGCAACAACTCCTACGCCAGCTGAAAGCTGGTGAGAGCATGCTGACAAAGGTGAGGCAGGAGAAGAACGATCTCCAAGATGCCAACACCAAGCTGGGCGTTGAACTGAAGGATGTTCGTGCCCAGCTGTTGGACTCCATTAAGGAGAATCAGCAGCTTCGACGTGGCATATTTAGTAAGTGCTTAAATGAACTTTGAAAAAAGAGTTCGGCGAGGAAGTCGACTAACAGAGTAATGTCTGTAGGTATGCTAACAGGTCGTCCTGTAGAGGAAATGCCCGGTTCTATGGGTGACCTTCTTCCCGAGCTCTCACAACTGCACGAGTGAGTTCGGCAGGTGATGCAAGGCGTCGCCCAGGCCTTGTGGCCATCCGTCTCCATGCCCGAAGGCCTTGGAGAGCTTGTAGAGAAGCTGAAGGGAGTGCGGCGGCGCTTCCGATTGTGGAAGATGTCGGCCTGCCGTCAAGGCGCCAGGGAGGCCTGGGCCATGGTGAAGACGCGGTACGCAAAGGCTGACCCAAACCACATGGCCGAGGTCGGACCCGTGGGGCCCGATGGGAAGGAGATCCCTGTGAGCTTAGTATACGGCCAAGTAGAATTGGCCGCAAAGTATTCCCAACAGGACTGTAAACTAGACAGCCTGTTAGATGGTATTGAAGAGGAATACAATCAGTCAGGTTGACTATGTAATTTTAATTGACATGTGTAATGCCTTCTAGCCGGATTGTAGATCGTTTGTCATGGCCGACCTTTTCGCTTCAACCTCGGGACCTGACGGTCCGGAGTGTGTCCGAATACCCTCGCGGTTATATAAGAACTGGGGTATGCATGGAGACCAGGCATAGGGGTCATTAGTGCTTGAATAGACAAGTGCCAAACTAGTTATGTTATATTACATGGTTAGTAAGAAACATCTTCCAGGGAGAATAGTTTCGTTAGGGGTTCCTTTCCCTGGGAGGCATGCCCTAAAGTGCATGTCCATTCTGCGAAAAGAGACGCAGGAAAAACATCTGGGGGTGTATAGATAAATAAGTGAAAAAAGGATCATCTTTAGTTCACCGACCGAATATTCCCTTAAGAATGCTAGCTTTGGGCTTCACCCAGTCTGAGGTACACATCCGGCTGACCCGGTAGTAACAATCGTAGAGGTGCTCCCTTTACCACCTACCCAAACAATCGGGAACGTAGGGGTAAGCACAGGAGCCAGGCAACCCAGCTTGGCCAAAACTTAAGTCATATCGATGCATATAATGGTGAATAAAAGGTACATGCGGAAGTGTGACACATGTGTTGGGCATGAAGCCCGTATAAATAAGCTTCTGTTTAAAGAAGCCCCCAGGTTTAATGAGCGCGGATAGCGCGTCACTTTATGAGCCTTTAAAGGCTATAAGAGAGAGGGAGGGGAGAAGGAGAGAAATGTAAGACAGAAAGTATATAAAAAATGGACAGAGGAAGGAGACGAACACAGAGTCCGGCTCTAGGCATAGAATCTTCGGAGACGGGCTGCGTTCCATGGGTTCGGCTCGAGTCGGTTATCCGATGCATCTCGCAGGCGGTATGCTCCACCAGTCAGGACTTGGTCAATTATGAAGGGTCCTTCCCACTTGGGCTTGAGTTTGTCCTTTTTCTTGTCCGGCAGGCGTAGAACTAATTCGCCAACGTTGTAATTATTGGCCCGTACTTCTCTGCTTTGGTATCTTCGAGCCTGCTGTTGATAGAATGCGGAACTGGCTTTTGCCACGTCACGCTCTTCCTCCAAGGCGTCCAAACTGTCCTGCCGATCGAGCTCGGCTTCTCTTTCTTCGTACATGCGCACTCGAGGTGAGTCATGAATTATGTCGCAGGGCAAAACTGCCTCTGCGCCGTACACCATGAAGAATGGTGTGTATCTGGTGGTGGGATTCGCTGTGGTCCGCAGCCCCCAGAGTACGGAGTCGAGCTCCTCTACCCAGTGCGTATTATATTCCTTAAGGGACCACACTAATCTGGGTTTGATGCCGCTCATGATAAGACCATTTGCACGTTCGACCTGGCCGTTAGTTTGTGGGTGATAGACGAAAGCATAATCGAGCTTGATTCCCATGTTTTTGCACCAGAGTTTTACCTCGTTGGCCGTAAAGTTCGTGCCGTTATCAGTGATGATGCTGTGGGGACGCCGTAACGGTGTACAACCCCGGATATAAAGTCTATCACCGGTCCGGATTCGGCCGTCTTAACAGGCTTGGCTTCTATCCATTTGGTGAACTTATCCACCATGACCAGTAAGTATTTTTTCTCGTGGGTTCCGCCTTTAAGGGGTCCAACCATGTCAAGCCCCCAGACCGCGAAGGGCCAAGTGATGGGGATAGTTTGGAGGGCGGTGGGTGGCATATGGCTTTGGTTTGCAAAAAGCTGGCAACCGACGCATCGTTGGACTAAGTCCTGGGCGTCTGCCCGGGCCGTCGGCCAATAGAAGCCTGTATGGAAGGCCATGCTTACAAGGGACCGAGCTGCAGCATGATGACCGCCGAGTCCGGCATGAATTTCAGCCAGGAGGTTCTGCCCTTCCTCTTCGGAGATGCACCTTTGAAGGACTCCGGTAGTGCTTTTCTTATAAAGCTCTCCCTCATGGACTTTATAGGCTTTAGATCACCGCGCTATGCAGCGTGCCTCATTTTGGTCCTCGGGGAGTTCCTGCCTAGTAAGGTAGGCGAGGAATGGTTCTGTCCATGGGGCGATGACGGCCATTATTACATGGGCTGAAGGTGTTATTTCATTGGCAGAGCCTCCAATTATGTCAGAGTGTTTGCTGTCGGGTACTGCGGTTGGGTCCGGGCTGTTATTGCCGGGTTCCCCTTCCAATACTACGGATGGCTTGAATAGCCTTTCCAAGAAGATGTTGGGGGGGACTACATCGCGTTTTGCGCCGATGCGTGCCAGGACATCTGCCGCCTGATTATTTTCCTGGGCTATATGGTGAAATTCGAGCCCTTCGAACCGAGCTGACATTTTTAGGATGGCGTTGCGATAAGCTGCCATTTTTGGATCCTTGGCATCAAAGTCTCCATTTATTTGGGATATTGCGAGGTTCGAGTCCCCGCGCACCTCTAGGCGTTGAATGACCATGGATACTGCCATCCGGAGACCATGTAAAAGGGCTTCTTATTCGGCTGCATTGTTGGAGTCAGTGTACATTATCTGGAGTACGTATTGAACTGTGTCTCCCGTGGGGGACGTCAAAACGACGCCAGCCCCTAGACCGGCCAACATTTTGGAGCCGTCGAAGTGCATGACCCAGTTTGAATATGTGCCGTACTCTTTAGGGAGTTCGGCCTCCGTCCATTCTGTGACGAAGTCGGCCAAAACTTGCGACTTGATAGCTCACCGTGGCTTGTAAGTTATGTCGAACAGGAGGAGCTCAATGTCCCATTTTGCAATCTGGCCTGTCGCGTCGCGGTTGTTTATAATATCGTTAAGTGGCACTTCCGAGGCTACTATTATTGAACACTCTTGAAAGTAGTGTCGCAGCTTCCGGGATGCCATAAATACCGCGTACGCAATCTTTTGATAATGCAGGTACCATGACTTGCACGGAGTAAGGACAGTGGACACATAGTAGACCAGCTTTTGAAGGGGGAATTTGTGTCCGTCTGTTTCTCGTTCGACGACGAGCACTGCACTTATGACCTAATGCGTTGCTGCAATGTATAATAGCATTGGTTCGCCAATGTTTGGCGCGGCCAGGACTGGGTTTGTTGCCAAGATGGCTTTTATTTTGTCGACTTCGGCCATGGCTGCATCCGTCCACTCGAAGTGTTCGATGCGCCGAAGGAGGCGGTAAAGGGGTAGGGCCTTTTCTCCCAAGCGGGAGATAAAGCGGCTTAGAGCCGCCACGCATCCAGTTAATTTTTGTATTTGTTTGAGGTCCTTCGGGATATACAATTGTGACAGAGCTCGGATCTTGGCTGGATTTGCTTCAATTCCTCTATCGGATACAATGAAGCCCAAGAGATTTCTGGCTGGAACGCCGAAAACGCATTTTTCGGGTTGAGCTTGATGTCGTATGTTCGGAGGTTATCGAATGTTAGCCTCAAGTCGTCTACTAGAGATTCGATATGTCTTGTTTTAATGACCACATCATCTACGTATGCCTCCACTATTTTGCCGATCTGGTTTGCCAGACATGTCTGAATCATGCGCTGATATGTTGCGCCGGTGTTTTTGAGCCCGAAGGGCATTGTGTTGAAGCAGAATGGGCCGTATGGTGTGATGAATGCCGTTGCGGCTTGGTCTGACTCTCCCATCTTTATTTGATGGTAGCCGGAGTATGCGTCGAGGAAACACAACGAATCGTGTCCTGCGGTAGCATCGATAATTTGATCGATGCGGGGGAGGGGGAAGGGATCCTTTGGGCAAGCCTTGTTAAGGTCTTTAAAATCAATGCACAGGCGCCAGGATTTGTCCTTCTTTGGTACCATCACCAGGTTTGCTAGCCAGTCCGGGTGTTTTATATCTTTGATGAATCTGGCCTCCAATAGCTTGGCTAGTTCCTCTCCCATGGCCTGTCTCTTAGGTTCGGAAAAATGCTGAAGAGCCTATTTGAGTGGCTTGAATCCTTTTAGGATATTTAAGCTGTGTTCGGCCAGCCTGCATGGGATTCCTGGCATGTCTGAAGGGTGCCAGGCAAAAATGTTCCAGTTCTCTTGTAGGAACTCTCGCAGTGCGGCGTCTACATCAGGGTTTAACTGTGCCCCGATTGAAGCTGTTTTATTGGGGTCCGTTGGATGGACCTGGAATTTGACTATTTCGTCCGCCGGTTTAAAGGAGGTGCACTTTGATCTTTTGTCGAGTATCACATCGTCCCTATTCACCATGGAGCGCAGCGCAGTCAGTTCCTCAGCCGCTAGGGCTTCGGATAGCGCCTCGAGGGCTAGTGCGGCTGTCTTGTTTTCGGCGCGGAGTGCTATGTCCGGATCACTAGCGGGAGTGATGATTCCGTTAGGCCCGGGCATCTTGAGCTTCATGTACCCGTAATGGGGTATTGCTTGGAAGATTGTAAACGCTTCCCACCGTAGCAGAGCATGATATCCACTACTGAACGGGGCCACTTGGAACGTGACCTCTTCGGACCTGTAATTATCCGGCGTGCTGAACACCACATCTAGTGTGATTTTTCCTATACAGCACGCTTCCCGGCTGGGGATTATTCCTCTAAAGGTTGTGCTGCTTCGCTCAATGCAGTTCCAGTCTATTTCCATTTTTTGAAGGGTTTCCTCATAAATGAGGTTCAATCTGCTGCCGCCATCCATGAGTACCTTGGTAAGACGAAAGCCGTCCACTATTGGACTAAGGACCAATGCGGCTGGTGCTCGGGCTGTTCGGAATTTAGGTTCATCACTGGCGTTAAAAGTAATAGCCGTGTCACTCCATGGGTTTATTGTTGCTACTTGGTAGACTTCGGCAAGGCTGCGGAGTGTTCTTTTTCGCATATTATTTGATGCGAAAGTCTCGAAGACTGTTAATACCGTAATGGTGTCTCTGGGGTGGCTTTCTGCGGCTTCTGGAATTAGAAGATCTTCGCCAATTTTTGCCACTTGCCGGAGTATCCAACATGCTCTAAGGCTGTGAGTTGGTGTGGCGCCCTCTGCACTGTGAATTTTACAGGGTCCATTAAGCCATCCTTCCAGTATGGTTCCGTGCCCTGTAGAGGGCTTTTGCTTTTTGGTATTGAACCCGGGTGTCTGGTGATGATGCACCCTTTTATTTCGGTCTGGGTTTGTATTCAGGGCCGGATTGTCCCAAAATTTTATTTCAGTTTTCCAGGCGCTTTCCATCGCACAGTACTTTCGTACTATGGACGCCAAGTCAGCGAAGTGTGTAATATCACGGTGACTTATGGCGTTGAGGATTCCCTTGTCCATGCAATTATTGCAGAAGAATGAATTTTTTTGACTATGTACT
Organism: Triticum urartu; assembly: GCF_056163025.1. NCBI lineage: Eukaryota > Viridiplantae > Streptophyta > Magnoliopsida > Poales > Poaceae > Triticum > Triticum urartu. The sequence continues at coordinate 262,521,243 of NC_141879.1, forward strand.
GCAAGGCAACAGCCTCACAGTCTTTTATTAAACCACAAAGCCAAAGTGTACGAAGTTACAATGTTAAGAGAGAGGAGGAGAGAGTAATACTTACAAAAGAAATGATTAGGGTAAGGAAGCTATCCAAGAGATTAGACTATTCCTATATTTACATTTGATTCTATGAGCCAAAAGAGAAATGTCATGTAAAAAATTCCTCCTCCATGCCCTGAAAGAAGGAGATTCATTCCTGAAGATCTTCCCATTTCTTTGTGTCCAAATATTCCAAGTGGCAGTGAACACTATCTCAGAGAAAAAAGGATGTCCAAAATCCCTCCTAGCATCAGAAGCCATGTCATAAGTGGTCTGGTTTGGTTGAGGATTCCATGAAATACCCAGGTAGGTCCAGATGCGCTGGCTAAAATTGCAAGCGAAGAAGAGATGGATTCTGTCCTCATGTGATGCCAAGTGGCATAGAACACAAGTGTCATCCTGGATAGTCCAATGCCGCCGCTGCATCATGTCTCTAGTGTTTAGGCGATCCATCAAAAGGAGCCACCCGAAAACCTTAAACTTCAGCGTGCAAGAACATTTCCAAATCCACCTGAATATGGGATCAACCACTGTGTCCGAAAAGCATGACAAGTAATAGATCATGGACTGGTAGTCCCTAGACTTGGAAGGCCATTTCCAGACATCATTTTGCCCATCTTGAAGATTAACCATAGTAAGCAGCACCTGAAGTTGATTAAACTCCTCAAAGGCCTGTGCAGATAGTGGCAGATGGAGATTGTCAGTTGGGTCCAGTAGCTCCAGAATATCCTTGACTGTTAGAGTGTCGTCGATCACAAAGGAGTGGAGCCTCGGAAATTGATGTTGCATGCTAACCGTATTGTTGCCAAGTTGCCAACGGTCAAGCCAGAAGATCACCGTATCCCCCGATCGAACTAGTGGAACTGCCAACTTACAATACTTATCATACAACTTGAAAACATCTCTCCACCAGAAAGAACCGCAGCTTTGCGTGACTTGGGGGGGGGGGCGCAGAGGCATAATAAGTGTCCCAAATAAGAGATACCCATGGCACGTCCATCTTATTGAAGAACTTAAAAAGATGTTTGATGAGCAGTGCATCATTTTGAACGCTCAAGTCCATAACTCCCAAACCACCAAAAGATTTTGGACGACATACCAAGTCCCAAGCCGCCAAAGATTTCCAGGGCGTATCCGTGTTCCCTCTCCACAAGCATTGCCGCATAATCCGCTCAATTTGCTTCAAGATACCCTGCGGTAGCGAAAGGGTGCACAAGAAATATATCGGCATGGAACTAAGGACAGACTGTAATAGTTGGAGACGGCTTCCTTGGTTCAAGAGACAAGAGGATGCAGATAATCGTCTCTCAATACGATCCACCAAAGGCAACAGATCATAAATTGTTGGCCGGGAAGTACCCATTGGTAGGCCCAGGTAAGTGAATGGCATGGAACCAACATCACATCCAAGCAAGGCAGCAACACGCATGCCCTCGTCATCAGTCATATTGATTGGTATCAAAGAGGACTTACTGAAATTCACCTTTAGTCCGGTTGATTTGGCAAAGACTTCAAGCATTTCTTTGAATGCAATAAGCTGGCTATCAATAGAAGGAAGAACGATGAGTGTATCGTCAGCATACTGTACGATCGGATAGTCCATCGATGTAGTTGGGATTGGCAAGGTGAGAATATTCCTGGAGCACATCTCATTTACGACCGATTGAAGTAAGTCCACCGCGATCACAAAGAGTAAGGGAGATAGCGAATCACCTTGGCAAACACTTGATCGACAAACAAAGTGATTACCAGGCACTCCATTCAAAAGGACCGAAGAGGAGCCTGTGGACAGAATGCTGTCAATCCAACTTGTCCAACGATCGTCAAATCCCTTACATTTCAAAATCCTAAGAATCAGCTCATGCTCAATGGTGTCAAACGCCTTTGTGAAGTCAAGTTTAAGAAGAATGATAGGCCTCTTGGAAGCTTTGCATTGGTGAATGTATTCAAAACACCACGCCAGACAGTCATGTATGGATCGACACCGTAGAAACCCATATTGGTTGCGGTGGATACATTTCAGAATCACACCCTGGAGACAATTTGCCAAAAGCTTGGTTAAGAACTTTAAACAAGTATTAGTCAAAGATATGGGCCTAAAATCGCTAACATATTCAGGGCTTAGCTTCTTCGGAATGAGGGTGATAAGAGATGTATTGAGACACTCCAAATTACATTTTCCCTCATAGAATTCTTGCACAAGTTTCATAAAGTCGTCCTTCAAAATAGGCCAGCATTTCTTTAAGAAAAGCCCAGTAAGTCCGTCTAGTCCGGGAGCACGATCAGTAGGCATATTCTTAATTACTGTATCCACCTCAGAGTCGGTGAATGGTAAAGACAACTCCTCTAGCCCATCAATTCGGGTAATTAATGTGTCTAGATCAAAACCCATCTGAATGCCTTTTGATTGGCCCATTCGCTGATTAAAGTCAGCGCAGAACATTCCCGCCAACTGTTGATGGTCTGTGACCACATCCCCCTCCACAGACTTGATCGAGGAGATAGTGTTCCTACAGAATCTTTCTGTAGCCATTGCATGATTTTTTTTGAATTCTCTTCTCCAACTTTTATGTTTCTGATCATGCAAAGCTGCTTCCAATATATGAATTGCCAATGTAAGATATCCTCAAGATGCAATTTAACAATTCTACGGAAATTGAACTCCGGCCAACTCAAAGGCCTAATTTCCTCTAGATTATCCAGGAAAATAATCACTTTATTACAATCAGCAATTAAAGCTTTGACTGTGGACAGGTTTAAATGCCATTTCTTTAGAGCATATCGTAGGGACTTAAACTTAGCTGAAATTGTTAATGCAATCGATGATTTAACCACTGGCCTATTCCAAACTTCAGCAACACAGTCAGCTAACCCGGGCAAATCCACCCAATAATTCTCAAAGCGGAAGACCTTTGCCTTGGGGATACAAGTAGCAATCGAGACCACGCACGGCACATGGTCAGAGGCAGTGTGTGCTAGTGGAAATACCATTGTGTTGGGGTGGTCTGATGTCCAAGTAACCAAAGTGAAAAACCAATCTATCTGTTCTAGAAGAGGTGAGGTTTGCATATTTGACCATGTATATTGACGCCCCTTGATTGGCAACTCAACAAGTCCCAAATGACCAATTATCTCATTAAACAAAAAGATATCGTTAACATCACCTCCCGGAAGATTGCGGTTTTCCAACGATCTCATGAAGTTGAAATCACCCAAAAGCAGCCAGTTCTGACCAAACCGAATATCAAGATTATATAACCATTGAACAAATTCATCACGGGCAGGGCCTTGACAAGGGCCATAAACAGAGACAAGAGACCAAGTTTCTGAGGTGTGTTTGGATTTGAACTCCACAATTATCCCATAGGATTTGGACTCGATTAAAGTACCTATGAAAAAGGATGAATTCCAAACGACCACCATCCCAGCCGACGCACCAGCCGAAGGTACGTAAACAAAATTATCAAAACGCCTCAGGCAAAACTTCCTAATGAATCGCTGATCCATTTGCATGCATTTAGTTTCCTGAAGACAGACAACAGAGCAACCACTTTCATCGATCTTCTGCCTAACTGCAAGCTGATGTGCTTCAGCATTGAGGCCATGAACATTCCAACATAGCACCTTCCACTCCTTAAATCTTGTCTGATTCATTACAAACCAAAAGCAAAAGCATAGTAAATAGGCCACGCAATGACCTATACCAACCCACACAGCAGACAAGCATAACATAGTTCTTAACAAGAAAAGAAAGATAAATGGTGATTATGTTTCGCCATAGACCAGAACCCTGCATGAAGTAACTAATTATCAGAACCCCGGTTGCTGCTGGACTTGGCCGGATCAGCAACAAGCTTATCCGTAGAGATCTTCTCAGGTGCAATGCGGAGACGGGCGCCAATGCGTTGGAGATCTGCAATAGCAGTTGGTGGTGGCACAGAAGAATTGTTTTCAGACTGGGAGTTGCTGGCCTTGCGCTTCTTCAAAGTGTGAGACTTCTTGGGAGAAACTTTGTGGTAGCCATCACGGAGGGCGCTCAGACGTGCACTGCGTCGAACCTCAGTATCAACAATAATTCTTGAGGCTTGAGACTTCCTTGCTCGCTTCAGAGTCACCTCAGGCACAGGAGAAAATTCAAAGGTTTCAGAAACTGGGTCATCTAGATCATCAAAGCAGAGACCTCGAGCAACTGGCCTTTTAACAGTAGCATTTGGCACACCCGGGGCAAAGTTGGTCGAGGAGTCAGGTGCAGGCAGGAGCTTAAGAGTGGAAACAGGGCCACTCCAGAGAGCTTCACAGGATTGCTTGTTGAGAATAGCACCTATGTCAGACTTGAAAACAAACTGGGGAATGTTTGAAGACCATATAAATGGCAACATCTTCTCAAAAGAACGTTGCCACTGCATCACTGGTGGGAGAACTAGTCCATAGATGGTGAGGACTTGCCCAATCATAAGAGGAGGTTGCTGTGGTCCCATTGGGGGCTGGAAGAGAGCCACCTCAGCAGCATTGTCAACATTGTTAACTGAATCATCTGAATGTTGCAGAACAATGGACTCCTGTGACTGGATTTCCTGAACTTCCTGATGTTGCACACCTTCATGAGCCACATCATTGTTTTGCTGCTCATTGACTGGCTGTGGCACATCATTCCAACCCAGCTCAGGGAACTCTGGCATAACCCAATTGTGATTCTCAAAGTGTAAATTGCCAGGCAGGGGGTGTGGATTGCCATTGAAGGGCATGGGGTCTTCATCTGCTGGTAGAACGTCTGCAAAATCCGCTGACAAGATGTACACAGGTGCAGACCAAGAGATCCTAGCACCGCCAAAGTCTGCATATTCTCTGTAAGTCACTGAGCGAGGAACCAGAGTCGGTGCAGGGAAAGACACATAAGCAAGCGAGCGGACAAGCATGGGATCATCTTGATGCCAATGATGAAATCTACCAAAGGTGCTAATTACATCCGCAAGGTGCTGTGTGTGCCTATAATCCAGTGGAACTCCGAGCAACATAACCCATCCACGGCGAAAACCCTGTGTTGCTCTGTAATTAACTCCCTCATCATGCGGGATGAACCTAACAAATCTATCATTGCCCAGATTCAAAGGTGGATGATCCACAAGAGCTTGACGAGCCAAGGCACTACGGAAACGAAAAAGCCCAACTCCTTGTATCCAAGGTTGGGCCTCCAAAACCGCTCTTCCCAGATCATTGACAACAAAATTACTGACCATGTTACGAAAGATGGCGATTTCTTCGGGTAGAGGAGCTGGCTCGATGATGGCGATGGCATAGTCCTCATGCTGCCGATCTGGAGCCACCGCGGGCGTGAAGAAGGTACGGGAAAGGCGCAGCTCTCCATCGTCAATGATGTCGAAGCCTTGCGGGACAAACTCCATGGGGTCCAACGCAAAGGTCGCCATTGCCGGTGCCGAAGAGGAGAAGCGCCGATCAGTGGGGCAGTATGGAGGCGATGCAGTGTGTGATGGATGAGGCAGAGGAGGCGATACAGACAGCGAGGAGGGAGGTTGAGGCGTTATGGGCGGTGGCTCTGCAGGTAGAGGTGGAATAGATGGGGTGGCAGGGTCGACGGGACTGGGCAGAGACCTAGCGGGACTAGCTATGGAGGGAATCGAGGCGTTCAGCATAGAAAAACCTGCTGACCGGCTGGAATCGCCCGATTTGATCCGCGGGACCCACTTGTAAGTTGGTGATGGAGTAGAATCCGAACAGCCCTTTGCCCTGTGCCCCAACCGAAAGCATCTACGGCAATGGACCCTGCTAGTGCACGCTCTGGTTAAATGATCCATGGATAAGCAATTCTGACATTTCCACACATTAAAAACCATGTCATCAATAAACTCATTTAAATCAGTAGAATCTCCAGATAAATCTGTTGGTTGGAAATCAATATTCGCCTTGTTGCCAGAACCAGATGGAGATATATCAGACAGATCCATGTTTGATAGGGCCGGGGAAACAACCTGGGCCATGGGAATCACCGGGTCTGTTGATTGGGCCGGTGAAGCATCTTGGGCCAGAATCGGAGCTGATTCAACCAGCTTATCCCCATGCACATGCAGATTGACTTCAAGAGTGTTTTGCGCTGCCACAGAAAACCCTACCGAAGAAATCTCAGGAACGTTAACTGTTCCGAAAGTGATGGGTGGCTCGGCCACCGTCCATCGGAGCTTAGTCACTGGCGGTGGAGGCAAAATTACTCGTTCACGAGGAAGAACAGTATACCCAGCCTGAATAACATCATCAACCATACCAGGCGAGGCAGGATAACTATACCCCTTGCAAACATTGTATTGTTGAAACGTTGCAAACGAAAATTTCTTTTTAGATCCAGAACCCGAACACAAAGCGGACTTAGATGGTGGTTTGTGCATCGCGATCAAACTGAGAGAAGCACGCCTCTTAGAGGGACTGATTAAGATCCACTCCGCATCACATTCCTTCTTCCAAATGAGAAACTCATGTTTCCAATTAGGGCCACCATTGCCCCAAAGATGGAAGAAACATTTGAATTGCGGGCACGCAAAAGATCGCAAATGAAGAACAAGAAGGCCAACACGTTTGCATGAGACAATAAATGAGAATACCTTGTCTTTAATGAGCTGAATAGACAAATCAATTGCAGATCCTCCAATTGCAGATTCCAAAGCCGCCGCCACTGAATCCTCATCAAGACGAAAAGCGTGCCTGCTAAAAGACACGACCATAATAAAATGGCCCATGTCATCCACGGGATGAATGCATTTCCCACAAGATCTGAAAACGTCCTCCGCAAAAGCCAGTCCTTTAGAAAAATCTAGATCCAGAGTTGATCCTCCATGATGACCCATGGGAGATGGGTATAGGGAGAGAGATCAGAGGACGCCGGAGATGATGCATGGACAAGGACCAAGATTTACTGGTTGGAGAGGGAGATCGCCGGAGAACCTAGGACACCAGTGGGAGGAGGGGTGGGAGACATCTGTGCGTCCCTCTCTTACTGATATTGCGGGCGTGCCCTCATCGTCCACAGAAGAATGAAATTGCGTCTTCCTCGCGGCAGTCCTTTATCCTGTTCATAACCAGGAGGAATCTGGCCCAGTAATGATGTACTGTTTCTTCGGGCTCTTGCCTAATTTGGGATAGATCGCTTATGTACGGGTGGGTGGGTGGAATCAAATACGAAACCTTACCCAATCTGAGACCCAGAGGCCAAGGAGTTTTCGAACTCGGAAGTTTGGATTATTGGATGCTGTCCAATGAATCTAGCCCGTCGTCTGACTTTAAGTTCAGGTCTTGAGTGATGTCCTCCCCTCCGCGGGTATCTGGCTTGGAGGGATCGGGAATCCAGACATAGCTAGTCCTTAAGATAGATGAAGGGTCGCCGCACTGTCCCTCTACCACGGCAATGTGATGGGTGACCTGGGGAGAGTTAATCTCTCTCAGATCGGGTTTAGGCCCAATCTGGTCATAATCCGTAGCGACTCCCAGGGCGGCTCTGCGATCCAAGAGCTCGTTTAGGGAAGAGAGATCCATTGGATCTAGCTGCTCGGCGAATTCCGAGCTGACATGAAGATTGCTTTCGATGACCCGAGAGGTCATCGTCGGTGCAGCAGCCGAACAAGAAGTCATAAGGAAACCACCTAGCCGGAGAGTTTGGCCGACAGCCAAAGCTCCCTTAGCAACGGTACCGTCTTTAAAGACGGGATGAGGCATCCTTCCTGATGGCGACGGCACAGAGGAACTCTCAATGAATGCACCAATGTCGGTGTCAAAACCGGCGGATCTCGGGTAGGGGGTCCCGAACTATGCGTCTAGGCGGATGGTAACAGGAGACAAGGGACACGATGTTTTTACCCAGGTTCGGGCCCTCTCGATGGAGGTAAAACCCTACTCCTGCTTGATTAATATTGATGATATGGGTAGTACAAGAGTAGATCTACCACGAGATCAAGGAGGCTAAACCCTAGAAGCTAGCCTATGGTATGATTGTTGTTCCTACGGACTAAAACCCTCCGGTTTATATAGACACCGGAGAGGGCTAGGGTTACACAGAGTCGGTTACAATGGTAGGAGATCTACATATCCGTATCGCCAAGCTTGCCTTCCACGCCAAGGAAAGTCCCTTCCGGACATGGGACAAAGTCTTCAATCTTGTATCTTCATAGTCCAGGAGTCCGGCCGAAGGTATAGTCCGGCTATCCGGACACCCCCTAATCCAAGACTCCCTCAAAGGGAAACTTCGAAGGGCTCAAGGGATACGCTGTGGGCCGGATGACCAAGAGTCGTCGCGGCAAGCTCTACATCGATGACGAAGGCTGGGGCCCCGAGGCTGGTTCAATTGAGTACGGATACCGGGTCCCCTTCAGCGGAATTCACGTCTTCATCGACCGGATTGGCGAGTCAGGCCCTGAGCCGGACGTCCACACCAACCTCATCGAAACGGCTCAGCGCGCAAAGATCACCCGTGTTCAATCTGTCGTGAAGCATGCCTTCGTAGGCTGCGTCCATAGCGGTGAATACTCTGAAGGGTCGATGGAGGGCGGTGAGACGGCTGTTTGTTCTGACACTGCATCATCAACGGGCGAGACGGACTCTTTGTACCAGCTACAGAACGGCATGCTCGGGGGCTGTTCCGATGGCAGCAGTATTCCGGACCCTCTTGAGCCGCCGAAGTGGGCCAGAGTCTTCATGGCAGGGACACAGCCCGGGCAAAACTCTACAGCAGCAGCCGCAGCTACCGGGTTGGCTGCAACCGGGTCAGGAGACCCCGCGCGCCCCCCGGCTCATATCTTGATGGACCTCATGGATAAACTGATGACCCTGTTGACTGCCGTGGTAGAGCCGGTGGATAAAGCCCAGCATGATGCAGAGGTGCACGCGTACGTGAAGAGATGGTGCAAGCTAAGGAAAATCTAGCCGCAGAGGAAGTCAGGATGGCAGCAGAGCGGGCGGCTTTGGACGTTCGTGCTCAACAGCTTCAAGCGGAGACCTTCCAGCTCTCGGTGGATCTAAACGTGTTGAATGAGGTCATGAGGAGGAGGCATCAGAAAACCCAATCACGTCAGCCTCTGACACTCGATCCTAGGAATCTCTTTCACACACCCGGAGCTGGGGGAAGTAACCTGCCAGAGGCACCTCGGATTACAACACCCGGCGCACCAGTCCAGCCGCGTGCCATTGATCCGCCATGTATAATTACCACTCCGCCTCATTACGTCCCAACGCCGCCGGGTCACTTCTCCAACCCTTTGGAAAACCTCATCGCAGCATCGGCTCGTCTGGCGGCTCTTCCAATGGAAGGTGACTCACCGGCGGTAATTGAAACACGGAGGGTAAGAGAACTTCTTCAAACACCTCTGGCGCAGCAGGATGCATACTCCTACAGTCGAGACATGATCCATTCAACTCCTCGCCCAAGCCAGGGCCCGAGTTACAGTAGGCATATGGAATCCGCAGAGATTCAAGCAATGCTCAACGCCACAACCGGCCATATAGGCATGAGCCGGTGCGAGCCGGAGCCCTTAACTTGGTGGATCAGGAGAGGATTCGTCAAGAGGTGCAATGAGCAGTTCAAATGGTAGCAGACCAGGCGGCTCATCAAACTTTTCCGGCTTATCCAGCAGCCTCGGTCGAGGCAGGAGTGGCCACAAGAACCGAAGGCGTTCCTTGCTTGGTGCCGGCCATACGTAATGAGCATTTGCCAAAGGACTTTAAGGGGCCTCGTAAGGTACCTAATTACACGGCTGACTTACAACCCGGGGCTTGGATTGAGAGTTACGAGATGGCTATGGAGTTATTGGAGGTCATCGACGCAGCAATGGCCAAGTATTTCACTATGATGTTAGATGGAACGGCTCGTACTTGGTTGAAGGGACTGCCACCCAATTCTATCGGCTCATGGGCGGAGTTGAAGGCCCGGTTCATTCAGAACTTTAAAGACACGTGTAAGCAACCTATGTCAATTGTGGACCTGACCAATTACAAGCAAGAGGATGGTGAATCCACAACCCATTGGGTGCGCCGGTTCAAGGAGATAATACATTCATCTGATAAGATGGATGCCAGTTCAGCAGTCTTGATGTTAGAGAAAAATTGCCGTTTTGAACCTCTGAAGCAGAAGCTGGGTCGGCTCAAGCGTGACTGTAATGACATGGGAACATTAATGGCGGCTCTTGTCAAGTATGCTGATTCTGACACTACCAAGGACCCGGTGTCTGACGAAGAAAAGGCAATGAATGGAAAGAAGAATGGCAACAGCAAGGGTCACCAGCATAACCCGACAAATCAAGGAGGTAATAAATGTAAGGCTGATGAGTTTGTTGCTAACACCAATACACGGGGTGGGAATCAACAGCGCAAAGGCAGACAGCCCCCTCGGTCGGGCGGGTCAGGTCCCACCCATGAGCAAATATTGAATGAGCCTTGTCCAAAACACGGCACCCGGGAGAAGCCAGCCACCCACCTGTGGAAAGATTGTACGATCATGAAGGCGTTTGAAAATTCGAACGCGTTTGATGGGGGTCAGGGCCCAGGTGGCGGCTCAGGTGGAGGAGGTTTCCAAGGCCCGGGCGCCGGCTTAGGTGGAGGAGGTTTCCACGGTCAGGGTCATCCTGGTAACCAAGGAGGGTATAATCCGCAACCCGGCCAGGGTAATCAGCAACAGGAGTCCGGATATCAGAGCAATCCGAAACAGCTGAATAGTGGGCAATACCATGTATTCACCACTAGCTTATGTAAGAGAGACCAGAAACTTCACAAGAGGGCCGTCAATGCCGTTGAGCCGGCGGTTCCACGTTACTTACGTTGGTCAGAGCAGCCTATTGTGTGGAGCAGAGAGGATCACCCACCCCGGGTCGATAATCCGGGTCACTTGGCTTTGGTGGTGGCACCTCAGGTTGGTGGATACAAATTCACTAAAGTACTCATGGATGGGGGTAGCAGCATCAACATCCTCTACTATGAGACGTTTCGCCAGATGGGATTGACAGATAAGAGTCTTAAACAATCCAACACTGTTTTTCACGGTGTGGTTCCTGGCAAGTCGGCATACCCGGTGGGTAAGATTGAACTGGAAGTAGCCTTTGGAGATGAGTATGACTCCAGAGCAGAAAAGTTAACCTTTGAGGTGGTTAAGATCAAAAGCCCGTATCATGCTCTGTTTGGACGGCCGGCTTATGCCAAATTCATGGCTCGGCCATGTTATGTGTATCTGCAGCTTAAGATGCCAGGTTATAAGGGCACTATTACAGTACACGGGAGCCGGAAAATAGCTTTGGAGTGTGAAAAAGGTGATGCTGCCTATGCTGAATCTGTCTGTGCAACAGAGGAGTTAAAATTTTACAAAGATCATGTTGACCTGGTAGACATGATGTCATTAAAGAAACCAACGATAGAGCATGAGCCGGTGTTGAAGTTCAAATCAACTGACGACTCCAAGATGGTTGACTTTGTGCCTGGCGACTCATCCAAGCAGTTCATCATCAGTGCTAACTTGGATCCAAAATAGGAAAGCGCGCTCATCGAGTTCATCCATGAGAATCGTGACATCTTCGCATGGAAACCTTCAGACATGCCGGGTGTCCCGAGGGAACTCGCTGAGCACACTCTCAATATTGATCCAAAGTTTAAACCTGTCAGACAGTTTCTCCGACGGTTCAATGAAGAAAGGCGCAAGGCCATTGGAGAAGAGGTGGCCCGGCTTTTGGCAGCTGGGTTCATTGTAGAGGCCTTTCACCCAGAGTGGTTAGCCAACCCAGTGCTTGTGCTAAAAAAGAATGGCACCTGGCGTATGTGTGTGGATTACACCGATCTAAACAAGGCTTGTCTGGCTGATCCTTTTTCCCTCACCCGCATCGATCAGATTATTGATGCTACGGCGGGTTGCACACGTTTGAGTTTCTTGGATGCTTATTCCGGTTATCATCAGATTAAGATGGCAGTCAAGGATCAGGAGAAGACGGCTTTTATCACTCCTTTCAGAGCTTTCTGCTATGTGTCTATGCCTTTTGGGCTTAAGAGTGCCCAAGCGACTTACCAACGGTGTGTGCAGAATTGTCTTCACGATCAAATTGGGCGTAATGTTCATGCTTATGTGGATGATATAGTGGTAAAATCTAGGAAAGAGGAAACCTTGGTCACAGATCTGAAAGAGACTTTTGATAATCTCCGGGTCTACAAAATGATGCTTAACCCGGCCAAGTGTGTTTTTGGAGTTCCAGCCGGCAAGCTCTTGGATTTTTTGGTGTCTGACCGAGGTATTGAGGCTAACCTGGATAAAATCAAGGCAATTACATCCCTGGCCAAGCCAACATGCATCAATGATGTTCAACGACTGGCTGGCCATGTTGCTGCTTTGAACCGGTTCATAAGCCGGTTAGGGGAGAAGGCAATGCCTCTGTATCAGATGATGAATAAAACAGATGATTTTGTTTGGAGCGATGCTGCAGACTCTACTTTTGAAGATTTGAAAACGCAGCTAGCTGAGCCGCCGGTCCTAGCTGCTCCAGTTGAGAAAGAGCCGTTGCTGTTATACGTGGCCGCTAACTCACGAGCTGTTAGTGTGTCTATTGTGGTGGAGCGCAAGGAGGCTGGCAAGGAGCATCCGGTTCAATGGCCGGTTTACTACGTTAGTGAGGTGTTAATTGAATCCAAGCAACGATATCCACATTGGCAGAAGCTCATATATGGGGTGTTCATGGCAAGCCGGAAGCTTAAGCATTATTTTCAGGGACATCCAATCACCGTGGTTAGCTCTGCTCCTTTGGGAGACATCATTCAAAACAGAGAAGCCACTGGGCGAGTCACCAAGTCGGCAATTGAGCTTGGGTCTCATGGGTTGAAGTATGTGCCACGTACTGCGATCAAATCTCAAGCACTAGTTGACTTCATTAATGACTGGACAGAGATGCAGATGCCAGAAGAGAAACCAGACAACACGTATTGGACTATTCATTTTGATGGGTCCAGACAGTTGGAAGGCTCGGGGGCTGGAGTTGTGTTAACCTCTCCGCGAGGTGACAAATTTTGTTATGTGTTACAGTTGATGTTTCCTTGCACTAACAACGCAGCAGAGTATGAAGCCTTGCTCCATGGTCTTCGAGTGGCAAAAGAGATGAGTTTGAGCCAGGTCAGATGTCTTGGCGACTCAGATCTAGTGGCTCAACAGGTATCAGGCAAGTGGGATTCCAAGGACCCTCTCATGGCGGCTTATCGCCGGGAAGTTGATGCTGTTGCAGGGCATTTTAAAGGTTATCAGGTGGAGCACATTGACCATCGAAAGAACGAAGCGGCTGATGCTTTAAGCCGGTTGGGGTCTCAGCGTAAGCCAGTACCACCTAACACCTTTTTGGATATCTTACATAACCTGTTAGTCAAGTTGCCCACAGATTGGACAGTTGGTGGTGGCTCTTCATGTCATCCCAGATTGGACAGTACCGTTCTTGGCTTACATGACCCGGGGAGAGTTGCCAGCGGATGAGACCCTGGCTTGACAGATAACCCGGCGGTCTAAGTCAATGATGATTTCAGATGGAGAATTATACATCGCAGTGTCTCTGGAGCGTTTCAGTGGTGTGTTTCCCTCGAAGAAGGTCAAGAAATACTTCATGAGATCCATGAAGGCGATTGTGGTCACCACACCGGGTCAAAATCTCTGGTGGCCAAGGCTTTTCGTCACGGTTTTTACTGGTTGACGGCTCACGCTGATGCAGAAGATCTGGTCAGTAGATGTGATGGATGTCAAAAGTTTGCACGACGGGCACATGTGCCGGCTCAGGAGCTCTGGATGATTCCAATCACTTGGCCGTTTGTGGTCTGGGGGCTTGACATGGTGGGACCTTTCAAAAGGTCTAAGGATAAAAAGACACATCTCTTGGTGGCAGTTGATAAATTCACTAAGTTGGTTGAGGTGGAACCAGTGAGTAAGTGTGACGCGACCATGGCGGTTCAGTTCATGAAAAAGGTGATCTTCCGTTTTGGTTTTCCACACAACATTATCACTGACAATGGCACTAATCTATCCCAAGGAGCTATGGAGGAGTTTTGTCAACGTGAGCACATCCGGCTTGATGTTTCTTCTGTAGCTCATCCTCAATCCAATGGTCAAGCTGAGAGAGCCAATCAGGAAATTTTGAAAGGTATAAAGCCCCGGCTTATGGTTCCCTTACAGCGAACGCCGGGTTGTTGGGTAGAGGAATTACCCTCGGTGTTGTGGAGTATCAACACCACACCTAACAGGTCGACAGGTTACACACCCTTATTCATGGTTTATGGAGCAGAAGCAGTGTTGCCTAGTGACATCCGTCATGACTCGCCCCGTGTGGCGGCTTATGTTGAAGCTAATAATGAACAAGCCAGACAGGATGCATTTGACTTGTTGGATGAAGAAAGAGACTTAGCAGCGGCCCGGTCAACAATTTATCAACAGGACCTACGCCGTTATCACAACCGTTGGGTTAAGTCCAGGACTTTTCAGGAAGGCGACCTGGTGCTCCGGCTCATCCAGGATCTGTCAGATGCACACAAGTTATCCCCACCTTGGGAAGGACCTTTTGTGGCCAGTAAGAACTTAAACAACGGGTCATATTACCTCATTGACGTTCGAGAGAACAAAGACTCACGTAAGTCGGAGGAAGAGACCCGTCGGCCGTGGAACATTGCTCAACTTCGGCCATACTACACCTGAGCCACCGGCTCTCATCATGTACGTACTTTGACATTGTATATACCATGATAAGTAATAAAGTAAGACCATCGGTCTCTTTTCTTTTTAAAGATTATGCATCTATGTTATTTCTTATTCTCAAAAGACTATTAAGGAGCTGATCATATTTGAATCAAGTCTAACCCTTTTTTGGTCTGGCTTATGATCATATTCGAATCTAGCTGCAATTATCATGGTCACTTGGGGGCTTCCTGTTCAAACATAGGTCGTATTCAAACCAAAGAGAACATAGCTGTCGTAACCCTCTTGATTGGCTCAAGGCCAAACTCACTTGGGGGCTTCTTGATCGTATCCGAATCATAGCTTAACCCCTTTTGGGTCTGACTTGGATCGTATTTGAATCAGGGTCGTTAAAAACCTCTCAAGGTCATTTGGGGGCTTCTTGTTCAAACATAGGTCGTATTCGAACCAAAGAGAACATAGCTATCGGTACCATCTTGATCGGCGCAACGCCAAAACCACTGGGGGCTATATGGTCGTATTCGAACCTTAGCTTAACCCCTTTGGTTCGGTTTATTGATCGTATTCAAATCAGAAGCCCCCAACATTTTGAATACAAGGCTAAATTATGCTTATTATCTATTGTTTGCCTTTTAGTTTTTTGGTGTCTCAATATTACAAATAAGTAGCCTGGTCTTTTTCACCGGCTCGACTATTTGACAACACAGCTACCAAGGTATAATGATCGTTGAGTATTCAAAAGCATTGACTTCTCATAAAGTTTGAATTATCAATTTCATCACCCGGGTTATTCAAGCCGGCGGTCTAAGGATAAAAAGGTACAAGGTATGGTTATTACTTATACGCAATTGCCTGCTGTATTAACTAAAAGAGTTAGTCTCAGCCCTTGTCCTTTGTTTATATCTGTTTCTGGTTCCTACTATGGTAAAACATATTGGCTATAAACCGGGTGTTTTAACCCGTTTGGTTCTAAGCCGCCAAGACAATCTTTTCTTTGTATCTACAGGAACAGAGTTCAAATATTGTAGAAGCAAACATTAAATACGATGCATACAGTGGCATTAGGAAACACAGAATCACATAGAAGTGTTTTATGCGCGATGGCATAAGCAAAGCATACAGTGTTTTCACAACTAAGCTATTACAAGGCTTTATAAGCCCATGAAGATGATCATTGTTCCTCCCTCGCCGGTTCACCACCTTCTGTTGGGTGGAAGTTGGGTTTTGACCAATCAAAACCATTCACGGCGACAAATTCGGCTTCATCGTCGATCAGGCCGACCGGGTCAACTTCCGGGGCAAATGTGTTTTCTCTTACCGATGGAATCAAATCTGTTACCTTGTACGAGGGAGTGTCCATCTTCTTATTTTCAGCATCAAAACCCGGCTGGTATTTGTCAATATTGGTATCATCTCCCAGGGTAATTGCTTGAGGGCGGACTCCGCGCATGCAGGCCATGAAGTCATCCTGCCCAAAAGGAGAACCATCTTCCTTCATGGTGGGATAGCCTCTGGCCACGTCTGCCGGGTCTAGGTCTGGCACCCAAGCCTTGGAGCGGCTCAGGGCAGTCAAAGCTCCGGCTCACGCGCAAGAGCGTTTCACTTCTTGAAACCTGGCAGGTAGGATTGACAGTTTCTTCAAGACGTCGCTGAGCCGGCTGGGTCCTTGATTGACAGGAGAGATGGCGGCAAGAGCCCGCTGTGCGCCAATATACAGTTGTTCTACCAGAGTATACACTGCCTTCAGTTTAATCAAAGGGTCTTGGCTCAGATTTTTGCTTCGAGGGCCTGCACATATTTTATACACAAAGTCAGCTGGCGGTTTATACTCCGGATCAGCAGAAAGCACACAAAGTTAAAGTTGGACGGCTTACCAAAGATGGCAGCCACCATTTGAGACACCCGGCCCTTTAACCCGTTCAGCTCTGTTGAAATCTCTTCAAGGGCTGTTTCGGCTTTCTCAGCACGTTGGGTCAGAAGCGTTTTTCCTCTTCCCAAGTTTTCTTCTTGGCAGCGAAGCTGGTCTTTAAATTTTCCGTCTCAGAGAGACTTATTTGCAGTTTGGAGTTAGCAGATTTGATTTCTGTTTCCTGACTCGCTAGCCGGGTCTTCGCATCAGTCAATTGCGAGTTCAATTCAGATAAGGCATTCTGCAAAACATTCAGGTGAGTCAAGTTCAAAGAGAAAGATTCAAGTCTTAGGTACTTTACAAAAAACCACTTGACACTTGTGGGCTAATGTATGCCAAATCAATTTTTATGACTCTAAAGACATACTTTAAAGTCCCAAGTCCCTTACAAAGTAACAACACTTGGCACTTGGGGGCTAATGTATAGAGTTCAGCAAGTTTCTCAAGGTTAAGCCGGAGTATTAAGTCCTTTGAATACGGTACCAAACAAATTGAAAGTACCGGTTCATTTATGATCAAATTGAACCGGCCCTTGGGGACTACAGGTGAAGCTTTGTTCTATTGAATTCAAGACAAGTTTCAAAGGTAAAGGTCTCGTTCTATATTTTAAAGTCTACAGATCATTCTAGTTCTCTCATAAATCTGAAGACTTGGGGGCTGAAGGAATATAGATAAGCCGGAAGAACGTACCTTGTATTTCAACTACAGCTGTTTGACCATTTCAATCTCAGAATCGCGACTGGAGTGTACATGGCTAAGATAGCCAGATAAAATATTATTGGCATTTAGATGGTCATAGTTGGCAATGTCAAAGCGAACTTTCTGCCTCTCCAATGCCTCTTGTTTTGCTGTACACCGAGCCAGCACGGTTGGGTTCCCCGGTTCAATAAAGCGGCTCCCGGTGATCTGAACATCTTGCGCAGACGGTGATGGCGGGTTGGCTGAGCTTGATGGTCCAGTAGTAGAAGGGTTCACAGTAGTCTCATCAAACGACGACTCAGGAGGATTTGCTTCTATATCAACAAGCGGGTCTGCTAGAGCATCGTTTAATGGAGAAGAGGGCCTGGCCGGGTCAGATGCACGCACTGGCGGGACTTCCGCCGGCTTAGCTGCCTTCGCTTTCTTGGATTTAGCTTGACCACTAAGAAAAATGTTGCAGGATTGTCAGTATAAAG
The DNA here is from genome assembly GCF_056163025.1 of Triticum urartu. Classification (NCBI taxonomy): domain Eukaryota; kingdom Viridiplantae; phylum Streptophyta; class Magnoliopsida; order Poales; family Poaceae; genus Triticum; species Triticum urartu. The sequence continues at coordinate 262,539,088 of NC_141879.1, forward strand.
ATACAATTTGAACAACCCAGGAAAGATGAGGGGTTTTCATTACCCAGAGGCAGTCTTGAAAGCCAGAAATTACGTCTGCGATGAGTCGCCAGAAGAGCGAGACACCTCCTGAAAGGATAAAATAGAGTTAGAAGAAATACAAAGGGAAGGATCCATTAAACAGAGTTAAAGACAGAAAGAAGTAAACCTCATTTGGACGTTTCTGAGGAGTTTGTTGAAGAACGACAGCCGGCTCATCTTCAGTCCAAGCTTGACGGCGGTTTTCATGTTGCTGCTTTTTCGAACGAAAGTTGGGATCCAAGTGAGCTAAAGGGTTAGAAAACCTTACTTTACGGATCACTCATCGAACTTTTTGTCTTGGCAAGGGCTCTAAGTCGGAGGAAATGATAGTTACCTCTGCTTCCACAGCCTGACAGGCCCAGTGTCATCCTGGTAATGATTAGTGTCAATAAGATTGTTAAAAAATTGGCCAAGGGAATCAAGGGCTACCTCCGAGTCAGATGTATCAGCAAGCTTCATCAAGTCTTTAGCAGTACTCTTTTTCTTCTTTTTCGACCTCCGGGTCGTTTTCTTGGCGTTTATGGTGGCGGCTTTCGCTTTCTTGGCCGCCTCGTGGTCATACTTAACTTTCCAGAAGTCAGAGTTGGCCTGCAGACAGGTAAAAACAAGGTAAAGAGTCAGGAAAGTATTAAAACAATACGGCTAGAAAAATACAAAAGAGAGAAATAATGATATCCTTACTTCTAGCACCGGGTTAAGCTGGCAGAAGGGGTTTAACCCGACGACACTGCAATCTTCATATTTCCCGTTTACCAGAAGAGTTGAATTGAGACAATATCTTCTTCTGTCAGTTGAACGGGGCTGTGACAAAGAGAGTCATCCGGGCCTCCACCATACTCATACATCAGCTTTGACCGGCGGCTCAAAGGGATGACCCGCCATGAGATCCAGCAGCAGGTCAGATCAACTCCAGTTAACCCGTTCCCCAATAGAGCATTGATCCTTTTGATAGATGGTATTAGCCTCTTGCGTTCAGCGACGGTAGGTTTATCAGGAAGCGCGAACTTGGAGTCAAGACGATCGGGGCGATAACCCGACAGTGGCTTCTCGTTTGCTGGTGAAATGTCCTGGAAGTAGAACCAAGTCTAGTTCCAGTCCTTTGGATGACTTGGTAAGACAATGAGGGGGAAAATAGCACCCTGCCAGCGCTGAATCGATATGCCTCCGAGCTCTAAGCTAAGGCCGTTGGTGCACTCGTTCTACCGGTTTAGATAAAAGTATTCTCTAAACAACTCCACGGTCGGCTTTTGTTGAAGATATACCTCACAGAGCACTTGGAAGTTACATATGTTAGATATGGAGTTGGGCCTGATATCTTGAGGGTGGAGCTTGAAAAAATGGAGGACCTCTCCAAAGAAGTTTGAACCGGGCGGTGAGAAGCCACGGTTCATGTGGTCAGTAAAAACGATCACCTCACCGTCTCTCGGATTGGGCCGTTCTTCTTCCGGGTCAGGGGCACGGTAAGACATGACGGTTTTTGCTGGTAGAAATCCTATCATGAAGAACTCTTTTAAACGTTCCTCAGTTATGGTTGAGGGAACCCAGTTATAGATGGTTGGTGTTTTGGATGGCATGATGTGCAAGGAACTGAAAAGAAAAGCAATATGCCGGTTCAGTTTAACGGTGAGATTAACAGTTAAGGGATGAAGATGCAGAACAAGTAGTGGCGGCTTAGCTAAGGGCTAATGACATATAAAGGAAAATTAAGCCGACATGATAAGCCGCCATGACTACAGGTATTTGAAGAAGGCAAATTCAGCTAAGTATTGAGACAAACAAGTTTCCTATGTTGCTTGGTATTTTTCCAGATCAAAATGGTTGTTCAAAATGAAAACAATTCTAGACCTAAAAAGTTCAGTACAGAGGAGTCGGTAAGTTCTGAAGCAGCCTTTTTAATCAGAGAAAGAGATCTGTGGGTCAAGAAGAGGTACAAAAACACTACCGTGCGAGCATATATATGACTTTTTGGATCAGAAAAAGCTAGCGGTGGAAGAACTATGAAGAACTATGATGAACTACGAAGAACGCGCAGGAGCTTGGAAACCCTAATGCAGATCTGAAAAACAAAGGAAAAAAACTTACGGTTGCAGGTCTACTGCGGAGGTCGCCGCGGTTTCTCTGACCGGTTCAGGTTGATTCAGCGGCCAAAGTCAACGTTGACGGAGATGACGCGACGGCGCCAGAACTCGAGCAGTAGAGGGTTTGCGTGAGGAAGAAGACGGAGCGAGAGAGGAGAATGAGAAGGCCGAGGCGTGCCTATTTATAAGGAAAAGATGCGAACAGACGGGCGCGAAGATCAAGGAACAACCGAATAAATGGTTATCCAGCTATACAGGCGCCTTGATTCTCGAGAAACATTAGAGATAAAAGATCCGTTGGAAGTTGACGTCATGAAAGTTTTTTTCATTTTGAAGAGGTGACGTCACGGCGGGTTACAAGAAAATTTCAGCGAAGATAAGAAGATGGATTTTTTTATTGAAGATTGACAAAGAACGAAGTTCAAAGTCAACCTGGGGCCTAATGTTGGGGATATTACTATCAGTTATGACCCGCCCAGGAGGGGCCGGGTCAGCCCCAATGGCGGGTTACACAAGAAGCCCAGTAAACATTCAAGATTATAGTTTATTAAGTCTTACAGAAGGCCCAAAGACCTGAAGGCGGTTTAAGGCCCGATATTGTGAACCGCCGTATGTAAGGAAAGAATTGTAAAGAAAGGCATGTAAAGGAAGTCACCAAGCCGGACACGATTATGAGCCAGCCGGGACTCTGTAGGCCACTAGGCGTCAACCCATGTATATAAGGGGATGACCCGGTGGTGGCTTAGGGCAAGAAACAAGAAGTCGAGAACCAAGCCGGCGAGTTGAGCCTCTTGGTGATCGAAACCCCATCAATACCAATCCCAACTAGACGTAGGCTTTTACCTTCATCGTAAGGGGCTGAACTAGTATAAAACTCTCTCGTGTCCTTTGTCCCGATTAACCCCTTTAAGCTTCCTAGTGCGATGGCCCTACGACTAAGTCCTTGCTCTAGGACATCTGCCGTGAAAATTCCACGACAGGAGGAGCTAGCCAAGTTAATCGAGGCCGGATTCATCAGAGAGATAAAACACCCGGACTGGCTAGCAAAACTGGTGATGGTGCCAAAGAAGGACAAATCCTGGTGCTTGTGCATCGATTTCAAAGACCTCAATAAGGCTTGCCCTAAGGATCTCTTCCCCCTCCCCCGCATCGATTAGATTATTGATGCTACTGCAGGACACAACTCACTGTGTTTCCTCGACGCATACTCCGGATACCATAAAATCAAAATGAAGGAGTCTGATCAAGCCGCAACGGTATTCATCACCCCATACGGGCCTTTCTGCTTCACACTATGCCCTTTGGGCTTAAAAACGCTGGCGCCACCTATCAACGCATGATTCAAACATGCCTGGAGAAAGAAATTGGCAAGACAGTTGAAGAATATGTGGATGACATCGTCATCAAGACTAAGCACGTCGAGTCGTTAATAGACGACTTGCGTCTCACATTCGACAACCTCCGAACATATGACATGAAGCTCAATCCGGAAAGTGTGTTTTCGACATCCCCGCCGGAAAACTACTGGGCTTCATCGTTTCCAATAGAGGAATTGAGGCAAATCCAGCCAAAATCCGAGCTTTATCACAATTGGCTACACAAACAGACCTTAAACAGGTCCAAAAACTAGCCGGATGCGTGGCAGCTTTAAGCCGCTTTATCTCCAGACTAGGAGAAAAAGCATTGCCACTTTATCACCTTCTCTGACGTACCGACCACTTCGAGTGGACGGAAGCGGGAACGACAGGCTGAAGGAAATAAAGGCTCTTTTAGCAAGCAACCCAATCCTGGCCGCGCCAAACGTCGGCGAACCAACGTTATTATACATCTCTGCAACACACCAGGTGGTGAGCGCAGTGCTCATCATTGAGCGAGAGGAGGACGGACACAAGTTCCCACTTCAGAAACCGGTATACTATGTATCCACTGTCCTCACACCATGCAAATCCCGGTACCCTCATTACCAAAAGATAGCATATGCGGTCTTCATGGCATCCCGGAAGCTACGACACTACTTCCAAGAGTGTTCGATCATGGTGGCTTCGGAAGTACCACTCAATGATGTAATAAATAACCGCGATGCTACGGGTAGGATTGCCAAGTGGTCTATTGAGCTCCTACCATTCGACATTACATACAAACCACACTGAGCCATTAAATCTCAAGTATTGGCTGACTTCGTCGCCGAATGGACAGAGGCCGAACTCCCTAAAGAGTATGGTACACATTCCAACTAGGTCATGCACTTCGATGGCTCTAAAATGCTGGCCGGTTTAGGAGCAGGCGTCGTTTTAACATCCCCCACTAGAGATACAGTCCAGTACGTACTCCAAATATTATACACAGACTCCAACAATGGAGCCGAATACGAGGCCTTGTTGCACGGTCTTCGGATGACTACCTCCATGGGCATACAAAGCCTGGAGGTGCACGGGGATTCAAATCTTGCAATATCCCAAATAAATGGAGACTTGGACGCCAAGGATCCGAAGATGGCGGCCTATCGCAATGCCGTACTCAAAATATCAGCTCAGTTCAAGGGACTCGAGTTTCATCATGTGGCTCGCGAATGCAATCAAGCGGCGGATGTCCTTGCTCGCATGGGCGCCAAGCGTGACCCCGTCCCACCTAACATATTTTTGGAAAGGCTCTTCAAGCCATCCGTGGTGTGGCAGGATGAGAGCGACAACACTAGTTCGGATCCGATTATATCCCCAGATTCCGAACACAATACCGATATCATCGGGGGCTCAGCCACCGAAATAACACCATCGTCCCATCTAATAATGGCAGTAATTGCCCCATGGACCAAACCCTTCTTGGCCTACCTTAATAGGCGAGAGCTCCCCGAGGACCAGAATGAGGCTCGCTGCATTGTTCGGCGCTCGAAAGCCTACAAGGTCCATGACGGAGAGCTCTACAAGAAAAGTGCTACTGGAGTCCTTCAAAGATGTATCTCCGAAGAAGAGGGACGACAACTCCTGGCTGAAATCCATGCTGGTCTCGGCGGTCACCACGCCACGGCTCGGGCCCTTGTAAGTAAGGCCTTCCGTACATGTTTCTTTTGGCCGACGGCCCGAGCAGATGCACAGGTCCTGGTCCAACGTTGTGTCGGATTCCAACTCTTCGCCAATCAAAGCCATATGCCGCCTACTGCTTTACAAACAATCCCCATTACTTGGCCTTTTGCGGCCTGGGGGCTTGATATGGTAGGACCCCTTAAAGTAGGAAGCCATAAGAAAATATATTTGCTAGTCATGGTAGATAAAATCACCAAATGGATAGAGGCCAAACCAGTGAAAACGGCCGAAGCTGGACCGGTGATGGACTTTATATCCGGTGTCGTGCACCGTTATGGTGTCCCACACAACATCATCACCGATAATGGCTCCAATTTCACAGCCGATGAAGTGAAATCCTGGTGTGCTAAATTGGGCATTAAGCTCGATTACACCTCGGTCTATCATCCACAAACAAATGGTCAAGTCGAATGAGCTAATGGTCTTATTATGAGCAGCATTAAGCCTAGACTAGTGCAGTCGTTGTCGGTGTACAAAAGTAGGGGCTCTCCTTTTGACCCCTTTACTTGTGCACGGCCAGTTAGAGCCACGCGCCGCGACCACACTTAGCAGGGCAGAGGAGGGAAGCCGGAGAGAAGCCGAAGCACAAGACCACTAAGGCGATGCCAAGACCAGAAGCACGGGAGGGCAAGAGGGCGAGGTGGACTCCCTCAGCAAGGTCCTTGCCGAGGCAGCCCCACGCAGCCCCGGGAAGAGCCTTGCCGAGGCAACTTTCCCAACGCCAGCAGAGCGAGCCACCCTTGAGCCCAAAGGTTCCGAACGCCGTCAACAACTACGTGGGACCAGGGCTCAGGAGGCACCTCCGTGGTGGCATGCAGATCTTTGTCAAGATCATAAACACACAGGATCAGATGAGGATTAGAAGAAGACGACCCTTGGCGGGATCCTCGCCAGGGAATCCACAAGACCCCAGGCAAGCGTCCTGCCGGGGACGACTGCGGCATCACGGCAAGACCCTTGCCGCTCCCCGGCAAGGCCCTTGCCGAGGACACCAACGGGGCCACTGCCAGGTCCGCACCAGCCAAGACTCCGCCACCATTCGCATGCAGCTGCCAGCCCAACTAGCTGGGCGGGCACCTGCGTGGCAAGATGCAGCTTCCAGGCCAAATCAGCAAGCACCTGTGTGGCGGCATGCAGATCTTCATGAAGGCCCTACCACCGCACCACCTCAGCTGCTTGCCTGCCTACATGGCGCTGCATGCATCGCTAGTCCGGGCGCGTGTCAAAGCGAGGCGAAGCGGCGACGGATGGGACGGGCCTCGTACCCGTCCCCGATAAAGCTAATGGACACCCACGTAGCACATTTAATGCACTTTGTCCTGTAATGCCGTGCGATAAGCTCGCGCACTGTAGGCCTTTCCACCTCCTGTGTGCCATTGTGGCAACCCCTTTTTCCTATAAAAGGAGGCCCGAGGTGACCAGGAGAGGGATTCGACTTTTTGGAACGGACAACCACCGTAGCTAGTTCAAAAAGCTCAAGAACACTCAATACATCCACCAAAGCAGGACTAGGGTTTTACGCATCCTCGCGGCCGAAACCTAGGTAAACGATCCATGTGCTTGCTCGCTAAACCTGCTCTCCTCACGACCCCGCGCCTGCCGACCGTCGAAGGGATCCCAGTGATCCCATAGGTGTCGTTCCCACCAACATCTTTGGCGCGCCAGGTAGGGGGTCGCTGTCGGTGTCAAAACCGGCGGATCTCGGGTAAGGGGTCCCGAACCGTGCGTCTCGGATCGATGGTAACAGGAGACGGGGGACACGATGTTTACCCAAGTTCGGACCCTCTCTATGGAGATAATACCCTACTTCCTGCTTGATTGATCTTGATGAATATGAGTATTTCAAGAGTTGATCTACCACGAGATCGTAATGTCTAAACCCTAAAAGCCTAGCCTGTATGACTATGGTAATGAGTATATCCTTTCCGGACTGACCCTCCGGTTTATATGGACACCGGGGGGAATCTAGGGTTACATAGAGTCGGTTACATAAGAAGGAATCTTCATAGTCGGTCGCCAAGCTTGCCTTCCACACCAAGGAGAGTCCAATCCGGACACATGTACAGTCTTCGGCCTTCATGTCTTCACAGCCCATTAGTCCGTCCCATGGATAACAGGTCGGACGCCCGAGGACCCCTTAGTCCAGGACTCCCTCAGTAGCCCTTGAACCTGGCTTCAATGATGAGGAGTCCGGCGTGCAGATTGTTTTCGGCATTACAAGGTGGGTTCCCTTCTATCCGAACTTCAAGATAGTCTTCGGATGCGATGATAGTATCCGGACCTGTCACACACACCATACATAACCGCAGAGAGAATATATTTTTACACGAGTCTAATCTGCTGACAGCTTTTTACAACATGACATCACGTCTGCCCGGTCATATTTTCGAACCATTTCTCGTCTGCCGCTCCACGTTTCGAGACGCGGTTGCCATTGGCATGTCTTGTCGAAGCAGAGATCGTGTCCCCTTATTACAGGATTCTCATCAATACGGGCATGGGTGACCCAACCGTGCCGTTTGCACGACCCTTGGGAATAGGCGAGTTTAAGGCGAGTGGGGAGACGCTTGATATTCATGGCCTTTATAAGGGAATAAGGATTCCCTTTCTTCACCCACACCTCGGCTCCTCCTCAATCCTTCCGTCCCTGAGCTCCAGCGCCCAAGCTTTTAGCTTTTCCCTCGTCCGAGAAAGCACTCCAAAGATGTCCGGATCCGGAGCTGGGGGTAAGTGGATGACCTCCTCCGTCAAGAAGAGGGATATCAAGGTGCTCCAGGAGGCCGGATATCGGGCCAAGGAGATCGCTCACCGAATCCCGGCCAAGGGACTGATCGTCCCTACTCCAGAGCCCCACGAGAGGGTTGTGTTTCTTACACATTTCGTCTGCGGGCTGGGCTTCCCTCTTCACCCCTTCGTCCGTGGACTGATGTTTTACTATGGGTTAGACTTCCATGACCTAGCCCCCAACTTCATCCTCAACATCACGGCATTCATTTTCGTGTGCGAGGCCTTTCTCCGCATCCTGCCTCACTTCGGCCTATGGCTGAAGACCTTCAATGTGAAGCCGAAGGTGGTGAGCAGCCAACAAGCAGAGTGCGGAGGCGCCATGGTGGGCAAGATGCCCAACGTTACCTGGCCGTAAGGCTCATTCGCAGAGACGGTGAAAGGGTGGCAATCGGGGTGGTTTTATATCACTGAGCCACGTGACGCCAACTGGGTGGCGGCCCCCGAATTCTGATCCGGAATCCCGATGCGGCTCACCTCCTGGCAAGAGAGGGGCCTAACCTGGGTCCCTCGGACGAGCTGACTGGGCTCCAGACGTGGTCTAGAACATGATAGATAGGAAGATCAAGCTTTTCAACATGGTCCAGGTCATGCTCATTCGTCGAGTCCTTCCATGCCAACGTCGGACTTGCTATCCGTGGGAGTACGATCCGGCCAAGCACCAGACGCTACTAGAGCTCTTCGGCACGACGAAATCTGGTAAGTGCTCTTCAAGGCTGGCGAGACGCCACCGCCCATGACCCAAGATCGCGGGCTTAGCTTAAAACGCCAGGCTAACCCGGTAAGTTCTTTTAATGTTTTCAAGGCGTACCCTTTACTAGCATATTTTGAGAAAATGCCTAAGCTTTCCTACCCATATTTTCAGGCCTGGATCAAGGTAGTTGAGGGGATTAACTATCCGGCTCCGCTGCCCGAGGACCAAGAATTCCCATTACTGACGAAAATGATTTTTCCAGCACCTTATAAGGTGCCAGAGAAGACGGCCAAGAAAGCGGCCAAAGGGGCCAAGAAGGGCCCTCGCCAAAAAGGCGCTCCGGGCGTGATCTCCGAAGACGAGACTTCCTCTTCGTCTGCTGAAGACGACGACAAAGAGGAAGAAGAAAACGACTCCCCACCTGAAGTGGGGAGGAAGAAGAGAGCAGCCCCCACAAATCCGAAGGCGAAAGCGCCTAAGAGGGTTAGAGGCTCCCTCGCGGATAACTCCGTGTGGGATGTTGATAGCAGTCCGGAGCGACCTCGCTGGACCAAGCCTGGGGCCGCCTCATAAGTACCAGAATTCGAAAACGTCCAGCCTTGCTGGTTTGTAATATTGATATACCTTAAACCTTGTTATTGCAGTCCAGCACGCAATGGCTCCCCGCGATCCTCTACAGAGGGATCGCTAGACTCAAAGGAGATGGCTAGCATGTCTCCGCCACCTGCTCATTCCGTCTCTCCCAAGGGTGACCATGAGGTGGTGTCGCAAAACACCTTCCCCGACCAGGGGGAGCTTCCGGAGATCGACAGGGTGGTGCCCCAGGACGATTCCTCAGTCGCCGGACACATGGGGGAAAATGCCCCTATGGGGACTGGTGACGGGGCCGAGTTCCCTTCGGACCTGAGCCGGATACTGATAACCCACAAGTATAGGGGATTGCAATAGTTTTCGAGGGTAGAGTATTCAACCCAAATTTATTGATTCGACACAAGGGGAGCCAAAGAATATTCTCAAGTATTAGGGGCTGAGTTGTCAATTCAACCACACCTGGAAACTTAATATCTACAGCAAAGTGCTTAGTAGCAAAGTAATATGATAGTGGTGATAACGGTAGCAAAAGGTGACAATAGTAAAAGTAATTTTTTTGGTATTTGGTAGTGATGATAGCAATAGCAACTGAAAAGTAAATAAGCGAAGAACAATATATGGAAAGCTCGTAGGCAATGGATCGGTGATGGAGAATTATGCCAGATGCGGTTCATCATGTAACAGTCATAACCTAGGGTGACACAGAACTAGCTCCAGTTCATTGATATAATGTAGGCATGTATTCCGAATTTAGTCATACGTGCTTATGGAAAAGAACTTGCATGACATCTTTTGTCCTACCCTCCCGTGGTAGCGGGGTCCTTATGGAAACGAAGGGATATTAAGGCCTCCTTTTAATAGAGAACCGGAACAAAGCATTAACACATAGTGAATACATGAACTCCTCAAACTACGTTCATCACCGGTAAGTATCCCGATTATTGTCACTTCAGGGTTAACGGATCATAACACATAATAGGTGACTATAGAATTGCAAGATAGGATCAAGAACACTCATATATTGATGAAAACATAATAGGTTCAGATCTGAAATCATGGCACTCGGGCCCTAGTGACAAGCATTAAGCGTAGCAAAGTCATAGCAACATCAATCTCAGAACATAGTGGACACTAGGGATCAAACCCTAACAAAACTAACTCGATTACATGATAGATCACATCCAACCCATCACCGTCCAGCAAGCCTACGATGGAATTACTCACGCATGGCGGTCAACATCATGAAATTGGTGATGGAGGATGGTTGATGATGACGATGGCGACGGATTTCCCTCTCCGGAGCCCCGAACGGACTCTAGATCAGCCCTCCTGAGAGGTTTTAGGGCTTGGCGGCGGCTCCGTATCGTAAAACGCGATGATTTCTTCTCCCTGGTTTTTTTCTCCCCGAAACACAATATATGGAGTTGGAGTTGGAGTTGGAGAGGCAAAAAGGGGCCCACGAGGTAGGGGGCGCGCCCCACCCTCGTGGGAAGGTGGGGGGCCCCCTGGCCTTCACCTTTTGCAGTTATTTTTCATATTTTCTGAAAAGTTGCTCTGTGAAGTTTCAGGTCATTCCGAGAACGTTTGCTCCTGCACATAAATAACACCATGGTAATTCTGCTGAAAACAGCGTTAGTCCGGGTTAGTTCCATTCAAATCATGCAAGTTAGAGTCCAAAACAAGGGCAAAAGTGTTTGGAGAAGTAGATACGATGGAGACGTATCAACTCCCCCAAGCTTAAACCTTTGCTTGTCCTCAAGCAATTCAGTTGACAAACTAAAAGTGATAAAGAAAAACTTTTACAAACTCTGTTTGCTCTTGTTGTTGTAAATATGTAAAGCCAGCATTCAAGTTTTCAGCAAAGATTAAAACTAACCATATTCACAATAACACATAGGTCTCAAGTTTACTCTTATCAATAGCATAATCAACTAGCGAGCCATAATAATAATTCTCGGATGACAACACTTTCTCAAAACAATCATAATATGATATAACAAGATGGTATCTCGCTAGCCCTTTTCGAGACCGCAAAACATAAATGCAGAGCACCTTTAAAGACCAAGGACCGACTAGACATTGTAATTCATGGTAAAAGAGATCCAGTCAAGTCATACTCAATGTAAATTATCAATAATGAATGCAAATGATAGCGGTGCTCTCTAACTGGTGTTTTTTAATAAGAGGATGATGATTCAGCATAAAAGTAAATAGATAGGCCCTTCACAGAGGGAAGCAGGGATTTGTAGAGGTGCCAGAGCTCGGTTTTGAAACAGAGGTGAATAATATTTTGAGCGGTATACTTTCATTGTCAACATAACAACCAAGAGATGGCAATATCTTCCATGCTACACACATTATAGGCGGTTCCCAAACAGAATGGTAAAGTTTATACTCCCCCTTCCACCAACAAGCATCAATCCATGGCTTGCTCAAAAAAACGAGCGCCTCCAACTAACAGGAGTCCCAGAGGGAGTTTTGTTTGCAATTATTTTGATTTAGTTTGCATAAAGCAGGGGACTGGGCATCCCGGTGACCAGCCATTTATCTCATGAGTGAGGAGCGGAGTCCACTCCTCTTGAGAATAACCCGCCTAACATGGAAGATACAGACAGCCCTAGTTGATACATGAGCTATTCGAGCATACAAAACAGGATATTTATTTGAAGGTTTAGAGTTTGGCACATACAAATTTACTTGGAACGGCAGGTAGATATCGTATATAGGTAGGTACAGTGGACTCATGTGGAATAACTTTGGGGTTTAAGGGATTGGATGCACAAGCAGTATTCCCGCTTAGTACAGGTGAAGGCTAGCAAAAGACTGGGAAGCGACCAGCTAGAGAGCGACAACAGTCATGAACATTCATTAAAATTAATCAACACCGAATGCAAGCATGAGTAGGATATAATCCACCATGAACATAAATATCGTGAAGGCTATGTTGATTTTGTTTCAACTACATGCGTGAACATGCGCCAAGTCAAGTCACTTAAATCATTCAGAGGAGGATACCACCCTATCATACCACATCATAACCATTTTAATAGCATGTTGGCACGCAAGGTAAACCATTATAACTCATAGCTAATCAAGCATGGCACAAGAAACTATGATCTCTAATTGTCATTGCAAACATGTTTATTCATAATAGGCCGAATCAGGAACGATGAACTAATCATATTTACAAAAACAAAAGAGGTCGAGTTCATACCAGCTTTTCTCATCTCAATAAGTTCATCATATAATCATCATTATTGCCTTTCACTTGCACGACCGAACAATGTGGATAATAATAATAGTGCACGTGCATTGGACTAAGCTGGAATCTGCAAGCATTCAATAAACAAGAGAAGACAAGGCAATATGGGATCTTTTGTCAGATCAACAATAATGTATATAAGAGCCACTTCAACAATTTAATCATGGTCTTCTCCTATTGACCCCCAAAGAAAAGAAAAGAAATAAAACTATTTACACGGGAGAGCTCCCAACAAGTAAAAGAAGAACGGGAAATCTTTTTGGGTTTTCTTTTTAATTACTACTACAAGCATGGAAATTAAACTAACTAAAAGCTACAACTAATTTTTTGGGTTTTTCTTAAGGTTTATTAAACACACAAGAAGAAAGCATAAAAAGGGAAATAAACTAGCATGGATGATACAATGAAAAAGTATGAACACCGACATCTAGCAATGAGTGTGTGAACATAAATGTAATGTCGGTGGGAAATACATACTCTCCCAAGCTTAGGCTTTTGGCCTAAGTTGGTCTATGGCCATGGCTGGCCTGGCGGATATCCATAATAATAGTTGGGGTCGTACTGAGAAGAAGAAGAGGAATACTCTGCTTGCCACTAGCTGACAACCATCTCCGGATCTCACTGGTAATTAGACTGTCGTGAAGGATCAACATGTGGTTTCGGTTCTGGCTCCACGGTTGGTGCAGGGTTCCGGTAGGCGTGAATAGCCTTCAACAGAACAAGGTACGTGCCTACAGATAAATCAAACAAAGAAGGAGCAGGCAGGGTAATAGTCTCAAGATGATGTTTGTTAAAGAACAATTGATATTTAAGCTCTCCTTCCCTATTCTTAACAATAAAATCATGTTCCACCACACTTTTATAATCTAGATAAACACGAGGCAACACTTTTTCTTCCTTCTCATAATGCCTAATAGGTATGTTAAAATGTGCAGCTAGGCGTGAAGCATAGATGCCTCCAAAGATGGGGCCCTTTGTACGGTTCAGACTTAACCGTTTAGCAATAATGCCGCCCATACTAACAGAGTTATCACCATATAAACCGTGGAGCAAAATAATAATATCAGGGATACTAAGGTTTCCACAGTTTCCGCGACCAATTAAACAATGACTAGCAAATAATGCAAAGTAACGTAAAACAGGAAAATGTATGCTAGTGATTCGTGCATCGGAAACCTTCCTTGTTTCCCCTACAGTGATAGTATCAATGAACCCTCCACATCATCGTGATGTGGTTCTTTTGTCTTGCCCTCAAAAGGGACTAAACAAACCCGACAAAAATCATAAAGTGACATCTCCTTATGCTCATCATATAAATGAAACTCCACCGTAGGTGGTGAGCTCCTAGAATGGAAATGAAAGTTTTGCACAAAGGTATTTGTGAGTAAGAGATATTGATTGCATTGGTCGTGGAGGAAAGCGGTGAGGCCTACATTTTTAGCTAATTCATGAGAATCTTCATAAATCCCCGCTGCTCTCAAGAAATCATCGGAAGGCCATTTACACGCCCGAATCTCCGCGGTGCGAGGAAGATTATACTTAGGCTTTGGTGCCTTTTCCTTCGAGCTTTGGCTCGATGAGCCCCTCAAAAGTCTCCTCATCATTTTCTGAAAAATTCTGAAAATTTTAGTAACATGAAAATAAATGTAAACCAAACTCAATAATATTGATAGCAACTACTCCTACAAGTGCCTAGGGCCTATATCATGCATTAAAACTACTTTTGACCATATAAATTTGACATGCAAGCTCAAGAACAGGGTCACCTAAGAAGCAAAAATTTGCAATGAATAAAGCACTAGAACAAAAACTAATTGGACCAATGGAGGAGTCACATACCAAGGAACAATCTCCCCAAGCAGTTTTGTGAGAGGTGCTTTGAGCAAGGAGATCGAAAATGGCAGCAAAGTGAGCTAGAACTCGTGCTTGAGCTGGATATTCATGTTTGGGGTAGGAAGAAGGAGTGTATGGGTGGAAGGATAAGTGGAGGAGGGCCACCGTGGGCCCACGAGGCAGGGGGCGCGCCCAGGGGTTAGGGCGCGCCCTCCACCCTCGTGGGCAGGTGGTTGACCCCCTGCTGTGTTCTCAGTGCCAAATATTCTAAAATATTCTAGAAAAAAATCATATTTAAATTTCAGGGCATTTGGAGAAATTTTATTTTCGGGGTATTTTTATATTGCACGGATAATCAGACAGATAGAAAAATATTTATTTTTATTTTATTTAATATAAATAACAGAAAGTAAAAGGAGGGTACAGAAGGTTGTGCCTTCTAGTTTCATGCATCTCATGCCCATCAAAAGGAATCCACTAACAAGTTTGATCAAGTCTTGTTAACGAACTCATTCCGAATAACATGGAACCGGAGAAATTTCAAATAACACTATGTTACCTCAGTGGGGATATGCACATCCCCAATAATAAGAATATCATATTTCTTCTTGATAGTAGGAAGAGGAAATTCAAAACCTCCAAATATAATCGATGGAATTTTTCCAATAGAGTTGATACTATGAACTTGCAGATCAAAAAAAAGATACTATGAACTTGAGGTTGTTTCCTCGGAAAGTGTACCGTATGCTCATTATCATTAACATGAAAAGTGACATTGCCTTTAGTGCAATCAATAACAGCCCCTGCAGTATTCAAAAAGGGTCTTCCAAGAATAATAGACATACTATCATCCTCGGGAATATCAAGAATAACAAAGTCCGTTAAAATAGTAATGTTTGCAACTACAACATGCACATCCTCAGAAATACCGACAGGTATAGCAGTTGATTTATCAGCCATTTGCAAAGATATTTCAGTAGGTGTCAACCTCTTCAAATCAAGTCTACGATATAAAGAGAGAGGCATAACACTAACACCGGCTCCAAGATCACATAAAGCAATTTTAACATAGTTTCTTTTAATAGAGCATGGTATAGTGGGTACACCGGGATCTCCAAGTTTCTTTGGTATTCCACCCTTAAAAGTGTAATTAGCAAGCATGGTGGAAATTTCAGCTTCCGGTATCTTTCTTTTATTTGTAATTATATCTTTCATGTACTTAGCCTAAGGATTGGTTTTGAGTATATCAGTTAATTGCATACGCAAAAAGATAGGTCTAATCATTTCAGCAAAGCGCTCAAAATCCTCATCATCCTTTTTCTTGGATGGTTTGGGAGGAAAAGGCATGGGTTTCTGAACCCATGGTTCTCTTTCTTTACCATGTTTCCCAGCAACAAAGTCTTTCTTATCATAACGTTGATTCTTTGATTGTGAGTTATCAAGATCAACAGCAGGTTCAATTTCTATATCATTATCATTACTAGGTTGAGAATCATTATGAACATTATCATTAACATTATCACTAGTTTCAGGTTCATTACTAGATTGAGTTTCAGCATCAGAAATAGAAATATCATTTGGATTCTCAAGTGTTTCAACAATAGGATCACTAGAAGCACGCAAAGTCTTATCATTTTTCTTTTTATTCTTTTTAGAAGAACTAGGTACATCTATATTATTTCTCTGAGAATCTTGCTCAATTATCTTAGGGTGGCCTTCAGGATACAAAGGTTCCCGAGTCATTCTACCAGTTCTAGTAGCCACTCTAACAACATTATCATTATCTTTACTATTCAATTCATTGAGCAAATCATTTTGAGCTTTAAGTACTTGTTCTACTTGAGTGGTAACCATAGAAGCATGTTTACTAATAAGTTGAAGTTCACCTTTAACATTAGGCATATAATCACCCAAGTGTTCAAGCATATTTGAATTGTATTTCAATTGTCTACCAAAATAAGCATTAAAGTCTTCTTTCTTAGCCATAAATTTATCAAACTCATCTAAGCATGGGCTAGCAAATTTAGTAAATGGGATTTCAGCTTTATCATATCTATAGAGAGAATTTACCTTTACTACCTGTGTCAGGTTATCAAGACCATGTATTTCTTCAATAGGAGGTAAATTCTTAACATCTTCAGCTTTAATACCTTTTTCTTTCATAGATTTCTTTGCCTCTTGCATATCTTCAGGACTAAGAAATAGAATACCCCTCTTCTTCGGAGTTGGTTTAGGAATAGGCTCAGGAATTGGCTCCGGAGGTGTCCAATTATTTTCATTTGTCAACATATTATTCAATAGAATTTCAGCTTCATCCGGTGTTCTTTCCCTGGAAACAGAACCAGCACAACTATCCAGGTAATCTCTGGAGGCATCGGTTAGTCCATTGTAATAGATATCAAGTATTTCATTTTTCTTAAGAGGATGATCAGGCAAAGCATTAAGTAATTGGAGAAGCCTCCCCCAAGCTTGTGGGAGACTCTCTTCTTCAATTTGCACAAAATTATATATATCCCTTAAAGCAGCTTGTTTCCTATGAGCAAGGAAATATTTAGAAGAGAAGTAATAAATCATATCCTGGGGACTACGCACACAACCAGGATCAAGAGAATTAAACCATATCTTAGCATCACCCTTTAATGAGAACGAAAATATTTTAAGGATATAAAAGTAACGAGTTCTCTCATCTTTAGTGAACAGGGTGGCTATATCATTCAATTTAGTAAGATGTGCCACAACAGTTCCAGATTCATAACCATGAAAAGGATCAGATTCAACCAAAGTAATTATATCAGGATCAACAGAGAATTCATAATCCTTATCAGTAACAAAGATAGGTGAAGTAGCAAAAGCAGGTTCAGGTTTCATTCTAGCATTTAGAGATTGCTTACTCCATTTAGCTAATAACCTTTTGAGTTCATTTCTATTTTTGCAAGCTAAAATAGCTAAAGAAGCTTCTTGATAAAAGACATAACCCTTAGGAATAACTAGTGATTCTTCATCATCACTTTCATCAGTATCATCAGATTCAATATTTTCAATTTCTCTAGCCCTAGCAAGTTGTTCATCAAGAAAATCACTAAGTGGCATAGTAGTATCAGGCATAGAGGTAGTTTCATCATAAGTATCATGCATAGCAGAAGTGGCATCATCAATAACATGCGAAATATCAGAACGAATAGCAGAAGCAGGTGTAGGCGTCGCAAGCTTACTCAAAACAGAAGGTGAATCAAGTGCAAAGCTAGATGGCAGTTCCTTACATCCCCTCGTAGTTGAGGGATAGATCTTGGTTTTTGGATCTCTCAAGTTCTTCATAATGAGAAGCAGATATATATCCCAAGTGACTCAAAGAATAGAGCTATGCTCCCCGACAACAGCGCCATAAAATAGTCTTGATAACGCACAAGTATAGGGGATCACAACAGTTTTCGAGGGTAGAGTATTCAACCCAAATTTATTGATTCAACACAAGGGGAGCCAAAGAATATTCTCAAGTATTAGCAGCTGAGTTGTCAATTCAACCACACCTGGAAACTTAATATCTGTAGCAAAGTAATATGATAGTGGTGATAACGGTACCAAAAGGTAACAATAGTAAAAGTAATGTTTTTGGTATTTTGTAGTGATGATAGCAATAGCAACGGAAAAGTAAATAAGCGAAGAACAATATATGGAAAGCTCATAGGCAATGGATCAGTGATGGAGAATTATGCCGGATGCGGTTCATCATGTAACAGTCATAACCTAGGGTGACACAGAACTAGCTCCAGTTCATTGATATAATGTAGGCATGTATTCCGAATATAGTCGTACATGCTTATGGAAAAGAACTTGCATGACATCTTTTGTCCTACCCTCCCGTGCCAGCGGGGTCCTTACGGAAACTAAGGGATATTAAGGCCTCCTTTTAATAGAGAACTGGAACAAAGCATTAAAACATAGTGAATACATGAACTCCTCAAACTACGGTCATCACCGGTAAGTATCCCGATTATTGTCACTTCGGGGTTAACGGATCATAACACATAATAGGTGACTATAGACTTGCAAGATAGGATCAAGAACACTCATATATTGATGAAAACATAATACGTTCAGATCTGAAATCATGGCACTCGGGCCCTAGTGACAAGCATTAAGCGTAGCAAAGTCATAGCAACATCAATCTCAGAACATAGTGGACACTAGGGATCAAACCCTAACAAAACTAACTCGATTACATGATAGATCCCATCCAACCCATCACCGTCCAGCAAGCCTAAGATGGAATTACTCACGCATGGCGGTGAGCATCATGAAATTGGTGATGGAGGATGGTTGATGATGACGATGGCGACGGATTCCCCTCTCCGAAGCCCCAAACAAACTCCAGATCAGCCCTCCCGAGAGGTTTTAGGGCTTGGCGGCGGCTCCGTATCGTAAAACGTGATGATTTCTTCTCCCTGGTTTTTTTCTCCCCAAAACACAAAATATGGAGTTGGAGTTGGAGTCGGAGAGGCAACAAGGGGCCCACGAGGTAGGGGCGCGCCCCCCACCCTCGTGGGAAGGTGGTGGGCCCCCTGGCCTTCATCTTTTGCAGGTATTTTTCATATTTTCTGAAAAGTTGCTCTGTGAAGTTTCAGGTCATTCCGAGAACGTTTGCTCCTACACATAAATAACACCATGGTAATTCTGCTGAAAACAGCGTCAGTCCGGGTTAGTTCCATTCAAATCATGCAAGTTAGAGTCCAAAACAAGGGCAAAAGTGTTTGGAAAAGTAGATACGACGGAGACATATCAGATAGCATTCCGGAGATCTACGCGGCTCCGAAGTCTAGCGAACGACATTCCCCAAAAGGAGGGAGTGTGCCTGTTCCGCCGGTGACCTCTATCCAACCAGAGGCACCGGATCGTCTACTGGAGGCGCTACGAGGCGCCTCTATTGTGGATGAACACCGCGCCCTTATGGGCACGGTAATAGAGAAGGTCCAGTTCGTCAAAAGCGGACTAACCAAAGCTTGCACTAGCCTTCTATCGGGCTTTGAGGTAAGTAATGCGTTTGTAGGAAGAATATCACAGTATAGACAGTAGCCCCTGATGCTCTGTTTGGTGTTCGGGAAGAAAAAGCCGAACAGAGGATCAAGAAGAAATATCGCAGAAGTCTAACATAAGTTGTCTATGTGAATAAGCAGGTATCGCTGCAGGCTACCACTGCTCATGCTGCGGAGGTCTCCGGACTGAAGCGGAAACTGGAGCGGGCCGAGGAGGAGCTCGGCCTCGTGAAGAAGCAGCTGGAGGATAGCCAAGGTATGCAGTAACCTGCGGGTACATTTTAAGAAAAAAATGAATAGTCCGTCCGGACTGAGGTGTCATAAACTTTATTAGGGTCCACAACTGAGGTGGCAGCCCTCGAGAAGGCGCTAGCCGAGTCCGAGGACAAAGCGGCAAAGGAACGCGCCACGTGCGAGAAGCACGGGGCCCAGGTTGGCGAGGCGCAGCAACAGCTCCATGGCGCAATCGAGAGATTTGAGTCCTTGGAGCGCGATTGTAAGGCACAAGAGTCCGAACTGGCGAAGGCCCGCCAGAGCGCCCAGGATGCACGAGCCGAAGCCCAGAACGCGCTCCAGGAAATTTAGGCGGCCAAGGAGATTGTGGCGGTTAATTCTTTCACCATGAAAAGCAAGTATGTAGAACAAACGTTTCCTTGTACTTATCCGAATTTAGGTTTTCCAGGGGCATTTACGAATCTGCCACACAGTATATCAGATGCTGCCGAGCACTATAGAGCCGAAGAAGGGATGTCTACAATGAAGCTATTCTGGTCCCAATATCTTGGACCCGAACATCCGTTGCCCTTCAGCGACCAACTAAAGCAGTTGGTCGAGCTGCACAGGTCGTCAGAGCTAGCCATGAAGGACCTAATAGTCCGGCCGTGTCCTACCGAGCCTATACCGAGCAGCTACTTCGGACTTGTTAAGAGGCTTGTAAGTGCCTGTCCGTGGCTCGAATCCATGAAGCGGTCGGTCTGTATTGAAGGTGCGCGTATGGCATTTGCCCACGTCAAGACGCATTGGGCAAAGGTGGATGCCAAGAAGCTGATGACCGAGGGGCCGCCGGAGGGCAAGGAGCATCGTCGACCCGAGCTCTATTTTGTTGGCGTCCTGGAGGGGTCCCGCCTTGTGGTAGAGCGATGTTCGAAGGATGTCATATTCCCATGAGAACATTTGTATTACCCTGTCCTGTAATATGGAACAATGATGTTATGTATTATAATGCTTGCGATTTACATTTTACCTCCTGTGCGGCCGTTTATGAAATCTGAGGGTTGACCAGTCGTTGGCTTCTGCCCCCACGTAGATAGTACGGGGGTGTTCGGGATAAATCTAAACACTCTTTACTCCACATTCTGGTCCTTAAAGGAGGTGTTTAGCGCAACGAACAAGGCAATCAGACTATGCGGCCTTTACCACCCTCACTCAGCCATAGAAGTTTGACAATTAAGAAAGCTGGCGAAGCCCCTAGTATTTGGAAGGCCGAACTAGGGGCGTTATACGCGCCTATTCGGAGGAACCGATTCTTCGCAAGAAGCGGAAAAAATCTCTAATGATTTGGAACCTCTCGAACAGCTGACCAGCTCTCGCCGCATCATGACAGTCCGTTTTCGGCTTTCTCTACTGAGGTGCTTGTCCGGAAGAACCGGGACACAATCGCAGTAGTTCTTCCTTTACTACCCTAGCCGATATAGTGGAATGTAAGGTAGTAAGCACAGGAGCCGGGCAACCCAACTATTGACCAAAGACATGATTCGGAGCCGATGCACATAATGCTATAAGTTCGGGGTGCCGAACTATACTAGAAAAGTGTTCGGACTTTTATTGTCATAATGCGGGGTGTAATGAAGCCCCTGGTGCAGTAATACGTACCGTGGTGTACGTGTGCAATAAGTAATATATACAAAGGTGAGGAAACAGGAAAATTAAGTAATAAGCTGACGCCACCATTTATTCACCATTGTGATGTAATTAGTACGTCGAGGCGTACTTTGTGCAAGTAATGCGATAAGCAAGTAAAGCTATTTAGCATGCCGCAACCAAGGGCGAGCTGCGTGCGGGTATGTAAAACAAGTATGGCAATCGTTTTGTAGAGACCACCTGGGGATTCCCTTGTGTGCCAGAGCTCCTTGCCTCATTGGTGTGTTCTGCAAGCGGGTCGTCCGCATAGACCTCGAAAAGAGAAAAAACCCTTAAAAAGAAAAAGTAAAGGCGTGCGAATCCTAGGGCCGGTCAAGACGCACTGTGGATTGCGAGCGAGTTATGCCTCCGTCAGTACCCATGGGATTTTGAGTGCGTAGTTATGTACGCGCGGTACGGATGACATTTTCTCATCGGGGTTGGGACGGAGGCCGAATTTACTAATTCAGCTCTTGACGAACCGAGCTGCCCTGTTGCAGTGTAGTCCGGACCTTCTTAACGATGTCCAGGGGCTCGACGACCGGATTGTGGTGCCGCTTAAGAAGGCCGCTCTGTACTTCTGCTGCTAGGGCTATGGTATGCTCCTCTATACGGAGGGAACGTTCCGTGTTTCCATTTACTGTAATGACTCCGTGTGGACCGGGCATCTTGAGCTTGAGATAAGCATAATGTGGCACCGCGTTGAATCTAGCAAACATGGTTCGTTCGAGCAGTGCGTGGTAGCCGCTGCAGAAGGGGACGATATCGAAGATTAGCTCTTCGCTTCAGAAGTTATCCGGGGAACCGAAGACCACCTCCAGCGTGATTGAGCCTGTACAACGGGCCTCTACGCCTGGTATAACTCCTTTAAAGGTAGTTATCGTGGGCTTGATTTGTGAGGGATTAATGCCCATTTTGCGTACTGTATCCTGATAGAGCAGGTTCAGGCTGCTATCATCGTCCATTAGGACTCGTGTCATGTGAAATCCGTCAATTATTGGGTCGAGTACCAATGTGGCCGAACCGCCATGACGGATGCTAGTTGGATGATCACAACGATCAAAGGTGATTGGGAATGACGACCATGGGTTGAATTTTGGGGCGACTGGCTCTACCGCATAAATGTCCCTGAGTGCGCGCTTGCGCTCCCTTTTGGGGATGTGTGTAGCATATATCATGTTCACGTTTTGACTTGAGGCGGGAATGTCTTCTGCCCCCAGTGTTCGGCTACCGGGGCTCCTCGTCATCGTCCTCGCTCTGCGATTCCCCTTCCTTGTTTCTGCTATTTACCTTGCTCGCTTGCTTAAAGACCAGGCAATCTCTGTTAGTATGGTTGGCCGGTTTGTCTGGGTGCCAATATGGCACAGACGATCGAGTATGCGGTCCAAGATGGATGGTCCTCCGCCGTTCCTTTTATAGGGCTTCTTTCGCTAGCCGGACTTGGAGCCACTGAATCCGGCGTGAACTGTAGTGTCATCGGTGTTATCGCCATTGCTTCGGCGTTTGTGTCTATTTCACCGGAGCTTGCCCGTGCTGTTCTTGGCCTCAGAGGGGCCAGTCTCGCTGGCTGTGTTTTTGCTACGAGCCAACCAGCTGTCCTCACCCGCGCAAAAGCAGGTCATGAGTGTCGTAAGGGCTGCCATGGACTTCGGCTTTTCTTGGCCAAGGTGGCGTGCTAGCCATTCGTCATGGATGCTGTGTTTAAAGGCCGCTAGGGCTTCGGCATCCGGCAGTCAACGATCTGGGTTTTTTGGTTAGGAACCTGGTCCAGAATTTTCTGGCTCATTCTCCAGTTTGTTGAAATTGTGGCTTAAGTCATCGGCATCGGGTGGCCGGACATATGTACCTTGGAAGTTGTCAAGGAAGGCTTGTTCCAAGTCCTCCCAGCTGCCCATGGAATTCTCGGGCAGGCTATTTTGCCAGTGTCGATCTGGCCCTTTGAGCTTTAGTGGGAGGTATTTGATGGCGTGGAGGTCGTCTCCACGGGCCATGTGGATGTGGAGAATAAAGTCCTCAATCCATACTGCGGGATCGGTTGTTCCGTCATATGATTCAATATTGATGGGCTTGAACCCCTCGGGGAATTCGTGATCCAGCACCTCATCTGTGAAGCAGAGAGGGTGTGCGGCGCCTCTATATTGGGCCGCATCATGACGCACCTCCCATGAAGTCCGTCTGCGGTTATCGGCCCGGGTGTGACTAGGTTTGTCACGTCCGAATAGGTAGCCGTTATCCCGAGTCGGGAAGCGTCCTCTCGATCCGTAGATTGGTCTGGTGTGTCTTGCTCTACTGTCCAGATCCTGCCGAAGGTCGTATGTATGGTACCGAGCTGTTCTGTCCCTGTTTTTGCGAGGCGATGGGGCGGGCTGTTGTTCGGCCTGAGTTGCCGTTTTATCCCGACTGCGGGGTGGTCGGTCTGCCGCACTATCCCGACCACGTGGTGGTCGGTCCGCATTGCGTGAGGGAGGTATGGGATCTGGCGCCTCCTCATCGAACTGAGGTAGCAGTCTGCACCTTGGGTAACTCTTGGCTGGGCGCTCGAGGCCGTATTCTTCGGCTGCCAAGACATCACTCCATCTGTCAATGAGTAGGTCTTGATCAGCTTCGAGCTGCTGCTGCTTCTTCTTTAGGCTTCTTGTAGTGGCTATTAGCTGGCGCTTGAAGTGCTCCTGCTCGAGGGGTGCCTCAGGCACGATGAAGTCCTCATTGCCGAGGCTCTCATCATCCTTAGAGACTGGACGATAAGTATCATCATCTGGGTCATTGGGCATGGCCTGTTTATCAGGGTTATCTTGCCCGTTGTCTTGTTCCTCCAGTTTGGATGCAGCCCCGACAGGGTCTTCATTGTTTTCGGCGTCGCCCGGAGTACTATTTTCTCCGGTGCCAGTGTTGCCATCTTTTGAGCGACGAGGCTTAGAGCGGCGTTTAGGGTGCCGGCGCTTGGACTGTGTCTCAGAAGGTTTATTCGCAACTGGATCTCCTTTGTCATCGTCGCTAGCTTCTTTAGGTGTGTCGACCATGTACACATCGTATGAAGAGGTGGCCATCCAACGTCCAGTAAATGGCGGGTCTTGGCCTTGCTCCTTGTCGGCATCGTCATCCATACCATCGATGTCTTCGGAGCCGTAATCAAGCACGTCGGTTAAGTCATTGACAGTGGCTATGAAGTGGGTGGCGGGTGGGAAGCAAAATTTCCCATCATCAGCCTCTGGCTCGAACCGAACATAGTTCGGCTGTGAGTCCTTCTCCAAGGACAAGTTTTTTAAAAAGTTTAGCACATTGCCCAAAGGTGAGTGCTGGAAGATGTCTGCGGCGCTAAATTCGAAAATCGATAACCGATCCAGCTCGGTGTTCGCAGGCGTACCCAGTCCGGAACTTATAGCCGGAGACGAGTTCGGAGTTCCATTGACGCAAATATTGCGGGGTGCCGAGTCCGTATGCGGCTCCAACGCCGCGGACTCTGTGGCCTCGGATGGCACGATCTGCTTCGGATCTAAGGCCGTTGCAGCAACAGGGACCATCTCCTGGATGTGATCCGATGACAGATTTAAGTCATGTTCATCGAGGCGAGGGGGAGCGATCGCTGCGGTCTCAAATCCATTGAAGATCAAGTCTCCATGGATATCCGCGACGTAGTTCAAGCTTCCAAATTTGACCTGGTGGCCACGGGCGTAGTGATACGTCTCCAACGTATCTATAATTTTTGATTGCTCCATGTTATTATATAATATATTTTGGATGTTAATGGGCTTTATTTTACACTTTTATAACATTTTTGGGACTAACCTACTAACCGGAGGCCCAGCCCAAATTGCTGTTTTTTTGCCTATTTTAGGGTTTCCAAGAAAAGGAATATCAAACGGAGTCCAAACGGAATTAAACCTTCGGGAACGTGATTTTCTCAACAAACGTGATCCAGGAGACTTGGAGTGGGCGTAAAGAAACAAGGGAGGAAGGCACGAGGCAGGGGGGTGCGCCTACCCCCCTAGGCGCGTCCTCCACCCTCGTGGGCCCTCCGTTGCTCCACCGATGTATTTCTTCCTCCTATATAAGTCCATGTACCCCCCAAACATCCAGGAGCACCACGAAAACCTATATCCACCGCCGCAACCTTCTGTACCCGAGAGATCCCATCTTGGGGCCTTTTCCGGAGCACCGTCAGAGGGGGCATTGATCACGAAGGGCCTCTACATCAACTCCATGGCCTCTCCGGTGATGTTTGAGTAGTTTACTTCAGACCTACGGGTCCATAGTTATTAGCTAGATGGCTTCTTCTCTCTCTTTGGATCTCAATACAAAGTTCTCCTCTATCTTCTTGGAGATCTATTCGATGTAATCTTCTTTTGTGGTGTGTTTGTCAAGATCCGATGAATTGTGGGTTTACGATCCAGATTATATATGAACAATATTTGATTCTCCTCTGAATTTTTTGATGTATGATTGTTTTATCTTTGCAAGTCTCTTCAAATCAGTTTGGTTTGGCCTACTAGATTGATCTTTATTGCAATGGGAGAAGTGCTTAACTTTGGGTTCAATCTTGCGGTGCTCGATCCCAGTGATAGAAAGGGAACCGACACGTATTGTATTGTTGCCATCGAGGATAAAAAGATGGGGTTTATATCATATTGCATGAGTTTATCCCTCTACATCATGTCATCTTCCTTCAAGCATTACTCTGTTCTTATGAACTTAATACTCTAGATGCATGCTGGATAGCGGTCGGTGTGTGGAGTAATAGTAGTAGATGCAGGCAGGAGTCGGTCTACTTGTGTCGGACGTGATGCCTATATACATGATCATACCTAGATATTCTCATATCTATGCTCAATTCTATCAATTGCTCGATAGTAATTCGTTTACCCACCGTAATACTTATGCTCTTGAGAGAAGCCACTAGTGAAACCTATGGCCCCCGGGTCTATCTTCCATCATATTAATCTTCCAATACTTAGTTATTTCTTTTTCCCTTTTATTTTACTTTGCATCTTTATCATAAAATACCAAAAACATTATCTTATCATATTTATCAGATCTCACTCTCGTAAGTGACCGTGAAGGGCTTGACAACCCCTTTATCGCGTTGGTTGCGAGGTTCTTATTTGTTTATGTAGGTGCGTGGGACTTGAGCGTGATCTCCTACTGGATTGATACCTTGGTTCTCAAAAACTGAGGGAAATACTTACGCTACTTTGCTGCATCACCCTTTCCTCTTCAAGGGAAAACCAACGCAGTGCTCAAGAGGTAGCAAGAAGGATTTCTGGTGCCGTTGCCGTGGAGATTCGCCCCAAGTCAAGTCAAGATTTGACTCCCAACAACGAGTCATTTCAGGTGCCATTGCTAAGTCAAGACATACCAAGTACCCATCACAAACCCTTATCCCTCGCATTACATTATTTGCCATTTGCCTCTCGTTTTCCTCTCCCCTACTTCACCCTTGCTGTTTTATTCGCCCTCTCTTTTCCGCTGTCGCTTTCTTGCTTGCCTTGTCATTATGGCTAGTCCCCTATCCTCTCTGTTGTTTCCTGAGAATGAGGTTCTTAATTTTAAACAAAGGGAGGGAGAAAATCTAAAAGATGCTTGGTATAGAATTTGCAATGCTCAAAATAGATATACCAGGAAGCAATCTATTTCCGTTCTTCTTCGCAATTTTTATGTAGGCGCTACTCCTTGGTATAGATATATTCTTGATACCATTACCGGAGGGAATTTCTTGGGTATCCATACTTTTGATTCTTATAATGCAATGATAGATTTGTTTGGCTCACCACCTCTTTTAGTTAATGGAACTATGTTAACTTTGGAACATGTTATGCAAAGGCTTGAAATTATTCAGAATAAAGTTGCTAATGTAGAGTTGATTGAGAATTTGGATAAAAAGATCCACATCCAAATTACCCGATATGGATCTAAGATGGGAGTTACTCTGAAATTTTTTAAGGAAAAAGAACCCATAGTTAATGAAAGAATAGATCAAGATTCTACTAGAATCGATAAACTTGAGGGAATTATCACCAACTTGGGATCCGCTTTTTATTCCGTTAAAAATACTCCAAATCCTCCTACTAAAATTGCCAAGCTTGTTTATGTTCCTAAAAATAAGGGTGAATCCTCTAGTAAGGAAACTGCAGATTTAAAATCAATAAGTGTTCATCCCAATCTTTTTGCTATCATTAAGGAACTGTTTGCTACAAATGATTTTCTTGATTTTGTGCCTAGGAGTTTGATAATTAATAAAAAGAAAGAAACTCCTAAGATTTATAGGTGTCTCATTTAAGAATTACCTACCAAAGATGGTAATACCTAGATCTATCTTCGCTTTTATGCCTAGCTAAGGGCGTTAAACGATAGCGCTTGTTGGGAGGAAACCCAATTTTATTTTTATTCCTTTCCTTTTGCTCCTGTTTAATAATAAATAATTTATCTAGCCTCTTTTTTGGTTGTGTTTTTTGTGTTTAATTAGTGTTTGTGCCAAGTAGAACCATTGGGAAGACTTGGGGAAAGTCTTTTTGATCTTGCTGTAAAAAACAGAAACTTTAGCGCTCACGAGAACTGCTGCCATTTTTATTTGGAAGGTGATATTTAGTTAATTATTTTTGAAGATGATTAATAGATAAAT
Organism: Triticum urartu; assembly: GCF_056163025.1. Classification (NCBI taxonomy): domain Eukaryota; kingdom Viridiplantae; phylum Streptophyta; class Magnoliopsida; order Poales; family Poaceae; genus Triticum; species Triticum urartu. The sequence continues at coordinate 262,567,015 of NC_141879.1, forward strand.
TCCTCACGTCCATAAATTTATTTTAGAATTTTTGGGCTTCCAGAGTTTGCGTTAGCTACATATTACTACAGACTGTTCTGTTTTTGACAGATTCTGTTTTTCATGTGTTGTTTGCTTATTTTGATGAATCTATGGCTAGTAAAAGAGTTTATAAACCATAGAGAAGTTGGAATACAGTAGGTTTAACACCAATATAAATAAATAATGAGTTCATTACAGTACCTTGAAGTGGTGTTTTGTTTTCTTTCGCTAATGGAGCTCATGAGATTTTCTATTTTGAGTTTTGTGTTGTGAAGTTTTCAAGTTTTGGGTAAAGATTTGATGGATTATGGAACAAGGAGTGGCAAGAGCCTAAGCTTGGGGATGCCCATGGCACCCCAAGGTAAAATTCAAGGACACCAAAAATCCTAAGCTTGGGGATGCCCCGGAAGGCATCCCCTCTTTCGTCTTCGTCTATCGGTAACTTTACTTGGAGCTATATCTTTATTCACCACATGATATGTGTTTTGCTTGGAGCGTCTTGTATGATTTGAGTCTTTGATTTTTAGTTTAACACAATCATACTTTATGTACACACCTTTTGAGAGAGACTCACATGAATTGAAATTTATTAGAATACTCTATGTGCTTCACTTATATCTTTTGAGCTATATAGTTTTTGCTCTAGTGCTTCAGTTATATCTTTTAGAGCACGGTGGTGGTTTTGTTTTATAGAAAATATTGTTCTCTCATGCTCCACTTATATTATCTTGAGAGTCCTTTAGAACAACATGGAAATTTGCTATAATATAAAAACTTTCATAGAAGTGGATTGAATACTATGAGAAGTTTGATACTTGATAATTGTTTTGAGATATGGAGATGGTGATATTAGAGTCATGCTAGTTGAGTAGTTGTGAATTTGAGAAATAATTGTGTTGAAGTTTGTGATTCCGGTAGCATGCACGTATGGTGAACCGTTATGTGATGAAGTCGGAGCATGATTTATTTATTGATTGTCTTCCTTATGAGTGGCGGTCGGGGACGAGTGATGGTCTTTTCCTACTAATCTATCCCCCTAGGAGCATGCGTGTAATACTTTGTTTCGATAATTAATAGTTTTTTGCAATAAGTATGTGAGTTCTTTATGACTAATGTTGAGTCCATGGATCATACACACTCTCACCCTTCCACCATTGCTTGTTCTTTATGACTAATGTTGAGTCCATGGATCATACGCACTCTCACCCTTCCACCATTGCTACCCTCTCTAGTATCGCGCAACTTTCTCTGGTACCATAAACCCACCATATACCTTCCTCAAAATAGACACCATACCTACCTATTATGGCATTTCCATAGCCATTCCGAGATATATTGCCATGCAACTTTCCACCGTTTCGTTATTATGACATGCTTCATCATTGTCATATTGCTTGCATGATCATGTAGTTGACATTGTATTTGTGGCAAAGCCACCATTCATAATTCTTCATACATGTCACTCATGCATCATTGCACATCCCGGTACACCGCTGGAGGCAATCACATAGAGTCATATTTTGTTCTAAGTATTGAGTTGTAATTCTTGAGTTGTAAGTGAATAAAGTGTGATGATCATCATTATTAGAGTATTGTCCCAAGTGAGGAAAGGATGATGGAGACTATGATTTCCCCACAAGTCGGGATGTGACTCCGGACGAAAAAAAGAGGCCAGAAATAAAAAAAGAAAGAAGGCCCAAATAAAAAAATGAGAGAAAAAGAGAGAAGGGACAATGCTACTATCCTTTTTTCCACACTTGTGCTTCAAAGTAGCACCATGATCTTCATGATAGAGAGTCTCCTATGTTATCACATTCATATACTAGTGGGAATTTCTTATTATAGAACTTGGCTTGTATATTCCAATGATGGGCTTCCTCAAAATGCCCTAGGTCTTCATGAGCAAGCAAGTTGGATGCACACCCACTTAGTTTCTTTTGTTGAGCTTTCATATACTTATAGCTCTAGTGCATCCGTTGCATGGCAATCCCTACTCACTCACATTGATATCTATTAATGGGCATCTCCATAGCCCGTTGATACGCCTAGTTGATGTGAGACTATCTTCTCCTTTTTGTCTTCTCCACAACCACCATTGTATTCCACATATAGTGATATATCCATGGCTCACGCTCATGTATTGCATGAAGATTGAAGAAGTTTGAGAACATCAAAAGTATGAAATAATTGCTTGGCTTGTCATCGGGGTTGTGCATGATTTAAATATTTTGTGTGGTAAAGATAGACCATAGCCAGACTATATGATTTTGTAGGGATAACTTTCTTTGGCCATGTTATTTTGAGAAGACATAATTGCTTAGTTAGTATGCTTGAAGTATTATCATTTCTATGTCAATATTAAAATTTTATCTCGAATCTTTCGGATCTGAACATTCATGCCATAATAAATAAAATTACATTGAGAAATATGTTAGAAAGCATTCCACATCAAAAATTCTTCTTTTATCATTTACCTACTTGAGGACGAGCAGGAATTAAGCCTGAGGATGCTGGATACTCTCCAACCTATCTATAATTTTTGATTGCTCCATGCTATTATATTATCTATTTTGGATGTTAATGGGCTTTATTTTACACTTATATATCATTTTTGGGACTAACCTACTAACCGGAGGCCCAGCCCAAATTGCTGTTTTTTTGCCTATTTTAGGGTTTCGAAGAAAAGGAATATCAAATGGAGTCCAAACGGAATTAAACCTTTGGGAACGTGATTTTCTCAACAAACGTGATCGAGGAGACTTGGAGTGGGCGTCAAGAAACAAGGGAGGAAGGCACGAGGCAGGGGGCGCGCCTACCCCCCTGGGCACGCCCTCCAACCTCGTGGGCCCTCCGTTGCTCCACCGACATACTTCTTCCTCCTATATAAGTCCACGTACCCCCCAAACATCTAGGAGCACCATGAAAACCTAATTCCACCGGCGCAACCTTCTGTACCCGAGAGATCCCATCTTGGGGCCTTTTCCGGAGCTCCACCGGAGGGAGCATTGATCACGGAGGGCCTCTACATCAACTCCATGGCCTCTCCGGTGATGTGTGAGTAGTTTAATTGAGACCTACGGGTCCTTAGTTATTAGCTAGATGGCTTCTTCTCTGTCTTTGGATCTCAATACAAAGTTCTCCTCGATCTTCTTGGAGATCTATTCGATGTAATCTTCTTTTGCGGTGTGATTGTCGAGATCCGATGAATTGTGGGTTTATGACCCAGATTAGATATGAACAATATTTGATTCTCCTCTGAATTCTTTTATGTATGATTGGCTTATCTTTGCAAGTCTCTTTGAATTATCAGTTTGGTTTGGCCTATTAGATTGGTGTTTCTTGCAATAGGAGAAGTGCTTAGCTTTGGGTTCAATCTTGCGGTGCTCGATCCCAGTGACAGAAAGGGAACCAACACGTATTGTATTGTTTCCATCGAGGATAAAAAGATGGGGTTTATATCATATTGCATGAGTTTATCCCTCTACATCATGTCATCTTCCTTAAAGCATTAATCTGTTCTTATGAACTTAATACTCTAGATACATGCTGGATAGCGATCGATGTGTGGAGTAATAGTAGTAGATGCAGGAAGGAGTCAGTCTACTTGTTTCAGATCTGATGCCTATATACATGATCATACCTAGATATTCTGATAACTATGCTCAGTTCTATCAATTGCTCGACAGTAATTCGTTTACCCAACGTAATACTTATGCTCTTGAGAGAAGGCACTAGTGAAACCTATGGCCCCCGGGTCTATCTTCCATCATGTTAATCTTCCAATACTTAGTTATTTCTTTTGCCCTTTTATTTTACTTTGCATCTTTATCACAAAAATACCAAAAATATTATCTTATCATATCTATCAGATCTCACTCTCGTAAGTGACCGTGAAGGGCTCGACAACCCCTTTATCGCGTTGGTTGCGAGGTTCTTATTTGTTTGTGTAGGTGCATGGGACTTGAGCATGATCTCATACTGGATTGATACCTTGGTTCTCAAAAACCGAGGGAAATACTTACGCTACTTTGCTGCATCACCCTTTCCTCTTCAAGGGAAAACCAACGTAGTGCTCAATAGGTAGCACGTAGCTATCGATCTGCTCCATATGGCCAAGCGAGTTGGCCCGCAGTACAAAGCCGCTGAACACGAAAATCTATCTGGGGAGGGAGGTTTCTCCTTGGACAGCGTCACTATAGACGATTGACGGGGCCATCGAACCTTTCGTTGACGGCACTGTGGAACTCTCAATGAAAGCACCAATGTCGGTGTCAAAACCGGCGGATCTCGGGTAGGGGGTCCTGAACTGTGCGTGTCGGATCGATGGTAACAGGAGACAAGGGACACGATGTTTACCCAGGTTCGGGCCCTCTCTATGGAGGTAATACCCTACTTCCTGCTTGATTGATATTGATGAATATGAGTATTACAAGAGTTGATCTACCACGAGATCGTAATGGCTAAACCCTAAAAGCCTAGCATGTATGACTATGGTAATGAGTATATCCTTTCCGGACTGACCCCTCCAATTTATATGGACACCGGGGGGGGGGGGGATCTAGGTTTACATAGAGTCAGTTACATAAGAAGGAATCTTCATAGTCGGTTTCCAAGCTTGCCTTCCATGCCAAGGAGAGTCCAATCCGGACACAGGTACAGTCTTCGGCCTTCATGTCTTCATAGCCCATCAATCCGGCCCATGGATAACAGGCCGGACGCCCGAGGACCCCTTAGTCCAGGACTCCCTCAGTCACAGTTGTGAGAATCTGGTCTAGCGGCCGGCTTAGCAGTTTCTCGTGGCCACGGATTACAGAGAAGAAGACAGCCAAGGGAATGGCGCCGCCTGCAAGCGCGAAGGACGCCAGTGCGGCGACAGGAAAGCTAAGTCATACGAAACTTTTAAGCAATTTCCTTTTAATATATGAGGTTATTGTCCTCGAAGGTCCTGCCCTATGTATGAAAGCCTGCACGCAAAGGGGCCCTTCCGCAATTGGCAACGCCCTTGCTCTTTTTCGAGTCCGCTCAACAGCTCTAGCGGCCGCGTCGAGAGTGGCAGGTAGCCTTCTGCAATTGGCAATGCTCTCGATTCTGACTCGAGTCAAGATCGACAGTTCGAGCATCTGTGTTGAGAGTGGTAAGGTGGTTCGCTCGGCAGCAAGCACACCCGGCGGGCCATTGGGGATCCACCCTCAAGGTCCCGCCCTAGGTTTACGCACCGGCAAGCCTACCCGTTTAACGTAGGGTAAACATACAAAGGGAAGATCGAACAGGAAGATAACATGCATCGTACCAAAAGTGCCGCAGAGTTATATTACATCAATTGTTGCTGCGGTTCTAACTAAAGATAAAAACTGTCTTGGTCATGAACCTGCAGTGATAGTGGAAGACGGGGTGCCTAATCTCGGTGCTGGCCCTCCACCCACTCGATTTCACCGATACGGCTTTTGGTGGGCTTGATACGCTCCTTGAGCGCCACGAGGTCCACACCCGCCGGCAAGCTGACCAGCGCGGCGTCGAAGTCGAGGTTGGGGTTCCAGTATGCCATCTTGGTGAGAACCTTGGTCATGGCACCCTGGCAAAGCCTCCGTGCCTCATTGGCCAGCGAGGCCGCCCGGTTGGCATGAAGCCGCTCCAAGGCACCGACAACCCTCTAAAAGAACAGGGTCAGGCTACAGTTGGTGCTCAAGTTCGGCTCTGGGGCGTACCTCAGATCCGACATCCCCATGGTAGCCAGCTGCGTGGTGGCCTTGTCGGCGACGGCGGCGAGGAGATTGAGCCAGCGGTTCTCGCCGTCCATGTGCTCCTTGTGGGCGAGGGCGTCGTCCTTCCGCAGCTGCTTCTCAGTGTCCAGATTCTTGGTCAGGGTCACCTCCCGGGCCTTGCTCTCCGACAACATCTCCTCGAGACCCTCCAGCTTCAGCTTGAGGTCTTTGATGGAGTTGTTGGCCTCGGAGAGCTCCCTAGCCCTGCTGAGGACCGCGCCCGGCGCCTCCGTCAGAGTGCCGTTGAGCGTGTCCTTCTCCTTGGACAGGGTCAGGACCTGGTTTTTCAGCCCGTCACGCTCCACCTCCAGCTCCTTCATCTTGTCGGCGTGAACCTAAGCCTGGGCATTGAGTGCCTCCCTGTGCCTCTGCTCCAGCTCCTGGGTTTGCTCCACGACGAGCTTCTCCACCTCCTCATCCTTGCCGCGGAGCGTTGCAGCAAGCTTCTCCTCACGCGTGGCAAGGTCCTCCTTCTAGGAGTTCAGCGCGGCCTGGTGCTGGGCTCGAGCGGCCTCAGCTGCGGTGGCCAAGTTCTCTGCTGTCTCCTGGGCCTTCTCAATGTCGGCCCGATTCATGGGGAGCTCCACCTCGCGCTTGGCCAGCTCGCCCTGGGCGGCCTTCAGCTCCTCAGAAGCTTGGCAGAACCAAGTCTGTGTCTCGGCGACGCGTACCTTGAGGTCTGCCTCCGCCTTGTCCACCGTTGCAGCCTTGGACTTGGCCTTGTCCAGGCGGGCGCGGTGGAGCGCCTGGAGCTTCCGGAAGTTGGCACCCATGGCCTGGAGAAGCCGCTCCTCCTGAGAACCATCGCCACCGGCGCTCGGCTCATCAACAACCTCGAGCCTGGCGGCGGCAAGCACCTCTTCGTCGAACACCTCTCCCTCGATGGGCGCCCTGGAGCTCGATGACCCTGGGAGGTGGATGAAAAGGTCGTCGCTCACCCTCAGGTACCTGCCAGAGCCAGAGGCAGTAGAGGAGGAAGGCTGGTCATCCACCACCTCCTCCTCGGCAGCGGCCTTGCCGGCCTCCCCGGCAGGCCCCTTGTCGGTCTCCTCGGCAGTAGCCTTGCCGGGCTCCCCGGTGGGCCCCTTGGTGGCGTCTTCAGCAGCGCCCTTGGCGGCCTCCTCGGTGGCGATCTTCTCGGACTCCGCCGCGGCACCCTTGGCAACATCCTCGATGACAGTATCTATGTCCTCCGGATCCACCGAAGAAGGACCTGGATACCGAGAAGGGGACAAGGCGAAGCCAAGAACAGAAAAGGAAAAGGCAGGAATGGAAGGCAAGTGGCTTACCTGAGCCGGGCTGGGAAGCAGAGGTCCCCTCCCCACCAACATTTGGCGCCGAGGCGAAGCCACCAGCGCCTGAGTTCTCCTCCTCCTCCGTGTGCATGGGCTCGGTTCTTGGCGCCCTTGCCGGAGACGCCCCTTCGGGCGACGTGTTGGGGGTGGCCCTCTGCGGCTCCTCCTGCCGCTGGCCTCCTCCTGCAATCACGGCAAGGTCAGCACCAAGGGATCGTGCTCTCAACACACGTCGATGGGGAGTGGGTGGCGAACTTATGCTGGGGGCTGCGCCGGGGGCTGCTGTCCGGACTGTTCACCACCACCAGTGGCGCCTTGGAGGTGGTCGCCGGGTGCTAGCCGCCCGCCAAAGACCTGGCCCTCTTCACCCTCTGGGCCAGCGTCTCTACATCCCTGCCGAGACGAAAACAAGTCAAGATAGGAAGCACCGTTAGAGGAGCCAGAGATGACGAAAGGAAACATCACTTACTCGTCCTCCACCTCCTCTTCTGCTGCCTTCCTCTTCCTCCTCGGGCTGAGAGACCCGAGGTCAAAGAAGACCTCCGTGTCATCGCCTGTGGGAGGAGGGGAAGCAGGTGGAGGAGGGGAAGCATGCGGAGTTGGGGAACGCTTGGACAAAGAAGAGGCAGATGCTTTCTTCTTCGCCACCGCGGCCTTCACCAACTTCTTCGCCGCCACGGCCCATGTTTGGCGCGTGGACATCTCCTGGGCATGCCGGGGTTGCGCGGCCCTACTGGGCCAAACCGGCTCACCGGAGCTAGCCCGCTGCAGGACTCGCCCTTTCCCCGCAGCTGGGGGCTCGACAGCTTCAGCTTCCTCCTCGGACGACTCGTCGTCGTCATCATCGACGAGAGGGGCCCCTGTGCGGGCGCTGCTGGCCTCCCCAGCAGACTCCGCCCACTGGGCGAGTTCCTTCTCCTCTTTGGCCACCGCGGCTTTGTCCTCCATGCCGCCGGCGCTGCCGGCCTCCTTGGCGAGCTCCGCCTCCGCTGCCCTGGCAGCGATGTAGTCCAGCTCCGCCTGGGTGGTGTCCTGGACGAGCCGCGGCTCGTCGCGGACGTACTTCTCCTCCAGACTGTCGAAGAACTCATGCACCTGCTCCTCCGGCAGCTTGGCCCAATTGGGACGGGCCATGTGCATTGCAGTCCGGCATCATGGCGATGATGTTGTTCCGGCGCGAGTTATTGCTCAGCGGGACCACCCCCGCTGGCAATCCAAACAAGGCCCCCTTGACGACCTTGCCGGCCTTTGCGGCCTTGCCGGACCTCTCGGCCTTGCCGTCGCGGTCCACATCAAGCTGGAAGAGCCGCTGGCAGAAGTGAGCGTGCGCCAACACGGTGAAGTTGTGGTCGAGGCCGGGGCGGAGTCGCATAATGTCCGCTGCGTTCGTGAAGAGCCAGGCTGGCCTCCCCTTGTTATGCAGTGGAGCGATTCAGCGGCGGATGAAATCCGCCCCGATCATTTCAAGAGTGAGGCCGGCCTCGGTGAGGCAAAGAATCCTGGTGGTGGCGACCGTGAGCTTCGCGTCGTCGGCATCGACGCTGCTCCAATCGTTTCCACGAACTGGCGGTGATTGGCGAACCCGACAGAACTCTTGTGGATCCTCCTCTTCAATCCAGCACCACCGGCCCCACCACTCCTCCCACCTCTCATTCTGAGCGCCCTCCGGGTATGTCCCCTTGGACCTCGGGATCTAGGTGACACAACCGGAGATGGCGCCTCCCTGCTGGATCCGAGGGAAGAAGTAGTGGCGGAAGAGCGTCGTGCTGGGATGCACTCCGACGAAGCCCTCGCAGAGATGGGCGAAGAGAGCCATGCACGCCATGACATTTGGGGTAAAATCCAGGAGGTGGAAGCCGAAGGTATGCATGATTTCATTGAAGAAATCGGAGAAGGAAGGGCAGAGGCCATAGGAGAAGTAATCGACGAAGAACGGATACCGATTCGGGGTGGCTTTGCCGCAGTTGGCGGGGATGTCGCGTGTGGCAGGATGCCCCGCTGTCTCTCCCCCGTCTTGACCCCCCACAGCAGCGTGAAGTTGTCCCAGGTGGGCCACGTCGACCGTCAAGGGAAAGTAGGCGAGCTTCGTCCGCCGCACCGCCAACTCATTTTCCGGCGGCTCCGCCCCTCCAGCGTTCTTGGCCGCTCCCTTGCCCTTGCCAGTCTTGGGTGCCATGGCGGCTGCGAGCGGTGGAAGGGAAAGGGCAGCGAAAGTGCAGCGGCGGCGAGCAGGGGCATGAGGAGGAAGAAGGAAGGAACGACGGCTCTGAGATTAGAAAAGACATAGGGGGTAAATGAGCAACGTGCCCGCGGCTATTTCCTTTTTACGGGGAAGGCGCGGGCCACCTCTTTACCACGATATGACGCATGCATGCGGAAACCGCCCCACACATGACCCCCACGTCACGCACGACCCTCCACGTCGCGTGTTCAACGCGGTTCATGGGGAAGCGCAGCGGACGAGAAGTTACTACGGTAAAATCCGCCCCACCTGCCCGCGCACCGTTCTGGGCCTAGCCCAACAACGTGTCGCACTTATGTGTGGCCCAGGCCCGGGGGCTCCCGTCGGTGTACAAAAGTAGGGGCTCTCCTTTTGACCCCTTTACTTGTGCACGGGCAGTCAGAGCCACGTGTCGCGGCCACACTTAGCAGGGCAGAGGAGGGAAGCTGGAGAGAAGCCGAAGCACAAGACAACAAAGGCGACGCCAAGACCAGAAGCGCAGGAGGGCAAGAGGGTGAGGTGGACTCCCTCAGCAAGGTCCTTGCCGAGGCATCCCCCGCAGCCCCAGCAAGAGCCTTGCCGGGGCAACTTGCCCAACGCCAGCAGAGCGAGCCACCCTTGAGCCCAAAGGTTCCGAACGCCGTCAACAACTACGTGGGACCAGGGCTCGGGAGGCACCTCTATGGTGGCATGCAGATCTTTGTCAAGATCATAAACACACAAGATCAGATGAGGATTAGAAGATGACGACCCTCGGCGGGATCCTCGCTAGGGAATCCACAAGACCCCTGGCAAGCGTCTTGTCGGGGACGACTGCGACACCACGGCGACCCTTGCCGGGCCCCCAGAAAGGCCCTTGCCACGGATGCTAGCAGGGCCACTGCCAGGCCCGCACCGGCCAAGACCCCGCCGCCGTTCGCATGTAGCTGCCAGCCCAACCAGCTGGGCAGGCACCTGCGTGGCAACATGCAGCTTCCAGGCCAAATCAGCAAGCACCTGCGTGGCGGCATGCAGATCTTCATGAAGGACCTACCACCGCGCCACCTCAGCTGCTTGCCTACCTACATGGCACTGCATGCATCGCTGGTCCGGGCGCGTGTCGAAGCGAGGCGAAGCGGCGACGGACGGGACAGGTCTCGTTCCCATCCCCGATAAAGCTAATGGACACCTACGTAGTGCATTTAATGCACTTTGTCCCATAATGCCGTGCGATAAGCTCGTGCACTATAGGCCTTTCCACCTCCTGCGTGCCACTATCGCAACCCCTTTTTCCTACAAAAGGAGGCCCGAGGCGACCGGGAGAGGGATTCGGCTTTTTGGAACGGACATCCACCGTAGCTAGTTCAAAAAGCTCAAGAACACTCAATACATCCACCAAAGTAGGACTAGGGTTTTACGCATCCTCGCGGCCCGAACCTGGGTAAATGATCCGTGTGCTTGCTCGCTAAACCTGCTCTCCTCACGACCCCGCGCCCGCCGACCGTAGAAGGGATCCGAGTGATCCCATAGATGTCGTTCCCACCGACAGTCGTTGAAAGAATCAGACAAAGCACTGGGTTGAGGAGCTAGACTCCATGCTCTGGGGGCTATGGACCACACCCAATCGCACTACTGGATACACACCATTCCTCATGGTGTACGGTGCAGAGGCTATTTTGCCCTGCGACATCATTCATGACTCACCTCGAGTGCGCATGTATGAAGAGAGAGAAGCCGAGTTGGATCGGCAGGACAATCTAGATGCCTTGGAGGAGGAGCGCGACGTTGTAAAGGCCCGTTCTGCATTCTATCAACAACATGCTCGCAGATATCAAAGCAGAGAGGCGCGGGCCAAGACTTATAATGTTGGTGAACTCGTTCTACGCTTGCCAGAAAATAAAAAGGACAAACTCAAGCCCAAGTGGGAGGGTCCCTTCATCATTGATGAAGTTCTCACTGGAGGACCGTACTGCCTACGTGATGCATCGGACAAGCGCCTAGAGCCGAACCAATGGAATGCGCCCAGACTCCGAAGATTCTATGCCTAGAGCCGGACTCTTTGTTCATTTTCTTCTCCCTTTGTCTCCATTTTTCCCTCTCTTTAACCTTTTTGTCTAGCTCTTTAGCTCTTGTGCGGCCAGACCGCACACCTATGATGTGCACATCCTTAAATGTATACACTCATAATACCTGGGGGCTTCTTTTACAGAAGCTTATTATTATTTTCCGAGCATCAAGCTCAATACATATGTGTCCTCTTCCGCATATGTACCTTTTCTTCACCATTATATGCATCATTATGACTTAAGTTTTTGCCAAGTTGGGTTGCCTGGCTCCTGTGCTTATGCCCTACGTTCCCGTTTGTTCGGTTAGGGCATAAAGGGAGCACCTCTGCGATTGTTACAGCCGGGTCATCCGGACTTGTACCTTAGACTGGGTGAAGCTGAAAGCTAGTGTTCTTAAGGGAATATTCGGTCATCGGACTAAAGACGTTATACCCTGTTTACATCATGAACCCCCAGATGATACGCATACTACGATTTTTCGATCACAGTTCAGACATGCATACTAACGCATGTTCACCCAGGGAAAGGAACCCTTAACGAAACTATTCTCCCTGGAAGATGTTTCTTACTATCAACATGTAATATAACATAGCTAGCCGGATACAACTTGTCTGTTCAAGCAACTATGACCCCTATGCATGGTTTCCACGCATACCCCAGTCTATATTGCTGTTATGGTATTCAGAAACACTCTGAGCCTTCGGGTCCAGAGGTCAAAGTGAAAAGGTCTGCCATGACAATCGTTTTACAGTTTGGCTAGGGGCAAACTTTTCAATCGAAGTACATAGTCACTTGGACTCAAAAACTTCTTCCTCTATGCCATCTAACAGGTTATCTAGCTTACAATCCTGTTGGGAATACTTGGCGGCTATCTTTACTTGGTCATATACTAGACTAACTGGAATTTCTTTTCCATCTGACCCCCGAGGTCCGACCCGGGACATATGATTTGGATCAAGCTTGGTGTACCGTGTTTTTACCATGGCCTAGACCTCTCGCGCACCTTCTCGACAGGTCGATATCTTCCATAATCGGAAGCGCCGCCGAGCTCCCTGTAATGTCTTCACAAGCTCCTCCATACTTCCTGGAGGAGAGGCGGATGGCCACAAAGCTTTGGCAATGCTCCGCATTGCTTGTTGAGCTCGCTCGTGCAGTTGGGACAGCTCTTGCAGCAGGTCGCCTTGAGAGCCCGACATTTCCTCTTCGGGGCGGCCAGTCAGCATACGTGCAGACATCAATCTGTTAGATCATTTCTTCGCTGAATTACATAAAGGTAAGGTCAAAAGCATACTGAATATGCCGCCTCCTAGCCTCTTAGTCTCCTTTACGACATCAGCCAGCTGGGCTCATACATCTTTTAGCTCTTCGCCCATCAGGATGTTGGAATCCTGCAGCTTGTTCTTCTCGTCCCTGACCCGCGTCAGCACACGTTCGCCTACTGCTTGTTGCCTTTTGGCCTCCTGTTCACCTGCCTGGGTGACTTTCAGTTGATCTACCGATCTTGTCAGCGGAGACACAATAGTATTAATATTACTGGTATATGATTATCATTTTTCTGGATGGAGGGAAACATTACCAGGCGGTGCCTCCTTGGATTTCTCTAATTCGGCGGTAGCCATAGCTAGCATAGTCCGACACTCTTCCAGCTCTTGAGACAGCAGGTTGTTCTTATCTATAAGTGCCTGATTATACAATGATCCTTGAATCAGTTGTATCAACTGCTTCAAGTCTCGGGGGCTACTGGTGTATGATTACAAAGGTTGTACAAATGCGTACTTACCCGCATATCTTTCAAATGTTGGTTCGTGGCTCTGGTAAGCCTGTCCAGGGCAGCTCGGATATATGCATCAGCCGAGTTGAAGGAATTAAATGCCTCTTCTGAAAAAACGGGGTTGCGAAGAGCGGCCCTCCCGCGCCGATGATTCATGGCACTCTCCACTTCAGAGTTCGTGATAGACATATCATCTGAATCCTCTGCAGAAGGACAATCCAGTGTCACTCCCGTGTCAGCCCCCATCCTTAGGGCAGGGTCTGGAATCTGATTAGTGGAGGCACGACCGGCTGGATCCCCGAACATAGTCCGGTGAACACTCTTCCTGATAATACACAGCGGATGATGTTACAGTTCAATGTGACGGCCAAGAAGCATATTTAAAAAGTCATACCTCTTCGATGAAGGTTCGGCCGTGTTATCGTCCGCATTCCTCTTCGACGACTTGTTCGGCGCGGGCACCGCGCTCTTACGAGATGCCTCTGGTGTAGCATGGCGCGTCGAGCGCCTCCCCTTTGGAGCACGAGATAGTGCAGCGGGTGAGGTATGGTGAGGAAGCTCTTTCGGAGGAGGTATCTCTTGATTACTTACATGTGAGGCAGGAAGGAGGCCGGGATAGTCGGCCACGATTGGCACTACTGTCCCATCATAGCTCGCCAGGTAGAATACTCCCTCCTCAAGCTCTACAAATATGTCCGGATCCTCTTCATATCCGGGGTCAAGGTCCCTGTTACGGTTCTCCGGTTGTGGAGCGGGGCTATAGATCCCCGCTATAACCTTCCGCCATTCCTGTTACAAATGGAAGGGTTAATGCCAATTAAGCATGACTCAGGGAGAGGATTGAGTAGGGTGATGGGATTAAAACTCACCCAGCTAGGAGGATTGTACATAGAAAATCCTTCCCGAAGCATAAGACGAGTGAACTCCTCTTTCTCCCCTTTATACAGATCGACCAGTATTGTGGCTAGGGCGGTAAGGGAATCCGGACCCTTTCATCCACAGCGCGAGGCGTCATCTTCCCCGTTGTAGTTCCACATGGGAAGCCCCCTGAATTGGAGCGGCTGAACACCTCGCACTATGGAAGTGGCCATTACCTCGATTATTGATAATCCAGACTGGGTGAGTGTCCTTATCTTGCCCATTAATTGTTGGACTTCCGCACTATCTTCCTCCTCGAGGCTCCGAGGGCGCCAGCTGTGGCATTTCTTCAATGGAGCACTGGTAAATTCAGGAAGACCCATTCAGACTGGGTCAGGGAGAGCGAAGTCCTCAATATAGAACCACTCTAAGGGCCACTCTGCGGACGCCTTCTTCGGCATGCCGGATAAGTAGCCGGTCCCGGCTATGCGCCATATCTCGACGCCGCCCACCTCAAATACAGATCCCTTTTGGGAGCGAGGGACGAGGCAGAACAGTTTCCTCCATAGCTCAAAATGAGCCTCACAGCCCAGGAATAGCTCGCAAAGAGCGACATAGCCTGCAATGTGTAGAATGGAACCCGACGTGAGATTGTGCAGTTGGAGGCCGTAGTACTCCAGAAGACCTCGGAGGAAGGGGTGGATTGGAAACTCGATGCCTCTTATTAAGAAGGATGTAAAGCACAATCGCTCCCCCTGGCTGGATTGGGGAAATTTTCTACCAGGGCTTCACCCGTAAAAGAGGTTAATCCTGCCCGGACAGGGACTAGATCCGCGGGGGGGGGGGGTGTAGGAATCCCTGCGTTTGAAGCTTACTTAGTTGGCCGTGGGATACTGAGCATTTCCCCCAATGTCCTTTTTCGGAGCCATGGGGGCGGGAGGAAGAACTGGGGATGCTAGCCATGTTGGAATGGTTTCTCCTTGCAAGCTCTAAGGATTTTCCGCTCGATGTGGAATGGGATCTGAGATCCAGTCCCCTTAAATAGACGCCCTTCTTACATGCCCAGGTTGGTATGTGCAAAAAGTACTCTGACCTTTCGTGTTCGCTTGACACGTGGAAGCCGAAGCGGTGGAGGCGCAGAAGCCAATGGGTACGACATTAAATGGAAAGCCGAGTATGACTCTTCGGATCAAACACTTTGAAGTGTTTGGAGGAAGAACCTGCCTTGCAATGCCGAAGACTATCAGCGCGCCGGACACATCATCATTTAAGCCTGGTTCGGGGGCTACTGAGGGAGTCCAAGATTAAGGGGTCCTCGGGTGTCCGGCCTGTGTGACATGGGCCAGACTATTGGCCCATGAAGATACAAGATAGAAGACTTGCTCCCGTGTCCGGATGGAACTCTCCTTTGCGTGGGAGGCAAGCTAGGCATCCGGATGTATTATTTCCTTTCTCTGTAACCGACTTTGTATAACCCTAGGTGTTGGTCTCAAAAACCGGCGGATCTCCGGTAGGGGGTCCTAAATTGTGCGTCTAAGGCAGATGGTAACATGAGGCAGGGGACACGATCTTTTACCTAGGTTCGGGCCCTCTTGATGGAGGTAAAACCCTACGTCCTGCTTGATTATTCTTGATAATACGAGTAGTACAAGAGTTGATCTACCACGAGATCGGAGAGGCTAAACCCTAGAAGCTAGCATATGGTATGATTGTATGCTGTCCTACGGACTAAAACCCTCTGGTTTATATAGACACCGGAGGGGGCTAGGGTTACACAAGGTCGGTTACAAAGGAGGAGATATACATATCCGTACTGCCTAGCTTGCCTTCCACGCCAAGTAGAGTCCCATCCGGACACGGGACGAAGTCTTCAATCTTGTATCTTCATAGTCCAACAGTCCGGCCAAAGGATATAGTCCGGCTGTTTGGAGACCCCCTAATCTAGGATTCCCCCAGTAGCCCCTGAACCAGGCTTCAATGACGATGAGTCCGGCGCGCAGTGTTGTCTTCAGCATTGGAAGGCGGGTTCTTCTCCATATTTCGAACGTTTGTTAAGCAGTGTTCGGTCCCATAAATGTTGAACCTCTTGGCTTCTGCACCCAATAAGGGCGATCTTCCACGCGTCGAATGAATGCGAGGCGCTAGGGCGTTTTTACATTTGCCCCCCTAGCCAGATAAATAAATTGTCTACTAAAGGGATGGGGATTCTTAGATCCAATCCATACCATCCTCCCCCAGCGAGAATCCTTCGGAGCATGCTTCGGAAAGATCCACTCCAGCATGGCCAACCTCCGCAGCTCCTCCTCCCGCCCCCGTAGCCCTAAGCCCGGTGATTGGGAGAGGTGTTCAGTCCCACACAGTCGATTAGTCAAACTGCAGACTAAGGGATTTCTCCCTCCGGCGTATATGGTGCCCGTCCGAGCCGGGCTCGCCACCTACAATGGCGGGGAGCAAGCGGAGAGCTTCCCTAGCCCCTCTACGGGGGAGCGGGTATGCCTTGTCCCTTATTTATTGAGGGGACTCGAATTTCCGATTCATCCGTTCCTCCACAGGCTCCTGGAGTTTTACGGCCTCCAACTGCATAATTTCACCCCTGCTTCCATTTTACACATCACCGGCTATGTTGCCCTCTGTGATTTATTCCTGGGCTGCGAGGCTCATTTCGAGCTGTGGAAAAGGTTATTTTGCCTCGTCCCTTGCACACAGAAGGGGTCACTTTATCAAGTGGGCGGAGACGAAATATGGCGCATCGCCGAAACCGGATACCTATCCGATACTCCGAAGAAGACGTCCGAAGATTGGCCTTCGGAATGGTTTTATATGGAGGACGTCCCCCTTCTGGACCCTGTTCGACGGGGTCTTCCTGAGTTCAGCAATGCTCCTTGAAGAAACGCCGAAGTTGGCGCCCACGGAGCCCCCAGGAGGAAGACAACGGAAAAGCCTTTTACCTGATGAACTGGATTAAAGCGCTGGCTCAATCAGGATTGACAGTAATCGAGGTTATGTCAATATGCATAATGCGGGGAGTGCAACCACTTCAATATAGAGGGCACCCCTTGTGGTGTTTTAACGGGGAAGATGACGCCACCCGTTGCGGGCGTAAGGGTCAGGACAACGCTGCCGCTTTAGCAAAAATTCTGTCCGAATTGTTCAAGGGAGATGAAGAGGAGTTCATCCGCATCAAGCCACGGGATGGATTCTCCATGTACAACCCTCCAAGCTGGGTGAGTTATATCTCCTTACTCCCACTCTTCCCGCATTCTTTGCCGTAGGTACTCACCTTGCCATTTTGTGGTAGGAATTGCAAAAGGCCATAAGGGAGGTTAGCAGCCCATCTCCACAACCAGAGGACTCTGACCGGGCCCCCGGTCCCAGACTCGAAGAAGATCCGGAAATATTCGTGGAGCTGATAGACTGGCAGTTCTATCAATTAAGCTGTGATGACGCCATGGTGGCCATTACGGCCGACCATCCCGGACTGCTTCCCGCGTCGCACTTAAGAAAAACCAAAAATCCCAACTCCAAAAACTAGGATCCCTTTCTAGACACTTCACCTACCATATACATATGGTGTTTTTACAGGGAAGGCATTCGGGACGCCATGCCGAACCCGCAGCAACTTTCCCACAAGAGGCACTGAGGCCGGGTAGGCCAAAAAGGAAGGCGGTCAGGACGGAGACGCCGGCGTAGAGGTATGACAGAAACCCCGCTCTGTGGTTGTCGTCTTTCTTGAAATGTAGTGACCTCCATGTTTCTTTAATAGAAAAAACGCTTGCCGGAATATGTCCGGTGAGGCTGCCGATCATGCTTCCACCAGTCGGGCTCCAGGACCGGACATAGAGGCGGAAGCCGACATGGGGCGGACGCCGGATAGTCCCCCTACAGAGGATGCGGATAGGCTATCCTCTACATATTCAAAAGTGGAGAGCGCCATGAATCATAGGCGTCGCCGGGCCGTACTCCGTGACGCTTGCTTATCACCAGAGGCATTTGATGCCTTCAATTCTGGAGAGGCGTACCTCCGTGCTGCTCAAAATGGTCTAGCCAGAGCCACGGAGCAGTATGTAAAGGATGTACGGGTAAGAAAATCTGATGATTATATGTATTAGTAGCCCCTGAGACTTGAAACAGTTAGCAGAACTGATTTAACGATCATCTTATTGTGCAGGTTCTTACAGAGAAGAATAGTCGACTGTCACAGGAGCTGGAGGAATGAAAGACCCAACTTCGGGCCGCTATTGCCGCACTGAAGGAACCTAAAAAGTCCCCAGCTGGTAACATTTCTTTCAAAGAATGATAGGTACCATATAGCGTGCGGCATGGCTGCAGATCTAATAATAGATGTTGCAGATGAATCCAGAGAGAATCCGGAGGAGCAGCACGCCGTACGACAGCTAAAGGCCGGCGAACGCGTGCTGACTGAGGTCAGGCGGGAGAAATACAATCTCCAAGACGCCAATACCAAGCTGAGCGTGGAACTGAAAGACGTTCGAGCCCAGCTTGCGGACTTTGAGAAGGAGAATAAGCGGCTTCGACACGGCATATTTAGTAAGTGCTTGAACGAACCCTTAATAAAGGGGACGGCGGAGAAGCCGGCTAACAGAGTTATGTCTGCAGGTATGCTGACGGGTCGTCCCGCGGAGGAGATGCCCGGATCTGCGGGTGATGTTTTATCCGAGCTCTCACAACTGCACGAACAAGTTCGGCAGGTGATGCAAGGTATTTCCCAGGCCTTGTGGCCATCCGTCTCCCTGCCAAAAGGCGTTGGAGAGCTTGTGGATAAGCTCAAGGGAGCACGGCGGCGCTTCCGATTATGGAAGATATCTGCCTGCCATCAAGGTGCCAGGGAAGCCTGGGCCATGGTGAAGACGCGGTATACCAAGGCTGATCCAAATCACATGGCCGAGGTCGGACCCGTGGGGCCCGACGGGAAAGAGATCCCCGTTAGCTTAGTCTATGGGCAAGTAGAATTAGCCGCAAAGTATTCTCAACAGGATTGTAGGCTAGACCGCCTATTGGATGGTATAGAAGAGGAATTTAGTCAGTCTACATGACTATGTAATTAAAGTGACATGTATAATGCCTTCTAGCCGGATTGTAGATCATTTGTCATGGCGGACCTTTTCGCTTCAACCTCGGGACCCGATAGTCCGGAGTGTATCCGAATACCCGCTCAGTTATATAAGAACTGGGGTATGCGTGGAGACCAGGCGTAGGGGTCAGTAGTGCTTGAACAGACAAGTGCCCAACTAGTTATGTTATATTACATGGGTAGTAAGAAACATCTTCCAGGAAGAATAGTTCCATTAAGGGTTCCTTTCCCTGGGTACGCATGCCCTAAAGTGCATGTCCGGACTGCGAGAGGAAACGCGGGAAAAACATATGGGGGCACATATGGAAAATAAATAAATAAAAATCATCTTTTGTTCGCCGACCGAATATTCCCTTAAGAACACTAGCTTTCGGCTTCACCCAATCCGAGGTACACATCCGGCTGACACAACAGTAACAATCGCAGAGGTGCTCCCCTTATGCCCTAGCCGAATTAACGGGAACATAGGGCATAAATACAAGAGCCAGGCAATCCAGTTTGGCCAAAACTTAAGTCATATCGATGCATATAGTGGCGAAGAAAAGGTACATGTGGAAGAATAACACATGTGCGGGGCGTGAAGCCCAGATAGATAATTAAGCTTCTGTGTAAGAAGCCCCCAGGTATAATGAGCGTGGTTAGCGCATCTATAATGTGCAAGCGAGGCACAAGGTGGCCCTTGAAGGCCTGGAGAAAGAGTAAAAGAAAGAAAGAGAAAAAAGGCAGATAATGTATATGCAAAAAATGGACAGAGGAAGGAGACGAACATAGAGTCCGGCGCTAGGCATAGAATCTTCGGAGCCTGGCTGCGTTCCATGGGTTCGGCTCAAGTCGATTATTCGATGCATCCCGCAGACGGTACGCTCCACCGGTCAGTACTTGGTCAATAATGAAGGGACCTTCCCATTTGGGCTCGAGCTTGGACTTTTTCTTCTCCGGCAGGCGTAGAACTAACTCGCCAATGTTATAAGTTTTGGCCTGTACTTCTCTTCTTTGGTATCTGTGAGCCTGTTGCTGATAAAATGCGGAACGGGCTTTTGCCACGTCGCGCTCCTCCTCCAGGGTGTCCAGACTATCCTGCCGATCGAGCTCGGCCTCTCTTTCTTCGTACATGCGCACTCGAGGTGAGTCATGAATTATGTCGCAGGGCAAAACTACCTCTGCACCATACACCACAAAGAAGGGTGTATATTTGGTAGTGCGATTCAGCGTGGTCCATAGCCCATAGAGTACGAAGTTGAGCTCCTCTACCCAGTGCATGTTAGAATCCTTTAAGGACCGCACTAATCTAGGTTTAATGCCGCTCATGATAAGACCATTTGCTTGCTCAACTTGGCCGTTGGTTTGTGGGTGATAGACGGAAGCATAATCGAGCTTGATGCCCATGTTCCTGCACCAGAGTTTTACCTCGTCGGCCGTGAAGTTCGTGCTGTTGTCAGTGATGATGCTGTGGGGGACGCCATAACGGTGTACAACCCCGGATATGAAGTCTATCACCGGTCCAGATTCAGCTGTTTTAACAGGTTAGGCTTCTATCCATTTGGTGAATTTATCTACCATGACCAATAAGTATTTTTTCTTATGGGTTCCCCCTTTAAGGGGTCCAACCATGTCAAGCCCCCAGACCGTGAAAGGCCAGGTAAAGGGGATTGTTTGGAGGGCGGTGGGTGGCATATGGCTTTGGTTTGCAAAAAGCTGGCAACCGACGCAGCGTTGGACCAAGTCCTGCGCGTCTGCCCGGGCCGTCGGCCAATAAAAACCTGTACGGAAGGCCTTGCTTACAAGGGCCCGGGCTGCGGTGTGGTGGCCGCCGAGTCCGGCGTGAAATTCTGCCAAAAGCGTCCGCCCTTCCACTTCGGAGATGCACCTTTGAAGGACTCCGGTAGTGCTTTTCTTATACAGCTCTCTTCGTGGACCCTGTAGGCTTTAGATCGCCGCACTATGCAGTGTGCCTCATTTTGGTCCTCGGGAAGTTCCTGCCTAGTTAGGTAGGACAGGAATGGTTGTGTCCATGGGGCGATGATGGCCATTATTACGTGGGCTGAAGGTGTTATTTCGGTGGCAGAGCCTCCGATTATGTCAGAGTGTTCGGTATCGGGCGTTTTGGCCAGGTCCGGACTATTGTTACCGGTGTCCCCTTCCTGTAACGCCCCGAGACCGATGTGCCAGGTGTCCTCCAGTTATTCGCTGTTGTTGCCTTGTCTTTGCTTGCGTGTCATGCATTTCATATCATGTCATCATGTGCATTGCATCATCATGTTTTCGAAACTTGCATCCGTCCCGGTATCCTCGTTCCTTCCGTTGTCCGTTCGGAGCCCAGACACACTTGCACGCGCCCGAGGCATGTCCGAAATAGTATTTTATAAGTGGCCGGAAAATATTCTCGGATTGGGGTGAAAGTTGGCATGCGGTGTTGTTTTAGTGTAGGTAGGCGGCCTACCAAGTTTCATCGCATTCGGAGTTCGTTTGACGCCCCAACGGATAACTATAGTGGCATTATAGCCGGACAAACGTCGGACGTTTTCGGTCACCGAAAACAGTTGCCGGGCTGCACTCCTCTCCTCTCATCTCAGCCCAACCTCTTTCCACAACCCACCTGCAACCCTCCTAAACCCCCCTCCATTCCGGAACGTCAGATCACGATCGGAGGCTCCGAAACGCTCCTAAAACCGCCCTAAACCCAAACCCTAGACATCCCTGCCTATATATGGACAACCCCCCTTCCAAATTTGGGCAGCCTAGCCCTTCCCCTACCTCCCTGCCACCTCCCTCCTCAAATTCCGTGCCACCAACCGCATTCCCCCTCCAAATCCGGCGCCAGCCACCTCACCAGCGCCACTTGGCGAGCCCCCATTGGCCTGCGTCGCTGCAACCACCGCATCTGGCCATCCAGGGCGTGCCACGTGGCCTCTCTGCCCCGCTCCTATCGCCCCGCGCCGCCAGGCCCGCCCGGGCCCCGATCTGGGCTCTGTCACGACCGGGTTTTCCAGATATAAATTTCCAGAAAAGACCGTCGTGCTCATCAGCCCCAGGATTACTGTTAGCTGATGAGGCTCCAACTTGATACAGAAATTCCAAGAAAAATACAAAATATGTAGTACAAGACCATTCTGGCCTGTGAGTACAACAATTGGGTTTCTAGTGGCCGATGGCGGAAGCGGTTTGTGAGACATCAGTGTCTATGGGACTCCATTTCCCACAGGAACAGCTGACCAGGTTAACTCCTATCTTCGCGAGGCTGCTATCACCGTTGCTTAGGTCTCGAGGCTGTCATCGCCACGCTCCTCTCCAAGCAAGCAATCTGGCCAAGACAATAGCCAGGGACAAGCTAGTGAGTACTTTGAATGTACTCGCAAACATTAGGAACACAGGTATAATATAATTGATAATCATGCACGGAAAAATTTTATGATCACATCGTCAGTCACAAATAAAAATGTCTTTTATGCATGCAAGCAGGTTATTTATATGCAACATGAATAAGCAATAATAGAGAGAGAATGAAATGCCGCGGTCGGGCGTCTGAGCGACACCATATGAAGGCTTTAAAAGAAGTGCCACAGTCGGGCGTCTGAGCGACACCACATAAAGGGCTTAAAAAGAAATGCCACAGTCGGGCGTCTAAGCGACACCACATAAAGGGCTTAAAAAGAAATGCCACAGTCGGGCGTCTGAGCGACACCACATAAAGGGCTTAAAAAGAAATTGCCACAGTCGGGCGTCTAAGGGACACCACATAAAGGGCTTAAAAAGAAATGCCACAGTCGGGCGTCTGAGCGACACCACATAAAGGGCTTTAAAAGAAATGCCACAGTCGGGCGTCTGAGGGACACCACATAAATGGCTTAAAAAGAAATGCCACAGCCGGGCGTCTAAGCGACACCACATAAAGGGCTTAAAAAGAAATGCCACAGTCGGGCGTCTGAGCGACACCACATAAAGGGCTTTAAAAGAAATGCCACAGTCGGGCGTCTGAGCGACACCACATAAAGGGCTTAAAAAGAAATGCCACAGTCGGGCGTCTAAGCGACACCACATAAAGGGCTTAAAAAGAAATGCCATAGTCGGGCGTCTGAGCGACACCACATAAAGGGCTTACAAAATAAATAATCACAATGAATATCCAGGAGGTAGAACCGTCCCAGGGATACTTAATAATATAATTAATGCAAAGGGTTAGTCCATCACAAAATAATAATCATGGTTCTCACAAGTCACCAGTCGGTATCCAAGTTTGGTTTAACAATATCTCCTTCGAAGACCGACACTAAGACCAACACTTGACCCATCCCAGACTGTAATCCTTAACCATGGACACGGCTATTCGAATAGGTTTTAATCTCTGCAGAGGGTGTACTCTTTACCAACGAGTAACGGATTCCTTTAGTCCATTGGGACTAATTCCGTCTACGGTCTTTTAGTTGAAAACACGCCTAACTTGCACACACCAGCTTAACTCACCGGTGTCTGGAATCACCCACGACACTTGTTAAGCAAAACTCTAAGTGGGGAGGCTACAACCTCGCGTAGCATGGGATCAAATTTATATCGCGCGCTCTAAGGGGTGGCCTCCCCTCTCGGTCCCAACCGGAAACACCCATGCCCCGGACCAGGTGGCATGCCTACCGGCTACAACCGATATCTTCCACCATGGCCTCTCTGTACAGTGTGTGCTTGAAAGGGGTTGACGACTTACTGAACCATACCCTACCTGTGGCAGGGACAAGTGGTAGTACATAGCAAGTATGGGGGTTACTGGAAACAAGACTCGGTCTGCGGTCGACTCAGGAGTTTTATAAGTTCCCTGCATGACATGTAACAAATATATTTCAATCAACAAAATCACCACTCAATATACCTTACCATGCCATGCCGGACATAACCGTCCCGACGGGGACCGGCGACAAGCTCACGCCTACCCAAGGCCGAGGCTTTCCCGGATTCCTTTCCGGCATGCATGCAAGGCACATGAGGACGATTACCATCACAATAATATTCATTTCCAACAGCAAGGAAATCACTAATATGCTTCCATGCAAATGATCATGTCACATGAAATAACAAGTCCTCTGAAATAAGGTGGTGTTATAAACGTGTCAAATAACACACCAAAAACATTATGCCAGGGTTCAGAATGCTTGCCTTTAAGTTGTGGAGGGGTGAGGTGCTCTCCAAAACTTTTGAAAGTTTCTTCTCTCTCTCCAAAATCCTATTTTAAAATATATTTGAATTAACACACATTTCAAAACAGTACAAAAAAATTGTTTGAATTTTTTTCAAATAAATCTTATAATAAACTAGACCAAATTTGAGGAAGGTAGGAAAAAGAATCAACTCATTTGGAGTTATATTTAAAAAGTTATAGCAAGTCAAAGATTTGGTCAAATCTGTTTTAAAAAAAATAGAAAAAGAAAACGTTTCAAACGAGATTACGCTTTCGGTGCAGAGGAGGCGTACTTGAGGCTTTACGCCTCCACTTAACCACGTGGACCGGCGCTGGGTCTCTGACGGTGGGCCCACCTGGCCCACTGGTCAGGTTTGACCAGTCGCCCGCGTCGTCTCCCTCCTTTGCCCGAGTGGAGCGGGGCTCCGGCGATCATCGCCGGCGAACGGTGGCTCCGTTCGGAAAGATGAGGCCACCAGTGGATTCAGGGGGCCGAGGTGGTTACTCCGGTAGTCGTAGGGTCGTCGGAGGTGGAGGATATCGTCGGCGGCGAACTCCACGGCGGAGGGAAGCTTCGGGAGCAAGATGGATTTGGGGCTACGGTGGTTCCCGATCAAAATTGAGTAGGGGGATGGGTTCACGGGAGGATGAGGAAGTTTCTGGCGAAGAGAATGGAGAGGGGGAGGCCCTGGTGGTGCCGGAATGGCCGGGGCAGTGGCGGCGGCAGGTGTTACCGGAGATGGGGAAGAAAGCTCTCCTGGGTCGATTGGCGAGCTGGGGAAGCGTCATTGGGGTGGCCTGAGGTTGCCAGTGTGCGGGAACGGCCCGGGGCGTCCATTTATAAGCGAGGCAAGGCGGTTCCGCGGCGGCCGTAGATAAGCTTCCGGCGAACCGACGTTCTGTAGCAGCAGGGCATCATGGCGGCGACGAGCGCTAGAGGACATGGCTGCGGATGAGCTCGCGCTGTTCTAGGGGCCAGGTGGCGAGCGGAGGAAGGTTCGGCGGCGCCGACATGGGCAGAGGCTGTCGGGCGGCGGCGGCTAGCGCTTGGCCTGCCGGGCGCGGCGAGGGGCGGCTTGGCGCGTAGCTGTGAGAAGGGGAGCGCATGGCGTGATGCCGCGGAGCGAGCCAAAGCCGTGGGGCCAGCGTGTCGGCTCGGCGCACGGGTCATGCAATACGCGCGCTCTGGGCGCGTCCCGTGCACGCACTGAGTGTGCTCGACGAAATGCCAGAGCAGGCTAGGGGTCGCGGTTGAGGCTGGGGGTTAACAGGTCTAGGTTTGGGCTTGCAAGGAGATCAGTGGACAAGCTGGTTTGGTCAGGGGATCAGGTTCACAGTGCAAACCAAAAATTCATGCCAAAACAGATCCTGCCCATAAGGTGTTTGGCAAAATGCCAAGGGCACTTAGGCAAGTCTTGGAGTGGTCAAAAACTCCATATGGTGGTCTCTTTAGATGCAAGAGAGAGTGGTGAGGTTAGTTGGCCAAAAGCAGAAACTTGTTAGTGCAAGTTTTGCAAAACTTCAATTCTGGACAGGAAATAAATGACATTATTTCATGAACCAAAAATAATCCAATGGGTGCATTCTCCTGGATTTAGAGGTTTGGTAGGGCTGTCCACAAGTAGGAGAAAGCACAAGGTCATTGGAGCAAAATTTAATAGGGTTGCAGTAGAAATCACAAGGTTGGACCAGAATGAAGATGAGGTTGATTCACTCAAAATTTTCAAATAACAGCACTAGGTTTTTGCATAAAGTTGATTCATATGCTACTACCAACATCCCATAATTTTGATGGAGGCCAGAAAGAAATATTTAAATGGGTTGTAGTGCAAATTGCACTCTGGACCAGAGAAGAAAAATTGAGTGTAGAGCTCAAAATATTTCATGAATAAAATATATTTTTGTATAAAAATGATTTGAAAACATCACATGACATCTCCAAATTTTGGTTAGAATTTTAGGTGAATTTATCAAATGGTTGTAGTTCAATTATGGCCATATAACCTTGAAAAACCATTTTCAAGAAAGTAAAGATCAAGCAACTTAATTATTTAATTAGTTATATTAAATAAGGGAAAGTTTCTCTTGAGAGATTAAATATGTCCAATGACATATTTGAAAAGTTTTCACTTTGGGAAAAACTCATCATAACAGGGAAGGAAATGATTTAAAAATCAAAATGGAGCTCAGAAATTCAAAGTTTTAATTCCTGGAAAAAATTTTAATTCATAAAACAAGGCCAAAAATTTGGGGTGTCACAACACTACCCCCCTTAAGAAAAATCTCGTCCTCGAGATTTGTTAAAAGCTGTTTTAAGAAGAACAATAAGCAGTAAAAATGTGGCTACAGTGAGAGGGCAATAAGTGGTGAAAAACCACAGTGTGAAAACTGGTGCCGCGTGGAAAAGTCTACGGTTCGGGACAAAAACGCGAGATTCTACGCTAGATATAAATTTAGAATAATTTCTAAATTTAAATATACGTTGGTCGTACCCGAGAGCACAGTGCTCTCTCTGGCTGACAGGTGGACCCGGGGTCCACTGTCAGTCTCTTCTTCTCCCTCTGGTTCTCTCTTCTTCCTCTCTCCCACGCGCTTTCTCCACCGGCGACGCCTAGCGCGTAGGGCATCTAGGCCGTACTGCGGTAGTGCGCGGCGTGCTAGCTGCCGGTGCAGCGTGCACTCACCTCGCGGGCCAGCGCGCTGTCAGCACTGCTCGCGGATTCGACTCCGAACACCGGCGATCGGGCGACGAGCGGCGTTGGTGGACTTCGCCCACCGTACACCGAGCTCGAGATATAAAACGGCCGGGGTGCCTCTCTCTTCTTCCTCACACCTGGCCTCACTTCTCCTCCTCCTTCTTTCTCCATTACTTCTTACAGAAGCTCGGGTGAGGCTCTAATGGCGGAGGCGATGCCGGACTGGTTTGTGATCCTGATATTTGGAGGGCTGGCGACACTACTGGGGCTCTCTGTGCTCCTGTGCGCGATGATCCTCGACGAGCGTCGCGACGCTGCTGCTCGGGTGTTGGCTCTCCGCGGTGGTGGTGATCACGAGGAGTAGGTGAGGTGTGCCGGGTGCTAACTGTTGTTAGGGGGTGATTAGCTGGATGCAACACTGTTGCAAAGTTTTGCAAACAGTGTATGTGTTCGAATGGTAATGGTTGTGAGTCTGCTGCGTGGTGCTGTGTGAAATTAAATAATCCACGTCGTGAGAAGGGGCAGATGTAGCATCTCAGGGAAAAGAAATCTCACTCCAGAATTTTGCGAGGGAAAAAAAATAGTTAATTTTAAAAGAGCATAAACCACAACAAAAACTACACACATTAGTAGAAGCCAAATAATTGACTCGTCGTACAAACTCAGGGTATCACGCATAAGTCACACACATAAATAAATGTTGCAAATATTGAACACCGCAGCGATGTTCTAAAATGGAAACGGCAACTGGACGGGGTCCCTAGAAAACGTCTCTGGTACTGGGATACACTCCTCTTCTATCGGGGGAAGTGGATTGACCAGTCGATGCACGTGTCTCTCCTGGTCGGGTCTTAGTGCTCTACCGATGGCGATCTGAGGATCTAAATCTGCGAGGCTCTGAAGATAACTCATCACACGCTGGGTTAAATGCTCTTGACCGATGCCGTACTGGACAAGGTTGGCCAGGACTGGGTCTCTCTCAATTCGTCCACCGGGAAAAGATGTCACTCCTCTGGGTGCTGCACGGCTTGGGAAGTAGTAATACCCTCGTTCGCTGGCATAGGGTACCGCGAATCGAAGCCGAGCAAGCGCTTTGTATGCAACAACTTCTATGGCCATCTGTGAGGTTGGCATAGATTTCCCCACGAAGGAGACCTCTGTTGGATCTTGGTTTGAGTTTACGGGAGGGATGTGTACTGCTGCCCAATATCTTGAGGTGGAAGGGGTAATCCTCGATTTGAACAGCTCGTACTGGGGTGGCTGGGTAGCGCCCATGGTACTGCAGGTAAAATCCCGCAATATCTTGACAAAACTACCTGGGGTTGCATCTGGGGTTCTCAGATAAATGCTAGGGCTCGGCATGGCTAGGAAATGGTTGTGAGGGTGGTGCACAAGGTGAGAGGTGCTTGGCAAGGTCACGCGGTGGCCTTTTTATAGCACCGGAGCTGGGTTATTTTTACCGTGGTGAATGGTAAAGAAAATTTTCAGCTCTGTTCCAAGGGTCGAGGTCAAGTCGCAGATTCACACATTTCAGTATAGTGATGTGTTACTGTGGGGTTGACGGGGTGATTTTTGGTAACTGTGCCTGGGATAGAAATCTTATACTGCATACTGGCGCATCCAGGCAAGGCTACTATTAAAATAGAGGCATGACAACAGGCGGCGTTTAAATACGAGGCCACACGATTACAAAGCGAGGGTACACTGGGACTCGATACAACTCGGGTGACCTAGTCTACCTCGTTTACATCCAAGCGGGCGTGCCTTGAGGCTCCTCCACGGGTCTCGTCGTCGGAATTAGCTGGAGTGGGTTGAGGGGCTGCAGGCTCGGGGTAGCGATGAGGACCATCTCGGGAATTGTTGGCCACAATCCCGTTGGAGTGTGCTCCCAATATGCGACGAAGCACTTCTGGGGTTATCGCAGCACCTTGGCCGATGGCTGGGGCAGATCTCAGGGACTCGATCGGGTGTCCAAACAGCACGACTGGGTTGTCGGCGTTGGGCTCGTTCTCTTCTCTTGCCGGGGCTCGACGAACCAGCTCTCCACGAGCTGCGATTAGATCAATAGTGATTTGATCACACAGTTCCTCTAGTGCACTTACATAGCGCACTAGGTGCAACAATGCAGGATCCGTCTCGTGATCTCCGTTGGCAACTTGGGGTGGTCTACCATACCCTTCACGTCTGTGGTAGAAGTGGAACGAGCGACAGTTAACTCTGGGCGACAAGTGCCGGAGATGAACTATAGCTTCTCGAGCAGCTAGCTGGATGGCTTGAAGCTTAAAGGAAGTTGTCCTTCCGGTGAACCTGTAGGGGCGCTCGGGCTCTAGACCCCTACCATAGATGTGTACAGTGGCCCAGAATTGACGGCTCTCACCGCTCATGGGTCCTTGGTACACAACATATTCTGGGGGCTCTTCTAACGCATAGGCACGACGGGTGAGGTTTGCGAGTATGGTCACAAAGCCTCCAAGGTTGGTTGCTGTGGTCTCATTGTGCACGACAGGGCCAGGCATTGTGGCTTGGTTTGGGGTAGAGGCTGTGCTGTGCTATGTTGGGACTAGTGTGCCCCTTTTTATAGGAAAAGGGGACGGAGTCTTCCTTCGCACGCTTGCGAGAAAGGACTATTTAGGGGCCGGTCACTGGCGCATGAGTGACAGGTTAGGTTGATAGGTTGGGCACCGACTGCCAAAAAGGTGTTGGGTCACTGTGTGGCTATCTTGCACGAGAAGCTTGGCTGGGGTTTGGTTATGGTTTGGTGGGTCGGTTTGCCTAAGTTTATAGACCCGGCTAAGATAGGATTAGCCAATGGTCAGCCTGGCTCTGATACCAAGTCTGTCACGACCGGGTTTTCCAGATATAAATTTCCAGAAAAGACCGTCGTGCTCATCAGCCCCAGGATTACTGTTAGCTGATGAGGCTCCAACTTGATACAGAAATTCCAAGCAAAATACAACATATGTAGTACAAGACCATTCTGGCCTGTGAGTACAACAATTAGGTTTCTAGTGGCCGATGGTGGAAGCGGTTTGTGAGACATCAGTGTCTATGGGACTCCATTTCCCACAGGAACAGCTGACCAGGTTAACTCCTATCTTCGCGAGGCTGCTATCACCGTTGCTTAGGTCTCAAGGCTGTCATCGCCACGCTCCTCTCCAAGCAAGCAATCTGGCCAAGACAATAGCCAGGGACAAGCTAGTGAGTACTTTGAATGTACTCGCAAACATTAGGAACACAGGTATAATATAATTGATAATCATGCACGGAAAAATTTTATGATCACATCGTCAGTCACAAATAAAAATGTCTTTTATGCATGCAAGCAGGTTATTTATATGCAACATGAATAAGCAATAATAGAGAGAGAACGAAATGCCGCGGTCGGGCGTCTGAGCGACACCACATGAAGGGCTTTAAAAGAAGTGCCACAGTCGGGCATCTGAGCGACACCACATAAAGGGCTTAAAAATAAATGCCACAGTCGGGCGTCTAAGCGACACCACATAAAGGGCTTAAAAAGAAATGCCACAGTCGGGCGTCTGAGCGACACCACATAAAGGGCTTAAAAAGAAATTGCCACAGTCGGGCGTCTAAGCGACACCACGTAAAGGGCTTAAAAAGAAATGCCACAGTCGAGCGTCTGAGCGACACCACATAAAGGGCTTTAAAAGAAATGCCACAGTCGGGCGTCTGAGCGACACCACATAAAGGGCTTAAAAAGAAATGCCACAGTCGGGCGTCTAAGCGACACCACATAAAGGGCTTAAAAAGAAATGCCACAGTCGGGCGTCTGAGCGACACCACATAAAGGGCTTTAAAAGAAATGCCACAGTCGGGCGTCTGAGCGACACCACATAAAGGGCTTAAAAAGAAAGGCCATAGTCGGGCGTCTAAGCGACACCACATAAAGGGCTTAAAAAGAAATGCCATAGTCGGGCGTCTGAGCGACACCACATAAAGGGCTTACAAAATAAATAATCACAACGAATATCCAGGAGGTAGAACCGTCCCAGGGATACTTAATAATATAATTAATGCAAAGGGTTAGTCCATCACAAAATAATAATCATGGTTCTCACAAGTCACCAGTCGGTATCCAAGTTTGGTTTAACAATATCTCCTCCGAAGACCGACACTAAGACCAACACTTGACCCATCCCAGACTGTAATCCTTAACCATGGACACGGCTATTCGAATAGGTTTTAATCTCTGCAGAGGGTGTACTCTTTACCCACGAGTAACGGATTCCTTTAGTCCATCGGGACTAATTCCGTCTACGGTCTTTTAGTTAAAAACACACCTAACTTGCACACACCAGCTTAACTCACCGGTGTCTGGAATCACCCACGACACTTGTTAAGCAAAACTCTAAGTGGGGAGGCTACAACCTCGCATAGCATGGGATCAAATTTATATCGCGCGCTCTAAGGGGTGGCCTCCCCTCTCGGTCCCAACCGGAAACACCCATGCCCCCGGACCAGGTGGCATGCCTACCGGCTACAACCGATATCTTCCACCATGGCCTCTCTGTACGGTGTTCGCTTGAAAGGGGTTGACGACTTACTGAACCATACCCTACCTGTGGCAGGGACAAGTGGTAGTACATAGCAAGTATGGGGGTTACTGGAAACAAGACTCGGTCTGCGGTCAACTCAGGAGTTTTATAAGTTCCCTGCATGACATGTAACAAATATATTTCAATCAACAAAATCACCACTCAATATACCTTACCATGCCATGCCGGACATAACCGTCCCGACGGGGACCGGCGACAAGCTCACGCCTACCCAAGGCCGAGGCTTTCCCGGATTCCTTTCCGGCATGCATGCAAGGCACATGAGGACGATTACCATCACAATAATATTCATTTCCAACAGCAAGGAAATCACTAATATGCTTCCATGCAAATGATCATGTCACATGAAATAACAAGTCCTCTGAAATAAGGTGGTGTTATAAACGTGTCAAATAACACACCAAAAACATTATGCCAGGGTTCAGAATGCTTGCCTTTAAGTTGTGGAGGGGTGAGGTGCTCTCCAAAACTTTTGAAAGTTTCTTCTCTCTCTCCAAAATCCTATTTTAAAATATATTTGAATTAACACACATTTCAAAACAGTACAAAAAAGTTGTTTGAAATTTTTTCAAATAAATCTTATAATAAACTAGACCAAATTTGAGGAAGGTAGGAAAAAGAATCAACTCATTTGGAGTTATATTTAAAAAGTTATATCCAGTCAAAGATTTGGTCAAATTTGTTTTAAAAAAAATAGAAAAAGAAAACGTTTCAAACGAGATTACGCTTTCGGTGCAGAGGAGGCGTACTTGAGGCTTTACGCCTCCAGTTAACCACGTGGACCGGCGCTGGGTCTCTGATGGTGGGCCCACCTGGCCCACTGGTCAGGTTTGACCAGTTGCCCGCGTCGTCTCCCTCCTCTGCCCGAGTGGAGCGGGGCTCCGGCGATCATCGCCGGCGAACGGTGGCTCCGTTCGGAAAGCTGAGGCCACCAATGGATTCAGGGGGCCGAGGTGGTTACTCCGGTAGTCGTAGGGTCGTCGGAGGTGGAGGATATCGCCGGCGGCGAGCTCCACGGCAGAGGGAAGCTTCGGGAGCAAGATGGATTTGGGGCTACGGTGGTTCCCGATCAAAATTGAGTAGGGGGATGGGTTCACGGGAGGATGAGGAAGTTTCTGGCGAAGAGAATGGAGAGGGGGAGGCCCTGGTGGTGCCGGAATGGCCGGGGCAGTGGCGGCGGCAGGAGTTACCGGAGATGGGGAAGAAAGCTCTCCTGGGTCGATTGGCGAGCTGGGGAAGCGTCATTGGGGTGGCCTGAGGTTGCCAGTGTGCGGGAACGGCCCGGGGCGTCCATTTATAAGCGAGGCAAGGCGGTTCCGCGGCGGCCATGGATAAGCTTCCGACGAACCGACGTTCTGTAGCAGCAGGGCATCGTGGCGGCGACGAGCGCTAGAGGACATGGCTGCGGATGAGCTTGCGCTGTTCCAGGGGCCAGGTGGCGAGCGGAGGAAGGTTTGGCGGCGCCGACATGCGCAGAGGCTGTCGGGCGGCGGCGGCTAGCGCTTGGCCTGCCGGGCGCGGCGAGGGGCGGCTTGGCACGTAGCTGTGAGAAGGGGAGCACGTGGCGTGATGCCGCGGAGCGAGCCAAAGCCGTGGGGCCAGCGTGTCGGCTCGGCGCACGGGTCGTGCAATACGCGCGCTCTGGACGCGTCCCGTGCACGCACTGAGTGTGCTCGACGAAATGCCAGAATAGGCTAGGGGTCGCGATTGAGGCTGGGGGTTAACAGGTCTAGGTTTGGGCTTGCAAGGAGATCAGTGGACAAGCTGGTTTGGTCAGGGGATCAGGTTCACAGTGCAAACCAAAAATTCATGCCAAAACAGATCCTGCCCATAAGGTGTTTGGCAAAATGCCAAGGGCACTTAGGCAAGTCTTGGAGTGGTCAAAAACTCCAGATGGTGGTCTCTTTAGATGCAAGAGAGAGTGGTGAGGTTAGTTGGCCAAAAGCAGAAACTTGTTAGTGCAAGTTTTGCAAAACTTCAATTCTGGACAGGAAATAAATGACATTATTTCATGAACCAAAAATAATCCAATGGGTGCATGCTCCTGGATTTAGAGGTTTGGTAGGGCTGTCCACAAGTAGGAGAAAGCACAAGGTCATTGGAGCAAAATTTAATAGGGTTGCAGTAGAAATCACAAGGTTGGACCAGAATGAAGATGAGGTTGATTCACTCAAAATTTTCAAATAATAGCACTAGGTTTTTGCATAAAGTTGATTCATATGCTACTACCAACATCCCATAATTTTGGTGGAGGCCAGAAAGAAATATTTAAATGGGTTGTAGTGCAAATTGCACTCTGGACCAGAGAAGAAAAATTGAGTGTAGAGCTCAAAATATTTCATGAATAAAATATATTTTTGGATAAAAATGATTTGAAAACATCACATGACATCTCCAAATTTTGGTTAGAATTTTAGGTGAATTTATCAAATGGTTGTAGTTCAATTATGGCCATATAACCTTGAAAAACCATTTTCAAGAAAGTAAAGATCAAGCAACTTAATTATTTAATTAGTTATATTAAATAAGGGAAAGTTTCTCTTGAGAGATTAAATATGTCCAATGACATATTTGAAAAGTTTTCACTTTGGGAAAAACTCATCATAACAGGGAAGGAAATGATTTAAAAATCAAAATGGAGCTCAGAAATTCAAAGTTTTAATTCCTGGAAATTTTTTTAATTCATAAAACAAGGCCAAAAATTTGGGGTGTCACAGGCTCTGAGGCCCGCACCGTGCCGCCCCTGCTCCCCGAGCTCCAGATCGGGAGAGGGAGATCCCGATCCGAGCTCCTCCGCCGCTCTGCCCCGTCACCCCGCGGACCTCGCCGGACTTGCTCCTGCCGACGAGTACCAGGCCGGACCCCGCCGCCCCGCTCTTACTTCCCTGTCTATCTCCTTCTCCTCCCTCCTATCATGTCTCCCTCTCTCCCGTTCTACAGGAGCCACCGCCACCATGGATGAATGCGAGCCGAGCTCGCCGTCGCCGGATCTTCACCACCGCGGCCGGAAACGGACGGATCCCGTCCGGATCCACACCTCAGGGGCCTCCTCTGCTCCTCCCCGATGTCAAGCCTTGCGCCGCCTTGCCCAACGTCGCCGGCGGCCGGGTATAGCTGCGCCTCGTCCCCAGCTTCGGGCTGGGAGGCGCTCGCTGGTGCCCGTTGACCCAGCCGGCCCATGTCCGTCCAGCGCCAAGGCCGGCCCAACACCAAGACGCCAAGGCTCGGTTCCCTAAAGCCCAACGTGAGGAAGCCCACCTCCTGTTTTGCTCCTGTGTAGCCTAGTTCGGGCTAGTTTTGGCCCGACTCCTGTTTTTTTCCTGAGGAGTGATTTATCTATTTTTCCAGTTAAAAACAGTTTTGCTGAAGACCCCCAAAGCATCATGCATTTAATAACTGTTGAACCGTGCATCGGATTAAAACAAACTTAATATGAAACTTGCTTAGAATTTCATCCAGTTTGATAATTTGCCACTTTCATCTATGTTTGAAATGCTTACAATGATGTTTGGTTAAATTTACTCCTATGCCATGTTAAAATGATTTAATTCATAACTTAATAACTGTAGCTCAGTTTTAAGCAAACTTTATATGTATTTGGGGTAGAAAAATGCCTAGTTTAACGTGGTGACCTTACTTTGCATGTTAAACAACTCTAAAATTGTGTTTAGGGCAGAACAGTACCAAACCTAATATATGCACATGAGGAGTTTCCGGACTTGTTGTCTTGTTGTTTCGGCCTCATTTAAACTTGCCTATATAGATAGTTTCATTATGCTTCATCTCTTGCCATGTTTAACAAAATTTAATATTGTTGGGTACATAAACAAGATCGAAACTAAATAACTTGAATGTGGTGTTTCGTCAATATGCAACTCGTTGCATATTGAGCTCCACTTAATTTGTAGGATTGTTTTGTGCATTTTGCCATGCCATGTTTCATTAAACCGGACATGGATCATACTTGTTTGTGCATCATGCCATGTTCATGTGTTGGTTGTTTACTATGATGTGTGTTTCTTTCCGGTGTTGCTTCTTCGGGTTGGTTCCGATAACGTCGTGCTTGTGAGGATCCGCTCGACTACGTCCGTTTATCTTCTTCATGGACTCGTTCTTCTTCCTTGTGGGATTTCAGGCAAGATGACCATAACCTCGAAATCACTTCTATCTTTGCTTGCTAGATGCTCGCTCTTTTGCTATGCCTATGCTGCGATACCTGCCACTTGCTTATCATGCCACCCATATTGTTAAACCAAGCCTCTAACCCACCTTGTCCTAGCAAACCATTGTTTGGCTATGTTACCGCTTTGCTCAGCCCCTCTTATAGCGTTGTTAGTTGCAGGTGAAGATTGAAGTTTGTTCCTTGTTGGAACATGGAGATGTTGTTCCTTGTTTGGAATATGTTTACTTGTTGGGATATCACAATATATCTTATTTAATTAATGCATCTATATACTTGGTAAAGGGTGGAAGGCTCGACCTTATGCGTGGTGTTTTGTTCCACTCTTGCCGCCCTAGTTTCTGTCATATTGATGTTATGTTCCCGGATTTTGCGTTCCTTACGCGGTTGGGCTATTATGGGAACCCCTTGACAGTTCGCCTTGAATAAAACTCTTCCAGCAATGCCCAACATTGGTTTTACCATTTGCCACCTAGCCTTTTCTTTTCCCTTCGGAGTCGCGCTCCTGAGGGTCATCATTATTTTACCCCCCCGGGGCTAGTGCTCCTCTGAGTGTTGGTCCAAACTAGAGTCATGTGCAGTGCCCCCTCGCGGAAACTCGAGGTTTGGTTTTAGTTGTATGGAGAGATCATCTGAGTGTGCCCTGAGAACGAGATATGTGCAGCTCCTATCGGGATTTGTCGGCACATTTGGGCAGTGTTGCTGGATTTGTTTTACCTTTGTCAAAATGTCTTGTAACTGGGATTCCGAGTCTGATCGGGTCTTCCCGCTAGAAGGAATATCCTTCATTGACCGTGAGAGCTTGTCATGGGCTAAGTTGGGACACCCATGCAGGGATTTGAACTTTCGAAAGCCATGCCCGCGGTTATGGGCAGATGGGAATTTGTTAATGTCCGGTTGTAGAAAACCTGATGTTGACCTTAATTAAAATGCATCAACCGCGTGTGTAACCGTGATGGTCTCTTCTCGGCGGAGTCCGGGAAGTGAACACGGTGTTGGAGTAATGCTTGACGTAAGTAGACTTGGATCACTTCTTGATCATACTTTTATCGACCGTGCTTTGCCTTCTCTTCTCGCTCTCATTTGCGTATGTTAGCCACCATATATGCTAGTCGCTTGCTGCAGCTCCACCTCTTACCTTTTACCTTACCCATAAGCTTAAATAGTCTTGATCACGAGGGTGTGAGATTGCTGAGTCCCCGTGACTCACAGATACTTCCAAAACCAGCTTGCAGGTGCCGTTGAACCGTGCAGATGATGCAACCGAGCTCAAGGAGGAGCTCAATGAAGATCTTGTCCTTTGTGTTGTTTCATTCTAGTTGATCAGTAGTGGAGCCCAGTTGGGGTCGATCGGGGATCTGTGTAGCATTTGGGGTAGTTTTCTTTTATTTTGGCTCCGTAGTTGGGCCCTGATTGTATCTGGATGATGTAATGCTTTATCCATGTAATTGTGTGAAGTGGCGATTGTAAGCCAACTATGTATCTTTTTCCCTTATGTGTTACATGGGTTGTGTGAAGATTACCTCACTTGCAACATTGCTTTCAATGCGGTTATGCCTCTTAGTCGTGCTTCGACACGTGGGAGATATAGCCGCATCGAGGGCGTTACAAGTTGGTAATCAGAGCCTTCCCCGACCTTAGGAGCCCCACTGCTTGATCGTTTTTAGCAGTTGTTGTTGAGTCTAGAAAAATGTTTTGAGTCATTAGGAATTATATATTGGAGAGTTTAGGAATTCTTTTTACTCCCTAGTCCCTTCATCGCTCTGGTAAGGCATCCTGACATAGAGTTTTGACTCTTCTCTTCTCAAATTTCACTAAAAAAAATTTAGGATCACGCGGGTATCTTGGAATCATTCCGATCGATTTGTGACGAGAACATTGTTCTTGGTGCCTCCTGTCATTTAGGGGTTGTGGCAGTGTCCCGGGGAGTTGAGCTCCGAGGTGTTGTCGTCATAATTTTATTGTTGCAGTTCTGGAATACCTGAGTTTAGTTTCGCCGACATTGAAAATCTCTTTTATGCAGTTGTTGGTGAGATAACCTCGACGCCACCCAGTACTGGGGCGGGAGTTCGGGAGTATTGCCATAACTTGTATAACGGATGCTTTTCGAAGGTTGAGGTAGACGATTTCCGATGGTTTCTTGGTTTTGTGTTGAAGGATGGATACAGCTGGATGTAGGATTTGCTAGTTTTGGGCGAGATATTATGCTTCCCCTGTATCCCCAACACCTGATTGCATAACCGGAAAATTTTGGGAGTTTATAAGTGGGAATTCAAGTAGCTCTTAGGATATCTTTCCGACAGATGTATGATATGAAATTGGGGTTCGACGTCTAGTGGTCCGCCTATCCACGGTTGGTTTTACAGTGGTCTCGTTGTGTCTTAAAGAGTCCTTGGCTATGCTGACTCGGGGACGCTTCGTATGTCATGTGCACTGCCTGTACATGATGGTGCTATACGATCGAGCCCGTGTAGGCCCCACCACGAAAACTTCGGACGAAATCTCTATCATATGTTTGTTCCGGCTTATTCTGCAAGCCAATCCTTTGTTTTGTTTTGAGTTGTGGTATCCGAGTTGCTTCGAAGTCAAATGTTGATTCCATACCTTCTCTAAATGGTGTTCTCATACTCCGAGGTGAATACCAATCCTTCTTGATCATCAAGATTGTTTTGTCAATCCTTTTTTCACCGGCGTGATTCTCTTCAAGTGGATCCGATCACTTCAACATTCGCAAGATCAATTATCAGTTCTTCTCAATGGTGTTTGTGCCATCCGTCCCCAAGTTGCCTTTGTTTTCCCGCCCACCCACCCTTTTTCTTCAAGGAATCCGATGTTTTAATCAAGTATCCTTTATATTCTTGTGAAGTCTCTCCATTCCTTTTCCGTCAATGTTCTTATCCGGTGATTCTCAGGAAGATTCTAATGGAGCTTCAAGTTCGTCATTCTTCATTCTTTTCATCTTCGATGAATTCAATTCAAGCTTTGTCAATTATATCCTTTCCTCGTTGCAAATACTTTCTCATGCCAGTACACCTCTTAATCATCCATTTCTCTCTATTCAATTCTTCCGGAGTGCTCAAGATATCTCGAAGATTCGTGTTTTCCACTCTGCTTTCGTTCAAGCTCTTTCGAGGATGTTATCTCATTCAAGCCATTTAATTCAACCGGTGCATTCTCCTTTTCTAGTAATCATTTCAACGGTGTTTCTTTTGAGTGAGCCCTAACCCACAGGTCTTTTCCCAGGATCTTACCTGACTCTTCTAATTTTACCGGAGTTATTCTTAAATTTTTCAAAGTTTGACGTAAGAATGAATTGTCATCAGTCAAATGTATTTCTCCAAGATATTTCAAAATTCTTTTCATCGTTGGCTCAACCTTTCCATTTATCATCCCGAAGCACCTCTACAATTATTGGTGGTGTTTCTCGTCGTCATTCTCAGATTTTGAAGAACGACGAAGAGTTTTACCTCCATATCTTATCCGTTCTCTTAGAGATTCGTGATTCTAGTTCGAGCCCATCCTCTCATAATTTTTTTGATTGTCAAAATTCTTTTCACCTATCCGAAGCAATCCAAGAGTCTTCTCGGTTTGATTATCTGGAGTCCATCATTTCAGGTTTATTCATTCTCAGCTTTCAGCTATGGTTCTCCAAATCTTATTGGTGCATCATTCAATATTCTCTAATCAGTTCGTGATCTCTTCGTTCTCTTGTATCTAAACTCTCTCATGTATCTTCGTTCATTTGCTAATCCTTCCCGGTGTTTCTTCATGTTTTATTCGTTCCTTTTCAATTCTTACGGTGGTCCGTGCAAGATTCCTTTTCTTTCGTTATCTTATCAATTTATTCGTTGTTCCAATCCTACCGGTGGTTCATGGAAGACCTTTCCATGTTGACGCTATATCTATCTCAATCCTCCCTATGAGAATAAGTAGTATGCCAAATCCGTTGCTTGTCATCAATTTAAATTGGTGAAGGATACGCATAACATAATACTTATTCTTGTTTATCCAAGTGATTAATTCCCTATTCCGGAGGTTCATCATATTCTCGATTCAAGTTGTCCATCTTTGTTTTCTGGAGCTCCAAGTTATTTCAATTATATCACCACGGAGGTCCATCTAATCATTGCAAGGTTTCACCTTGTGTTTTCAAATTCTCTTTCCTTTCGTTTGATCTTCCTTTTGTTTTTCGGAGTTCTTCATGGAGGCTCAACATGATGGTTCATCAAGGATTTAAATTTCCTTCTCCAAGTGTTCATTGAGATTCTTTTCAAAGGAGCTCTAGCTTTCTCCATCTTGCTATCCGGAGTGCTTTTCTTTCTACCGTATCTTTGGAGGTGGTTTTACATCATTCTTGATAATTTGAGTTCATGCTTCATGATTCACACATTGTTAAGAATGAGGTATTTTAAATCCATCAACCTATTCGTTGGAATGGTTTTGGGTTATATTTCACCTAAAGCCTTCCCTGAGGATTGTTGCTATCCATGGTGCTTATAAAGGACCCAAGATCTTCTTTATCCTCCCGGTGAAATAGTTTCTCGTCTCCTTGTTGATATCAATCCAATTCTGCTTCCCGTGAGTGGCAGGTTGACACCTCATAATTTGAGATGTATCCCATAAACCATATCAAGCTTATTCTTTTCGTTGTTGGTTTTCCAACAACTCCGTTCTAGCATTTGTTGTAAGCGTGCTCTCTCAAGATCTTGTTTCCCTTTGTTCCAGAGGCATTGTGATGTTGCTCTCTCCAACCCATCTTCTTGCTTTGTCAGGATCATGTTCTTTTCGTCCTTATCCTTTTAACCGGAGTGTCGTTCCCTCTTTTCAAGTTCTATCATCTTATCAAGTTTTACCTCCCGTCTAAACCGGAGTGCTGTCTGAAATCTTTCTTACCCCTTGTGCCATTCTTTCAATAGTTCCGGAGGTAGTGTGTTGTGATTTCATCAAGTATCTTCTCATCTTACCAAGTTCTTATTCAATTCCTTTTCTTCTCAACCGGAGTGCTACTCGAAGTTGTTCTTCCTTGTCCCTCTTTTCTAACGGAGTGTCTTCAACTTTGTTCACCTTAGTTGTATTCTTTTCTCGATTTTGTTCAACCTCGCAAGGTTCTTTGGTTTCACTCGTTTGCCAAAGGAGCAACTTAGTTTTACCTCTTCTCTTTCTTTTCCGTTGTCCCTCCGGTGCCATTCTAGATCTCGGGACGAGATCCTCTCGTAGTGGTGGAGTGTTGTAATGCCCCGAGACCGATGTGCCAGGTGTCCTCCAGTTATTCGCTGTTGTTGCCTTGTCTTTGCTTGCATGTCATGCATTTCATATCATGTCATCATGTGCATTGCATCATCATGTTTTCGAAACTTGCATCCGTCCCGGTCTCCTCGTTCCTTCCGTTGTCCGTTCGGAGCCCAGACACACTTGCACGCGCCCGAGGCATGTCCGAAATAGTATTTTATAAGTGACCGGAAAATGTTCTCGGATTGGGGTGAAAGTTGGCATGCGGTGTTGTTTTAGTGTAGGTAGGCCGCCTACCAAGTTTCATCGCACTCGGAGTTCGTTTGACGCCCCAACAGATAACTATAGCGGCATTATAGCCGGACAAACATCGGACGTTTTCGGTCTCCGGAAACAGTTGCCGGGCTGCACTCCTCTCCTCTCATCTCAGCCCAACCTCTTTCCACAACCCACCTGCAACCCTCCTAAACCCCCCTCCGTTCCGGACCGTCAGATCGCGATCGGAGGCTCCGAAACGCTCCTAAAACCCCCCTAAACCCAAACCCTAGCCATCCCTGCCTATATATGGACAACCCCCCTTCCAAATTTGGGCAGCCTAGCCCTTCCCCTACCTCCCTGCCGCCTCCCTCCTCAAATTCCGTGCCACCAGCCGCCTTCCCCCTCCACATCCGGCGCCAGCCACCTCACCAGTGCCACTTGGCGAGCCCCCATTGGCCTGCGCCGCTGCAACCACCGCATCTAGCCATCCAGGGCGTGCCACGTGGCCTCCCTGCCCCGCTCCTATCGCCCCGCGCCGCCAGGCCCGCTCCAGGCCCGCCCGGGCCCTGATCTGGGCTCTGAGGCCCGTACCGCGCCACCCCTGCTCCCTGAGCTCCAGGTCAGGGGAGGGAGATCCCGATCCGAGCTCCTCCGCCGCTCTGCCCCGTCACCCCGCGGACCTCGCCGGACTTGCTCCTGCCGACGAGTACCAGGCCGGACCCCGCCGCCCCGCTCTTACTTCCCTGTCTATCTCCTTCTCCTCCCTCCTCTCACGTCTCCCTCTCTCCCGTTCTACAGGAGCCACCGCCGCCATGGATGAACGCGAGCCGAGCTCGCCGTCGCCGGATCTTCACCACCGCGGCCGGAAACGGACGGATCCCGTCCAGATCCGCACCTCAGGGGCCTCCTCTGCTCCTCCCCGATGTCAAGCCTTGCGCCGCCTTGCCCAACGTCGCCGGCGGCCGGGTATAGCTGTGCCTCGTCCCCAGCTTCGGGCTGGGAGGCGCTCGCTGGTGCCCATTGACCCAGCCGGCCCACGTCCGTCCAGCGCAAGGTCGGCCCAACACCAAGACGCCAAGGCTCGGTTCCCTAAAGCCCAACATGAGGAAGCCCACCTCCTGTTTTGCTCCTGTGCAGCCTAGTTCGGGCCAGTTTCGGCCCAACTCCTGTTTTTTTCCTGAGGAGTGATTTATCTATTTTTCCAGTTAAAAACAGTTTTGCAAAAAAAACCCCAAGCATCATGCATTTAATAACTGTTGAACCGTGCATCGGATTAAAACAAACTTAATATGAAACTTGCTTAGATTTTCATCCAGTTTGATAATTTTCCACTTTCATCTATGTTTGAAATGCTTAAAATGACGTTTGGTTAAATTTACTCCTATGCCATGTTAAAATGATTTAATTCATAACTTAATAACCGTAGCTCGGTTTTAAACAAACTTTATATGTATTTGGGGTAGAAAAATGCCTAGTTTAATGTGGTGACCTTACTTTGCATGTTAAACAACTCTAAAATTGTGTTTAGGGCAGAACAGTACCAAACCTAATATATGCACATGAGGAGTTTCCGGACTTGTTGTCTTGCTGTTCCGGCCTCATTTAAACTTGCCTAGATAGATAGTTTCATTATGCTTCATCTCTTG
Organism: Triticum urartu; assembly: GCF_056163025.1. Classification (NCBI taxonomy): domain Eukaryota; kingdom Viridiplantae; phylum Streptophyta; class Magnoliopsida; order Poales; family Poaceae; genus Triticum; species Triticum urartu. The sequence continues at coordinate 262,609,830 of NC_141879.1, forward strand.
CCATGTTTAACAACATTTAATATTGTTGGGTATATAAACAAGATCGAAACTAAATAACTTGAATGTGGTGTTTCGTCAATATGCAACTCGTTGCATATTGAGCTCCACTTAATTTGTCGGATTGTTTTGTGCATTTTGCCATGCCATGTTTCATTAAACCAGACATGCATCATATTTGTTTGTGCATCATGCCATGTTCATGTGTTGGTTGTTTACTATGATGTGTGTTTCTTTCCGGTGTTGCTTCTTCGGGTTGGTTCCGATAACGTCGTGCTTGTGAGGATCCGTTTGACTACGTCTGTTTGTCTTCTTCATCGACTCGTTCTTATTCCTTGCGGGATTTCAGGCAAGATGACCATACCCTCGAAATCACTTCTATCTTTGCTTGCTAGATGCTCGCTCTTTTGCTATGCCTATGTTGCGATACCTACCACTTGCTTATCATGCCACCCATATTGTTGAACCAAGCATCTAACCCACCTTGTCCTAGCAAACCGTTGTTTGGCTATGATACCTCTTTGCTCAGCCCCTCTTATAGCGTTGTTAGTTGCAGGTGAAGATTGAAGTTTGTTCCTTGTTGGAACATGGAGATGTTGTTCCATGTTTGGAACATGTTTACTTGTTGGGATATCACAATATATCTTATTTAATTAATGCATCTATATACTTGGTAAAGGGTGGAAGGCTCGGCCTTATGCCTGGTGTTTTGTTCCACTCTTGCCGCCCTAGTTTCCGTCATATCGGTGTTATGTTCCCGGATTTTGCGTTCCTTACGCGGTTGGGCTATTATGGGAACCCCTTGACAGTTTGCCTTGAATAAAACTCTTCCAGCAATGCCCAACATTGGTTTTTCCATTTGCCACCTAGCCTTTTCTTTTCCCTTCAGAGTCGTGCTCCTGAGGGTCATCATTATTTTACCCCCCCGGGCCAGTGCTCCTCTGAGTGTTGGTCCAAACTAGAGTCCTGTGCAGTGCCCCCTCGGGGAAACTCGAGGTTTGGTTTTAGTTGTATGGAGAGCTCATCTGAGTGTGCCCTGAGAACGAGATATGTGCAGCTCCTATCGGGATTTGTCGGCACATTCGGGCGGTGTTGCTAGATTTTTTTTACCTTTGTCGAAATGTCTTGTAACCGGGATTCCGAGTCTGATCGGGTCTTCCTGCTAGAAGGAATATCCTTCTTTGACCGTGAGAGCTTGTCATGGGCTAAGTTGGGACACCCCTGTAGGGATTTGAACTTTCGAAAGCTGTGCCCGCGGTTATGGGCAGATGGGAATTTGTTAATGTCCGATTGTAGAAAACCTGAAGTTGACCTTAATTAAAATGCATCAACCACGTGTGTAACCGTGATGGTCTCTTCTCGGCGGAGTCCGGGAAGTGAACACGGTGTTGGAGTAATGCTTGACATAAGTAGACTTGGATCACTTCTTGATCATACTTTTATCGACCGTGCTTTGCCTTCTCTTCTCGCTCTCATTTGCGTATGTTAGCCACCATATATGCTAGTCGCTTGCTGCAGCTCCACCTCTTACCTTTTACCTTACCCATAAGCTTAAATAGTCTTGATCACGAGGGTGTGAGATTGCTGAGTCCCCGTGACTCACAGATACTTCCAAAACCAGCTTGCATGTGCCATTGAACCGTGCAGATGACGCAACCGAGCTCAAGGAGGAGCTCAATGAAGATCTTGTCCTTTGTGTTGTTTCGTTCTAGTTGATCAGTAGTGGAGCCGAGTTGGGGTCGATCGGGGATCTGTGTAGCATTTGGGGTAGTCTTCTTTTATTTTGGCTCCGTAGTCGGGCCCTGATTGTATCTGGATGATGTAATGCTTTATCCATGTAATTATGTGAAGTGGCGATTGTAAGCCAACTATGTATCTTTTTCCCTTATGTGTTACATGGGTTGTGTGAAGATTACCTCACTTGCGACATTGCTTTCAATGCGGTTATGCCTATTAGTCGTGCTTCGACACGTGGGAGATATAACCACATCGACGGCATTACACCTTCCCATACAACCGATGGCTTAAACGGCCTCTCCAAAAAGATGTTGGGGGGGGGGGACCGCGTCGCGTTTTGCGCCGATGCAGGCGAGGATATCTGCCGCCTGATTGTTTTCCCAAGCCACATGGTGAAATTCGAGCCCCTCAAACCGAGCTGGCATCTTTAGGACGGTGTTTCGATAGGCCGCCATCTTCGGATCCTTGGCATCAAAGTCTCCATTTATTTGGGATATTGCGAGGTTCGAATCCCCACACACCTCCAGGCGTTGAATGCCCATGGAGACTGCCATTCGAAGACCATGCAACAGGCTTCATATTCGGCTGCGTTGTTGGAGTCTGTATACAGTATCTGCAGTTCATACTGAACGGTATCTCCGGTTGGGGACGTCAGGACGGCGCCTGCCTCCAGACCGGCCAGCATTTTGGAGCCGTCGAAGTGCATGATCCAATTGGAGTATGCGTCGTACTCTTTAGGGAGTTCGGCTTCTGTCCATTCGGCGACAAAGTCAGCCAATACTTGCGATTTAATGGCTCACCGAGGTTTGTATGTTATGTCGAACGGGAGGAGCTCAATAGCCCATTTGGCAATCCGACCCGTGGCGTCGCGGTTGTTTATAATATCATTAAGTGGCACTTCCGAGGCTACTGTAATTGAACACTCTTGAAAGTAGTGTCACAGCTTCCATGATGCCATGAATAGCGCATAGGCTATCTTTTGATAATGTGGGTACCGTGATTTGCATGGAGTGAGGACGGTGGATACATAGTATACCGGCTTTTGAAGAGGGAATTTATGTCCGTCAGCTTCTTGTTCGACGACGAGCACTGCGCTTACAACTTGATGAGTTGCCGCAATGTACAACAGCATTGGTTCGCCGATGTTTGGCGCAGCCAGGATTGGGTTGGTTGCCAGTATGGCTTTTATTTCTTCCAATCCGGCTGTGGCAGCATCCGTCCACTCGAAGTGTTCGGTGCGCCGAAGGATGCGATAAAGGGGTAATGCCTTTTCTCCTAAGCGGGAGATAAAGCAGCTTAGAGCCGCCACACATCCAGTTAGTTTCTGGATTTGTTTGAGGTCCGTTGGGATAGCCAACTTTGACAGAGCTCGGATTTTGGACGGATTAGCTTCAATTCCTCTACTGGAGACAATGAAGCCCAGGAGCTTTCCGGCTAGTACGCCGAAAACGCATTTTTCCGGATTGAGCTTGATGTCGTATGTTCGGAGGTTGTCGAATGTGAGCCTTAAGTCGTCTATTAGAGAGTCGACGTGTTTGGTTTTAACGACCACATCGTCTACGTATGCCTCTACTGTTTTGCCGATCTGTTTCTCCAGACATGTCTGGATCATGCGCTGATATGTTGCGCCGGCGTTTTTGAGCCCAAAAGGCATTGTGTTGAAACAGAAGGGGCCGTATGGTGTGATAAATGTCGTTGCGGCTTGGTCGGACTCCGCCATCTTGATTTGGTGGTAGCCGGAGTATGTGTCGAGGAAACACAATGACTCGTGTCCTGCGGTAGCATCAATAATTTGATCGATGCGAGGGAGGGGGAAGGGATCCTTTGGGCAAGCCTTGTTGAGGTCCTTCAAATCAACACATAGGCGCCGGGATTTGTCCTTCTTTGGTACCATCACCAGGTTTGCTAGTCAGTCCGGGTGTTTTATTTCTCTAATGAATCCGGCCTCCAATAACTTGGCTAGTTCCTCTCCCATAGCATGTCCCTTAGGTTCAGAGAAACACCAAAGAGCCTGCTTGACCGGCTTGAATCCCGTTAGGATATTGAGTCTATGCTCGGCCAGCCTACGTGGGATTCCTGGCATGTCTGAGGGGTGCCAGGCGAATATGTCCCAATTCTCGCGCAGGAACTCTCATAGTGCGGCGTCCACGGCGGGGTTTAACGGTGCCCCGATGGAGGTTGTTTTTGTAGGGTCCGTTGGGTGGACTTGGAATTTGACTATTTCGTTCGCTGGTTTAAAATAGGTGGACTTGGATCTCTTGTCAAGTATTACGTCGTCCCTGTCCACCGTGGAGCGTAGCGTAGTTAATTCCTCGGTCGAGAGGGCTTCAGATAATGCCTCAAGGGCCAATGCGGCTGTTTTGTTTTCGGCGCGGAGTGCTGTGTCCGGATCACTAGCGAGAGTGATGATTCCGTTGGGCCCGGGCATTTTGAGCTTCATGTACCCATAATGGGGTATGGCTTGGAAGATCGTGAATGCCTCCCGTCCTAAAAGGGCATGGTATCCACTACTGAACGGGGCCACTTGGAATGTAATTTCTTCGAACCTATAGTTCTCCGGTGTGCCGAATACCACATCTAGTGTGATTTTCCCAGCACAGTGTGCTTCCCTACTGGGGATGATTCCTCTGAAGTTTGTGCTGCTTTGCTCAATGCGGTTCCAGTCTATTTCCATTTTTTGAAGAGTCTCCTCATAGATGACGTTTAATCCACTGTCGCTGTCCATGAGTACTTTGGTGAGTCGAAAGCCGTCCACAATTGGACTGAGGACCAGTGCAGCTGGTGCTCGGGCAGTTCGGAATTTAGGTTCTTCACTGGCATTTAAGGTAATAGCCGTGTCACTCCATGGATTCGTTGCTGCTACGTGGCAGATTTCGGCGAGGCTGCGGAGTGTTCGCTTGTGCCTATTATTTGATGCGAAGGTTTCAAAAACTGTTAATACCGTATTGTTATCCACGGGATGGTGCTCGGTGGCATTTGGGATAAGAAGATCCTCACCACTTTTGGCCACCTGCCGGAGTATCCAACATGCTCTAAGGCTGTGCGTTGGTATGGTATCCGCTGTGCTATGAATTTTGCAGGGTCCGTTAAGCCATCCCTCCAATACGGTTCCATGCCTTGTAGAGGGTTTTTGTTTATTTGCAACTAACTCGGGTGTCTTATGATAGTGCACCCTTTTACTTCGGACTAGGTGTATATTCTGAGCCGGATTATCCCAAAATTTCGTTTCGGTTTTCCAGGCGCTTTCCATCACACAGTACTTTCATACTATGGACGCCAAGTTAGCGAAGCGTGATATGTCACGGCGACTTAAGGCGTTAAGGATTCCCTTGTCCGTGCAATTATTGCAGAAAAATGTGACTGCGTCTTCCTCGCGACAGCCCTTAACCTTGTTCATCACAAGGAGGAATCTGGCCCAATAATGATGTACTGTTTCATGGGGCTCTTGCCTGATGTGGGAAAGATCGTTTATGTCTGGGTGGGTGGGTGGAATTGAGTCCGAACCCCAACCCAATCTGAGACCCAGGGGCCGAGGTGTTTCCAATATTGGAATTTCGGGTTCCGGTATGTTTCCCGATAAGTCTGGCCCACTGCCTGACTCTAGGTTCAGGGCTTGGGTGATGTCCTCCCGTAAACGGGTATCCGGCTCGGAGAGCTCAGGAATCCGGACATAGTTAGTCCTCAAGATAGAAGAAGAATCGCCGCATTGTTCCTCCACCACCGCAACATGATGGGTGACCGGTGGAGAGTTAATCTCCCTTTGATCGGGTTTAAGCCCAATCCGATCATAGTCCATAGTGACTCCCAAGGCGGCGATGCGATCCAAGAGCTCGTTTAGGGAAGAGAGATCCATTGGATCCATCTGCTCGGCGAATTCCGAGCCGACGTGGAGGTTGTTTTCGATGACCCGAGAAGTCATCGTCGGGGCAGCAGCCGAACAGGCGGTCATGATGAAACTGCCTAGCCGGAGAGTTTGGCCGATAGCCAGGGCTCCCCCGATGGTGATGTTGTTCTTAACAATGAGATGAGGCATCCTTCCTTATGGTGATGACACAGAGGAACTCTCAATGAAAGCACCAATGTCGGTGTCAAAACCGGCGGATCTTGGGTAGGGGGTCCCGAACTGTGCGTCTAAGGCGGATGGTAACAGGAGGCAGGGGACATGATGTTTTACCCAGGTTTGGGCCCTCTTGATGGAGGTAAAACCCTACGTCCTGCTTGATTATTCTTGATAATACGAGTAGTACAAGAGTTGATCTACCACGAGATCGGAGAGGCTAAACCCTAGAAGCTAGCCTATGGTATGATTGTATGTTGTCCTACGGACTAAAACCCTCCGGTTTATATAGACACCGGAGGAGGCTAGGGTTACACAAGGTTGGTTACAAAGGAGGAGATATACATATCCGTACTGCCTAGCTTGCCTTCCACGCCAAGTAGAGTCCCATCCGGACATGGGACGAAGTCTTCAATCTTGTATCTTCATAGTCCAACAGTCCGGCCCAAGGATATAATCCGGCTTTCCGGAGACCCCCTAATCTAGGACTCCCTCACTAGGCCCCTCTGGGGTCTATATAAACCAGAGGGTTTAGTCGGTAGTAACAATCACAATCATACATGCTAGACTTCTAGGGTTTAGCCACAACGATCTCGTGGTAGATCAACTCTTGTAATCCTCATACTCATCAATATCAATCAAGCAGGACGTAGGGTATTACCTCCATCAAGAGGGCCCGAACCTGGGTGAAACATCGTGTCCCCTTCCTCCTGTTACCATCGACCTTAGACGCACAGTTCGGGACCCCCTACCCGAGATCCGCCAGTTTTACACCGACACCGGGAGCAACAACTTGCTTGCTGTTCTTCTTGAAGTTCCCCTTCTTACCTTTGCCCTTTGTCTTGTAACTAGTGGTCTGGTTAACCATCAACATTTGATATTCCTTCTTGATTTCTACCTCCGCAGCCTTACGCATTGCAAAGAGCTCGGGAATTGTCTTTTCCATCCCTTGCATATTATAGTTCATCATGAAGCCTTTATAGCTTGGTGGCAGTGATTCAAGAACTCTGTCAATGACACTATCATCCGAAAGGTTAGCTCCCAGCTGAGTCAAGTGGTTATGGTACCCAGACATTCTGAGTATGTGTTCACTGACAGAACTATTCTCCTCCATCTTGCAGCTATAGAACTTGTTGGAGACTTCATATCTCTCAACCCAGCCATTTGCTTGAAATATTAACTTCAACTCTTGGAACATCTCATATGCTCCATGATGTTCAAAACGTCTTTGAAGTCCCGATTCTAAGCCGTAGAGCATGGCACACTGAACTATCAAGTAGTCATCAGATTTAGCTTGCCAGACATTCATAACGTCCGGTGTTGCTCCTGCAGCAGGCCTTGCACCCAGCGGTGCTTCAAGGACATAATTCTTCTATGCAGCAATAAGGATAATCCTCAAGTTACGGACCCAGTCCGTGTAGTTGCTACCATCATCTTTCAACTTAGCTTTCTCTAGGAACGCATTAAAATTCAAGGGAACGGTAGCACGGGCCATTGATCTACAACAACATAGATACGCCAAAACTATCAGGACTAAGTTCAGGATAAATTTAAGTTCAATTAATCATATTGCCAAAGAACTCCCACTTAGATAGACATCCCTCGAGTCATAAATGATCACCTGATCCATATCAACTGAACCATGTCTGATCATCACGTGAGATGGAGTAGTTTTCAATGGTGAATATCTCTATGTTGATCATATGTACTATATGATTCACGTTCGACCTTTCGGTCTTAGTGTTCCGAGGCCATATCTGCATATGCTAGGCTCGTCAAGTTTAACCCGAGTATTCTGCACGTGCAAAACCGTCTTGCACCCGTTGTATATGAACGTAGAGCTTATCACACCCTTTCGTCATGTGGTGTCTCGGCACGACGAACTATCGCAACTTCAACTCTTGGAACATCTCATATGTTCCATCACGTTCAAAACGTCTTTGAAGTCCTGATTCTAAGCCGTAGAGCATGGCACACTGAACTATCAAGTAGTCATCAGATTTAGCTTGCCAGACATTCATAATGTCCGGTGTTGATCCTGCAGCAGGCCTTGCACCCAGCGGTGCTTCAAGGACATAATTCTTCTATGCAGCAATGAGGATAATCCTCAAGTTATGGACCCAGTCCGTGTAGTTGCTACCATCATCTTTCAACTTAGCTTTCTCTAGGAACGCATTAAAATTCAAGGGAACGGTAGCACGGGCCATTGATCTACAACAACATAGATACGCCAAAACTATCAGGACTAAGTTCACGATAAATTTAAGTTCAATTAATCATATTGCTAAAGAACTCCCACTTAGATAGACATCCCTCGAGTCATATAAATGATCACGTGATCCCTATCAACTAAACCGTGTCTGATCATCACGTGAGATGGAGTAGTTTTCAATGGTGAACATCTCTATGTTGATCATATGTACTATATGATTCACGTTCGACCTTTCGGTCTTAGTGTTCCGAGGCCATATCTGCATATGCTAGGCTCGTCAAGTTTAACCCGAGTATTCTGCACGTGCAAAACCGTCTTGCACCCGTTGTATATGAACGTAGAGCTTATCACACCCTTTCGTCATGTGGTGTCTCGGCACGACGAACTATCGCAACTTCAACTCTTGGAACATCTCATATGCTCCATGACGTTCAAAACGTCTTTGAAGTCCCGATTCTAAGCCGTAGAGCATGGCACACTGAACTATCAAGTAGTCATCAGATTTAGCTTGCCAGACATTCATAACGTCCGGTGTTGCTCCTGCAACAGGCCTTGCACCCAGCGGTGCTTCAAGGACATAATTCTTCTATGCAGCAATGAGGATAATACTCAAGTTACAGACCCAGTCCGTGTAGTTGCTACCATCATCTTTCAACTTAGCTTTCTCTAGGAACGCATTAAAATTCAACGGAACGGTAGCACGGGCCATTGATCTACAACAACATAGATACGCCAAAACTATCAGGACTAAGTTCAGGATAAATTTAAGTTCAATTAATCATATTGCTAAAGAACTCCCACTTAGATAGACATCCCTCGAGTCATATAAATGATCACGTGATCCATATCAACTAAACCGTGTCTGATCATCACGTGAGATGGAGTAGTTTTCAATGGTGCACATCTCTATGTTGATCATATGTACTATATGATTCATGTTTGACCTTTCGGTCTTAGTGTTCCGAGGCCATATCTACATATGCTAGGCTCGTCAAGTTTAACCCGAGTATTCTGCACGTGCAAAACCGTCTTGCACCCGTTGTATATGAACGTAGAGCTTATCACACCCTTTCGTCATGTGGTGTCTCGGCACGATGAACTATCGCAATGGTGCATACTCAGGGAGAACGCCTATACCTTGAAATTTAGTGAGGGATCATCTTATAATGCTGTCGTCGTACTAAGCAAAATAAGATGCATAAAAACATAAACATCACATGCAATCAAAATATGTGACATGATATGGCCATCATCATCTTGTGCCTTTGAGCTCCTTCTCCAAAGCGCCATCATGATCTCCATCGTCACCGGCTTGACACCTTGATCTCCATCGTAGCATCGTTGTCGTCTTGCCAATTATTGCTTCTACGACTATCACTACCGCATAGTGATAAAGTAATGCAATTACATGGCGATTTCATTTCATACAATAAAGCGACGACCATAAGGCTCCTGCGAGTTGCCGATAACTTTTACAAAACATGATAATCTCATACAATAACTTATATCACATCATGTATTGACCATATCGCATCACAACAAGTCCTGCAAAAACAAGTTAGACGTCCTCTACATTGTTGTTGCAAGTTTTTACGTGGCTGCTACGGGATTCTAGCAAGAACCGTTCTTACTTGCGCATCAAAACCACAACGACTTTTCGTCAAGTGTGTTGTTTTAACCTTAAAAGGACCGGCTGTAGTCAAATTCGATTCAAATAAAGTTGGAGAAACAGACACCCGCCAGCCACCTTTATGCAAAACAAGTTGCATGGCTGTCGGTGGAACCGGTCTCATGAACGTAGTCATGTAAGGTTGGTCCGGTCCGCTTCATCCAACAATGCGGCCAAATCAAAATAAGACGTTGGTGGTAAGCAGTATGACTATTATCACCCACAACTCTTTGTGTTCTACTCATGCATATCATCTACGCATAGACCTGGCTCTGATACCACTGTCAGGGAACGTAACATGCAATTTCAAAAAAATTCCTACGATCATGCAAGATCTATCTAGGATATGCATAGCAACAAGAGGGGAGAGTGTGTCCACGTACCCTCGTAGACCAAAAGCGGAAGCGTTAGGTTAACGCGGTTGATGTCGTCGAACGTCTTCATGATCCAACCGGTCTAGTACCGAACGTACGACACCTTCGAGTTCAACACACGTTTAGCTCGATGATGTCCCTCGAACTCTTGATCCAGCAGAGAGTCGAGGGAGAGTTTCTTCATCACGACGGCGTGGTGACGGTGATGGTGATGTGGTTCGCGTAGGGCTTCGCCTAAGCACTACGACGCTATGACCGGAGGAGTAAACTGTGGAGGGGGGCACCGCACACGGCTAAGAGAACAACTGTTGTGCTTGGGGTGCCCCATGCCTCCGTATATAAAGGAGGAGGCCGACCACCAAGGGGTGCTCCAAGGGGGGAGTCCTACTAGGACTCCAATCCTAGTAGGATTCGCCCCCTCCTTTTCCTTCTCATGGAGGGGGAAAGAGGGAAGAAGAGGGAGAAGGGGAAAGGAAAGGGGGGCCGCGGCCCCTTCCCCTTGTCCAATTCGGACTCCATGGGGGGCGCCCTTTGTGGGATCCCCTCCCTCTCCCCTATGGCCCATGTTGGCCCATTACTTCCTCCCCCCCGGGGGGGGGGGGGTCCGGTAACCCCTTGGTACTCTGATAAATATCCGAAACATCCCGAAACCATTCCGGTGTCCAAATACTATCGTCTAATATATCAATATTTACCTCTCGACCATTTCGAGACTCCTCGTCATGTCCGTGATCTCATCCGGGACGCTGAACAATCTTTGGTCACCAAAACACATAAGTTGTAATACAAATCGTCATTGGACATTAAGCGTGCGGACCCTACGGGTTCGAGAACTATGTAGACATGACCGAGACACATCTTCGCTTAATAACCAATAGCGAAACCTGGATGCTCATATTGGTTCCGACATATTCTACGAAGATCTTTACCGGTTAAACAGCAATGACAACATACGTAATTCCCTTTGTCATCGGTATATTACTTGCCCGAGATTCGATCGTCGGTATCCTCATACCTAGTTCAATCTCGTTACCGGCAAGTCTCTTTACTCGTTCTACAATGCATCATCCCGCAACTAACTCACTAGTCACATTGCTGGCAAGGCTTATCATGATGTGCATTACCGAGAGGGCCCAGAGATACCTCTCCAAAACTCGGAGTGACAAATCCTAATCTCGATCTATGCCAACCCAACAAACACCTTTGGAGACACCTATAGAGCATATTTATAATCTCCCAGTTACGTTGTGACGTTTGATAGCACATAAGGTGTTCCTCTGGTATTGAGGAGTTTCATAATCTCATAGTCAAAGGAATATGTATAAGTCATGAAGAAAGCAATAGCAATAAAACTTAACGATCATTATGCTCAGCTAACGGATGGGTCTTGTCCATCACATCATTCTCCTAATGATGTGATCTCGTTCATCAAATGAAAACACATGTCAATGGTTAGGAAACTTAACCATCTTTGATTAACGAGCTAGTCAAGTAGAGGTATACTAGGGACACTTTGTTTTGTCTATGTATTCACACATCTATCAAGTTTCTGGTTAATACAATTCTAGCATGAATAATAAACATTTATCATGATATAAGGAAATATAAATAATAACTTCATTATTGCCTCTAGGGCATATTTCCTTCACAAGTGTCGGGTCAATATACAAATATTGGGCTGGGATTTGTCTATTGTAAAAAAGTGTAGTCACGGTACTCCCCAAGGGCCGGCTCACCAGCATGCATTGAGCCGGAGCTTCGTAGTATCATTCTGGAAAAAGCTTGAGGATGCATTAGCCCCCAAGGGCCATGTAGAATGCTTGCATCTTCATGGGACTTAAAATAGTATTTAAAATCGCTTGACATAGCCCCCAAGTGCCGGGTCGATGTTCTGCGGTGACTCGGGACTTTGTAGAATAGTACCAACTGTTTTTCCTTTGGGAGCAGGAAATGCTGTACTTCACCGACTCATTTGTGGCCGACTTAAAGAAGGAGCTTGACAGAGAGAGAAAATTGAGGAAAGAAAGAGAAAACTTGGCTGCTGATCTTCTGTGGTCCAGAGCCTAGACTATTGATGCTTTCCAGGATGCCAAGTCTTTGTTGGAAAAAGGAAAAAACGACTTAATGAAGAGAGCCAGAGACGCCGAGGCTCAACTTGAGCCAGTAAGGCAGGAGTTGACAACCCTGAAGGGCCACATCAATAAGATGTACATGGCCGCTGTCATGGAATTGTCACGGCAGATGTCCTAGTGTGAGGACTTAGTCGTGTAGCCATCGCACTAGGTTAGCTTAAAGGGGTTAAATGAGAAAAGGACATAGGAGTTTATACTGGTTCGGCCCCTTACGGTCATGGTAAAGGCCTACTCCGGTTGAGGTGGTATTGCTTATGTCTCGATTACCAGGGAGCAAATACGCTTGACCTAGCTTTTGATTTGTTCTCTCTTGCCCTAAGTCACTGCCGGGTCGTCCCTTTATATACACAGGTTGACGCCCGATGGTTTACAGAGTCCCGTCCGACTCATAAACAACGAGTCCGGCTCAGTAACTAACTACACATACCTTATGATACAAATTACATATATATGGTGGTTTACACTTGTTTGGGCCTTAAGTCGCCTTTGGGCTCCGGGCCCTGTCATCTGCATAATAGACTACCGCGTTAAGCGTCTTCATGGGCTTTGTCTTGATGAACTGCCAAGGTCTTAACCCGCCCCCTCCTGGGCGGGTTAACCCAATAGTTATATCCCCAACATTAGGCCCTAGGTTGATTTGAACTTGTTCATATCAACCTTCAACACTTAGAAAAAATTCCTTCCTTATTACCTTTGCAAAATCTTGTAACTCGCCGTGACGTCATCTTCTAGGTTCTTGATAACCTGCCGTGACGTCATCTATCATTAGGTTCTTGATAAGTTTGGTTCTTTGTTAAGCCGTCATAACTAACTTGATTGAATACTGTTGCCATATTGCTAATACTGTTTAATCTGTTCTTTGAAAGGCAAGAGTAAACATAATCCCATGGAACAACAGCTTTGTACAAATTTCTTGAGCAACTCTATGTTGGTGGCTCTTACTGTGTGATGGCTGTGAAGAATACCAAAGCGCCTCCTTGGTATATTATGGAGATGTTGAAGGAACTGTCAACCGTCCCTGGGTGGATAAAGGAGCTCACCAAATTGGCTTGCCGCCAAGGAGCACTGACTGCATTGTCGCGTGCAAAGGCATATTTTCTAGAGTTGGTGCCAGTTCAAATTGTAGGCGGCTTTCCGAAATTCGACGTGGACGGGATAACCTTCGAGGAAAATGACTTTCTTCGGTGCATCAAGGAGAACCGGGTGGCGGCCACTCAACTAGCAGAGGAGTCCAAGCTGTCGAAATTTCAAGCCGCCTATACCGAAGATGACAAGCATGTTAGTCCCCCAACACCACAACTTGTGTCCCTAAATCTCCCAAGTAAGCAAGACTTTCCTCATGGCATCAATTCTTCCATTGTCATGCATCAAGAATCATTTTTTCAGGCTTTGGATGGAATTCAGTGGCTGGCCGACAACGAGTCCTCCCTGAAAATCCAGGAAGAGCCGGGAAGGGATGACCTGGCGAATACTCATCCTGAAGAAAGCCACATCGACCGAAGGAACTCCAATGCTGGTGCTGAATGATGCGAAAAATACTTTGCAAAAATCATGGCCTGATGATGGCTTGTAATAGAATTTGACATTACTTTCGTGATTTGTAGTGCCATCATGCACCTTAATACTTTTTTGTAATATCTTGTGATGGAAATTGAGCCGGTGTCTTGATTGCTCACCCGCCAGTAAATAGCATCTTTCCATCTTCAGAGATGACCCGGGGTTTGAAAAGACAACCCTAATTGTGTTGAAAATTGTGATCAGCATATAAGCCGGCATAATGAGGACTGGCGGTTTTGCCAATATCAATTCAATGGTTAACTTGATCAGGACAGTTTGGTGTGTTAATGACCCATCAACTCTTGGTCGATATGATAACTGATCAAGAAGGGATAATTCCAGTAAAATAGAATATAATACAAAGACATATATATGTGTAACTGTAACAAATAAATTGCATAAGTGTTAAGCCGGTTTTCAAGGCACGACAAAAAGACCGGCTTTCGAAGCTCGAGTCTTGCTTCAATGAAGCTGGAATGATAGCCCAAGGTTTACCCTTGCTTTCTATAAGCCGGCTCTCACGTGACATAATCCGGCGTTTAACTTTAAACAAGTTTAAGGTCTTCATGATTGACTATCAAGAGTACGTCGGGTCACCTTGGTGGAGTAGCATCGAGCATACATGCAGGTGTAACCAAGATATATAATGGCATATGTCGGGTCAAGAGGGATGTTAATAGCTAAACTTGATGAGTTGGAAGCCCCCAAGTGACCAATGATAAAAAATAAAGACTCATGCACAATATTTGAGATGAAACGACAGAGGCCCTGAGTTTCGAGGATGCCGGCTTTATTATAGTGATCATAAAAAAATACACAAAGGTATGTATGATAAGATGGATCCAGTGGCTCTAAGTATAATAGGGTCGAAGATGAGCAATATTCGAAGGCCTGTTGGTCTCCTCTTCAGATGTACGTGATTTTTATGCTGACATATGTCAATCAGGTAATATGACCTATTGTGGAGATTCTTGCTTATGACAAAAGGCCCTTCCCATGGAGGTGAAAGCTTATGCATGTCGGCTTGTTCTTGGATCAGCCAGAGCACTGAGTCGTCCTTCTGGAAAGTACGGCTGCGAACTCTACGGCTATGATAGTGACGTAGGTCTTGTTGATAGATTGGTGATTGTGCTACAACAAAGTCATGTTCCTCTTCCAGAGCATCCAAGGAGTCTTGTCGAGCTTGCTCATTATCTACTTCAACATAAGCTGCAACTCTGGGGGAATCATGACAAATATCCTTGGGTAACACAGCTTCTGCACCATAGACCATAACGAACGGTGTATAGCCTGCTGATCTGTTGTGGTGGTCTGTATGCTCCAAAGGACAGAAGGGAGCTCCTCAACCCAAAAAACCGGAGTACGCTCAAGAGGGACCATGAGTCTTGGCTTGATGCCCCGTAAAATCTCCTGGTTGGCACGTTCTGCTTGGCCATTGGACTGAGTGTGCGCCACTGAGGCCACATCAAGCCGGATGTGTTCATGTTGACATAACCGCTTCATTGGTCCCTTAGACAGATTAGTGCCATAATCAGTGATGATGCTATGTGGATAACTGATGGCAGCTGGAACTACGTCGGTATTTCCCTGGATAGGGAGGGATGATGCATCACAGCGGCGATAGGTATTTCCCTCAGTTATGAAACCAAGGTTATCGAACCAGTAGGAGAACCAAGCACCACAACGTAAACAACCCCCGCACACAAATAACAACACCTCACAACCCGACGTGTTAAAGGGGTTGTCAATCCCTTTCGGGTAACAACGCCAGAAATTGGTGTGTGACGGTAAAAAGGTTGTAATAGACTGGATAAATAGATCGCAAATAAAAAAAGCGCAGCAAAGTATTTTTGGTTTAATAGATTTGAAAATAATATCAAGGAAAAAGTAGATCGCAAAGGCAAATATATGAGAAATAAGACCCGGGGCCCGTAGGTTTCACTAGTGGCTTCTCTCAAGAAAAATAGCAAAAGGTGGGTAAACAAATTAATATTGGGCAATTGATAGAACATCAAATAATTATGACGATATCCAGGCAATGATCATTACATAGGCATCACGCCCAAGATTAGTAGACCGACTCCTGCCTGCATCTACTACTATTACTCCACACATCAACCGCAATCCAGCATGCATCTAGTGTATTAAGTCCATGGAAAAACGGAGCAATGCAATAAGAACGATGACATGATGTAGACAAGATCCGTTTATCTATATGGTGGTAGATATAGATCTCGTCTTTTTATCCTTAGTAGCAACAATACATACGTGTCGGTTCCCTTTCTATCACTAGGATCAAGCACCATAAGATCGAACCCACTACCGTGCACCTCTTCCCATTGCAAGATAAATATATCGAGTTGGGAAGACAAAACCCAAATATCAGAGAAGAAATACGGGGCTATAAGAGATCATGCATAAAAGAGATCAAAGAAACTCAAATACTTTCATGGATATAAAAACATAGATCTGATCATAAACTCGAAGTTCATCGATCCCAACAAACACACCCCAAAAGAGTTACATCATTTGGATCTCCAAGAGACTATTGTATTGAGGATCAAGAGAGAGGGAGAGAGATGAAGTCGTCTAGCTACTAACTACGGACCCGAAGGTCTACAAAGAACTACTCACGCATCATCGGAGAGGCACTAATGGAAGTGGTGAACCCCTCCGTGATGGTGTCTAGATTAGACCTGGTGTTTCTGGACTTTGCGGCGGCTGGATGAATATTTCGTCGACTCCCCTAGAGTTCTGGGATTTTTGGGGAATTTATAGAGCAAAGAGGCAGTCTGGGGTACCCGAAGTGGGCACAACCCACCAGGGCGCGCAGGGCCTCCTAGCGCGCCCTGGTGGGTTGTCCCCTCCTCGAGACTCCCCCCAGGTGCAACCAGGGCCCATCTACTTCCTTTTGGCCCATAAAAATCATCATAAAGTTTCGTGCCATGTGTACTCCGTTTGATATTGATTTCCTGCGATGTAAAAACATGGAGAAAACGGGAACTGGCACTGGGCACTATGTCAATAGGTTAGTACCAAAAATGATATAAAATGACTATAAAATGATTATAAATCATCCATGCATGCACATTTTGAGGGAGTTCAGTAAGAGTGTTTTGAAAATGTGGTATTTCCCTATCCATTCATGCCTCTGGTTGTAATTATGGAGTAATATATCTTGTCATTTCCATGCTATGCTTTTGCTAAATATTGTTGCTGGCCGATTGTTAACATGAGATTGTTTTGCCATGTGTTTTGCTAGTGATCCATGTACCCTATGAACTTTTTCTTGCCATGCTTAACTTCTCGAATATGTCTATTTCATGTTGGTTACCTTGTTATGCCATGAGATGCTTTTTGGTGAGTGGCATGAGCTTGCAAATTTGCTATCATGAATCTGTTTCTGCCATGTCATGCTTTTCTTGTAAGTCTGAAACTATTCATATAACTTCCCATGTTTGCATGGGTGCCACATCATTTTCCTTGCATCTTTGGGTAAAGTTCAGTAAGGGAGTTTTGTTCTATGCTTTGAGTACTAGCATGCCATGCCTTTGTTTGCCATGATATGTTCCTTTAGCATGTTGTTTGTTAGCTCTAAACATTACTCTATGATGATGTTTTAATATGTTTATTATTTTCACCAAGTCTGTGAAGCTGTTATCATTTGAATTTTTGCCATGCTATTTTGAGCTTGTTCTAGCGAGTTCTAGCAGGAGCTTAGTGTTTATTATATGTGGATCTTCATGTGTACTTCACTACCATCTGCTTTTTTGCTATGTTGGACTGATGTAGCATAGTTTCTTGTTGCATTCTAAGTGATATGCTGCTATTAATCGCAGATTTGTATCATTCTTGTTTTGCTTGCCATTTGGAAACCGTGCATCCATTTCTGGTGATCCTTTTATTGATTTCGACCGAAATCAGCCCATCTTTCCAGCGGCATGCTTGGTTTTCCAAGTTGATGCCTTGATCATTATTTCCTTCCGGAGTACCCATATGCATTGCACATCATACCTTGCATTTCATGCCATGTCGTGCATCATGTTGCTTGTGCATTGCACCATGATTGATTGTTGTTCCATTGCTTGTGTTCTTGCTTTGGGTAGAGCCAGGAGACGAGTTCGTGACCGAGGAACCAGTTGAGTACGCTAACGAGGAGCAAGCTTTCGACAACTCAAAGAACTTTGTAGGCAAGATGACCATTACCCTCGATATCACTTCTATCTTTGCTTGCTAGTTGTTCGTTCCATCGCTATGTCGCTCTACCTACCACTTGTTTATCATGCCTCCCATATTACCATGTCAAGCCTCTAACCCACCTTCCTAGCAAACCGTTGTTTGGCTAAGTTACCGTTTTTGCTCAGTCCCTCTTATAGTGTTGCTAGTTGCAGGTGCCTTGCAGTTTGTTCCATGTTGGAACATGGATATGTTGGGATATCACAATATCTCTTCTTTAATTAATGCATCTATATACTTGGCAAAAGGTGGAAGGCTTGGCCTTTTGCTCATAGTTTTGTTCCACTCTTGCCGCCTTAGTTTCGTAATACCGGTGTCATGTTCCTTGATTTTGCGTTCCTTACGCGGTTGGGGTTATGGGACCCCCTTGACAGTTCACTTTGAATAAAACACCTCCTGCAAGGCCCAACCTTGTTTTACATTTTCCTGACATCCTATAACTTTCTCTTGGGATTGCAACCCCGAGGGTCATCTTTAGTTTTAACCCCCCGGGCCAGTGCTCCTATGAGTGTTGGTCCGAACTAGGCGATCTTTGGTGCCCCTTGGGAAACCAGGGTCTCAGCTAACCCGACGTCTTGCCCATCCGGTGTGCCCTGAGAACGAGATACATGCGATTCCTATCGGGATTTGTCGGCACATCGGGCGGCCTTGCTGGTCTTGTTTTACCATTGTCGATATGTCTTGTAACCGAGATTCCGAGACTGATCGGGTCTTTCCGGGAGAAGGAATATCCTTCGTTGACCATGAGAGATTGTGATGGGCTAAGTTTGGACACCCTTGCAGGGTATAAACTTTCGAGAGCCGTGCCTGCGGTTATGTCGCAGATGGGAATTTGTTGATATCTGGTTTTAGAGAACTTGACACTTGACTTAATTAAAATGAGTCAACCGTGTGTGTAGCCGTGATGGTCTCTTTTCGGCGGAGTCCGGGAAGTGAAGACGGTTTGGGATTGTTTGAACGTAAGCTGTTTTAGGATCATTTCTTGATCACTTCTAGCTTAACGACTGTTGTGTAGCTTCTCATCTTACTCTTATTTGCCTATGTTAGCCACCATATTTTCTTAGCGCTTGCTGCAACTCCACCTCATTACCTTGTTCTACCAATAAGCTTAAATAGTCTTGATCTCGCAGGTTTTGAGATTGTTGAGTCTGCGTGACTCACATATACTACCAAAACAGTTGCAGGTGCCGATGATACCAATGCAGGTGATGCTACCAAACTCAAGTGGGAGTTCAACGAGGACCTTGGTCATTACTACATGTGTTTTCCTGATGATCAGTAGTGGTGCCTAGTTGGGACGATCGGGGATCTAGCAGTTGGGTTATCTTCTTTTCATTTGGTTGTCCGTAGTCGGACTATGAGTTTGTTCTGATGATATATGACTTATTTGAATATTGTGTGACGTGGCAAGTGTAAGCCAACTCAATTTATCCCTTTCTTGTTCATTACATGGGATGTTGTGAAGATCAATGCAGTTATGCCTCTAAGTCGTGCCTCGACACGTGGGAGATATAGCTGCATCGTGGGCGTTACAGTGCCCTCCAAGACATTCATGAACAAGATATTCCAAGACAACATTCAGAACAAGCTTTGGTTCTTATGAATATACTGTCATGTCTTTCAGTCTTATCAATGCTCCTCCAACATTCTCTCGCATGATGAACTTCATCTTCAACCCCTACACAAATGAATTAGTCCTGGTGTATCTCGATGATATCTTGGTCTTCTCCAAGAATAACAAGGATCATGCCAAGCATCTGCGATTGGTGCTCGACAAGCTCAGAGAGTGTAAATTCTATGCGAAGTTTTCCTAATGTGAGTTTTGGCTTGATGAAGTTCTTTACCTTGGCCATATCATCTCTGCAATTGTGAATTGGGAACCTCCTCAGAATGTCAAGAAGCTCCGCAGTTTTCTTGGACTTGCAAGCTATTGCCGAAGATTCGTTGAGAATTTCTCTGCAAAGCCTCTTTCCAACCTCCTCTAGAACCATGTCAAGTATGTCTGGACTACTGAGTGTGATGTTGCCTTCAACACCCTCAAAGAGAAGCTAGTCTCAGCTCCTGTCTTTACTCCTCCTGATGAATCCAAGCCATTCAAAATTTTCTGTGATGCCTCTTTGCAAGGTCTCGGTGATGTGTTAATGCAAGAGAAGAAAGTTGTGGCTTATATCTCTCGTCATTTGAAGCCCAACGAAAGGAACTACCCCACTCACGATATTGAGTTGGCGGCAGTTGTCCATGCATTAATAACATGGAGACATCTCTTGTTGGGAAGGAAAGTGGACATTTTCACCGATCACAAGAGCCTCAAGTATATATTCACTCAACCCAACCTCAACCTTAGGCAAACTCGTTGGGTCGAAATGATTCAAGAGTACAACCCAAGTATCGAATATACTCGAGGTAAGGCAAATGTGATTGCAGATGCTTTGAGCGTGAAGGCTTATTGTAACAGCTTAATTCTCAAGCCATTCCTACCGGATCTTTGTGAAGCTTTCCGCAAGCACAGTATCCACGTTGTTCCTCAAGGTTTTCTTGCCAACCATCTAGTCACTCAAACTTTGGAAGATCAAATTCGTGAGGCACACCTCCTTGATACCATGGTGAAGAAGGTGAAACGCGGTATTGCCAAGGGCTTACCCAAATACAAGTGCTATCACATTGATGACAAAGACACTTTATACTTTGAGGACCGGATTGTGGTTCCTAAAGGTGATCTAAGGAAGGTCATAATGAATGAAGCGCACAATTCTCTTATTTCCATTCATCCTGGCAGTTCGAAGATGTACCATGACCTCAAGTAGTCGTATTGGTGGACTATAATGAAGCAAGAGATTGCTCAATTCGTGAATGAGTGTGATGTCTGCCGAAGGGTGAAAGCAGAACACCAATGACCAGCTGGTCTCCTCCAACCTCTTGCTATTCCAGAATGGAAGTTTGATCATATGGAAATGGACTTCGTTACTGGATTTCCCAAGTCCAAGTGTGGGAATGATGCTATTTTCGTTGTCATTGACAAGCTTACAAAAGCGGCTCATTTCCTTCCAATCAAAGAATCTATCACGACAGCTCAGTTGGCAGAGCTATACACCTCCAGAATTGTCTCCTTGCATGGTATTCCGTAATTGATATCTTCAGACCGCGGAAGCATTTTCACTTCTAAGCTTTGGGACTCCTTCCAGAAGGCCATGGGCACCAACATTTGCTTCAGCACAACTTTCCATCCTCAAACAAATGGCCAAGTCGAGCGAGTCAATCAAATTCTCGAAGATATGCTGAGGGCTTGTGTCATCTCTTTCGGTATGAAGTGGGAAGATTGTCTTCCATATGCCGACTTCTCCTACAACAACAGCTTCCAAGCAAGTTCGGGCAGGGCCCTATTCGAAATTCTCTATGGCAGAAAGTGTCGTACTCCTCTCAATTGGTCAAAGACTAGTGAACGCCAACTTCTTGGCAACGACTTGATCACAGAAGCTGAAGAAATGTGTAAAGTCATCCGTGGAAATCTCAAAGCCACACAATCGTGCCAGAAGAGTTACTATCATAGCAAGCACCGTGACTTGGCTTTCGAGATCAGAGACCATGTCTACCTCCGTGTCTCTCCAATGAAAGGCACTCGACGCTTCGGTATCAAAGGGAAGCTTGCCCCTAGATACGTGGGTCCTTTCAAGATCATTGGCAAAAGAGGTGACCTTGCCTATCAACTCGAGCTTCCGTCCAACTTCGCAAATGTGCATGATGTGTTTCACATGTCAGAGCTTCGCAATTGCTTCAAGACCCCTGAGCGCACTATCAACTTTGAAGAGATTGATCTCCAAGAAGATTTGTCTTATTATGAGCATCCCGCTGCTATTCTTGAAGAAACCGAGCGCCAGACTCTCAACAAGTCAATCAAATTCCTGAAAGTGAAGTGGTCACACCATTCCGACCGAGAAGCCACCTCGGAACACGAGGATCACCTCCGTTCCGAATATTTGGAGTTCTTTCAGTCCTAGATCTCAGGACGAGATCCTCTTGTAGTGGTGGAGTGTTGTAACACCCCGGATGTAACTTTCCATTATTGTAACTCTAACTCTTGCCATCTCAGGCTATGTGATATGATATTCCCTCCATGGTTGGTTTTTTTTGTTTTGCATTTTGTTCATTTCATATCATGTCATCATGTGCATCTCATTTGCATTCATGTTCGTCTCATGCATCTGGTCATTTTCCCCGTTGTCCGTTTCGCGACCCGACACTCCCACATGCACCCGTTGCACCCCTCAAATCTTGTTTCGTGAGCGGGAGAAAAACGTTCTCGGAGTGTGTCGAGATTTGTCGAGTGGCCTTCGTAAATCACCGGTAGGCCACCTATCAAATTTCATTCCATTTGGAGGTCGTTTGATGCCCCAATGGTTAACCGGGTAACCGCTAAAGCCCCTCTTTTGTTGCAGCCCAACACCCCTCCAAAACAGCCAAGTAGCCCATCTAAACCCCCTTCATGCTCTCCGTCGTTGGATCACGGCCATGTGGGCGAAAACCGCACCTCATTTGGACTCTCCTAGCTCCCCCTACCTATATGAAGGCCTTCCCCGTCAAGAATCTTAGATGAAACCCTAGCCTAGCCTTCCTCGCCGCAACCAGACTCGTCCGCCGGCGCCGAACACGTCCACCGCCACCGCCCGAACCAATCACAGGCTGCCACATCATCATTGCCACCGCCCGCGTCCAACTGCTAGCCGTCACCTGTCGCCTCCGCGTCACCGCCGCCACCGCACCTCCCGCCAGCCCACGAGCCTAGGGCAGGCCCGCCCGGGCCCAAGCGTGCTGCCGCGCACCACCGCTTGTCCTCGACGCCTCCTCCGCCACCGCACGCCACCTTTTCGGATGCGCCGCCCGACGCCCTCCTCTCTGGTCGTCGTCGCCCGCCGCCTCGCGCCCGGGTCATTGGTCGCCGCCGCCCCGATCCGCCGCTTCGCCGCCTCCCCCGCTTGCTGCCGGCCGGATCCGGTGAGATCCGGCCAGGAGGAGCCTCGTCGTCGCCGTCGTTCGACTTCTTCGGCGAGCTCGCGTCGTTGCCTCGGTTCTTGTGCATCCGGACAAACCCTAGATTCCGTAGGGTAAAATTCCTCTAGTCCTAAAATTTCTCACATCATGATGCCCGCTTTGACATGCCATATCTCCATGATCGTAACTCCGATTTGTGCATACGATATATCAAAATGATTGTATCATGTTGCTCTTCGTGTTAGTGTCATTTTCATGCATGTTATTGTCCATATTGATGCCCTAATCCTCGTTGAAAAAGTGCTATATGATGTTGTCTGCTAGAATTTAACAGAACTTGATGATTTGTCATTTTCGTTGCATTTTCTGTGTGCATCCTATGAGCATGATGTCTACATGTTTTATGAGTTACATCATGCCATCTTTACAGGGGTGCAAGTCTTGTATTTTTTAATCTATGTGGTGAATAGCACAAGCATGCAAAGTAGGCTTCATAATATTGCCAATTTCATACAATTAGAATATTTATGCCAAGTCTTTTCTTGTTACATTTTGATGCTATGTAAACTTGTTGCTACCATGAGATCCATGCATATTTTGAGGCAGTTCTGTAAGAGTGTTTTGAAAATGTGATATTGCCCTATCCATTTATGCCTCTAGTTGTAACTATGGAGTACTCTATCTTGCCATTTCCATGCTTTACTTTTGCTAAATATTGTTGCTGGCAGATTGTTAACATGAGATTCAGTTTTGCCATGTGTTTTGCTAGTGATCCATGTATCCTATGAACTTTCTCTTGCCATGCTTAACTTCTCGAATATGTCTACTTCATGTTGGTTACATTGTTATGCCATGAGATGCTTTGTGGTGAGTGGCATGAGCTTGCAAAGTTGCTATCATGAATCTGTTTCTGTCATGTCATGTTTTTCTTCTAAATCTGAAACTATTCATATAACTTGCCATGTTTGCATGGGTGCCACATCATTTTCCTTGCATCTTTGGGTAAAGTTCAGTAAGGGGGTTTTGTTCTATGCTTTCAGTACTAGAATTCCATGCCTTTGTTTGCCATGATATGTTCCTGTAGCATGGTGTTTGCTAGCTCTAAACATTGCTCTATGATGCTGTTTTGACATGTTTAGTATTTTCACAAAGTCTGTGAATCTGTTATCATTTGCATTTTTTTCATGCTATTTTGAGCTTGTTCTAATGAGTTCTAGCAGGATCTCAGTGTTCATGATTTGTAGAGCTTCATGTGTAATTCACTTCCATGTGCTTTGTTGCTATGTTGGAGTGATGTAGGATAGTTTCTTGTTGCATTCAAAGTGCTATCCTGTTGTTAATCGCAGATTTGCATTGTTCTTGTTTTGCTTTCCATTTGCAAGCCGTGCATCCGTTTTTGGTGATCCTTATATCGATTTTGACCGAAATCACCCCGTCTTTCCAGCGGCAAGATTGGTTTGCCAAGTTGATCCCTTGATCATTCTTTCCTTACGGAGTACCCATATGCATTGCACATCATACATTGCATTTCATGCCATGTCGTGCATCATGTTGCTTGTGCATTGCACCGTGATTGATTGTTGTTCCATTGCTTGTGTTCTTACTTTGGGTAGAGCCGGGAGACGAGTTCGTGAACGAGGAACCAATTGAGTACGCTAATGAGGAGCAAGCTTTCGACAACTCTGAGAACTTTGCATGCAAGATAACCATTACCCTCGATATCACTACTATCTTTGCTTGCTAGTTGTTCGTTCTATCGCTATGTCACGCTACCTACCACTTGTTTATCATGCCTCCCATATTTCCATGTCAAGCCTCTAACCCACCTTCCTAGCAAACCATTGTTTGGCTAAGTTACCGCTTTTGCTTAGCCCTCTTATAGCGTTGCTAGTTGCAGGTGCCTTGCAGTTTGTTCCATGTTAGAACATGGATATGTTGGGATATCATAATATCTATTATTTAATTAATGCATCTATATACTTGGCAAAGTGTGGAACGCTTGGCCTTTTGCTCGGTGTTTTGTTCCACTCTTGCCGCCTTAGTTTCCGTCATACCGGTGTTATATTCCTTGATTTTGCGTTCCTTACGTGGTTAGGGTTATGGGACCCCCTTGACAGTTCGCTTTGAATAAAACTCCTCTAGCAAGGCCCAACCTTGGTTTTACATTTTCCTGACATCCTATAAATTTCCCTTGGGATTGCAAACCCGAGGGTCATCTTTATTTTTAACCCCCCCCCTCCCGGGCCAGTGCTCCTTTGAGTGTTGGTCCGAACTGGGCGATGTCCAGCGCCCCATGGGCAACCAAGGTCTCAGCTAACCTGACGTCTTGCCCATCTGGTGTGCCCTGAGAACGAGATACGCGCGACTCCTATCAGGATTTGTCGACACATCAGGTGGTCTTGCTGGTCTTGTTTTACCATTGCCGAAATGTCTTGTTACCGGGATTCCGAGACTGATCGGGTCTTTCCGGGAGAAGGAGTATCCTTTGTTGACCGTGAGAGCTTGTGATGTGATAAGTTGGGACACCCTTGCAGGGTATAAACTTTCGAGAGACGTGCCCACGATTATGTGGCAGATGGGAATTTGTTGATATCAGGTTGTAGAGAACTTAACACTTGACTTAATTAAAATGAATCAACCGCGTGTGTAGCCGTGATGGTCTCTTTTCGGTAGAGTCCGAGAAGTGAACACGGTTTGGGTTATGTTTGAACGTAAGCAGTTTCAGGATCACTTCTTGATCACTTCTAGCTTAACGACCATTGCGTAGCTTCTCATCTTACTCTTATTTGTGTATTTTAGCCACCATATTTGCTTAGCGCTTGCTGCAACTCCACCTCATTACCTTGTCCTACCCATAAGCTTAAATAGTATTGATCTCGTGTGTTTTGAGATTGTTGAGTCCGTGTGACTCGCAGATACTACAAAACAGTTGCAGGTGCTGATGATACCGGTGCAGGTGATGCTACCGAAATCAAGTGGGAGTTCGACGAGGACCTTGGTCGTTACTACGTGTCTTTTCCTGATGATTGGTAGTGGTGCCCAGTTGGGACGGTCGGGGATCTAGCAGTTGGGTTATCTTCTTTTCATTTGGTTGTCTGTAGTCAGACAATGGTTGTTACTATGTGTCTTTTCCTGATGATCGGTAGTGGTGCCCAGTTGGGACGATCAGGGATCTAGCAGTTGGGTTATCTTCTTTTCATTTGGTTGTCCGTAGTCGGACTATGAGTGTATTATGATGATGTATGACTTATTTGAATATTGTGTGACGTGGTGAGTGTAAGCCAACTCTATTTATCCCTTTCTTGTTCATTACATGGGATGTTGTGAAGATGACCCTTCTTGCGACAAAACCACAATGCCGCTATGCCTCTAAGTCGCGCCTTGACACGTGGGAGATATAGCCGCATCGTGGGCGTTACAAGTTGGTATCAGAGCCATCCCCGACTTAGGAGCCCCCTGCTTGATCGAATCGCTGACGTTGTTGAGTCTAGAACGAAAATGTTTTGAGTCTTAGGATTATATATATCGAAGAGTAGGTTTCTTTTTACTCCTCTGTCCCTTCGTCGCTCTGGTGAGGCCTCCTAACATAGATGTTTTGACTTTCCTCTCCTCAAATTTCATGAAAAAAAATTAGGATCACGCGGGTATCTTGGAATCGTTCCGATATTCTTGTGACGAGAACATTGTTCTTGGTGCCTCCTCACATTTAGGGGTTGTGGCAGTGTCCCGGGGAATTGAGCTCCGAGGTGTTGTCGTCACAATTTTATAGTTGCAGTTCTGGAATACATGAGTTCGCCGACATCGAAAATCTCTTTTATGCAGTTGTTGGTGCGATAACCTCGACGCCACCCAGTACTGGGGCGAGAGTTCGGGAGTATTGCCATAACTCGTATAACGGATGCTTTTTGAAGGTTGAGGTACACGATTTCCGGAGTTTTCTTGGTTATGTGTTGACGGATGGATACAGTTGGAGCATAGGGCTTGTTAGTTGTGTGATATATATTGTGCCTCCCTGTATCCCCAACACCAGATTGCATAACCAGAAAGTTTCGGGAGTTTATAGGTGGGACTTCAAGTAGCTCTAGTATTTCTTCCTGCAGATATTTGGTTTGTGATTGGGTAATCCTTACCACTTATTTGTTCTAGTCATGCATTGTTGTTTCATTCATCAACCTTATCTAAGTGGCTTCTCAACTTAATGGACGTGTGATGTTAACTTTGGAATTCATTCGTTCAATCCTTGTTCGAATGTTCATTGTGAAGACTATATGTTGTAATTTATATCCATTGATTTAGCTTGTCTGTCTGTCTATCAAGATTCTAACGGATGTCATCCTCTTTAGGATGGCTCCTCCAACGCGTCTGAATCCAGACCGCAATGATGGGGAACAGGCGAACCCTCCACCTCCACCTCCGCCCCCAGAGGCATGGCAAGCTGTCATGGTAGCCACCAACGCCAACACCCAGATGCTTTTGCAACTCTTGCAAGAGCGCAACCAAGGCAAAGACAACGAAGGAAATCAAGGTCATGGGAAATTCAACAATCAGCCTCAGTTTGCTACCCTCAACTAGTTCCTTGCAAATCGGCCTAAGTCTTTCAGCAACCGTGTCGAGGCCATAGACGTCGATGATTGGCTCGTGGACATCTACAAGCATTTTGAATGTAGCAATGTCAAGCCTGAGTACTTTGTCAAGTTCGCTTCGTTTCAACTCAAGGACCAAGCTGCTGATTGGTATCAACAATACAAAGATTATAGAGGAGGTCGAGTGATTACCTGGGATGATTTCTGCCGAGACTTCAAAGCTCATCATATTCCAACAAGTGTTGCTGAGAGCAAGCGTGAGGAGTTCCACAATCTCAAGCAAGGAAGCATGTCCGTGTACCAATACAACATCCAGTTTCAGAAACTTGCTCGCTTCACAAGGCAGGATGTTCCTGATGAAAAGAGCATGATCTATCACTTCAGAGGTGGCCTCAGAGAGGATCTGCAGTTAGAGCTCGTGCTTCTTGAGCCTACTAAGTTTGATCAATTCTATAACATGGCCCTCAAGCAAGAAGGTGCCCAGCTCAAGTGTGAGGCTTCTAAGAAGAAAATCAGGGATGTAGTTCAGTCTTCCTCTTCCTCATAAGTGGCAGCTAAGCAACGGAAGTTCTGGCTTCCTCCTTCTCTATTTCGTCAGCCCTACCAGCAGAGGAACAAAGGTGGCCATGGATCTTCCCAACCACCCAACCCAGGCTATCAGAACAAGTCTGAGACTCAACCTCCAAGGTCAAGTGCTCCTTATCATCGTCCGCTCTCAGAGGTCACTTGCAAAAATGTTTCAGCAGAAAGGACAATATGCAAACAAGTGCTTCAACCAAAGGTGCCTTCCGCCTCCTCCTCCTGTGAGATCTTCTAGCAGTGAAGTGGTTAAGCATAATCCCAAGTCTGCAAGGGTGAACATGATGAATGCAGCTCAAGCAGAGGATTCTTCAGAAGTGATCATGGGTAATCTTCGAGTTAATGATATTCCTACAAAAGTTCTATTTGATACGGGTGCATTTATTTCATTCATATCAAGACATTTTGCATCCATGCACAATTTGCATATTGTTGATCTACCTAAGCCGATAGCAGTTTCCTCTCCGAGTTTGTTCATGAATACCAAAATGATGGCTCCAGATGTTTCTATCAAGATGGGCAACTATAAATTTCTATCGTCACCAATGGTGCTTGGCGACTCCGATATTGATCTAATTCTCGGGATGGACTGGCTTTCTAAGCACAACACTCAATTTGATTGTGCTGCCAGGGAGATTCAATTGACACACTCTTCTGACGATGTGATCATCTATGCCGCTCGGGACGAGACCATTCGATTGTTTTCTCTCAATGAGAAGGGCGAGCTAAATGCAATTTCTTAGATTCTAGTCATTTGTGAGTACCAAGACGTCTTCCCAGAAGAGCTGATAACCCACAAGTATAGGGGATCGCAACAGTTTTCGAGGGTAGAGTATTCAACCCAAATTTATTGATTCGACACAAGGGGAGCCAAAGAATATTCTCAAGTATTTGCAGCTGAGTTGTCAATTCAACCACACCTGGATAACTTAATATCTGCAGCAAAGTGTTTAGTAGCAAAGTAATATGATAGTAGTGGTAACGGTAGCAAAAAGTAATGGTAGCAAAAGTAATATTTTTGGGTTTTATAGTGATGGTAACAGTAGCAACGAAAACGCAAATAAGCGAAGAATAATGTATGGAAAGCTCGTAGGCATTGCATCGGTGATGGAGAATTGTGTCGGATGCGATCGATCATGTAATAGTCATAACATAGGGTGATACAAAACTAGCTCCAGTTCATCAATGTAATGTAGGCATGTATTCCGAATATAGTCATACGTGCTTATGGAAAAGAACTTGCATGACATCTTTTGTCCTACCCTCCCGTGGCAGCGGGGTCCAATTGGAAACTAAGGGATAATAAGGCGTCCTTTTAATAGAGTACCGGACCAAAGCATTAACACACAGTGAATACATGAACACCTCAAACTACGGTCATCACCGGTAATGATCCCGATTATTGTCACTTCAGGGTTAACGGATCATAACACATAATAGGTGACTATAGACTTGCAAGATAGGATCAAGAACCCTCATATATTGATGAAAACATAATAGGTTCAGATCTGAAATCATGGCACTCGGGCCCTAGTGACAAGCACTAAGCATGACAAAGTCATAGCAACATCAATCTCATAACATAGTGGATACTACGAATCAAACCCTAACAAAACTAACTCGATTACATGATAAATCTCATCCAACCCATCACCGTCCAGCAAGCCTACGATGGAATTACTCACGCACGGCGGTGAGCATCATGAAATTGGTGATGGAGGAAGGTTGATGATGACGATGGCGATGGATTCCCCTCTCCGGAGCCCCGAACAGACTCCAGATCAGCCCTCCCGAGAGAGTTTAGGGCTTGGCGGCGGCTCTGTATCGTAAAACGCGATGAATCCTTCTCTCTGATTTTTTTTCTCCACGAACACGAATATATGGAGTTGGAGCTGAGGTCGGTGGAGCGTCAAGGGGCCCACGAGGCAGGGGGCGCGCCCCCACCCTCGTGGACAGGGTGTGGGCCCCCTGACGTGGATTCTTCTTCCAGTATTTTTTATATATTCCAAAAATAATCTCCGTTAATTTTCAGGTCATTCTGAGAACTTTTATTTCTGCACAAAAATAACACCATGGCAATTCTGCTGAAAACAGCGTTAGTCCGGGTTAGTTCCATTCAAATCATGCAAGTTAGAGTCCAAAAGAATGGCAAAAGTGTTTGGAAAAGTAGATACGACAGAGACGTATCAACTCCCCCAAGCTTAAACCTTTGCTTGTCCTCAAGCAATTCAGTTGATAAACTGAAAGTGATAAAGAAAAACTTTTACAAACTCCGTTTTCTCTTGTTTTTGTAAATATGTAAAGCCAGCAATCAAGTTTTCAGCAAAGATTATGAACTAACCATATTCACAATAACATTTAGGTCTCATGTTTACTCGTATCAATGACATAATCAACTAGCGAGCAATAATAACAAATCTCGGATGACAACACTTTCTCAAAACATTCATGATATGATATAACAAGATGGTATCTCGCTAGCCATTTCTGAGACCGCAAAACATAAATGGAGAGCACCTTTAAAGATCAAGGACTAACTAGACATTGTAATTCATGGTAAAAGAGATCCAGTCAAGTTATACTCAATGTAAACTAACAGTAATGGATGCAAATGATAGCGATGCTCTCCAACTAGTGCTTATTAATAAGAGGATGATGATTCAATATAAAAGTAAATAGATAGGCCCTTCGCAGAGGGAAGCAGAGATTTGTAGAGGTGCCAGAGCTAGGTTCTGAAATAGATATGAATAATATTTTGAGCGGTATACTTTCATTGTCAACATAACAACCGAGAGATCTCGATATCTTCCATGCTACACACATTATAGGCGGTTCCCAAGCAGAATGGTAAAGTTTATACTCCCCCGCCACCACCAAGCATCAACCCATGGCTTGCCCGAAACAACAGGTGCCTCCAACTAACAACAATCCTGGGGGAGTTTTGTTTGCAATTATTTTGATTTGATTTGCTTAAAGCATGGGACTGGGCATCCCGGTGACTAGCCATTTTCTCGTGAGTGAGGAGCGGAGTCCACTCCTCTTGAGAATAACCTGCCTTGCATGGAGGAAACAGACAACCCTATTTGATACATGAGCTATTCGAGCATACAAAAAAGAATGTTTATTTGAAGGTTTAGAGTTTGGCACATAAAAATTTACTTGGAACGGCAGGTAGATACCGTATATAGGTAGGTATGGTGGACTCATATGGAATAACCTTGGGGTTTATGGAATTGGATGCACAAGCAGTATTCCCGCTTAGTACAAGTGAAGGCTAGAAAAAGACTTGGAAGCGACCAGCTAGAGAGCGACAACAGTCATGAACATGCATTAAAATTAATCAACACCGAATGCAAGCATGAGTAGGGTATAATGCACCATGAACATAAATATCGTAGTGGCTATGTTGATTTTGTTTCAACTACATGCATGAATATGCGCCAAGTCAAGCCACTCAAATCCTTCAAAGGAGGATACCACCCCATCATACCACATCACAACCATTTTAATAGCATGTTGGCACGCAAGGTAAACCATTATAAGCTCCTAGCTAATTAAGCATGGCATAAGCAACTACAATCTCTAATTGTCATTGCAAACATGTTTCTTTCATAATAGGCTGAATCAGGAAGGATGGACTAATCATATTTACAAAAACAAGAGAGGTCGAGTTCAAACCAGCTTTTCTCATCGCAACCAGTTCATCATATATCATCATTATTGCCTTTGACTTGCACGACCGAACGGTGTGGATAATAATAATAATAATAATAATAGTGCACGTGCATTGGACTGAGCTGGAATCTGCAAATATTCAATTCAAGAGAGAAGACAAGGTAATATGGGCTCTTTGTTAGATCAACAATAATGCATATGAGAGCCACTCAACATTTTCATTATGATCTTCTCCTCTCGACCCCCAAAGAAAAGAAACAAAACTATTTACACGGGAAAGCTCCCAACAAGCAAAAGAAGAACGAGAAATCTTTTGGGGTTTTCTTTTTAATTACTACTACTACAGGCATGGAAAGTAAACTAACTAAAAGCTACAACTAATTTCTTTTGGCTTTTCTTAAGGTTTTTCAAACACACAAGAAGAAAGCTTAAAAATAAAATAAACTAGCATGGATGATACAATGAAAAAGTATGATCACCAATAACTAGCATGAGTGTGTGAACATGAATGTAATGTCGGTGAGAAATATGTACTCCCCCAAGCCTAGGATTTTGGCCTAAGTTGGTCTATGCCCAAGGATCAAAGTGGCCCTCTCCAGTGTAAGGGGGAGTGTCCTCTGGGTGCCACTGGTTGGCAATCTCCTTCGGATTCCACTTATAAACTGACTGTCGATAAGGGTCTTGGGTTGGTTCCGGCTCAGGCTCTGGAGCTGGTGTCACACTCCAGTATGCATAAACGTCCTCCGGTAAAACAAGGTACTTGCCTGAAAATATGTTAAACAAAGAGGGACCAGGCAAGGTAATAGTCTCAAAGTTATTCTTACCAAAAATCAGTCTATAGTTAAGCAACTTCTTCTTATTCTTAACAATAAAATCATGTGCTACCATGCGCTTATAATCTAGAAAAATATTAGGCAGCAACTTTTCCTCTTTCTCATAATGCCTAATGGGTATGTTAAAGTGTGCAGCTAGGCACGAGGCAAAGATGCCTCCAAGGACAGGGCCCTCAGTACAGTTCAGGTTTAACCGTTTAGCAACAATAGCGCCTAAACTAAAAGTAGTATCTTGAAACAAGGCATGGCGCAAAATAACAATACCAGGAGCACTAAGGTTCCCATAGTTCCCGCGACCAATTAAGCATCTACTAGCAAATATTGAAAAGTAACATAGAACAGGAAAATGTATGCTAGTGATTCTTACATCGGAAACTTTCCTCGTTTCCCCTATAGCGATCATATCAATAAATCCCTCCACATCATCACGATGTGGTTCCTCTATGCTGCCCTCAAAAGGTATCAAACAAACCCGACAAAAATCACAAAGTGACATCTCCTTATGCTCATCATATAAATAAAATTCCACCGAATGTGGTGAGCTCCTAGCATGGAAATGAAAGTTTTGCACAAAGATATTGGTGAGTAAGATAAACTGTTCGCGTTGGTCATAGAGGAAGGCGGTGAGGCATGCATTCTCAGCCAAATAATAAAAATCTTCATGAATCCCGGCTTCTCTCAATAAATCATCACAAGGCCATTCACACGGCCGAACCTCCGCAGTACGAGGGAGATTATACTTGGGCTTCTTGTTCTCTTCACTTTGTTTATCCTTCGAGCTTCGGCTCGATGAGCCCCTCAAAAATCTCTTCATCTTTTTCTGAAAATATCTGAAATTTTTAGCAACTTAAAATAAAAGTGAACCAAGCTCAACAAAATCGATAGCAACTACTCCTACAAGTGTCTAGAGGCTATATCATGCATTAAAACTACTTTTGACCACATAAATTTGACATGCAAGCTCAAGAACAGGGTCACCTAAGCAACAAAAATTTGCAATAAATAAAACACTAGAACAACAACTAATTGGACCATTGGAGGAGTCACATACCAAAGGACAATCCCCCAAAGTAGTTTTGTGAATGGAGGTTTGAGCTAGGAGATCGAAAATGGCGGCAAGATGAGCTAGAACTCGTGCTTGAGCTGGTTTGTGATTTTTTGGGAGGAAGGAGTCTGTGGTGGCTGGAATAAGTGGAGGGAGGCCACCAGGGGCCCATGAGGCATGGGGGCGCGCCCAGGGGGGTAGGGCGTGCCCTAGACCCTCGTGGCCAGGTGCTGGCTCCCCCTGATGTGTTCTCAGTGCCAGATATTCCCAAATATTCCAGAAAAAATCATATTGAATTTTTAGGGCATTTGGAGAACTTTTATTTTTGAGGTATTTTTTTATTGCATGGATAATTCAGAAAACTGACAGAAATTACAATTTTTTCTTTATTTAATATAAATAACAGGAAGTAAAAAGAGGGTACAGAGAGTTGTGTTTTCTAAATTCACCCATCTCATGTTCTTCAAAAGGAATCCACTAACAAGGTTGATCAAGTCTTGTTAACAAACTCATTCCGAATTACATGAAACCGGAGAATTTTCGAATAACACTAGGTTACCTCAATGGGGATATGCAGGCCCCCAACAATAAGAATATTATATTTCTTCTTGGCAGTAGGAAGAGGAAATCCAAAACCTCCAATAGTAATTGTTGAATTTTTTCCAATAGAATTGATACTGTGGACTTCAGGTTGTTTCCTCGGGAAGTGTACCGTATGCTCATTACCATTAACATGAAAAATGACATTGCCTTTGGTGCAATCAATAACAGCTCCTGCAGTATTCAAAAAGGGTCTTCCAAGAATAATAGACATACTATCGTCCTCGGTAATATCGAGAATAACAAAGTCCATTAAAATAGTAACGTTTGCAACCACAACATGCACATCCTCACAAATACCGACAGGTATAGCACTTGATTTGTCAGCCATTTGCAAAGATATTTCAGTAGGTGTCAACTTATTCAAATCAAGTCTACGATATAAAGAGAGAGGCATAACACTAACACCGGCTCCAAGATCACAAAAAGCAGTTTTAACATAGTTTCTTTTAATGGAGCATGGTATAGTTGGTACTCCGGGGTCTCCAAGTTTCTTAGGTATTCCACCCTTAAAGGTATAATTCGCAAGCATGGTGGAAATTTCAGCTTCTAGTATCTAGGATTTATTTTAAGCATGTAAGTCAAACGCATACGCAAAAAGATAGGTCTAATAATTTCAGCAAAGTGCTCAAAATCCTCATCATCCTTTTTCTTGGATGATTTAGGAGGAAAGGGAATGGGTTTCTGAACCCATGGTTCTCTTTCTTTACCGTGCTTCCTAGCAACAAAGTCTCTCTTATCATAACGTTGATTCTTTGATTGTGGGCTATCAAGACCAACAGCAGGTTCAATCTCTACATCATTATCATTACTAGGTTGAGCATCAACATGAACATCATCATTAACATTATCACTAGGTTCATGTTCATTACCAGATTGTGTTTCAGCATCAGAAATAGAAATATCATTGGGATTCTCAGGTGTGTCAATAACAGGTTCACTAGAAGCATGCAAAGTCCTATCATTTTTCTTTTTCTTCCTTTTAGAAGGACTAGGTGCATCTATAGTAGTTCTCTGAGAATCTTGCTCAATTCTCTTAGGGTGGCCCTCAGGATACAAAGGCTCCTGAGTCATTTTACCACCTCTAGTCATAACTCTAAAAACATTATCATTCTTATTGTTTAATTCATTAAGCAAATCATTCTGATCTTTAAGTACTTGTTCTACTTGAGTGGTAACCATAGAAGCATGTTTACTAAGAAGTTTAAGTTCACCTTTAACACTAGCCATATAATGACTCAAGTGTTCAATCATATAAGCATTATGTTTCAATTGTCTACCAACATAAGCATTGAAGTTTTCTTGTTTAACAATAAAATTATCAAACTCATCTAAGCATTGGCTAGCAAACTTAATAGGCGGGATTTCAGCTTTACCATATCTATAGAGAGAATTTACCTTTACCACCTATGTCGGCTTATCAAGACCATGTATTTCTTCAATAGGTGGTAAATTAAGACCATGTATTTTTTCAATAGGTGGTAAATTCTTAACATCCTCAGTTTTAATACCTTTTTCTTTCATAGATTTCTTTGCCTCTTGCATATCTTCAGGACTAAGAAATAGAATACCCCTTTTCTTCGGAGTTGGCTTAGGAGTTGGTTCAGGAAGTCTCCAATTATTTTCATTAGTCAACATATTATTCAATAACAATTCAGCTTGATCAACAGTTCTTTCCCTGAAAACACAACCAGCACAACTATCCAGGTAATCTCTGGAAGCATCGGTTAGTCCATTATAAAAGATATCAAGTATTTCATTTTTCTTGAGAGGATGATCAAGCAAAGAATTAAGTAATCGGAGAAGCCTCCCCCAAGCTTGTGGGAGACTCTCTTCTTCAATTTGCACAAAATTATATATTTCCCTTAAAGCAGCTTGTTTCTTATGAGCGAGGAAATATTTAGCAGAGAAGTAATAAATCATATCCTGGGGACTACACACACAACCATGATCAAGAGAATTAAACTATGTTTTAGCATCACCCTTTAATGAGGATGGAAACAACTTAAGGATAAAGTAATAGCGAGTTTTCTCATCATGAGTAAACAAGGTGGCTATATCATTTAATTTAGTAAGATGTGCCACAACAGTTTTGGATTCATAGCCATAAAAAGGATCAGATTCAACCAAAGTAATTATCTCGGGATCAACAAAGAAAGCATAATCCTTATCAGTAATAAAGATAGGTGAAGTAGCAAAAGCAGGGTCATATTTCATTCTAGCATTCAAAGACTTTTCTTTAAGCTTAGCTAATAATTTCTTAAGATCATATCTATCATTGCAAGCTAAAAAAATCTCTAGCAGTTTCTTCATCCATAACATAACCCTCAGGAACAACAGGCAATTCATATCTAGGGGGAGAATCTTCATCATCACTTTCATCAATATTATCAGTTTCAATAATTTCATTCTCTCTAGACCTAGCAAGTTGTTCATCAAGAAATTCACCTAGTGGCACAGTAGTATCCAGCATTGAAGTAGTTTCATCATAAATATCATGCAAAGCAGAAGTGGCATCATCAATAACATGCAACCTATCAGAATCAATAGCATGTGTAGGTGTCACAAGTTTAGTTATAACAGAAGGTGAATCAAGTGCAGAGCTAGATGACACTTCCTTACCTCCCCTCGTAGTTGAGGGATAGATCTTGGTTCTTTGATCTTTCAAGTTCTTCATAGAGACCAGCAGATATAAATCCCAAGTGACTTAAAGAATAGAGCTCTGCTCCCCGGCAACGACGCGAGAAAATAGTCTAGATAACCCACAAGTATAGGGGATCACAACAGTTTTCGAGGGTAGAGTATTCAACCCAAATTTATTGATTCGACACAAGGGGAGCCAAAGAATATTCTCAAGTATTTGCAGCTGATTTGTCAATTCAACCACACCTAGATAACTTAATATCTGCAGCAAAGTGTTTAGTAGCAAAGTAATATGATAGTAGTGGTAACGGTAGCAAAAGTAATATTTTGGGGTTTTATAGTGATGGTAACAGTAGCAACGGAAACGCAAATAAGCGAAGAACAATGTATGGAAAGCTCGTAGGCATTGCATCGGTGATGGAGAATTGTGTCGGATGCGATCGATCATGTAATAGTCATAACATAGGGTGATACAGAACTAGCTCCAGTTCATCAATGTAATGTAGGCATGTATTCCGAATATAGTCATACGTGCTTATGGAAAAGTACATGCATGAGATCTTTTGTCCTACCCTGGCAGCGGGGTCCTATTAGAAACTAAGGGATAATAAGGCGTCCTTTTAATAGAGTACCGGACCAAAGCATTAACACACAGTGAATACATGAACTCCTCAAACTACGGTCATCACCGGTAATGATCCCGATTATTGTCACTTCAGGGTTAACGGATCATAACACATAATAGGTGACTATAGACTTGCAAGATAGGATCAAGAACTCTCATATATTGATGAAAACATAATAGGTTCAGATCTGAAATCATGGCACTCGGGCCCTAGTGACAAGCATTAAGCATGACAAAGTCATAGCAACATCAATCTCATAACATAGTGGATACTACGGATCAAACCCTAACAAAACTAACTCGATTACATGATAAATCGCATCCAACCCATCACCGTCCAGCAAGCCTATGATGGAATTACTCACGCACGGCGGTGAGCATCATGAAATTGGTGATGGAGGAAGGATGATGATGACGATCGCGACGGATTCCCCTCTCCGGAGCCCCGAACGGACTCCAGATCAGCCCTCCCGAGAGAGTTTAGGGCTTGGCGGTGGCTCTGTATCGTAAAACGCGATGAATCCTTCTCTCTGATTTTTTTCTCCCCAAACACAAATATATGGAGTTGGAGTTGATGTCGGTGGAGCGTCAGGGGGCCCACGAGGCAGGGGGGCGCGCCCAGGGGGTAGGCGTGCCCCCACCCTCGTGGACAGGGTGTGGGCCCCCTGACACGGATTCTTCTTCCAGCATTTTTTTATATATCCCAAAAATAATCTTCGTTGATTTTCAGGTCATTACAAGAACTTTTATTTATGCACAACAATAACACCATGGCAATTCTGCTGAAAACAGCGTCAGTCCGGGTTAGTTCCATTCAAATCATGCAAGTTAGAGTCCAAAACAAGGGCAAAAGTGTTTGGAAAAGTAGATACGATGGAGACGTATCAAGAGCTTCCAGGAATGCCTCCTCACCGGCCAGATGAATTCATTATCGATCTTGAGCGTGGTACTGAACCTGTTTGCAAGCGTCCATACAAGCTTGGACCAAAGGAGCTGAAGGAATGGAAGAAACAGCTCGATGAACAAGAGCATCTGGGTTTGATCAGATCGATTTCATCTTCGTGGGGTTGTGGTGTTCTTTTTGTCCAGAAAAAGGATGGCATGGACCGACTTTGTGTCAATTACCGTCCATTGAACAAGAAGACTATTAAGAACAAGTATCCACTTCCCAACACGAATGAGCTATTCGAGCAACTTACAGGTGCAAAAGTATTCTCCAAGCTTGAGCTCTGTATGGGTTATCATTAGATTCGCATTCGTGAACAAGATATTCCAAGACAACATTCAGAACAAGCTTTGGTTCTTATGAATATATTGTCATGTCTTTCGGTCTTATCAATGCTCCTCCAACGTTCTCTTGCATGACGAACTTCATCTTCAACCCCTACACAAATGAATTCGTCCTCGTGTATCTCGATGATATCTTGGTCTTCTCCAAGAATAAGAAGGATCATGCCAAGCATTTGCGATTGGTGCTCGACAAGCTCAGAGAGTGTCAATTCTATGCAAAGTTTTCCAAATGTGAGTTTTGGATTGATGAAGTTCTTCACCTTGGCCATATCATCTCTGCAATTGTGAATTGGGAACCTCCTCAGAATATCAAGCAGCTCCGCAGTTTTCTTGGACTTGCAAGATATTGCCGAAGATTCGTTGAGAATTTCTCTGCAAAGCCTCTTTCCAACCTCCTCTAGAAGCATGTCAAGTATGTATGGACTCCTGAGTGTGGCGTTGCCTT
This sequence comes from Triticum urartu, assembly GCF_056163025.1. NCBI lineage: Eukaryota > Viridiplantae > Streptophyta > Magnoliopsida > Poales > Poaceae > Triticum > Triticum urartu. The sequence goes on from NC_141879.1 coordinate 262,649,105, forward strand.
CAACACCCTCAAAGAGAAGCTAGTCTCGGCTCCTGTCTTTACTCCTCCTGATGAATCCAATCCATTCAAAATTTTCTGTGATGCCTCTTTGCAAGGTCTCGGTGATGTGTTAATGCAAGAGAAGAAAGTTGTGGCTTATATCTCTCGTCAGTTGAAGCCCAACGAAAGGAACTACCCCACTCACGATATTGAGTTGGCGGCAGTTGTCCATGCATTAATAACATGGAGACATCTCTTGTTGGGAAGGCAAGTGGACATTTTCACCGATCACAAGAGCCTCAAGTATATATTCACTCAACCCAACCTCAACCTCAGGCAAACTTGTTGGGTCAAAATGACAAGAGTACAAACCAAGTATCAAATATACTCCAGGTAAGGCCAATGTGATTGCAGATGCTTTGAGCAGGAAGGCTTATTGCAACAGCTTAATTCTCAAGCCATTCCTACCGGATCTTTGTGAAGCTTTCCGCAAGCTCAGTATCCAAGTTGTTCCTCAAGGTTTTCTTGCCAACCTTATAGTCACTCAAACTTTGGAAGATCAAATTTGTGAGGCACAACTCCTTGATACCATGGTGAAGAAGGTGAAACGCGGTATTGCCAAGGGCTTACCCAAATACAAGTGCTATCCCATTGATGACAAAGACACTTTATTCTTTGAGGACCGGATTGTGGTTCCTAAAGGTGATCTAAGGAAGGTCATAATGAACGAAGCACACAATTCTCTTCTTTCCATTCATCCTGGCAGTTCGAAGATGTACCATGACCTCAAGCAGTCGTATTGGTGGACTATAATGAAGCAAGAGATTGCTCAATTCGTGAATGAGTGTGATGTCTGCCGAAGGGTGAAAGCAGAACACCAACGACCAGCTGGTCTCCTCCAACTTCTTGGTATTCCAGAATGGAAGTTTGATCATATAGAAATGGACTTCATTACTGGATTTCCCAAGTCCAAGCATGGGAATGATGCTATTTTCATTGTCATTGACAAGCTTACAAAAGCGGCTCATTTCCTTCCAATCAAAGAATCTATCATGACAGCTCAGTTGGCAGAGCTATACACCTCTAGAATTGTCTCCTTGGACGGTATTCCGTAATTGATATCTTCAGACCGCGGAAGCATTTTCAATTCTAAGCTCTGGGACTCCTTCCAGAAGGCCATGGGCACCAACATTTGCTTCAGCACAACTTTCCATCCTCAAACAAATGGCCAAGTCGAGCGAGTCAGTCAAATTCTCGAAGATATGCTCAGGGATTGTGTCATCTCTTTCAGTATGAAGTGGGAAGATTGTCTTCCATATGCCAAGTTCTCCTACAACAACAGCTTCCAAGCAAGTTCGGGCAAGGCCCCATTCAAAATTCTCTATGGCAGAAAGTGTCGTACTCCTCTCAATTGGTCAGAGACTAGTGAAAGCCAACTTCTTGCCAACGACTTGATTACAGAAGCTGAAGAAATGTGTAAAGTAATCCGTGAAAATCTCAAAGCCGCACAATCGCGCCAGAAGAGTTACTATGATAGCAAGCACCGTGTCTTGGCTTTCGAGATCAGAGACCATGTCTACCTCCGCGTCTCTCCAATAAAAGGCACTCGACGCTTCGGTATCAAAGGGAAGCTTGCCCCTAGATACGTGGGTTCTTTCAAGATCATTGGCAAAAGAGGCGAGCTTGCCTATCAACTCGAGCTTCCGTCCATCTTCGCAAATGTGCATGATGTGTTTCACGTGTCACAGCTTCGCAAGTGCTTCAAGACCCCTGAGCACACTATCAACTTCGAAGAGATTGATCTCCAAGAAGATTTGCCTTATCATGAGCATCCCGTTGCTATTATTGAAGAAACCGAGTGTAAGACTCGCAACAAGTCAATCAAATTCCTGAAAGTGAAGTCGTCACACCATTCCGACCGAGAAGCCACCTCAGAACACGAGGATCACCTCCGTTCCGAATATCCGGAGTTCTTTCAGTCCTAGATCTCGGGACGAGATCCTCTTGTAGTGGTGGAGTGTTGTAACACCCCGGATGTAACTTTCCATTATTGTAACTCTAACTCTTGCCATCTCCGGCTATGTGATATGATATTGCCTCCGTGGTTGGCTTTTTTCGTTTTGCATTTTGTTCATGTCATGCATTTCATATCATGTCATCATGTGCATCTCATTTGCATTCGTGTTCGTCTCATGCATCTGGTCATTTTCCCCGTTGTCCATTTCGCGATCTGACACTCCCACATGCACCCGTTGCACCCCTCAAATCTTGTTTCGTGAGCGGGAGAAAAATGTTCTCGGAATGTGTCGAGATTTGTCGAGTGGCCTTGGTACATCACCTGTAGGCCAGCTGTCAAATTTCGTTCCATTTGGAGGTCGTTTGATGCCCCAATGGTTAACCGGGTAACCGCTAAAGCCCCTCTTTTGTTGCAGCCCAACACCCCTCCAAAACAGCCAACTAGCCCATCTAAACTCCCTCCATTCTCTCCGTCATTGGATCACGGCCATGTGGGCGAAAACCGCACCTCATTTGGACTCTCCTAGCTCCCCTACCTATATGAAGGCCTTCCCTGTCCAAAATATCAGATGAAACCCTAGCCTAGCCTTCCTCGCCGCCACCGGACACGTCCGGCAGCGCCGAACACGTCCACCGCCATCGCCCGAACCAATCACAGGCTGCCACATCATCAACGCCGCCGCCCACGTCCAACTGCAAGCCGCCACCTGTCGCCTCCGCGTCACCGCTGCCACCGCACCTCCTGCCAGCTCGAGAGCCCAGGGCAGGCCCGCCCGGGGCCGCGCGCGCCGCCCCGCACCACCGCTCGTCCTCGTCGCCTCCTCCGCCGGGCGACCACGCGCGCCGCCTCCGCCACCGCACGCCACCTTGCCGGACGCGCTGCCCGACGCCCTCCTCTCTGGTCGTCATTGCCCGCCGCCTCTCACCGCTAGAGCCGCCTCGCGCCCGGGTCGTTGGTCGCCGCCGCCCCGATCCGCCGCTCCGCCGCCTCCCCCGCTCGCCACCGGCCGGATCCGGCAAGATCCGGCCAGGAGGAGCCTCGCCGCCGCCGCCGTTCGACTTCTCCGGCGAGCTCGCGTCGTCGCCTCAGTTCTCATGCATCCGGACGAACCCTAGATTCCATATGGTAAAATTCCTCTAGTCCTAAAATTTCTCACATCATGATGCCCGCTTTGACATGCCATATCTCCATGACCGTAACTCCGATTTGTGCATATGATATATCAAAACGATTGTATCGTGTTGCTCTTCATGTTAGTGTCATTTGCATGCATGTTACTGTCCATACTGATGCCCTAATCCTCATTGCAAAAGTGCTATATGATGTTGTCTACTAGAATTTAACAGAACTTGATGATTTGTCATTTTCGTTGCATTTTCTGTGTGCATCCTATGAGCATGATGTCTACATGTTTTATGAGTTACATCATGCCATCTTTACAGGGGTGCAAGTCTTGGATTTTATAATCTATGTGGTGAATAGCACAAGCATGCAAATTAGGCTTCATATTGCTGATTTCATACACTTAGAATATTTTTGCCAAGTCTTTTCCTGTTACATTTTGATGCTATGTAAACTTGTTGCTACCATGAGATCCATGCACATTTTGAGGGAGTTCTGTAAGAGTGTTTTGAAAATGTGATATTGCCCTATCCATTCATGCCTCTGGTTGTAACTATGGAGTACTCTATCTTGCCATTTCCATGCTTTACTTTTGCTAAATATTGTTGCTGGCAGATTGTTAACATGAGATTCAGTTTTGCCATGTGTTTTGCTAGTGATCCATGTACCCTATGAACTTTCTCTTGCCATGCTTAACTTCTCGAATATGTCTACTTCATGTTGGTTACATTGTTATGTGATGAGATGCTTTGTGGTGAGTGGCATGAGCTTGCAAAGTTGCTATCATGAATCTGTTTCTGTCATGTCATGTTTTTCTTCTAAGTCTGAAACTATTCATATAACTTGTCATGTTTGCATGGGTGCCACATCATTTTCCTTGCATCTTTGGGTAAAGTTTAGTAAGGGGGTTTTATTCTATGCTTTCAGTACTAGAATTCCATGCCTTTGTTTGCCATGATATGTTCCTATAGCATATTGTTTTCTAGCTCTAAACATTGCTCTATGATGCTGTTTTGACATGTTTAGTATTTTCACAAAGTCTGTGAACCTGTTATCATTTGCATTTTTGTCATGCTATTTTGAGCTTGTTCTAATGAGTTCTAGCAGGATCTCAGTGTTCATGATTTGTAGAGCTTCATGTGTAATTCACTTCCATGTGCTTTGTTGCTATGTTGGAGTGCTGTAGGATAGTTTCTTGTTGCATTCAAAGTGCTATCCTGTTGTTAATCGCAGATTTGCATTGTTCTTGTTTTGCTTTCCATTTGCAAGCCGTGCATCCGTTTTTGGTGATCCTTATATCGATTTTGACCGAAATCACCCCGTCTTTCCAGCGGCAAGATTGGTTTGCCAAGTTGATCCCTTGATCATTCTTTCCTTACGGAGTACCCATATGCATTGCACATCATACATTGCATTTCATGCCATGTCGTGCATCATGTTGCTTGTGCATTGCACCGTGATTGATTGTTGTTCCATTGCTTGTGTTCTTACTTTGGGTAGAGCCGGGAGACGAGTTCGTGAACGAGGAACCAATTGAGTACGCTAATGAGGAGCAAGCTTTCGACAACTCTGAGAACTTTGCATGCAAGATAACCATTACCCTCGATATCACTACTATCTTTGCTTGCTAGTTGTTCGTTCTATCGCTATGTCACGCTACCTACCACTTGTTTATCATGCCTCCCATATTTCCATGTCAAGCCTCTAACCCACCTTCCTAGCAAACCATTGTTTGGCTAAGTTACCGCTTTTGCTTAGCCCTCTTATAGCGTTGCTAGTTGCAGGTGCCTTGCAGTTTGTTCCATGTTAGAACATGGATATGTTGGGATATCATAATATCTATTATTTAATTAATGCATCTATATACTTGGCAAAGTGTGGAACGCTTGGCCTTTTGCTCGGTGTTTTGTTCCACTCTTGCCGCCTTAGTTTCCGTCATACCGGTGTTATATTCCTTGATTTTGCGTTCCTTACGTGGTTAGGGTTATGGGACCCCCTTGACAGTTCGCTTTGAATAAAACTCCTCTAGCAAGGCCCAACCTTGGTTTTACATTTTCCTGACATCCTATAAATTTCCCTTGGGATTGCAAACCCGAGGGTCATCTTTATTTTTAACCCCCCCCCTCCCGGGCCAGTGCTCCTTTGAGTGTTGGTCCGAACTGGGCGATGTCCAGCGCCCCATGGGCAACCAAGGTCTCAGCTAACCTGACGTCTTGCCCATCTGGTGTGCCCTGAGAACGAGATACGCGCGACTCCTATCAGGATTTGTCGACACATCAGGTGGTCTTGCTGGTCTTGTTTTACCATTGCCGAAATGTCTTGTTACCGGGATTCCGAGACTGATCGGGTCTTTCCGGGAGAAGGAGTATCCTTTGTTGACCGTGAGAGCTTGTGATGTGATAAGTTGGGACACCCTTGCAGGGTATAAACTTTCGAGAGATGTGCCCACGATTATGTGGCAGATGGGAATTTGTTGATATCAGGTTGTAGAGAACTTAACACTTGACTTAATTAAAATGAATCAACCGCGTGTGTAGCCGTGATGGTCTCTTTTCGGTAGAGTCCGAGAAGTGAACACGGTTTGGGTTATGTTTGAATGTAAGCAGTTTCAGGATCACTTCTTGATCACTTCTAGCTTAACGACCATTGCGTAGCTTCTCATCTTACTCTTATTTGCGTATTTTAGCCACCATATTTGCTTAGCGCTTGCTGCAACTCCACCTCATTACCTTGTATTACCCATAAGCTTAAATAGTCTTGATCTCATGGGTTTTGAGATTGCTGAGTCCGTGTGACTCACAGATACTACCAAAATAGTTGCAGGTGCCGATGATACCAGTGCAGGTGATGCTACCGAACTCAAGTGGGAGTTCGACAAGGACCTTGGTCGTTACTACGTGTGTTTTCCTGATGATTGGTAGTGGTCCCCAGTTGGGACGATCGGGGATCTAGCAGTTGGGTTATCTTTTTTCATTTGGTTGTCCATAGTCAGACTATGGTCGTTACTACGTGTCTTTTCCTGATGATCGGTAGTGGTGCCCAGTTGGGACGATCAGGGCTCTAGCAGTTGGTCTATCTTCTTTTCATTTGGTTGTCCGTAGTCGGACTATGAGTGTATTCTGATGATGTATGACTTATTTGAATATTGTGTGACGTGGCGAGTGTAAGCCAACTCAATTTATCCCTTTCTTGTTCATTACATGGGATGTTGTGAAGATCAATGCAGTTATGCCTCTAAGTCGTGCCTCGACACGTGGGAGATATAGCTGCATCGTGGGCGTTACAGTGCCCTCCATACCAACACTTTCCAACGAATTTATTATTTGACAACATAAAGTAAATTCATTTTTGTTTTTGCATTCCGGGACTGGGCATCCCTTATACCTTTGCCTTACTCTCGTGCAATTACAAGTGAATAAACACTCATCTTGAGAATAACACATCTAGCATGGAAAATATTAGCCACCCGTTACCGTTCCGCGAGCGAAACGAACACACAAAAGAGAAGTTTATTTTGAAAATTAGAGATGGCACATGCAAATTTTCTTAGAACGACAAAAGAATACCGCATATAGGTAGATATAGTTGAGTCATGTGGCAAAACTGGTTTAAAGGATTTTGGGTGCACAAGTAGAGGTCATACTTAGTGCAAAATGAAGGCTAGCAAAAAGATTGGGAAGCGACCAACCAAGAAACGAATAATCTCATAAGCAAGCATTAAGCATAATTAACACCGAATAATGCACCGCAAGTAGGATATAATTTTCATTGCATGATTATAGACTTTCGTACTTGCATAGGGAATCACAAACCTTAACACTAATATTCTTACTAGAGCATAGTTACTCATCAACATAACTCACATATCACATCATCATATCTCGAAACTATTACTAAGAATCAAGTTTATTTTTTCCAATGATCTTCATGACATTTTATTTTACTTTAACCTTCTTGGATATCTATCACTTTGGGACTAATTTTCATGAGTTGCTTTTCATAAGCTCGAACAAATATAAGTGAAGATCATGAGCATAACAAATTTTCTTTCTCTTAAAATAATTTAAGTGAAACAAGAGAGAATTCCTTCAAAATTTTAATAACTCTCAAACAAATCTAAGTGAATCAAGAGAGAATTTCTTCAAAAATACTAAGCACACCGTGCTCAAAAATATATAAGTGAAGCACTAGAGCAAGTCCTAGCTCATAAAAGATTTAAGTGAAGCATAGAGAGCAATTCTAACAAGTTATGACATAATTTTGGCTGTCTCAAATAGGTGTGTCCAGCAAGGATTGATAACTTAAAACACAAAATAAAACAATCAAAGACACATATCATACAAGACGCTCCAAACAAAACAAATATCATGTGACGAATAAAAATATAGTCTCAAGTAAAATACTGATAGTTGTTGGAAGAAAGCGGGGATGCCACTTGGGGGAATCCCCAAGCTTAGTTGGTTGCTCATTCTTGCATAATAGCTTCGGATGTCGGGGCATCCCTGAGCTTAGGCTCTTACATTCTTCCTTCATCCATCGTAAGATAACCCAAAACTTGAAAACTTCAATCACACAAAACTCAACAATGCCTTCGTGAGATCCGTTAGTATAAGAATAATAAATCATTACTATAAGTGTTGTATCAAACCAATTAATATTTTGTTTTTGTATTATATCTATTGTATTCCAACTTTTATATGGCAAAAACGCATCAAAGAAATCCATAGAGCCATCAAAATAAGCACACAACACAAAGAAAACAGAATCTGTCAAAACAGAATAGTGTGTAGAAATCTGACTATTTCGAATACTTATGTAACTCAAAAAACTCTGAAAAAATAGGACGGCCTGAGAGAAATTTGTATATTGATCTACTGCAATTTTAATGGGTATTTTATCACTCTCTGGTAAAAAACTAAAATTAATTTTGTGAGCGCAAACTTTCTGTTTTTTCAGCAAGATCAAACAACTATTGCCCAAGAAGATCCTAAAGGATTTACTTGGCACAAACACTAATTAAAACATAAAAAACACAATCATAATAGTAGAATAATTGTGTAAACACACAAGAACAGGAAGCAAAAAGCAAAAATAATTTTTATTCATTGGGTTTCCTCCCAACAAGCGCTATAGTTTTACGCCCTTAGCTAGGCATAAAGCAAGGATCTAAGTTTTGTCATCTTTGGTTCGAGATCCATAAGATGCCCTCATGATTGATTCATAAGGCGGCTTAATTATAGTTCTAGGAAAGTGTTCCATACCTTTCCTCAAAGAAATTAGAACTTAATATTGCCTTCTTTCATATCAATCACAACACCGATAGTGCATAAAAATGGTCTACCAAGAATAATGGGACAAGACGGATTGCAATCAATATCAAGAAGAATAACATATATGGGCACATAATTCCTATTTGCAAGAATAAGAACATCATTAATCCTTTCCATAGGATTTTTAATAGTGGAATCTTCCAAGTGCAAATTCAAGGAACATTCTTCAAGATTGGTAGGACCAAGCACATCACATGAAGATTTCAGAATTGTAGAATGACTAGCACCCAAGTCACACAAAGCAAAACATTCATAATTTTTAATCTTGACTTTGATAGTAGGTTCCCACTCATCATACAATTTTCCAGGAATTGAAACTTCTAATTCCAATTTTTCTTCAAGAGCTTTCATCATAGCATCAACAATATGTTTAGTAAAATCTTTATTTTGTTCATAAGCATGGGGTGAATTTATCATGGATTGCAACAAAGAAATACAATCAATCAAAGAGAAACTATCATAATTAAAGTCTTTGTAATCCAAAATAGTGGGTGCATCACTAGCTGAAGTTTTGACCTCTCCAAACCCACTTTCATCAATTTTCTCAACAAGATTTTCACCCTCCGAAATATTGGGACGCCTTCTACCTAAAGTTGACTCTTCTCCAGTCCCTTTTTTTATCATTCTTAACTTTACTAAACAAGAAATCAATATAAGAAACACCAATCATTTTAAGATCTTCATCACTTTTGTCTTCTAACGAGATTGGTTTAGCAACCATTTGATTTACTAAAGTAGCTTGTGCATCGGATGTTTCTCCTAGCAAACTTTCAGCAAAAGCATACTTAGATTGGAGATCACAAACTTCTCTACTAATATCATCAAGTTGTTTTGTGATAGCATCTAGCACAACAGAGTGCTCCTTAAGTTCTTCAGTAAAATACTTGTTATGCTCAAATTGTGTAGTCATATACTCCTTAGTACTTTTCTAAATTTCAAGTAAAATATTGGGGTAAGGAACATCATAATATTTTCTTTGACTCATCATGACTACGCAAACAAGCAAGCACACAAAAACAGATCCGGCAAGAAAACGGCAAACGGAAAATGGTGAATAATGTAGATTGCGACGAGATGAGATTTGTGATTAGGAACCTGGTTATGTTGAAGATCCTCCCCGGCAACGGCGCTAGAAATTCTCCTTGATGGCAGCTGGAACTACGTCGGTATTTTCCCGGGGTGGGAGGGATGATGCAGCATAGCGGCGGTAGGTATTTCTCTCGGTTATGAAACCAAGGTTATCGAACCAGTAGGAGAACCAAACAACAATGTAAACAGCCCCTGCACACAAATAACAACACCTCGCAACCCGACGTGTTAAAGGGGTTGTCAATCCCTTTCGGGCAACGGCGCCAGAAATTGGGTGCGTGACGGTAAAAAGGTTGTAATATAGATTGATTAAATAGATCGCAAATAAAATAAAGTGCAGCAAAGTATTTTTGGTTTAATAGATCTGAAAATAAAAGCAAGGAAAAACTAGATTGCAAAGGCAAATATACAAGAAATAAGACCCCGGGGCCGTAGGTTTCGCTCGTGGCTTCTCTCAAGAAAAATAGCAAACGGTGGGTAAACAAATTACTGTTGGGCAATTGAATAACTTCAAATAATTATGATGATATGCAAGAAATGATCATTACATAGGCATCACGTCCAAGATTAGTAGACCGACTCCTGCCTGCATCTACTACTATTACTCCACACATCGACCGCTATCCAGCATGCATCTAGTGTATTAAGAACGATGACATGATGTAGACACGATCCGTTTATCTATAAGGAGGTAGATATAGATCTCGTCTTTTTATCCTTAGTTGCAATGATACATATGTGTCGGTTCCCTTTTTGTCACTGGGATCAAGCACCGTAAGATCGAAGCTACTACCGGGCACCTCTTCCCATTGCAAGATAAAAAGAACGAGTTGGCCAGACAAAACCCAAATATCAGAGAAGAAATACGAGGCTATAAGAGATCATGCATAAAAGAGATCAAAGAAACTCAAATACTTTCATGGATATAAAAACATAGATCTGTTCATAAACTCGAAGTTCATCGATCCCAACAAACACACCGCAAAAGAGTTACTTTATATGGATCTCCAAGAGACCATTGTATTGAGGATCGAGAGAGAGAGAGAGAGAGATGAAGCCATCTAGCTACTAACTACGGACCCGAAGGTCTACAAAGAACTACTCATGCATCATCGGAGAGGCACCAATGGAAGTGGTGAACCCCTCTGTGATGGTGTCTAGATTGGATCTGGTGTTTCTGGACTCTGCGGCGGCTGTATGAATATTTCATCGACTCCCCTAGGGTTATCGTATTTTTGGGGTATTTATAGAGCAAAGAGGCGGCCTGTGGGGGGGGGGGGTACCCGAGGTGGGCACAACCCAACAGGGCGTGTCAGGGCCTCCTGGCGCACCCTGGTGGGCTGTCCCCTCCTGGGACTCCCCCCAGGTGCAACAAGGGCCCATCTGCTTCCTTTCAGCCCATAAAAATCATCGTAAAGTTTCGTGCCATTTGGACTCCGTTTGATATTGATTTCCTGTGATGTAAAAAACATGGAAAAAACAGGAACTGGCACTGGGCACTATGTCAATAGGTTAGTACCAAAAATGATATAAAATGACTATAAAATGATTATAAAACATCCAAGATTGATAATAAAGCAACATGGAACAATAAAAAATTATTGATACGTTGGAGACGTATCAATAACCGAAGCAGAAAAATCAATTTTTTCAGGAATTTGACTGTCATGGCTGCATCACAATTGCTGATCGGCTCTGCTTCAACCCACTTGGTCAATTTATCGACATCAACGAAAATGTGGGTCTGATTATCCTTGGATCATTTGAACGGACCAACCATATCAAACCCCAGACTGCAAATGGCCAAATGATGGGAATAATCCAGAGTTCTTGAGGTGGCACATGAGCCTGACATGCAAACTTCTGACATCCATCACGCTTGCACACGATATCCTCAACATCTGGATATGAGCCGTGAGCCAATTAAAAACATGTCGAAAAGCCTTTGCCACCAGGGATCTTGAGCCAGCATGATGACCACTGAGGGAGTCCTGGATTAGGGGGTGTTCGGGTAGCCGGACTATACCTTCAGCCGGACTCCAGGACTATGAAGATACAAGATTGAAGACTTCGTCCCGTGTCCAGATGGGACTTTCCTTGGCGTGGAAGGCAAGTTTGGCGATGCGGATACTCAAGATCTCCTATCATTGTAACCGACTCTATGTAACCCTAACCCTATCCGCTGTCTATATAAACCGGAGGGTTGTAGTCCGTAGGCAATCAACTCCATATACAACAATCATACCATAGGCTAGCTTCTAGGGTTTAGCCTCCTTGATCTCGTGGAATATCTACTCTTGTACTACCCATATCATCAATATTAATCAAGCAGGACGTAGGGTTTTACCTCCATCGAGAGGGCCCGAACCTGGGTAAAACATCGTGTTCCCTGCCTCCTGTTACCATCCGGCCTAGACGCACAGTTCGGGACCCACTACCCAAGATCCGCCGGTTTTGACACCAACATTGGTGCTTTCATTGAGAGTTCCTCTGTGCCGTCGCAATCAGGAAGGATGCCTCCTCCCGTCTTTAAAGACGGCACCGTTGCTAAGGGAGCCTTGGCTGTCGGCCAAACTCTCAGGCTAGGTGGTTTCCTCATGACCGCCTGTTCGGCTGTTGCGCCGACGATGACCTCTCGGGTCATCAAAAGCAACCTACACATCGGCTCGGAGCTCATCGAGCAGCTAGATCCAATGGAGCTCTCTTCCGTAAATGAGCTCTTGGATCGCATCGCCGCCCTGGGGGTCGCTATGGATTGCGACCAGGTTGGGCTTAAACCCGATCTAAGGGAAATTAACTCTCCCCAAGTAACCCACCACGTTGCCGTGGTAGAGGCGCAGTGCGGCGACCCTTCATCTATTTTAAGTACTAGCTACGTCCGAATTCCCGACTCCTCCAAGCCAGATACCCGCGGAGAGGAGGATGTAACTCAAGACCTGAGCTTAGGATCAGGCAATGGGCTAGATTCGTTGGACAACATCCAAGAATCCGAACTTTAGAGTTCGGAAACTCTTCGGCCTCCGAATCTTGGATTGGGTGAGGTTTCAGATTCAACGACACCCGCCCACCCGAACATAAGCGATCTCTCCCAAATCAGGCAGAGGCCCAAGGAAACAGTACATCATTACTGGGCCAGATTCCTCCTGGTTATGAACAAGATAAAGGATTGCCGCGAGGGAGACGCAATCTCAATTTTCTGCAGTAATTGCACGGACGAGGGAATCCTTAATGCCATAAGTCGTCGTGATATTACACGCTTCACTGACTTGGCGTCCATAGTACAAAAATACTGTGCGATGGAAAGCGCTTGGAAAACCGAAATAAAATTTTGGGATAAACCGGCCTTGAATAGTAATCCCGTCCGAACTAAGAGGGTGCATCATCATAGGACACCCGGGATAAACACCAAAAAGCCAAAACCCTCTACAGGGCATGGAACCGTACTAGAAAGGTGGCTTGATGGACCCTGTAGAATCCACAGTATAGAGGACGCCACACCAACTCACAGCCTTAGAGCATGTTGGATACTCCGGCAGGTGTCCAAAATTGGCGAGGACCTCTTAATTCTGGAGGCCGCAGAAAGCCAGCCCGAGGACACCGGTACCGTTCTCACAGTCTTCGAGACTTTCGCATCAAACAGTATGCGAAAAAGAACACTCCGTAGCCTCACCGAAGTCTATCAAGTTGCAACAATAAATCCATGGAGCGACACTGCTATTACCTTCAACGCAGGTGATGAACCTAGATTCCGAACAGCTCGAGCACCAGCCGCATTGGTCCTCAGTCCCATAGTGGACGGCTTTCGCCTCACCAAGGTGCTCATGGATGGAGGCAGCGGACTGAACCTCATTTATGAGGAAACCCTTCAAAAAATGGAAATAGACTGGAACCGCATCGAGCGAAGCAGCACAACCTTTAGAGGAATAATCCCCAGTCGGGAAGCGCGCTGCACAGGAAAAATCACACTAGATGTGGTGTTCGGCATGCCAGATAATTACAGGTCCGAAGAAGTCATGTTTCAGGTGGCCCCGTTCAAAAGCGGATATCACGCTTTACTGGGACGGGAAGCATTCTCAATCTTCCAAGCAATACCCCATTACGGGTACATGAAGCTTAAGATGCCCGGGCCGAACGGAATTATCACTCTAGCTAGTGATCCGGACGTAGCACTCCGCGCCGAAAACAAGACGGTCGCATTAGCCCTTGAGGCACTATCCGAAGCCTTAGCGGCCAAGGAACTGACTGCGCTGCGCTCCATGGTTAACAGGGATGATGTGATACTCGATAAGAGATCCAAATCCACATCCTTCAAGCCAGCTGACGAAATTGTCAAATTCCAGGTCCATCCAACGGACCCCAATAAAACAGCTTCCATCGGGGCACGACTGAACCCTGATGTAGACGCCGCACTGCGAGAGTTCCTACGAGAGAACTGGGACATTTTCGCCTGGCACCCTTCAGACATGCCAGGGATCCCACGCAGGCTGGCCGAACATAGCTTAAATATCCTAAAAGGATTCAAACCTGTCAAACAAGCCCTTCGGCATTTTTCCGAACCCAAGAGACAGGCTATGGGAGAGGAGCTAGCCAAGCTATTGGAGGCCGGATTCAGTAGAGACATAAAACATCCGGACTGGCTAGCAAACTTGGTGATGGTACCAAAGAAGGACAAATCCTGGTGCCTGTGTCTCGATTTTAAAGACCTCAACAAGGCTTGCCCAAAGGATCCCTTCCCCCTCCCCCGTATCGATCAAATTATCGATGCCACCGCAGAACACTACTCGTTGTGTTTCCTCGACGCATACTCCGGATACCATCAAATCAAGATGGCAGAATCAGACCAAGCCGCAACAGCATTCATCACACCATACGGCCCATTCTGCTTCAACACAATGCCCTTCGGGCTGAAAAACGCCTGCGCAACATATCAGTGCATGATCCAGACATGTCTGGCAAATCAGATCGGCAAAACAGTGGAGGCGTATGTTGATGATGTGGTCGTCAAATCAGGACATGTCGAATCTCTAGTAGACGACTTGAGGCTTACATTCGATAACCTCCGAAAATATGACATCAAGCTCAACCCGGAAAAATGCGTCTTCGGCGTTCCAGCCGGAAAGCTCTTGGGCTTCATTGTATCCGGTAGAGGAATTGAAGCAAATCCAGCCAAGATCCGAGCTTTTTCACAATTGGATATCCCAAAGGACCTCAAACAAATACAAAATTTAACCGGATGCGTGGTGGCTTTAAGCCGCTTCATCTCCCGCTTGGGAGAAAAGGCACTACCCCTCTATCGCCTCCTTCGGTGCACCGAACAATTCGAGTGGACGGAGGCCGCCACGGCCGGACTTGATGAAATAAAATCCATATTGGCAACAAACCCAGTCCTGGCCGCGCCGAACACCGGCGAACCAATGTTATTGTACATTGCAGCAACACATCAAGTTGTCAGCGCAGTGCTCGTTGTCGAGCGGGAAACGGATGGACACAAATTCCCCCTTCAAAGGCCGGTCTACTACGTACCCACTGTCCTCACTCCATGCAAATAACGGTACCCGCATTATCAAAAGATTGCATACACGGTATTCATGGCATCCCGGAAGCTATGACACTACTTTCAAGAGTGTTCCATAACAGTAGCCTCGGAAGTACCACTCAACGATATTATCAACAACCGCGACGCAATGGGCCGGATTGCAAAATGGGCCATCGAGCTTCTCCCGTTCGATATAACCTATAAGCCACGGCGAGCTATTAAATCGCAAGTTTTGGCCGACTTTGTCGCAGAATGGACGGAGGCCGAGCTCCCTAAAGAGTACGGCACATATTCAAATTGGATTATGCATTTCGATGGCTCCAAAATGTTGGCCAGACTGGGGGCTGGCGTCGTCCTGACGTCCCCACAGGAGACACAGTCCAATATGTGCTCCAAATCATGTACATGGATTCCAACAATGCAGCCGAATATGAGGCCCTCCTACATGGTCTCCGGATAGCAGTATCCATGGGTATCCAGCGCCTAGAGGTACGCGGGGATTCAAACCTTGCGATATCCCAAATAAATGGAGACTTCTACGCCAAGGACCCAAAAATGGCAGCTTACCGCAACGCCGTCCTAAAAATGTCAGCTCGGTTCGAAGGGCTGGAGTTTCACCATATAGCCCGAGAAAACAATCAAGCAGCGGACGTCCTGGCACGCATCGGAGCAAAACGCGATGTAGTCCCCCCCAACATATTTTTGGAAAGATTGTTCAAGCCATCCGTAGCATGGGAGGGGGAACCCGCAAATAACAGCCCGGACCCAGCCGTACCACTCGACGCTGAACAATCTGACACAATTGGAGGCTCTGCCAATGAAATTACACCTTCAGCCCACGTAATAATGGCGGTCATCGCCCCGTGGACAGAACCATTCCTAGCCTACCTTACTAGGCAGGAACTCCCGGAGGACCAAAACGAGGCCCGCTGCATAGTGCGGTGATCTAAAGCCTATAGAGTCCATGAGGGAGAGCTTTATAAGAAAAGCACTACCGGAGTCCTTCAAAGGTGCATCTCCGAAGAGGAAGGGCGGAACCTTCTGGCTGAAATTCATGCCGGACTCGGTGGTCACCATGCCGCTGCTCGGTCCCTTGTTAGCAAGGCTTTCCGTACAGGCTTTTATTGGCCGACGGCCCGGGCAGACGCTCAGGACCTAGTCCAACGATGCGCTGGTTGCCAACTTTTTGCCAACCAAAGCCATATGCCACCCACCGCACTCCAAACTATACCCATCACCTGGCCTTTTGCGGTCTGGGGGCTTGACATGGTCAGACCCCTTAAAGGTGGGACCGATAGGAAAAAATACTTACTGGTCATGGTGGATAAATTCACCAAATGGATAGAAGCCAAGCCTGTTAAAACGGCCGAATCCGGACCTGTGATAGACTTCATATCCGGGGTTGTACACCGTTATGGCGTCCCTCACAACATCATAACCGATAACGGTACAAACTTTACCGCCGATGAGGTAAAACTCTGGTGCAAAAACATGGGCATCAAGCTCGATTATGCTTCTGTCTATCACCCACAAACCAACGGCCAGGTCGAACGTGCAAATGGTCTTATCATGAGCGGCATTAAACCCAGACTGGTGCGGTCCCTCAAGGAATCTAACACGCACTGGGTAGAGGAGCTCGACTCCGTGCTATGGGGGCTGCGGACCACGCCAAATTGCACCACCGGATACACACCATTTTTTATGGTGTACAGCGCAGAGGCAGTTCTGCCCTGCGACATAATTCATGACTCACCTAGAGTGCGCATGTACGAAGAAAGAGAAGCCGAGCTCGATCGGTAGGACAACTTGGACGCCCTAGAGGAGGAGCGTGACGTGGCAAAAGCCCGTTCCGCATTTTATCAACAGCAGGCCCGAAGATATCAAAGCAGAGAAGTACGGGCCAAAAATTACAATGTTGGTGAACTAGTCCTACGCCTGCCGGAAAAGAAAAAGGACAAACTCAAGCCAAAGTGGGAAGGTCCATTCATAATCGACCAAGTCCTGACTGGCGGGGCGTACCGCCTGCGAGATGCGTCGGATAACCGACTCGAGCTGAACCCGTGGAACACCACCCGTCTCCGAAGATTCTATGCCTAGCGCCGGACTCTGTGTTCGTCTCCTTCCTCTGTCCATTTTTTTGCATTTTTCTGTCTTACATTTCTCTCCTTCCCCTCTTTTCTTTTATAGCCCTTAAAGGCTCATCTAGTGATGCGCCACTCACGCTCATTAAACCTGGGGGCTTCTTTAACAAAAGCTTATTTATACGGGCTTCACACCCAACACATGCGTCAAACTTCCGGATGTACCTTTTTCTTCACCATTATATGCATCGATATGACTTAAGTTTTGGCCAAGCTGGGTTGCCTGGCTCCTGTGCTTACCCCTACGTTTCCGATTGATCGGCTAGGCGGTAAAGGGAGCACCTCTGCGATTGTTACTGCCGGGTCAGCCGGATGTGTACCTCAGACTGGGTGAAGCCGAAAGCTAGCGTTCTTAAGGGAATATTCGGTCGGTGAGATAAAAGATGATCCTTTTACTCATTGTATGCGCCATGCTTTTTCTGCGTCTTTTTTCGCAGTCCGGACATGCACTTTAGGGCATGCCTCCCAGCGAAAGGAACCCCTAACGGAACTATTCTCTCTAGAAGATGTTTCTTACTAACCATGTAATATAACATAACTAGTTGGGCACTTGTCTGATAAAGCACTAATGACCCCTACGCCTGGTCTCCACGCATACCACAGTTCTTATATAACCGCTATGGTATTCGGACACACTCCGGACCATCAGGTCCCGAGGTTGAAGCGAAAAGGTTGGCAACGACAAACGATCTACAATCCGGCTAGAAGGCATTACACATGTCAATTCAAAATTACATAGTCATTCTGACTAATTGTATTCCTCTTCTATACCATCTAATAGGCTGTCTAATTTACAGTCCTGCTGGGAATACTTCACGGCCAACTCTACATGGCCGTATAGTAAGCTCACAGGGATCTCCTTCCCGTCAGGCCCCACTGGTCCGACCTCGGCCATGTGGTTTGGGTCAGACTTCGTAAAACGGGTCTTCACCATGGCCCAGGCTTCCCTAGCGCCTTGTCGGCAGGCTGATATCTTCCACAACCGGAAGCGCCACCGAGCTCCCTTCAGCTTCTCCGCAAGCTCTGCAAGGCCCTCGGGCATGGAGTGGGCAGGCCATAAGGCTTGGGCAACACCTCGCATCGCCTGCCGAATTCGCTTGTGCAGTTGCATGAGTTCGGGAAGAAGGTCACCCATAGAACCGGGCATCTCCTCTGCAGGACGACCTGTGAGCATACCTACAGACATAACTCTGTTAGTTGACTTCCTCGCCGAACTCTTTTTTCAAAGTTCGTTCAAGCACTTACTAAAAATGCCGCGTCGAAGCCACTGGTTCTCCTTCGTGGAGTCCGACAGTTGGCCACGAACATCTTTAAGTTCGACGTCCAGCTTGGTGTTGGCATCCTGAAGATCATTCTTCTCTCGCCTCACCTTTGTCAACGTACTCTCACCGGCCTTTAGCCGACGTAAGAGTTGTTGCTTGTCCGGATCGAGTCCGGCACCATCTGCAATATGGTTTGTCAGATTTGCACCCACACCGCACAATACTAATCTTTCGAAGTGTATCTTACCTGAGGGGGTCTCTTTGGGCTCCCCTGCTGCGGCTAGTGCGGCCTCTAGTTGGGCCTTACACTTCTCCAGCTCCTGGGACAGTACGGTATTCTTCTCTGTAAGAAGCTGCATATTAAATGATCCTTAAATCAGTTGCTCTAACTGCTTCAAGTCTCGGGGGCTACTGGCATATATATATATATATATATATATATATATATACTTAACCAAAATTTTCTTACCCGTATGTCTTTTACATACTGCTCCGTGGCTCTGGCTAAACCATTTTGAGCGGCACGGAGGTACACATCTCCCGAATTAAAGGCATCTAAAGCCTGTTGGGAGAAACAAGCGTCGCGTAGAATTGTCCGGCGATGCCTGTGGTTCATGGCACTCTCCACTTCAGAATTTGTGGCAGACAGCCTGTCCGCATCCTCTGTCGGAGGAGCGTCCGGTGCGCGCCTTGTGCTCGCCTCCGCTTCCTGGCCAGACGTTGGAGCCTGGCTGGTGGAGGCGCGATTGGCAACCTCTCCAGATGTATTCCGGCGAGGTCTCTTCGTTCTAAAGATAGCACGAACGTTAATATGCCCTGACAGAATAACTCCAGGGAAACAGAGGGTGCACTATACCTTTGCACCGGCATCTCAGTCCGGACTTCATTCCTTTTTGCCCCACGGGGCCCTGCGGCCCCTCGTTGGCTAGCCGCCGCAGGTTCGGCCTCCTGCCTCGGAAATCTCCCCTGCAAAACATGGCTGTCGTTAGAAACACCGGGCTACATGAGGGTGGAATCTCTTTCAAGGGAATAAGACCCCGGTTTTTGTCACCTGGGAGGCCGGGATTAACCCTGGGTAATCCGCCGTAATGGCTACCAAGGTATTGTCCTTGCTTAGCTGATGGAACACCCCGTCGATAAGCTCCACCGATATGTCCGGATCCTCTTCGGAGTCCGGATTGAGGGATCGTTCTGGGTCCTCGGGCTGTGGAGGGCGGCTGCTTATATCCTTTACCTCCTGTCGTAGTTCCTGCATTGAAGTCATTAGACTACCTATCTAACCATGGGAGTATAAAACAAATGGGCAAGCGCAATTGTTCACTTACCCAACTTGGAGGATCGTACATACTGAATCCGGCCCGCGGGTTGACGCAGAGGAATTCCTCCTTTTCTCCCTTGTACAAAGAGGATAAGATCTTTACTAAGGCGGCGGCTGAGGCCGGCCCCTTACGATCGTAACGTGTGGCGTCATCCTCCCCGTTGAAATCCCACATGGGGTGGCCTCTATATTGAAGCGGCTGCACCCCTCGCATAATGCATGCAGCCATAACTCCAATCATGGTTAGTCCGGAATGAGCCAACAGTCTAATCCGGCCCATCAGGTAAAGGACGTCTCTGTCGCTTTCTCTCTGAGAGATCCGCGGACGCCAGCTCAAGCGTTTCTTCAATGGAGCACTGTTGAACTCAGGGAGACCGACCCGGATAGGGTCCGGTAGCGGGAAGTCATCTATATAAAACCATTGCGAAGGCCGGTCCCGACGATGCGCCATACTTCGGCTCCGCCCACTTGGTATATAGACCCCTCTCGAGAACGCGGCACCAGGCAGAATAACCTCTTCCACAGTGCGAAATGAGCCTCAACGCCTAAAAATAGCTCGCAAAGGGCGACGAAACCCGCAATATGCAATACGGAGGCGGGCGTGAGATTGTGCAGCTGGAGGCCGTAGAACTCCAGACGCCCGTGGAGAAATGGATGAATTGGAAATCCCAGTCCCCTTATTAGAGAGGGGACGAGGCACACCCGCTCTCCTTTAGAAGGATTGGGGGTGCTCTCCGCTTGTTTTCCGCCATTGTAGGTGGCGAGACCGGCTCGGACTGGGACCATGTATGCCTGAGGGAGAAATCCCTTGGCCTAAAGCGACACTAACTCGCTATGCGGGATGGTGCAACTCTCCCAGTCCCCGGGTTTGGGACCGGAGGGGCGAGGGGAGGAGCTGCGACGGCTGGTCATGTTGGAATGGACCTTTGTTGGAAGCGCTCTGATGATAACTCGCGGAAAGGAGAAGATGTGGTTTGGACCTAAATCCCCATCCCGTTAAATAGGCGGCTCGTTTATATAGCTAGGGGTGTGGATGTAAAAACGCCCCGGCTTTTCGCATTCGTTTGACACGTGGAAGACAGCCATTATTGGGCGTGGAAGCCGAGGAGCACTACATTACAAAAATCGGACATTATTCCTACAGGTACACAAGATTTGGAGAAGAACCCGCCTTGCAATGCCGAACAATCTGCGCGTCGGACTCGTCATCATTGAAGCCTGGTTCGGAGGCTACTAAGGGAGTCCTGGATTAGGGGGTGTTCGGGTAGCCGGACTATACCTTCAGCCGAACTCCAGGACTATGAAGATACACGATTGAAGACTTCGTCCCGTGTCCGGATGGGATTTTCCTTGGCATGGAAGGCAAGTTTGGCGATGCGGATACTCAAGATCTCCTATCATTGTAACCGACTCTATGTAACCCTAACCCTATCCGGTGTCTATATAAACCGGAGGGTTGTAGCCCGTAGGCAATCAACTCCATATACAACAATCATACCATAGGCTAGCTTCTAGGGTTTAGCCTCCTTGATCTCGTGGTAGATCTACTCTTATACTACCCATATCATCAATATTAATCAAGCAGGACGTAGGGTTTTACCTCCATTGAGAGGGCCCAAACCTGGGTAAAACATCGTGTTCCCTGCCTCCTGTTACCATCCGGCCTAGACGCACAGTTCGGGACCCACTACCCGAGATCCGCCGGTTTTGACACCGACAACCACAGTCACCAGAGTGAATCTTGATTTCTCGTCCTTTGTTAGGGGAAACACATCATTAAAAAACACCGGTGATGCTTCTTCTATGCAACTCGCCATGGACAATAGTCGTAGAATTGGAGCATCGGATGACCTGACGAGCAATGATTTCATCCTCAGGGAGCTCACCTCGAGTCAAATAAGCCACATAATGAACCGTCCAATCTGGGATAGCACGAAGAGCTGCCACCAAGTGTGCCTCCAGATCAGGTATAGAGAGATCCTCCTCTGACGGCAATTTGACGGAAGGATTATGGAGTACATCAAGGAACACATTGGGAGGGATCAGCTTAAGCTAAGAGTCGAGACGTGACAAAGTATCAGCCGCCTCATTAAACCGCCGATCTATGTGGTTCACCTAATACCCTTTGAAATGTCCCGCGATGTTAGTCACTACTTGCCGATAAGCCACCATGAGGGAATCCTTTGGATCCCATGTTCCAAAGACTTGCTGAGCGGCCAGATCAGAGTCGCCCAGGCATTTGACCTGGCTAAGGTTCATCTCCTTGGCCATACGGAGACCATGAAGGAGGGCTTCATACTCAGCTGCATTGTTAGTACAGGGAAACACGATCCTCAAAACATAGCAAAATTCATCACCTCATGGGGAAGAGAGGATCACTCCAGCCCCCGAGCCTTCTAGTTGCCTGGAACCATCTGATACGTCTCCAACGTATCTATAATCTTTGATTGTTCCATGCTATGATATTATCTGTTTTGGATGCTAATGGGCTTATTTATACACTTTTATATTATTTTTGGGACTAACCTACTAACCCAAGCCCTAGTGCAAATTGCCGTTTTTTGCCTATTTCAGTGTTTCGCAGAACAGGAATATCAAACGGAATCCAAACAGAATAAAACCTTCGGGAGAGTTATTTTTGGAACAAACATGATCCAGGGGACTTGGAGTGGACGTCAAGCAACCAACGAGGAGGCCATGAGGCAGGGGGCGCGCCTACCCCCTGGGCGCGCCCTCCCCCCTCGTGATCCCCTCGTGGCTCCACCGACCTACTTCTTCCTCCTATATATATATTCATATACCCCGGAACATCCAGGAGCACCACCAAACCCTATTTCCACCACCGCATCCTTCTGTACCCAAGAGATCCCATCTTGGGGCCTTTTCCGGAGCTCCGCCTGTAACGCCCAAAAACCGATGCGCTAGATGTCTTCCAGTCATTCAATGTTGTTGCCTTGTATTTTGCTTGCGTATTGCTTCTTGCCATGTCATCATGTGCATTGCATCATCATGTTTTCAAAACTTGCATCCGTCCGGGTTCCCCCAGTTCCTTCCGTTGTCCGTTCTAAGCCCAACCGCACTTGCACGTGCCCGCGACACGTCCGAAATATTGTTTTATATGTGACCGGAAAATATTCTCGGAATGAGATGAAAGTTGGCATGCGGTGTTGTTATGTTGTCAGTAGACCGCCTGCCAAATTTCATTGCATTCGGAGTCCGTTTCAAGCCCCAACGAATTACTAGAGCGGCACTATAGTTGGTCAAAACGTCAGACGTTTTCGGTCTCCAAAAACTATTGCCGGGCTTTCCCTCTCTTTCCTCCCTAGACCATCTACACAACCCACTACCAACCGCCAGGCCCCGAAACCCCTCCTTGCACAGTGCATCGACCACCCTCGAGTGCGCGTCCGAAAGTTGTCCCGAACCCAACCTGGACAGTCATCATCGTTGGATCCGGTTCATCCCCAAACATCCCCGAAATATCATCGTTTTATTTTTTGGACTCCCTAGCATTTTTATTCTCGTGCGTCGGATTTCGATCGAAAGATCCAAACTTCCCTCCTTTTCCATATATATAGACCACCCCTAACCAAACCTATCTAAACCAAACCCTAGCCTAGCTCCTAGCCCCTCCTGCGCCGCCACCCTCCTCGGATCTAGCAACGAGCCAACCAGCCTTCCTACCTCGTTTTCCAGATCAACCCAACCACATCCATCCATCCCACTGTTCGTCTAGACCGTCAGATCCAGATCGAACAGCCCTTAGCCTCCCAGTTCATCCTCTCACCTACCGCAATCAACAGAGAGCCCCACGCTCCAGCGCTCGATCTCCTCGAGCGACCTCCTGCCTCGTTCCCTACATTCTCGCCCGTCCTCGCACGCGGCAATCCGCAACACCACCAGAGCTCCCTCCGCCGACGATCTCCATCAACAGATGAGCCCTGCGCCGCTCTTCCTCCCTTCCCCTCACTCTTCTCTCTCCCTCACATCGCGATCCCTCTTGCTTCAGGACGAACATGAAGCCACTATGGACGCCAAGCCGCCAAGCCACCCGAGCACCTCCTCCAGTTCATCACCTACGTCGCCGCCTACGTCGCCGCCTTGCCAAGCTCCGCAGCCACCGGAGATCCCCGTCGCTGCTCCGTCCCCGTCGAAGTTCCTACCAGCCGCTGCTCCCCTTCCTCGTTAGCCTCCAGCGCTCGTCCGCCTCCATGCTCGTTTTGGTTCGGGAGAGCAGCTCCCGATCGTGTCTCCCGTGTTGACCGCCATCTAGCTGGGACCTCTCCGCCGGCGACCACATCCCGTAGGCTCCGCCGCCTCCTTCCTCCATGCAGGAGCCAGGGCCGTCGCCTCCTTTGATTTTTCTAGCTGGCCGTCAAGTTCACGCCCGAGCCCCATGGCCACCGTAGCACCAGATTAGCTCGACCTCACCTTGCATGCGCCTCCACCGCCCGGATTCACGCCGCTCCGACGCCTCGTCTCCGGCCCCTGCCCGCCGGAGCCGCGTCTCCCTGTGCCCACAGCCGCACCGCGCCTCTGCTTTGTTCGAGCAGAGGAGCTCGTTTGACCCCGCTCCCATTTGTCTCCGTTGACCTGGGTCCAGCCGATCGCCAGATCTACTCCGCGCGTGGGCCAGCCGACCCGGCCGCTCCCCTGTGCCGCGCAAGGCTCAGCGCCGCTGGCCTCCTCTGCCAACCGGGCCAAGGCCTAGGGTGAGCACCACCCTTCCACTGTTGGGCCAGCCAGTTTTGGCCCTGATCTGTTTTTTTCCTCTGCAATTTTAGAATTTTCCAGAGACTATGGTTTTTACAGAAAAGCCCCTCATGTTCATGCATATCCTAACTCACAAACCGTGCATCGGTTTAAAATGTTTTATATATGAAAAATGCTTAGAATTTTATGAAGATTGATAATTTGCCACTTTCATCCATGTTTAAAATGTTTAAACTTGCTGTTTGTTCATTTTGCTCCTATGCCATGTTAAAATGCTTTATTTCATAACTTAATAACCGTAGCCCCAAACTTAACAAACTTTATATGTAAATGGGGTAGAAAAATGCCTAGTTTAACATGGTGGCATCATCTTGTATGTTTATCAACTCTAAAATTGGGTTTAGGGCAGAACAGTACCAAATTCATAATATGCATATGGGGATTTTCCGGAATTGTTGTTTGTTATTTGTGGCCTCATTTAAATTTGACTAGATAGTTAGTTTACTTACACTTCACCTCTTGCCATGCTAACCAACCTTTAATATTGTTGAGTACATAAACGGGAGAGAACTAAATAAGTCATGTGGTGTTTCGTCAATATGCAACTCGTCGCATATTGAGCTCCACTTAGCTTGTGCACTTTGCCATGCCATGCCTCATTAAACCGGACATGCGTCATACTTGGTTGTGCATCATGCCATGCTTATGTGATGGTTGTTTACTATGTTGTTTGATTCTTTCCGGTGTTGCTTCTTCGGGTTAGTTCTGTTAACGCCGCGTTTCTGAGGATCCGTTCGACTACGTTCGTTTGTCTTCTTCATGGACTCGTTCTTCTTCCTTGCGAGATTTCAGGCAAGATGGCCATACCCTCGAACTCACTTCTATCTTTGCTTGCTAGTTGTTCGTTATATCGCTATGTCGTGCTACCTACCACTTGCTATATCATGCCTCCCATATCGCCATGTCAAGCCTCTAACCATTCTTTCCTAGCAAACCGTTGTTTGGCTATGTTACCGCTTTGCTCAGCCCCTCTTATAGCGTTGCTAGTTGCAGGTGAAGATGAAGTTTGTTCCATGTTGGAACATGGATATTGTTGGGATATCATTATTATATCTTATTTACTTTAATGATTCTATATACTTGGTAAAGGGTGGAAGGCTCGGCCTTATGTCTGGTGTTTTGTTCCACTCTTGCCGCCCTAGTTTCTGTCATACCGGTGTTATGTTCCTTGATTTTGCATTCCTTACATGGTTGGGTGTTATGGGAACCCCTTGACAGTTTGCTTTGAATAAAACTCCTCCAACAAGGCCCAACCTTGGTTTTACCATTTGCCTCACCACCACCTACTTATCCCTTGGGAGTCACGCTCCCGAGGGTCATCTTTATTTTAACCCCCTCGGGCCAGTGGTTGTCTAAGTGTTGGTCCAAACCGGGCAGCCCGCGGGGCCACCTCGGGACGACTTGAGGGATGGTTTTACTCGTAGCTTGACCTATCTAGTGTTTCCCTGAGAACGAGATATGTGCAGCTCATATCGGTATTGTCGGCACATCGGGCGGCTTTGCTGGTCCTGTTTTACCACTGTCGAAATGTCTTGTAACCGGGATTCAGAGTATGGTCGGGTCTTCCCGGGAGAAGGAATATCCTTCATTGACCATGAGAGCTTGTGATGGGCTAAGTTGGGACACCCCTGCAGGGTTTGAACTTTCGAACCCCGTGCCCACGGTTATGTGGCCGACGGGAATTTTTTAATATCCGGTTGTAGAGAACTTGACACTTAACTTAATTCAAATGAATCAACCGCGTGTGTAGCCGTGATGGTCTCTTCTCGGCGGAGTCCGGGAAGTGAACACGGTTCTTGTGTTATGCTTGAATGTAAGTAGTTTCAGGATCACTTCTTGATAACTTCTAGTTCACGACCGTTGCATTGCTTCTCTTCTCGCTCTTATTTGCATAAGTTAGCCACCATATATGCTTAGTGCTTTGCTGCAGCTCCACCTCACTACCCTTTCCTACCCTTAAGCTTAAATAGTCTTGATCTCGCGGGTGTGAGATTACTGAGTCCCCGGGACTCACAGATGCTTCCAAACAGATGTAGGTGTCGATGATGCCAGTGCAGATGACACAACCAAGCTCAAGTGGGAGCTCGATGAAGATCTTGTTCGTTGTGTTGTTTCGTTTCCTGTTGATCAGTAGTGGAGCCCGGTTGGGACAATCGGGGATCTAGCATTTGGGGTTGTCTTCTTTTATTTTGGTTCTGTAGTCGGACCTTGTTTGTAATTTGGATGATGTATGTTTAACTTGTATTTGTGTGAAGTGGTGATTGTAAGCTAACTCTTTATCCCTTTCTTATTCAGTACATGCGATGTGTAAAGATTACCCCTCTTGCGACAAGCCTACCATGCGTCTATGCCTCTAAGTCATGCCCCAACACGTGCGAGATATAGCCGCATTGTGGGTGTTACAAGTTGGTATCAGAGCCATCCCCGACTTAGGAGCCCCCTGCTTGATCGAATCGCTGATGTTGTTGAGTCTAGAACAAAATGTTTTGAGTCATAGGATGATATATATCGGAGAGTAGGATTATTTTTACTCCTCAGTCCCTTAGTCGCTTTGGTGAGGCCTCCTGACGTAGAGTTTTGACTCTTCTCTCCTCAAATTTCACTAAAAAATTTTAGGATCACGCGGGTATCTTGGAATCGTTTCGATAGTCTTGTGACGAGAACATTGTTCTTGGTGCCTCCTGACATTTAGGGGCTGTGACAATGTCCCGAGAGTTGAGCTCCGAGGTGTTGTCGTCACAATTTTATCGTTGCAGTTCTGGAATACCTGAGTTCGCCGACATCGGAAATCTCTTTTATGCATTTGTTGGTGAGATAACCTCGACGCCACCCAGGGCGGGAGTTCGGGAGTATTGCCATAACTCGTATAACGGATGCTTTTCGAAGGTTGAGGTACATGATTTCCGAAGGTTTCTTGGTTATGTGTTGAAGGATGGATACAGCTGGATGTAGGATTTGGTAGTTTTGGGTGAGATATTATGCTTCCCCTATATCCCCAACACCTGATTGCATAACCAGAAAGTTTCGGGAGTTTATAAGTGGGAATTCAAGTAGCTCCTAGAATATCTTTCCAACAGACACATGATACGATATGGGATCTATCATATGTTTGTTTCCGGCTTATTCTACAAGCCAATCCTTTGTTTTGTTTGAGTTGTGGTATTCAAGTTGCTTCGAAGTCAAGTGTTGAATCCATACCTTTTCCTAAGTGGTGTTCTCACATTTCTATGTGAATACTAATCCTTCATGATAATCGAGATTGTCATGTCAATCATTTTTCATCTGGCATGTTTCTCTTCAAATGGATCCGATCATTTTCAACATCCGCAAGAACAACTCAAAGTCTTTTCAATGTTATTTGTTTCACCCGTCCCCAGTTGCCTTTGTTTTCCCACCCTCCCACCCTTTTTCTTCGAGGACTCAGATTACTTAATCAAGTATCATTTTATTGATGTGAAGTTTCTTCATTCTTTTCCTTCGAAGTTCTTACCCGGTGATTCTCATGAAGATGCTAAGGAAGCTTCAAGCTCATTATTCTTCATTCTTTTCTTCTCCGGTGGGTTCAATTCAAGCTTTGTCGATCATATCCTTTTCCTCGTTTCAAATGTTTTCTCATGCCGGTGCACATCTTAATCATCCACTTCTCGCTATTCAATTTTTCCAGAGTGCTGAAGATATCTCAAAAGATTTGTGTCTCCATTATCAATCCGTTCAAGATATCTCGAGGTTGTTATCTCTTTGAGCCATTTAATTCAACCGGTGATATCTCTCTTGTAAATCATTTCAACGGTGCTTTTTTGAGTGGGCCCTACCTGACTCTTCCATTTTGCCAGTGTAACTCTCATAGTCTTTTCCAAGTTTGACGTAAGAATGAATTATCATCAGTCAAATGTCTTTCACCAAGATCTTTCAAATTCTTTTCATCGTTGGTTCAAACTTTCTAATTTTCATTCTGGAGTGCCTCAACAATTCATGGTGGTGTATATCATCATCATTCTCAACATTTGAAGACCGAAGAAGAGTTTCTCTCAAATCTTGGTCCGTTCTCTCAGAGATGCGTGGTTGTAGCTTGATGCCATCCTCTCATAATTGTTTTCGATTGTGAGAATTCTTTTTACCCATCTGGAGCATTTCATGAGTTGTTTCCATTTATTTCCCCAGAAGGCCATCTTTTCAAATATTACTCATTCCCAGCTTTCAGCTCTCATTCTCCAAATCATACCGGTGCATCGCTCAAATATTCTCTAATCAGCTCGTGATCTCTTCGTTCTCTTGTATCAAATTCTCTCAAGCATCTTCGTTCATTTGGTAATTCTTCCTGGTGTTTCTTTATCTTTTCTTCGTTCATTTTCAATTCTTACAGTGGTTCGTTCAAGAGTTCTCTTCCTTTGTTATCATATCAATTCATTTGTTCTTTTCAAGTCCTACCGGTGGTTCATTGAAGACCTTCCCAAGTTTGTGCAATATCTATCTTAAATCCTTTCTACGAGAATAAGTAGTATGCCAAATCCGTTTTTTGTCATCAATTTAAATTGGTGAACGATACGCATAACATAATTTTTATTCTTTTTTCATCCAAGTGATTATTTCCTTATTTCGGAGGTTCATCAAAATTCTTGATTTCATTTGTTCATCTTTCTTTCCAGAGTTCCAAGATCTCTCAATTATATCATCACGAAGCTCCGTATAAATCATTACAAGGCTTCACCTTGTGTTTTCAACTTTTCTTTCTTTTTATCATCATTTTGTTACCGGAGTTCTTCATGGAGGCTTTACATGGTGGTTCATCAAGAATTCCTTTCATTCTTCAATTGTTCGTCAAGATTTCTCTCGAAGCGATGATCCACCATGCTATACTTCAAGTATTCTTCATCTTGCATTTCGAAGTGCAATTCTTTCTACCTTATCTTTTGAGGTGGTGTTATGTCATTCTTGACAATTTCTTTTGTGTTTCATGATTCGCAAGTTGTCAAGAATGAGATAGTTAAACCCATCAATTTCTTCGAGCGTGAGCTCTTCTCAATCCATCAGTCTCTTCATTGGAGTATCTTGGTTTAGATTTCACCGAAAGCCTTCCATTGGGAAAGTTTCTACTGTGATGCTTATCAATGATCCAATCTTCTCCTTCCTATCCCGGTGAAATAAGCTTCTCGTCTCCTTGTTGATATAAATCCAATCTATTGTTTTCGTAGTGGTAGAATTTTGCCTCAATTTTGAGAAGTTTTCCATAAGCCCACTACAAGCTTATTCTTTTCGTTGTTGGCTTTCCAACAACTCCGTTATAACCTTCTTGGAAGGGTGTTTTCCAAGCTCATTTGTGGCAGAAGTTTTCATTTTCTTCTCCATTCTTTCATTCCAATGATCGATCCTCTATTCTTTCTCCCAGAGGCTTTGTGATGTTGCTCTTTTCACTCATCATCTTGAATTGTGAGGATCGTGTTCTTTTCGTGCTTATCCTTTTAACTGGAGTGTCATGTCCTCTTTTCAAGTATCTTCTCATCTTGTCAATATCATGTTCAATTCCTTCCATTTACAGTCGGAGTGTTGTCCAAATTATATCATTCTTATTCCTTCTCTACCTTGTTTTAACCGGAGTGTTGTGGCTATCATTCCTCTTCTAACCAGAGTCTCATTCAAGTGATTCCATTTGGCCAAGTTCATATTATTGCCTTCCATTTCCGACCGAAGTGTTGTCGTAATTGATCCTTATCATTCCTTGTACATCTCGTTTCATCCGGAGTGCTTGCATGTACTTCTTGCCCATTGCAACCCTTTTCTCATTTCTTTCAACCACAGGGTTCTCGTGATGTTCCTTGTTCCTCTTTTCTAACGGAGTGTTTTCAACTTCGATCATCTCGGTTGTATTCTTTTCTCGAAATTGTTTAACCTCTCAAGGTTCTTTGGTTTCACTCGTTTTTCAAAGAAGCAACTTAGTTTTACCGCTTCCCCTTCCTCTTCCGTTTCCCTCCGGTGCCATCCTTAGATCTCGGGACTAGATCCTCTCGTAGTGGTGGAGTGTTGTAACGCCCCGAGACCGATGCGCCAGGTGTCTTCCAGTTATTCGCTGTTGTTGCCTTGTCTTTTGCTTGCGTGTTGCTTCATGCCATGTCATCATGTGCATTGCATCATCATGTTTTTAAAACTTGCATCCGTCTGGGTTCCCCCAGTTCCGTCCGTTGTCCGTTCTGAGCCCAACCACACTTGCATGCGCCCGCGGCACGTCCGAAATATTATTTTATAAGTGGCCGGAAAATGTTCTCGGAATGGGATGAAAGTTTGCATGCGGTGTTGTTATGTTTTCACTAGACCGCCTACCAAATTTCATTGCATTCGAGTCCGTTTGACGCCCCAACGAATTACTATAGCGACACTATAGTCGGTCAAAACGTCGGACGTTTTCGGTCTCCGAAAACTGTTGCTGGGCACTCCCTCTCTTTCCTCCCTAGACCATCTACACAGTCCACTACCAACCGCCAAGCCCTGAAACCCCTCCTTGCACAGTGCATCCACCACCCTCGAGTGCGCGTCCGAAAGTTGTCCCGAACCCAACCCGGACAGTCGTCACCGTTGGGTCCGGATCATCCCCAAACATCCCCAAAATATCATCGGTTTATTTTTTTGGACTCCCTAGCATTTTTGTTCTTGTGCGTCGGATTTCGATCGAAAGATCCAAACTTTCCTCCTTTCCATATATATAGACCACCCCTAACCAAACCTATCTAAACCAAACCCTAGCCTAGCTCCTAGCCCCTCCTGCGCCGCCACCCTCCTCGGATCCAGCAACGAACCAACCAGCCTTCCTACCTCGTTTTCCAGATCCACCCAACCACATCCATCCATCCCACTGTTTGTCTGGACAGTCAGATCCAGATCGAACAGCCCCTAGCCTCCCAGTTCATCCTCTCACCTACCGCAATCAACAGAGAGCCCCACGCTCCAGCGCTCGATCTCCTCGAGCGACCTCCTGCCTTGTTCCCTCCATCCTCGCTCGTCCTTCATGCGCGGCAAGCCGTAGCACCACCGGAGCTCCCTCCGTCGACGAGCTCCATCAACAGATGAGCCCTGCACCGCTCTTCCTCCCTTCCCCTCACTCTTCTCCCTCCCACACATCGCGATCCCTCTCGCTTTAGGACGAACAGGAAGCCACTATGGACGCCAAGCCGCCAAGCCACCAGAGCACCTCCTCCAGTTCGTCGCCTACGTCGCCGCCTTGCCAACCTCCGCCGCCACCGGAGATCCCCATCGCTGCTCCGTCCCCGTCGAAGTTCCTGCCAGCCGCTGCTCCCCTTCCTCGTTAGCCTCCAGTGCTCACCCGCCTCCATGCTCTTTTTGGTTCGTGAGAGCATCTCCCGACCGTGTCTCCCGCGTTGACCGCCTGCTCGTCGGGACCTCTCCGCCGGCGACCACCTCCCGCAGGCTTCGCTGCCTCCTTCCTCCCTACAGGATCCAGGGCCGTCGCCTCCTTTGATTCTTCTAGCTGGCTGTCAAGTTCATGCCCGAGCCCCATGGCCACCGCAGCGCCGGATCAGCTCGACCTCACCTTGCCTGCACCTCCACCGCGCGCTCACGCCGCTCCGACACCCCGTCTCCAGCCCCTGCCCGCCGGAGCCGCGTCTCCCTGTGCCTGCAGCCGCACCGCGCCTCTGCTTCGTTTGAGTAGAGGAGCTCGTTTGACCCCGCTCCCATTTGTCTTCGTTGACCCGGGTCCAGCCGGCCCAGCCGCTCCCCTGTGCCGCGCAAGGCTCAGCGCCGCTGGCCTCCTCTGCCAACCGGGCCAAGGCCCAGGGTGAGCACCACCCTTCCATTGTTGGGCCAGCCAGTTTTGGCCCAGATCTATTTTTTTCCTCTGCGATTTTAGAATTTTCCAGAGACTGCGGTTTTTACAGAAAAGCCCCTCATGTTCATGCATATCCTAACTCACAAACCGTGCATCGGTTTAAAATGTTTTATATATGAAAAGTGCTTAGAATTTTATGTAGATTAATAATTTGCCACTTTCATCCATGTTTAAAATGTTTAAACTTGTTGTTCGTTCATTTTGCTTCTATGCCATGTTAAAATGCTTTATTTCATAACTTAATAACCGTAGCTCCAAACTTAACAAACTTTATATGTAAATGGGGTAGAAAAATGCCTAGTTTAACATGGTGGCATCATCTTGTATGTTTAACAACTCTAAAATAGGGTTTAGGGCAGAACAGTACCAAATTCTTAATATGCATATGGGGATTTTCCGGAATTGTTGTTTGTTATTTCCGGCCTCATTTAAATTTGACTAGATTGTTAGTTTACTCATGCTTCACCTCTTGCCATGCTAACCAACATTTAATATTGTTGAGTACATAAATGGTAGAGAGCTAAATAAGTGATGTGGTGTTCCATCAATATGCAACTCGTTGCATATTGAGCTCCACTTAACTTGTAGTTTTGCATGTGCACTTTGCCATGCCATGCCTCATTAACCGGACATGCATCATACTTGGTTGTGCATCATGCCATGCTTCTTTGATGGTTGTTTACTATGTTATTTGCTTCTTTCCAGTGTTGCTTCTTCAGGTTAGTTCCGATAATGTCGCGTTTGTGAGGATTCATTCAACTACGTTCGTTTGTCTTCTTCATGGACTCGTTCTTCTTCCTTGCGGGATTTCAGGCAAGATGACCATACCCTCGAAATCACTTCTATCTTTGCTTGCTAGTTGTTCGTTCTATCGCTATGTCGCGCTACCTACCACTTGCTATAACATGCCTCCCATATTGCCATGTCAAGCCTCTAACCCTCCTTTCCTAGCAAACCGTTGTTTGACTATGTTACCGCTTTGCTCAGCCCCTCTTATAGCGTTGCTAGTTGCAGGTGAAGATGAAGTTTGTTCCATGTTGGAACATGGATATTGTTGGGATATCATTATTATATCTTATTTACTTTAATGCATTTATATACTTGGTAAAGGGTGGAAGGCTCGGCCTTATGCCTAGTGTTTTGTTCCACTCTTGCCGCCCTAGTTTCCGTCATACCGGTGTTATGTTGTTTAATTTTGCGTTCCTTACATAGTTGGGTGTTATGGGAACCCCTTGACAGTTCGCTTTGAATAAAACTCCTCCAGCAAGGCCCAACCTTGGTTTTACCATTTGCCTCACCACCACCTACTTTTCCCTTGGGAGTCGCGCTCCCGAGGGTCATCTTTATTTTAAACTCCCCAGGCCAGTGCTTCTCTAAGTGTTGGTTCGAACCGGGCAGCCTGCGGGGCCACCTCGGGGCAACTCGAGGGCTAGTTTTACTCGTAGGTTGACCTATCCTGTGTTGCCCTGGGAACGAGATATGTGCAGCTCCTATCGGGATTATCGGCACATCGGGAGGCTTTGCTGGTCTTGTTTTACCATTGTCGAAATGTCTTGTAACCGGTGTCGGTGTCAAAACCGATAGATCTCGGGTAGGGGGTCCCGAACTGTGCGTCTAGGCCGGATGGTAACAAGAGGCAGGGGACACGATGTTTTACCCAGGTTCGGGCCCTCTTGATGGAGGTAAAACCCTACGTCCTGCTTTATTAATATTGATGATATGGGTAGTACAAGAGTAGATCTACCACGAGATCGGAGAGGCTAAACCCTAGAAACTAGCCTATGGTATGATTGTATGTTATGGTTGTTGTCCTACGGACTAAAACCCTTCAGTTTATATAGACACCGGAGAGGGTTAGGGTTACACAAGGTCGGTTACAAAGGAGGAGATATCCATATCCGTATTGCCTAGCTTGCCTTCCATGCCAAGTAGAGTCCCATCCGGACACGAGACGAAGTCTTCAATCTTGTATCTCCATAGTCTAACAGTCCGGCCAATGGAGATAGTCCGGCTATCCGGAGACCCCCTAATCCAGGACTCCCTCAGTAGCCCCTGAACCAGACTTCAATGACGATGAGTCCGGCACGCAGTATTGTCTTCGGCATTGCAAGGCGGGTTCCTTCTCCGAATACATCACAGAAGAATTTGAATACGAGCATAGTGTCAGACCCTGCAAAATAAGTTCCACATTCCACCATTGAGAGAATAATATTTTTGCAGACCTAGTTTGCTGGCTTGTTTTGGCAGCATGACGTTATGTCATGGCCCGGTGATTATTCGAACCATTTCCTTTAACCAGCCCCGCACATAACGCGAGGCAATTTTTCGACACGTCTCGTCAAAGCAGAGATCGTGTCCCCTTATTACGGGATTCTCATCAATACGGGCGTGGGTAACCCAACCGCGCCATCAATTATGGCGCTTGGGGGTTAAGCGAGTTTTATCTGTCAAGTGGGGACGCTTAGTTTCGTCCGCCCATATCAAGGGATAAGGATTCACCTTTCTATCCACACCTTCTTCCTCCCTTGCTCATCCGTTTTCGCACACTCGAGCTCTAGCGCCCAAGTCCACACTTCCCACCTCAACCTTCTCCAACCATGTCCGGAGCGGGAGGCAGGTGGATGGTCTCCTCCGTCACGGAGGGAGACATCAAGAATCTGCGCGGAGCCGGATACTTAGCCGCAAACATCGCGCATCGACTGCCTGTTGCGGGGCAGATCGCCCCTACCCCGGAACCTCATGAGAGGGTAGTTTTCCTCCACCACTTCCTCCGCGGACTAGGGTTTCCCCTCCATCCATTTGTCCGTGGTCTCATGTTCTACTACGGGCTGGACTTTCATGATCTGGCCCTAAACTTCATCCTCAACATTTCGGCGTTCATTGTCGTGTGTGAGGTTTTCCTACGCATCCGGCCCCACTTCGGCCTGTGGTTAAAGACCATCAATATCAAGCCGAAGGTGGTACGAGGCCAACAAGCAGAATGCGGCAGAGCCATGGTGGGCAAGATGCCCAATGCCATATGACTCGAAGGCTCCTTCGTGGAGACAATAAAGGGATGGCATTCGGCGTGGTTCTACATCACTGAGCCGCGCGACGCCAAATGGGGGGCAGCCCCCGAGTTGCGATCCGTATTCCCTACACGGCTCACTTCTTGGAAAGAGAAGGGCTTGTCGTGGGGTTCGTCGGTGGAGCTGGATGGACTCCAGAAATGTATCCGGAGTATGGCGAGCAAAAAGTTCAAGCTTGTCAACATAGTCCAAGTTATGCTCATCCGCCGGATCCTCCCGTGTCAACAACGGGATTTTACCTTGTGGGAGTTCGACCCGGCCCGACACCAGACTCTGAGCGAGCGCTTTGTTATGACGCACAAGGACGTCTGGAAGGTGCTGTTCAAGGGCGCCGAGGTCCCTCCTTCTCTCGCCGAGGACCGCAGACTAAGCGCAAAGCGCCTAGCACGTTCGGTGAGTTCAATACGTCCCGTAAGACATTTGTTTTCCCTAGCTTAATTATGTGCGGGGTCTAATCTCCATGCCTTTGACAGGAGTGGGTGGAGATGTCAGGGCAGATCGACTGTCCGGCCCCTTTGCCCGAAGATACTGCGGGCGCTCTCCTGACGGAGATGCTGACTCCGGCTCCTTACAAGGTGCCGGAGAAGACCAAGAAGGCCAAGGGAACCTGAAAGAGTTCCCGGCGCCAGGTGTTATCAGACTCATCGTCCGATAACTCTGCGGCAAACTCCTCCCCCGAAGACGAGGAGGAAGAAGAAGATGCTCCCCTCCAGGCGGGGGAGACAAGAAAAGGAAGGCCGCCCCAACTGGGGAGGCCAAAGGGTCCAAGAAGGGAAGGACTCTCCTTCCGGACTATTCCACCGCCGCCAACGAAGGCGAAGATGAGTGGTTGCCCAGGGCCAAGCCCCCGGGGAGATCATAAATATTCGGGTACCAGAGTAACTCATAGGATTCCTTTGTCGCACTTCTTTCCCTAACGCCGAACATAATTATGCAGGCCGCCACGAGCCAATATCGAGGTATCATCGGACGGCTCCCTGGGCTCGTCAGACATGGACAGCGATCCAGTCCCGACCGCCACCTCCCCTCATCATGCCGACGACGCCGAGGTGTTATCTCAAGAGGCATCAGATCGAGGGGAGATAGTCCCGGAGGCGCCTCAAGGCGACCTTCCGGACTCCGGGAGCCGAGGGGACGGGGCTCCTGAGAGCTCAGAGTACGGCTCTCAGCCGAACACCGCACCGAAACCTCCAGCGGTTCCAGGCTCAGGCAGGCGGCCTCCTTCTAAGAGGGGCAAGACGCCTGTGCCGGTGACCTTTGTCCATCCAGAGGCGCCGGACAATCTGCTGGAAGTGCTTCACAGCGCTTCCATCGACAAGGAGCACCGCACTATCATGAGTGCGGTGATCCAGAAGGTTCAGTCCGCCAAGAGCGGATTGACTGAAGCCTGTGCCAGCCTTCTAACAAGCTTTGAGGTAAGTGTTTTAGAATGTAGTAGAAATATTACCGCATAGACAGTAGCCCCTGATGCTTTGTTCGGTGTTCACAAAGAAAAGCTGAACAGACGATCAAATAATATCGCAGGAGTCTAATATAAGTATGTCAATATGCATATGCAGGCTTCGCTGCCAGCGTTCGCCGCACTGACTGCGGAGGTCGCCATACTAAAGCAGGACCTCAAGGGGTCCAGGAAAGAGCTCGGCCTCACCAAGAGGCAGCTCGAGGATAACAAGGGTAAGTAATACCCCGTCTATAGATATGTATATATAAAAGAAGACGTGATTGCAAAATGACAGGATCATCGTATATTTGCCAGGGGCCACAACCGAGGTGGCGACCCTGAAGCAAGCGCTGACCAAGGCTGAAGATAAAGCGGCCAAGGAGCGCACCGAGCGAGAGAAACACGAGGCTTGGGTGGGCGAGGTGCAGCAAGAGCTCCAGGCTCTCGTGGTGAAGCACGAGGCGTTGGAGCTTGACTCAAAGACGCGGGAGTCTAAGCTTGCCGCGGCCCTCAAGAGTGTAAAAAGTGCCAAGACCGAAGCCCAAAAGGCCCTCCAAGAGATCGACACGATGTAGAAGATAGCGACGGGTAAGGCTTTCTATATGCAAAGCAAGCATGTAAAAGTAAATTACCGATTACTTACCCGGATCCGAAGCTCTTCAGGAGCATTCACAGATTTGCCCCGCAGTGTGTCCGATGCCGCACAATTTTACCAGGCCGAGGATGGAAGCTCAACGGAGAAGCTGTTCTGGTCTTAGTATGTTGAGGCCGGACACCTGGTGCCAATGAGCGACCAGCTGAAGCAGATGGTCGAGCTACATAAGGCGGCCGATCAGGCCATGAAGAGCTTTATAGTCCGGCTGTGGCCTGGCGACGCCCTTCCGAACAGCTTCTTTGGCCTGGTGAGGTGGCTTGTGGATGCCTGCCCACGGCTGGAGGTCGTCAAGCGATCTGTCTGCATTGAAGGTGCACGCCGGGCTTTCGCCCATGTGAAATTGCAGTGGGTCAAGCTAGACGCCGTGAAGCTGATCAAGGAGGGGCCGCCAGAGGGCAAGGAGCACCGCCACCCCGAGATGTACTATGAGGGTGTTTTGCCGGGTGCCCGTCTCATCACGGACGAGTGTTCAAAAGATGTAATATTTGAATGAGACTTGCTCGTTTTATCCTGTATGTATAAAAACTTGTTTCATATGCGCTATGCAACGCTTGTTGGAATTTTAAATATTACCTTCTGTTTGGATGTTTATCTAATCTGAGAGATGGGTAGTCCTCGGCTTCTGCCCCCATGCCACGAGTGCTGGGGTGTTCGGGATAAACCTGAGCACTCTTGTTCCCATGTTTGGGTCCTTCGAGGGAGGTGCTCAGCACAGCGAACAAGGCAACCGGACTAATAATGCTTTATCACTGTCACTTAGCCATAGAATTCTATAATTTTAAATTTCGGCGAAGCCCTTGGTATTCGGAAGACCGAATTCGGGGCGCGATACACGCCTTTAAGCCGGACAAGGCCGGCCCCTCGCTCTAAGTGGCATAATTCTTTAGGGACTTGAAAACCTCGCCGAACAGCGACCAGTCTCTCGCCTTATCATGACAGTCAGTTTTAGCTTTACCTTAGCCGATAGAGTGGAACCCAGCAGAACCGGGGCACAATCGCAGTAGTTCTCCTAGCGCTACCTTAGCCGATAGAGTGGAATGTAAGGTACCAAAACATAGGAGCCGGGCAAACCCAACATTTGACCAAAGACATGATTCGGAGCTGATACATATAATGCTATAAGTTTTGGGTGCCGCACTTGTGAAAGTGTTCGGACTTTTCACACCACATTGTGGGGTACGTAAGCCCCTGGTGTATTGGTCGTACCATAGTGTACGGTTGCATGGCATCATTAATGAACACATAGATATATATATATATACAACAAGAATGCAATAATAGTCGTAATGTCATGCATTGTTTATTAAAAAATTGCGTTAAAGCAGAGTGATACAGATAGTGCAATAAGCAAAGAGTAGGACTATGTCCCTTACAAGGGCAAGCTGAGGAATGATATTAAATTGAATATTTCACTCGTTACTGTAATCAACCTAGGAATTCCGTGGTATAACGTAGCTGTCTGCCTCCTTGGTTGCTGCATCATGTGTTCGGAAATACTGCTGTCGGACAGTGTTTCCAGAGATTAAGGTCCTGAAAGAAAAAGAAAAATAACCAAACGGGAAGGCCCTAGTGCGGTTTAGGCCGCGTCTTGGGGCGTGCCTTACTTGTGCCCCCTCCCCACCTGTGCCCATGGTATTTTTAATGCGTAATTATGTACACGTGGCATGAGTTTCACCGCTGGGCTGGGATTGGGGTGGCCGCGGTATTGCTACACGAGCTCAGATCGCGCCAGGCGGTCTATTTGCTGATTGCCCTGAGCGTGCTTGAAGGTGTCCGGGCTGTGAAGCGCCGAACTTGTTGATTGCCTTGAGAGGATGCTTTGCATTTCTGCTGCGAGGGTTGCGGTGTGCTCCTCTGTTCGAAGAGAGCGCTCTGTGTTTCCATTGACTGTAATAACTCCACGAGGTCCTGGAATCTTGAGCTTGAGGTATGCATAATGCGGTACCGCATTGAATCTAGCAAATGCGGTTCGCCCGAGCAGCGCGTGATAACCACTGCGGAACGGGACTATATCAAAGATTAACTCTTCGCTTCGGAAGTTATCCGGGGATCCAAAGACCACTTCCAGTGTAATTGAGCCTATGCAATGGGCCTCTACACCTGGAATGACGCCCTTAAAGGTCGTTTTTGTGGGTTTGATCCTTGAGGGGTCTATACCCATTTTGCGCACTGTGTCCTGATAAAGAAGGTTCAGGCTGCAGCCGCCATCCATAGGGACTCGAGTGAGGTGAAATCTATCAATGATTGGGTCTAGGACCAGTGCGGCGAATCCGCCATGACGGATACTAGTGGGGTGGTCCCTGCGATCGAAGGTGATCAGACAGGAGGACCAAGGGTTGAACTTTGCGGCGACTGGCTCCAACGCATATATGTCCCTGAGTGCACGCTTCCGCTCCCTCTTGGGGATGTGGGTTGCGTATATCATGTTCACCGTCCGCACTTGCGGGGGAAACCTCTTCTGTCCTCCAGTGTGCGGCTGCCGGGGCTCCTCCTCGTCATCGCTATGCGGCCCCTTGTCCTTGTTTTCGGCAATTAACTTGCCGGCCTTCTTGAACACCCAACAATCCCTGTTGGTGTGATTGGCTGGCTTGTCTGGGGTGCTGTGTATTTGACACGAGCGATCGAGTATACGGTCCAAGATGGACGGATCCGGCGTACTTTGTTTGAATGGCTTTTTCTGCTGACCGGGTTTAGAGCCTTTGAATCCGGCATTGACTGCTGTATGTTCAGTATTTTCACTGTTAATGCGGCGCTTATGTTTGTTGCGACGTGACCTGCTATTGCCATCCTTGGTATCTGAGGTACCATGGTTCTTTGATATGTTATTACTGTGAGCCAGCCAGTTGTCTTCTCCCGCACAAAAGCGGGTCATGAGCATCGTGAGAGCTGCCATAGATTTCAGCTTTTCCTAACCAAGGTGCCGGCCTAGACACTCGTCTCGGATGTTGTGCTTGAAAGCCGCTAAGGCCTCCGCATCCGGACAGTCGACGATTTGATTTTTCTTTGTAAGGAACCGAGTCCAGAATTGCCTGGCCGACTCTTCTGGCTGCTGAGTTATGTGGCTCAAATCATCGGCGTCTGGTGGTCGCACATAAGTGCCCTGAAAGTTGTCGAGGAATGCGGCTTCCAGATCTTCCCAACAGCTAATGGAGTCCGCTAGCAAGCTGTTAAGCCAATGTCGCGCTGGTCCTTTGAGCTTTAGTGGGAGGTATTTGATGGCGTGTAAGTTATCACCGCGGGCCATGTGGATGTGGAGGAGGAAATCCTCAATCCATACTGCGGGATCTGTTGTGCCGTGTATGATTCAATATTTACAGGTTTGAAACCTTCTGGGAATTGATGTTACATTACTTCGTCTGTGAAGCATAAGGGGTGTGCGGCGCCTTTGTATTGGGCTATGTCACGACGCAGCTCAAATGGGTCTTGCCCGCTGTGTTCGGCCCGGCCAGATTTGCTTTTACTATATCCGGCGTGACGTTTATCGTCTCGCAGAGTAGTGTGCCCTCGTGATCCATAGATCGATCTTGTATGCTTTGCTTTGTCCTCCAATATGTCTCGCAGGTCTGGCGTATCTCCCCATGCCTTTTTATTTGAATGGCGTTGGGGTGGAGGCTGAGCTTTTGGCTAGAATGCCTCTCTATCGCAACCATGAGGTGGCCGATCAGCCGTATCATACGCTTCATCCTCTAGTCGGGGTAGTAACCTGCACTTTGGGTAATTCTTGGAGGGGCGCTCGAGTTTATATTCCTCGGCCGCGAGGACTTCAGTCCATCTGTCAGCTAGCAGATCTTGATCAGCTTGAAGCTGCTGCTGCTTTTTCTTTAGGCTATTTGTCGTGGCCATAAGCCGGCACTTGAAGCGCTCTTGTTCGACGGGATCCTCTGGTACGACGAATTCATCATAGCCGAGGCTTGCCTCGTCTTCGGAGGGGGGCATGTAATTGTCATCCTCCTCCTCTCCGTCTGCCACTCTCTCAGGAGAGCTGGCTCCTCCATCCTCCTGGTCTAAATCATGCTGAAGGGGATTGTTGTTGTCTTCGGCACTATCCAGAGTGTCATTATCTCCTGTGCCAGTATCACCACTTTTGCTTTGGCAGGGCTTAGAGCGGCGCCGCTGACGTCGGCGCTTGGGTTGCTTCTTGGAGGGGTCATCCTCCACTATCTCGTCGCCATTGCCTTCCTTGGGTGTATCCACCATGTATATGTCATATGACGAGGTGGCTTTCCAGTGCCCTATAGGTGCTGATTCATGTTCGTCTCCTACATCGTCGTCCATACCGTCAATGTCTTCGGAGTCGAAGTCGAGCATGTCGGTTAAAATCATCGATAGTGGCTACGAAGTGGGTGGTGGGTGGGAGTCGAATTTCTTCGTCGTCCGCATCCCAATCCTATTGGCCATAGTCCGGCCAGGGCTCTCGTGACAAAGAGAGAGACCTTAGTGAATTCAGAATGTCGCCAAAGGGTGAGTGCTGAAAGATATCCGCGGCGGTGAATTCCATGATCGGTGCCCAATCGGATTCGATTGGCAAGGGCGCGGATGCTTCGGAGTCTGGAAAAGAGTCCGGCTCCTTGGAGTTGCGGGCTGTGCGGAGGATTAGGCTGGTGTTCGGCTCGATCGCCGTTGAGACTGCAGCCCCTGAGGCGGTGTCTAGCCACCTGTCCACGATTGGTGCAGTTGGCTCCGAGCTAAGGGTCGGAGCTGATGCGGGCGCGGCCTCTGGGGTACTGTTCGGCGGCAGAGCTAGGTCATACCCATCGTGACAATGCGGCGCGCCCGGCTGTGGCTCGAATCCGTCGAAGATCAAGTCTCCACGGATGTCGGCCGTGTAGTTCAAACTTCCAAATCTGACCTGACGGCCAGGGGCGTAGCCTTCAATCTGCTCCAGATGGCCAAGCGAATTAGCCCGCAGTGCAAAGCCACTGAATACGAAGATCTGTCCGGGGAGAAAAGTCTCACCCTGGACCGCATCGCTATCGATGATAGTAGGAGCCATCAAGCCTAACGGCGACGACACAGAGGAACTCTCAATGAAAGCACTAATGTCGGTGTCCAAACCGGCGGATCTGGGGTAGGGGGTCCCGAACTATGCGTCTAGGCCGGATGGTAACAGGAGGCAGGGGACACGATGTTTTACCCAGGTTCGGGCCCTCTTGATGGAGGTAAAACCGTACGTCCTGCTTGATTAATATTGATGATATGGGTAGTACAAGAGTAGATCTACCACGAGATCGGAGAGGCTAAACCCTAGAAGCTAGCCTATGGTATGATTGTATGTTATGGTTGTTGTCCTATGGACTAAAACCCTTCGGTTTATATAGACATCGGAGAGGGTTAGGGTTACACAAGGTCGGTTATAAAGGAGGAGATATCCATATCAGTAGTGCCTAGCTTGCCTTCCATGCCAAGTAGAGTCCCATCCGGACATGAGACGAAGTCTTCAATCTTGTATCTTCATAGTCTAACAGTTCGGCCAATGGAGATAGTCCGGCTATCCGGAGACCCCCTAATCCAGGACTCCCTCAACCGGGATTCCGAGTCTAATCGGGTCTTCCCGGGATAAGGAATACCCTTCGTTGACCGTGAGAGCTTGTGATGGGCTAAGTTGGGACACCCCTGCAGGGTTTGAACTTTCGAGAGCCATGCCCGCGGTTATGTGGCAGATGGGAATTTGTTAATATCCGGTTGTAGAGATCTTGACACTTAACTTAATTAAAATGAATCAACCGTGTGTGTAGCCGTAATGGTCTCTTCTCGGCGGAGTCCGGGAAGTGAACACGGTTCTTGTGTTATGCTTCAACGTAAGTAGTTTCAGGATCACTTCTTGATCACTTCTAGTTCACGACCGTTGTGTTGCTTCTCTTCTCGCTCTTATTTGCGTAAGTTAGGCACCATATATGCTTAGTGATTTGCCGCAGCTCCACCTTACTACCCTTTCCTACCCTTAAGCTTAAATAGTCTCGATCTCGTGGGTGTGAGAATGCTGAGTCCCCGTGACTCACAGATACTTCCAAACAGATGCAGGTGCCGATGATGCCAGTGCAGATGACGCAACCGAGCTCAAGTGGGAGCTCGATGAAGATCTTGTTCGTTGTGTTGTTTCATTTCCTGTTGATCAGTAGTGGAGCCCAGTTGGGACGATCGGGGATCTGGCATTTGGGGTTCTCTTCTTTTATTTTGGTTCCGTAGTCGGACCTTGTTTGTAATTTGGATGATGTATGTTTAACTTGTATTTGTGTGAAGTGGCGATTGTAAGACAACTCTTTATCCCTTTCTTATTCAGTACATGGGATGTGTAAAGATTACCCCTCTTGCGACAAGCTTACCATGCGGCTATGCCTCTAAGTCGTGCCCCGACACGTGGGAGATATAGCTGCATTGTGGGTGCTACACCACCGGAGGGGGGATCGATCACGGAGGGCCTCTACATCAACTCCATGGCCCCTCCGATGATGTGTGAATAGTTTACCTCAGACCTTCGGGTCCATAGTTATTAGCTAGGTGGCTTCTTCTCTCTCTTTGGATCTCAATACAACGTTCTTCTCGATCTTCTTGGAGATCTATTTGATGTAACTCTTTTTGTGGTGTGTTTGTCGAGATCAGATGAATTGTGGGTTTATGATCAAGTTTATCTATGAACAATTTTTTATTCTTCTCTGAAATCTTTTATGTATGATTGGTTATCTTTGCAAGTCTCTTTGAATTATCAGTTTGGTTTGGCCTACTAGATTGATCTTTCTTGTAATGGGAGAAGTGCTTAGCTTTGGGTTCAGTCTTGCGGTGTCCTTTCCCAGTGATAGCAGGGGAAGCAAGACACATAT
The DNA here is from genome assembly GCF_056163025.1 of Triticum urartu. Classification (NCBI taxonomy): domain Eukaryota; kingdom Viridiplantae; phylum Streptophyta; class Magnoliopsida; order Poales; family Poaceae; genus Triticum; species Triticum urartu. The sequence goes on from NC_141879.1 coordinate 262,693,491, forward strand.
TGTATTGTTGCCATCGAGGATAAAAAGATGGGGTTTATATCATATTTCTTGAGTTTATCCCTCTACATCATGTCATCTTGCCTAATGCATTACTCTGTTCTTATGAACTTAATACTCTAGATGCATGCTCGATAGCAGTCGATGTGTGGTGTAATAGTAGTATATGCAGAATCGTTTCGGTCTACTTGTCGCGGACGTGATGCCTATATACATCATCATACCTAGTAATTCACATAACTATGCACTTTTCTATCAATTGCTCGACAGTAATTTGTTCACCCACCGTAATTCTTATATGCTATCTTGAGAGAAGCCACTAGTGAAACCTATGGCCCCAGGTCTATCTTTTATCATATAAGTTTCCAATCTATTTTACTGCGCAATATTTACTTTCAATCTATATCATAAAAATACAAAAATATTTATCTTATTATTATTATCTCTATCGGATCTCACTCTCGTAAGTAATTGTGAAGCGATTGACAACTCCTTTATCACATTGGTTGCGAGGTTCTTATTTGTTTGTGTAGGTACGAGGGACTTGCGTGTAGTCTCCTACTGGATTGATACCTTGGTTCTCAAAAACCGAGGGAAATACTTACGCTACTTTGCGGCATCACCCTTTCCTCTTCAAGGGAAAACCAACGCAGTGCTCAAGAGGTAGTAATAAGGATTTCTGGCGCCGTTGCCGGGGAGATCTACGCACAAGTCAAGACATACCAAGTACCCATGACAAACTCTTATCCCTCGCATTACATTATTTGCAATTTGCCTCTCGTTTTCCTCTCCCCTACTTCACCCTTGCCGTTTTATTCGCCCTCTTTTTCCGTCCCCCTCTCTTTTTGTTCGCCTCTTTTTCGCTTGCTTCTTGTGTCGCCGTGCGTCGTCATGGCTAGTCCCATATCTGCCCCTTTGTCTCCCGAGTTTGAAGTTCTTCACTTCAAACAAAGATAAGGAGAAAATTAAAAAGATGCCTGGTTTAGGATGATGGAATCTTATCGTAATTGCACCCTAGAGGTGAATTTTAGAATTTTACTTCGCAATTTTTATGTTGGGTTGAATATGTCGCATAGACAACTCTTGGATTGCGTTGCCAAAGGGAATTTTATCAAAATTGATCCTAGTGTTGCTCATGAAATCATAGAGGGAATAGTGGGAGCACTACCTCAACAAAAGGGGTCACATCATACCCAGGAAGAGACACAAGTTTTTGAAAAGATTTGGGAAGTAACGAAAATCTTACAAAATTCTCTTGAACCTCTTAAGAGTGTTAGTGGAAACCTTCGCCGCATGAATATGTTGATTACCCTTTGCAATAAGCGGTTGGATTCTTTAGATCTAAAAATTTCTGAATATAAAGGGAAATGTAAAGAGCCTCCCGGATTCGAGCATGACTCTGCTAAAAAAATTAAAACCAAAGATGATCATACCTAGATCTATTCTTGCTTTTATGCCTAGCTAGGGGCGTTATATGATAGCGCTTGTTGGGAGGCAGCCAAATTTTATTTTTGTTCCTTGCTTTTTGGTTCTGTTTAGTAATAAATAATTCATCTAGCCTCTGTTTAGATGTGGTTTTATTCTTTTAATTAGTGTTTGTTCCAAGTAGAACCTTTGGGAAGACTTGGGGAAAGTCTTTGCGATCTTGCTGTAAAAAACAGAAACTTTAGCGCTCAGGAGATTTGCTGCCATTTTTTACTAGAGAGTGCGATTAGGTTGATTATTTTTGCAGATGATTAATAGATAAATTAATCATGTCCAGAAATTTATTTCATCATTTTTGGGGTTACATAATATTAGAAACCTACAGATTACTACATACTGTTCTGTTTTTGACAGATTCTGTGTTTTCGTGTGTTGTTTGCTTGTTTTGATGAATCTATGGCTAGTTTCGGAGGTTATGAACTATAGAGAAGTTGTAATACAGTAAGTTTAACACCAAAATAAATAAATAATGAGTTCATTACAGTACCTTTGGTGGTGGTTTGTTTTCTTTTCCTAATGGAGATCATGAGATTTTCTGTTTAAGTTTTGTGTTGTGAAGTTTTCAAGTTTTGGGTAAAGATTTGATGGATTATGGAACAATGAGTGGCAAGAGCCTAAGCTTGGGGATGCCCATGGAACCCCAAGGTAAAATTCAAGTACAACCAAAAGCCTAAGCTTGGGGATGCCCCGGAAGGCATCCCCTCTGTCGTCTTCTTCTATCGATAACTTTACTTGAGGTTATATTTTTATTCACCACATGATATGTCTTTTGCTTGGAGCGTCTTGTATGATTCGAGTCTTTTCTTTTTAGTTTACCACAATCATCCTTTCTGTACACACCTTTTGGGAGACACACACAAGAATTGAAATTTATTAGAATACTCTATGTGCTTCACTTATATCTTTTGAGCTAGATAATTTTACTCCAGTGCTTCACTTATATCTTTTAGAGCACGGTGGTGGTTTTATTTTATAGAAATTATTGATCTCTCATGCTTCACTTATATTATTTTGAGAGTCCTTTAGAACAGCATGGTAATTTGCTTCGGTTATGAAACTAGTCCTAATATGATAGGCATCCAAGATTGGTATAATAAAAACTATCATAGAAAGTGCATTAAATACTATGAGAAGTTTGATACTTGATAATTGTTTTGAGATATAAAGGTGGTGATATTAGAGTGTGCTATTTGAGTAATTGTTAATTTGAGAAATACTTGTGTTGAAGTTTGCAAGTCCCTTAGCATGCACGTATGGTAACCGTTGTGTAACAAATTTGGAACATGAGGTGTTCTTAGATTGTCTTCCTTATGAGTGGCGGTCTTGGATGAGCGATTGTATTTTCCTACCAATCTACCCCCCTAGGAGCGTGCGCGTAGTGCTTAGTTTTTGATGACATGTAGATTTTTGCAATAAGTATGTGAGTTCTTCATGACTAATGTTGAGTCCATGGATTATACGCACTCTCACCCTTCCATCATTGCTAGACTCTTCGGTACCATGCATTCCCCTTTCTCACCTTGAGAGTTAGTGCAAACTTCGCTGGTGCATCCAAACCCTGTGATATGATACGGTCTGTCACACATAAACCTCCTTATATCTTCCCCAAAACAGCCACCATACCTATCTATTATGGCATTTCGATAGCCATTTCGAGATATATTGCCATGCAACTTTCCACCGTTTTATTTATGACACACTTCATCATTGTCATATTGCTTTGCATGATCATGTAGTTGACGTCATATTTGTGGCAAAGCCACCAAGCATAATTTTTCATACATGTCACTCTTGATTCATTGCCCTTCCCGGTACACCGCCGGAGGCATTCATATAGAGTTATATTTTGTTCTAGTATCGACTTGTAATCATTGAGTTGTAAATAGATAGAAGTGTGATGATCATCATTAATAGAGCATTGTCCCAAAAAAATAGAAAGGCCAAAAAAGGCCCAAAAAGGAAATAAAAAGGGGCAATGCTACTATCTTTTTTACACACTTGTGCTTCAAAGTAGCACCATGATTTTTATGACAGAGAGTCTCTTGTTTTGTCACTTTCATATACTAGTGGCAATTTTTCATTATAGAACCTGGCTTGTATATTCCAACAATGGGCTTCCTCAAATGCCCTAGGTCTTCGTGAGCAAGCAAGTTGGATGCACACCCACTTAGTTTCTTTTGTTGAGGTTCATGCATTTATAGCTCTAGTGCATCCGTTGCATGGCAATCCCTACTCCTGGCATTGACATCAATTGATGGGCATCTCCCTAGCCCATTGATTATCCTCGTCGATGTGAGACTTTCTCCTTTTTTGTCTTCTCCACATAGTGTTATATCCAAGGCTCACGCTCATGTATTGCGTGAAAGTTGAAAAAAGTTTGAGATTACTAGAGTATGAAACAATTGCTTGGCTTGTCATCGGGGTTGTGCAAGATGAGAGCATTCTTGTGTGACGAAAATGGAGCATGACCAAACTATATGATTTTGTAGGGATGAACTTTCTTTTGCCATGTTATTTTGAGAAGACATGATTGCTTAGTTAGTATGCTTGAAGTATTATTGTTTTTATATCAATATTAAACTTTTGTCTTGAATCTTTCGGATCTGAATATTCATGCCACAATAAAGAAAATTACAATGAGAATCATGCTAGGTAGCATTTCACATCAAAAATTCTGTTTTTATCATTTACCTACTCGAGGACGAGTAGGAATTAAGCTTGGGGATGCTTGATACGTCTCCAACGTATCTATAATTTTTGATTGTTCCATGCTATCATATTATATGTTTTGGATGTTAATGGGCTTATTTATACACTTTTATATTATTTTGGGACTAACCTACTAACCCAAGGCCCAGTGAAAATTGTTGTTTTTTTGCCTATTTCAGTGTTCCGCAGAAAAGGAATATCAAACGAAATAAAACCTTCGGGAGGGTTATTTTTGGAACAAACGTGATCCAGTGGGCTTAGGGTGGACGTCAAGCAGCCAACGAGGAGGCCACGAGGCAGGAGGGCGCGCCTACCCCCTGGGTGCGCCCTCCCCCCCATGGGCCCCTCGTTGTTCCACCGACCAACTTCTTCCTCCTATATACATTCATATACCCCGAAAACATCCAGGAGCAGCACAAAACCCTATTTCCACCGCTGACGGTGTCCTGGAGTAGGGGGTACTCACCACATCGTATCTCGATCAGTTGGATTGGGCCGAGGACCCCCATGACCATTTACTCATGGGCCAGTTCGGACAACCAAAGACATATACGAGGAAGATTCCACAAGACTTGGTGATCAAGACAAGGACTCCTCTCCACCGACGTATTCGACTAGGACTCTTGTTATCCTAGGCCTCTGGTATGTTATATAAGCTGAGGTCAGGCTAGTCAATAGATTATTATGACATTACTCATCATACCTGTAGGGTTTAGAGCACAACATACAATCTCGAGGTAGATCAACTCTTGTAACCCCTATACTCATCAAAGTCAATCAAGCAGGAAGTAGGGTATTACCTCCATCAAGAGGGCCCGAACCTGGGTAAACATCGTGTCCCCTGTCTCCCATTACCATCGATCCTTAGACGCACAATTCGGGACCCCCTACCCGAGATCTGCCGGTTTTGACACCGACAATGGTGCTTTGATTGAGAGTTCCGCTGTGTGATCAGCAAAGGATCAATGGCTCGCCCGCAGATCAACTGCGATGCCAGCATCTTCGTCACCGGCTCGACTGATGACCTTGGCTCGAGCGAGGACCGCGCTACATCTCCGATCGGCATGTCCAGACGGGGGCCTTCATCAACATCAACTCCGATCTCTATCAAGATCATGGAGGAATCATCCATGGAGCTTGGGGGCTCAACGCCAACATTTCCCTCGGGCGACCGTGCTATTTTCTCGAACAGCAAACTTGTATCCACTGCCACCACCTCCTCGAGCATCGCTTTGACTATTCATTTGGTGGAATTGGGCGGAATTGAGTCTGCAACAACCATGCAAAATTTCGTCGAGTTCCAATGGAGGAATCTCGGGCAATCTACGATATACCGGAACCCTGTCAAATCTGGACGGGAATCTGGATGAGTTTAGGGCGTGGTCTCCAGCACCTAGCTCGGATGTCCTTTGTAAGATACAACTGTTGATCGGCCTCGGAATTCCTATATCTACCACCGCTCAAAATTTCAGCTCGATCCGATCGTCCAAACTCCGGGAACCTTCCGATTAGTGCATCACTTTTCGGACCTGTTTTCTACGCGAATATGGATCCGACCAGAATTCATGTTTCTTTATGAATGTGATATTGGACAACTTTTTTAAATGAATTTTCTTCTATGGTATTGTGCGTTGTTTCTAACATGTGCCCATAAAAGTTTAAGCCTTCTTTGAGGCACTCTTCACCATCGCGCTGGTGTCACACCAGTCCGGTAACATTGCTCCTCGTCTGCCGACCTGCGCTAGACAGATCGTCGCTTCATTGAGCCGAGCCTAACCTTATCAGATCATCAGCTCGGCAAGCCGAACAAGAGTTCGGCATCGCGAAGGATAAATCATCACCAACACCATCGCCCCACGGATTTCACGGGTCAGGCGCACCGACATCGCCGCTCGGTCACTTCATCAATCCAGCATTGACCGCGTCACAAGTTATGACCAACGTTGGCATGGCCGCACTGTTGGTTTTTCAAGCCGATGTCCATCACGCCGAACTGCTTCAACACCTCGGCTGACATGGCAGCTGCAACTTTCCTTACTGAACCGCTCCGTCATCTCGGCTAGACCGGGAACTTTGCTATTTCTTCATCAACATACTCCGGTGACTTCGACGTCACCAGCCGACCAGCTTAGTCACGTTAGCTGGACCGGGGGCTTTGCCTCGGCGAGCCCACCTTTGCCAACATCGCCATGTCGTCGCTTTATCGCCCATCAGGCAATGGGTGTGTGGATCGAGTCCCGATTTTGGGAGTAACCTTTCTTCAGATTGCTACAACAGATAAACCAAGTCTATCAAATGGTGGCCGCATTAACAACGGTCGCGTGGTGGTTCGGTCAGTTTCCGTATACAGTTCGGCGAATGCCGCATCCGGAACTCAGATCGGCCTGTGAATTCAGGCTTGGCCACGCCTTCACCGCGTCACGTCGACTCCCTGCATCGACATGACCTCGACACCAGGCCACATCTCTTTCAATAAATTATTTTTGCGAAAAGCAATTATCCTTTTTGGATCGCACTATTTTATGTGTGTAGGTGATCGACTTCGACTACGTCACGCGGTCACTTTGGCAAGCCGACGTCGTTGTCCCAATCGGCTCGCGTGATCACCTTGTTGGTCGAATCGCCATACTGACATGTTCGGTTGCCTCGGGGACTTCGGCATCGCTGAGAGAGCTCTACCTCATCACGTGTTTGGCACACGGGTCATATTTCTTTTATTACTCACTTTGCGTAAATTATTAATTATGCAACATTTTTTTATTATTCCTATTATCTCCGGCTTGCACTATTTTCTGTGCAAAGGTAAAGGATCCGGGTCGGGCAGCGCTGTCACCTCGGCGTACCGACATACCACATCACCTCAACTGGACCGAGGGCTTCATCATTACTTCATTAAGCAACCCCGGGGACTTCGGCGTCACAATGCCGGCCTGCATTGGTCGTGTTGTGTCGCCATCTCGGGACCGGCTTGGGGGGTGGGAGCTCATCCCGCCGTAAGCTCGGACCGCGTCATCAATACTAAGCACATTAACCAACTAAGTCGCTTTCATGCTCAAAAACTTTCAGTTTTAAATTTTGTTCGGTTCGACCAAGCATTATACTTTTTGGCAATAAGTTGTTTGTGACAAGATTCCTTGTCAAAACTTTGTTTGTGACACACAAATTCAAATACCCCGTTTATTTAGGGGCTTCCTTTATGATGCCTTTCCTCTTGCATATGATTATACTTGTACGGCTTCGTTCCTTGTTCGTGTATTACGCCACAATATGCACCATGTTGACTTAAGTGTTTCGCAAGCTGGGTTGCCTGGCTCCTGTGCTTACCCCTACGCTCCCGATTGTTCGGCTAGGGAACAAAGGGAGCACCTCTGCGATTGTTACTACCGGGTCATCCGAATTAGTACCTCAGACTGGGTGAAGCCGAAAGCCAGCGCTTTTATTGTTTTCAATAATGGTCGGCACACAACAGAACTCATGAGTACAAAAAATCTATTGCACAAGTCTCATAGTAACAATGAGCAACCGAAGAAAGGTATCGGTGGAGGTACTATTTTCTTCGAAGATGCTTCTTACACTTCGTCAGTAATATAGCATAAGTTCCCTGAGCGCACATTGTCTATTACAGCCTTATGGCCTGATTGCCTGGTTATCGGAAACACCGTCGATGCTTTCGACAGGTGGAGTACATGACACTTTTCGGTCCTTGACCGAAGAGGGAGAAGCCGATGGTCTGTTAAGACGCATTTAAAGTTCGGGTGAACACAGATATGATATAAGTACATCGGTACATACAATCATTATACATAAAATTCTTTTACCCAAGTCACTTGGGAGCTCTTAAAACTTATATGAGCTGTTTTATAGTAAATGTGTTTTCTTCTTGGTCGTCGCAAAGTCTTTTTCTACCACTCCTTTTTCGACTCGAGTGTATGGTCAATAGCCGGATAGCCTGTCTTCTCTCTAAAAAGCCGCTCGAGTTTAGTTCGCTAAACTGGCCTCGAAGAAGTACTCCGCCTTTGGGATAAGGAACTCGAAGCCGTAGGCTGGCCCGTTTGAAGTGTTGAGATCGGGTGTGTCATGTTAAAGCATGGCAGAAGCACATTTTTTTCTTTTTTCCAATTTTCGGATTGGCACCAAACACTTGATCTTGTCCGGACATCAAGTTTTTACTGATGTTTTGTGGTTTTCCAAGCTTATGGCACTTTTAAACTATTTGTGCGTTTTCAGCACATGTCTCGCAGTGCAACGCTGGACACCTTTAGAGATTCGGCAAAAACATTCTCGGATATTGCTAAATATGCATCGGTTTTGAATTGTGTCTTCGGTTAATAGTTGTGTTGCCCGGCTCCTGCACTTTCCTCCTACGTTCCGCTTTTGTTCGGCTAGGTGTGCAAAGGGAGAACCACTGCGATTGTGCTTCCATCTCACATGGTTAAGCACCTTAGTGGAGAAAGCCGAAAACTGTCTGTCACAATAAGCGTAAACTGGTCAGTGATCCGATGACTGTGTTAAATGACGGGTCATTCATAACATTGGCCGAAGTGTTTACGGCTTGACCCCGGATGTCGCCGAACACTAACCGAGGGCTCATAGCTAGCTTCCCCAGTTTAAAGCTCCTATGACTAAGTGAAAGTTATAAAGCCCTACATATCTGATTGCCTTGTTTCCGCTAACACAACCACCTTCAGGCACCGAGACGTCGGCTAAGGGTTGTCTTGTTATTGCGGAGACACCCTGCATAGTATCTTGTAGCAACCCGACCTGAAACGGTCAAGTCTCTGTGCTTCAGTGTCATCCCTGGATTGGTAATGCTGACACACACAGTACTCGAAGGATTTATAACAGAGTGGCAATCACACACTTATTACATCGAATGTCTCAAGAGAGAACTTATTACAATAAATATGGCTTAAGGCCATCTAATACGATAACAGCGGAAAGCTTGGAAGATAAAGTGAGTCCATCAACTCCAACGGCATAGCTGAGTGCATGACAAACGACCTATCGCACCTTACTCCTCGTCTCAAAAGTCTGCAACATGATATGTTGCAGCCCGAAAATGGGCCAGCACATGGAATATGTTGGCATTGTAACACATGAGAGTAATGAATGGATAAAAACTATCACTACATGCATATATGGCTGGTGAAGGCTCTATGGTTAAAATGTTTTGCGAAAAGCTAATTTTTTCCTACAACAAAGGAATATATTTTATTTAACTATCATGGTAGTTGAACAACATTGAGAAGGTCCTCCAACTCAATCCCAATTAAAAATAATTATCGACCCAACAAAATTTATTTAGAGTGATGAGATCCATATGATAATCCAAGAACCAGATACTCAAGATGTCCATAACCGGGGACACGGCTAACCATGATTAGTTTGTACACTCTGCAGAGGTTTGCGCACTTTTCCCCACAAGACTCGATCTCCTCCATTGTATTTCTCGCACTGCATGGTGTTTGAGAAACGGATGACCGAGACACAGTCTTTCTGAAGAGGTCCCCTTAACCGATAGATAGGCTGGTACACCTACAATCCCCTACATCTGCTAACCCATCATGGAAAGGTTTCCCACAACTTACTCAACTATGCTAGAGCCCATAATAGCTTGTGGCTACACACAGAAGTTTCTAGCATGACATATTCTTATGATCCCTTTGAGCCTGGGTGGCGGACCGTAGGATGATCACACGGGTACTTCGGGATATCCTAGGACAAAACTGGATTCTCTAGGTGCCCACAAGCATCCACCCAGATGTGTATTAAAGTAGCCACCTTAAGTTGAACCATTAATTAACAATCTCTCAATTGTCATGGATACACTCAAACCCAATCCACGTCTACGAGCATAGCATGGCAGCACAAGCCTAGCGTAGAAGTAACTCCCAGGGTTTGATAATAAAACAGACAATAGGTTCTACCTCATCATCTACTTCCCAGACCCACATGTTCAGAGATCCTACTCATGCAATGTGTGAGGGTTGAAACTAATGCATAAAAAATGGGTGATAAAGGGGTATGATCAAAGTGTTACTTGCCTTAATGACGATCTGCAAATCCTAGAGACTCGTAGTAGCACGCTTCACACTCCAGGTGTTCTATCGCAAACAAACAATAGCAAACATAAGCAATCAAGCAAAGATGCACGGGTAAAACTCAAATAAGAAGATCTAACCAGAAAGTTCAACTGAAGAACTCCGGTATGCAAAAAGAATCAAATCAAACGGAGCAACGAAACTCAAACTACGAAAGAAACAAGATCCGATTACTAATCTGGACTAAAGTCAAAATTTTAAATGCCAAAATCTTGTTCAATTTGGTTAAACAGAAAGAGGGCTTCGAGACGAAGATCCAGGCGCTTGAATTGCTTGATTCCGACAAACGAGCGAAAAGATAAACTAAAACGAAAATCAGGGCGGAAATCGCGATCGAACATAATTGCGGAAAACCCTGGAAAAAGAAAAACTAACGAATAGGCTAACCAACGAACGTTCGCTGTCTGTGGCTAACGGATGAACGACGTTCGTTAAAACGAGCATACGGACGAACGTCCGCAAAATAAATAAACCATGAAAATCGAAATAAAACCGATTCTAAAAAAACGAGATCTAGGTTTACGAAAAACCAATCAGTTTAAAAAAATGGCGGCTGCCTCGTAGAACGGGACGGTGGCGGCGGCGTACTCCAGCGGCGGCGGTGGTGCGGCGCGAGGCGGCGGGGCGGATCGAGCGGTGCGGCTGGCGGCGGATCAGGCGGCTTGGGTTTCAGGCGGATCAGGCGTGGGGCTGGTGGCTCGGGCTTCGGGCTTTTAAGAGGGCCGGCCGGGTCGGTGTCCCAGGCAGACACGGCCCGGTAAGGCGGTTCGTTTGCTTTTAAAAAAAATTCCGACGCGCAGAAAAACGAAGAAAAGAAATACTAAACGGACTCCAAAAATCCCAAAATAAATTTTCCCCGTCATCTAAAAATATGCCAGACAAGTTGAACATTTATTTGGGCCTATAATGCAATTTTGAAAACGAGTATTTTTCCTAATTCAAATAAAATTGCAGTAAAATCCAAATAAAATTTATTTATTTGATTTTAATATTTTCCTCCGATATTTCATTTATTTTGGAGAAGTCATATTATCTCCTCTCATATAATTTTAATTTGAAATATTTTTGAGAGAAAAATAATAAAAACCAAAGTGATCCTTGTTTCGATATTTGAGAAAAGTTCAAATATGAGAACTAGGAAAATCCCCAACTCTCTCCGAGGGTCCTTGAGTTGCTTAGGATTTCGAGGATCACAAAACAAAATGCAATAAAGTATGCATGAATGACCTATGTATAACATTCCAAATTGAAAATTTGGTATGTTACAAACCTACCCCCTTAAGATGAATCTCGCCCTCGAGATTCAGGTTGGCTAGAGAATAGGTGTGGGTGGTCTTTGAGTAGATCATCCTCTCGTTCACAAGTGGTTTCGTCCTCGGTATGGTGGCTCCACTAAACTTTGCAAAACTTGATAACCTTACTGCGGGTAACTCGGCTGGCAAATTCGAGAATCCTGACTGGTTTCTCCTCATATGTCAAATCACTGTCTAACTGAATTGCTTCCAGGGGCACTGTATCTCTCAGAGGAATATCGGCCATCTCAGCATGGCACTTCTTCAACTGGGAAATGTGAAACATATCATGTACTCCTGACAGTCCTTCGGGTAATTCCAACTTGTAGGCAACCTCTCCCATGTGTTCGAAAACTCGGTACGGCCCTACAAATCTCGGGGCTAACTTTCCCTTAACTCCAAAATGCTTAACTCCTCGCAGAGGTGACACTTGCAGATATGCTCTGTCTCCGATTTCATAGACTACCTCCTTGCATTTCGAGTCTGCATAACTCTTCTTTCTTGACTGAGCTGCCTTCAGTCTATCTCGAATCAGCTTAACCTTCTCTTCGGACTCCTTAATCAAATCCGGTCCAATAAACTTGCGGTCTCCAACTTCATCCCACATCAACGGTGTTCGACATCTTCTTCGTACAGGGCTTCAAACGGTGCCATCTTCAAAATGGCCTGGTAGCTGTTGTTGTACGAGAACTCCGCGTAGGGTAAATTATCATCCCAACTAGACCCACAGTCTAGTGCACAAGCTCTCAACATGTCCTCCAGAATCTGATTGACTCTCTCAGTCTGTGCATCTGTCTGTGGGTGAAAAGCTGTACTGAACTCCAGGCTAGTTCCCAAAGTCTGGTGCAGTTGGTGCCAAAACTTTGAAGTAAACTGTGTTCCTCTATCTGATAAGATGGTCCTCGGAGCTCCGTGCAGACATACGATCGTGGTCATGTATATCTTGGCCAACTTCGCACTTGTATATGTGATTTTCACTAGGATAAAGTGAGCTACTTTGGTCAAGCAGTCCACTACTCCCCAGATAGAATCATATCCTGATCGGGTCTTGGGTAATCCGGTGATAAAATCCATGCCAAGCTTATCCCACTTCCATTCGGGTATCGGCATAGGCTACAGTAATCCTGCTGGCTTCTGATGTTCTGCCTTCACTCTCTGACACACATCACATACGGCTACATACTCGGCAATATCCTTCTTCATTCCAGTTCACCAAAAACGCTCCATCAAATCCAAATACATCTTGGTGTTTCCGGGATGTATCGAGAATGGTGAGTCATGAGCCTCCTTTAGTATCAACTTCCTAATCTCTGCATTATTGGGCACATATATATGATCCTCAAACCACAAGGTGTCGTGCTCATGCTCACGAAAACCTTTGCCTTTGCCTTCACTTATCTTCTCCTTTATCTCGACAATTTCTTTGTCCTCCTTCTGGGCTTCTCGAATCTTTCCCAACAATGTTGATTGAACTTCCATGGTTGTAACAAAACCTCTAGGAACAATCTCTAAACATAGCTCCCTGGAATCTTCTGCTAACTCCCTTGGCAAACCTCCTGTTACTAAGGTATTGGCATAACTCTTCCGGCTCAAAGTGTCTGCTACGACATTGGCCTTGCCTGGATGATAGTGCAATTTCATATCGTAATCCTTTATCAGCTCCAACCATCTCCTTTGCCTGAGGTTCAACTCCTTCTGTGTGAAAATGTACTTCAAACTCTTATGATCCGTGTACACATCAAAATGGTTCCCAATAAGAAAATGTCTCCAGGTTTTTAGCGCATGCACTACCACTGCGAACTCCAAATCATGCGTTGCATAATTCAACTCATGCGGTCAAAGTTGTCGTGAGGCATATGAAACAACTCTTCCATCTTGCATAAGTACTCCTCCAAGTCCTAAGCGAGATGCGTCGCAATACACTTGGAAATCCTTGCGTATATCCGGTAGAATCAGCATTGGGGCTGTAGTCAAACGTTTCTTCAACTCCTGGAAACTTGCTTCACATTCTTCGGTCCAATGGAACTTAGTGTCCTTCTTCAACAAAGTCGTCATAGGCATCGCGATCTTAGAGAAATTTTCAATGAATATCCGATAGTATCCCATGAGTCCAAGAAAACTGCGGATCTCTCCAACTAAGGTGGGTGCCAACCTCTCAACGACTGATTTAACCTTGGTAGACTACAAAAAAATACACTTCCGTGATAATACGTGTTTGTCACAGTAGGTCGCTTTTTTGTCATGAATGTACATCCATGACAAATTTAATCAAGATAGTCATACCTGTGCTGTCGTAGAACTGTTCCATGACATTACCAAAATTAGCATCACGGAAGTGTCCACTTCCATGACGATAAATCGCGCGTCACAGAAGTGCTTTCGTTAAGGGTGACCGACACGTGGCATCCACCACAACGGAATGCCGTGAAGCTATCGGGTCGGGTTTTGGATCCGATAACCTGTTAACAGCCCCGACCAATGGGGATTTTCCACGTGTAAAATCATCATTGGCTAGAGGAAACACGTGTCGGCTCATCATCGGGACAGATGTCATCCACTCACTGGACAGAAGGCGCCTATGATACATCGACATGTGGCACGGCCCAACAAGTTTAAATGGGCCGGTCCAACTAAAGGCCCACAAGATTTTGCGGACCATAATGGGCCGGCCCAGCTAAAGGCCCACGAGATTTTGCGGACCATAATGGGCTGGCCCAGCTAAAGGCCCACAAGATTTTGCGGGCCATAATGGGCCGGCCCAGGTAAAGTCCCACAAGATTTTTGTGTGCCATAATGGGCCGGCCCAGATAAAGGCCCACAAGATTCTTGCGGGTCATAATGGGCCGGCCCAGCTAAAGGCCCACGAGATTTCATCGACATTAATGGGTCAGCCCAGCTGTAGGCCCACAAGATTTTGAGGACCCTAGTAGGCCGGGCCATTAACTGGCTGCCATGTTTTGGGCCAAATGCCGGCCCATATTTGATCCGGTCCATTAATGGCCTGCCACGCTCCGGGCCTAATAGTGGTCCATATGAGATCTGGCCCGTTAAAAGCCTACCATGTTCTGGGCCAAATTACGGCCCAAATCAGGTCCGGCCCTTTAAGAGGCTTTGGGCTCAATTATGGCCCATATCATATTCGGCCCGTCAACTGGACACTATGCTTTTGGGCCCACTTGCTAAAGGCCCACTTAGTAATTCGGCCTGATATTAGTTTTGGCCTGTTAAGGGCCCGTTTAACATTTCGGCCCTATATTAATTTCGGCCTGTTAAAAGCCCGTCATATAGTTGGGCCTAACTACGGCCCGGTTTGCATCCGGCCTGCTCGCAGGCGATATCTGATTGGGCCAAACAAGGACCCAGACAATTTTGGCCTGTTAAAAGCCCATGATTTGATTCACACAATCATGGACCAGGGTTCATTTTGGGCTGTTGTGTAACTAGTAGGAATTAAGAACAAACCTACTCTATACAATAAAGAAATTACGGCATAGTAACTAAGAATAAACCTACACTACACAATAAAGGATTTAAGGTATATTACATCCACTGGGCATCAAAGTTCGCCACCAGTGATCATAAAGCACAACGAAGAAGCAGATTACAAAAACTGGGCACCATTGCAGCGTAACAAAATAATACTGAACCGACACCACTTCCAAGACAGTTCAAGAAAAGTTAGCCTTGCGGGGGAACTTCTGCACAAGCTACGAAGCAAGGCTGTCAGACCGTCCTAGCATGTCGGTCATAGCTTCCAGGTGTAGATGTTTAGTGATGAGGTTCACATTGGTGTTCTCCACAATCTTTCTTAGATATAGGACTTCAAGTCGAAGTTGAGTTGCAGAATGCCTTTCTGCTAGAACTTGGGACTGAAGAAGTCGAACTGATTCAGACAACGAATTCTGTGAGCTTGTCTGACTGTTAGTCTCAAGTAACTTGAACACTGCATCAAGACAAGACTTTGGGGTTGTCTCCCTATCATCAAGATGTTTTGCCTTCTTTGCTACAATATATGTTGGGTTTATCTCACAGCCTTCAGCAGACTTGTGCATTCCATCAGGCATATCACCCTGAAACAAAGCAGAGAGATGAGACGTTTTGCACGCGTATAAACAATGATGATAATTGTTCTATCAATTCTATCAAATTTCAAATTAGAAAATAAAGAGTATGTTCAAAATATCAATAGCATAATTTGGCATTGTTCATAATGCGGGGAGCTTCACCACATTACTGGATTACCATGTCAACATAACAAGCATAGATGAAGGGCAAATAAAATCATTGTATCTATTTTGGATAATGTGTATGGCATGTTGTTCATATCATCAGCCACATCAGTAAGATAAAACAGGAGATGACAAGGTGCAAACGTGGGCTGCTTCACCACACACTAGATTATAGATCCACAAAAACAAGCATACATATAGGGAGTATTAAGTAATGTGCATGGTATGGATAAGGAATTTGGTTTTACAAGTAAAATTTAGAACTTACGGTTCTTACGAACATGCATTTTGGTAGAAACAGCAAACTAAACAGCAGTAAATGATAGGGAGTACGAGCAAATTAAACAGCAGTTGAGGATAAAGGCTTTAGAAGGACTGACTTACATTAACAGTTAACACCGGCTTTATAATGCCCTTCTCCATGGCAAGGGAAGGATAACTCAAGAATTTCAGCACGGAATCTTCTTCATAAGCATTGCTTGTACTCTACATTTTGTAGAGAGTAATTATAGATATGATAATACTGGAAGGGATAGACGATAATGAAGATAAGATGCAGATTGATGCTACATAATCAACTACCAATCCCTGGAAGTACAAGCGTTACATGACAAAATGTACTGACAGGAGCAATGGGCTGCACTTCTGCACTGGCATTGTCTGTGTATTCTACTTGTTGGTAAGATTAAATATAGATCTGATCTTTTTTAGTAGATGGTGGGCGAGGGAGATAAGATGCAGAATGCTACAAAATGAACCAATCCCTCTTCCCATAATACAAGAGTGTTTTGAACACTGGTGTACTGTACAAAACGTTCTTACATTATGGGACGAAGGGAGTAGCTGTTAATGTAAGTACAGTGATAGACCATGTTCAGTCCTTATAAGAGGACTGCAGAGCTAAACCTCTTCAAAAGTATTGGGTTGATTCTAAATTTATGTAAGAGTCCATACGGATCTTATAATGTCCACTGTCGGTGTCAAAACTGGCGGATCTCGGGTAGGGGGTCCCGAACTGTGCGTCCATGCCGGATGGTAACAAGAGGCAGGGGACACGATGTTTTACCCAGGTTCGGGCCCTCTTGATGGAGGTAAAACCCTACGTCCTGCTTGATTAATATTGATGATATGGGTAGTACAAGAGTAGATCTACCACGAGATCCGAGAGGCTAAACCCTAGAAGCTAGCCTATGGTATGATTGTATGTTATGGTTGTTGTCCTACGGACTAAAACCCTTCGGTTTATATAGACACCGGAGAGGGTTAGGGTTACAAAAGGTCGGTTACAAAGGAGGAGATATCCATATCCGTATTGCCTAGCTTGCCTTCCACGCCAAGTAGAGTCCCATCCGGACACGAGACGAAGTCTTCAATCTTGTATCTTTGTAGTCTAATAGTCCAGCCAATGGAGATAGTCCGGCTGTCCGGAGACCCCCTAATCCAGGACTCCCTCGGTAGCCCCTGAACCAGGCTTCAATGACGACGAGTCCGGCATGCAGTATTGTCTTCGGCATTGCAAGGCGGGTTCCTTCTCCGAATACATCATAGAAGAATTTGAATACGAGGATAGTGTCCGACCCTGCAAAATAAGTTCCACATTCCACCGCAGAGAGAATGATATTTTCGCAAATCCAATTTGCTGACTTGTTTTGGCAGCATGACGCTGTGTCATGGCCCGGTGATTATTCGAACCGTTTTTCTTCAACCAGCTCCACACATAACGCGAGGCGGTTTCTTGACACGCCTTGTCAAAGCAAAGATCGTGTTCCCCCAATTACGGGATTCTCATTAATGCGGTCGTGGGTAACCCAACCGTGTCTAGGACTCCTAGATTATAGGCAAGTCCTAAACGGCTACGGAGAGGACGCTTGAAATTCACCCTCTTTATAAAGGGACAAGGTTTTCGCTTTTTCCCTCTCGTGCTCAATCGAACCCTTCCCCCGCCTCGAGTTCCAACACCCAAAGCCTAGGTTAGGTGCTCCGGATCTTCAATCATGTCCGGATCCAGCCTTCAAGGCCGATGGATGCCCTCCTCCGTTACGGAAGAGGACATCAAGAAGTTGAGGGAGGCCAGATACCTGACCGCCAAGGTTTCGCATCGGCTGCCTGCTCGAGGGCAGGTCGTCCCTAATCCCGAACCCAACGAGAATGCCGTGTTCGTCTCCCACTTCCTCCGAGGCCTGGGCCTCACTCTGGATCCCTTCGTCAGGGGTTTGATGTTCTATTACGGGCTAGATTTCCACGATCTAGCTCCGGACTCCTTTCTCCACATCTCTACATTTATCGTCGTGTGTGAGGCATTCCTCCGCATTACCCCTCACTTCGGCCTGTGGCTCAAGACCTTTGAAGTGAAGCCGAAGATGATCGAGGGGCAACATGCAGCGTGCGGGGTTGCATCAATAGGCAAGATGGCAGGAGCTCCATGGCCGAAAGGTTCCTTTCCAGAGGTGTCTGAATTATGGCAACGGGAGTGGTTTTACGTCACAGCTCCCAGAAGTGCCAAGTGGGCGGCTGCCCCCGCTTTCCGCTCGCCCCCCCCACCACAACTGATGTCATGGATTAGCAGAGGTATGAGCTGGGGTCCAGCCAAGGACGTGCCTATACTGCAAAGCCACATTCAAGATCTCTTCGAGGGAGATTTTAATTTGGTTGTGGTAATACAAGTTATGCTGGTTCGTCAAGTCCAGCCTTGCAAACGACGGCCCCTTCGCTTGTGGGAGTTCAACCCAGAGGGACCGCGTGCCATTCAAAGTTTCCTCGGCCTAACGCATGAGGAGATGTATAAGTCATTCTTTGCACCTCAAGTAGAGTGTCCGGATATTACCGAGGACGCGGGCCTGAGCAGTAACCGCACCGCCGAACAAGTAAGAAATCCTCTAGCCGAACACACTGTATTTTATTCATCATGAAGTTATTTCTGAGAGTTTGCTCTTTGACCAGGACTGGCTAACAAAGGCGAAGATGATTCGGTGTTTGGCCCCCCTCCTTGAGGGTTTGGAAAATCCGGTATTGAAAAAGATGCTCGAGGTCGCACCTTGCCCGGAGCCCTCGAAGGAAGATACGGGGGGGGGGGGGGATGGGGGATAATACGGGCGGATGCGGGCCCCCATCGCTGCCAGTTCCAACCGAGGGAATGAGCGTATCCATGAAGGAGGATAACCGGGGGAGGAAAAGGACTGCTTCCGAGGATCCGAAAGCCAAGGCCTCCAAACGAGAGAAGAAGTCTCCCACAGAGGGTCCTGCCTTGGGGGGTGCTTTTGCCGCACAAAGTCCGCGGGGGGATCAGCCCTCCAACGAGCCGTAAGTGATCCAAAATACTTTAATAGTGAAGGTATGCTATCTTTTTTCTAAGAAAAGAACCACCGCATATATCTTGCAGTTCGGGCCTTAGCCCCTCTCAGCTGAGCTCGTCTTCGGGGGATCTTCTTCCAGAGATGATGGAGAGCGAAACGCCTCCCCCGGACTCCTCCGCTCAAGAAGCGGGCGACCCCGAAGTGTCGTCACGGAGGGCCTCTCCGGATCCGGTGAGGCCAGAAGATAATCCCATAGACCCCCGAAGTCCCCAGCGTCCGGCTCCCGAAGAGAGCAAACAAAAGAGTCCGGCACCGTCTGGTATGCGGTCGGACGTTCTGAGGGAGCTGGTGGGGCTGGCGGCCATCTCAGAAGAACACCGTACGCTGATAGGTACGGTGATGGAGAGAATTCCATCCGCCGAAAGTGGATAATATGTGATAGTACTGCACATGTTAGGTGTGCCCTGTGTAGATAGTAGCCCCTGAGACTCTGGTTGTCGTCGAGAAGGGCGGCGAACAGAGGATCATAGTCCAAGGCAATAACAAGGCTGCCCTTATGTGCAGGTGGTGGGAACTCCGGTGGCTAGCTGGACTAGTGAGTTTGCCGAATTAAAACGGCAACTGGATGCTGCAGACGCCGACATCAGGCTTGTTAACAAGAGGCTTGACGAGGCACAGGGTAAGTGTTATTATCTGGTGAACGCCACATAGTAAGAGCAACATGATGCCAGTATCCTTAATATGTTGTGACTGCAGATGGAGCTGCCACCGTGGAAACCTTGCCGGCAGAACTTGCCCGAGCCAAGGAACAAGAGATGATTAGTAATGCGGCTGCTTTGAAGGCGGCCGAAGAGTTGAAAGCCGAGAAGGCTGCACATTGCAAGAGCCAAGAGAAGATGGCCAAGATGGCCGTAGAACTAAAAGACACTGCCGACCGTTGCCGGCTCCTTGAAAAAGAAAACCGAGTGAAGGCAACGGACCTTGAGAAGGCCATGATGGCGGACAAAGACACCCGCTCTGCTATGAGAGCGAAGGAGGAGCTGTGGGAGGCCGGGGATATTGCGGTTGGGAGTTCGGAGATCCACGGTATGCTCCTCTGGATCGGCTGTGGAGTTCAACAGATGCATATATGGAATTGGCGGCGAGCGCTGCCAATGCAGCCAAATACTTCCAAGGTCAAACAAATCGTGAAGTGGACAAGCTGTTCTGGTCGCAATTCAACGTTCTAGAGCGTCTGCTTCCATTTACTGATCAACTAGCCGAATGGGCCGAACTAAATAGGTTTTCCGGACTCACCATGAGGTCTATCGTGGATCAGCTATGGCCGGAAAAGCCAAAGCCGAATAGTTATTTCAGTTTAGTGCAGCGGTTCCTTGGTGCGGTGCCGCGCATTAATGCAATGAAGAGGTCGGCGTGCATAGAAGGCTCGCGGATGGCCCTTGCCCGTGTTAAAGCATACTGGGTGAAGATGGACGCTACCACCGTTGCGGCACAGGGTTCGGCCATAGGACGAGTGGCTACCGAGCAGTATTTCGAGGAAGTTCTCGAGGGTGCTCGTTTGATAGAGGCCCAGTGCTCGAAGAATATTATGTTTGAGTGATATGTATTCTCATTGTAAACACAATGCTTTTATGAAATTTTATAAGGCTATGTTTATACTTTTGCCTGAAAGTAGTATGATGCCTCCTGTGCGGCCGTTTATGTATACATGTGTATAACCTGAAAGATTGCAGGGGGTTGAAAGCACCAATGTCGGTGTCAAAACTGGCGGATCTTGGGTAGGGGGTCCCGAACTGTGCGTCTAGGCCGGATGGTAACAGGAGGCAGGGGACACGATGTTTTACCCAGGTTCGGCCCTCTTGATGGAGATAAAACCCTATGTCCTGCTTGATTAATATTGATGATATGGGTAGTACAAGAGTAGATCTACCATGAGATCAGAGAGGCTAAACCCTAGAAGCTAGCCTATGGTATGATTGTATGTTATGGTTGTTGTCCTACGGACTAAAACCCTTCGGTTTATATAGACACCGGAGAGGGTTAGGGTTAGACAAGGTCGGTTACAAAGGAGGAGATATCCATATCCGTATTGCCTAGCTTGCCTTCCACGCCAAGTAGAGTCCCATCCGGACACGAGACGAAGTCTTCAATCTTGTATCTTCATAGTCTAACAGTCCAGCCAATGGAGATAGTCCGGCTGTCCGGAGACCCCCTAATCTAGGACTCCCTCATCCACCAAATGGATGATTACGAGGCTAACATGTGCAGTGATGCTACATAATCAAACAGCTATGAAAGTAAGTATGTTCATACAGGGCAAGAGGTACTCACAAGAGCAATGCAGTGTGCAGTATAGTTGTGAGATTCTGTGGTCCCTTGAGAACGAATGTTCTTCTGCTAACAGTTTTCGTACAAGTGAGACATTAAGGCAAATGCAGAAATGTAGTTCAAATTGTGATGTGATATCATAGACAGTACCTTACGCTGCAGCCGAGACCAATGTGTAACAAGATTACTCTAGTCATCGTCGGATAAATGTAGCACCAGAGACTTTACAGAAATTTCATTCAGAGGCTTGCCATCGAAGTGCGCTTGCCTCAGGTAGGAACGATACTTCATCAATGAGTGCTTGAAAAGCGCAACCAACCCTTGCTTGTCATCACAATCCAGTTTGCGCCTTGCCTATTTAAAAGAATGAAATCTTGTGTCTTCTGTCAGCAGAAACATATGCAGTAATGACCATGAATAACATTAGTACATTACTTACGTGTAAGTTGCGGAGGAAGACTGGAAATTGTTCTGTGTCTGCGGTATAATCTTTCCATGAAGGAAAGATGCACACAAAGTTCCTGACAACAACATAAGCTTCATCTTCTAAACTGGGAAGAAATGGAACAGGGGTCCTATTTGGTGCAATTGGGGCTCTCTCTGGTTCGAAAAGGGATTTGGCAACTGGATTTGGTGTACTCTTTGCTGGAATGGGGGTTTTGCGTCGTACAGCTGGTGCTGTGTCAACTGGCATAATCATATTGTTCGCTGCAGTTGGGGCATCAGAAATGACCAGTGTAGTAGGGCTAGAGTCTGCTAGAGTTGGGGTATTTTGTGGGTCAGGTGATATTGCAACTACACCTAATGGGCTATTTGATTTATCAGGTGCCACTACCTTTTCCAAATACTTTGCTTGTGCTCCTCCACGATCAGCAATCACCCTCTTCCTTTTGAACATCTGATACACAAGAACAACATTTGAATGGATAAATATGGTATGATGACAGATGGAATATGTACTAAAAATGGATAGGCAGGGCGTATTCACATACACGATGTGTAAACTAAGCTAATGGCAGTTCAACAAAGTAGAAGCAATGCAAAGCATCAGTTGCAAGATATGTGCGAGCAATGTAACCTTGGAAAGTTAGAGCAAGTACCTTGATGGGTGAATAAGATAGGGCATCTTCCTCTGACTCCTCCACTAGGGAGCTACATTGACTTAGGTCTCCCTCTAGCTCAGAATCACTGTTAGGATCATATTCTGAGCATGAATCTGTAGGTGGAGAGTGTTTGCATTGCATTGCATCCAGACTTGATTTCAGTCCCTTAATGCTAAGTTTGACAGCCATGGCATTGTTCTACTTTATTCCTTTCATGGGCGCAAGCTCATAATCATTATGATGCTGTTCAGAATCTGAGATTCATGAAAACATAAAAAGTAGCCAGATTATCTATGGAATGCATTGCGGTTTCAACTCAGAGAGTGTCTCCCTATAAACCCCTGCATATGCAAATTTCACCCCCCAACCGTGCTGACCAGACCACACACACAGAGATACACACCCGAGCGGCGAACATGCATTTTCGAAACTAATTTAGGAACATTTAGCTGACCAATTAAACAACACTGTTTCAATAATATCAGATTCGTATTTGAACAACTAAGCTTGTTTAGCTTGATGGGTGGAGCAGTGTTATTATGACACGAAGCATGTATTCTGATCGTATAGTGATCATAAAAGGGGGAAACTCTAAGCATATATTTTTTAGCAAAAGAGGGTTTCCCCTCTAATTTCTATTAAAGAAACCACCATGGAACCAACATGATCAATTAAACCCTAAGCATGATCAATTAAACCGTATTATGGTTGTGCCATGGCAGATTTGAAGCTGCAAACCGGAGAAATGATATTTAGCATCCATTGTTTGCTTCGAACTAAGAACTAAATTCTAAGAGCTGAAAAGAAAGTAGAGTAACCAAGTTAAGATCTATTTTCTGGTTGAGATAAAAAACTTGAGGAGATATGAAGTACCACCTCTCTTGCGGTGCCGTGTACGCATCGGGGGTGCGATGGCTGTTGGTGGCGTTGAAGCGGATCT
Source organism: Triticum urartu (assembly GCF_056163025.1). NCBI lineage: Eukaryota > Viridiplantae > Streptophyta > Magnoliopsida > Poales > Poaceae > Triticum > Triticum urartu. The sequence goes on from NC_141879.1 coordinate 262,716,968, forward strand.
GTAATGGTAGACGGGTGCATCGGGGCATAAGTCCCGTTGCGGTGGAAGAGAAGGTCGTGTGAGCGGACCCGGCAAAGAGGACGACGGCGCCGATGAAGTGAGAGGACGCGATGCAAGGCTATTGGTCCGTCACCGTGGATGAGAAACGTCCATCTCTAGCAGTGGACGACGCGGTCTTGGTAGGCGCTCCGGCATGGTGGAGGACGGTGGCGATGGATGTGGTGGAGGACGGCGGCGATGGATGGGGTGGCGGACGGAGGCTGGTGTGGGAATGGTGTGTTCTAGCGAGTACGGTGTATGAATGGGAAAATGGAGGGAGAGGTACGAGGAACCATGTTTTTGGGCCGCGCCTGTCTGAAATATGGGAAAGTTACGAACTTATCCCCCGTTTCAAATTTGGACGTCTTGTCGGTTGGGGATAGGACGGTAATCTCGCATCTCCCAAATATTTTCCGGTAACTATTTCGGGCGAGGAGAGGGTGTTTTACCGCCCACGGTTGGCGCCCATGGTGTATGAACGGGGCTGACAGGTAGGGCGGTTGTGTCACGTCTGATGGAAGTTACACATCTGCCCCTATTTAAAATATTAGCCTACATCTATTTCGGATGAGGAGAGGGTGTTTTGCCGCCCACCGTGTATGAATGTGGAATGGAGGGAGAAACAGAGGTCTTTCGGACGAGCTTGAATCAAATGAGTTTTGCCACCCATGTTTGACGCCCACCGTGTCGGAATGGGCTCAGAGGCAGTCGTGTCACGTCTAATTGAAGTTACTAACCTACCCCTTTTTAGAGCAGTGGAAATCGGGCCGATGGATTGTCCGTGTAATGGGTAGATAGTAATTTCCATCTCCCAAACACTTGGCTTCGGGCAGCCGATGTGGGAGTGGACATTTTGCTGTTTCTTTCGAATTTTGGGACAATATGCATCCACGTTTACCCTGGCAACTAAATTCGAATCCATTTTGTTTTCCTATATGAATCTTTATAAATCATTCTATGTGTTTTTATATATCTTCAAAAGGACGACAAAGATGTATTCCACTGTCATATATGAATATGGTTTACAAATGCCGATACTCAAATTCAGAAACTAGAATCTAGTTTAAGGTGAATTCGAATATTTGGAACACTTCATGTCCAACTCAAATGTCACACGCAGCATAATGTGTACTCCCATTTAGATATGTACACAAGCGATGTATCAAGATTCAAATACCGAGTCAATCAACCAAGAATGTACGGAACTAACAGACATATAAACACTTATAGAGTATATGGATCAATAATATCTAGTAACATACATAAGCCAGGCCGCTGTACTTTTTTTGGCTACAATAGCATCCTTTTTTTAGCCAGCATCTTGGCCCTTTCCGATGCGTGCCACTTATGGTCCATCTATACTACTATTGCTGAATGCACATTCAGCCCGATTGTCATATTTGTAGGTCTGGCATAGCAATCCAAATGAAATGTCTCCGAGTCTTATCAATTAATAAAGACTTGTGCTCAAATAAAATTACAAACAAAAAAACAATTATTACATGATCTCTAAAACAAATGGTTTGAATGATTACATGAACAGACAACACAAAGGTTATTCAACTATGGAAAGAACATTTCACCTATGATTTACCAAGTAGGAATTTAATTTCCTTTTTTCCTTCAGGACCTTAACAATCTGGTCAGTCTTAGCTTGCTTCGTTTTGAAATCCACCAAATATTTAATGGTTGTCTTGAGTACTGCTTGTGATTGTGTTGTTTGCTTCCTCAACATGTCAACTTCATCTCTAAGTGCATAAGCAGAATCTCTTTCTACCACTAGTTTAGCCTCTAGAGCATCAGCAGTTGGCAATTCATAATGCACGATTGGGCTGGTGCCACTGCTGTGGGATGATGCAACGTCCATGGGGACCTCGCTCTTTGATCTTGGGCTAACCTGTTTTGCCATTGAAGTTCCGATTGGATTCAGAAAAGTTGAAGTTAGAAAAACATCTCAACTGGGAGTTATAACAGCAAACCAGTTAAACAAACAAGGAATTAAAGAGTTTCAATTGGATGCTGAAAAGTAGTTATTAACATCATTGTAACCCGCTGTTGCAGCAGTAAAGCAGTTAAACAAACAAGTAGATATTTAAGTTAAGGCAAATAGGTAATTCTTAACAGTAAGTATCAAACACATAGATAGGCGCAGTCTACAATATGATTAACAGGCTGTGCCATTATGTAATCAGTAGCAAACTAAATTAAGCCAAGCAACGTAATTGAACAATTTTGCAATAAGTGGCTAACTAAAATTCCGAGAAGCAGGTAACTGAACTTACGCTAGTTCTTTGTACAGGCACACTGCAACTTCTTTTTAGCTTACAAGGTTGTACGAAGGAGTCCATGGTGAGGGAGTCCTGGATTAGGGGGTGTTCGGATAGCCGAACTATACCTTCAGTCGGACTCCTCGACTATGAAGATGCAAGATTGAAGACTCCGTCCCGTGTCCGGAAGGGACTTTCCTTGGCGTGGAAGGCAAGCTTGGCGATACGGATGTTCATATCTCCTACCATTGTAACCGACTCTATGTAACCCTAACCCTCTCCGGTGTCTATATAAACCGGAGGGTTTTAGTCCGTAGGACAACATACACATCAACAATCATACCATAGGCTAGCTTCTAGGGTTTAGCCTCTCTGATCTCGTGGTAGATCTACTCTTGTACTACCCATATCATCAATATTAATCAAGCAGGACGTAGGGTTTTACCTCCATCGAGAGGGCCCGAACCTGGGTAAAACTTCGCGTCCCTTGCCTCCTATTAGCATCTGGCCTAGACACACAGTTCGGGACCCCCTACCCGAGATCCGCTGGTTTTGACACCGACATTGCTGCTTTCATTGAGAGTTCCTCTGTGCCGTCGCCGTCATGCCCAATGGCTCCTACGATCATCAATGGCGATGCAGTCCAGGGTGAGACCTTCCTCCCCGGACAGATCTTTGTCTTTGGCGGCTTCGCACTGCGGGCCAATTCACTTGGCCATCTAGAGCAGATCGAAAGCTACGCCCCTGGCTGTCAGGTCAAATTCGGAAATTTAAACTACACGGCTGACATCCGCAGGGACTTGATCTTCGATGGACTCGAACCACCGCCGAGCACACCGCACTGTCACGACGAGCATGATCTAGCTCTGCCGCCAAACAGTGCCCTAGAGGCCGCACCCGCATTGGCTCCGACCCTTAGTTTGGAGCCAACCGCACCGATCGAGGATGGGCGGTTGGACGCCACCTCGGGGGCTGTGATCCCAACGGCGGTTGAGCCGAACACCAGCCCCATACTCTGCGAGACTCGTGACTCCACGGAGCCGGATTCTTCTCCGGACTCTGAACCCTCCGCGCCCCTGCCGATCGAATCCGATTGGGCGCCGATCATGGAGTTCACGGCCGCGGACGTCTTTCAGCACTCGCCTTTCGGCGATATCCTGAAGTCACTGAAGTCTCTCTCTTTATCAGGAGAGCCCTGGCCGGACTACGGTCAGCAAGGTTGGGGTACGGATGATGAAGAAATTCAAAACCCACCCACCACCCACTTTGTAGCCACTGTCGACGACTTAACCGACATGCTCGACTTCGACTCCGAAGACATTGACGGTATGGACGCCGATGAAGGAGATGATGAAGAACCAGCGCCTACCAGGCCCTGGAAAGCCACCTCGTCATATGACATATACATGGTGGACACCCCAAAAGAGGGAGAGGGCGATGGAACAGTGGAGGATGACCCCTCCAAGAAATAGCCCAAGCGCCGGCGTCAGCAGCGCCGATCAAAATCCTGCCAACACAAAAACGGTGATTCCAGCAAGGGAGATAATAATACTCTGGAGAGTGCCGAAGAAAACCCCCTCCAGCAAGGTTTAGCACAGGAGGATCAAGAAACCAGCCCTCATGAGAGAGCAGCAGACAGAGAGGTCGAGGACGATAATTATATGCCTCCCTCCGAAGACGAGGCAAGCCTCAACGACGACGAATTCATCGTGCCAGAGGATCCCGTTGAGCAAAAGCGTTTCCAACGCAGGCTTATGGCCACGGCAAGAAGCCTCAAGAAAAAATAGCAACAGCTCCGAGCTAATCAAGATTTGCTGGTTGACAGATGGACTAAAGTCCTTGCGGCCGAAGAGCATAAACTCGAACGCCCCTCCAAGAGTTACCCGAAGCGCAGGTTGCTACCCCAATTATAGGAGGAAGCACTTGATGCGGCCGAACGGCCACCTCGTGGCCACGACAGAGAGGCCTCCTGGCCCTCCACTCAAGCCGCACCCCATACCAAGGCACGGGAATATGCACCGGGCTTACGAGACATGTTGGAGGACAAGGCAAGGCATACACGATCGATCTACGGATCGCGTGGACACCCCACGGCTCGAGACAGGACCGAACACAGTAGACAAAACTCATTGGAGCTACGTCATGATATCGCCCAGTACAGAGGCGCCGCACACCCACTATACTTTACAAACGAAATAATGGATCATCAAATCACCGAGGGTTTCAAATCACCGATGGCACAACAGACCCTGCGGTATGGATCGAGGACTATCTCCTTCATATCCACAAGGCCCGCGGCGATGATTTTCACGCCATCAAATACCTCCCACTCAAGCTTAAAGGACCAGCTCGGCATTGGCTAAACAGCTTGCCGACAGGATCAATCAGTTGTTGGGAGGACCTGGAAGCCGCATTCCTCGACAATTTCTAGGGCACTAATGTGCGACCCCCAGACGCCGATGACCTAAGTCACATAATTCAGCAACCGGAGGAATCGGCCCGGCAATTCTGGACATGGTTCCAAACAAAGAAAAATCAGATAGTCGACTGTCCGCACGCTGAGGCCCTAGCAGCCTTCAAGCACAATATCCGTGATGAGTGGCTGGCCCGGCACATTGGACAGGAAAGGCCGAAATCTATGGCAGCACTCACGACACTCATGACCCGCTTTTGCGCGGGAGAAGATAGCTGGCTTGCTCGTAGCAACAATATGACCAAGAACCCTGGTAGTTCGGACACCAGGGACATTAGTGGCAGGTCGCGTCGCAACAAGCAGAAGCGCCGCATTAACGGCGACAATGCTGAGAATACGACAGTTAATGCCAGATTCAGAGGCTCTAAATCCGGTCAGTGGAAAAACCATTCAAAAGGAATCTTAGGGGCCCGTCCAGCTTGGACCGAATACTCGACCGCTTGTGCCAAATACATGGCACTCCCGAAAAGCCGGCCAATCACACCAACAGGGATTGTTGGGTGTTCAAGCAGGCAGGCAAGTTAAGCGCTGACAATGAAGACAAGGGGCTGCATAGCGACGACGACAAGGAGCCCCGGCCGCCGAACAACAATGGACAGAAGGGTTTCCCCCCACAAGTGCGGACGGTGAACATGATATACGCCACCCAGCTCCCAAAAAGGGAGCGGAAGCGCGTGTTAAGGGACGTATACGCGGTAGAGCCAGTCGCCCCAAAGTTCAACCCATGTTTCCACTGCCCGATCACCTTTGATCGAAGAGACCATCCCACTAGCATCCGTCATGGCAGATTTGCCGCATTGGTTCTAGAGCCAATTATTGGTGGATTTCAACTCACTAGAGTCCTCATGGACAGCGGCAGCAACCTGAACCTGCTTTACCAGGATACAGTGCGAAAAATGGGCATCGATCCCTCGAGGATTAAGCCCACCAAAACGACCTTTAAAGGCGTAATACCAGGTGTAGAGGCCAACTGTACAGGCTCAGTCACACTTGAAGTGGTCTTCGGATCCCCGGATAATTTCCGAAGCGAGGAATTGGTCTTCAACATAGTCCCATTCCGCAGTGGCTATCATGCACTGCTCGGACGAACCGCATTCGCCAAATTCAATGCGGTACCGCACTACGCAGACCTTAAGCTCAAGATGCCAGGCCCTCGTGGAGTAATTACGGTCAATGGAAACACCGAACGCTCCCTCCGCATGGAGGAGCACACGGGGCCCTTGCAGCGGAAGTACAAAGAAGCCTCTCCAGGCAGTTCTCCAGTCCAGCCATTAAACGTCCGAACACCGTCAAGCACGCCCGGAGTAACCTGCAACAAGACCGCCTGGCACGTTCCGAATAGGCGTAGCAATGCGGCCCCAACCCCAACCCTAGCAAAAAGGCGACGCCAGTACTTCGTGTACATAATTACGCTCTAGAAATACCATGGGTATAGGGGGGAGGGCACCATCACGGCACGCCCAAAACACGGCTTAAACCGCACCAGGGGCTGTCGATTTTTTACTTTTATCTTACTTCCAGGACTCTACTCTTCAGAAGGCCTGTTCGGCAGTTCAATTGCCGCACAAACGATGAAAGAACCAGGGAAGCAGACAAGCCATGCCGCATCACGGAAATCCTAGGTGGTCTCTATCACGAGTAGTATACCTGTTTCGCATACTATTCCGCAGCTTGCCCCTGGAGCAGACATGTTAAATAGTCCAACTTTTCGTTTATCGCATTACTTGTATCATTCTGCTTTGATCACAGCTATTTCTAATAAACAATGCATAGCTTTTGTCTATTTTTGCACTATCTTTTTATAAATAAATGTTCCTTAACGACATGTTGCACCCGTACAACTTGGTACGGCCAAAATACGCAAGGGCTTTTTGCACCCCTCAATATGGTGTGAGAAGTCCGAACACTTTCACAAGTGCGGCACCCCGAACTTATAGCATTATATGCATCGGCTCCGAATCATGTCTTGGGTCAATAGTTGGGTTTGCCCGGCTCCTATGTTTTGGTGCCTTACGTTCCACTATATCGGCTAAGGTAGCACTAGGAGAACCACTGTGATTGTGCCCCAGTTGAGCTGGGCCGAGCACCTCAGTGGAGAAAGCTAAAACTAACTGTCATGATGAAGCGAGAGCTGGTCGCTGTTCGAGAGGTTTTTTCGAGTCCCTAAAGACTTATGCCGCTTAGGGCGACGAGTCGGCTCTGTCCGGCCAAGGCGTGGATAGAGCCCCGAACTCGGTCTTCCGAATACTAGGGGCTTCGCCGAAATTTAAAATTATAGAATTCTATGGCTAAGTGAGAGTGTTCGCGCATTATAGTCCGATTGCCTCGTTCGTCGGGCTGAGCGCCTCCCTCGAAGGACCCAAACATGGGAAAAAGAGCACCCAGATTTATCCCCGAACACCCCAGCACTAGTGGCAAGGGGACAGAAGCCGATGACTCGCCATCTCTCAGTATTGATAAACAGCCGCACAGAAGGTAATATTTTAAATTCAAGCAGCATTGCTCAGCGCATATGAACAAGTTTTCAGGGCACAAGACAAAAACGAGCGAGTTTTACTCAAAAATTACATCCCTAGTACATTCATCCGCCACAAGGCGGGCACCCTTCAGAACATCCTTATAGTAATTTTCGGGCTTGCGATGCTCTTTCCCCGCTCGTGGCCCGTCCTTCACAAGCTTCTCCGCATCCAGCCTGCCCCAGTGCACCTTAGCACGGGCAAAGGCCCTACGGGCACCTTCAATATAGACGGAGCGCTTGATGACTTCGAGCCTTGGACAGGCCTCCACCAGCCGCCGCACCAGCCCGAAATAGCTCCCAGGCAGAGCCTCTCCAGGCCACAGCCGAACTAGGAGGCCCTTCATGGCCTGTTCGGCCGCCTTGTGGAGCTCGACCAGTTGCTTCAGCTGGTCGCTCAGGGGCACGGGGTGTCCGGCCTCAGCATACTGAGACCAGAACACCTTCTCCGTCGAGCTTCCCTCCTCGGCTCGATAGAATGCGGCGGCATCGGATACACTCCGGGGAAGATCTGCAAATGCCCCTGGAGAGCTCCGGATTCGGGTAAGTATCAAGTAACTTATGTTTATGTGTTTACTTTGCATAAAGAATGCCTTACCCGCCGCTATTTTCTTCACCTCCTCCAACTCCTGGAGGGTCTTCTGGGATTCGGCCTTGGCAGACTTGGCATTTTCAATAGCCGCCGCGAGCTCGGACGCTCGCGTCTTCGAGTCAATCTCCAAACTCTCATGTTTCTTCATGAGAACCTGGAGCTCTTGCCGCACCTTGCCAACCTCGGCCTCATACCTCTCCCGCTCGGTGCGCTCCACGGCCGCACTCTTCTCGGCCTCGAGCAGCGCTTGCTTAAGCGTCGCCAACTCAGATGTGGCCCCTACAATAGCCATGTTAATCCTGTCATTTCTTGCAATTGCACCTTTTTTATATATACATATTCAACCAAGGTATTTCTTACCTTCCTTCTCCTCGAGCTGCTTCTTGGCACGCCCGAGCTCTTGCTCGGACTTCTCGAGGCTCTGCTTCAGCGTGTCCACTTCCGCAGTGAGTACGGCGGACGCCAGCAGAGAAGCATGCACACGCATATTGACTCCTTTTGTTAGGCTCTTGCGAATTTTTTGATCCTTTATTCGGCTTTTCTTCCCGAACGCCCAACAGAGCATCAGGGGCTACTATCTATGCGGTAATATTATTTACACATTATTTACTTACCTCAAAGCCTATCAAAAGGCTAGTACAAGATTCATTCAGTCCGCTCTTGGCGGACTGAACCTTCTGGACCACCGCACTCATAATAGCGCGGTGCTCCTCATCGATGGAGGCGCCTTGGCGCGCCTCCAACATATTGTCCGACGCCTCTGGGTGGACGGGGGTCGCCGGCATGGTGGACTTGCTCCTCTTGGAAGGAGGTCCCCCGCCGGACTCCGGAACCCTTGAAGGTTTCGGAGCGGTGTCCGGCCTAGAGCCGGACTTGGAGCCCTGGGGGGTTTCATCCTCTTTACTCCTGGAGTCCGGGAGGTCGCCTTGCGGCGCCTCCGGGACCACCTCCTCCCTGCTTGGAACCTGTTGGGACAACACCTCGGTGTCGTCCATAGGACGGGGCGAGGAAGTCGTCAGAAGCGAGTTCACATGCGACGAGTCCAGCGAGCCGCTCGACGACGCATCGAGCCGGTCTTTGGGTGGGCTGCATAAGCATATTCGACATAAGGGAAAGCTGTGCAATAAACGAATACTATGAATTACTCCGGTATACGGATGCTTACGATTTTGCCAGGGGCTTGGCCCTGGGCTGCCACTCCTCTTCACCGTTGTCGGCGTCGTTGGAGTAGTCCGGAGGAAGGGTTTTCCCCTTCTTGGACCCTCCGGCCTCCTCAGAGAGGGAGGCCTTCCTTTTCTTCTCTCCTCCCGCTGGAGGGGGAGAGGTCTCTTCTTCTTCCTCCTCGTCTTCACGAGAGGAAGGCGCTTCAGGACCATCGGATGACGAATCCGACACCTCCTGGCGTCAGGCACTCTTTCGAGTCCCCGTGCCCCTTTTCGTGGCCTTCTTCTCCGGCACCACATAGGGCGCCGGAACCAGCAGCTTCGCCAAGCGAGCGTCCGCTGGGCCTTCGGGCAAGGGAGCTGGACAGTTGATCTGTCCGGACGTCACCTCCCAATCCTATCAAAGATAAGGGAACTTAGATCCCGCATAGAGTCAAACTATGAGAAACTGATACCCTGTAAAAGGAGAAAGACAGCTTACCGCATGAGCATGATGCTGAGTACTGAATCCGCGATCCTCGGCAGCGGATGCGGGAACCTCGGCGCCCTTGAAAAGCATCCTCCAGGCATCTTCGTACGTCGTGTTGAAGAGCCTGTTTAGAGTTCTATGCTGCGCCGGGTCGAACTCCCATAGGTTGAAGGCCCGTCGTTGACACGGGAGGATCAGGCGGATGAGCATAACCTGGACTAGATTGACAAGCTTGAGCTTCTTGTCCACCAGGGTTTGGATGCATGTTTGGAGTCTGGTCAGCTCTCCTTTTTACCCCAAGACAGGCCTGTCTACTTCCAGGAGGTGAGCCGCGTAGGGGGGCCGGATCGAAACTCGGGGGGTGTGACCCATTCGGCGTCGTGCGGCTCGGTGACGTAAAACCACCTTGATTGCCACCCCTTCAGGGTCTCCACAAAGGAGCCCTCGAGCCACAGAATGTTGGCCATCTTGCCAACCATGGCACCGCCGCACTCCGCTTGGCTGCCGCGCACCACCTTTGGCTTGACGTTGAAAGTCTTAAGCCATAGGCCGAAATGGGGGTGGGTGCGGAGGAATGCCTAGCACACGACGATAAACGCCGAGATGTTGAGGACGAAGTTCGGGGCCAGATCGTGGAAATCCAGGCCATAGTAGAACATGAGCCCCCGGACAAATGGATGCAGAGGGAAGCCCAGTCCGCGGAGGAAATGGGGGAGGAATACCACCCTCTCATGGGGCCTAGGAGTGGGGATGAGCTGCCCCTTTTCGGGAAGCCGGTGCGCGATGTCGCTAACCAGATATCTGGCCTTCCTCAGCTTTTTGATGTGTCCCTCCGTGACGGAGGAGACCATCAACTTGCCTCCCGCTCCGGACATGACTGGAGAAGGTTGAGGTGGTAGTACAGACTTGGGCGCTGGAGCTTGAGTGCGCAAGAATGGATAGGCAAAGGAGGAAGAAGGCGTGGTTGAAAACGTGGATCCTTATCCCCTTATATGGGTGGACGCAACTACATGTCCCCATCAGCCTGGTAAAACTCGCTTATCTCCAAGCGCCATAATCAAAGGCGCGGTTGGGTTACCCACGCCCGTATTGATGAGAATCCCGGAATAAGGGGACACGATCTCTGCTTTGACAAGACGTGCCAAGGAAACCGCCTCGCATAACGCGCTGAGGTGGGATACTGAAACGACTCGGATAAAGGCTTGGCCGTGGTGTGTCACGCTACGGAATACGTCAGCAGATTAGATTTGTGTAAATATCATTCTCTCTATGGCAATATGTGGAAACTTATATTGCAGAGCCGGACACTATCTTTGTGTTTAAAATCTTCTATGAAGTACTTGGAGGAGGAACCCGCCTTGCAATGCCGAAGACAAACTGCACGCCGGACTCGTCGTCATTGAAGCCTGGTTCAGGGGCTACTGAGGGAGTCCTGGATTGGAAGGTGTTCGGATTGCCGAACTATACCTTCAGCCAGACTCCTGGACTATGAAGATGCAAGATGAAGACTCCGTCCCGTGTCCGGAAGGGACTTTCCTTGGCGTGGAAGGCAAGCTTGGCGATACGGATGTTCATATCTCCTACCATTGTAACCGACTCTATGTAACCCTAACCCTCTCCGGTGTCTATATAAACCAGAGGGTTTTAGTCCGTAGGACAACATACACATCAACAATCATACCATAGGCTAGATTCTAGGGTTTAGCCTCTCTGATCTCGTGGTAGATCTACTCTTGTACTACCCATATCATCAATATTAATCAAGCAGGACGTAGGGTTTTACCTCCATAGAGAGGGCCCGAACCTGGGTAAAACTTCGTGTCCCTTGCCTCCTGTTACCATCCGGCCTAGACGCACAGTTCGGGACCCCCTACCCGACATCCGCCGGTTTTGACACCGACACATGGCATCAATTGCTTGGATACGCAGTCCCAATACTTCTTTCTTCCCACACTGCATGGGTAAGTCGAATGGTTAATCTGGTAAGATGGTGCGTCCTTGATATGTTATATGAGGACGTGTAGTCAGACTAGTTGTAGCCAAACACATCACACTGGCTTTTACTGTATATTTCATGCGATTACTTTTGGCATATCGAGATCTAAGCAATCTACTATATGATGAAAAGACTGGCATCCTTCACATTATTGGGGAACTTAGTTCATAGAAACAAGCAATTCAACCATTCTGTGGGTAAATCAAAAGTGCCACTGGAATATTTTTCACTATACAATCATACACGCAAAAAGGGGCGACGCCACCATAGGGGCTGGTATGGGCGGCCGCCTCAGGTGGTTGGAAAGTGTGCACCTAGTTTGAGTCATCCAGGTTGGCCCACGCTAGTTTTGTTCATCCCAACGCACGAGCAGGCAATGTAAAAAAATGAAGAAAAATGTTTCAATTTGGATGGGCCAATAACATAAGTGCAAGGCAGGCCCTATAGCAGGCTCGCGGCCCAAACGAGCGCCTCCCATATCGATCGACACTAGGAAAAATCCCAATTCATTCGCTCCAGCCTCCAGTCTGGTTCGTTCCTAACCTAGCCGCCGCTGGACAGACCGACACAGCACTTCCTCGCGCCCTCATTGGAGGAAGGTCGCCGGGCTTAAAGCGAACGGAAGGACAAGAAGATGAAGATCCAACCCTGGGTGTAGCCTGCGTGGGAGGCAGCGGCGGCAGCACGGGCATGGCATCGAGCTTGCGCAAACGGATAGTCGCAGCTTGCAAGAGTAGCATGTGCAACGAGCAGGTACATCACATCCTTGATTATATGTAATTCAATTCTTCAATTTCTGGCCAATAGTTAAACCCGACGGTGTTGTAAAACTGCTTGTATGTAGGGAATCTATGAGAAAATGAAACCAATTTCTACTTATTTTATAACTCCCCCAATCAATGCTGAATTGACTGAATCTGATGTATCTAATCAAGTTTCCAATGCAAACATACAAGCTCATGTTGTTCTTGAGCCTGAAGTGTCTAATGAACAGACTACTAAAGAAGGATTTGATGCAAACATTTTACATGCTCCTGGTGATGAACATATAGTGTCTAATGAGGGATCTAATGCAAGCATTTTGCAAGCTCATTGAGGGATTTAGTGTCTAATGATGATCTACTATGTTGAGAGAGACAGAGATTTGCAGGCATTGATGACAAGCAAATTATAGTGCATTTTCATAGCTTGAGGAAACGTCGAGGCCATCTACCAGAAAGTCCCCGTATCATGACAACATAGCATAAATACTTTTCTAATCTGTTGTTTGAAACTATTGGCATGCTTGTGCAGGATAGATATATTGATATGCAGTTTGCGCACTGGTTATACGTGCAATTACACTTCGATATTTTCAGCCAGAGAACAAATAATTCAAGCAAGTACAGACCATGTTTGTAGTCCTTGTACACCATGTTGCATTTTGTGTTTTTTGGTGCTTGCATCATTTAGTGTTTATAATCTGAACAACTTTGGATCATTAGCTGGTTTTCAAAGTGCATGTAGCTTCACATTTCTCAAGTTATGTTGATTTCCGGAGTGCAAGTGCCTTCATATTTTTTAAGTTAAATGTTTGCCCTTGGTAACTTGAATTCGTGGACCAGCCACTGCACACAAATCATACACGAATGCCAGTACAAATTAAATGAAATGCAAGGACTTACGCTAGCTCGTTGTACAGGCTCACTGCAGCTCTGCTTGCGCTTGGGATGTTCTATGTACAAGTCCATGTTACAACTTGCTTGGATGTGCAGGCCTTGTGCTCCTTGCATCCCCCTCCGCATTTTTGACACGGCAAATGGTTGATCAAATAAGAGGAATTGACCTTGATGTTGTACCAGAGGACAGATACTTACAAGGTTATACGGGTGTGTAGGATATGTACCAGATCCCGTAGCGCCGTCATGCTTCGCTAAAATATGGATTTGCTTGTTTCAGATGATATCTCCAGAAGAAATAAGAGTTAAGGTCAGAGTTGCATAGGCGTGTAAGCTAAGAGAGTAGTGAAAGGATATCCAAACATCGTCGGAATAGTGCACAAGGGAGTGATGTGTGGATACCTAGTTCGGGCCGGTGTTTGGGCATGCTCGCCTAGCTAGAGTGCGGGTCACTTCAGAGCCGTTGAGGGTGATGCGCTGGCGTTGGCTGGCCACGCACGGATGCAGATCTTGAGTGGCAGTGGAGCGCTACGATGCGGTGGATGAGACCATTGGTGAAGCCCCAACGGCCTCGGGGGGCGGAGGTGCGACGATGTGCTCGGTGAAGTAGCCCCGGTGAGCTAGGAGACAGCATCGGTGAAGCGCACCTGATGCGGTGGAACTCGGTGTCTGGGAGGCACGTCAGTTGCGGCGGCCGACGTTGTCGGTGGACCACCCGGTGCGGTGGACGAGGGCGTAGATGAGGTAGCTCCGGTGCGGTGGTGAAGCGCGACCGTCGTCTTCGTCGTTGTCGGTGTCAAAACCGGCGGATCTCAGGTAGTGGGTCCCGAACTATGCGTCTAGGCCGGATGCTAACAGGAGGCAGGGAACACGATGTTTTACCCAGGTTTGGGCCCTCTTGATGGAGGTAAAACCCTACGTCCTGCTTGATTAATATTGATGATATGGGTAGCACAAGAGTAGATCTACCACTAGATGAAGGAGGCCAAACCCTAGAAGCTAGCCTATGGTATGATTGTTGTATATGGAGTTGATTGCTTACGGACTACAACCCTCCGGTTTATATAGACACCGGATAGGGTTAGGGTTACACAGAGTCGGTTACAATGGTAGGAGATCTTGAATATCCGCATCACCAAGCTTGCTTTCCATGCCAAGGAAAGTCCCATCCGGACACGGGACGAAGTCTTCAATCTTGTATCTTCATAGTCCAGGAGTCCGGCTGAAGGTATAGTCCGGCTACCCGAACACCCCCTAATCCAGGACTCCCTCAGTAGCCCCTGAACCAGGCTTCAATGACGACGAGTCCGGCGCGCAAATTGTCTTCAGCATTGCAAGGCGGGTTCCTCCTCCAAGTCCTTCATAGAAGATTGTAAACACCAAGAGTAGTGTCCGTCTCTACAAAATAAGCTTCCACATATTGCCATAGAGAGAATAATATTAACACGAATCAAATCTGCTAACGTATTCCGCAGTGCGTCATCGCACTACAGCCAAGTCCTTTACTCGAATCGTTTTCACTTTTCCACCTCAGCATGTTTTGCGAGGCGGTTTCCTTGGCACGTCTTGTCAAAGCAGAGATCGTGTACCCCCTTTACGGGATTCTCATCAATACGGATGTGGGTAACCCAACCGCGCATTTATCACGGCGCTTGGGAGGCAAGCGAGTTTTACTAGGCTGGTGGGGACGCACAACCGCATCCGCCCATATAAGGGGATAAGGATCCACCTTTTTACCTACGCCTTCTTCCTCCTTTGCCTATCCATCTCCTGCGCACTCGAGCTCCAGCGCCCAAGCCCGCACTTCCCACCTCAACCTTCTCCAGCAATGTCCAGAGCGGGAGGCAAGTGGATGGTCTCCTCCGCTACGGAGGGCCAAGTCAAGAAGCTAAGGAAGGCCGAATACCTATCCAAGGACATCGCGCACCGGCTTCCCGAAAAGGGGCAGCTTCTCCCCACCCCAAGGCCCCATGAGAGGGTAGTATTTCTCCCCCACTTCCTCCGTGGAGTGGGTTTTCCACTCCACCCATTTGTCCGAGGCTCATGTTCTACTACGACCTGGATTTCCACGATCTGGCCCCGAACTTCATCCTCAACATCTCGGCGTTTATCGTCGTGTGCGAGGCTTTCCTTCACGTCCGCCCTCATTTCGGCCTCTGGCTCAAGACCTTCAACGTGAAGCCCAAGGTGGTGCGCGGCAGCTAGGTGGAGTGCGGAGGCGCCATGGCGGGCAAGATGGCCAACGTCCTATGGTTCGAGGGCTCTTTTGTGGAGAGCCTAAAGGGGTGGCAATCCGGGTGGTTTTACATCACCGAGCCACATGATCCGAAATGGACCACAGCCCCCGAGTTCCGATCCGGACTCCCCACGTGGCTTATGTCCTGGAAAGAGACGGGCCTGTCGTGGGGTGACGAAAAGAGGTGACCGGATTGCAAACATGCATCCAGTCCCTGGTGAACAAGCCAATCCGGCTTGTTAATGTAATCCAGGTTATGCTCGTCCGCCGGATCCTCCCGTGCCAACAACAGGATTTTAATCTGTGGGAGTTCGACCCAGCGCAGCACCAAACCCTTAGCAGGCTCTTCGACACGACGTACGAAGATGCCTGGAAGGTGCTACTCAAGGGCACCGAGGCTCCCGCATCCGCTTCCAAGGACCGCGGATACAGCTCGCAGCGTCATGCTAGCGAGGTAAGCTATCTTCACCTTTTACAGGATGTTATGCTTTCTTCATAGTTTGACTCTATGCGGGATCTAAACTCCCTTACCTTTGACAGGCTTGGCGGGCGATATCCGGACCGATTAACTGTCCGGCTCCGCTGCCCGAAGACCCAGCCCCAGCTCTACTAGTGAAGCTGCTAGTTCCGGCGCCTTATGTGGTGCCGGAGAAGAAGGCCAAGAAGAAGACCACGGGGACTCGAAAGAGTGCCCGTAACGTGGTGGTGTCGGACTCGTCATCCAACGAGTCCAAGACGCCCTCTTCCCGTGAAAACGAGGAGGAGTAATAAGAAAACTCTCCCCCCCCCCCAGCGGAGGGAGGAGAGAAGAGGAAGGCCGCCCCAACGGGGGAGGCCGAGAGGTCTAGGAAAAGGAAGACCCCTCCACCGGACTACTCCCCCGACGCCGAAGAGGGCGGAGAGCAGTGGCCAAACAGGGCCAAGCGTCCGGCGAAATCGTAAGTTCGGATATCAGAATAACTCATGATGTTCCTTTGTTGCACAGCTTTCCCTGATGTCGAATGTAATTATGCAGACCGCCCCGGGCTGAATTCGACGAATCGTCGGGCGGCTCCCTGGACTCATCGGACGTGAACTCAGTTCCGCCCGCTGTCTCCCCCCACACTGCAGATGACGCCGAAGTGGCATCGCGACAAGCTCCGGGGCAGGAGGAGGTGGTCCCGGAGGAGCCGCAAGGCAACCTCCCGGACTCCAGGAGTGAAGGGGATAAGGCCCCCCCAGGGCTCCAAGTCCGGCTTTGTGCCAGACACCGCGCCGGAATCTTCCATAGTTCCGGACCGCGGTAGGCGAACTCCTTCCAAGAGGAGCAAGCCTTCTGATCCGGCGGCCTCCGTCCAACCGGAGGTGCCGGAAAATCTGCTGGAGGTGCTCGACGGCGCCTCCATCGACGAGGGGCATCGTACTATTATGAGTACGGTGATCCAGAAGATTCAGTCCGTCAAGAGCAGACTGACTGAAGCTTGCGCTAGCCTTCTAACAGGCTTCGAGGTAAAAAATATGTAAAAATATTACCGCATAGACAGTAGCCCCTGATGCTCTGTTTGGCATTCGTAAAGAAAAGCCGAATAGAGGATCTATTAAATTTCGCACGAGTCTAACAAAAAAAGAGTCAATATGCGTATGCAGGCTTCGCTGCTATCCACCGCCGCACTGACTGCGGAGGTGGGTGTCCTGAAGCAGGACTTCGAGCAGACCGAGCAAGAGCTCGGCCTTGCCAAGCGGCGGCTCGAGGAGAAAGAAGGTAAGAAATACCTTACAGAAAAGGTGCCTATAGAAAGGCGTGATTGCAAAAAAGATAACAGGATTGTACTGCTTATTATAGGGGCCACGACTGAAGTGGCGACCCTTAAGCAGGCGCTGTCTGAGGCCGAAAAGAAAACGGCCGCGGAGCGCACCGAGCGAGACAGACTTGGGGCTCAGGTCGGCGAGGTGCAGCAAGAGCTTCAGGCTCTCATGAAAAAACATGAGAGTTTGGAGCTTGAGTCAAAGGCGCAAGCATCCAAGCTCGCGACGGCCCTTGAGACTGCCAAGTCTGCCAAGGCCGAAGCCCAAAAGGCCCTCCAAGAGTTGGAGGAGATGAGGAAGATAGCAGCGGGTAACGCATTCTTCATGCAAAGCAGAAATATAAAAGTAAACTACTTGTTACTTACCCGAATCCAGAGCTCTCCAGGGGCATTCGCAGATCTTCCCCGCAGCGTATCCGATGCCGCCACATTCTACCGAGCTGAAGAGGGCAGCTCGACGGAGAAGGTGTTCTAGTCTCAGTATTCTGAGGCCGGACACCCTGTGCCTTTGAGCGACCAGCTGAAACAGCTGGTCGAGCTCCACAAGGCGGCCGAACAGGCCATGAAGGGCTTCATAGTTCGGCTGTGGCCCGGAGAGGCCCTGCCTGGGAGCTATTTCGGGCTGGTGCGGCGGCTGGTGGAGGCCTGTCCGAGGCTCGAGGTCATCAAGCGCTCCATCTGCATCGAAGGTGCCCGTCGGGCCCTTGCCCGTGCAAAGGTGCACTGGGGTAAGCTGGACAGTGAGAAGCTTGTGAAGGACGGGCCGCCGCCGGGGAAGGAGCATCGCAATCCCGAGAACTACTACAAGGATGTTCTTGCAGGTACCCGCCTTGTGGCGGATGAATGTACCAAGGATGTGATTTTTGAATGAACTCGCTCATGTTTATCCTGTGCGCTGAAAACTTGTTCATATGCGCTAAGCAATGCTTATCGAATTTAAAATATTACTTTTTGTGCGGCCATTTATCAAAAAATTGAGAGATGGCCAGTCGTCGGCTTCTGCCCCCATGCCACTAGTGCTGGGGTGTTCGGGATAAACCTGAGCGCTCTTTTTCCCATAGATGGGTCCTTCGAGGGAGGCGCTCAGCACAACGAACCAGGTAATCGGACTATAATGCTTGAACACTCTCACTTAGCCATAGAACTCTATAATTTTAAATTTCGGCGAAGCCCCTAGTTCGGAAGACCGAGTTCGGGGCGCTATCCACGCCTTGTCCGGACAAAGCGAGCTCCTTGCTCGAAGCAGCATAAGTCTTTAGGGACTCGAAAAACCTCTCGAACAGCGACCGGTCTCTCGCCTCATCATGACAGTCAGTTTTAGCTTTCTCCACCGAGGTGCTTAACCCAGCTGAACCGGGGCACAATCACAGTGGTTCTCCTAGTGCTACCTTAGCCGATAGAGCGGAACGTAAGGCACCGAAACATAGGAGCCAGGCAAACCCAACTATTGACCCAAATCATGATTCGGAGCCGATGCATATAGTGCTATAAGTTCGGGGTGCCACACTTGTGAAAGTGTACGGACTTCTCACACCATAATGAGGGGTACTGAAGCCCCTGGCGTGTTTGCCGTACCATGGTGTACGGGTGCAATCATGTCATTTAATAAACATATATGTGAAAAGAGGATAATGCAAAAAATAGACAAAAGCTAAGCATTGTTTATAGAGAGGCTATTTATCAAAGCCGAATGATACAAATAGTGCTGTAAGCAAAAGATATTGGACTATTCAGTATGTCCTGACCAGGGGCAGGCCGCGGAATTGTAATTAAAACAGGTATACCGCTCGTAACAGAGACCACCTGGGAGTTCCATAATGCGGCATGGCTTGTTTGCCTCCCTGGATCTTGCATCGTTTGTGCGGCAGTCGAATTGTCGAACAGGTCGTCCGAAGTACGGAGTCCTGAAAGTAAGAAAAAATTAAAAAGAATCCGGCAGCCCCTAGTACGTTTTAAGCCGTATTTTAGGCGTGCCGTTATTGTGCCCCTTCCCCTGTGCCCATGGTATTTCAAGGGCGTAGTTATGTACGCGAGGTACTGGTTTCACTATGTCGCGAAAGCTGGGGTTGGGGCCGCATTGCTACGCTTGCTCAGAGTGTGCCAGGCGGTCCTGCTATGGGTTACTCCGGGCGCGCTTGGCAGTATCTGGCTTTTTAATGGCCGGACTGGAGAATTTCCTGAGAAGGCTACTTTGTACCTCCCCTGCAAGAGCTGCCGTATGCTCCTCCGTACGGAGGGAGAGTTCGGTGTTTCCGTTGACCGTAATTACTCCTCGAGGGCCTGGCATCTTGAGCTTGAGATATGCGTAGTGCGGCACCGCATTGAACTTTGCGAATGCGGTTCGTCCGAGCAGGGCGTGATAGCCACTGCGAAACGGGACTATATCGAAGATTAACTCTTCGCTTCGGAAATTGTCCGGGGATCCGAAGACCACGTCAAGTGTTACTGAGCCTGTACAGTTGGCTTCTACACCTGGTATAACGCCTTTAAAGGTCGTTCTTGTGGGCTTAATCCTTGAGGGATCTATGCCCATTTTCCGCACTGTATCCTGATAAAGCGGGTTCAGGCTACTGCCGCCGTCCATGAGGACTCTTGTGAGATGAAATCCGTCGATGATTGGGTCGAGAACCAATGCGGTGAAGCCTCCATGACGGATGCTAGTGGGATGGTCCCTTCGATCAAAAGTGATCGGGCAGGAGGACCATGGGTTGAACTTTGGGGCGACTGGCTCCATCGCGTATACGTCCCGTAGCGCACGCTTCCGCTCCCGCTTGGGAATGTGGGTTGCGTATATCATGTTCACCGTCCGCACTTGTGGGGGAAAGCCCTTCTGTCCATTGTTGTTCGGCGGCTTGGGCTCCTCGTCGTCGTTGTGCAGCCCCTTGTCTCTGTTTTCAGCCCTTAACTTGCCTGCCTGCTTGAACACCCAACAATCCCTGTTAGTGTGATTGGCTGGCCTTTCGGGGGTGCCATGTATCTGGCACAAGCGATCGAGTATTCGGTCCAAACTGGACGGGCCCTGAGTATTCTTTTTGAATGGCTTTTTCCGCTGACCGGATTTATAGCCTTTGAATCTGGCATTGACTGCCGTGTCTTCATTGCTGTCACTGTTAACGCGGCGTTTTTGCTTATTCCGATGTGTCCTGCCACTTTTGTCCTTGGTGTCTGAATTACCAGGGTTCTTTGGTAAGTTGTTACTGCGAGCTAGCCAGCTGTCTTCTCCCACGCAAAAGCGGGTCATGAGTGTCGTGAGGGCTGCCATGGATTTCGGCTTTTCCTGTCCCAGCTGCCGGGCAAGCCACTCGTCGCGGATGTTATGCTTGAAGGCTGCTAGGGCCTCTGCGTCCGGACAGTCGACTATCTGGTTTTCTTTGTTAGGAACCGTGTCCAGAATTGTCTGGCCGATTCCTCTGGCTGCTGAATTATGTGGCTTAAGTCGTCGGCATCCGGCGGTCGCACTTAAGTGCCCTAGAAGTTGTCGAGGAATGCGGCTTCCAGGTCCTCCCAAGAACCGATTGAGTCTCCTATCAAGCTGTTAAGCCAATGCCGGGCCGGTCCTTTAAGTTTGAGCAGGAGGTATTTGATGGCGTGTAGATCATCGCCGTGTGCCATGTGGATGTGAAGGAGATAATCCTCGATCCATACCGCCGGATCTGTTGTGCCATCGTATGATTCGATGTTTACGGGTTTGAAACCCTCTGGGATTTTATGATCCGTTACTTCATTCGTGAAGCATAGCGGGAGTGCGGCGCCTCTGTACTGGGCTATATCACGACGCAGCTCAGAAGAGCTATGTCTGTTGTGTTCGGCCCGGCCGGATTTGTTGTATCCGGCGTGAAGATCAATGTCACATGCAGTAGGGTGCCTGCGCGATCCGTAGATCGATCTTGTTTGTCTTGCCTTATCCTCCAGTATGTCTCGCAGGTCGGGTGCATTTTCCCGTGCCTTAGTTGAGCGGCGTCGGGGCATGGCTTGGGTGGAGGGCCGAGAGGCCTCTTTGTCGCGGCCGCGAGGTGGCCGGTCTGCCATGTCATGCGCTGGTGATGTAGGTGCTTCCTCCTCTGATCGGGTTAGCGGCCTGCGCTTCGGGTAACCCTTGGAGGGGCGTTCGAGTTCATACTCTTCGGCCGCAAGGACTTCAGTCCATCTGTCAGCTAGCAAATCTTGGGCAGCTCTAAGCTGTTGCTGCTTTTTCTTGAGGATGCTTGCCGTGGCTAAAAGCCTGCGTTTAAAACGCTCTTGTTAGGCGGGGTCTGATGGTATGACGAATTCGTCGTCATCGAGGCTTGCCTCGCCTTCGGAGGGAGGCATATAGTTATCATCCTCGACCTCTCGGTCTGCCGCTCTCTCATGAGGTATGGCTTCTCCATCTTCCTTTGCCGAATCTTGCTGAGGTGGGTGTTCTTCGGCGCTATCCGGGGTAGTATTATCTCCCGTGCCGGAATCACCGTTTTTGCTTTGGCGGGATTTAGAGCGGCGCCGCTGACGCCGGCGCTTTAGCTGTTTCTTGGGGGCATCATCCCCCACTGTTCCATCGCCATCTCCATCTTTTGGAGTATACACCATATATATGTCATATGACGAGGTGGCCTTCCAGCGCCCTACAGGTGCTAGCTCCTGTTCGTCTCCTACATCGTCGTCCATGCCGTCGATGTCTTTGGAGCTGAAGTCAAGCATGTCGGTTAGATCGTCGACAGTGGTTACAAATTGGGTGGTGGGTGGGCTTTGAATTTTCTCATCGCCCGTATCCCACCCTCGCTGACCGTAGTCCGGCCAGGGCTCTCCTGATAAAGAGAGAGACTTAAGAGAATTCAGGATGTCGCCAAAAGGCGAACGCTGAAAGATGTCTGCGGTGGTGAACTCCATTATCGGCGCCCAATCGGATTCGATTGGCAGGGGCGCGGGGGGTTTGGAGTCCGGATCCTCGGAGTCATGGGTTGTGCAGAGTGCGGGGCTAGCGTTCGGCTCAATCCCTTTCGGGATCGCAGCCCCCGAGGTGACGTCCAACCGCTCATCCTCGATTGGCGCAATAGGATCCGAGTTAGGGGTCAGAACCGATGCGTGTGCGGCCTCCAAGACACTGTCCGGAGGCAGAGCTAGATCATGCCCCTCGAGATAGTGCGGCGCGCTTGGCCGTGGCTCGAATCCGTCGAAGATCAAGTCTCCGCGGATGTCAGTCGTGTAGTTTAGGCTTCCAAACCTGACTTGATGGCCAGGGGCGTAGCTTTCGATCTGCTCCAGGTGGCCGAGCGAATTGGCCCACAAAGCGAAGCCGCCGAAGACGAAGATCTGTCCGGGGAGCAAAGTCTCACCCTGGACCGCATCGTTGTTGATGATCAAAGGAGCCATCGGGCCTAAAGGCGACGACACAGAGGAACACTCAATGAAAGCACCAATGTCGGTGTCAAAACCGGCGGATCTCGGGTAGTGGGTCCCGAACTGTGCGTCTAGGCTGGATGGTAACAGGAGGCAGGGAACATGATGTTTTACCCAGGTTCGGGCCCTCTTGATGGAGGTAAAACCCTACGACCTGCTTGATTAATATTGATGATATGGGTAGTACAAGAGTAGATCTACCACGAGATCAAGGAGGCTAAACCCTAGAAGCTAGCCTATGGTATGATTGTTGTATATGGAGTTGATTGCCTACGGACTACAACCCTCCGGTTTATATAGACACCGGATTGGGTTAGGGTTACACAGAGTCGGTTACAATGGTAGGAGATCTTGAATATCCGCATCGCCAAGCTTGCCTTCCACACCAAGGAAAGTCCCATCCGGACACGGGACGAAGTCTTCAATCTTGTATCTTCATAGTCCAGGAGTCCGGCTGAATGTATAGTCCGGCTACCCGAACACCCCCTAATCCAGGACTCCCTCAGTCGTCGTCGTCGTCCGGCACAAAGGTGGGGAATGGTGGGAAAAGAGACAAGACAAGGGGCGATTCGAGGGTCGGCGGTGAATTAGGGATTTGAGCAATCTGGGCGCGGAAGGGGACGGTGGAGAAGAGAGATTTTGCAGGGCTGGAATTGGGGCCGCCAGATATTTCAATCCGAAACGTGGAAGCGCGAACTTATATTGTCGTCGTCCTTTTTTGGGGGGGAGGGGGTGGGTGGCTGGGTGCTACGCATCCGTCCGACACACGCGACCGCCCCGACAGGATTATGCTTTGGTGCCTTACGGCACCTGCCTTTGTGTCCATGACATATGGGCCCAACCGGTGGTTGGCCCACATGTTAGTGACCCAAAGGAAGTTGCCTTTAAGGCACCGAAGCAGCATCCACCCCGACACGACCCTGGTTTGCCTGGTGCGCCTACATTTGAGAATGCAAACGAATCTTCTTTCATTTGCAAACGAATCTGTATGTATTACCATGCCCGTGTTTTCCTTGCAATAATTAGTCATTCAAAACGAGATACTCCATCCGTTCACTTTTGTAAGTCGTTTCAAACAACTTAGAATGCACATTGTCTGAAATATCTTCAAGGTCTTATAAAAGTGAACAGGGGGAGTACTATAAATTAATTAATGAGGAGTTATTTGAAAAAAAATTGAAACGGTACCCACGCTAACGTGGATTAGAGTGTGTGTCACATAATTAGTTATTTGAATTAGAGTGTGTGTCGCGTAGTTAGTTATTTGAATTAGAGTGTGTGTCACATAGCGATCTCCAATTCTAATGTGGATTTCGCATTTCATTGTATCCACGCTACTTTTTTAATACAAATTCATATGTATATGATGAACACCACGGTAGTGAGAAAACTTTTGGATTGATCCAAACATATGATCTACAAAATAGCACAACAAACTGAGTCAATGTCAACTTTTCGAAACTTAGTATAGCATGAATTTGAAATAATTACCCGTATGCCTGGTCCTCGGTTCAAATCTTACAATGTACACCGAATTGAAACATCTATATTAAGTCTCGTACTATGTACATTCAAATGTTGTTTTTAGCCCCCCCCCCACACAAACGCTACATACTTCCTGTATCGGTCAATCTTCCTCTCCTAACCACCTTAGGAAGCTATCGGTTTCCAACACATGTTCATTCTTTCTCTCCATGTTTCGATCTCTAAGTCTCTCAACTACACAACCCCTTTTTCCACTCTGTTACCAAATGTATTTACATCACACGCCCGCCATTGCACCCCATGCCAAGCTCTCTCTCTCTCTCCCCTCTCCCTCTCACCCTCTCGTGCTAAATACATGCATTGCCTATCTAGCCCCCCAACCTCTCGTGCATGCGCACGCACACATGTTGTATATCTAGGTCACTACCTCGAGACTGTCTCACTCTTTCTTCCGCATGGCAGGCCACACTCGCTCAATCTCGCTCTCTTTATCTGAGTCTCGTTTAACCTCATTTTCTTTCACACACAAATGATATATCTCCCTGTCCGGGCCTCGATCGACACACTCTATACTCTCTCACGCAGATTGTCTATCTATGTCAGTCCATCCAAGTCGCCACCACTCTTTCGACCTCATGGTGGGCCACGCTCACTCAATCTCTCTCTCTCTCTCTCTCTCCGTATGTATCGATTGACCTTGCTCTTTCTCGGACAAAAATGATATATCACCATGTTTGAGCCCAATTCGACCTATTCACATTGTATACTCTCTCACGCACATCGTCTATCTAGGTCACTCTCTCCAACCCGTCTCACTCTTTCGATCGCACGGCGACCCTATGTGATCGGTTGACCTTGCTTCCTCCCACGCACAAAATATATCTACACGTCTGTGACTGGATCATCTCTCAAGCTCTATCTTACAGCCCTCACCCTTGCCAAAAAGCTCAATCGGACAATATCTCTCCAGAGCATATAAATTTGTTCGATGAATGTCGGACCACACTCACTTTGTCTCTCTATCTATATGTCTCTCGATTGACCTCGCTTTCTCACACCGTATCTTCCACGCGTTGAAGCTACTACCTCTCCACCCCTCGCAAAGCCGGAGCTATTTACATTGCGAGGGGCACTCCAACCTTGGATTAATTTGTGTAGGCATTTATTCCGGTCGGTTTAGATTATATTTTCGTAGCATTCGGCCAACAACTACTCCAATCACCGTGGTGGGTAATTAAGCTATGGGGAGCACCTAATATGAGCACCGGGGAGACGTTGGATCAAAGATGCAGCGGCACACACGAGGCCTGAATGTTTTATTTGCAAAAAAACCTTTGGAGAGTTTGGAAATTGTGCATAATTACAAAGACTACTCCCAAGCCATTGGATCTCACTTCCAATGGTGTAAAAACTCGTATCACCATAGTATCTAAGCTGCGGGGTGGATGTGATATTCTATGCCGCTGTCATTTTTGTTCGTAAACTTGCAAAAAACGTGTAACTCGTGCCGTTACTTGTCTAACCGCGCAAAGTGTTTGTTCCAAAAAACCATCCTACACTGAAATATCGGAACAACACACGGGAGTCCCACTTGTCATTAATCAAATTTGGACCTAAAACTAACAAATCTGAAAGACGAGATTCAAACTGGCAACCTGGACTACAAAGCGTAAGTCGATAGCCTGAAAAAATGAACGGTTGTTGGCTTTGTCCCATAACTTGATTTTATACAGTACTTGCGTTGAGTAGAGTAGAGGGAGTGCCTCGTCAACACGTGCATGATCGTTATCTCACTTACTGGTGGGTCCCAGGTCTACAATCTCAATCTCTCTTCTCTTCATCGTCTAACCTTTGCACGGGCACACACACGAAGAGCGGCGCTAGCTTGCCGTGGTGTTATTACAACTAAAAAAACTTGGAAAATAGAAGAATTGCCTAGAACAAGAGACGTTGTGGCTGGTCGAGATGGAGCTAACCACATCTATCCTCCGTGCCACGTTTGCATGATGAAGCTGTGTGGCTAGTGGGCTGTTTTCAACCGACTGTCTGGGTCCCGAGGTCGAACCATAGGTACTATGTCTGATACAGTATATTTTTACACGCACATTTTTCCTCCGTGCCGAGACGTGGCACACCTACCGTGCGGTTTCAGGGTCCTCCCGGGTGGTGCATGCATATATTCTTCCTGACGTGGGACGCCCTACCGCGCGTTTTCTGGGTCCTCCTCGGTCGTAGCGCCGAAGCAAGTAAATGAGTCGTCAAATCATGAAAGACCACCTTTCCCGCCGAGTACATCAGTGAAGCACGGTGGCTAGCTAGTTGGGCTAGTTCGACCGATTAGCTAGGCCGCCGCCACATTTGTTTTTTCACCCCTTTTTTATCTACTTGCCGGCAGGTAAATTTAAATATCCACCGCGGCGTTGCTCTGGTGTTTGGGTGCGGCAGGATTTTTAATTTTTTGATTGATGGGAGCAGGCGCGGCAGGATTTTTAATTTTTTGATTAAGGGGAGCAGGCGCGGCAGCAATTATTCAAGATGACTCCGCCTGTACCCACTGCTCCCTGATGTGAGAAGTCGTCGACTGGTGTTTTACCGTGGTGAAAACCAAAAGATTCCCCGCTCCCTCCGCCTTCCCGTAGATTGCATTGCCTTTCAGCCATTTTGCCCCCTTTGCTTCCTCTCCCCATTGCTTCTACCTGGTGCCATGGCAGCGCAACAGATCACAGAGTCCGAGGTGAGGCTCCTGACACAGGAGCTCCATGCCAAGGATGCGGAGCTCAAGGCCAAGGACGTGGAGCTCCGTGAGCTCAAGGAGGAGAGGAGTGCCATGCTCCTCCGTTATGTGTGGGAGTTCATGGAGCTTCAAAAGCGACAGGCGTCCACCACAAAGATGCTCGAGGCGTCGGTAGCATTGCTGCAGAAAGCGGGAGATACGATAGGCCGTCAGGGGAGCCGGCTGGAGCGTGAGCGGGCCGATCGTGACGAGGTCCAGGATCGCCACAGCTACTTGGTGAACCAAGTTGCCACGCACGTGTTGCGGCTGCGCGATGCCTACCATCGTGCCAGCGCGACGATGCCAGCCATCGGGCTAAAGCCGTTCGACCAGCTGGTCGACTTCAACGAGTTGTGGCTTCCTGACCTGGTCTCCTTCTTCACCTATATCTCCGAGGAGCTGAGCCGTCTCCGCGCGATGGTGGGGGCTGAGCTGGACAAGGAGGGGTTGCGGGTTGCCGTCGCCGTTGCCGGGCGAATCCTTTCAGGGCTCCGTCACCGGAATCCATTCGTGCCATTGGATGCCGTCTTTGACGAGCTGGCTCCCGTCGACCGGGAGCGGGCTCTGCGGGCGGTTGCACCCTGCATCACCAACGTCGTGCGCCTCGAGAAGCAGAGGGACTTCGGTGGTGTTTAGGCGCCCTCTGCATGGGCATGTTCATGTCTCGGCGCAACATGAACGTTGGATCAAACTCAGACGGTGCAGATCAGTCACTGTAGCACAAAGCGTGTGGGTGTGTTTGGTTGCATTCTCATCTCAATATAGTTGTTTCCTCTTCGTGTATTTTTGTCAACCTACTAGTGTGGACTCATGCACCCTTCATGCACTCTGCCAAACACCCAAAAGTGGGTCAAGAAGAGAACTTTTGCTCCCATCCCGTGCACCCTTCATACACCCTGCCTAACACTATTCGTTCTTCATATGGTTCATGTTTCATGGAGTACTGTAGCACCGTACTCTCCATGCGTTGTGGACCTAGTTCTATTAACATTGATCTCACTGTCCATTCTCGACCGGACACTCGAAAAAGCGGTACTATGTTACATATAGGAGTAGTTGACATGCGCACAACATCATTTGTTATCGTCATATCTTACTACACTAGCAACAAGATTGTGTAGTACTGACGTATGAACCACTGCACATGCCTAGTAGTAGGAGCACTGTGTATGTTCAAGTGGCTGCCGTGTTTCGCACGCCTCCATTGTAAGAGTGGAAACGCTTGTTGTAATCATTTTTTTCTTCTGAAAAACAGTGGACACGCTCTACCGTGTGGATCCTCCTCCAGCCATGCACTAAATTACTCACTTTCGCCGACGTGTGGGACAGCCAGCATCGGGGTCCACCAGCCATGCACTAAATTACTCTGTAGTAGAGTGACAGTAGACTACCCCGATCGAAGCGCCACAGTAATGCCCAATGAGCCGTCAAATCACAAAAACCCCTCCTTTCCAGCAGTAAGTTGGACGGAGGAAGCAACCATCATTTCACTCTTCTCTCTCAGCTTCCACTCTACCCAACCCTCGCTTCTGCCTCATCTTGTTCCTCATTTCTTCAAGAAAACCCCGACCTACTTCTGCCATTGTTCTTCTCTCCCAAAGAAGGAAAGGTGAGCGCATCAATGGTGTTAATTCTGGCCAAGGCCCGGTCTTGCAACCCCGAGACTGATCCTATAACTCCCTCTCTTTTCTTCTTTTGGGTTTGTGATTATGGTTTCTTTTCTTTTATTTCTATTTGACAGTTTCTTGATGGATGCTGGAGCACCGGCAAAAGTGATGTCTATGGCTCCGGCCAAAACTGTCGAGGCTCATGGTATGAAGAAGCGCAAGCACCCCATCGAGACTACCGCAGACAAGCTCAAAGCCATCGCCCTGTCCAAGCCCCCCTCTCCGGGATCCCTCATTAAGCAAGTCTAGGTAATATCTCTTCTTAACGATCTTTTTCTCGATCTTGATCGTGTTTTTCATCTAACACGCAGTACTAGTACTAGTAGTACAACTCTCTGGGTGATCTTGCATGTGATTTTTTGTGTGCCAAATGACGGTTCTAAATTCCTGTTTTGACCAAAACATGCGAGAGGTTGACACTAATTTCTTATAGATTACTTTCAACTACTCCCTCTGTCCCAAATTTCTTGTCTTAGATTTGTCTATATACGGATGTATCTAATACTAAAATGTGACTTGATACATCCGTATCTAAACAAATCTAAGACAAGAATTTTGGGAGGGAGTACTTTATGAACATCAATTCTACCTTTTAAGAGGGTATATTTGCCTCAGTAACTTGTGTTATGGATATTGCATGTAATCCCTCTGCTCCCATGCCTTTGAAGACATGTTCTAGTGTCTTTGTTCACTCATTTCTTTGCGTATATGTAGTCATATATGGAGTATAATATCGAAAATCATCTTATATTTCTGAACGGAGGTAGTAATCAAATATGGTTTCTGTTTGAATTAGAACCAGGTCTGTGGTGGAGATGAAGTTCTCAAAGTCATGCCGTGTGAACTGGAAGACCTGATGATGAGTTCTACTACTGAACTATCCAGCTGTTGTGTCCTTGTCGCCACGTGTCCTGAACTAGTGTTTTCCTGTAGCATTGTTGTCAGGCGTGTCTTGAGGCTGTACTTGACCACAACAATTTCCTGGTTGTGCCTTCGATTACGAAGGGTGTGGTTCTTGTAAAGCTTCCCAACAAATCTGATGCGGCATGTCTTCATCATCATGTTTATGAGTGGAAAGACCACTCTGTTAGGTTCTCCAAGGTTGACAAGATGGTGATGGTGCATGTAGACATCTCACACGAAGTCCATGGCCTAGTCAGTTATGCGGGGTTCATCCCGTAGGTCGGTGGCAAAAAATAGTCTGCAGAGTTTAGTTAGTGCAACTTTGCTTGTCTGTAGTAAGTACTATTGTTCAGTACTTGATTTGTGTTTGTGAACCCTGTATTGTTTATTAGTACTGCCGCTTTTGGTGTGTGGTCAGTCCTGAGAACGGTCTATGTTAATGTATGTCCACTCAATTCAGTCTGTATATTTTGAAGTATCCATATCGTATTTTTGGTGAGGACGGTCTATCAATTATGGTTACTATCGATGTCAAAACCGGTGGATCTCGGGTAGGCGGTCCCGAACTGTGCGTCTAGGCCGAATGGTAACAGGAGGCAGGGGACACAATGTTTTACCCAGGTCCGGGCCCTCTTGATGGAGGTAAAACCCTACGTCCTGCTTGATTGATATTGATGATATGGGTAGTACAAGAGTAGATCTACCACGAGATCAGAGAGGCTAAACCCTAGAAGCTAGCCTATGGTATGATTGTATGTTATGGTTGTTGTCCTACAGACTAAAACCCTTCGGTTTATATAGACACTGGAGAGGGTTAGGGTTACACAAGGTCGGTTACAAAGGAGGAGATATCCATATCCGTATTGCCTAGCTTGCCATCCACGCCAAGTAGAGTCCCATCCGGACACGAGACGAAGTCTTCAATCTTGTATCTTCATAGTCTAACAGTCCGGCCAATGGAGATAGTCTGGCTGTCCGGAGACCCCCTAATCCAGGACTCCCTCAGTAGCCCCCGAACCAGGCTTCAATGACGATGAGTCCGGCGCGCAGTATTGTCTTCGGCATTGCAGGGCGGGTTCCTCTCCAAATTCCGTGTACCTGTCGAAATAGTGTCCGGCCTCCTGTGAATGTTGAACTCCTTGGCTTCCACGCCCACTAATGGCCACTTTCCATGTGTCGAGCGAATGTGAAGAGCCAGGGTGTTTTTACATTTCCCCCCTAGCTGTGTGAATGAGCTGCCTATTAAAAAGACGAGGATTCAGATCCAAATCACACCATCCTCCCTTGGCGAGCCTTCATCGGACCGCATTCGACAGAGATCCATTCCATCATGGCCGGTCGACGCAACTCCTCCTCTCGCTCCCCTAGCCCCAAGCCTGGAGATTGGGAGAGATGCTCCGTCCCGCATAGCAAATTAGTGATGCTTCAGACCAAGGGATTTCTTCCCCCAGCATACATGGTCCCGGTTCAAGCCGGGCTTGCCACCTATTATGGCAGAGAGCAAGCGGAGAGCCTTCCCAATCCCTCCAAGGGAGAGCGGGTATGCCTTGTCCCTTATTTGGTAAGAGGGCTCGGATTTCCAATTCATCTGTTTCTCCGGGGGCTCCTGGAGTTCTATGGCCTCCAGTTGCACAACCTTACGCCTGCCTCCATGCTGCACATCGCAGGATTCGTAGGCATTTGCGAGTTGTTTTTGGGCTGTGAGGCTCATTTCGCTCTGTGGAAGAAGTTGTTCAGCATTGTGCCCCGTTCTCAGAAGGGTCAATATATCAAGTGGGCGGAGCTGAAGTGTGGCGTATTGCTAGGACCGGATACCTGTCCGGAACCCCACAGAAGACGTCCGAAGACTGGCCTTCAGAATGGTTTTATATAGAAGACGTCCCCCTCCCGGATCCTATTAGAATCGGCCTTTCTCTTTCTGAGTTCGACAACGCACCTTTGAAGAAGCGCCGGAGCTGGCGTCCATGGAGCTCCCTGGAGGAAGATGACAGGACGTTCTTTACCTGATGAGCCGGATAAGTTTTTTAGCTCGATCTGGATTGACCATGATCGAGGTCATGGCCATATGTATTATGCGGGGAGTGCAGCCGCTTCAATATAGAGGCCACCCCATGTGGGATTTCAACAGGGAGGATGATGCCACCCGCCACGGCCGCGAAGGGCCGGGATCGGTTGCTGATCTAATAAAGATCTTATCCACTTTGTACAAGGGAGAAGAGGAGAAATTCCTTCGTGGCAACCCGCAGGGCGGATTTTCTATGTACAATCCTCCGAGCTGGGTAAGCGGAGACTTTTTCTCGCCCATCCATTTCGTATTCCCATAGTTAAGTATTCAGTCTAGCGATTTCATCGCAGGAGCTACGCCGGGCTAAAAAGGAGATAAACAGCCCCCCTCCGCAACCCGAGGACCCTGGACGGTCCCTTGACCCGGCCTCCCAGGAGGATCCGGACATATCTGTGGAGCTGATCGATGGGGTATTTTACCAATCGAGTAATGACAACGCTTTGGTGGCCATTACGGCCGATTACCCCGGGCTACTTCCAGCCTCACAGGTGACTGAGACCGAAGTCCTAGCACTTCGAAAAGGGATTCGTCCTTGCGTGTTTTTGATTGCCGTATAACATCCGTGTTTTGCAGGGGAGGTCCTCGAGGCGGAAGGCCGAGCCTGTGGCGACTAGCCAACAAGGGGCCGCGAGGCCAGGTAGGCTGAAAAGACCCGCAGTCCGGATTGAGACACTGACGCAGCGGTACGGCGCACCATCTTTATTGCAAGACATTATTCTCAGAGGCATATTAACGCCCATGCCTTCTTTTCAGGAAAAAGAGCGCTCGCCGGACTATACCTGTAGAGGCTACTAATCGCGCCTCCACCAGCCAGGCTCCAAGGCCGGATTCGGAGGCGGGAACGAGGCGTGCGCAGGGCGCTCCTCTGATAGAGGATGCGGACAAACTGTCCGCCACCAATTCCGAGGTGGAAAGTGCCATGAACCACAGGCGTCGCCGGACTGTTCTTCGTGAAGCTTGTTTCTCCCAAGAGGCATTTGATGCCTTCAACTTGGGAGATGTGTACCTCCGTGCCGCTCAAAATGGTCTAGCCAGAGCCACGGAGCAGTATGTAAAAGACATACGGGTGAGAAAATTTGGTGATTATATATATCAGTTGCCCCTGAGACTTGAAACAGTTAGAATAACTGATTTAAGGATCACTTGTTATGCAGGTTCTTACCGAAAAGAATACTCAACTATCCCAGGAGCTGGAAGAGTGCAGAGCCCAACTTCAGGCCGCACTGGCCGCGATGGGGGAGCCCAAAGAGACCCCCTCTGGTAATATATCCTTCGAATGATAAGTGTCATATAGGATGCGGCGTATATGCAGATCTGACGATAAAATTGCAGATGACGCTGGAGAAAATCCGGATAAGCAACAGCTCCTACGCCAGCTGAAGGCCGGTGAGAGCGTGCTTACGAGGGTGAGGCAGGAGAAGAATGATCTCCTAGATGCCAACACCAAGTTGGGCATGGAACTAAAACATGTTCGTGCCCAACTGTCGGACTCTATTAAGGAGAATCGGCGGCTTCGACGTGACATATTTAGTAAGTGCTTGAACAAACTTCGAAAAAGAGTTCGGCGAGGAAGCTGGCTGACAGAGTTATGTCTGTAGGTATGCTAACAGGTCATCCTGCCGAGGAAATGCCTGGCTCAACGGGTGTCCTTCTTCCCGAGCTCTCATAGCTGCACGAACGAGTTCGGCATGTGATGCAAGGCATTGCCCAGGCCTTGTGGCCATCCGTCTCCGTACCCGAAGGCCTTGGAGAGCTTGCAGAAAAGCTGAAGGGAGCACGGCGGCGCTTTCGATTATGGAAGATATCGGCCTACCGTCAGGGCGCCAGGGAAGCCTGGGCAATGGTGAAGACACGGTACACGAAGGCTGACCCGAACCACATGGCCGAAGTCGGACCTGTGGGGCCCGATGGGAAGGAGATCCCTGTGAGCTTAGTGTACGGCCAAGTAGAATTGGCCGCAAAGTATTCCCAACAGGGCTGTAGACTAGACAGCCTATTGGATGGTATTGAAGAGGAATTCAACCAGTCAAATTGACTATGTAATTTAAAGTGACATGTATAATGCCTTCTAGCCGGATTTTAGATAGTTTGTCATGGCGGACCTTTTCGCTTCAACCTCGGGACCCTATGGTCCGGAGTGTAACCAAATATCCTCTCGGTTATGTAAGAACCAGGGCATGCGTGGAGACCAGGCGTAGGGGTCATTAGTGCTTTATCAGACAAGTGCCCAACTAGTTATGTTATATTACATGGGTAGTAAGAAACATCTTCCAGGGAGAATAGTTCCGTTAAGGGTTCCTTTCCCTGGGAAGCATGCCCTAAAGTGCATGTCCGGACTGCGATAAGAAGCGCAGAAAAAGCATCTGGGGGCAAATATGGATAATAAATAAAAGTCATCTTTTGTTCACCGACCGAATATTCCCTTAAGAACGCTAGCTTTCGGCTTCACCCGGTCTGAGGTACACATCCGGCTGACCCGGTGGTAACAATCGCAGAGGTGCTCCCCTTATGCCCTAGCCAAATTAACGGGAATGTAGGGCATAAATACAAGAGCCAGGCAACCCAGCTTGGCCAAAACTTAAGTCATATCGATGCATATAATGGTGAAAAAAGGTACATGTGGAAGTATAACACATGTGTTGGGTGTGAGGCCCAGGTAAATGATTTAAGCTTCTGTGAAAGAAGCCCCCAGGTATGGAGAGTGCAGCTAGCGCATCTGTAATGTACAAGTGAGGCACAAGGTGACCCTTGAAGGCCTGGAGAAATAATAAGAAAAAGAAAGAAAGGGAAACAAGACAGATGATGCATATGCAGAAGATGGACAAAGGGAGGGAACTAACATAGAGTCCGGTGCTAGGCGTAGAATCTTCGAAGCCTGGCTGCGTTCCATGGGTTCGGCTCGAGTCGACTAGTCGATGCATCCCGCAGTCGATACGCTCCACCGGTCAGAACTTGGTCGATAATGAAGGGACCTTCCCATTTGGGCTCGATCTTGTTCTTTTTCTTATCCAGCAGTCGTAGAACTAGTTCACCAATGTTATAAGTTTTGGCCCGTACTTCTCTTCTTTGGTATCTGCGAGCCTGTTGCTGGTAAAATGTGGAACGGGCTTTGGCTATGTCGTGCTCTTCCTCCAAGGTGTCCAGACTGTCCTGCCGATCGAGCTTGGCTTCTCTTTCTTCGTACATGCGCACTCGAAGTGAGTCATGAAATATGTTACAGGGCAAGACTGCCTCTGCGCCGTACACCATAAAAAACGGTGTATATCCGGTACTACAATTCGGCGTGGTCCGCAGCCCCCAGAGTACGGAGTCGAGCTCCTATACCTAGTGCGTGTCAGACTCCGTTAAAGAACGCACTAATCTGGGTTTAATGCCGCTCATTATAAGACCGTTTGCTCGTTCGACTTGACCGTTGGTTTGTGGGTGATAGACTGAAGCATAATCAAGCTTGATGCCCATTTTGCTGCACCAGAGTTTTACCTCGTCGGCCGTGAAGTTCGTGCCATTATCAGTGATGATGTTGTGGGGGACGCTGTAATGGTGTACAACCCCGGATATGAAATTTATCACCGGTCCAGATTCGGCTGTTTTAACCGGTTTAGCCTCTATCCATTTGGTGAATTTATCCACCATGACCAATATGTATTTTTTCTTGTGGGTTCCCCCTTTAAGGGGTCCGACCATGTCAAGCCCCCAGACCGCGAAGGGCCATGTAATGGGGATTGTTTGCAAAGAGCTGGCAACCGGCGCAACGTTGGACCAAGTCCTATGCATCTGCCCGGGTCGTTGGCCAATAGAATCCTATACGGAAGGCCTTGCTTACAAGAGCCCGGTCTGCGGCGTGATGACCGCCGAGTCCGGCGTGAATTTCTGCCAAAAGGTTCCGCCATTCCTCTTTGGAGAGGCACCTTTGAAGGACTCTGGTAGTGCTTTTCTTGTACAATTCTCCCTCATGGACCCTGTAGGCCTTGGATCGCCGCACTATGCAGCGTGCCTCATTTTGGTCTTCCGGAAGTTCCTGTCTAGTTAGGTAGGCTAGGAATGGTTTTGTCCACGGGGCAATAATGGCCATTATTTCGTGGGCTGAATGTGTTTTTTCGGTGGCGGAGCCTCCGATTGTGTCAGAGAGTTCGGTATCGGGTATTTTGGCCGGGTCCGGACTGTTGTAACCGGTGTCCCCTTCCCATGCAACGGATGGCTTGAAGAGCCTTTCCAGAAATATGTTGGGAGGGACCGCGTCGCGTTTTGTGCCGATGCGGGCGAGGATATCCACCGCCTGATTGTTTTCCCGAGCCACATGGTGAAATTCGAGCCCCTCGTACCGAGCAGACATTTTTAGGACAGCATTGCGATAAGCTGCCATTTTCGGATCCTTGGCATCAAAGTCTCCATTTATTTGGGATATCGCAAGGTTTGAATCCCCACGCACCTCTAGGCGTTGAGTGCCCATGGATACTGCCATCTGGAGACCATGTAGAAGGGCCTCATATTCGGCTGCGTTGTTGGAGTCCGTATACATTATCTGTAGTACATATTGAACTGTATCTCCTGTTGGGGACGTTAAAACGACGCCAGCCCCAAGACCAGCCAACATTTTGGAGCCGTCGAAGTGCATGATCCAGTTTGAATATGTGTCGTACTCCTTAGGGAGTTCGGCTTCCGGCCACTCGGCGATGAAGTCAGCCAAAACTTGTGTCTTAATAGCTCGCCGTGTCTTGTAAGTTATGTTGAACGGGAGGAGCTCAATGGCCCATTTGGCAATCCGGCCCATCGCGTCGCGGTTGTTTATAATATCGTTAAGTGGTACTTCCGAGGCTACCATTATCGAATACTCTTGAAAGTAGTGTGGCAGCTTCCAGTATGCCATAAATACTGCGTACGCTATCTTTTGATAATGCAGGTACCGTGATTTGCATGGAGTAAGGACAGTGGACACATAGTAAACCGGCTTTTGAAGGGGGAATTTGTGTCCGTCCACTTCTCGCTCGACGACGAGCACTGCACTTACTACTTGATGAGTTGCCGCAATGTATAATAGCATTGGTTCGCCAATGTTTGGCGCGGCCAGGACTGGGTTTGTTGCCAATATGGCTTTTATTTCGTTCAGTGCGGCCGTGGTGGCATCCGTCCACTCGAAGTGTTCGGTGCACCGGAGGAGGTGATAAAGGGGTAATGCCTTTTCTCCCAAGCGGGAGAAAAGTGGCTTAGAGACAATTTTTGTATTTGTTTGAGGTCTGTTGGGGGAGCCAACTGTGACGATGCTCGGATTTTGGCCGGATTAGCTTCAATACCTCTACTCGAGACAATGAATCCCAGGAGTTTTCCGGCTGGTACGCCGAAAATGCATTTTTCCGGATTGAGCTTGATGTCATATGTTCGGAGGTTATCGAACGAGAGCCTCAAGTCGTCTACTAGAGATTCGGCATGCTTGGTTTTCATGACCACGTCATCTATGTATGCCTCCATTGTTTTGCCGATCTGGTTTGCCAGACATGTCTGAATCATGCGCTGATATGTTGCGCCAGTGTTCTTGAGCCCGAAGGGCATTGCGTTGAAGCAGAATGGGTCGTATGGTGTGATGAATGCCGTTGCGGCTTGGTCTGGCTCTGCCATTTTAATTTGATGGTAGCCGGAGTATTCATCGAGGAAACACAATGAATCGTGTCCTGCGGTAGCGTCGATGATTTGATTGATGCGGGGGAGGGGGAAGGGATCCTTTGGGCAGGCCTTGTTAAGGTCCTTAAAATCGACGCACAAGCGCCATGATTTGTCCCTCTTTGGTACCATCACCAGGTTTGCTAGCCAGTCCGGATGTTTTATGTCTCTGATGAATCCGGCCTCCAATAGCTTGGCTAGTTCCTCTCCCATGGCTTGTCTCTTAGGTTCGGAGAAACGCCGAAGAGCCTGCTTGACTAGCTTGAATACTTTTAGGATATTTAGGCTATGCTCGGCCAGCCTGCGTGGGATTCTTGGCATGTCTGAAGGGTGCCAGGGAAAAATGTCCCAGTTCTCGCATAGGAACTCTCGTAGTGCGGCGTCAACATCAGGGTTTAATTGTGCCCCGATGGAAGCTGTTTTTGTAGGGTCTGTTGGATGGACTTGGAATTTGACTATTTCGTCCGCCGGTTTAAAGGAGGTGGACTTGGATCTTTTATCGAGTATCACGTCGTCCCTGTTCACCGTGGAGCGCAGCGCAGTTAGTTCCTCAGCGGCTAGGGCTTCGGACAGTGCCTCGAGGGCCAGTGCGGCTGTCTTATTTTTGGCGCGGAGTGCTTTGTCCGGATCACTAGCAAGAGTGATGATTCCGTTGGGCCCGGGCATTTTTAGCTTCATGTACCCGTAATGGGGTATGGCTTGGAAGATTGTAAATGCCTCCCGCCCTAACAGAGCGTGGTATCCGCTGCTGAACGGGGTCACTTGGAATGTAATTTCTTCGGACCTGTAATTATTGGGCATGCCGAATACCACATCTAGTGTGATTTTCCCAGCACAGCGTGCTTCCCGACTGGGGATGATTCCTCTAAAGGTTGTGCTACTTTGCTCAATGCAGCTCCAATCTATTTCCAACTTTTGAAGAGTTTCCTCATAGATGAGTTAATCCGCTGCCGCCGTCCATGAGTACCTTGGTGAGTCGAAAGCCGTCCATGATTGGACTGAGGACCAGTGCGGCTGGTGCTCGGGCTGTTCAGAATTTAGGTTCGTCACTGGCATTGAAGGTAATAGCCGTGTTGCTCCAAGGATTTATTTCTGCTATGTGGCAGATTTCGGCCATGCTGCGGAGTGTTTGCTAGCGTCTACTATTTGATGCGAAGGTCTCAAAGACCATTATCATCGTATTGTTGTCCACGAGATGGTGCTTTGTGGTATTTCGGAGGAGTAGATCTTCACCACTTTTGGCCACCTGCCGGAGTATCCAACATGCTCTAAGGCTGTGCGTTGGTATTGCATCCGCTGTACTATGAATTTTGCAAGGTGTGTTGAGCCATCCCTCCAGTATGGTTCCTTGCCCTGTAGAGAGCTTTTGCTTTTTGGTAGTTAACCTAGGTGTATTGTGATAATGCACCCTTTTATTTTGGACTGGGTTTGTATTCAGGGCCGGATTATCCCAAAATTTTATTTCGATTTTCCAGGCACTTTCCATCACACAGTACTTTTGAACTATGGACACAAAGTCAGAAAAGCATGTAATTTCGTGGCGAATTATGGTGTTGAGGATTCCCTTGTCCGTGCAATTATTGTAGAAGAATGAAATTGTGTCTTCCTCACGGAAGTCCTTTATCCTGTTCATGACCAGGAGGAATCTGGCCCAGTAATGGTGTACTGTTTCTTCGGGCTCTTGCCTAATTTGGGATAGATCGCTTATGTTTGGGAGGGTGGGTGGAATTGAACCCGAATCCTCACCCAATCTGAGACTCAGGGGCCAAGGAGTTTCCGAACTCGGAGGTTTGGATTCTTGGAGGTTTTCCAATAAATCTAGCCCGCTGCCTGACTCTAGGTTCAGGTCTTGAGTGACGTCTTCCCCTCCGCGGGTATCCGGCTTGGAGGGATCGGAAATTCGGACATAGCTAGTCCTTAAGATAGATAAAGGGTTGCCGCATTGTTCCTCCACCACTGCAACGTGATGGGTGACCTGGGGAGAGTTGATCTCTCTTAGATCGGGTTTAGGCCCAATCTGATCGTAGTCTGTAGCGACTCCCAGGGCGGCAATGCGATCCAAGAGCTCGTTCAGGGAAGAGAGCTCCATTGGATCTAACTGCTCGGCGAGTTCCGAGTTGACATGAAGATTGCTTTTGATGACCCGAGAAGTCATCGTCGGCGCGGCGGCCGAACGGGCGGTCATAAGAAATCCACCTAGCCGGAGAGTTTGGCCGATAGCCAAAGCTCCCTCAGCAACAGTGCCGTCTTTAAAGACGGGATGAGGCATCCTTCCTGATGGCGACGGCACAGCGGAACTCTCAATGAAAGCACCAATGTCGGTGTCAAAACCGGCGGATCTCGGGTAGGGGGTCCCGAACTGTGCGTCTAGGCCGAATGGTAACAGGAGGCAGGGGACACAATGTTTTACCCAGGTTCGGGCCCTCTTGATGGAGGTAAAACCCTACGTCCTGCTTGATTGATATTGATGATATGGGTAGTACAAGAGTAGATCTACAACGAGATCAGAGAGGCTAAACCCTAGAAGCTAGCCTATGGTATGATTGTATGTTATGGTTGTTGTCCTACGGACTAAAACCCTTCGGTTTATATAGACACCGTAGAGGGTTAGGGTTACACAAGGTCGGTTACAAAGGAGGAGATATCCATATCCGTATTGCCTAGCTTGCCTTCCACGCCAAGTAGTGTCCCATCCGGACATGAGACGAAGTTTTCAATCTTGTATCTTCATAGTCTAACAATACGGCCAATGGAGACAGTCCGGCTATCCGGAGACCCCCTAATCCAGGACTCCCTCAGTTACACTCCAATATCTGTATGCATTGCAGGGTTTATCGCACCCACCAGGATTTCCAGCCCCATGGATGTTCGGTCCATACGATTTGTCACGACCTTTGGACTGTCCTGCTTGTGGGAGTAGGCGGGGCCCCTGCATGCCACGCGTAGTTGGACAATCAATCTTCTGTTTAGTACTTCAACATAGTGATTTCCTAGTAAGGATTCACTCATGTCACATCAAGTAAATCTTATTGATTTACTGTCTAAATCTTATTGATTTAATGTCATGTTTTCTTTCTTTTCCTGCAATTTTATGATGCAGGTTTTGCCATGTGACATTCATCACAGAATAAACCGTTTGGTTTGCTCTACGATGGCTATTTTTGCAGGTTTCACTTCTTATGCCGTGTCAGTAACGAAGGCACTGTCCATCACTTATATTACTGGAAAAAATTGGATTAGTCTGTAGTCTGAGTACAAGCTGAATCCCTATGATGAACTGCAGTTTGGTTTAACAAAAACGCCACAATTAGTCCTTCTCGCGTTTAAAAGAAATGAAGAAAAAAACTGGATCACGGTCACGGATCCTAGTTAAGTTAGAAAGCTAATCATAGCAGACCAGACACGATCGCCGATGTCTCGCACAGATCGAGCACCGACAGTTGCTCTAGCACTGACAGCGGCAGCAGCTCAGTCTGATCCAGCTGAGGATTGGGCACCGACCGCGTCAGCGGATCAGTCTGATCTACCGGAG
The DNA here is from genome assembly GCF_056163025.1 of Triticum urartu. Taxonomy (NCBI): domain Eukaryota; kingdom Viridiplantae; phylum Streptophyta; class Magnoliopsida; order Poales; family Poaceae; genus Triticum; species Triticum urartu. The sequence continues at coordinate 262,757,616 of NC_141879.1, forward strand.
GATCGGGCATCGACACCGACACCTGCTCCGACACCAGCACCAGCTCTACAAGGAGCACCATCTCTGGCAGCAGCAACGGCTTTGGCACGTGCACCAACACTTGCACTTGCATCTGCTCCGGCCCGTGCAGTTGCACCGGCAACAGACTGGGCTGCAGTTCCACTTCATATACCAAAGTCCTTACAAAAACCGACATGTCCACCTTCTTGGTAAGCATTGGCCGCCTAAGTGCTTCGTTCTTTTTTCTTTCCATGTTGTTTCACATGATTCACTGTGTTGATCTAACTGTTTGGGTATGTCTTCTTGTTTGCAAACTGAGAATTCCTAGAGCAACGAGGGAGTCGTTCAACAATCCGGGCGACCGTCGCCAAATTTCTCTTACCATGCGCAACCTTGGTGTGAATGAACCTGCTCAATATATCGTAAGTACAAAGGATGGTCGCATGATGATTGATGCTAAAGGATGGTCAAGGTTCAAATATAAATCATATCTTGCGGTAGGGAATGATGTCAAAATCGAACTTTCTTGGCAAGGAGAGCTGGTCCAAATCAACTTTGAAATTCTTCAGTAGCAACACGCAACTGCCTAACTGATCTATCCTCCGAGAGATTTTGATGTAATAATCTGGCATGGTGAAACAAGTGTCCTGTGTGTATAAGTACTACGATAGTATTATTTGTCACATGGTATATCGTTGATAGAATTGCAACTCTGATTGCTGGTTCGGAACTGTCGTTCGATTTCATTCCAAGAGATGTCATGCTTTATTCAATTTTGTGTATTCGCCTTGCGGCAGCATCTAAAACCAGCGCCGTACCGATCGCTTGCAATATGAAAAGCGCTGAGGTAGAATACATGGGCCCCCAAACATGCAGGATCGGCCTGCGGCCCAAAGTCCAGAACCTCGTTTCGAGAAGCACTAGCTCAGTGCAGAAGTGGCGTCCTCCTCCTGCTGTGGGTTGGGCGAAGATGAATGTTGATGCTGTGTTATCTCGCAATGGTGAAAGGGAAGCCCTGGCAGTTGTGAGCCGGGATCATACATGCTTCTTCCTTGGAGCATCGGCACTGGTGTGCGAAAGTGTTACTGATCCAGAGATCCTAGAGGCAATGGCATGTTGTGAGGGGCTATCTCTGGCTCTTGACTTAAACCTGCAACAAGTTCAGATTAGCACCGATTGTTCAACAACAGTCGAGCATATCGGAGAGGCATACTTGGGGCCCAGCAAAGTTATTATGGACGAGATCAAGATGAAGAAGAATATGTTCCAAACCATGGAGATCATACATGAAAAGCGCGAGCGTAATGTTGAAGCGCATGTGCTCGCAAAAGCTGCTACTTCTTTGCCCTGTGGACGCCGTCTTTGGCTCACAGGAACCCCCGAAATTATTTGTATACCTATGACTGTTAATCTTCAATAAAGCAGCTTTTATCCCTAAAAAAATCTGAGTATTATATTCTCAACTGAACCCTCATAATGCCCGTGCATTGCAGAGGGAGTATATTTCTCGGCAAGGTGAGCCTGTGATATAAAAGATTTGTATATTTCTTTACAGAGGGAGTATCTCTCTGTCAAAATATATATTTATGTGTAACTAGTTACTCCTGTCGTTCTACTTCCTTTCGCTGATATGTGGGGCAACCGGCAACGGGTTCCACATGCCATATGCAAAAATTAGAGTGCACAACTTCACGGTAGACACACCCCGGTCGTAGCGCCGCAGTAATGCCCAATGAGCCATCAAATCACAACCCCCCCTTTCCTGCTTTAGCAGTAAGCTAGACGGATGAAGTGGCAATATTTCACTGGGCCTGAATCCCCTTCTCCCTCGTCTGCTTGTTCAGAGAAAAAACCCCTCTCGGCGATTGCATAGGGTTTTCTCATGGAGAACCAGGTACGAATTCTTCATCCATCCCTGATAAACCCAAGTCCCTTGATCACAGGTAATCCTAGGATGGCAGCCGCCGCCGTTGATGCATTTTTCTTCCTACTGAATCTAGTGTGTTTCATTTGCAGTGCCCGAAGTGCGAGTACCCTATAGGTTTCTGCGCCCTCGGCGAGACGCCACACTTGTTCCTTCTCATCCTACCACAACATTTTGAAACGCGCACAGTATGTTCCTAGAATCCTCTTTTCTATCCGGGAGGGTGGGGTTTTTTCTCATATTATTTTTCCTGCAGTGTATTATTTGCTCTGCCAGAACACATGTACTCAAGATGCTCGGCCTTGCCATAACTGAATACACTAGTTTAATGGTCACAGTGAAGACAAGCCATGGATATAAGTTCCGAGTTGGGTTCATGAACCAAGAAGATTGCTGCTTTTTTTATGGCCGAACTTGGATAAACTTTCTCAAGTGTTACGAACTGAAAGTTGGCGCACGAATGTTGATGGAAATAGCATAACCTGGTCTCATCTTCACTGCGATCTTCCACCCCGACGTCGTTCCAATTGTTCATCCATGTTAGTTTTGTATCTGGTTCTTCCTTGTTGCCTCGATTACTTCTTAATCCACCTATTCTGTTTAACTAATCACAATTTAACTTTAGAAGTAGCAACGAATCTCTCACGAAGATGCTACTTCTAACTAATATTTTCTTATAATTGGTGGCACGTGTAGGTTTTTTCAGAGTTAAGCAGTCTGCTCATTTGTTACTCTGTAATAAATCGGCTGTTACTAATGGCACTGAAGTTGACTGGATCGACATCCACAAGTTCCTACACTTTATTGATCGTCTTGAGGTCCTTGTGGGGCGTTTCAATGGTGGAAGGCCTCGTGGGATATGTGTGCCACTGCTGCACTCGTTGAACAGGTCCAACTGTGTCGAGAAACTTATGGTACGAGCTGTTTTCTGTTATATATGTTGTTCATAAACTATTGCTTATCCACAATTTTACAGCTGTGATCTTCTTGAAACTGGAACTGCCGAGTTCTATTGTTCCTATACAGATGCCTGACCATGGTCGGGTCAGACTTGCGCTTGGTCACAACATGATGTTTATGTCGACCTACTCAATTCCCCTTGGAGGTGAAAAGATACTTATTCATGGGCGGTCTCAAATAATGAAGGCCCGTCCATCTTGGAGAATAGGACAGAAGATTATGTTCATGCTTTTCCATGGCTCTAAAGCGAATATCCTGTTTATTGACCACGTTGCGAGATGAAGCCGCTTACAGAAGGTTGTGGATGCGCGGGGTGGCACCTGGGCCTTGTCCTGGGGCTTGGCGGCCTCACCCTTGGTTAACTATACGCAAAGTAGCACTGTTCGAGGCATGCTTTGTACGGTTGTACCTGTATAAGTACTCATACCGCTTTCAGCTTTGGTGTTAAGTGCCCCTGCTGGTTTGTGTTAAGGTTGTTAAGTACTACAGCTGCTTTTACAGTCTGTCGTGTTTATTTAGTCATGTCTTCCTCCAGCCGCCAAAACCAAACCAGCGCCGGCGGGGCCGCCTGCTTCCGCCTCCCACGGCTGGCTGCGCCTCAGCGCACGCATCGCCGCCCCACTGTCTCCTAAATCGTTAATGCCGACGTCCTCCGTGCGCCTTGGTGCGCTCACCGCGGCGCCGCCCTCTCGCGTTTTCAACATGGTGAACAAACAACAGGAATCGGCAGAAGTATGTGGAGAGGATGACAGTAGGGGCCCACCACGTCAGCGTATGGAAAAATAAAATGCTTCCTCCTAGTGTTTTCCTGACATCTAGGACCCACGACATTGTGAGCATATATAGTCAATAGACAAGAGAACAACACAAGATCGGCTGACACCTGGGACGTAGCTACTCGAGCAGTATTTTTTTTGTTTGGTATTGTTGAGACGGAGTAGGGTTTGAACTAGGCTGTGGCCCGTCTAGCCCAGGCTTATATTTTATGTTCACCATGTGACCAGCCCAGCTATTTTTTCTTTGTGAAAATGAGCCCAGTTTATTTTTTCTGAAGAATACCCAATCCGGGCCTACTTATTTTTCTATGCCCTGATGGGCTGCAACTCTTTCAAGACGCCTGCAAATCTTGAAAGTAATCTGAAATGGGTTGTAAATATAAAAACATATGACAAATTGGAAATTACTTTATAATTTCTGAATTTTATTACATTTTCAGATTCCTATTTCACTGGGCATTAACCTAATTTAAATATATCTTCAAAGTACTTTAAATCTGGCTGGACATTTCGGTGTTAAAAATAGTTTGGAACCCACAGAAATATGCGAAATTGGCCCTGGCCAACCAAAAACAAACGACTGCAATAAATTGCATAAGAAGTTGCCATGAGCTATATATAAATTATTAAAAAAAGAGGGAGTGGTCTGACTTGTGGGACTGTTTAGTTGACGTGTATGCAAGATTTTTTTAGTTATTATATACGTCAACAAACGATTCTAGCAGACGTAACCGTTGGATGTCAATCCAACGACTGTCGTGTTTCTTCAATCTCTGATCTTCTTGCTCCAGCCGCCAAAGTAGCGCCGGCGGGACCGCCTACTCCCGCCTCCCATGGCCGGCTATGCTGCCGCGCAGGCCTCAGCGCACCCTACTAGTCCCACCGCTGGCCAGGGCATCCCTCTACTCACCCACACTCCCTGTTATTCTACGGCGACGACAACCTCACACCGCAGCCGAACCGGTGAACGCTCGTACTCCTCTTCGCGTGGGCATCCACTCCCGCGTCTTCCCCGGCTCCGCATCGTCCCCTTCCTATGCATCGCCGTCGTCCACCGCCGTCGTGCTCTCAGCGCGGCGTGGCAATGTGGTCAACGACCGACTTCCATCGGAAGAGTACTGTACGTGGAGAGGCTGGCATTTGGGTCCACGGTAGCCGCAAGGAAGTGCCTCCTTATTATGCGGAAAATAATTATTCCTCCACCTGACAGCGGGGACCCACCGGACGAGCCACCAGTATTTTGCGAAAAAAATCGTTTCCCCTAACTGTTGGGACCCACCAGACGGGCCACCGTATTTCATGAAAAAACGTTCCCCCCGCTGTCAGCTCGGACCCACCGGAAGTGCCTCCTTATTACGCACAAAAAAATGAATACTCCCCAGGCTAGCTGGGACCCACCTTGGTGGGAGGCTGACTTGTGGGCCTACTAAGTTGACAGGGACGAAGGGCTTTGTCAACTTAGTCAATATGAACGATTCTAGCTCCAGTGACCGTACGATGTCCATCCAACGGCCGTAGTGTTTCTTCAACCTCTGGTCTTCTTGCTCCAGCCGCCCAAAGCAGCGCCGGTCGTGCCGCATGCTCCTGCCTCCCGTGGCCAACTATGCTACCACGAAGGCCTTACCGCCCCCTACTATTCCCACCGCTGGCCAGGCCCTGCGGCGACGGCAGCCTCACACCGCAGCCAAACCAGTGAACCCTCATACTCCTCTCCGCGCGGGCTTCCATTGCCGCGTCTTCCCCGGCTCCGCGTCGTCTCCTTCCTAGGCCTCGCCGTCTTCCACCGCCATGGTGCTCTCGGCGCGGCGTGGTCAATGTGGTCAATGACCGACTTCCATTGGAAGAGTACTGTGCGTGGAGACGCTGACAGCTGGGTCCATGGCCGCAGCAAGGAAGTGCCTCCTTATTACGCGCTAAATAATTATTCCTCCACCTGACAGCGGGGACCCACCGGACGGGCCACCGTATTTCGTGAAAAAAAGTTTGCCCCTGACTGCTAGGACCCACCAGCTACATCTTCGCATGCAAGGAAGTGCCTGACAGTCGGGACCCACCTGGTCGAAGCGTACGTAGCGTTGTCATTCTGGTCGTGAGCGTGTACGTACATATATACTGGTCGATGTAGAGGCGCGCACGTGTCGTAGTAGAGGCGCGCACGTAGCATGTACACCTACGTACAACGGCCAAGGTGCAAGAAAGAAAATACGGCCACGTATGTGTACATACGGGCGGGGTCTCGAACGCCTACTCGCGCATACGTATGGCTAGGGCTCGTGTACATGGCTGGGTTGGAACGGACAAACAACATCGTCGTCGTGTTCATGGGGAGGCAACGGAATGCGTCGTGTTCATGGGGAGGCAATGGAATGCGTCGTGTTCATCGGGAGGGCTTGGACAGAACATGCGATGGAAACGAGGCCTGGCGTACCGCAGAACGGAGGAAACGACCTTGTGTTCGACCGGCCACGTTCGAAACGGGATCCTGTTCATCGGGAGGGGTCTGGCGTACCGCAAATGGAGGAAACAGACCTGCTACAGTCGAAACGGGGGTCCTGTTGATTGGGAGGTGTCGTGGAATTATCACGGCAGATGTCCTTTTGCAAGGACTTAATCATGGAGCCATCGTAACTAGGAAGCTTAAAGGGGTTAATCGAGACAAGGACACGCGAGGTTTATACTAGTTCAGCCCCTTACGGTGAAGGAAGGCCTACGTCTAGTCGGGTTGGAATTGCTTGAGGTTTCGATGACCAGGAAGCGAGATACGCTATGCCTAGCTCTCGATCAGTTGTTTCTCACCCTAAGCCGCTGGCGGGTTGTCCCCTTATATACACGGGTTGACGCCCTGCGGCCTACAGAGTCTCGGCCGGCTCATAAACAGTGTCCGGCTCGGCGACTAGTTACTTCTACCTTACAGTACAAGTTATACCATCATGGCGGTTTATCTTTACGGGCCTCAGAGTTGCCTGTGGGCCTTTAAGCCTTTTAGTGAACCGCCATCTTCATGCCTTGGTCTTGGGCTTCTGATGAACCTCTATTTGCGTAACCCGGCCCCTCCTGGATGGCTTACACAAATAGTCATATCCCCAACATTAGGCCCCAGATTGATTTGAACCGGTTCATGTCAATCTTTGAAAACCTTATGAACTGGCCTTTATTCTTCTGTCTTGCGTGAAAATTGTAACCCGCCGTGACGTCATCCTCTGGCTCTGGGTTAAATCATCGTGACGTCATCTTCAATAAAACTTATATTTTAATTCATCATATCTTCAACGGATCTTTGCCTTTACTGACCCTCCCGAAAATCGAGGCGTCGGGGCCGATGGATAATGATGTCTTGGTCTCCTCGTTTCTCGCGCCTTCTCAGTCGGTCCTCCTTATAAATAGGCGCGACCTAGGTCTTTTTCATTTCCTCCGGTCGTCTTCTTCCTTGCACTCCCTCTTCTGCCGCTCGAGCTCCGCCGCCGCCACCGTCGGAAACCTCGTCTTCACCGACTCAGGCCGCTGCATCACCCTGTTTTTTGACAAGAGAACAACGGCAACCCTCCGCAGTTCTTCCACATCGGTGAGTTCTCTTTCCCCCCTTTCTCAGATCTGCATTAGTACTGTCTTGAGTTCATCGACGTTCATCGTCGCCCAACGCAACCTCCATTAGTTCTTACCTCTAATACCTTGTTCAGATCATAAAAACCACATAGAACTGCTGCGGAGGATGTTGTGTGCTTATTCTGTATGAAAACAGATCTCATTTCCTTGTTTTGGAAGCCCTCCTTGAGTATATGAACTTCCCTATACTATTTTAGGTCTAGAAATTTTCCCTTTCCAGAGCATCGTTTGATCCAAAATAATAATTGCAATTTGTGAAACCTGTTTGCTCCACACTTAGCCAAAAACTGTGTCTGTTGACTCTGTTTCAGCCATAGTAGTCCGTGTAACCGGTTTAAGATAATACCGGCTGTCAGCACCGCTTGCCTCTGGCGTCTTAAGAAAACCTTAATCATCTTTAATACCTGCAGCTGTTAAACATTATCACATAGTTACTTGTATGTCATTAGGCCCCTTCTTAAGCTGCCATCCTAAATAACCCAATAATGTTTATTCTCCGGGTTATAATAAACCGGAAAATTTCCTTTATCTTGTTGTAGGCTTCAATTTATCCAATGGCACCCAAAGCTGTTAAACCTCCGGTTACCTGCAACTGGGTCCCATCCATTGTTACAGAGAGCAAACTGTCCGAGTTTGTAAAGTCTGGCCATGTGCCCAAGAAGGATGTCATGTCTTATCATGCTCCTGACCCGTCTGAAGAGAAACCTCAACCCAAGGAAGGGGAGGTGATCATTTTTACTGATCACATGAGCCGGGGATTTGCTCCTCCCGGTTCAAAATTCTTTAGAGACGTTTTGCACTTCTTTGACTTAAGACCTCAAGACATCGGGCCCAATTCCGTGTCAAATATCTACAACTTCCAAGTTTTCTGTGAGGTCTACCTTGGAGAAGAACCCAGCCTACTTTTGTTCAGGGAATTGTTCTATTTGAACTGGCAGAATGAGCGGGCCAACGGGCCCAGTCTGGAGCTTGGTGGCATATTGATTCAAAGCCGGAGAGACTGTCTGTTCCCTTATGCTGAATTGCCGAGTCATCCAAAGGACTGGAACCAGACATGGTTCTACTGCCAAGATACTTCTCCGGCTGGTGAAAACCCGCTGCCCGGCTTCCGTGCATTGCGCCTTGAACCTACTCACCCGCTGCCGGATAAGTTGACTGCTATTGAACGTCTGCCACTCACCCCCAAGATCAAGAAGATTAAAGCTCTTTTAGGGAACGGCTTAGATGGCATTGACCTGGTCTGAGTCTGGGTTGCTTGGAGAATAATTCCGTTAAGCCGCCGCCCCGGCTTAATGTGTAATTATTCAGGCGAGAAAGATGACCCTCAGCGTCATAGTCCTGACGACTTACCAGATGACGTAGTGGAAGCTACAACTCAGTCTTTGTTGAAAGAGGGCACAGTGAATAGTAACGCTTTCGGCTTACTACCTTTTTGCAAGAAGAACCCGGCCCCTGCAGTAAGTTTCCAGCCGTCGGGTTATTTTTTATCATGTTATACTATATTCTTACGCATAACCCTTTATAACCTTTTACAGGCAAATGATAACTTCTGTAAAATCCAATATGATCATGAGGCGGCCAAGAAAGCCAGGGCGGCCAAGAGAGCTGAAAGGAAAACTGCCAAGCCCACCACTTCAAGGAAAAGGAAGCCAAGCGCTTCTGAGCTGTTTCAGCTTGATGATTCTGATGATAATGAGGAAGAGGTAACTTTTTAATTTCCCTTTCTCCTTTATCACTACCTTACTAATATTAACCTTCTTTCAGGAAGACACTGGCAACAGCCAACCCGTCGAGGAAGAGGTAACTATAATCTCCTCCGACTCCGAGCTTCGGCCGCGTCAGAAAATTCGAAGAGTAACCCGGAAAGTAAGATTTTCACACCCTTTGGCTTACCAAGATCCTGACTTTCTTTTGAAGCAACAGCAATTTGAAAACCGGAGGCAGACCCGGACCAGCAAGGATGCAGAGCTATCCTCCGGCTTGCCTGACACAACCCAGAAGCGTCGGACTGAGGTTATCTCCAACTTATACCCTTTTTTACCTTTGGCGGGGCTAATCCGTCAACCTCTCAATTCCTCTGACTCCAATTACCAGGATACCTCTCCTGCATCCAGCGAGTCCATGCAATCAAACATGCCAGCTTTTAAGACTGCCCCTGGGTAATATCAATTTATTCACCTTATGTTTTTATTTCTTCATGTTTCTTTACTTATTTCTCTGCTTTGCCCACGGCGTGCAGGTTAAGCCCAGGAAGAAAACCAAGAAGGATAAACTGGCCCAAACCCCTGTGGTGACTGAACCAGAACAGGGTATAGCTGCTCCCGACTCTTCCACACATCAACTGCCGCCTGAGCCGGCTCAAGACATTGCAGCACCAACTTCTGGCCCGCCTGCTAAAGATATTCTTGATGGTTCTGTTAACCCGGAGGCACCTAGCCCAGTCAAAACGGCTGACCCAGAAGTGGAATTTCTCAAGGCTCAATTCGTTGAGCCGGCCAGGCCCACCATCCTTGCCAAATGCTCGGCCAAAGAGGAGTTGCTAGAACGTTGTAAGGCCAAGATGGATATCACCGACTATACTCATTTGAGTATTGGAGAGATCGTCTCGGGCTATATCAACCAGGTGCAAAGCAGCCATGACCTGGAAATTGACATGGCGAAGCAAATACAGCAAAAATCTGAGGTATGACTTATGCTTCCTTACTTTCAATCATACTTACTGTACCAGCCCCCAAGTCTATTGCTTATGAATAAATATGTTGTAGACTTAGAAAAATTGTTAGAGCTGCTTGCCCGGCTTAAAGAAAAATATTTAAACCGGATGTAACACAATACCTTTAACTTGCGATACACATTATCCCCCAAGTGTCAAGTATCTTTGCTTGCAAAGTATTTGGGACTTAGTATCCAGGACCGACTTAATAATTTAGAAAGCTTCGGTATACATTAGCCCCCAAGTGTCAAGTATCTTTGCTTGCAAAGTGCTTGGGACTTAATATTATTTACCGTAATCTTGAGTACTATCCAGTGCAATACAGGCCACCATAAGTCAATTTGAATCGGAGATTGCCGACCTGAAGAACCGCCTGCCAGCCCAGGAGATTGAAATTCAAAAGGCTAACTCCAAATTTGAATTCAGCGTCTCTAAACAAGAGAAGCTGAAGAAAAATTTTGAGTCGGAGAAGAAAATTTGGACTGACGAAAAGGCCGGACTCGTGATCCGGGCCGAGACAGCAGAGGCGTTGCTGGCAAATGCAACAGCCGAACTGACCGGCTTACAACGCCAGATATCTCGGATGGTCTCAGCGATCTTTGGTAAGTTATCTTAAGAAAGCATTAAATATTGTAAATATTCCTTCAATTGTTACCAGAGGTTTACCTTATACTTACCAATATAGGCCCCAGGAGCACAAACCTCAAGCAGAATATGCTGATCAAATTGAAGGCGGTGTATACTCTAGTAGAGCAACTGTACATCGGGTCACAACGTGCCTTGGCCATTGTAGCCTTATCAAATGATGTGCCCCACCTCTTGCAAGATGTGTTACAACGGCTTGCTGTACTTCCTCAACGGATTCAAGAGTTGAGACGGGCCCAAGCAAGAGCCGGAGCAATAGCCGCTTTGAGTCGGGCCAAAGCCTGGTTACCAGAGCTAGACCCGGCCGACATCGCTCTTGGGTATCCAGGTTTAAAGGAGGATGGCACTCCATTTGATGAAAAGGATTTCACCACCTGCGTGAGGGATATACGCCCTGTGGCCACTCAAATTGGAAACGACACTGACCTCACCAAGTATCAGCTGGGTTATGACAAGGAGAATCGGAGAATCCCCACGCCGTATTACGACGATGTCAGCTTGATCCCTCCAATCCGTAAGCACACCTTTGCCCCTAAAGTCGACACAACCGGTTTAATAGATGATGAAGCTGAGTTTGAGGCCTTAAGTGGCATTGACTGGGCCTCATCATCCTTCCAGGACAAAGCAGCCGGTGGAGAGGCAGAGAAGGATAACCCGGAGGCTTCAAGTCAACCCCAAGAGTAGATTGCCAGGCACCACCTGCTTATGTCGTTGTAGAAAAACAATGCCGCATCATTCAGACTCGAGGAGTCTTGTAACAAAGTAGAAAATACTTTGAGTTTTGCTATGCCTTTGCACATGCTTATGGCCCTTAATACTTGCATAAGCCGCCGTCACTATGCACGGTGGGTGCCAACTGTCGTGGAATTATCATGGCAGATGTCCTTTGCAGAAATGTCTTGCACTGCCCTGTGATGCTTACGGCTGCTTTTCCGGCTTATATAAGCCAACCTCTGAGGGTAAGTTTAACTCCTGAAAATTGGCACATAAAAGTTCACCTAGTACTTAACAACCTGATGTAACCAATTTTAATCTTGGAGGATTGCAATGTACTCCATTGTATATTCAAGAGGGTCGCAAGATATCCAATGTTGATACTTGTAAAATATGATGAACAAAAGGGTTTCTGATTCGAATACGATCAGTGAACCGTTCCAAAGGGGTTGAGCTAAGATTCGGACACGATCTGTTAGCCCCCAGTGGCTGTGGCAATGCCGATCAAGTGGGTATCGACAGCTATGTTCTCTTTGGTTCGAATATGACCTATGTTTGAACAGGAAGCCCCCAAGTGACCATAAGAGTTGTTTAATGATGCTGATTCGAATACGATCCATGTCAGACCCAAAGGGGTTAAGCTATGATTCAAATATGATCAAGAAGTCCCCAAGTGGGTTTGGCAGTATGCCGATCAAGTGGGTATCGACAGCTATGTTCTCTTTGGTTCGAATACGACCTATGTTTGAACAGGAAGCCCCCAAGTGGGTTTGGCAGTATGCCAATCAAGTGGGTATCGACAGCTATGTTCTCTTTGGTTCGAATACGACCTATGTTTGAACAGGAAGCCCCCAAGTGATCATGGCTAGATTCAGATATGATCATAAGCCGGACCAAAGGAAAGCCGGATTCAGATATGATCCGCTTCTCCTTAGTTATCTCCACCACCTGACAAAGAAAACACATAAACCTTTTTTGGGAGTGGAAAAAAGGACAGAGGTCCTGCTTTATTGCTTTATGTAATATACATAATGTAAATATATACACATTAGAGCCGATGGCTCAAGTATAATAAGGCCGAAGATGAGCGATATTCCACGGCCGACGGGTCTCCTCCTCCGACTTACGTGAGTCTTTGTGCTCCCGAACGTCGATAAGGTAGTATGATCCGTTGTTCACATTCTTGCTGACCACAAAGGGTCCTTCCCAAGGAGGGGATAGCTTGTGCATGTAAGATTGATCCTGGATGAGTCGGAGCACTAAGTCGCCTTCCTGAAAGGTTCTGGACCTAACCCGGCGGCTGTGGTAGCGGCGCAGGTCTTGCTGGTAAATCGCCGAGCGGGCTATTGCCAAGTCTCGCTCTTCATCCAACAGGTCAAGTGCGTCTTTGCGAGCTTTTTCGTTGTCTTCCTCAACATAAGCCGCCACACGGGGTGAGTCATGACGGATGTCACTTGGCAGGACCGCCTTTGCTCCATACACCATAAAGAAATGCATGTAACCCGTAGATCTGTTAGGTGTAGTATTGATGCTCCAAAGTACAGAAGGTAACTCCTCCACCCAACAACCCGGCGTCCGCTGCAAGGGGACCAAGAGCCGGGGTTTGATACCCCTCAAGATTTCTTGATTAGCTCGTTCTGCTTGACCATTGGATTGAGGGTGAGCCACAGCTGAAACATCAAGCCGGATATGCTCTCGTTGACAGAACTCTTCCATAGCTCCTTTGGAGAGGTTGGTGCCATTATCAGTTATGATGCTGTGTGGAAAACCAAAGAAAAAAAATCACCTTTTTCATAAACTGGACCGCCGTGGCTGCATCACACTTACTGACTGGCTCTGCCTCCACCCACTTTGTGAACTTGTCAACTGCCACCAAGAGGTGCGTCTTTTTATCCTTAGACCTTTTGAAAGGCCCGACCATATCAAGCACCAGACTGCAAACAGCCAAGTAATTGGAATCATCCTCAATTCTTGAGCCGGCACATGGGCTCGTCATGAGAATTTATGACATCCGTCACATTTACTGACCAGGTCTTCTGCATCAGCATGAGCCATCAGTCAATAAAACCCATGACGGAAAGCTTTGGCCACAAGAGATTTTGAGCCGGTGTGATGACCACAATCGCCTTCATGAATCTCACGAAGGATCTCCTGACCCTCTGTAGGTGACACGCAACGTTGAAACGCTCCAGTGACGCTGCAATGATGTAACTCGCCATTGACAATTGTCATGGACTTGAACCGCCAGGCGATTTTTCTTGCCAAGGTCTCATCTTCAGGCAACTCTCCCCGGGTCATGTAAGCCAAATAAGGCACTGTCCAATCCGGGATAACGTGGAGAGCCGCCACCAGCTGTGCCTCCGGGTCTGGTATTGCCAGATCTTCCTCTGTAGGTAACTTAACAGAAGGATTATGCAAAACATCAAGAAAGGTGTTAGGCGGCACCGGCTTACGCTGAGATCCCAGCCGGCTTAAGGCATCAGCCGCCTCATTCTTCCTTCAATCAATGTGTTCCACCACATAACCCTTGAAATGTCCAGCCACAGCATCGACTTCACGACGGTAAGCCGCCATAAGGGGATCTTTAGAGTCCCACTTGCCTGACACCTATTGAGCCACAAGGTCTGAGTCTCCCAAGCATCTTACCCGGCTCAAGTTCATATCTTTGGCCATCCGGAGACCATGGAGTAGGGTCTCGTACTCAGCTGCATTGTTAGTACAAGGAAACATAAGCCGGAGCACATAACAAAATTTGTCACCTCGAGGGGAAGTTAACACGACTCCAGCCCCCGAGCCTTCCAACTGTCTGGACCCATCAAAGTGAATAGTCCAATAAGTGTTATCGGGCTTCTCCTCAGGTGCCTGTAGCTCTGTCCAGTCGTTGATGAAATCCACCAAAGCTTGAGATTTAATGGCAGTGCGTGGTACGTACTTCAGACCATGAGGCCCGAGCTCGATGGCCCACTTGGCGACTCATCATGTAGCCTCTCTGTTTTGAATAATGTCTCCCAAGGGGGCAGAACTTACCACAGTGATAGGGTGACCTTGGAAGTATTGCTTTAGCTTCCGGCTTGCCATGAACACCCCGTAAACAAGTTTCTGCCAATGAGGATATCTTTGTTTTGACTCGATGAGTACCTCACTGACATAATAAACCGGCCGTTGAACCGGATGTTCCTTACCAGCCTCCTTGCGCTCTACCACAATTGCCACACTGACGGCTCGTGAATTAGCAGCCACATATAATAGCAAAGGCTCTTTCTCAATGGGAGCTACAAGAACTGGCGGCTCAGATAACTGCTTCTTCAAATCCTCAAAAGCAGCATTAGCAGCATTACTCCAGACAAAGGTGTCTGCCTTCTTCATCAGTTGGTACAGCGGTAGGGCCTTCTCACCTAACCGGCTTATGAACCGGCTTAAAGCGGCAACACGACGCGCCAGTCGCTAAACATCATTGATACATGCCGGTTTAGCCAAAGAAGTCATTGCCTTAATCTTCTCTGGATTAGCCTCGATGCCCCTGTTTGAGACCAAGAATCCCAAAAGCTTGCCTGCAGGCACACCAAATACACACTTCTCCGGGTTAAGCATCATTTTGTAAACCCGGAGATTGTCAAAGATTTCTCTGAGATCAGATATCAAGGTTTCCGCCTCTCTGGATTTCACCACTATGTAATCCACATAAGCATGAACATTGCGCCCAATCTAATTGTGGAGACAATTCTGTACACACCGTTGATAAGTCGCCTGGGCACTCTTGAGCCCAAAAGGCATAGACACATAGCAGAAGGCTCCAAACGGAGTGATGAAAGCCGTCTTCTCCTGGTCCTTAACTGCCATCTTGATCTGATGATAACCAGAGTAAGCATCCAAAAAGCTCAAACGCGCACAACCCGCCGTAGCATCAAATATTTGATAAATACGGGGGAGAGCGAAAGGATCAGCCGGACAAGCCTTATTTAAGTCTGTGTAATCCACACACATCCGCCAGGTGCCGTTTTTCTTGAGCACGAGCACCGGGTTAGCCAACCACTCCGGGTGAAAAACTTCAACAATGAACCCAGCCGCCAAGAGCCGGGCGACCTCTTCTCCTATAGCTTTTCGTCGTTCCTCATTGAATCGCTGCAGAAACTGCCTGACCAGCTTATACTTCGGATCAATATTAAGAATGTGCTCAGCGAGTCCTCTCGGTACACCCGGCATGTCAGAAGGCTTCCATGCAAAGATGTCCCGGTTCTCACGGATGAACTCAATGAGCGTGCTTTCCTATTTAGGATCCAAGTTGGCACTGATGCTGAATTGCTTAGACGAATCGCCCGGAGTAAAATCAACAAGCTTAGTCTCTGCAGCCGATTTAAACTTCATGGCCGGGTCATGCTCTGAAGTCGGCTTCTTGAGGGAGGTCATATCCACCGGGTCAACGTTATCT
This sequence comes from Triticum urartu, assembly GCF_056163025.1. Lineage (NCBI taxonomy): Eukaryota > Viridiplantae > Streptophyta > Magnoliopsida > Poales > Poaceae > Triticum > Triticum urartu. The sequence goes on from NC_141879.1 coordinate 262,773,380, forward strand.
TGATAAAATTTGAGCTCCTCTGCTGCACAGACAGACTCGGCATAAGCCGCATCGCCTTCTTCGCATTCCAGGGCCACCTTTCGGCTTCCATGCACAGTGATGGTACCCTTGTAACCCGGCATCTTGAGCTGTAAATAAACATAACACGGCCGCGCCATGAACTTGGCATAAGACGGCCGCCCGAACAAAGCGTGATATGGACTCTTGATTTTTACCACTTCAAAAGTTAACTTTTCCGCCCTAGAATCATGCTCGTCTCCAAAGGCCACCTCTAGCTCAATCTTACCCACAGGATACGATGACTTACCAGGCACCACTCCATGGAAGACGGTGTTGGAAGTCTTTAAATTCTTGTCAGTTAAGCCCATGCGCCGAAAGGTCTCATAATAGAGGATGTTGATGCTGCTACCTCCATCCATGAGCACCTTAGTAAATTTATAACCACCAACCTGCGGTGCCACTACCAGGGCCAGTTGACCCGGATTATCAACCCGGGGAGGGTGATCCTCCCTGCTCCAGACAATAGGCTATTCCGACCACCTCATGTAACGAGGGACTGCCGGCTCAACAGAATTCACTGCCCTCCTATGAACTTTCTGATCACGTTTACACAAACTTGTGGTGAACACGTGATACTGCCCACTGTTTAGCTGTTTTGGATGGCTCTGATAACCCAACTGCTGCTGCTGACCTCCTTGACTAGACTGTTGTTGATTATAACCACACTGCCTTCCCTGAAAACCGGATCCTGAACCGCCACCCGGGCCATGAAAGCCGCCAGCTCCTGAGCCGCCGCCTGGGCCTTGATTGCCATCAAACGTATTAGAATTCTTGAAAGCCTTCATGATTGCGCAATCCTTCCATAAATGAGTCGCTGGTCGTTCCCGGGTGCCGTGTTTCGGGCAGGGCTCATTGAGTAGTTGCTCAAGAGACGGACCTGACCCGCCAAACCGAGGGGGTGGCTTTCCTTTGCGCTTCTGATTGTTACCCTGTGCATTGGCCACAAATTCTGGGTTACCGTCCGCCTTACGCTTATTGCCTCCTTGACTCACCGGGTTATGCTGCTGACCCTTTCCATTACCGTTCTTCTTTCCCTTCCCTGTCTTTTCCTCATCAGACGCGGGATCCTTGGTACTATCAGAATCGGCATACTTGACTAAAGCCGCCATCAGCGTCCCCATATCGTTGCAATCACGCTTAAGGCGCCCCAGTTTCTGTCTCAGAGGCTCAAAGCGGCAATTCTTCTCCAGCATGAGAACTGCTGAGCCGGCATCCATCTTGTCAGACGAATGTATTATATCTTTGACCCGGCGCACCCAATGAGTCGTAGATTCACCTTCCTCCTGCTTACAATTTGTCAGCTCCACAATCGACATAGACTGCTTGCAAGTGTCCTTGAAGTTCTGGATGAAACGGGCCTTTAGCTCCGCCCATGAACTAATGGAATTGGGTGGCAAACCCTTTAACCAAGAATGGGCCGTTCCGTCCAACATCATGGTGAAGTATTTAGCCATCGCTTCATCACTAACCTCCAGCAGCTCCATGGCCATCTCGTAACTTTCAATCCACGCCCCAGGCTGTAAATCGGCCGTATAATTCGGCACCTTTCGAGGTCCCTTGAAATCCTTGGGCAGACGTACATTACGTAGAGCCGGTACCAGACAAGGAACTCCTCCAGCTCTAGTAGCAACACCCGCCTCAATGGAAGTCGTCGGGTAAGCCGGTGAGTCCTGTTGGGCTGCTAGCTGAGCCACTAGCTGAGCCGCCCGCTCGTCCTCCTGACGTATCCGATCCTGAACCGGGTTATACCCGCCAGGCCGGTTCCGGCGCTGAGCGCTACTTGACAAGGCCTCTGACTCCATGTGTCAACTGTAACTCGGGCTCCGGTTTTGACGAGGCGGAGCTAACCAGGGTGGAGGAGTTGAGTGAATCCTGTCCCAACTGTAGGAGTAGGTCTCTTGCTGAGCCAGGGCTGTTTGGACAAGTTCCCTGATCCTCCGGGTTTCCACTGTTGTCGGATCATCACCATCTACTGGGAGAGCCGCCAAACGTGCTGATGCTGCGATTAAGTTCTCCATGGGGTTGGAGAAGTGACTCTGTGGTATTAGTACGTAATGGGGCGGTGCCATATTGCCGTGAAGAGGCACCGTCACCGGAGGCTGGACTGGGCCTCCCGCTTCGGATGTCATAAACTGATTTTCACCTGGCGGGTTACATGGGCCGGCCCCGGGTGTAGCAAAGAGATTCCGAGGATCATAAATCTGAGGTAAACGGGACTGAGTTTTCTGATGTCTCCTCCTCATTACCTCATTAGATGCGTTCAAGCTCAACGTGAGCTGAAAGGCCTCTGCCTGAAGTTGCTGCGCCCATACGTCCAAAGCCGCCCGCTCTGTGGCTAATCTAGTATCTTCAGCTGCTAAGGTTTCCTTGGCCCGGGCGATCTCATCGCGAACCTGTGCCACCTCTACCTCATGCTCAGATTGGTTCGCAGGGATGACTGTAGCAGTTAACAAGGCCGTAAGTATATCCATGAGATCCATCAGTACCTGAGCCGGTGAGCGCACAGGGCCTCCTGCCCCGGCTGCTCCTAACCCGGACGTTATCACTGCTAAGGCCGTAGAATTTTGGTCGGGTTGAGTACCAGCCATGAAGACTCCTGCCCAGTTGGCGACTCTGAGGGGTCCGGAATAGTGCTGCCATCGGAACAGCCCCCAAGCACACCATCTTGAACTTGATACAGCGAATCTGTTGAGCCGGCGGACGAATCACCGTCAGAGAGGACGGCCGGCTCACCATCACCTTCAGATCCTTCAGAAAGTTCACCTCCGTGGATGCAACCCACAAAGGCACGCTTCATGACGGGTTGAGCTCGGGTGGGTTTCGCACGCCGAGCCGTCTCAACGAGGTCGGTGCAGCTGTTCGGCTCAGGGCCCGGCTCACCAATCCGGCCGATGAAGACGTGAATTCGCCAAAGGGGACCCGGTACCCGTACTCAATTGAGCTGGCGTCGGGGCCCCAGCCTTCGTCGTCGATGTAGATCTTGCCGCGACGACTCTTGGTCATCCGGCCAATTGCGTATCCCTTGAGCCCTTCGAAGCTGCCCTTCAAGAACTCAAATCCACCATGCGCTGGCCCCACGGTGGGCGCCAATTGTCGTGGAATTATCACGGCAGATGTCCTTTTGCAAGGACTTAATCGTGGAGCCATCGCAACTAGGAAGCTTAAAGGGGTTAATCGGGACAAGGACACGCGAGGTTTATACTAGTTCAGCCCCTTACGGTGAAGGAAGGCCTACGTCTAGTTGGGTTGGAATTGCTAGAGGTTTCGATGACCAAGGAGCGAGATACGCTATGCCTGGCTCTCGATCAGTTGTTTCTCACCCTAAGCCGCTGGCGGGTCGTCCCCTTATATACACGGGTTGACGCCCTGCGGCCTACAGAGTCCCGGCCGGCTCATAAACAGTGTTCGGCTTGGCGACTAGTTACTTCTACCTTACAGTACAAGTTATACCATCATGGCGGTTTATCTTTACGGGCCTCAGAGTCGCCTGTGGGCCTTTAAGCCTTTTAGTGAACCGCCATCTTCATGCCTTGGTCTTGGGCTTCTGATGAACCTCTATTTGCGTAACCCGGCCCCTCCTGGATGGCTTACACAAATAGTCATATCCCCAACAGGAGGGGTGTGGCGTACCGCAAAACGGACGAAACAGACTTGTATTGGAGCGCTACGGTCGAAACGGGGGTCCTGTTCATCGGGAGGGGTGTGGCGTACCGCAAAACGGGACTCCACGAGATACTATTCATCTCCACCGTCGACCCCCTCCAGCCTCCACGAGCTACTGTTCATCCACCGTCGACCTCCTCCAGCCTCCACTTGCGACTGTTCATCCACGGGCTCCTGTTCATCCAGCCTCCACCGCGCGCTACTCCACCGGATACTGTTCACCAGCCCTCTCCACGGGCTCCTGTTCAACCACCCCTCCATGGGCTACTATTCATCCTGCCCTCCACCGTCTACTGTTCATCCTGCCCTCCATGGGGTGGTCCTGTTCATCCATCCCTCCACAGGGTCTTGTGCATCCAGCCCCAACCGGCTCGATCTATCGGGGTCCTGTTCATCCAGAGGCAACACCACGGGGTCCTGTTTATCCACCCCCACCGGGAACTGTTCATCCAACCCCCCCCCCCAACGCTCACTATTCATCCAGAGGCAGCATCGATCGGCTTCAGTTAGCAGCAGTAGCGAAGGAATCGCTCGATTGGGTTCAGTTAACAGCCATCGATCGATCGCTCGGGTTCAGTAATGCGTAGCCTGCAGTGCAATCGCTCGGGTTCAGTTAGAGCCCAACGCCTCGCTCGGATTCAGTTAGAGCCAACGCCTTGCACACACGCGCACACGTGTACGAGAGAAGCACGCATCACTCGGCCCCCGACCTCCCACCGTAACCGGGAACTCCTTGAAATTTTCCTCCCCCTCACTTCTACCACGGTTTTTTCCGTCATGGACGGCCCAAAGAATGTCATTCATCTGCCTCTCCGGCCCGCCCAGGACGAAAATCCCATTTTCTGTCATGATTTTTTGTCATAGAAGTAGGAGCCCATCACATCTATGATGATACCGGGTTTTGTCACAATTATCGTCATAGAAGTGTCATATGTATGACAGAATTTTTTTTCGTTCGGCCCAAAATGTCACAGATGTGTCGTTTTTTTGTAGTGGTAGGGTCCACTGCTATACCTTCTCCTGATATAACATGTCCAAGAAATCCAACTTCCTTCAACCAAAACTCACATTTGCTAAACTTGGCATATAACTGATGTCCCCTGAGCTTCTCAAGAACCAAATGCAAATGTTCCTTGTGTTCCTCTTAATCCTTTGAGTATACCAAGATATCATCAATGAACACCACAACAAACTTATCCAAGAACTCCATGAACACCTTATTCATCATACTCATGAAATATGCAGGGGCATTAGTCAATCCAAATGACATAACCGTGTACTCATATAGCCCATACCTTGTGGTAAAAGCTGTCTTAGGTATATCCTTTTCTCAAATCTTCAGCTGGTGATATCCTGATCGCAGATCGATCTTCGAAAACACTTTAGCTCCTTCCAGCTGGTAAAACAGATCATTGATCATCGGAAGTGGGTACTTGTTCTTGATTGTCACTCCACTCAATGACCGATAATAAACAACCATTCTCAGAGACTTATCATTCTTATGAACCAATAGAACTGGGGCTCCCCATGGTGATGAACTTCGTTGAATGTAACCTTTCTCCAATAACTCCTTAATCTGTTTCTTGATCTCCTCCAGATCATTTGCGGGCATCCGGTATGGTCTCTTTGATATAAGCCCGGTGCCTGGCAACAGCTCTATCAAAAACTCTATGTCTTGATCTGGCAGCATGCCTGGTAACTCCTCTGGAAATACATCTGGGTAATCCTTCACAACAGGCACTTCCTCCTGAACAACTCCCGTGAGAGAATTTACTTGGGTTCTCCTTGGCACATGCCTGGATACATACTTGATCCTTTTTCCCTTCGGGGTGGTAAGTAGAATTGACTTACAGGAACAATCGATGTTTCCTCCGTACATCGACATCTAATCCATTCCTAGTACCACATCCAATCCTTGCAACTCTGGAATTATCATGTCAAAGGGGAAAACATGACTACCTATGGTTAATGGCATCTGAAAGCATCCACTGCTTGCCATATACTCGGCTCCGGGTGAGGTTACTAGCATAGGTGTCTTCAAAACTTTAGTGGGTAACTTATACTTATCCACAAATCCGCTTGATATGTATGAATGCGATGCACCAGTATCAAAAAGAACGATTGCGGTAAATGACTTAACTAAAAACTTACCGATAACTACATCTGGTTGCTCTACAACCTCCTCCACGTTCACGTGGTTCACTTGTCCTTTGTTAAATGGATTGGGCTTCTTCCCAGAGCTCCCATTACCATTTCCGTTCTTCGCTTCAGGGCACTCAGTGGCATAGTGTCTAGTATTCCCGCACTTTGAACAAGTAACGTGGCTTAGGTCCCTCTTGGCGGGTGTGGCTGGATTGGAGCGGTTCTGATTGCTGCTTGCTCCATTCACATTCCCATTCTTTGATCCATTATGATTATGAGAACTTCCTCCATTGTGAGTGTGGCCTCCATGGTTATGGGTAAGCCCTCCGGAGTTCGGGCTAAAGCGAGGCTTCTGCTGAGCTCCTGAATTGTACTTCCCATGTCCATATTTCCTCTTGTGACTCTCTATCTGCTGCTGCTTCCCTTCGATCATGAGAGCTTTATCTACCAACTCCTGGTAGTTGTTAAATGTGGCCACCATTAATTGCATACTCATCTCATCATTCATCCCTTCCATAAACTTCTCCTGCTTCGTGGCATCTATGGCCACATCATCTGGAGCATAGCGGGATAACTTATTAAACTCCTCCACGTACTGGCCTACAGTATGGTTCCCTTGGCGTAAGTTGTGAAACTCACGCTTCTTCATGCTCATAGCTCCAGTGGATACGTGGGCTATGCGGAATGCTTGCTGAAACTACTCCCAAGTGACATTGGCTATAGGAAAAGTGACTGTGTAATTCCCCCACCATGCGGCTGCGGGTCCATCCAATTGGTGTGCGGCAAAATGCACCTTCTCAGCATCCGTGCAACCGGCAGTGGTTAACTCCCTTCCAATCCTACATAGCCAATCATCAGCAACTATTGGCTCGGTGCTACTGGAAAACACTGGTGGCTGCAACCTCAGAAAGCGGGCTAAGTTGTCAACTGGTGGTGGTGGCGGAGGGTTGTTGTTGTTGTTGTTTTTGTTGCCTTGGTTCTGAACTAGCAACTGCATCAATGTATTCTGCTGCTGGATCAACTGAGTGAGCTCCGGTGGGAAGGCAAACCAGGGGTCACGTCTCAGAGGCATCTGATGGGTTTAGAGGGAAGAGATTAGAATAGAATGAGGTCTAATGAGAGAACACTACCCATCTGCACATTAGAGAAACACAATCATATCATATCACTCAATCAATCAATAAAAGGCATACAATCGGTCTAACTATCATTACAGTGCCCGGACTACTAATATTTACATGGGGGAGTACTACTAATAGTATGGTGGTCTACTAGAAATTTTGATCGGTGGAAGACACCATGATATCCGCTCCAGCTTCGTCTTCGTAGTCATCATCACTACTATCAGGGTCGGAGTCGATGTCGTCGATGATGATGTAGTCTTAAGAACGAATCTCCATAGGTTCGTCGTCTTCTCCTCCTGGCGCAGGGTCTCCCATGAAAAGTCCTAGCTTCCTTGTCATGTCGTCATTCTTCTCCACAAGTATCATCATTTCCTCCTCATATCCATCGCGTGTAGACTTAAGCTCTTCTTCTAGCTCTATGATCCTGATCATCGCCTTCTTCAAATCTATCATGCTTGCGCACATCTGGTTCTCCTGGTGACGAATGGAATGGTTTAATTCCTGGATGAATGCTGCAATGGACATGTCCTTCCTGGTGCTGATCATCTCCCATTGCTCATCTCGGCGCCCACATATCTGGTAGATAGTGTCCTTAAGCTCTTTGTGGTAAACTTCACTGATGCGTCCTATAGCAATGTGGGCTGCTGTCGGTGTCAAAACCGGTGGATCTCGGGTAGGGGGTCCTGAACTATGCGTCTAAGGCGGATGGTATCAGGAGGCAGGGAACACGATGTTTTACCCAGGTTCAGGCCCTCTTGATGGAGGTAAAACCCTACGTCCTGCTTGATTTATTCTTGATGATATGAGTATTACAAGAGTTGATCTACCACGAGATCGGAGAGGCTAAACCCTAGAAGCTAGCCTATGGTATGATTGTATGTTGTCCTACGGACTAAAACCATCTGGTTTATATAGACACCGGAGGGGGCTAGGGTTACATAAGGTCGGTTACAAAGGAGGGGATACCCATATCCATACTGCCTAGCTTGCCTTCCATGCCAAGTAGAGTCCTATCCGGACACGGGACGAAGTCTTCTATCTTGTATCTTCATAGTCCAACAGTCCGACAAAAGGATATAGTCCGGCTGTCCGGAGACCCCCTAATCCAGGACTCCCTCAGTAGCCCCTGAACCAGGCTTCAATGACGATGAGTCCGGCGCGTAGTGTCGTCTTCGGCATTGCAAGGCGGGTTCCTCCTCCGGATACACCAGAGAAGAGTTCGAATAAAAGGATAGTGTCCGACACTGCAAAATAAGTTCCACATACCACCGTAGAGAGAATAATATTTCCACAAATCTAATCTGCTGACACGTTTTGGCAACATGACATCATGCCATGGCGCGGTGATCATTCGAACCGTTTTTCTAGCCCCGCACATAACGCGAGGCAGTTTCTTGACATGTCTTGTCAAAGCAGAGATCGTGTCCCCCTTATTATGGGATTCTCATCAATACGGGTGTGGGTAACCCAACCGCGCCATCAATTATGGCGCTGGAGGGATAAGCGAGTTTTACCAGGCTAGTGGGGGCGCATAGTTTCGGCCGCCCTTATAAGGGGATAAGGGTTAACCTTTCTCTACCCACGCCTTCTTCCTACTTGCTCATCCATTCTTGCGCACTCGAGCTCCAACGCCCAAGTCCACATCCTTCCCCTCAACCTTCTCCAAACATGTCCGGAGCGAGAGGCAAATGGATGGCTTCCTCCATTACGGAGGGACACATCAAGAAGCTGCGCGGAGCCGGATACTTAGCCGCGAATATCGCGCATGGCTGCCCGCTGCGGGGCAGATCGTTCCTACCCCGGAACCTCACGAGAGGGTAGTTTTCCTCCACCACTTCCTCCGCGGACTGGGGTTTCCCCTCCATCCATTCGTCTGCGGTCTCATGTTCTACTACGGGCTGGACTTCCATGATCTGGCCCCGAACTTCATCCTCAACATTTCGGCGTTCATCGTCATGTGTGAGGCTTTCCTCCGCATCCGGCCCCACTTCGGCCTATGGTTAAAGACCTTCAATATCAAGCCGAAGGTGGTGGGAGGCCAACAAGCGGAATGCGACGGAGCCATGGTGGGCAAGATGCCCAATGTTACATGGCCTAAAGGCTCCTTCGTGGAGACCATAAAGGGGTGGCAATCGGCGTGGTTCTACATCACCGAGCCGCGCGGCACCAACTGGGTGGTGGCCCCCGAGTTTCGATTTGGAATCCCCACGCGGCTCACCTCCTGGAAAGAGAAGGGCCTATCATGGGGTTCATCGGTGGAGCTGGACGGACTCCAGAAATGTATTCGCAATATGGCAAGCAAGAAGATCAAGCTTGTCAACATAGTCCAGGTCATGCTCATCCGTCGGATCCTCCCGTGTCAACAACGGGATTTCAACTTGTGGGAGTTCGACCAGGCCCAGCACCAGACTCTAAGCGAGCTCTTCGACACGACGCACAAGGACGTCTGGAGGGTGTTGTTCAAGGGCGCTGAGGTCCCTCCCTCTCTCACCGAGGACCGCGGGCTAAGCGCGAAGCGCCTAGCACATTCGGTGAGCTCTATACATCTGGTAGGATATTTATTTCCCCTAGCTTAACCATGTGCGCGGTCTGAGCTCCATGCCTTTGACAGGACTGGGTGGAGACGTCGGGGCAGATTAACTGTCCGGCCCCTTTGCCCGAAGACACTGCGGACACTCTCCTGACGAAGATGCTGACTCCGGCTCCTTACAAGGTGCCGGAGAAGACCAAGAAGGCCAAGGGAACCCGAAAGAGTTCCCGACGCCAGGTGTTATCGGACTCATCATTCGATAACTCTGCGACGCACTCCTCCCCCGAAGACGAGGAGGAAGATGAAGATGCTCCCCATTTAGTCGGGGGAGACAAGAAAAGGAAGGCCGCCCCGACCGGGGGGGCAAAGGGTCCAAGAAGGGGAGGACCCTCCTTCCGGACTACTCCACCACCGCCACCGAAGGCGAAAACGAGTGGCTGCTCAGGGCCAAGCCCTTGGCGAAGTCGTAAGTATTCGGATACCAGAGTAACTCATAGCATACCTTTGTTGCACTGCTTCCCCCAACGCCGAATATGATTATGCAGACCGCCCTAAGCCTGTATCGAGGTATCTTCGTCGGTCGGCTCCTTGGACTCGTCGGATATGGATAGTGATCCACTTCCGACCGCCACCTCCCCTTGCCCTACGGACAATGCCGAGGTATTGTCTCAAGAGGCACAGGATCGAGGGGAGACAATCCCGGAGGTGCCTCAAGGCGACCTTACGGACTCCAGGAGCAGAGGGAGTAAGGCTCCCGAGGGCTCCGAGTTCGTCCCTCAGCCGAACACCGCGTCGGAACCCCCAGTGGTTCCAGACTCGGGCAGGTGGCCTTCTTCCAAAAGGGGCAAGACGCTTGTGCTGGTGACCTCTATCCATCCAGGGGCACCGGACAATCTGCTAGGAGTGCTTCGCAGCGCTTCCATCAACGAAGAGCACCGCACTATTATGAGTGTGGTGATCCAGAAGGTTCAGTCCACCAAGAGCTTTGAGGTAAGTATTTGAAATATAGGAAAAATATTACCGCATAGACAGTAGCCCCTGATGCTCTGTTCGGTGTTCACAAAGAAAAGCCGAATAGAGGATCAAACTATATCGCAGGAGTCTAATAGAAGTATGTCTATATGCGTATGCAGGCTTCGCTGCTGGCCTCTGCCGCACTGACTGCGGAGGTCGCCACACTGAAGCAGGACCTCAAAGGGTCCAAGGAAGAGCTCGGCCTTGCCAAAAGGCAGCTCGAGGAGAACAAAGCTAAGTAGTACCTAGTCTATGGATATATATAAGAAGAATGAGATTGCAAAATGACAGGATCATCGTAAATTTGATAGGGGCCACGAACGAGGTGGCGACCCTGAATCAAGCGCTATCCGAGGCCGAAAACAAAGCGGCCCAGGAGCACACCGAGCGAGAAAAACAAGAGGCACGGGTGGGCGAGGTGCAGCAAGAGCTCCAGGCTCTCTTGACGAAGCACGAGGCGTTGGAGCTTGACTTGAAGACGCGAGAGTCGGAGCTTTCCACGACCCTTGAGAGTGCAAAGGGTACCAAAGCTGAAGCCCAAAAAGCTCTCCAGGAGATTAATGCGATAAAGAAGATAGCGGCGGGTAAGGCATTCTATATGCAAAGCAAGCATGTGAAAGTAAATTACTTGTTACTTACCCGAATCCGGAGCTCTCCAGGAGCACTCGCAGATTTGCCCCGCAGCGTGTCGGATGCCGCACAGTTTTACCAGGCCAAGGAGGGAAGCTCAACGGAGAAGCTGTTCCGGTCTCAGTATACTGGGACTGAACACCCGATGCCTCTGAGCGACCAGCTGAAGCAACTGGTTGAGCTGCACAAGGCGGCCGAACAGGCCATGAAGGGCTTTATAGTCCGGATGTGGCCTGGTGACGCCCTTCACAATAGCTACTTCGGCCTGGTGAGGCGGCTTGTGGATGCCTGCCCACGGCTGGAAATCATCAAGCGGTCCGTCTGCATCGAAGGTGCACGCCGGGCTTTCGCCCGTGCGAAGGTGCACTGGGCCAAGATGGACGCCGTGAAGCTGGTGAAGGAAGGGCCGTCGCAGGGCAAGGAGCATCGCCACCCCGAGATGTATTATGAGGATGTCCTGAAGGGTGCAAGTCTTGTAGCGGACGAGTGTGCGAAAGATGTAATATTTGAGTAAACTTGCTCGTGTAATCATGTATTATGAAAACTTGTTCATATGCGCTATGCAACGCTTGTTTGAATTTAAAATATTGCCTTCTGTTCAGCTGTTTATCAAATCTGAGAGATGGCTAGTCGTCGGCTTCTGCCCCCATGCCACGAGTGCTAGGGTGTTCGGGATAAACTTGAGCACTCTTGTTCCCATTGTTGGGTTCTTCGAGGGAGGTGCTCAACACAACGAACAAGGCAATCGGACTATAATGTGTTATCACTCTCACTTAGCCATAGAATTCTATAATTTTAAATTTCGGCGAAGCCCCTAGTATTCGGAAGGCCGAATTTGGGGCGCGATACACGCCTTAAGCCGGACAGGGCCGACTCCTCGCTCTAAGCGGCATAAGTCTTTAGGGACTTGAAACCTCGCGAACAGCGACCAGTCTCTCGCCTTATCATGACAGTCAGTTTTAGCTTTCTCTACTGAGGTGCTTAGCCCAGCAGAACCGGGGCACAATCGCAGTAGTTCTCCCAGTGCTACCTTAGCCGATATAGTGGAACGTAAGGTACCAAAACATGGGAGCCGGGCAAACCCAACTATTGACCCAAGACATGATTCGGAGCTGATGCATATAATGCTATAAGTTCGGGGTGCCGCACTGTCGAAAGTGTTCGGACTTCTCACGCCGTATTATGGGGTATGCTTAAGCCCCTAGCATATTGGCCGTACCAGAGTGTACGGGTGCTAGATGTCATGAATGAATATATATATATATATATATAAAGGAAGGATGCAATAATAGTTTTAATGCTATGCACTGTTTATTCAAAAAGGTGCATTAAAGCACAATGATACAAGTAGTGTGATAAGAAAAAAGTAGGACTGTTTGACATGTCCCTTCCAAGGGCAAGCTGAGGAATAGTATTAAAGCAAATATTTCACTCGTTATGGTAATCCACCTGGGAGTTCCGTGGTGTGACGTAGCTTTCTGCCTCCTTGGTTGCTGCATCATGTGTTCGGCAATCATGCTACCGGACAGGGTTTCCAGAGATGAAAGTCCTGAAAGAGAAAAATAACAAAGCGGGAAGCCCCTGGTGCAGTTTAAGCCGCGACTTGGAGCATGCCGCAGTCGTGCCCCCCTCCCCGCCTGTGCCCATGGTATTTTTAATGCGTAATTATGTACGCGTGGCACGGATTTCGCCGTTTGGCTGGGACCGGGGTGGGGGCCACATTGCTATGCGAGCTCGGAACGTGTTAGGCGGTCCTGTTGCCGATTACTCCAGGCGCGCTTGAAGGTGTCCGGGTCCTTAATCGCCGAACTAGTGGATTGCCTTAAGAGGTTGTTTTGCGCTTCTGCTACGAGGGCCGCAGTGTGCTCCTCCGTGCGGAGAGAGCGCTCTGTGTTTCCATTGACTGTGATGACCCCCTGAGGTCTCGGCATCTTGAGCTTGAGATATGCATAATGCGGTACCGCATTGAATCTCGCAAATGCGGTTCGCCCGAGGAGTGCATGGTAGCCACTGTAGAACGGGACTAGGTCGAAGATTAACTCTTCACTTCGCAAGTTATCCGGGGATCCGAAGACCACTTCCAGTGTGACTGAGCCTGTGCAATGGGCCTCTACACCTGGTATGACACCTTTAAAGGTTGTTTTTGTGGGTTTGATCCTTGAGGGGTCTATACCCATTTTGCGCACTGTGTCCTGATAAAGCAGGTCCAGGCTGCTGCCGCCATCTATTAGGACTCGAGTGAGGTGAAATCTGTCAATGATTAGGCCTAAGACCAGTGCGGCAAATCCGCCATGACGGATACTAGTGGGGTGGTCCCTGTGATCGAAGGTGATCGGACAGGAGGACCATGGGTTGAACTTTGGGGCGACTGGCTCCAATGCATATACGTCCCTGAGCGCACGCTTCCGCTCCCTCTTGGGGATGTGGGTTGCGTATATCATGTTCACCGTCCGCACTTGTGGGGGAACCTCTTCTGTCCTCCGGTGTTCGGCTGCAGGGGCTCCTCATCGTCATCGCTATGTAACCCCTTATCTTTATTTTCGGCGTTTAACTTGCTGGCCTGCTTGAACACCAAACAATCCCCGTTGGTGTGGTTGGTTGGCTTGTCGAGGGTGCCGTGTATTTGGCACGAGCGATCGAGTATACGGTCCAAATTGGACGGGCCCGGAGTGCTTCTTTTGAATGGCTTTTTCCGCTGACCAGGTTTAGAGCCTTTGAATCTGGCATTGACTGCCGTATCCTCGGTATTGTCGCTGTTAATGCGGCGCTTATGCTTGTTGCGACGTGACCTGCCATTGCCATCCTTGGTATCCGAAGTACCATGGTTCTCTGATATCTTATTATTGCAAGCCAGCCAGTTGTCTTCTCCCGCACAAAATCAGGTCATGAGTGTCGTGAGGGCTGCCATAGATTTCGGCTTTTCCTGACCAAGGTGCCGGGCGAGCCGCTCGTCGCGGATGTTGTGCTTAAAAACTGCTAGGGTCTCTGCATCCGGACAGTCGATGATTTGATTTTCCTTTGTTAGGAACCGTGTCCAGAATTGCCTGGCCAATTCTTCTGGCTGCTGAATTATGTGGCTCAAGTCATCGGCATCTAGTGTTCGCACGTAAGTGCCCTGGAAATTGTCAATGAATGCGGCTTCCAGATCCTCCCAACAGCCAATGGACTCTGCTGGCAAGCTATTGAGCCAATGCCGAGTTGGTCCTTTGAGCTTGAGTGGGAGGTATTTAATGGCGTGTAGATCATCACCACGGGCCATGTGGAAATGCAGGAGGAAATCCTCGATCCATACCGTAGGATCTGTTGTGCCGTCGTATGATTCAATATTTATGGGTTAGAAACCCTCTGGGATTTGATGATCCATTACTTCGTCTGTGAAGCATAGGGGGTGTGCAGTGCCTCTGTACTGGGCTATATCGCGACGCAGCTCAAATGAGTCCTGCCCGCTGTGTTCGGCCCGGCCGGACTTACTTTTATTGTATCCGGTGTGACAATTATCATCTCGCATAGTGGCACGCCCTCGTGATCCGTAGATCAATTTTGCGTGTTTTGGTTTGTCCTCCAATACATCTCGCAGGTCTGGCGTATTTCCCCATGCCTTTTTATTTGAATGGCGTCGGGGTGCGGGCTGAGCTTTTGGCTGGAAGGCCTCTCTGTCGCAGGCACGAGGTGGCCGATCAACCGCATGATACACCGGGGATGGTGCTTCCTCCTCCAGTCGGGGTAGCAACCTGCACTTTGGGTAACTCTTGGAGGGGCGTTCGAGTTTATATTCCTCGGCCGCCAGGACTTTAGTCCATCTATCAGCTAGCAAATCTTGATCAGCTTGAAGCTGCTGCTGCTTTTTCTTAAGCCTATTTGCCGTGGCTATAAGCTGGCGCTTGAAGCGCTCTTGTTCGACAGGATCCTCTGGCACGACGAATTCGCAATCGTCGAGGCTTGCCTCGTCTTCGGAGGGAGGCATGTAATTATCATCCTCCGCCTCTCCATCTGTTGCTCTCTCTGGACGGATGGCTTCTCCAACCTCCTGCCGTAAATCTTGCTGGAGGGGATTGTTGCCGTCTTTGGCACTGTCCGGAGTGCTATTATCTCCTGTGCCGGTATCACCGCTTTTGCCTTGGCGGGACTTAGAGCGGCGCCGCTGACGCCGGCGCTTGGGTTGCTTCTTGGAGGGGTCATCCTCCGTTGTCTTGTCGCCATTGCCTTCTTTGGGTGTGTCCACCATGTATATATCGTATGATGAGGTGGCTGTCCAGTGCCCTGTGGGCAGTGGTTCCTCTTCGTCTCCCGCATCGTCGCCCATACCGTCGATGTCTTCAGAGTCGAAGTCGAGCATGTCGGTTAAGTCATCGATAGTGGCTACTAAGTGGGTGGTGGGTGGGCGGCGAATTTCTTCGTCATCCGCATCCCAATCCTGCCGGACATAGTTCGGCCAAGATCCTCCTGACAAGGAGAGAGACCTTAATGAGTTAAGTATGTCGTCGAAGGGCGAGTGCTGAAAAATATCAGCAGAGGTAAACTCCATGATCGGAGCCCAATCGGATTCGATAGGAACGGGCGCAGGCAGTTCGGAGTCTGTGGCCGGAGAAGGATCCGACAGTTTCGCAACACGGCTCTCGTGAAGGGTAAGGTCGATATTCGGCTCGATCGCCGTTGAGGATACGGCCTCCGTGACGGGGTCTATCCACCCGTCCATGGGAGGTGCAACTGGCTCCGAATTAAGGGTCGGAGCGGCTGCCGATGCAATTTCTTGAACACTGTCCGATGGTAGAGCTAGATCGTACTCATCGTGACCGCGTGGCGCACAAGGCAGGGGCTCGAATCCGTCGAAGATCAAGTCTCCGCGGATATTGGCCGTGTAGTTTAAGCTTCCAAACCTGACCTGGTGGCCAGGGGTGTAACTTTCGATCTGCTCCAGACGGCCAAGCGAGTTGGTCCGCAGTGTGAACCCACCGAACACAAAGATCTGTCCGGGGAGAAAAGTCTCACCCTGGACTGCATCGCTACCAATGATCGTAGGAGCCATCAAGCCTAACGGCGACGACACAGAGGAACTCTTAATGAAAGCACCAATGTCGGTGTCAAAACCGGCGGATCTCGGGTAGGGGGTCCCGAACTGTGCGTCTAAGGCGGATGGTAATAGGAGTCAGGGAACACGATGTTTTACCCAGATTCGGGCCCTCTTGATGGAGGTAAAACCCTACGTCCTGCTTGATTTATTCTTGATGATATGAGTATTACAAGAGTTGATCTACCACAAGATCGGAGAGGCTAAACCCTAGAAGCTAGCCTATGGTATGATTGTATGTTGTCCTACGGACTAAAACCCTCCGGTTTATATAGACACCGGAGGGGGCTAGGGTTACACAAGGTTGGTTACAAAGGAGGAGATATCCATATCCGTACTGCCTAGCTTGCCTTCCATGCCAAGTAGAGTCCTATCCGGACACGGGACGAAGTCTTCAATCTTGTATCTTCATAGTCCAACAGTCCGGCCAAAGGATATAGTCCGGCTGTCCGGAGACCCCCTAATCCAGGACTCCCTCAGCTACCATACTCTTGCCTAGACTCCAGGTGGGTGCATCAAAGGAAAACTCTATGGGTTTAGTGAGTGGCGTGAACGCCTTCCTGGAACTTGAACTTGAATCATCCAGCGCTCCTCTTCTGGTAAAGTGGCGGTATAGGTCCCAGTGAAGCTTGGTATTGCAATGTTCAGGTACCTAGTGACTTGCGTCAAGTGTCTTCCAAAAGGTGTGTCTTCATCCGGTTGTGCAAACTTGTTCCTCGAATCCGCCATCCTAAAGAGTAGAAAATGGAGAGGAGTCAAAAATAAGTAGAGAAGAGTGGCCTATGGCTTTTCTTAGTGGTCGTGTCCTACATTCAACCTGGCTCTGATACCATCTTGCAGCGACCCGACCTCAAATGGTAAAGTCTATGTGCTTCAGTGTAATCCCTGGATCAGTAATGCTGACACACACAGTACTCGAAGGATTTATAACAGAGTGGCAATCAAACACTTATTACATCGAATGTCTCAAGAGAGAACTTATTACAATAAATATGGCTTAAGGCCATCTAATACGATAACAGTGGAAGGCTTGGAAGATAAAGTGACTCCATCAACTCCAACGGCATAGTTGAGTGCATGACAAACGACCTATCGCACCTTACTCCTCGTCTGAAAAGTCTGCAACATGATATGTTGCAGCCCGAAAACGGGTCAGCACATAGAATATGATGGCATTGTAACACAGGAGAGTAATGAACAGATAAAAACTATCACTACATGCATATATGGCTGGTGGAGGCTCTATGGTTAAAATGTTTTGCGAAAAGCTAATTTTTTCCTACAACAAAGGAATATATTTTATTTAACTATCATGGTAGTTGAACAACATTGAGAAGGTTCCTCCAACTCAATCCCAATTAAAAATAATTATCAACCCAACAAAATTTATTTAGAGTGATGAGATCCATATGATAATCCAAGAACTAGATACTCAAGATGTCCATAACCGGGGACACGGCTAACCATGATTAGTTTGTACACTCTGCAGAGGTTTGCGCACTTTTCCCCAAAAGACTTGATCTCCTCCGTTGTACATCTCGCACTGCATGGTGTTTGAGAAACGGATGACCGAGACACAGTCTTTCCGAAGAGGTCCCCTTAACCGATAGATAGGCCGGTACACCTACAATCCCCTACATCTGCTAGCCCATCATGGGAAGGTTTCCCAGAACTTACTCAACTATGCTAGAGCCCATAATAGCTTGTGGCTGCACACGGAAGTTTCTAGCATCAAATATTCTTATGATCCCTTTGAGCCTGGGTAGCGGACCGTAGGATGATCACACGGGTACTCCGGGATATCCTAGGACAACATTGGATTCTCCAGGTGCCCACAAGCAATGCACCCAGATGTGTATTAAAGTTGCCACCTTAAGTTGAACCATTAATTAACAATCTCTCAACTGTCATGGATACACTCAAACCCAATCCACGTCTACGAGCATAGCATGGCAGTATAAGCCTAGCGTAGAAGTAACTCCCAGGGTTTGATAATAAAACAAGTAATAGGTTCTACCTCATCATCTACTTCCCAGACCCACATGTTAAGAGATCCTACTCATTCAATGTGTGAGGGTTGAAACTAATGAATAAAAACTGGGTGATAAAGGGGTATGATCAAAGTGTTACTTGCCATGCTGACAATCTGCAAATCCTAGAGACTTGTAGTAGCACGCTTCGCACTCCGGGTGTTCTATCGCAAACAAACAATAGCATACATAAGCAATCAAGCAAAGATGCACAGGTAAAACTCAAATAAGAAGATCTAACCAGGAAGTTCAACTGAAGAACTCCGGTTTGCAAAAAGAATCAAATCAAACGAAGCAACGAAACTGAAATTGCGAAAGAAACAAGATCCGATTACTAATCTAGACTAAAGTCAAATTTTACAGTGCCAAAATCTTGTTCAAGTTGGTTAAACAGAAAGAGGGCTTCGAGACGAAGATCCAGGCGCTCGAATCGCCTGATTCCGACAAACGACCGAAAAGATAAACTAAAACGAAAATCAGGGCAGAAATCGTGATCGAAAATAATCGTGGAAAACCCTGGAAAAAGAAAAACTGATGAACAGGCTAACGAATGAACGTTCACTGTCTGCCGCTAACAGATGAACGGCATTCGCTAAAACGAACGTACGGACGAATACATAAACCATGAAAACCGAAATAAAACCGATTCTAAAAAAAGATCTAGGTTTACAAAAAACCAATCATTTTTTTAACCGACGGCTACCTCGTAGAATAGGATGGCGGCAGCGGCATACTCCAGCGGTGGCCGGTAGCGGGGCGGCGGCGCGAGGCGGCGGGGCGGATCGGGCGGCGGGGCTGGCGGCGTATCAGGCGGCTAGGGTTTTGGGCGGATCGGGCGTGGGCCTGGCGGAGCGGGCCTTCAGCCTTTTAAGAGGGTCGGCCGGGTCGGTGTCCCAAGCGGACACGGCCCGGTAAGGCGGTTCGTTTGCTTTTTTTTAAAAAAAATTCTGACGCACAGAAAAATGAAGAAAAGAAATACTAAATGGACTCCAAAAATCCCAAAGTAAATTTTCCCCGTCCTCTAAAAATATGCCGGACAAGCTGAACATTTATTTGGGCCTCTAATGCAATTTTGAAAAACGGGTATTTTTCCTAATTCAAATAAAATTGCAGTAAAATCCAAATAAAATTTATTTATTTGATTTTAATTTTTTCCTCCGATATTTCATTTATTTTGGAGAAGTCATATTATCTCGTCTCATATAATTTTAATTTGAAATATTTTCGGAGCGAAAAATAATAAAAACCAAAGTGATCCTTGTTTCGATATTTGAGAACAGTTCAAATATGAGAACTAGGAAAATCCCCAACTCTCTCCGAGGGTCCTTGAGTTGCTTAGGATTTCGAGGATCACAAAATGAAATGCAATAAAGTATGATATGCATGAATGACCTATGTATAACATTCCAAATTGAAAATTTGGGATGTTACATATCTGCAAAGGGGTAGAAGCCGACGCTGGGCCACTTTCAACTGATAAACGGTCGCAACAGAGTCAAAATAAACATATCATCGTCATTTGTATTTAATATACAAGGGCTTCCTTCCATAATCATCGTTATAAAGCCATAAATATGCATCAATTTGACTTGATTTTTGCAAAGCTGGGTTGCCTGGCTCCTGTGCTTACCCCTACGTTTCCGATTGTTCGGCTAGGCGGTAAATGGAGCACCTTTGTGATTGTTACTACCGGGTCATCCGAGTTAGTACCTCAGACTGGGAGAAGCCGAAAGCTAGCGATCTTAAAAGGATCACATTGGTCGGCAACGACGGAAGTAAAAAAATTTGGTTCATTTATACCACAGAGTTTGGGAACTTTCCCCAAACTAAATCCTCAATTTTTTCCTCTCACATTGATCGGAAGTGAGGTTTCATGATCATGATAAGCATGACGACCCAAAGAAAGGAACCGATAGCAAGACTATTTTCCTTGGAAGATGTTTCTTACATTAAGTAATATAACATATCTCTCCAAGTACCTTTGTTTATAAAACCGTATGGCCGGATTGCCTTGTTTTCCATAAATCTTTGCCCTTATAACGGCTTTATAAAGTAGGACAAACACTCCCCGGCTTTTGGCCGAGGAGGTTGAAGCCGATGGTTGGTCAACAAAGTTTTGTACAATGTGGATCCGAGCATTAATGATGTAAAGTACTTGGATAAGTAGAATCATTACACATAATTTGTGATCTTACTATGGATATCGATCCTCAATTCGGCCACCCGTGCCCGCATTAAGGCACGGGGGCTACTGGGTTTCGGGCTTATTATTAACAAATATTAAAGGGGCACATCGATCCCTTGATCTGGTGTTGCCACCCGACCAGTGTCTCGGGGTCTACTGCATTGCCTATTCAATGCAGAAAATTTGAATTGCAATATAGTTTGCGAGGAGATTATGATCCTCAGGTTGGTCGGCCGCACCCAACCCGAGTGTCGAGGAATTTGCACGCCGCTTTTTGTGTCCCGAAGTATTCCGCCGAGCTAGGAGTTGATCCTCAGGCCGATTTTGTGAATCAACCTGAGTCTCAGGGGCTACTGGTATTGGCGGTCTTATGTCATCCTTCAGGTGCATCTCGGGTTTTAAACCAATACACACCTTGAGGGCTACTGGCCATATATCTCGGCAGAGAATAAATTGCACCAATCAAAAATATTGACAAAAATCGGCCCGCAGTCGGGGTGGTGCACGACCTCGGAAGCAGTCCGGCATAAAGCTCGGGCGCCAATGGCTGGCTCCATAGAGGGCATTTCCGGCATTAAGCTGGGCTAAACTCCTTCAACTTTTTTGAACCAAGGTGATCTCTGACACCTCGGATATAGTCCGGCGTTGGAGCTTAGACATAGTCCGGCGTTGGAGCTTGGACATAGTCCGGCGTTGGAGCTCGGATACATTCCGGCGTTGGAGCTCGGAAGCGGTCCGGCGTTGGTGCTCGTCTACAAAAGATACCTCGAATATAGTACGGTGTTGGAGCTCGGACGCAAGAGGACACTGCCGCTCGGGAACAACTTCAAACCCGAGGTGTGGCATAAAAATAACAAGGCATTGATAAAGGCCGAAGACTTAAAGGGATACCCGACATGTGAGATCTTCAGATTTAGCTCGACAATCCTCAAGATAGAAGATGGGAAGATTTGTTGAACCAGTTTTCAAGACCAACGACCGAAGACAAAGAACAGTTCGGAAGAACCGAGGAGCGTCCCCAACTTTAAGACCGGTTCAGGGGGCTACTGGCGGTGTCCTGGACTAGGGGGTACTCACCACATCGTCTCCCGATCAGTTGGATTGGGCCGAGGACCCCCATGGCCGTTTACTCATGGGCCAGTTCGGACAGCCAAAGACATATACGAGAAAGATTCCACAAGACTTGGTGATCAAGACAAGGACTCCTCTCCACCGACGTATTCGACTAGGACTCTTGTTATCCTAGGCCTCTGGTATGTTATATAAGCCGAGGCCAGGCTAGTCAATAGATTATTATGACATTACTCATCATACCTGTAGGGTTTAGACCACAACATACGATCTCAAGGTAGATCAACTCTTGTAACCCCTATACTCATCAAAGTCAATCAAGCAGGAAGTAGGGTATTACCTCCATCAAGAGGGCCCGAACCTGGGTAAACATCGTGTCCCCTGTCTCCTATTACCATCGGTCCTTAGACGCACAGTTTGGGACCCCCTACCCGAGATCTGCCAGTTTTGACAGCGACAACCACCGCAACCTTCTGTACCCAAGAGACCCCATCTTGGGGTCTTTTCCGGATCTCTGCCGGAGGGGGAATCGATCATGGAGGGCCTCTATATCAACTCCATGGCCCCTCTGATGATGTGTGAGTAGTTTACCTCAGACCTTCGGGCCATAGTTATTAGCTAGATGGCTTCTTCTCTCTCTTTGGATCTCAATACAATGTTCTCCTCAATCTTCTTGGAGATCTATTTGATGTAACTCTTTTCGTGGTGTGTTTATCGAGATCCGATGAATTGTGGGTTTATGATCAAGTTTATCTATGAACAATATTTGATTCTTCTCTGAAATCTTTTATGTATGATTGGTTATCTTTGCAAGTCTCTTCGAATTATCAATTTGGTTTGGCCTACTAGATTGATCTTTCTCGCAATGGGAGAAGTGTTTAGCTTTGGGTTCAATCTTGCGGTGTCCTTTCCCAGTAACAGCAGGGGCGGCAAGGCACGTATGGTATTGTTGCCATCAAGGATAAAAGGATGGGCTTTATATCATATTGCTCGAGTTTATCCCTCTACATCATGTCATCTTGCCTAATGCATGACTCTGTTCTTATGAACTTAATACTCTAGATGCATGCTGGATAGCGGTCGATGTGTGGAGTAATAGTAGTAGATGTAGAATTGTTTTGGTCTACTTGTCGCGGACGTGATGCCTATATACATGATCATGCCTAGATATTCACATAATTCTGCACTTTTCAATCAATTGCTCGACAGTAATTTGTTCACCCACCGTAATGCTTATGCTATCTTGAGAGAAGCCACTAGTGAAACCTATGGCCCCGGGTCTATCTTTTATCATATAAGTTTCCAATCTATTTTATTGCACAATCTTTACTTTCAATCTATATCATAAAAATATGAAAAATATTTATCTTATTATTATCATCTCTATCATATCTCACTCTCGTAAGTGACCGTGAAGGGATTGACAACCCCTTTATCACATTGGTTGCGAGTTTCTTATTTGTTTGTGTAGGTACGAGGGACTTCCATGTAGTCTCCTACTGGATTGATACCTTGGTTCTAAAAAACTGAGGGAAATACTTATGCTACTTTGCTGCATCACCCTTTCCTCTTCAAGGGAAAACCAACGCAGTGCTCAAGAGGTAGCACCATCGAAGTGGATCATCCAAGAAGTGTTGTCTGGCTTCTCCTCAGGAACTTGAAGTTCAGTCCAATCGTTGATGAAATCCACCAACACTTGAGACTTGATAGTTGTCCGGGGCACATATTTCAGATGATGTGGCCCAAGCTCGATTGCCCACTTGGCAACCCAGCCCGTGGCCTTCTTGTTTTGGATAATGTCTACGAGAGGAGCTGAGCTGACCACGGTGATAGGATGTTCCTGGAAGTAATGCTTCGGCTTGCGGCTAGCTATGAAGAAACCAAATACCACTTTCTGCCAATGTGGATATGTCTGCTGGGATTCTCTCAAAACTTCACGACATAATAAATCGGCCTCTGTACTGGATACTCCTTACCAGCCTCCTTGTGCTCTATGACAACTACAACACTCACCGCTTTGTTATTGGCAGCCATGTACAGGAGCAAAGGCTCTTTTACAATAGGAGCAGCTAGGATGGGCGGCTCAGCCAACTGCTTCTTGAGAGCTTGAAAATCTTTATCCGCGACATCACTCCAGACAAAGTTGTCAGTCTTTTTCAGCATATGATATAACAGAATCGCATTTTCACCGAGGCAACTTATAAACCGACTCAAGGATGCAATTCGACCCGCCATGCATTGGACATCATTTATGTTGTTCGTCTTGGCGAGCGAAGATACTGCTTTAGTCTTGTTCAGGTTAGCTTCAACCTCATTCCAACACCAGAAAACCTAGTAACTTGCCAGTAGGGACATCAAAAACACATTTGGCCGGGTTGAGCTTCATCTGATAAGCTCGAAGGTTGTAAAAATTCTCCTTGAGGTCATCCAATAAGGTTTCCTTCTTCTGAGATTTGACCACAATATCACCGACATAAGCATGAACGTTGCACCCAATCTGCTTGCGAAAACAATTATGTACACAACATTGATAAGTAGCCCCGCGCTCTTAAGCCCAAAAGGCATAGAGACATAGCAGAAAACCCCAAAGGGTGTGATAAAGGATGTCTTCTCCTGATCCTCGACGGGCATCTTAATCTGATGATAACCTGAGTAAGCATCCAGGAAACATAAGCACTCACAACCAACAGTAGAATCGATGATCTGATCAATGAATGGGAGGGCAAACGGGTCTACGAGACAAGCCTTTTTAAGATATGTGCAATCAACACACATGTGTCAAGTGCCATTTTTCTTAAGAACATGCACTGGATTTGCCAACCACTAAGGGTGAAAAAATTCAATGATAAACCCGACAGTTAGGAGCCGAGCCACTTCTTCTCCAATAGCTTTGCATCTCTCCCCATTAAAATAACATAGGTATTGCCTGACAGGTTTCATTTTAGGATCCACATTGAGGTGGTGCTCAACGAGTTCTCTCTGTACACCTGGCATGTTAAAAGGTTTCCAGGCAAAAATGTCCTGATTCTCATGGATGAACTCGATGAGAGCGCTTTCCTATTTGGGATCCATACCAGTCCCAATGGTGAACTGCTGGGATGAGTCACGAGGGATGAAATCAACCTGCTTCATGTCTACGGACGACTTAAACTTGAGCAGGGGATCAGACTCTATGGTGGGCTTCTTCAAGGGTGCCATATCGTCCAGGTCTACATTGGGCGTGTAAAACTTGAGCTCCTATGCTGCACAAGCCGAATCAGCATAAGCCGTCCCCTTCCTCACACTCACATGTGATTTTCTTATCACCATCAACTGTGATAGTGCCCTCTGGCCCATGCATTTTGATCTTGAGATAGACATAACAAGGTCGGGCCATGAAGCGGGCGTAAGCCGGCTGGCCGAAGAGAGCGTGATATGGACTTTTAAGTTTGACCACCTCAAACGTCAAGAACTCTGATATGTAATTATACTCATTGCCAGACACAACTTCCAGCTTGATCCTCCCAATAGGATAGGCAGACTTTCCAGGAACAATCCCGTGGAAGACAGTTGAGGAAGGCTAGAGTTGTTTTTCTGACAGATTCATGTGTCTAAAGGTATCATAGTACATGATGTTGATGTTGCTTCCCCCATCCATAAACACCTTAGTGAGCTTATAACCATCGACCTGAGGTTCCACCACCAAGGCCAGACAACCCGGATTCTCGACCATGGGAGGGGGGATGATCGGCCCTACTCCAGGTGACTGGTTGCTCTGACCAATTCAAATATTCAGGAACGGTCAGCTCAACCACATTGACAACATGTTTCAGGAGCCTGCGATCCCACTTGCAGGTACTAGTCATGAAGACGTGGTACTTCCCGCTGCTCAACTACTTAGGGTTGCTCTGAAAACCTGTATGGTTGCCCTGCTGTTGAATGCCTTGGGTAGATTTCTGATTTCCCCCATTGTTGCCAGAATCTTGATAACCAGCCCCCAAGCTGCCTGAGCCCTGATAGCCAGAATTTTGGAAACCTCCAGATGAGTCGGCCCTTGGGTTTCCACCACCGCCGCCCTGATGATTCTGGTATGTCTGATTGCAGAAAGCCTGCATGATGTGACAATTTTCCTAGGAGTGATTCGCCGGCTTATCAGGGAGGCTATGCTTGGGACACGGGCCTTTGAGAGCATCCTTGAAATGGCGAGCGTTATTGCCACCGAAAGATCGTCCTAAGTTATTTCGTCTTTGGCCCTTGAAACCAGTGTTAGCAACGAAATCTGAGCCGCCCTCTGGGTGCTTGTGCTTTCCACCATTGCCTCGACTATCATGGTTGTCGTTGTACCTAGAGTTGTTCTGCTGCTATCCCTTTCCACTACCATTTTTCTTGTCTTTGTCGGACATGTCATCATCTGAGATCTTTCGTGCTATCTGACTTAGCAAATCTGTGAGGACATCCATGAGCTCACCCATGTCCTAGACATTTCGCTTGAGCTGCCCAAGCTTTCGAATGAGGGGGTCAAAGTGGCAATTCTTCTCTAGGATCAAGACGGCCTGAGCAGTCGTTATGTTGTCTAAGGAGTGAATAATGCCTGCGACTCGGAGTGCCAAATGATGAGTTGGTTCATCCTTGCGCTGGATGCAGTGTTGTAGATCAACAATTATCATCGGGCGCCTGCAAGTTCCCTGAAAATTCTTGATGAAGCGATCCTTCAACTCCGCCCAAGTGTTAATGGAGTTGGGGGGCAGGTTCTTTAACCAAGTACGAGCCAGTTCCTCCAACATCATAGTCAGGCACTTGGCACAAATTGGATCGCCGACATCCAGCATGTCCATGGCGATCTCGTAGCTCTCAATTCAAGCAGCCGGCTCGAGATCAGCCGTGTAATTGGGAACCTTGCGGGGGCCTTTGAAGTCCTTAGGCATGCGCTCGTTTTGTAGAGCCGACACTGCACATGGAATCACAATTGTCCTGGTACTCGATCTGACACCTTGCAAAGCCAAAGGAGCTGTAGTAGGTGATGGCTCAGCCGCCGTGTTAGCCGCTTCTGCTTCTCCCCGTGCCCAGGCCATGTCGATGATTTCCTGAGCATCCAAGGCTTCTTGCCGAGGCGGGTCACGTGGTTGTTCGCATCGCCGATGGGCGCTGCTAGAGACCGCTAG
Organism: Triticum urartu; assembly: GCF_056163025.1. Taxonomy (NCBI): domain Eukaryota; kingdom Viridiplantae; phylum Streptophyta; class Magnoliopsida; order Poales; family Poaceae; genus Triticum; species Triticum urartu. The sequence goes on from NC_141879.1 coordinate 262,800,038, forward strand.
CGACTCAGCATGGCGGCTCCTGCTGCAGCTTGGATGTGGGTAGAGTGGAGTCGCTGCTGACTGTAGGAGTAGTTTGCTTGTTGAGAAACCGTAGTCTTCAACATCTCGATGGCATTTAGGGCCTCGATCTCATTGGGGGTATTCCCTGTGATCACAAGCGTGGCGAGGTTGGTAGCTGCTGCCAACAAGTTACCAACGGGATTAGAAAAGTGACCGGTTGGCGTCACAAAATGGTCTGGAGTCGTCCGAACAGGCGGCGGGCGCTGGGTCTGCTCGAGCCGGCGCTGCTGAGCCGGCTGACGAGGCTGAGACGGGGGTGGCCGCCCATCCCTATCCTGGGGTACAACCCGGTTCGACTGGGGTATAACCGGAGCCCCTGGGGTGCTTGTCCCATCCCTTAGTGCATGTGTATTGAACAGCCACATGGGCTCTAGATTAGGGGGCAAACAGCTAACGTGCCTCCTCTGATGAACCACATCTGAAGCATTCTGTCATAGACCCATGCGCCACGCCTCTATCCTTAGGCCCTCCGCCTCATTATGAATCTAGGCTCATAACTTCAGCATGAGAGCGCCCTCAGCGTTGATATCTTCCCGAGCTTTAGCCATTTGATCACGAAGTTTAGCTATCTCCGTATTGAGCTCCTCCTGGTTCTCCGCTGTTACCAATGACTCTAGGAGCATTGTCAACGAGGCGACTAGCTCCGAAAGAACTTGAGCCAGCGGCTTGACCGGGCCAGCCGTGTTTGAATCTGTTGCCGAAGTACCAGTTCCGCCCATGGCGCCTGTTGCAGTAGAATCAAGAGCCTACGCAGTGCCTGCCATATAGATGGTGGTCCGACGGAGCGGCTCGTGGTCAACTGGGGCCGGCTAATCATCGGAGTAGCCTCCAAGCCTTCCATCATACAGTCATAGGATCGACTCAGTGTCCACGACCGATGACTCGCTGTCGGAGTAGACCAGGGCGTCCCCACCAGACGTGGAGTTGTCTGCGAGATTGACTCCTTGGGTAAACCCGACGAAGACATGGTTCTGGACGACTTGAGCCCGAGCGGGTTGCGTGCGCTGAGTCGGCTCGACGATGTCGGTGCAGATGTCCGGCTCGGGTCTTGATTCACCGATTTTGCTAATGAAGACATGGATCTTGCCGAAGGGGACCTGGTACCCGTACTTGATTGAGTCAGCCTCGGGGCCCCAGTCTAAATCATCATGTAGAGTTTTCCGCGACGACTCTTGTTCATGCGGCCGATCGCATATCCCTCGATCCCTGGGAGAGCTCCCTCCAAGAACTCAACACCAGCGAGCGATAGCCCCACGCTGGGCACCAACTTCCGTGGTTTTGTCACGGCAAATGTCCTCATGAAAGGACTTAGTCGTGAGGCCATCGCAGCTAGGCAGTAGCTTGAATAGGGTTGATCGGAATTGGGAGACAAGGGTTTACCCAAGTTCGGCCCCTCATGGTGGAGGTAATAGCCTACTTCCTGCTTGATTGGTTATTGCCTGGGACCTCGAGTACAAGGGTGCAACTTGGTTATCCTAGTACTTGAGAGCTTGTAACTTAATCTTTTCTGCCTCGGGGGCTCCCCTTTATACAGGTCGAGGCCCCGAGGTCACAATAGAATCTGGGTTGAATTACAATCTGTGCCTTATTCTACTTGTCCTCCAAGTAGTCCTTCGTTACTACTCCCTGTTGAGCCGGCGCATACATTAAGCCGGCTCTTATCTTTATTCTTCTGGGACTTCAATATAAACCCGTATGGATGAAGTAACACACGAACCAACAGGTTCTGGACTGGGTTAATTCTCCTGCCGGGTTAAGATGTTAGGGAAATATACCCAACAAGTCCCGAGTGTTTGAAGGCGACTAATACTTCCCAAAATCTCAGCCATATGACACTCGAGAAGACGTAAACCTATATCAAAACTTCAATCTCTTCTCTCTTTCTCCTCCAAACATCCCAAAACCTTTGAATGATCTCACACCTTGCTCGTTTTTAGTTCGAATCCTCCTACATGAACAATCTACCATCATTCTCTTTTCCACCCATAATTCTCTATTCCACCCAAAGTGCTAAGTCCATGGCTGATACATCTCGAATGTATCTGTAATTTTTGATTGTTCCATGCTATTATATTATCTATTTTGGATGTTTAATGGGCTTTATTATACACTTTTATATTATTTTTGGGACAACCAACTAGCCCAAGGTCCAGTGCAAATTGCAATTTTTTTGCCTATTTCAGTGTTTCGCGGAAAAGGAATATCAAACGAAATCCAAACAGAATGAAACCTTTGGGAGAGTTATTTTCGGAACAAACATGATCCAGGGGACTTGGAGTAGATGTCAAGAAAGAAGCGAGGTGGCCACGAGGCAGGGAGGCGCACCTGCCCCTCTGGGCGCGCCCCCACCCTCGTAGGCCCCTCGTAGCTCCACCGACCTACTTCTTCCTCCTATATATATATCCATATACCCCAAAATATCCAGGGGCACCACAGAACCCTATTTCCACCGCCGCAACCTTCTGTACCCAAGAGATCCCATCTTGGGGCCTTTTCCGGAGCTCCGCCGGAGGGGGAATCGATCACGGAGGGCTTCTACGTCAACACCATTGGCTCTCTGATAATGTGTGAGTATTTTACCATAGACCTTCGGGTCCATAGTTATTAGCTAGATGGCTTCTTCTTTCTCTCTCTTTGGGTCTCAATACAAAGTTCTCATCGATCTTCTTGGAGATCTATTCGATGTAATTCTTTTTGCGGTGTGTTTGTCGAGATTCGATGAATTATGGGTTTATGATCCAGTTTATCTATGAACAATATTTGATTCTTCTCTGAAATCTTTTATGTATAATTGGTTATCTTTGCAAGTCTTTTTGAATTATCAGTTTGGTTTGGCCTACTAGATTGATCTTTCTTGCAGTGGGAGAAGTGCTTAGCTTTGGGTTCAATCTTGCGGTGTCCTTTCCCAGTGACAGCAGGGGCAGCAGGGCACGTATTGTATTGTTGCCATCGAGGATAAAAAGATGGGGTTTATATCATATTGCTTGAGTTTAACCCTCTACATCATGTCATCTTGCCTAATGTGTTACTCTGTTCTTATGAACTTAATACTCTAGATGCATGCTGGATAGCAATCGATGTGTGGAGTAATACTAGTACATGTAGAATCGTTTCAGTCTACTTGTCGCAGACGTGATGCCTATATACATGATCATGCCTAGATATCTATCTATCTATCTATATCTATCTATCTATCTATCTATATCTATCTATACCTATACTAATTACAGACTCCCTAAAAATTCCCACGTTAATTAGATTATACGAGCCGTTCATCTGGTGGGACCAAGTTATTACGGTTTAGATTAACCCGGTAGAAATTCCAACGCTAATACAAGAAAACGAAAAAAATAAGAACCATTAATTTTTTTTGGACCGTGTTTCTACCGTCCAGATCTAACCTACAATGGATATCTAATCTACAATCGATCAGGACTTGCAAACGTACAGTTGATGGACTAAGTTTCCCGGTAGCAATAAAATCCCAACTCTCTTTAAAAAACAAATCCCAACTACATTGGGCATACATGCGTTATCTTCATGGCAGCCTGGCAGGCTTCTCCTTTTCCTGACGTTTTGTCATCTCCCTCTCTTCGCTACTGGCACCAAGTTAGATTAGGCAGCAGATCAAATCTCCTGATTGGTTTGTATTGCACCAGCGCAAATAAGTTAGCGCAGGCTCGGCCTCAGCCCTCCGGTGCCATCAGCCCCTTCCTTTGCATGTTGTTTTTTTCTGGTAAAGAGAGATTGACAATCATATGAGGACTTGTTGTTTGCTGCCGCCAAGTTCTACCGCTATGATCTTGGGTGGTCTAGGGATGATATTACAGCTGGGCTGCTGCTAGACATGTTGTTTCGTGTACACACAACACCAACGTGGGATTATATGGACAGTCATCGGACACGTCGATTCAGTGCACACCGCCACTGAAGGCTGCTGCAGGTCACCAAAGTTCTACTGCCACGAGCTCCACTTCTCAAAGGATGGTGTTGCCGCTGTAGCCATGAACATTGCGTGTGCACACTGCTCCCTGTGTTCAAGCTGATTGTCTTCTGCTTGCTGCCAATACATGGGGATCTTCTAGCCTCCTGTCCTAGAAACAGAGAGATCTGAATAGAGAGAAGGAAATGATCAGGGGTATCTCAGGACAACAAACTGGATAGATTGCTCAAAGGAGAATTTAATTGGAGCAGAGAAGGTAACACGACCAATTGAAGGAGATCAACACCTTTGTCCTAAATTTGTCAGGGCGCATATAAGTATTATTCCACATTGCAAAGGTAAACCCTAATAATGCATTAGTTGGAAATAAGATAGTTGCGTTGGAGAGATTCATGCTAAGTACTGATCTAGAGATTGGTTGTCTCACCCTCTAATACATGTAAACTGTGTTTAAACAGTTCCTAATCTCAAATTAAACCAATGGCTAAAATAGTCGGGTTCATAGGAAGCTTACTAGTGGTACAATGTTTTTCCAGTTCTGATTTTGAGTTTGCAAACTATGCCCAAAAATTTGATGTTGGCGCTATAGTTTGTAGTAAGAACAAATTGCAGTTTAGCCTATTTTCCTTCAAATTGAAGGAACATTTACATTAAGTTAAAACTTGAAAAGGTGTACATATTTTCTCTAGATATCATGTGTTTTAGCATTTGCTATTTTTGGACAAAAAGTTTATAGCATACGAAGCAAATAGTATGAGGGCATGCTTAAAATTTGGTGTCGATGTGTAAGCAAAAAGTTAGTTTTAAAGTGTTCATCAAAGAACCAGTATGGGGTTGTAGTATATGAAAGGGAGGAGGCAGAGGCCAGGGATGCGCTCCTGAGGTCTACACGTTTTTCCGCGTACAATCTATTCATGCCGTGCTCGACGAGTACTACCAGTAGCCTGAACCTGGGGAGTTAGTAGGGGGCGAGGATGCCTGCAGCTTTTCACGGCAAGGAGCAACCTCCGTCCTGTATCTTCGGAAGCATCATCTGCACTATCAGCGAGAAGCTCCTATATAGTACGTGTTGGGGCAGGCCAACGGTGGCTGGCAGTTCATGGATAATGTGACTACGCCATTGTAAATCTCCTCTATATGTTATCATTTCAATTTCCTCTACTTGGTGCCTGGATGGATTCCTCCCATATCCAGGCTTACTGTACAAGTTACAACTCCATTTAGGTACTATACGACTCCGGTGGATTTTGTTAGTTCTCTTTGCACATGTTTTATTTTTGTAATAATGTATCATCTGGAGATCTATTAACATGTATATTCAGAAATGCCCACCACCGGAAATTGTGGTCCTGATTCAAGTGTATTAGCAAAAGACCAAAGTTCATATATCATGTAGTCCTTGAACTGTTCCTTCATCTTTCTATGTACTAATTATACTTTTTGACATAAATGTCAGGAAGTTATAAGAAACAAGCGCCCACATGTACATCTTTATCATTTGAGGTAAACCCACATGCACAACTAGATCATGTATATGGAAAACTAAACATACGTATGGTTCATTTCATTGAAGACGGCCCACCAACATCAGTGGATACAGAAGAATACGAGGAGTTAGGTGCGAATCGTGCGTCCGACAAATTCCATTCGCGAGTGCGTAAAACTGATTCCATTGTGCATTTAGACCACTTACTGGATGACATAAAATATGCATGCAGGAATGCGTAAAACTGATTCCTTTGTGCATTTAGAAGACTTACCGGATGAGATTTTGATATTCAAGTTTCTGAGGTGACTAGAGGATAATGAACCAGGAACATATACATGATGGATGTACGGTTGGTAGCCTTGCCACATTTTTTAGGCAAGTTGACACATGATTTTTTTAGATAAAACTGTTAAGCAAGAGGGCATGAATATTCTTCTATTCCGTGTACAAATTAGTTTCTTTAACCACTGATGTTCACAATAATCTATCTTAGTTGCATTTCCCATATCTAAGAAATACAAATTTGAACTAATATTTCCTGGTAGTGAATCGTGATTCTATGATGAGTCAGAGTAGAAATATTTCTAAATGTGGCGGATCGCTATTGCTTTCAAGAACTATATTAGTATTATTTGTAGCTAATATTTGTAAGAGTGTCCTCGCAAAAAAAATTGTAAGAGTATCCCAATTCCGTGTAATATTCAAAAAGTTATTCTCATAAAAGATATTTACTTTTTAGTCATGAATATTTTCCCGCACCAAAGATTAGCATACATATGGAGTAAGCCTTACACACATCAAGTTAAAAATTAACTAACTGTTATATCTCGACCAATGTAAAATTAACTATAATAGCAAAGCTGGTCAGTCTAAACATAGGAGATCTTCACGATCTTGAATGGGGGGTTCAAACTGCTTCCTCCATTCCATAATGTAGCGCATTTTTTTTCAACAGTCAAATTTAACAAACTTTGACTAAGTTTATTGAGAAAATCATGCCATTCTACAATACCAAACATATAAAGTGTGAAAACATATTTAATGATTTATCTAATGATATGGATTTGGTATTCTTAATGTACATATTTTCCTTTGTAAACTTGGTGAAAGTTTAATAATATTTTCCTTTTAGACAGAATCCACATGCACTACATTGTGGAATTGGGGGAGTATGTTTTGTAACATCCATTAAAGTTGAGTATCATGCCCTCGCATGTTCAAAATTGTTTCTGGTATATGTTTGTCTTATAAGTTTTGTAGGTACACTCTTTCTGTAGTCCTTTCGATAAAATTGATAAGGGATAATTATCCAATCAGTATCACAACTTACTCGATATCGGTCGACCTGTTTTTTCAAACTTATATGGCATCAACTTTTGACAACTACTTTACCGTGACAACTTACAAAATAAGTTGAACAAAACAATATTAACTAACTAGCCCGTGCAACTGCACAGCTTGACGACTAGTTCTAATAATTATGCACTTTCCTATCAATTGCTTAACAGTAATTTGTTCACCCACTATAATACCTATGCTATCTTGAGAGAAGCCACTAGTGAAACCTATGGCCCCCGGGTCTATCTTTTATCATATAAGTTTCCAATCTACTTTAGTTTGCAATCGTTACTTTCAATCTATATCATAAAAATACCAAAAATATTTATCTTATTATCTCTATCAGATCTCACTCTCGTAAGTGACCGTGAAGGGATTGACAACCCCTTTATCGTGTTGGTTGCGAGGTTCTTATTTGTTTGTGCAGGTACGAGGGACTTGCGTGTAGTCTCCTACTGGATTGATACATTGGTTCTCAAAAACTGAGGGAAATACTGACGCTACTTTGCTGCATCACCCTTTCCTCTTCAAGGGAAAACCAACGCAGTGCTCAAGAGGTAGCAAGAAGGATTTCTGGCGCCGTTGTCGGGGAGGTTGCAGCAAGTCAAGTCAAGATTTGTTCTCCCGTCAACAAGCCATTTCTGGCGCCGTTGCCGGGGAGATCTACGCACAAGTCAAGACATACCAAGTACCCATCACAAACTCTTATCCCTCGCATTACATTATTTGCTATTTGCCTCTTGTTTTCCTCTCCCCCACTTCACCCTTGCCATTTTATTCGCCCTCTTTTTCCGTTCGCCTTTTTGTGCTTGCTTCTTGCTGCCACCATGTCTGAAATTGGGGAGGTTATCGTTGATAAGGATACTGGTAATAACATGGAAAACTTTGATGCTTTTGTTGATCCTCCTGAAGAACCTACTATTTTACACACTAAAAATTTTCGGATTGGTAGTGGTAATATTATTGAAAAAGGATTTATTCGAGATTTCTTTACTTGTGTCGGTGCTTTACCTACTATGGAAGGGTCTATTCTCCATAGAACTAGTAGTTTTGCGGATGCTATATCTTTGCTCATAGTTGAACTTGAAAGGCAATTTATTCATATGCACCCTTGCATCCAAAGGATTTTTCTAGAATTATTCTAATATTGAGCACTCTTCTGTTAAGCGAGTAACTACTATCTTTTTTGCTCATTTGTTCAGATTTATAATGAAAGAAGCCAATGAAATTTTTGCGCATTATAGGGTGTACGCCGGCCGTCCTCCCATAGAAGCAATCTTTTTATTATCTAGAAGACATAATGCGCTTACGATCCTTAGATCATGTTGCTTTTAACGAAAAACCTAGAAAGAAGGTTCCTACCGATGTTCTTATTGACAGTATTTCTAAACTTAATGATAATTTTGCCATACAAAATAATGGGTTGGGTTTTTCGCTTCAACAAAGGCTCATGACTTTTTGCCAAACGAATGCTTATAATGATGAATTGGTTGTGCAATATGAGGGGCCAAAGGAGGAACCAATACCTCCCGGGCTTGATCTTGGGGACTTTTGTCCCATTAAATTTAGCCCTTTTGATTACTTTTGCCTGCCGCGAAGAAAGCTAGATGCTGAACGTAGGGAGTATGAGATGAGTTTTCGCGATCTACCTTATCACTATCATGGCAATACCTAGATCTATTCTTGTTTTTATGCCTAGCTAGGGGCGTTAAATGATAGCGCTTGTTGGGAGGCAACCCAATTTTATTTTTGTTTCTTGATTTTTGGTTCTGTTTAGTAATAAATAATTCATCTAGCCTCTGTTTAGATGTGGTTTTATGCTTTTAATTAGTGTTTGTGCCAAGTAGAACCTTTGGGAAGACTTGGGGGAAGTTTTTGTAATCTTGCTGTAAAAAACAGAAACTTTAGCGCTCACGAGATTTGCTGCCATTTTTTACTAGAGAGTAAGATTAGGTTGATTCTTTTTGAAGATGATTAATAGACAAATTCCTCACGTCCGCCAATTTTTTCAGAATTTTGGGGTTACAGAAGTATACGAAACCTACAGATTACTACAGACTGTTCTGTTTTTGACAGATTCTGTTTTCATATGTTGTTCGCTTATTTTGATGCATCTATGGCTAGTATCGGAGGGTATGAACCATAGAGAATTTGGAATACAGTAGGTTTAACACCAATATAAATAAAGAATGAGTTCATTGCAGTACCTTAAGTGGTGGTTTGTTTTCTTATATTAACGGAGCTCATGAGATTTTCTGTTGAGTTTTGTGTTGTGAAGTTTTCAAGTTTTGGGTAAAGATTTGATGGATTATGGAATAATGAGTGGCAAGAGCCTAAGGTTGGGGACTCCCAAGGCACCCCAAAGTAAAATTCAAGGACAACCAAAAGCCTAAGCTTGGGGATGCCCCGGAAGGCATCCCCTCTTTCGTCTTCTTCCATCGGTAACTTTACTTGAGGCTATATTTTTATTCACCACATGATATGTGTTTTGCTTGGAGCGTCTTGTATGATTCGAGTCTTTGCTTTTTAGTTTACCACAATTATCCTTGCTGTACATACCTTTTGGGAGAGACACACATGAATTGGAATTTATTAGAATACTCTATGTGCTTCACTTATATCTTTTGAGCTAGATAATTTTGCTCTAGTGCTTCACTTATATCTTTTAGAGCACGGTGGTGGTTTTATTTTATAGAAATTATTTATCTCTCATGCTTCACTTATATTATTTTGAGAGTCCCTTAGAACAGCATGGTAATTTGCTTTGGTTATAAAATTAGTCCTAATATGATAGGCATCCAGGATGGGTATAATAAAAACTATCATAGAAAGTGCATTGAATACTATGAGAAGTTTGATACTTGATAATTGTTTTAAGATATAAATATGGTGATATTAGAGTGTGCTAGTTGAGTAGTTGTGAATTTTAGAAATACTTGTGTTGAAGATTGCATGTCCCGTAGCATGCACGTATGGTAACCATTGTGTAACAAATTTGAAACATGAGGTGTTCTTTTACTGTCTTCCTTATGAGTGGCAGTCGGGGACGAGCGATGGTCTTTTCCTACCAATCTATCCCCCTAGGAGCATGCACGTAATGCTTGGTTTTTGATGACTTGTAGATTTTTGGAATAAGTATGTGAGTTCTTTATGACTAATGTTGAGTCCATGGATTATACACACTCTCACCTTTCCATCATGGCTAGCCTTTTCGGTACCGTGCATTGCCCTTTCTCACCTTGAGAGTTGGTGCAAAATTCGCCGGTGCATCCAAACCCCGTGATATGATACGCTCACACATAAACCTCCTTATATCTTCCTCAAAACAGCCACCATACCTACCTATTATGGCATTTCCATAGCCATTCCGAGATATATTGCCATGCAACTTTCCACCGTTTCATTTATGACACGCTTCATCATTGTCATATTGCTTTGGAAGATCATGTAGTTGACATCGTATTTGTGGCAAAGCCACCATGCATAATTTATCATACATGTCACTTTTGATTCATTGCCTTTCCCAGTACACCGTCGGAGGCATTCATATAGAGTCATATTTTGTTCTAGTATCGAGTTGTAATCATTGAGTTGTAAATAAATAGAAGTGTGATGATCATCATTAATAGAGCATTGTCCCAAATAAAAAAAGAGAAAGGCCCCCAAAAAAGGGACAATGCTACTATCCTTTTGTTTCCACACTTGTGCTTCAAAGTAGCACCATGATCTTGATGATAGAGAGTCTCTTGTTTTGTCACTTTCATATACTAGTGGGAATTTTTCATTATAGAACTTGGCTTGTATATTCCAACAATGGGCTTCCTCAAATGCCCTAGGTCTTCGTGAACAAGCAAGTTGGATGCACACCCACTTAGTTTCTTTTGTTGAGGTTTCATACATTTATAGCTCTAGTGCATCCGTTGCATGGCAATCCCTACTCCTTGCATTGACATAAATTGATGGGCATCTCCCTAGCCCGTTGGTTAGCCGCGTCAATGTGAGGATTTCTCCTCTTTTGTCTTCTCCACATAACCCCCATCATCATATTCTATTCCACCCATAGTGATATATCCATGGCTCACGCTAATGTATTGCGGTGAAAGTTGAAAAAAGTTTGAGATTACTAAAGTATGAAACAATTGCTTGGCTTGTCATCGCGGTTGTGCAAGATGAGAGCATTCTTGTGTGACGAAAATGGAGCATGACCAAACTATATGATTTTGTAGGGATGAACTTTCTTTTGCCATGTTATTTTGAGAAGACATGATTGCCTACTTAGTATGCTTGAAGTATTATTATTTTTATGTCAATATTAAACTCTTGTCTTGAATCTCTCGGATCTGAATATTCATGACACAATAAAGAAAATTACATTGAGAATTATGCTAGGTATCATTCCGCATCAAAAATTCTGTTTTTATCATTTACCCACTCGAGGACGAGTAGGAATTAAGCTTGGGGATGCTTGATACGTCTCCAACGTATGTACAATTTTTTATTGTTCCATGATATTATATTATCTGTTTTGGATGTTTAATGGGCTTTATTATACACTTTTATATTATTTTTGGGACTAACCTACTAACCCAAGGACCAGTGCAAATTGTTGTTTTTTGCCTATTTCAGTGTTTCGCAGAAAAAGAATATCAAACGGAATTCAAACGGATTGAAACCTTCGGGAGAGTTATTTTTGGAACAAACGTGATCCAGGGGACTTGGGGTAGACGACAATAAAGTAGCGAGGCGGCCACGAGGTAGGGAAGCGCGCCTACCCCCCTGGGCGTGCCCCCCACCCTCGTGGGCCCCTCGCAGCTCCACCGACCTACTTCTTCCTCCTATATATATCCATATACCCTGAAAACATCCAGGGGCACCACGAAACCCTATTTCCACCACCGCAACCTTCTGTACCCAAGAGATCCCATCTTGGGGCCTTTTCCAGAGCTACGCCGGAGGGGGAATCGATCACGGAGGGCTTCTACATCAACACCATAGCCTCTCCGATGATGTGTCAGTAGTTTACCACAGACCTTCGAGTCCATAGTTATTAGCTAGATGGCTTCTTCTGTCTCTTTGGATCTGAATACAAAGTTATCCTCGATTTTCTTGGAGATCTATTCGATGTAATACTTTTTGCGGTGTGTTTGTCGAGATCCAATGAATTGTGGGTTTATGATCAAGTTTATCTATGAACAATATTTGATTCTTCTTTGAAATCTTTTATGTATGATTGGTTATCTTTGCAAGTCTCTTCGAATTATCAGTTTGGTTTGGCCTCCTTGATTGATCTTTCTTGCAATGGGAGAAGTGCTTAGCTCTGGGTTCGATCTTGCGGTGTCCTTTCCCAATGACAGCAGGGGCAACAAGGCACGTATTGTATTGTTGCCATCGAGGATAAAAAGATGGGGTTTATATCATATTGCTTGAGTTTATCCCTCTACATCATGTTACCTTGCCTAATGCTTTACTCTGTTCTTATGAACTTAATACTCTAGATGCATGCTGGATAGCGGTCGATGTGTGGAGTAATAGTAGTAGATGTAGAATCATTTCGGTCTACTTGTCGCGGACGTGATGCCTATTGTCGATGTCAAAACCGGCGGATCTCGGGTAGGGGGTCCCGAACTGTGCGTCTAAGGCGGATGGTAACAGGAGGCAGGGAACACGATGTTTTACCCAGGTTCAGGCCCTCTTGATGGAGGTAAAACCCTACGTCCTGCTTGATTAATATTGATGATATGGGTAGTACAAGAGTAGATCTACCATGAGATTAGAGAGGCTAAACCCTAGAAGCTAGCCTATGGTATGATTGTATGTTGTCCTACGGACTAAAACCCTCCGGTTTATATAGACACCGGAGGGGGCTAGGGTTACACAAGGTCGGTTACAAAGGAGGAGATATACATATCCGTATTGTCTAGCTTGCCTTCCACGCCAAGTAGAGTCCCATCCGGACACGAGACGAAGTCTTCAATCTTGTATCTTCATAGTCCAACAGTCCGGCCAAAGGATATAGTCCGGCTGTCCGGAGACCCCCTAATCCAGGACTCCCTCAGTAGCCCCCGAACCAGGCTTCAATGACGATGAGTCCGGCACGCAGTATTGTCTTCGGCATTGCAAGGCAAGTTCTTCTCCAATTTCCAAGTGTTTGTAAGCAGTGTCCGGTCCCATAAATGTTCGGACCTCTTGGCTTATATGCCCAATAAGGGCTATCTCCCACGCGTCGAATGAATACGAGGCGCCAGGGCGTTTTTACATTCGCCCCCTATCCAGATAAATAAATTCTCTATTAAAGGGACGGGGATTCTTAGATCCAATCCATACCATCCTCCCCCCAGCGAGAATCCATCAGAGCACGTTTCGGAAAAATCCATTCCAGCATGGCTGACCTCCGCAGCTCCTCCTCCCGCCCCCGTAGCCCTAAGCCCGGTGATTGGGAGAGGTGTTCAGTCCCGCACAGTCGATCAGTCGAACTACAGACTAAGGGATTTCTCCCTCCAGCGTATATGGTGCCCGTTCGAGCCGGGCTTGCCACCTACAATGGCGGGGAGCAAGCGGAGAGCTTTCCCTGTCCCTCCATGGGGGAACGGGTTTGCCTTGTTCCTTATTTACTAAGGGGACTCGGATTTCCAATTCATCCGTTTCTCCGCGGGCTCCTGGAGTTCTACGGCCTCCAATTACACAATCTCACCCCTGCCTCCATTCTACATATCGCCGGCTATGTTGCTCTCTGCGAGTTGTTCCTGGGCTGCGAGGCTCACTTCGAGCTGTGGAAAAGGCTATTTTGCCTCGTCCCTCGCACACAGAGGGAATCACTTTATCAAGTGGGCGGAGCCGAAATATGGCGCATCGCCGATACCGGATACCTGTCTAGTACCCCGAAGAAGCTGTCTGAAGACTGGCCTTCGGAATGGTTTTATATGGAGGACGTTCCCCTTCTAGACCCTATTCGGCGGGGTCTTCCTAAGTTCAACAATGCTCCTCTGAAGAACCGCCGAAGTTGGCGCCCATGGAGCCCCCAGGCGGAAGACAATAGGGAAGTCCTCTATCTGATGAACTGGATCAAAGCACTAGCTCAATCAGGATTGACAATAATCAAAGTTATGTCGATTTGCATAATGCGGGGAGTGCAACCACTTCAATATCGTGGGCACCCCTTGTGGTGTTATAACGGGGCGGATGACGCCACCTGCTGCGGGCGTAAGGGCCCGGACAATGCTGCCGCTCTAGCGAAAATTCTATCCGAACTGCTCAAGGGTGAGGAAGAGGAGTTCACCTGCATCAAGCCATGGGATGGATTCTCCATGTACAATCCTCCAAGCTGGGTAAGTTATATTTCCCTGCTCCCATTTTTCCCGCATTCTTTGTCGTAAGCACTCACCTTGCCACTTTGCGGCAAGAACTGCGAAAATCCATAAAGGAGGTCAGCATCCCTTCTCCACAACCAGAGGACCCTGACCGGGCCCTCGACTTCGGACTTGAAGAAGATTCGGTTATCTTCGTGGAGCTGATAGACCGGCAGTTCTATCAGTTAAGCTGCGACGATGCCATGGTGGCCATTACGGCTGACTATCCCGGACTGCTTCCAGCATTGCAAGTAAGAAAAACCAAAAAATCCTAACTCCAAAAACTAGGATTCCCTTTTAAACGCTTCACCTACCATATACACATGGCATTTTTTACAGGGAAGGCATTCGGGACGCCCTGCCGAACCCACAGCAACTCGCCAACCAGAGGCGCCGAGGCCGGGTAGGCCAAAAAGGAAGGCGGTCAGGACGGAGACGCCGGCGCAAAGGTATAAAAACCCCGCTCCTTGGTTGTCGTCTTTCTCAAAATGTAATGACACCCGTGTTTCTTTAATAGAAAAAACACTCGCCGAAATATGTCCGGCGATGTTGCCGATCACGCCTCCACCAGTCGGGTGCCAGGACCGGACATTGAGGCAAAAGCCGATATGGGGCAGGTGCCGGATAATCCCCCTACAGAGGATGCGGATAGATTATCTGCTACTAACTCAGAAGTGGAAAGCGCCATGAATCATAGGCGCCGCCGGGCCGTACTCCGTGACGCTTGTTTCTCACCAGAGGCATTTGATGCCTTCAATTCTGGAGAGGCATACCTCCGTGCCGCTCAAGATGGTCTAGCCAGAGCCATGGATCGGTATGTAAAGGATGTACGGGTGAGTGAATCTGGTGATTTATATGTATCAGTAGCCCCTGAGACTTGAAACAGTTAGCAGGACTGATTTAAGGATCATTTTTGTTGTGCAGGTTCTTACAGAGAAGAATACTAGGCTGTCCCAGGAGCTGGAGGAATGCAAGACCCAACTACGGGCCGCTGTTGCCGCATTGCAGGAACAGAAAAAGCCTCCCGTTGGTAACATTTACTTTAAAGAATGATGGTTACCATATAGTGTGCGGCGTGGCTGCAGATCTAACAACCGATGTTGCTGATGAATCCGGAGAGAATCCGAAGGTCCAGCATGTTATGCGACAGCTAGAGGCTGGCAAACACGTGCTGACTGAAGTTAGGCGGGAGAAAAACAATCTCCAAGATTCCAATATTAAGCTGAGCGTGGAACTAAAAGACGTTCGTGGCCAGCTTGCAGACTCCGAGAAGGAGAATAAGCGGCTTCGGCGCGGCATTTTCAATAAGTGCTTGAACGAATCCCTTTAAAGGAGTTCGGCGAAGAAGTGGACTAACAGCATTATGTCTGTAGTTATGCTGACGGGTCATCCCGCGGAGGAAATTCCCGGGTCCGCGGGTGATCTTCTGTTCGAGCTGTCACATATGGACGAACAAGTTCGGCAGGTGATGCAGGGTGTTGCCCAGGCCTTGTGGCCGTCTGTATCCCTGCCAGAGGGCGTTGCCGAGCTTGCGGAGAAGCTCAAGGGAGCACGGCGGCGCTTCCGGTTATGGAAGATATCAGCCTGCCGGCAGGGTGCCAGAGAAGAGATCCAAATCACATGGCCGAAGTCGGACGTATGGGGCCCGACAGAAAAGAGATCCCCGTTAGCTTAGTTTATGGGCAGGTAGAATTAGCCGCAAAGTATTCTCAACAGGATTGTAAGCAAGACCGCCTATTGGATGGTATAGAAGAGGAATTTAGTCAGTCTGCAAGACTATGTAATTAAAGTGACATGTATAATGCCTTCTAGCCAGATTGTAGATCATTTGTCGTTGCGGACCTTTTCGCTTCAACCTCCGGGCCCAATAGTCCGGAGTGTATCCGAATACCCGCTCAGTTATATAAAAACCAGGGTATGCGTGGAGACCAGGCGTAGGGGTCATTAGTGCTTTATCAGACAAGTGCCCAACTAGTTGTGTTATATTACATGGGTAGTAAGAAACATCTTCCAGGGAGAATAGTTCCATTAAGGGTTCCTTTCCCTGGGTAAGCATGCCCTAAAGTGCATGTCCGGACTGCGATAGGAAACGCAGGAAAAACATCTGGGGGCAGATATGGACAATATATAAAAATCATCTTTTGTTCACCGACCGAATATTCCCTTAAGAACGCTAGCTTTCGGCTTCACCCAGTCTGAGGTACACATCTGGTTGACCCGGTAGTAACAATCGCAGAGGTGCTCCCCTTATGCCCTAGCCGAATTAACGGGAACGTAGGGCATAAATACAAGAGCCAGGCAACCCGGCTTGGCCAAAACTTAAGTCATATCGATGCATATAATGGTGAAAAAAGGTACATGCGGAAGTATAACACATGTGTGGGACATGAGGCCCAGATAAATAATTTAAACTTCTCTGAAAGAAGCCCCCAGGTATGAAGAGTGCGGCTAGCACATCTGTAATGTGCAGGCGAGGCACAAGGTGACTGTCGTTGTCAAAACCGGCGGATCTCAGGTAGGGGGTCCCGAACTGTGCGTCTAGGCCGGATGGTAACAGGAGGCAAGGGACACGAAGTTTTTCCCAGGTTCAGGCCCTCTCGATGGAGGTAAAACCCTACGTCCTGCTTGATTAATATTGATGATATGGGTAGTACAAGAGTAGATCTACCACGAGATCAGAGAGGCTAAACCCTAGAAGCTAGACTATGGTATGATTGTTGATGTGTATGTTGTCCTACGGACTAAAACCGTCCAGTTTATATAGACACCAGATAGGGTTAGGGTTACATCGAGTCAGTTACAATGGTAGGAGATCTGAATATCCGTATTGCCAAGCTTGCCTTCCACGCCAAGGAAAGTCCCTTCCGGACACGGGACGAAGTCTTCAATCTTGTATCTTCATAGTCCAGGAGTCCGGCTGAAGGTATAGTTCAGCTATCCGAACACCCCCTAATCCAGGACTCCCTCAGTAGCCCCCGAACCAGGCTTCAATGACGACGAGTCCGGCGCGCAAAGTCTTCGGCATTGCAAGGCGGGTTCCTCCTCCAAGTACTTCATAGAAGATTTTGAACACAAAGATAGTGTCCGGCTCTGTAAAATAAGTTTCCACATTTTGCCATAGAGAGAATAATATTTACACAAATCTAATCTGCCGACGTATTCCATAGTGTGACATCACACCACGGCCAAGCTTTTATTTGAACCATTTTACTGTCCCATCTTAGCGCGTTACGCGAGGCGGTTTCCTTGGCACGTCTTGTTAAAGTAGAGATCGTGTCCCCTTATTCCGAGATTCTCATCAATACGGGCGTGGGTAACCCAACCGCTTCTAGGACTCCTAGATCATAGGCAAGTCCAAACGAACACGGGGAGGACGCTCGATATCCACCCTATTTATAAAGGGACGAGGCTTTTTATTTTTCCCTCCCGTGCTCAATCGAATCCTTCCCCCACCTCAAGCTCAAACGCCCAAAGTTCAGGTCAGGTGCTCCGAACCTTCAGTCATGTCTGGATCTAGCCTTCAAGGCCGATGGGTGCCTTCTTCCGTCACGGAAGAAGACGTCAAAAAGTTGAGGGAGGCCAGATATCTGACCGCCGAGATTCTGCATCGGCTGCCTCCCCGGGGGCAGGCCGGCCCTTCCCCCGAACCCAACGAGAGCGTCGTGTTCGTCTCCCACTTCCTCCGAGGTCTAGGCCTTGCATTGGATCCTTTTGTCCGGGGCTTGATGTTTTACTACGGGCTAAATTTCCATGATCTAGCTCCGGACTCCTTTCTTCATATCACGCCATTTATTGTTGTGTGCGAGGCCTTCCTCCAGGTTACCCCTCACTTTGGCCTATGGCTCGAGACTTTTGAAGTAAAACCGAAGATGATCGAGGGGCAACATGTGGAGTGTGGAGGTGCCTCAATACGCAAGATGACGGGAGCTGCATGGCCCAAAGGTTCCATTCTAGAGGTGTCTGAATTGTGGCAACAGGAGTGGTTCTACATCACGGCTCCGAGAAGTGCCAAGTGGGTGGCCGCCCCTGTCTTCCACCCGGGCCCTCCACCACAACTGATGTCATGGATTAGCAGAGGATTGAGCTGGGGTCCGGCCAAGGACGTGCCTATAATGCAGAGCCACATTCAAGATCTCTTTAATGGAGATTTCAGTTTGGTTGCGGTAGCACAAGTTATGCTGGTTCGCCAAGCCCAGCCTTGCAAACGCCGGCCTCTTCGCTTGTGGGAGTTTAATCCCGAGGGACCGCGCGCCATTCAAAATTTCCTCGGCCTGACGCTCGAGGAGATGTACAAGTCGTTCTTCGGACCTCAAGTGGAGTGTCCGGAAATCACCGAGGACGCGGGCCTGAGTAGCAACCGCGCCGCCGAACAGGTAAGGCATCTTACGGCCGAACGTACTATCTCTCCTTTGTTATGAAGCTATTTCTGAGAGTTCGCTTCTTGACCAGGACTGGCTAACAAAGGTGAAGTTGATTCGGTGTTCGGCCCCCCTCCCTGAGGGTTTGGAAAATCCGGTATTGGAGAAGATGCTCCAGACCGCACCCTGCCCGGAGCCTCTAAAGGAAAATACTATGGATGGTAATGCGGGCAGACGCGGGCCCTCAACGCTGCCCATTCTAGCCGAGGGAGCGAGTGTCTCCATGAAGGAAGACGACCAGAAGAGGAAAAGAACTGTGCCCGGGGATTCGGAAGCCGAAACTTCCAAACGAGGGAAGAAGTCTCCCACAGAGGGTCCTACCTCGGGGGGCGCCGTTGCCGCACAAAGTCCGCGAGGGGATCAATTCTCCCACGAGTCGTAAGTGACCCAAAATACCTTAATAGTACAGATATGTCATCTTTTCTTCTGAGAAGATAACCGCTGCATGTATCTTTGCAGTTTGGGCCTTAGCCCCTCTCAAATGAGCTCGTCTTCGGGGGATCTTCTTCCAGAGATGATGGAGAGCGAAATGCCCCCTCCGGACTCCTCCGCTCCGGAAGCGGGTGACCCTGAAGTGCCGTCGCGGAGGGCCTCTCCGAGTCCGGCGAGGCCAGAAGATAATCCTGTCGACCCCCGAAGTTCCCAGTGTCCGGCTCCCGAAGAGAGCAGACAAACGAGTTCGGCACCGTCTAGTGTGAAGTCGGATGTTCTGAGGGAGTTGGTGGGGCGAGCGGCCATCTCAGATGAACACCGTGTGCTGATGAATACGGTGATGGAGAGAATCTCGTCCGCCGAAAGCGGATTGCATAAAGCATTTATGAGTCTACTGATAGGGTTTGAGGTACATAAAATAATGTATGATAGTCCTGCACATACTAGGTGTGCCCTGTGTAGATAGTAGCCCCTAAGACTCTGGTTGTCGTCGGAAACGACGACAAACAGAGGATCATATTCCCAGGTAATAACCATACTGCCTCGATGTGCAGGTGATGAAGCTCCGGTAGCTAGCCGGACTAGCGACTTTGCCCATTTAGAACGGCGGTTGGATGCGGCAGACGCCGACATCGAGCTTGTTAACAAGAGGCTTGACGAGGCACAGGGTAAGTGTCATTATCTGGTGAACGTCACATAGGAAGAGTAGCATGATGCCAGTATCTTTAATATGTTGTGACTGCAGATGGGGCTGCCAATGTTGAAGCCTTGCGGGCAGAACTTGCCCGAGCCAAGGAACAAGCGAGGTTGGGTAATGCGCCTGCTTTAAAGGCGGCCGAAGAGTTGCAAGCCGAGAAGGCCGCACATGGCGAGAGCTGAGACAAGATGGCCAAGATGGCCATAGAATTAAAAGCCGCCGCCGACCATTGCCGGGTTCTTGAAAAGGAAACCAGGTGAAGGCATCGGACCTTGAGAAGGCTGCTGTGACAAGAAAGGACCTCCGCTCTGCTATGAGGGCAAAGAAGGAGGAGCTGCGGGAAGCCGAGGATATTGTAGCTGGGAAATCCTTTATGTTGTGGAGGAAGTTCGGAGATCCACGGTATGCCCCCTGGATCGGCTGTGGAGCTCGGAGGATGTGTATATGGATTTGGCGGCGAGCGCTACCGATGCGGCCAAGTACTTCCAGGGTCAGACGGACCGTGGAGTGGACCAGCTGTTTTGGAAACAATTCCATACTCCCGGACGTCCACTTTCATTGACTAACCAATTAGCCGAATGGGCCGAACTAAATAATTTGTCCGGACTCTCCATGAGGTCTGTTGTGTATCAGTTATGGCCGGAAGGGTCAAAACCGAACAGCTATTTCAGCTTGGTGCAGCAGTTACTCGATGTCATGCCGCGCATTGATGCGATGAAGAGGTCGGCGTGCATAGAGGGCGCACGGATGGCCTTTGCCCGTGTCAAGGCATACTGCGCGGAGATGGATGCTACCAATGTTGCAGCGCGGGATTCGGCCATAGGTCGAAAGGCTGCTGAGCACTACTTTGAAGAAGTTATTGAGGGTGCCCGTTTGGTAGAGACCCAGTGCTCAAAAAATATTATGTTTGAGTGATATGTAATCTCATTGTAAGCGAAATGCTTTTATAGAGTTTTATAAGGCTATTTTTATACTTTTGCCTGAAAGTAATATGATGCCTCCTGGGCGGCCGTTTTTGTATATGTGTGTATAACCTGAAAGATTGCAGTCGTCGACTTCAACCCCCACGCATATAATGCGGAGGTGCTAGCAAAAACGCACGTTCATACTTAACCCAACGTCTTGGTCCTATTAAGGAGGTGATAGCGGAGCGAGCGAGGCAACCGGACTATAATGCTTTAACACTTTCACTTAGCCATAGGAGTTTGACAGTGGGGCTACTAGATAGCCCCTGGTGGCTCCGCACTCTCCCGATCTTGGGGTGCGTATATGCCTGGCCGGAAAATGGCCCTTCGTTAAGGCGGAGGAATTCTAACATTCCCACAGGTCATCGAGTGGTTGACCAGTCTCACGCTATATCATGACAGTCAGTTTTCGGCTTTCTCTACTTAGGTGCTCGTCCAGATGAACCAGGGCACAATCGCAGTAGTTCTCCTAGTGCTACCTTAGCCGGTAAAGCGGAATGTAAGGCACCAAAACACAGGAGCCGGGCAAACCCAACATTTGACCAAAGACAATGATTCGGAGCTGATGCATATAGGGCCAAACTCGTGACGCCGAACACTCCCTAAGGTATTCGGTCTTTGTGGTATAAACCGGGCCTGAATAATGGCCTTTGTAAGAAGCCCCTTGTGTCCAGGTACGTGCATTGTTCTGGCATGGCCACATGCCAAGACGTCAGCATCCTTCACAACGGTGGATATGTATCAACAAGAGACAGTAAAAAATGTTTACGCAGGGTCTTAATCTAAAAAGAATCCTTTGAGCGGGTCCCTGCTGCACGGCTGCGCCTGTGTCTCCGTTGTGCCGTATCTTGGACGGGTGTAGCACGATGATCGTCTATAAAAGAGAGGAAGTTAAGTGAAAGAGTTGTTGTGCAAAAAGATAGTTTTTAAAGAAACCATGTATAATTGAAGATGATAAGAAATTGCCACTTGTTTGTGCGTGTTGAGCCCCTTGTATTGACGAATAGGGGTGTGATCACTTATTCGGTGTAAATAGCGGCGCCGGACTCGATCGCTGGTCCGGACGTCTTTAATGTTCGGCTGCCAAGGCAGCCTCACTCTCTTCGGCGCGCAGAGAGCGCTTGATGTCTCCGTGCACTATAATGATGCCACGTGGACCGGGCATCTTGAGTGTGAGGGAGGCGTAGTGTGGTATTGCATTAAAGCGACCGAAAGCTTCGCGTCCTAGCAGTGCTTGATAGCCACTTCGAAACAGAGCGATGTGGAAAGTTAAATGCTCGCGGCAGAAGTTATCGGGGGAGCCGAATATAACTTGTAGTAGGAGGGAGCCCGTACAACGAGCCCCTGGGCCTGGCGTTACTCCTTTAAAGGTAGTATTGCTATGGCGAATTTGTGTTGGGTCTAACCCCATCCCGCTGATTGTATCCTGGTATATTAGGTTTAGGATGCTACCGTCGTCCATCAAGACTCGTGTGAAGTGATATCCGCCGATTACTGGGTCTAATACCAAGGCAGCCCATCCTGCGTGCCGGATACTTGCTGAGTAATCACGATGGTCGAAAGTGATCAGTTGAGACGACCATTGGCAGGACTTCGAGGTGACAGGCACTTGGGTATATTTTCCTGGGGGTGCCGTATTGTTTTTTCCCTTGATCATGTGTAGTACGTTTACTGTTTTGACTTCTGGTGGGAATTTCTTTTGTTCCCCCGTGTCTTGCTTGGCGGGCTCGTCCTCGTCTTCACTTGGTGTGTCCTCCCTCTTGTGTACGGCGTTGAGCTTGCCGGACTGCTTGAAGACCCAACATTCTCTGTGGGTATGATTAGCAGGTTTACCCGGGGTACTGTGGATCTGACATACTTGGTCCAGAATTTTGTTGAGGCTGGACAGTTCATCCCTGGTGCCTTTAGTGGGCGGCTATTGACCTGGTCGAGAGCTTTTGAATCCGGCATTTACCGCCATGCCCTTCGTGTTGTCTTCTTTATTCCGGCGTTTGTTATTGCTATTGCGCCGTGATTTCCCGTTTCCATCTCTAACTTCCGATGTGCTGGGGTCGCTGGTGCTGCATCTACCTAGCCAGCTGTCCTCACCCGCGCAAAAGCGGGTCATGAGGTTTGTTAATGCGGCCATCGTTCTCGGCTTATTTTGGCCGAGGTGTCTGGCGAGCCATTCGTCACGGACGCTATGCTTGAAAGCCGCTAAGGCTTCAGCGTCCGAACAGTCGACAATCTGGTTCTTTTTAGTAAGAAACCTATTCCAAAGCTTTCGGGCTGACTCTCCGGGCTGCTGAGTTATGTGACTCAGATCATCCGCATCCGGAGGTCGGACATAAGTCCCTTGAAAATTTGCCCGAAAGGCGTCTTCGAGCTCTTCCCAACTTCCAATGGAGCTTTCGGGGAGGCCTTTGAGCCAGTGACGAGCTGGCCCTTTGAGCTTGAGGGATAAATATTTGATGGCGTGGAGATCATCTCCTCGAGCCATATGGATATGAAGGATATAGTCCTCAATCCAAACCCCGGGGTCTGTTGTTCCGTCGTATGCCTCTATGTTTACGAGTTTGAATCCCTCTGGAAATTCATGGTCCAGCACCTCGTCAGTGAAACATAGAGGGTGTGCGGCACCCCTGTAGCTGGGTGTACCGCATTGTTCGGATATTTGTTGTGTTGCATTGTATGCTGGGGGGGGGCACTTGTGTGGTCCATAGATGGATCTTGTTGCGCCGTCCTTTGGGTGCGAACCCTCGCCTGGGTCGCGTGTTGTATTGTGAGCGGCGTTGTATGCCGCTCTGTGTTGGTAGAGGGGTCGTCTATCCAACCAGGTGGCTGCTTTCATATTTGGTTGTGGGAGGTCTGTGGCCTCCTCATCGAATTCGGGTAGCAGCTTCCGCTTTGGGTAGCTCTTGGAGGGGCGATTGTCGCCGTACCTTGCTGTAGTGTTGAGCATTTTGCTCCATCTGAATTGGAGTGTGTCTTGCGCGGCCTTGAGCCTTCGCTTCTGCTTTTTGAGGCTCCTCGCGGTGGCAACAAGCCTTTTACGGGCATTCTGCTACTCCGGGTGCCTGTCTGGCGTTATGTCGTCCGGACCATTATCCTTGATAGGGTTTATTTGTTCGGTTTGATTATCCGGATTGCCGTTGTCCGGCAGTGGTTCGCCCTGCTACAGCGCTGGGTCTGTGTGATCGATATTTCTGTCGAGGCGGGATTTGGCGCGGCGTTTGCATCGCCGCTTTGACTGCTTTTCGAGGGAACAATCCTTCGGTGCGTCCTTCCACTCTTCATCGTCATCTTTTGGTGCGTCCACCATGTATACGTCGTATGACGAGGTGGCGTTCCAGGGCTTAATAGGCGCTGGTTCTTCATCGTCTCCTTCATCGGCGTCCATACCGTCAATGTCGTCGGAGTCGAAGTCGAGCATGTCGGTTAAGTCGTCGACAGTGGCTATGAAGTGGGTGGTTGGTGGGTTTTGAATTTCCTCATCGTCCGTACCCCAACCTTGCTGACCGTAGTCCGGTCAGGGCTCTCCTGATAAAGAGAGAGACTTCAGTGACTTCAGGATATTGCCGAAAGGCGAGTGCTGAAAGATGTCTGCGGCAGTGAACTCCATGATCGGCGCCCAATCGGATTCGACTGGCAGGGGCGCGGAGGGTTAGGAGTCCGGAGAGGAGTCCGGCTCCTTGGAGTCACGAGCCTCGCAGAGTACGGGGCTGGTGTTCGGCTCAATCGCCGTCTGGATCGCAGCCCCCGAGGTGGCGTCCAACCGCCCATCCTCGATCGGCGCGGTCGGCTCCGAACTAAGGGTCGGAGCCGATGCGGGTGCGGCCTCCAGGGCACTGTTCGGCGGCAGAGCTAGATCATGCCCGTCGTGACAGTGCGGCGCGCTCGGCAGTGGTTTGAATCCGTCGAAGATCAAGTCCCCGCGGATGTCAGCCGTGTAGTTTAAACTTCCAAATCTGACCTGACGGCTAGGGGCGTAGCTTTCGATCTACTCTAGATGGCCAAGTGAATTGGCCCGCAGTGCGAAGCCGCCAAAGACGAAGATCTGTCCGGGGAGGAAGGTCTCACCCTGGACTGCGTCGCCATTGATGATCGTAGGAGCCATCGGGCCTGACAGCGACGACACAGAGGAACTCTCAATGAAAGCACCAATGTCGGCGTCAAAACCGGCGGATCTCGGGTAGGGGGTCCCGAACTGTGCGTCTAAGCCGGATGGTAACAGGAGGCAAGGGACACGAAGTTTTACCCAGGTTCAGGCCCTCTCGGTGGAGGTAAAACCCTACGTCCTGCTTGATTAATATTGATGATATGGGTAGTACAATAGTAGATCTACCACGAGATCAGAGAGGCTAAACCCTAGAAGCTAGCCTATGGTATGATTGTTGATGTGTATGTTGTCCTACGGACTAAAACCCTCCGGTTTATATAGACACCGGATAGGGTTAGGGTTACATAGAGTCGGTTACAATGGTAGGAGATCTGAATATCCATATCGCCAAGCTTGCCTTCCACGACAAGAAAAGTCCCTTCCGGACACGGGACGAAGTCTTCAATCTTGTATCTTCATAGTCCAGGAGTCCGGCTGAAGGTATAGTTCGGCTATCCGAACACCCCCTAATCCAGGACTCCCTCAGTGACCCTTGAAGGCCTAGAGAAATAATAAAAGAAATAAAGAAAGAAAAACAAGATAGATAATGCATATGCGAAAATGGACAAAGGGAGGGGACTAACTTAGAGTTCGGTGCTAGGCGTAGAATCTTTGGAGCCAGGTCGCGTTCCATGGGTTCGGCTCGAGTCGACTAGTCGATGCATCCCGCAGTCGATACGCTCCACCGGTCAGAACTTGGTCAATAATGAAGGGGCCTTCCCATTTGGGCTCGAGCTTGTTCTTTTTCTTACCCGGCAGGCGTAGAACTAGTTTGCCAACGTTATAAGTTTTGGCCCATACTTCTCTGCTTTGGTGTCTCCGAGCCTGTTGCTGATAAAATGCGGAACAGGCTTTGGCTACGTCGCGCTCCTCCTCCAAGGTGTCCAGACTGTCCTACCGATCGAGCTCGGCTTCTCTTTCTTCGTACATGCGCACTCGAGGTGAGTCATGAATTATGTCACAGGGCAAGACTGCCTCTGCGCCGTACACCATAAAGAAGGGTGTATATCCGGTACTACGGTTCGGCGTGGTCCGCAGCCCCCAGAGTACGTAGTCGAGATCCTCTACCCAGTGCGTGTTAGACTCTGTTAAGCAACGCACTAATCTGGGTTTAATGCCGCTCATTATAAGACCATTTGCTTGCTCGACTTGACCGTTGGTTTGTGGGTGATAGACTGAGGCATAATCGAGCTTGATGCCCATTTTGCTGCACCAGAGTTTTACCTCGTCGGCCGTGAAGTTCATGCCATTATTAGTGATGATGCTGTGGGGGACACCATAACGGTGTACGACCCCGGATATGAAGTCTATCACTGGTCCGGATTCGGCTGTTTTAACAGGTTTGGCCTCTATCCATTTGGTGAATTTATCCACCATGACCAATAAGTATTTTTTCTTGTGGGTTCCCCCTTTAAGGGGTCCAACCATGTCAAGCCCCCAGACCGCAAAGGGCCATATAATGGGGATTGTTCGGAGGGCGGTGGGTGGCATGTGGCTTTGATTTGCAAAGAGCTGGCAACCGGCGCAGCGTTGGACCAAGTCCTGTGCATCTGCCCGGGCCGTTGGCCAATAGAATCCTGTACGGAAGGCCTTGCTTACAAGATCCCGGGCTGCGGCGTGATGACCGCCGAGTCCGGCGTGAATTTTTGCCAAAAGATTCCGCCCTTCCTCTTCGGCGATGCACCTTTGAAGGACTCCGGTAGTGCTCTTTTTGTACAATTCTCCCTCATGGACCCTGTAGGCCTTGGATCACCGCACTATGCAGCGTGCCTCATTTTGGTCCTCTGGAAGTTCCTGTCTAGTTAGGTAGGCCAGGAATGGTACTGTCCACGGGGCAATAATGGCCATTATTTCATGGGCTGAAGGTGTTATTTCGGTGGCGGAGCCTCCGATTGTGTCAGAGAGTTCGGTATCGGGTATTTTGGCCGGGTCCGGACTATTGTTACCGGTGTCCACTTCCCATACTACGGATGGCTTGAACAGCCTTTCCAAAAATGTGTTGGGGCGGACTGCATCACATTTTGCGCCGATGCAGGCGAGGATATCCGCCGCCTGATTGTTTTCCCAAGCCACATGGTGAAATTCGAGCCCCTCGAACCGAGCTGACATTTTTAGGACGGCGTTTCGATAGGCCGCCATTTTCAGATCCTTGGCGTCAAAGTCTCCATTTACTTGGGATATTGTGAGGTTTGAATCCCCATGCACCTCCAGGCGTTGAATGCCCATGGAGACTACCATCCGAAGACCATGCAACAGAGCTTCATATTCAGCTGCATTGTTGGAGTCTGTATACAATATTTGCAATACGTACTAAACGGTATCTCCGGTTGGGGACGTCAGGACGACGCCAGCCCCTAGACCAACCATCATTTTAGAACCGTCGAAGTGCATGATCCAATTGGAGTATGCGCCGTACTCTTTAGGGAGTTCGGCCTCCGTCCATTCGGCGACGAAGTCGGCCAATACGTGCGACTTAATGGCTCGTCGAGGTTTGTATGTTACGTCGAACGGGAGGAGCCCAATGGCCCATTTGGCAATCCGGCCCGTAGTGTCATGGTTTTTTATAATATCATTAAGTGGCACTTCCGAAGCTACTGTAATCAAACACTCTTGAAAGTAGTGTCGCAGCTTCCGCGATGCCATGAATACCGCATATGCTATCTGTTGGTAATGCGGGTACCGTGATTTGCATGGAGTGAGGACAGTGGATACATAGTATACCGGCTTTTGAAGAGAGAATTTATGTCCGTCCGCTTCTCGTTCGACAACGAGCATCACGCTTACAACTTGATGAGTTGCCGCAATGTACAACAGCATTGGTTCGCCGATGTTTGGCACGGCCAGGATTGGGTTGGTTGCCAAGATAGCCTTTATTTCTTCCAATCCAGCTATGGCCACGTCCGTCCACTCGAAGTGTTCGGTGCGCCGAAGGAGGCGATAAAGGGGTAAAGCCTTTTCTCCTAAGCGGGAGATAAAGCGGCTTAGAGCCGCCACACATCCAGTTAACTTCTGGATTTGTTTGAGGTCTATTGGGGTAGCCAACTATGACAAAACTTGGATTTTGGCCGGATTAGCTTCAATACCTCTACTGGAGACAATGAAACCCAGGAGCTTTCCGGCTGGTACGCCGAAAATGCATTTTTCTGGATTGAGCTTGATGTCGTATGTTCGGAGGTTGTCGAATGTGAGCCTCAAGTCGTCTATCAAAGAGTCGACGTGTTTGGTTTTGATGACCACATCGTCTACGTATGCCTCTACTGTTTTGCCGATTTGTTTCTCCAGACATGTGTGAATCATGCGCTAATATGTTGTGCCGGCGTTTTTGAGCCCAAAAGGCATTGTGTTAAAATAGAAGGGACCGTATGGTGTGATGAATGCCGTTGCGGCTTGGTCGGACTCCGCCATCTTGATTTGATGGTAACCGAAGATGCGTCGAGGAAACACAATGACTCGTGTCCTGCGGTAGCATCAATGATTTGATCGATGCGTGGGAGGGGGAAGGGATCCTTTGGGCAAGCTTTATTGAGGTCTTAGAAATCGACACAAAGGCGGCAGGATTTGTCCTTCTTTGGTACCATCACCAGGTTTGCTAGCCAGTCCGGGTGTTTTATTTCTCTGATGAATCCGGCCTCCAATAACTTGGCTAGTTCCTCTCCCATGGCCTGTCTCTTAGGTTCGGAGAAACACCGAAGAGCTTGCTTGACCGGCTTGAATCCCTTTAGGATATTGAGGCTATGCTCGGCCAGCCTACGTGGAATTCCTGGCATGTCTGAGGGATGCCAGGCAAATATGTCCCAGCTCTCGCGCAGGAACTCTCGTAGTGCGGCGTCCACAGCGGGGTTCAATTGTGCCCCGATGGAGGCTGTTTTTGTAGGGTCCGTTGGGTGGACTTGGAATTTGACTATTTCATCCGCTGGTTTAAAAGAGGTGGACTTGGATCTCTTGTCGAGTATCACGTCGTCCCTGTCCACTATGGAGCGTAGCGTGGTTAACTCCTCGGCCGAGAGGGCTTCGGATAATGCTTCGAGGGCCAATGCAGCTGTTTTTCGGCGCAGAGTGCTATGTCCGGATCGCTGGCGAGAGTGATGATTCCGTTGGGCCCGGGCATTTTGAGCTTCATGTACCCATAATGGGGTACGGCTTGGAAGATTGTGAACGCCTCTCATCCTAAAAGAGCGTGATAACCACTGCTGAACGGGGCAACTTGGAATGTAATTTCTTCGGACCTGTAATTATCCGGTGTGCCGAATACCACATCTAGTGTGATTTTCCCAGCACAGCGTGCTTCCCGACTGGGGATGATTCCTCTAAAGGTTGTGCTACTTTGCTCAATGTGGTTCCAGTCTATTTCCATCTTTTGAAGAGTTTCCTCATAGATGAGGTTTAATCCGCGGCCGCCGTCCATGAGTACTTTGGTGAGTCGAAATCCGTCCATGATTGGACTGAGGACCAGTGCGGCTGGTGCTCGGGCTGTTCGGAATTTAGGTTCGTCACTGGCATTGAAGGTAATAGCCGTGTCACTCCATGGATTTATTGCTGCTACGTGGCAAATTTCGGTCATGCTGCGGAGTGTTCGCTTGCGCCTATTATTTGACGCGAAGGTCTCAAAGACTGTTAACACCGTATTGTTATCCACGGGATGGTGCTCTATGGTATTTGGGAGAAGAAGATCCTCACAACTTTTGGCCACCTGCCGGAGTATCCAACATGCTCTAAGGCTGTGCGTTGGTATTGTATCCGCTGTACTATGAATTTTGCAGGGTCCGTTGAGCCATCCCTCCAGTACGGTTTCATGCCCTGTAGAGGGTTTTTGCTTTTTGGTAGTTGACCCTGGTGTATTGTGATAATGCACCCTTTTATTTCGCACTGGGTTTGTATTCAGGGCCGGATTATCCCAAAAATTTGTTTTGGTTTTCCAGGCACTTTCCATCGCACAGTACTTTCGTACTATGGACGCCAAGTCAGCAAAGCGTGTAATCTCACAGCGATTTATGGCGTTAAGGATTCCCTTATCCATGCAATTATTGTAGAAAAATAGGATTGTGTCTTCCTCACGATAGTCCTTAACCTTGTTCATCGCAAGGAGGAATCTGGCCCAGTAGTGATGTACTGTTTCCTGGGGCTCTTGCCTGACGTGGGAAAGATCGCTTATGTTTGGGTGGGTGGGTGGAATTGAATCCGAACCCTTACCCGATCTGGGATCCAGGGGTCGAGGATTTTCCAATTTTGGAAGTTCCGGTTCCGGGGTGTTACCCGATAATCCTGGCCCGTTGCCTGACTCTAAGTTCAGGGATTGGATGTTGTCCTCCCGCGAACGGGCGTCCGGCTCGGAGAGCTCGGGAATTCGGACATAGTTGGTCCTCAAGATAGAGGAAAGGTCGCCGCATTGTTCCTCCACCATAGCAATATGATGGGTGACCGGTGGAGAGTTAATCTCCCTTTGATCGGGTTTAAGCCCAATCCGATCATAGTCCGTAGCGACTCCCAAGGCGGCGATGCGATCCAAGAGCTCGTTTAAGGAGGCGAGCTCCATTGGATCCATCTGTTCGGCGAGTGCCGATTTGACGTGGAGGCTGTTTTCGATGACCCGAGAAGTCATCATCGGCGCGGCGGCCGAACAGTCGGTCATGATGAAACCGCCTAGCCGGAGAGTTTGGTCGACAGCCAAAGCTCCCCCAACAGTAGTACCGTCTTTAAAGACGAGACGAGACATCCTTCCTTCTGGAGACGGCACAAAGGAACTCTCAATGAAAGCACCAATGTCGGTGTCAAAACCGGCAGATCTCGGGTAGGGGGTCCCGAACTGTGCGTCTAAGGCGGATGGTAACAGGAGGCAGGGAACATGATGTTTTACCCAGGTTCGGGCCCTCTTGATGGAGGTAAAACCCTACGTCCTTCTTGATTAATATTGATGATATGGGTAGTACAAGAGTAGATCTACCACAAGATCAGAGAGGCTAAACCCTAGAAGCTAGCCTATGGTATGATTGTATGTTGTCCTACGGACTAAAACCCTCCGGTTTATATAGACACCGGAGGGGGCTAGGGTTACAAAAGGTCGGTTACAAAGGAGGAGATATACATATCCGTATTGTCTAGCTTGCCTTCCACGCCAAGTAGAGTCCCATCTGGACACGAGATGAAGTCTTCAATCTTGTATCGTCATAGTCCAACAGTCCGGCCAAAGGATATAGTCCGGCTGTCCGGAGACCCCCTAATACAGGACTCCCTCACCTATATATATGATCATGCCTAGATATTCTCATAATTATGCACATTTCTATCAATTGCTCGACAGTAATTTGTTCACTCACCGTAATACTTATGCTATCTTGAGAGAAGCCACTAGTGAAACCTATGGCCCCAGGGTCTATATTTTATCATATAAGTTTCCAATCTATTTTACTTTGCAATCTTTACTTTCAATATATATCATAAAAATACCAAAAATAATTATCTTATTATCTCTATCAGATCTCACTCTCGTAAGTGACCATTAAGGGATTGACAACCCCTTTATCGCGTTGGTTGTGAGGTTCTTATTTGTTTGTGCAGGTACGAGGGACTTGCGTGTAGTCTCCTAGTAGATTGATACCTTGGTTCTCAAAAACTGAGGGAAATACTTACGCTACTTTGTTGTATCACCCTTTCCTCTTCAAGGGAAAACCAACGCAGTGCTCAAGAGGTAGCAATGGCTCACGCTCATGTATTGAGTGAAGTTGAAAATGCTGAAGCGCGTGAAAAAGTATGATACAATTGTTTGGTTTGACACCGGGGTGCTCATGATTTATACTTTATACTAGGAAGACTACACATGCTAAGCTATATGATTTTGTAAGGATAGAATTCTTTAGCATTGTTTATTTTGAAGGGCATGCTTGTTTGTTAGTATTTCGGAGTATTGATGTCTTTATATCAGATTGCTAGACATTGCCTTGAATCACTCGTATCCTAATATTCATGCCATGACTAGACTACATTATCAAGATTATGCTAGTTAGCATTCCACATCAAAAAAAATTTTATCATTTACCTACTCGAGGACGAGCAGTAATTAAGCTTGAGGATGCTGATATGTCTCCATCGTATCTATAATTTTTGATTGTTTCATGCCAATATTCTACAAATTTCACATATTTTTGGCAACAATTTATATTATTTTTTGGGAATAACGTATTGATGCAATGCCCAGTGCTAGTTATTGTTTTTTGAATGTCTTTTGTTTCATAGAGAATCCATATCAAATGAAGACCAGCCGCGATAAAATTTTACGGAGATTTTTTTGGAATATATGTGATTTTTGGGAGGAAGAGTCAACACAAACGGAGGCCCAAAGCCTCCATAAGGCAACATGGTGCGCCACCCTCCCAGGGCATGGGGTGTTGCCTTGTGGTCACCTCGTAAGTCGGTTGGACCCCTTCTTCGGCCGCAAGGAATCTTATATCGTGTTAAAATTTTAGCCCGATCGGAGTTACGGATCCCAGGGAATATGACAAACGATTTTGGGCCAGAAACAGAGATGCGAAACAGAAGAGAAATAGTGAGAGAGATCCAATCACGGAGTGGTTCCTGTCCTCCAGGAGCCATGGCATCCAAGGACAAGAGGGTAAACTTCCTCCCATCTAGGGGGAGGCCAAGGAAGAAGGAGGGGGCTTTCTCCCCCTCTCTCCTGGTGGTGCCGAAATGACGCAGGGGAACCATCGTGACGACGATCTATGATACATCTCCAACGTATCTATCATTTTTTATTTGGTCCATGCTATTATATTATCTGTTTTGGATGTTTTATATGCATTAATATGCTATTTTATATTATTTTTGGGACTAACCTATTAACCCAGAGCCCAATGCGAGTTCCTGTTTTTCCTTGTTTTACAGTTCCGCAGAAAAGGAATACCAAACAGAGTCCAAACAGAATAAAACTTTCTTGATGATTTTTCTTGGACCAGAGGACATCTAGAGGTTTTGGAGTGCAAGTCAGAGAAGCCACGAGGCAGCCACAAGGACGGAGGGCACGCCCCCACCCTTGTGGGCCCCTCGTGACTCCATCGACCTAGTTTC
The DNA here is from genome assembly GCF_056163025.1 of Triticum urartu. Taxonomy (NCBI): domain Eukaryota; kingdom Viridiplantae; phylum Streptophyta; class Magnoliopsida; order Poales; family Poaceae; genus Triticum; species Triticum urartu. The sequence continues at coordinate 262,832,925 of NC_141879.1, forward strand.
TTCGCCTATATATTCTCCTATATCCCAAAACCAACAGCGAGAGCCACGAAAACACTTTTCCACCGCCGCAACCTTCTGTACCCGTGAGATCCCATCTAGGGGCCTTTTCTGGCGTCCTGTCGGAGGGGGGTTCGATCATGGAGGGCTTCTACATCAACACCATTGCCCTTTCGATGAAGCGTGAGTAGTTTACTGATAACCCACAAGTATAGGGGATCACAACAGTTTTCGAGGGTAGAGTATTCAACCCAAATTTATTGATTCGACACAAGGGGAGCCAAAGAATATTCTCAAGTATTAGCGGCTGAGTTGTCAATTCAACCACACCTGGAAACTTAATATCTGTAGCAAAGTAATATGATTGTAGTGGTAACGGTAGCAAAAGGTAACGATAGCAAAAGTAATGTTTTTGGTATTTTGTAGCGATGATAGCAATAGCAACGGAAAAGTAAATAAGCGAGAACAATATATGGAAAGCTCATAGGCAATGGATCAGTGATGGAGAATTATGCCGGATGCGGTTCATCATGTAACAGTCATAACCTAGGGTGACACAGAACTAGCTCTAGTCCATCAATGTAATGTAGGCATGTATTCCGAATATAGTCATGCGTGCTTATGGAAAAGAACTTGCATGACATCTTTTGTCCTACCCTCCCGTGGCAGCGGGGTCCTTACGGAAACTAAGGGATATTAAGGCCTCCTTTTAATAGAGTACCGGAACAAAGCATTAACACATAGTGAATACATGAACTCCTCAAACTACGGTCATCACCGGTAAGTATCCCGATTATTGTCACTTCGGGGTTAACAGATCATAACACATAATAGGTGACTATAGACTTGCAACATAGGATCAAGAACTCTCATATATTGATGAAAACATAATAGGTTCAGATCTGAAATCATGGCACTCGGGCCCTAGTGACAAGCATTAAGCATAGCAAAGTCATAGCAACATCAATCTCAGAACATAGTGGATACTAGGGATCAAACCCTAACAAAACTAACTCGATTACATGATAGATCCCATCCAACCCATCACCGTCCAGCAAGCCTACGATGGAATTACTCACGCACGATGGTGAGCATCATGAAATTGGTGATGGAGGATGGTTGATGATGATGATGGCGACGGATTCCCTCTCCGGAGCCCCGAACGGACTCTAAATCAGCCCTCCCGAGAGGTTTTAGGGCTTGGCGGCGGCTTCGTATCGTAAAACACGATGAATTCTTCTCTCTGATTTTTTTTCTCCCCGAAACCAAATATATAGAGTTGGAGTTGAGGTCGGAGGAGCTCCAGGGGGCCCACGAGGTAGGGGGTGCACCCTAGGGGGGCAGGCGCGCCCCCACCCTCGTGGACAGGTGGTGGGCCCCCTGGCCTTCATCTTTTGCAAGGATTTTTTATATTTTCCGAAAAGTTGTTCCTTGAAGTTTCAGGTCATTCCGAGAAATTTTGTTTCTACACATAAATAACACCATGGTAATTCTGCTGAAAACAGCGTCAGTCTGGGTTAGTTCCATTCAAATCATGCAAGTTAGAGTCCAAAACAAGGGCAAAAGTGTTTGGAAAAGTAGATACGACGGAGACGTATCAACTCCCCCCAAGCTTAAACCTTTGCTTGTCCTCAAGCAATTCAGTTGATAAACTGAAAGTGATAAAGAAAAACTTTTACAAACTATGTTTGCTCTTGTTGTTGTAAATATGTAAAGCCAGCATTCAAAATTCAGCAAAGATTATAACTAACCACATTCACAATAACGCTTAGGTCTCAAGTTTACTGATATCAATGGCATAATCAACTAGCGAGCAATAATAATAAATCTCAGATGACAACACTTTCTCAAAACAATCATAATATGATATAACAAGATGGTATCTCGCTAGCCCTTTCTGAGACCGCAAAACATAAATGCAGAGCACCTTTAAAGATCAAGGACTGACTAGACATTGTAATTCATGGTAAAAGAGATCCAGTCAAGTCATACTCAATGTAAAATAACAGTAATGAATGCAAATGACAGCGGTGCTCTCCAACTGGTGCTTTTTAATAAGAGGATGATGACTCAGCATAAAAGTAAATAGATAGGCCCTTCGAAGAGGGAAGCAGAGATTTGTAGAGGTGCCAGAACTCGGTTTTGAAATAGAGAGATGGCAACATAACAACCAAGAGATGGCAATATCTTCCATGTTACACACATTATAGGCGGTTCCCAAACAGAATGGTAAAGGTTGTACTCCCCCTTCCACCAACAAGCATCAATCCATGGCTTGCTCGAAACAACGAGTGCCTCCAACTAACAAGAGTCCCAAGGGGAGTTTTGTTTGCAATTATTTTGATTTAGTTTGCATAAAGCATGGGACTGGGCATCCCGGTGACCAGCCACTTTCTCGTGAGTGAGGAGCGGAGTCCACTCCTCTTGAGAATAACCTGCCTAACATGGAAGATATGGACAACCCTAGTTGATACATGAGCTATTCGAGCATACAAAACAGGACATTTATTTGAAGGTTTAGAGTTTGGCACATACAAATTTACTTGGAACGGCAGGTAGATACCGTATATAGGTAGGTATGGTGGACTCATATGGAATAACTTTAGGGTTTATGGAGTTGGATGCGCAAGCAGTATTCTGGCTTAGTACAGGTGAAGGCTAGCAAAAGACTGGGAAGCGACCAGCTAGAGAGCGACAACAGTCATGAACATGCATTAAAATTAATCAACACCGAATGCAAGCATGAGTAGGATATAATCCACCCTGAACATAAATATCGTGAAGGCTATGTTGATTTTGTTTCGACTACATGCGTGAACATGCGCCAAGTCAAGTCACTTAAATCATTCAGAGGAGGATACCACCATATCATACCACATCACAACCATTTTAATAGCATGTTGGCACCCAAGGTAAACCATTATAAGCTCCTAGCTAATCAAGCATGGCACAAGAAACTATGATCTCTAGTTGTCATTGCAAACATGTTTATTCATAATAGGATGAATAAGGAACAATGAATTAATCATATTTACAAAAACAACAGAGGTCGAGTTCATACCAACTTTTCTCATCTTAGTCAGTCCATCATATATCGTCATAATTGCCTTTCACTTGCACGACCGAACGATGTGAATAATAATAATAGTGTGCGTGCATTGGACTAAGCTGGAATCTGCAAGCATTCAATAATCAGGAGAAGACAAGGCAATATGGGCTCTTTTGTCAGATCAACAATAATGCATATAAGAGCTACTTCAACAATTTAATTATGGTCTTATCCTATCGACCCCCAAAGAAAAGAAAAGAAATAAAACTATTTACACGGGAGAGCTCCCAACAAGTAAAAGAAGAACCAGAAATCTTTTTGGGTTTTCTTTTAATTACTACTACAAGCATGGAAAGTAAACTAATTAAAAGCTACAACTAATTTTCTTGGTTTTTCTTAAGGTTTATCAAACACACAAGAAGAAAGCATAAAAGGAAAATAAACTAGCATGGATGATACAATGAAAAAGTATGAGCACCAACATCTAGCAATGAGTGTGTGAACATAAATGTAATGTCGGTGAAAAATACGTACTCCCCCAAGCTTAGGCTTTTCGCCTAAGTTGGTCTATGGCCACGGTTGGCCTGGCGGATATCCATAATAATAGTTGGGGTCGTACTACGAAGAAGAAGACTCTGATTGCCACTGGTTGGCAATCATCTCCGGATCCCACTGGTAATTAGACTGTCGTGCAGGATCAACTTGTGGTTCCGGCTTTGGCTCCATGGCTGATGTAGGGTTCCGATAGGCGTGAATAGCCTCTAACGGAACAAGGTACTGGCCTGCAGATAAATCAAACAAGGAAGGAGCATGCAGGGTAATAGTCTCAGGATGATGTTTATCAAAGAACAATTTGTATTTAAGCTCTCATTCCCTATTCTTAACAATAAAATCATGTGCTACCATACTCTTATAATCTAAATAAACACGGGGCAGCACTTTTTCTTCCTTCTCATAATGCCTAATAGGTATGTTAAAATGTGCAGCTAGGCGTGAAGCATAGATGCCTCCAAAGATGGGGCCCATTGTACGGTTCAGAATTAACCGTTTAGCAATAATGCCGCCCATACTAACAGAGTTATCACTGAATAAACCGTGGAGCAAAATGATAATATCAGGAACACTAAGGTTTCCACAATTTCCGCGACCAATTAAACAACGACTAGCAAATAATGCAAAATAGCGTAAAACAGGAAAAATGTATGCTAGTGATTCGTGCATCGAAAACCTTCCTCATTTCCCCTACAGTGATGATATCAATAAACCCATCCACATCACTGCGATGTGGTTCCTCTGTTGTGCCCTCGAAAGGGACCAAACAAACCCGACAAAAATCATAAAGTGACATCTCCTTATGCTCATCATATAAATAAAACTCCACCGTAGATGGTGAGCTCCTAGAATGGAAATGAAAGTTTTGCACAAAGATATTTGTGAGTAAGAGATAATGATCACGTTGGTCGTGGAGGAAAGCGGTGAGGCCTACATTCTTAGACAATTCATAAAAATCTTCATAAATCTTGGCTGCTCTCAAGAAATCATCGGAAGGCCATTCACACGACCGAACCTCCGCAGTGTGAGGCAGATTATACTTGGGCTTCTGTGCCTTTTCCTTTGAGCTTCGGCTCGATGAGCCCCTCAAAAGTCTCTTCACTATTTTCTGAAAAAATCTGAAATTTTTAGTAACTTCAAAATAAAAGTAAACCAAACTCAATAATATTGATAGCAACTACTCCTACAAGTGCCTAGGGCCTATATCATGCATCAAAACTACTTGGAACCATATAAATTTGACATGCAAGCTCAAGAACAGGGTCACCAAAGCAGAATTTTTTGGCAATGAATAAAGCACTAGAACAAAAACTAATTGGACCAATGGAGGAGTCACATACCAAGGAACAATCTCCCCAAGCAGTTTTCTGAGAGGTGCTTTGAGCAAGGAGATAGAAAATGGCAGCAAAATGAGCTTGGACTCGGGTTTGAGCTGGATTTTCGTGTTTGGGGGAGGAAGGAGTGTGTGGGTGAAAGGATAAGTGGAGGAGGGCCACTGTGGGCCCACAAGGCAGGGGGCGCGCCCTCCACCCTCGTGGGCCGGTGGGTGACCCCCTGCTGTGTTCTTAGTGCCAAATATTCTCAAATATTCCAGAAAAAAAATCATATTTAAATTTCAAGGCATTTGGAGAACTTTTATTTTCGGGGTATTTTTATATTGCACGGATAATCAGATAACAGACAGAAAATACCATTTTTATTTTATTTAATATAAATAACAGAAAGTAAAACTGGGTACAGAAGGTTGTGCCTTCTAGTTTCATCCATCTCATGATCATCAAAAGGAATCCACTAACAAGGTTGATCAGGTCTCGTTAACGAACTCATTTCGAATAACATGGAACTGGAGAAATTTCGAATAACACTATGTTACCTCAACAGGGATATGCACATCGCCAATAATAAGAATATCATATTTCTTCGTGACAATAGGAAGAGGAAATTCAAAACCTACAAATATAATCGATGGAATTTTTCCAAAAGAGTTGATACTATGAACTTGAGGTTGTTTCCTCGGAAAGCGTACCGTATGCTCATTACCATTAACATGAAAAGTGACATTGCCTTTAGTGCAATCAATAACAGCCCTTGCAATATTCAAAAAGGGTCTTCCAAGAATAATAGACATACTATCGTCCTCGGGAATATCAACAATAACAAAGTCCGTTAAAATAGTAACATTTGCAACTATAACAGGCACATCCTCACAAATACTGACAGGTATAGCAGTTGATTTATCAGCCATTTGCAAATATATTTCAGTAGGTGTCAACTTATTCAAATCAAGTCTACGATATAAAGAGAGAGGCATAACACTAACACCGGCTCCAAGATCACATAAAGCAGTTTTAACATAGTTTCTTTCAATGGAGCATGGTATAGTGGGTACTCCTGGATCTCCAAGTTTCTTAGGTATTCCACCCTTAAAAGTATAATTAGCAAGCATGGTGGAAATTTCAGCTTCCGGTATCTTTCTTTTATTTGTAACAATATCTTTCATATACTTAGCATAAGGATTCATTTTGAGCATATCAGTTAATCGCATACGCAAAAAGATAGGTCTAATCATTTCAGCAAAGCGCTCAAAATCCTCATCATCCTTTTTCTTGGATGGTTTCGGAGGAAAAGGCATAGGTTTCTGAACCCATGGTTCTCTTTCTTTACCGTGTTTCCTAGCAACAAAGTCTTTCTTATCATAATGTTGATTCTTTGATTGTGGGTTATCAAGATCAACAGCAGGTTCAATTTCTATATCATTATCATTACTAGGTTGAGCATCATCATGAACATTATCATTAACATTATCACTAGTTTCAGGTTCAGTACCAGATTGAGTTTCAGCATCAGAAATAGAAATATCATTTGGATTCTCAAGTGTTTCAATAACAGGTTCACTAGAAGCATGCAAAGTCCTATCATTTTTCTTTTTCTTCTTTTTAGAAGGACTAGGTGCATCCACATTATTTATCTGAGAATCTTGCTCAATTCTCTTAGGGTGGCCTTCAGGATACAAAGGTTCCTGAGTCATTCTACCACCTCTAGTCATAACTCTAACAGCATTATCATTATTCTTACTATTCAATTCATTGAGCAAATCATTTTGAGCTTTAAGTACTTGTTCTACTTGAGTGGTAACCATAGAAGCATGTTTACTAATAAGTTTAAGTTCACCTTTGACATTAGCCATATAATCACCCCAGTGTTCAAGCATATTTGAATTGTATTTCAATTGTCTACCAAAATAAGCATTGAAGCCAGGGGCCTCGAGGGCTCAAATACATAAGATCGAATACACAAGAGTCAGCGGAAGCAACAATATCTGAGTACAGAGATAAGTTAAACAAGCTTGCCTTAAGAAGGCTAGCACAAAATCAACAACGATCGAAAAGGAAAGGCCTCCTGCCTAGGAGCCTCCTAACTACTCCAAGTCGTCAGCGGCCGTCACGTAGTAGTAGGCACCCTCGGGGTAGCAGTAGTCATCAGTGGTGTCGTCTGGCTCCTGGGAACCGTCATCTGGTCGCAACAATCGGGTATGGGGAAAAAGAGATAGCAAAGCAGCCGTGAGTACTCATCCAAAGTACTCGCAAGACTTACATCAGATTTAAAATAAGTATGCATCTATATCAAAGGAAATGGGCTATATCTGTGGACTAAATTGTAGAATGCCAGAAAGAAGGGAAACCTAGCCTATCAAAGACTAGCATCTTCAAGCATCTTGCAGCATATAGAAGAGTACAGATCAACATAATTTAAAGTAGTAGTGTTATCAACCTCGGCCAGAGATCCTTTCTCGACTCCCTGCAAGAAAGCAATCCCAGAGCCATACTATCCAGTTATCACCTCAAGTATCCAGTTCTAGTTGTATCGATCGGGATACAACTCCAAGTGTCCGTTACCATAGGACAGGCTATTGATAGATGTTTTCTTCCCTGCAGGGGTGCACCAAGTTACCCACCACACTCGATTAACTCCATCCGGACACACTTTCCTGGGTCATGCCCGGCCTCGGCCAAACAATACGCCGCAACCCGACCTAGGCTTAATAGAAAGGCCAGCACGCCGGACTAAACCTATGCCCCCAGGGGTCATGGGCCATCACCCCGGGAACTCCTGCACGTTGCGTGGGCGGCCGGTGAGCAGACCTAGCTACCTCCTTCAAAAAGGCAAGTGCCTACGCAGTCCAACCTGGCGCGCCCGCTCAGTCGCTGACGTCTATTAAACTTCGGCTGATGTATACGACGCAGAACGCCCATACAATGCCCACGTGATGGTTAGTGCTATCAGGCCAGAGGCCCCTCTGATCAAATATCCAAACCATAGTAGATTAGGAGCACGCGGTAACAAGCAGAGACTCACGAAAGATGTGACCCCGTTGCCCCGTCTCGAGTACTTGCGGCAAGGGCTAAGAATTCTCGGCCACGCCTCGTAAGTATCTCGCGAGCACCTTCCAGGTCAACCCGACTCCACATCACTCGCTATTAAGCTCGCGCGGGTACCCCTCAGGGCCTACCCGTCTTTAGTAACATGGTTCAGTTGTAAAGTCATAGTAACCATAGTAACTGTGTGTCTAAAACCAAGGGGAAAACCAGAGGAATCACCCTCGGTAAATTCCACTTGATGTAATCATCAAGGTGAACATAAGAGGATTCACCCTCGAGGTTCACACTTGAGGGGTTGCACGACAGAGCCGTATCGGAAGTAGTTAAGGAGGAAATCACCCTCGATGATCATGACCGAATAGCTACACTACAGAGATCTCATCAGGAGTGATGTATGAGGTTCACCCTCGGCACTTGATAGTAACTCTGTAGTGTCGTACAAATAGGGGGGTGATGTGCGGTGTCAGGTCCTGGACGTCGATCACGTAGATCGAGTCATCGAACATAAAGCGAGGCAACTGGGACAAGGTGGGGGTCACTGATGGATCATTAACCAACCTATACTAAGCAGTTTAAGATAAGCAGGTAAGGTATGAAAGCAGGTAACAACAACAGGCTATGCATCAGAGTAGGATCATACAGAAAGCAGTAGTAGTTCTAACGCAAGCATGAGAGGGAAAGAAATGGGCGATATCGGAATGCTCAAGGGGGGTTTGCTTGCCTGGTTTCTCGGGCAAGGAGGGGTCATCATCGACGTAGTCGATCATAGGGGCAGCATCGGTCTCGGGGTCTACCGGAGAGAAGAGGGGGAAGAAATAGTAAATACAGAGCAAACAAAGGTACCACTAAGCATTACATGACGATAGGCAGAGCCAGGGTTGTCCTAACGTAGTACTACACGTTGCAGACGGAGGGGATAAACATCCGAGGATGAATTCCCGGCGTTAGACGAATTCTGGAAAGATGAAAGAGAGGGGACGGTTCCATGTTCAGCATGCTAGGGGCATGTGACAGGTGAATGGACCGCACATTCAGATTTGTGGGATTTTTCTGACCAACTTTCATATAGAAAATATTTTCATCGAAGTTACGGTTTATTTTCTATGAATTTTTAAAAAATTTAAACATTTTCTGGATTTATCTAAATTGACAAAAATGGACTTATGACATCAACATTGCATAGGGATGACATCAGCAGTCAACAGACTGGTTGACTGGTCAAAATGACCAGTGGGGCCCGCTCGTCATACACAGTGGGTTAAATAGAGTTAAAAACTAATCTAAACATAGTTAGTTAAACTACTGGGCCCACCTGTCAGTGTCTAATTATGTTAACTAATTTAGCTTAATTAATTTCGTTAATTAGGGGGCAGTGGGCCCCTTCTGTCAGTCGCACGGGCCGGTCCATTCAGCAGAGTTGACTGAGTCAACTCAGTCAACAGGGCCCCACAGGCCCACAGTTAGTGGCTCAGGGGGCGGGCCCCACTATGCCACGTCGGCGTCGACGTCGGAGAGAGAGCTTCGGCGACCAAAGCAACGGCGGCGCCTCGCCGGAGTTGGCCGGGGCCGCGCTCTAGGGGGCCTCCGGGCCTGTGGCTTGGACCTAAGGGTGCGGCCATGCGCCGCGCACACGATGGTGACGACGACTGCCGCCGGGGACGACCGGAGCATCGCCGGTGGCGAGCGGAGGCGGTAGCGGCGTTCGGGACCTCGTCAGGACCGTGCTACAAGGCGCTAGAGAGCATGTCCGATGGTGAGTTCGGACGCGGGCATCGAGCCATGTCAAGTGGCGGCAGCAACGCGTGCGGCGGCGACTAGAGCCGAGCGGTGCGTCGAGGTCAGACGGCGGTCAGAGTGGGAACTCGACGGGACCGGTTTTAGGAACTATTAGAGGGAGAGAGGGAGGGGAGAGAGGAGCCCAAGGCGTCGGGGCCTTATCCCCTGTCGTCGCCGGTGAGGTGGTCGGGCAGCGACAAGCCCCTGTAGCGGTCTGAGACCGAGGAACAGGGCGGGGGGAGAGATCGGTGCGAGGGGGAGTGGGCTGGCCAGCTGGAGTGGGTTAGGTGGGGCCGGCCCAGGTGGGTTCGGTCCAAGGAGGAGGTTGCTCTCTCTCTCTCCCTTTTCTATTTCTTTTTTTAGCTTTCAGCTTTAGCTATTTTAGGCCATTTAGAGACATTGGAAAAAATTTGGTTCACCACCAATATTACCAGAAGAATATTATCCACATGATGAACATTTTAGTTTTCATGTTTGAGCATTTTTGAAATTCACTCGGAATTTGAAATTGAATTCAACTGGAATTTGAAATGGAATATTGATCAAAGTGATCAAGCACTGTTATAGCAAAATGATTTGCTTGATCTCAGGGATTACTGTAGCATCATTACACCGGGGTGTTACAACTCTCCTCCTCTAAAAGAAATTCTCGTCCCGAGAATTAAGAGGTAGAAGGGAATGTTGGGGAACGTAGTAATTTCAAAATTTTCCTACGCACACGCAAGATCATGGTGATGCATAGCAACGAGAGGGGAGAGTGTGATCTACGTACCCTCGTAGACCGACAGCGGAAGCGTTATGACAACGCGGTTGATGTTGCCGTACGTCTTCACGGCCCGACCGATCAAGCACCGAAACTATGGCACCTCCGAGTTCTAGCACACGTTCAGCTCGATGACGATCCCCGGACTCCGATCTAGCAAAGTGTCGGGGAAGAGTTCCGTCAGCACGACGGCGTGATGACAATCTTGATGTTCTACTGTGCAGGGCTTCGCCTAAGCACCACTACAATATTATCGAGGAATATGGTGGAAGGGGGCACCGCACACGGCTAAGAGAACGATCTTAGAGATCAACTTGTGTGTCTAGGGGTGCCCCCTTCCCCCGTATATAAAGGAGCCAAGGGGGGTGCGGCCGGCCCTAGGAGGAGGCGCGCAGGAGGAGTCCTACTCCTACCGGGAGTAGGACTCGCCCCCTTTCCCTAGTTGGATTAGGACTTGGGGAAGAAGGAAGAGAGGGAAGAAAGGAAAGGGGGGGCGCCGCCCCCCTCCTTGTCCAATTCGGACTTGGGGGGAGGGGCGCGCGACATCCCCTAGGCCTCCTCTCCTCTTCCTCCACTAGGCCCATTAAGGCCCATTAGGTTACGGGGGGGGTTCCGGTAACCTCCCGGTACTCCAGTAAAATGCCGATTTCACCCGGAACACTTCCGATGTCCGAACATAGGCTTCCAATATATCAATCTTTATGTCTAGACCATTTCGAGACTCCTCGTCATGTCCGTAATCATATCCGGGACTCCGAACTAACTTCGGTACATCAAAATATATAAACTCATAATGAAATTGTCATCGTAACGTTAAGCGTGCGGACCCTACGGGTTCGAGAACAATGTAGACATGACCGAGACATGTCTCCGGTCAATAACCAATATTGGAACCTGGATGCTCATATTGGCTCCCACATATTCTACGAAGATCTTTTATCGGTCAGACCGCATAACAACATACTTTGTTCCCTTTGTCATCGGTATGTTACTTGCCCGAGATTCGATCATCAGTATCTCAATACCTAGTTCAATCTCGTTACCGGCAAGTCACTTTACTCGTTTCGTAATACATCATCTCACAACTAACTCATTAGTTGCAATGCTTGCAAGGCTTATGTGATGTGCATTACCGAGAGGGCCCAGAGATACCTCTCCGACAATCGGAGTGACAAATCCTAATCTCGAAATACACCAAGCCAACATGTACCTTTGGAGACACCTGTAGAGCTCCTTTATAATCACCCAGTTACGTTGTGACGTTTGGTAGCACACAAAGTGTTCCTCCGGCAAACGGGAGTTGCATAATCTCATAGTCATAGGAACATGTATAAGTCATGAAGAAAGCAATAGCAACATACTAAATGATCGGGTGCTAAGCTAATGGAATTGGTCATGTCAATCACATCATTCTCCTAATAATGTGATCCCATTAATCAAATGACAACATATGTCTATGGTTAGGAAACATAACCATCTTTGATTAACGAGCTAGTCAAGTAGAGGTACTAGTGACGTTTAGTTTGTCTATGTATTCACACAAGTATTATGTTTCCGGATAATACAATTCTAGCATGAACAATAAACATTTATCATGATATAAGGAAATAAAATAATAACTATATTATTTCCTCTAGGGCATATTTCCTTCAGGGAACAGGTCAGGGTATTCAGCACGAAGGTTATCCTCACGTTCCCAAGTGGCTTCATCTTTAGAATGATTTGACCATTGCACCTTGAGGAACTTGGTAACCTTCTGGCGTGTTCGACGTTCAGCTTCTTCAAGAATGCAGATCGGATGCTCCTTGTATGTGAGATCATCTTGAACTTCAATCAATTCCGGATCCACTTCACGTTTCGGATCCTTGAAGCATCGACGAAGTTGCGACATGTGGAAGACATCATGGACGTGAGAGAACTGAGGTGGCAACTCCAATTGATAAGCCACCAGTCCACGACGGGCGAGGATGCGGAAGGGACCAATGTAGCGCGGAGCTAGCTTGCCCTTGACTCCGAACCGATGAGTGCCTCTCAAAGGAGTGAAACGCAGATAAGCTTGTTCACCGGGTTGATAAGTTGAACCCCAGTGTTTCCGGTCATAGTTGCTCTTCTGGCGGGACTGGACCGCCTTGAGATTATCCCGGACAATGCGAACCTGCTCTTCAGCTTGTTGAATAATGTTTGGACCAATGAGCGTCCGTTCCCCAGTTTCTGACCAATTCAGAGGGGTTCGGCACTTACGTCCATAGAGCACTTCAAAGGGTGCCATCTTTAAGCTGGCTTGGTAGTTGTTGTTATAAGAGAACTCCGCACAAGGGAGAGATTCTTCCCACTTCTTGCCGAAAGAAATAACACAAGCTCGAAGCATGTCTTCAAGAATTTGAATGACTCGCTCGACTTGGCCTTGGGATTGGGGGTGATAAGCAGTGCTCCAGGTAATATGAATTCCCATTGCTTCTTGGAAACTATCCCAAAACTTAGAAGTGAAAATACTGCAGCGGTCTGAACTGATCTCCTTCGGAATGCCGTGGAGTGACACAATTCTGGAGATATACAAGTTTGCTAATTGACTAGCAGTGATAGTCTCCTTGACTAGCAGAGAGTGAGCAACCTTCAAGAATTGGTCGATGATGACAAAGATAGCATCGTTACCTTTCTGAGACTTGGGAAGGCCAGTGACAAAGTCCATCTGAATCTTATCCCATTTCCATTCAGGAATAGGGAGAGGTTGCAGAAGTCCAGCCGGTTTCTGATGTTCTACTTTGACGCGACGACAAATGTCACATTCTTCAATATATCGAGCAATGTCTTGCTTCATGACCTCCTAGGCTCCTAGGCTCCTCCTAGAGACTACAAGGCGATTTTGCGTCGGTGGCCACTCCGGCCCCGGCGGCCACCTCTCCTGTCGACGGCCACTCTGGCCTCGGAAGCCACATCCAAAGATGGCTCCTTTTGCCCTCAACTTTGATCGTGGCAAAAAGTTCCAAGCGGATATGAGAACCAAGTTTGGTAATACAGTGGTGTTCTATCCTGGCTTTCGTCAACAAGAATTCATTTTGGTGGTTTCTTTCTGTCGCACAACCTTCAAGCTTGATGTGTGCACGGTTAGTGTCTCTCTCCTGGCCATGTTTGGAGGTTATGCTCAAGGTTTTAGGGTTCGTCACTTGAGGGATAGAACCTTCAAGTTTTCGGTGGCCTCTAAGTATATTGGTTTTGAGATTTACAACAATTGTAGAATTGTTGAGCAAGATTTTGAGGTTGTTTTTAGTTTGTGGAATTATGGTGGGCCAAATTGGTTTAGGGAAGAACAAGTTTTTTACAAAGAACTAGATGTTGAATGGACCTTGGTGGGTAGAAATGGAAAGGCTGTTGTCGACAACTCCGGCGATCGTCGGAGTTACAGCACGGTGGTCAGAAACGATCGATCGGTTTTTGAGCGTTTATCGGGTCCCATTCAATCCACTGTCAATCAGCGGCAAGCTTTGAATTCCCCCTCTCTTAATTCTGAGGGCTATGGGTCATTTAATCAGTCGCAAATGTCGGAACGTTCTGCCTCTCGCGCGAACGTAGTGTGTTTTGCATGTGGAGGGCAAGGTCACTTTGCACGTAAATGCATGGTTCCAAAGCTACCTGGGTATGGCCTTTTATGCAGTTCGATTCTTTCACGAGCCCGCCCGAGGCGGCCTGGGCTGATGGTGAGGTGGAGGCCTGGTTCAAATGTGTCGGCCCAGCTCAGCCGATAAGGCAGGTTTCATCATTTGCGGAGCTGGTCAAGGACCTATTTCCAAATTTCCAACCGCGACCACAGGCTACCTCCTCGCATTCCTCTGTTCTTACCAACTCTGGCCATTCCACTGTTTCTGCCTCGGCAAGCTCGCCGTCTGCCTCACCATCGCCAGAGCGGGCATTGGTGGTCCATTCATCGGAAGCTTCGACATCGACCATGGCCAACATTCAAATTGATTCAGCTCCCTTCGTTCCTCGTGGGATCTAGATTTTCGAGGTGGAGGACTGTATTGGGGTTTCAAGGGCAATTTTGCCGCATCGTCCACGAAGGCATGAGGACTGGGCGATTGCTACCATTCAGCCGCATCCCAATGAGGTATTTTTTTCCCAATGTTAGAGAAGTTCTTGAGGAGTTCTTTCAAGGTGTTGAAGAAGTGGGGTTCAGAGAAATCCAGCCTTGTCCGTTTGGAGAGGCATATGTTCAGTTTCGGCATGTTAGGGACAGAGATCGTCTCATCAGGCAGAGCCCTCATCCATTTGGAGATGTTTTTATCTCTTTCACTAAACACAATCAAGGTAGGAACTGGCGCAGATTGCACTTCAATAGGACCATTTGGTTACTGTTTGTGGGTGTCCCATTTGACCACTACAACACTGAAGATATTGCAGCTGCCATTGCCAAGTGGGGAAGAATTATTAGTTGGGAGAGAGAGGATGCTCTAAAAGGGATGATTCTGGTGAAGGCAAGAGTCACCGAACTTATTGACATCCCTAAAAGCATAAGGTGGTCTGAAGGGGAGTGCTTTGAGGAGGAATCATGGACTAGTTCTGTGGAGGTTTTAGTAGAGGAAATGTTGGGAGGTGGCCCAGCTGATGAAGATCCTATTCCACCTCCTGGAGTGGACCCTCACCCTATTCCACAACATGCCAATGATTTCACTGGCTTCCATCCGGCTCCAATTCACAATGAGCCTACTCAACAGGAGGACTGGGATGATTGGGAAGAGCAGGAGGAGCAAGGCCACTAGGCATTCCCTCAGGCAAATAACCCTCAGGCTCAACCACCACAGCAACAAATGGAACTGCCAGTTTTACAATAGGATGGTGCTCCCAATAGCAGCATCACCACTACAGTTTCCTTATCTGATGGTATTTGGTCTAACGCTCGCACTGCCAGTGAGGAGGTCAACCAAGGTGCTCAGAACAATCCTTTGGGCATGGGCTTACAGAACATTCTTAATGCTTATCAGGCAGATCGGGAGGAGGAGGATCTTGGGCAAGACAATACAAACATGCCTATTGTTGAACAGCGGGTGGTTCAGGGGATTCCTTTGGTTGTTCATGATGTGGAAGCTGTTGATCATGTAGTGCATTCAGATGTTGTGGTTGTACCTGCTGCTGCTGAAGGAAAACTTGTGCCAGATGGGCCTCTTGTACAGCCTGTGGGTGTTATTCCTCCTAACACAGCCAATGCTCAGGTTGAGGTGACTGAAGAGAATGCTACATCTGCTTCTAAGCTCAATGTTTGTCCTCTGGGCACTGATACTGTGGCTGCAAATGATATGCCACAAGGAACTCAAGTAGCACAAAGCTCAGAGCTCAGAATGGATTTAAAGGGCAAAGCAGATATCCCTATTGTTCAGGTTGGCACCTCCACTGGTGGGCCAAGTAAAGGTATGGACAGCTTTCATCCAACTAATTCCCCTACTTTAATAGAGATTCATGAATTAGTACAAAATCAAACCTTGGATATTATTGATGGTGCCCATTTGATTTCTGAGGAAGGTTTGGACTTGTGGATTCAACACTTTGCTCCAGCAACTCAGGGAGAAGTAAACACCTTCAAAATTGACATACCTGTAAGTTGGTTTAACTTCATAATTCACCTTCTCCTCACTCCTAACAAATTTGGCTGGGTGATGCATCTGTTGAAATCTGAGCTGTGGAAAATGCTTACTGCAAACTGTGATACTAAAGACACTATCTCATTCCATATACCTGACAAACCTGCTACATCAAAGGCTCCAAGTTGTAAAGAAATCATGCTGGGTCTAGGAAAGGAAAATGAGGGTATAAGCCATGCTGCTCACTCCTCAAGTGGAGCTGGAAGCCCACTCAAGCAAGTGTCCCCCAATAAAGTCATACAGTTGTCACTAGGTGAAGCTGTCTCAAGGAAAAGAAGGGATAAAGAGCCACTTGTGGAGACCTAGGTCAGAAGAAGTGATCGAATTAAGAAAGACAACAATGGGTATAGGAGGAAATCATGTGATGCTAGCTCTTTCTTACCTTGTAATGCTATTCCACCCATTGTACATAATAAAGTGGTCAAAAATCTGACAAAAACTTTTTGCAAGGTGTCTGAGGATGAGGCACAGGACATGCTTTCTAAGAGGCCCAAGAAGAAGGGCCAGGAGGATGTGGCCAAGGTCTCCAAGGTCACTGTGTGACGCCCCCGATTTGACCGTACACTAATCATGCACGCAAATGTGTACGATCAAGATCAAGGACTCACGGGAAGATATCACAACACAACTCTACAATTAAAATAAGTCATACAAGCATCATATTACAAGCCAGGGGCCTCGAGGGCTCGAATACAAGAGCTCGATCATAGACGAGTCAGCGGAAGCAACAATATCTGAGTACAGACATAAGTTAAACAAGTTTGCCTTAAGAAGGCTAGCACAAACTGGGATACAGATCGAAAGAGGCGCCTGCCTCCTGCCTGGGATCCTCCTAACTACTCCTGGTCGTCGCCAGCGGGCATCACGTAGTAGTAGGCACCTCCGGTGTAGGAGTCGTCGTCGACGGTGGCGTCTGGATCCTGGGCTCCAACATCTGGTTGCGACAACCAGGTAGAAGGGATACGGGGAAAAGAGGGAGAAAGCAACCGTGAGTACTCATCCAAAGTACTCGCAAGCAAGAAGCTACACTACATATGCATGGGTAAATGTGTAAAGGGCCATATCGGTGGACTGAACTGCAGAAAGCCAGAATAAGAGGGGGATAGCTAATCCTTTCGAAGACTACGCTTCTGGTAGCCTCCGTCTTGCAGCATGTAGAAGGGAGTAGACTGAAGTCCTCCAAGTATCATCGCATAGCATAACCCTAACCGATGATCCTCCCCTCGTCGCCCTGTGAGAGAGCGATCACCGGTTGTATCTGGCACTTGGAAGGGTGTGTTTTATTAAGTATCCGTTTCTAGTTGTCATAAGGTCAAGGTACAACTCCAAGTCGTCCTGTTACCGAAGATCACGGCTATTCGAATAGTTTAACTTCCCTGCAGGGGTGCACCACATACCCCAACACGCTCGATCCCATTTGGCCGGACACACTTTCCTGGGTCATGCCCGGCCTCGGAAGATCAACACGTCGCAGCCCCACCTAGGCACAACAGAGAGGTCAGCACGCCGGTCTAAACCTAAGCGCACAGGGGTCTGGGCCCATCGCCCTTAGCACACCTGCACGTTGCGTACGCGGCCGGAAGCAGAACTAGCCCCCTTAATACAAGAGCAGGCTTACGTTCCAATCCGGCGTGCGCCACTCAGTCGCTGACGTCACGAAGGCTTCGGCTGATACCACGACGCCGGGATACCCATAACTACTCCCGCGTAGATGGTTAGTGCGTATAGACCAAATGGCCAGACTCAGATCAAATACCCAGAACTCGTTAAGCGTGTTAAGTATCCGCGAACGCCGACCAGGGCCAGGCCCACCTCTCTCCTAGGTGGTCGGAACCTGCCCTGTCGCTCCGCCTCAAAGATCCACTCGCGGGTGCTCCTCAAGCCGACCCGTCTTTAGTCACCACATGTATCATGTATAAAGTATATAGCATATACCCGTGACCAACTCCCGAGTGATCACGGTCCGATAGTATAGCACGGCAGACGGACAAGGATATAGGGCCACAGATGGAAATACTAGCATCCTATACTAAGCATTAGGATTGCAGGTAAAGGTAACAACAGTAGTAGCAAGGACAGGCTATGCATCAGGATAGGAATAACGGAAAGCAGTAACATGCTACACTACTCTAATGCAAGCAGTATAGAGAAGAGTAGGCGATATCTGGTGATCGAAGGGGGGGCTTGCCTGGTTGCTCTGGCAAGAGAGAGTGGTCGTCAACTCCGTAGTCGTACTGGGTAGCGGCGGCGTCGGTCCCGGTGTCTAGCGAGAGAAGAGGGGGGAGAAACAATAAATATTTAAGCAAACAGATGCGTAGCGATGCATGACATGACAAGTATCGGTGCTAGGGGTGCCCTATCGCGGTATGAGGTGATACCGGTGAAGGGGGGAAACATCCGGGGAAGTATCCCCGGTGTTTCGCGTTTTCGGACAAATGAAACAGAGGGGGAAAGTTGCGTGTTCGCTATGGTAGGGATGTGTGGCGGATAAACGGGCTGCGTATTCAAATTCGTCTCGTCGTTCTGAGCAACTTTCATGTACAAAGTTTTTCCATCCGAGCTACGGTTTATTTTATATTAATTTTAAAAGATCTAAATCATTTTCAGGATTTATTTAATTATTTTAATACAACATTATCCAGAACAGTGCCTGCTGACATCAGCATGACGTCAGCATGACATCAGCAGTCAACTGACGTGTGGGTCCCGATCGTCATACTCTGTTTTAATTAACTAATAGTTAATTAGGTTAATTAGTGATTAGGTTAATCTAATTATAATTAATTAACTTAATTAATTCCTTAATTAATTAATTAATTAATTAATTATTATTATTATTATTTTAAAATTCTTTTCTTCTCTTTTTTTAATTAAAACGTTCTGGGTCCGGGCCCCACATGTCAGTGGCCCAAAGGGCCACAGCGATTCGCGCGCGCGGGTTACGGGCGCAGGCACCCAGCCCGATTGGCAAATGCCCAGATGGGCAGGGGGGCGCCGGCCATGGGCACGGCAAGCGGCGGCGGACGCAACAGCGATCGGGGCGAGGGGAGCATCGCGAGCAAGGGGGCGGACAGCGCAAGCCGCGGACGGCGCGGGCGACCGGTGGGCGAGCACGGCACACGCGGAGCTTCACCACGGGGCAGCGGCGAGTGTGCACATGCATAGGGCACGGCCGGGCGTGAGGAGCGGGTCGAGCAGGCGGGTGCGGCCTTGCGTGCGCAGTCGACGCCGGCAGCGCACAGGGGCGGGGCTTGGCGGCGCGGTGGCCGGAACGGGCAACGGGGACGGGGAGAGAGGGGGAGGTGCTTACGGAAGGTGCAGGGAACGGGGCAGCGGTCTCGAGCTCGAGGAGGAGGACGAGGAAGGGGGCGGCGTTCGGGTCGCCGGCGATGAGTGCGGCGGGGCGACGGGGTCGAGGGCGCGGCGCCGGAATGGCGGCCACGGCTCGAGACGAGGAGGACGTGAGGAGGCGAGACGACGGCGTAGACGGGGCGCAGGGACGAGGCGGCGGGTTCGGGCGTGCCGGGGTCGGGGGCGACGGGATCGGGGTGTCGGTTGCCCCCGATCCAGATCCACGAGAGAGGGGGGGAACGAGAGGGAGACGTGGGGAGTGGGGGGGAAGTGGGGCGACGGGATGGGTTAGGGTTCCGGCGTGAGGGGGTTAAGGGAGTGGGGTGGGCCGGCCAGTTGGGCCTTTGCCCAGTTGGGCTGGTGGGTGGCCTGGCCGGCTGGGCCGTCTGGCCCAGTGGGGGGGTCCTTTTATTTTTATTTTTTTTTGGTTTGTTTTCTGTTTTTTGTATTTTCTTTTCTTTATTTATTTTCTTTTCTGTTTTGATTCATTTTAAGTATTTAGGTCTTTTATAAAGGCATGGATCCCACACCATAAATTCCTAGGCATTTATTTGCTCACCCCGAACATTTTGTCTTAAATTTTGAAAAGTTTTTATTCTTTGGTTGATTTTGAATTTGAATTTGAATCAGTTTCGAACTAACACGAGATTAGGAACAGTAACCGAGGTGACATGGCATCATTAGCAGAGGTTCACTGTAGCTTAATTATCCGGGCGTTACAAATCTCCTCCACTACAAGAAATCTCGTCCCGAGATTTAGGAGGTAGAAAGAAACAGTGCGGGGTATTCATCACGCAGGCGGTCCTCGCGTTCCCAAGTGGCTTCGTCTTCAGAGTGATTCGACCACTGGACTTTGAGGAATTTGATCGCCTTCTGACGTGTGCGGCGTTCAGCTTGGTCAAGAATGTGGATCGGATGCTCTTTATAAGAGAGGTCCTGTTGCAATTCGAGCACTTCATATCCACCGCTCGGATTGGATCCTTGAAGCAACGGCGGAGTTGTGACACATGGAACACATCGTGAACCTGAGAAAGGTTCGGCGGAAGCTCCAATTTATATGCTACCTTTCCACGCCTTTCGAGAATAGTGAAAGGACCGATATAGCGAGGAGCTAGCTTGCCCTTGATCCCGAAGCGGTGAGCACCCTTCATTGGTGTAACTCGAAGATAAGCCTTTTCGCCAGGTTGATAGACCATGTCTTGGTGATGACGGTCATGCTGACTTTTCTGACGTGACTGAGCAGTCTTGAGATTCTCGCGAATAATGCGAACTTGTTCTTCGGCCTGTTGGATAATATCCAGACCGAAGAGTGGACGCTCCCCAGTTTCTGACCAGTTCAGAGGGGTTCGACACTTTCGTCCATATAGCACTTCGAAGGGGGACATCTTCAGACTAGCTTGATAGCTATTATTATAAGAGAACTCGGCATATGGAAGAGATTCCTCCCATTTCTTGCCGAATGATATTACACAAGCTCGAAGCATGTCTTCGAGAACTTGGTTGACACGTTCAACCTGTCCTTGCGACTGAGGATGGAACGCAGTACTGAACGACAGATGAGTCCCCATAGCTTCTTGGAAACTCGCCCAAAACCTTGAAGTGAATAAGCTGCCACGGTCTGAACTGATAACCAGTGGGATACCGTGAAGTGAAACAATTCTGGCCATGTAGAGAGTAGCAAGCTGACTAGCAGTGATTGTCTCTTTGACCGCCAGAAAATGGGCAACTTTGGAAAGCCGGTCAATGACGACAAGAATAGCATCATTACCTTTCTGCGATTTGGGAAATCCAGTGACGAAGTCCATTTCAACATGGTCCCATTTCCATTCAGGAATAGAGATAGGTTGCAGAGCCCCAGCAGGCCTTTGATGCTCTGCTTTGATTCGGCGACAAACGTCACACTCAGCAACATAACGAGCAATGTCCTGCTTCATATTAGACCACCAGAATCTTTGACGAATATCCTGGTACATCTTCGTACTACCAGGATGGATGGACAGAGGCGTATCATGAGCTTCTTGCATAACCCTTTTAGTCTTATCCAGGTTTTTCTTCGAACATGGTACCACTAGGCGGCCTTTGAAATACAAGGCGCCATCGTCGGCGATAGAGAAGAATGAGGGCTTTCCTTTTTTGAGGTCGCGCTTAATCTTGAGGACTTCATCGTCACATTTCTGTATCCATTTGATGGTGTCCACAAGATCTGGTTTCGCAACCAGGGTATTGAGAGAACCCTTGGAAACAACATGGAGGTTCTGTTTGGGGAAACCTTCGGGAGGGGGAGCGAGTGATCCCGGGGGAACAATATGGAGGTTCAGCCTTCTAAATTCTTCGACAAGCGAGGGCTGAACTTTGTGAACCTGGAGGTGGTTGCAGTAAGACTTGCAGCTCAGGGCATTAGCCATTACATTAGCCTTGCCGGGGGTATATGATATATCCACGTCAAAGTCTGCAACAGTCTCCATCCATCTTTGCTGACGGAGGTTCAGGTCTGGCTGAGTAAACAGATACTTCAGACTTTGGTGATCGGTGAAGATCTCGCAACGATTACCGAGAAGGTAGTGCCGCCACTGCTTCAGTGCATGAATGACAGCAGCAAGCTCGAGGTCGTGAACTGGGTAGTTTTCTTCGTGAGGGCGCAGTTGACGAGAGGCATAAGCAATCACTCTGCGCTCTTGCATTAGGACACAACCTAATCCTTGACGGGAAGCGTCGCAGTAAATGACGAAGTCCTTAGTATCAGGTGGAGCAAGTACGGGGGCAGAAGTCAACTTGTCTTTGAGCGCCTGGAAACTTTCCTGACACTTGTCTGTCCAGTCAAACTTGACACCCTTATGCAACAGATTAGTCAGGGGTCTGGCAATCTTGGAGAAGTTCTCGACGAATCGACGGCAATAGCTGGCGAGGCCGAGAAAACTTCGGACTTGCTTCACATTCTTCGGAGGAGTCCAATCGAGAATAGCCTGAACTCGTTCAGGGTTGACGGCAATACCATTCTTGGAGATGACATGCCCAAGATAGGTTACTTCGGGGAGCCAGAATTCACACTTGGAATATTTAGCATACAGTTGATGCTCTCGAAGTTTTTCCAGCACAAGACGAAGATGTTCAGCATGTTCCTCCTTGTTCTTGGAAAATACAAGGATATCGTCCAAATAAACCACGACGAACTTGTCGAGGTAATCCATGAATATATAATTCATCAGACGAGAGAAGGTGGCTGGAGCATTCATTAAGCCGAATGACATGACGGTGTACTCGTATGATCCATACCGAGTCACGAAGGCAGTTTTTGGGATGTCCTCTTCACGAACACGGATCTGGTGGTAACCCAACCTCAAGTCGAGTTTGGAGAACACTGATGAGCCAGCCAGTTGATCATAAAGATCATTGATTCGAGGAAGAGGATATTTATTCTGAATGGTAGCTTGGTTTATAGGACGGTAGTCTTGGACTAATCGGTTTGTCCCATCCTTCTTCTTAACAAAGAGAGAAGGTGCTCCCGAAGGAGAGCAACTTGGGCGAATGAAACCTTTGACAAGAGATTTGTCGATTTCCTCCTTAAGCTCAATGAGTTCATGCGGCGGCATCTTATAGGGTCGTTTAGCTATAGGGGTGGTGCCGGGTTTCAGGTCGATGATGAATTCGACAGCTCTAGCAGGGGGAATCCCTGGAAGTTCTTCTGGGAAGACATCTTGGAATTCACGAACGACGGGAATGTTTTCAATGCCCTCGAGTGGTGCAGCGTTCAACGCATTCAAGGCATAAAGTCGTGCCTCGGCGTTCTGAACTAGATGAGCTTGGTAAGCTATTATTTCGTCAGAAGGGTGTAGCAGATGGACGACCTTGGTGGCGCAAACTATAGAAGCAGTATGCGCTTTCAACCAATCCATTCCCAGAATGAGGTCGATGTTAGACGACTTCAGGATAATGGGAGAGGCATAGAATTCCAGCCCTTCGATTTCCACGGGGACATCGATGCCAACCAGTGAGGTTTGACATTGTCCCACGGGGGTTTTTACCAATACCGAAGTGTTCATCTCCTCACATTTAACGTCATGCTTGTATGCAAAATCTTCTGACATGAATGAATGCGATGCCCCTGAATCGAATAAAACAGATGCAGGTACTGAGTTTACGAGGAGTGTACCCATCACGGTAGCAGGCTGGTCTAGAACTTCATTGAGATCAACATGGTTGGCATGAACACGACCACAAGACTTGGCACTGTTGTTGCGAGGCTGGTTGCTTCCACGGCCAGTTGCTGGGAGGGCCAGTTGATTCTGGTTTTGATTGCAATCCCTAGCACGGTGACCTGGCTGACCACACTTGTAGCAGAGGCCATTATTGGGAGTGGGAACAGGAGCTTGTGGTGGTGGAGCTGGAAGTCTTGTCTGCCTAGTTGGAGGAGCAGGCAGACGAGGTGCAGCATAGGACTGCCTTGGGGCAGGTGCATCCGGCTGGTACATGCTGTTGGGGATCCATATCTTGCGCTTCTGCGAGGACGGGCCCGAAGATGAGCCCGTGTCACGGCTGCGCTTGTGAGAGCTCTGGTATTCCTGCAGACCAGTTTCGACATTGATGGCTTTGTTCACCAGAGTGGCGAAATCAGCAAAGTCATGCACTAGAAGTGCGAGCTTGATATCAGCTTGAAGGCCATCACGGAACTTCTCCTGTCTGCGTGCATCAGTTGCGATGTCTTCTTCAGCATAGCGGGACAAGTCAAGAAACTCCCGCTAGTAAGCTTCCACAGTTTTATTGCCTTGGGTGAGGTTGCGGAACTCACGCTTCTTCCGGTCCATGACTCCCTGAGGAATGAAGCGAGCACGGAAGGCAGCTTGGAAGTCTGGCCAGGTGATGATTGTTCCAGCTGGCAGAGTACGCCTGTGGTTGTCCCACCATTGAGCTGCGGGTCCTTTCAGGAAGAAGGAAGCAAAGGTGACATAGCTGGCAGGGGCTACATCAGCAGACTCCATCTCATAGGTGATGTCACGGAGCCAGTCATCAGCATCCAAAGGCTGAGTTGAGCTGCGGTACACAGTTGGGTTCAGGCGCATGAAATCCTGCAGAGTTACTGGGGTTGGTTGCGGGTTCATATTGGGGCGAGGAAACTGAGCCATCATATTCTCCATGAACTGGCGATTCATCTCAAGCTGTTGGATCATACCAGTCATGTACTCAGGCGGTGGTGGGGCGTTGCCACCACGACCACGACCACGACCACCTGGTCTAACCATCCTGCTAATATATAACAGGGGTAGTTCAGCATTGAGAAATTTGCAAAGACGAGAATCATTCATGATGAAACATGCACAACGAAAGCAGTACGATAGATACTACATAGTAGTCGGCATATCTTACAAAAGAGATCATGCATAGAGTTTGTTACACAGAGTTCGGTACACAGACTAAGACATCATAGGCGGCACGCAGGCTCGTGGCGAATGCATCTAACACTAACAAGCAAGTCTACATCAGTCCCACGCGGTACTGTGGAGGTAGCTGTAGCCTGAAAGATGGTAGTGTGGCATCGGGTACACCACGTCGGCAACCTGGGGTCCGCGGGTACTCTGGTGCAGAACCTGACGCTCAAGTGGCAGAAGAGGACCAAGTGCGGGAGAGTAGCCTCCCACCTCTGGCCAACCGACACCCTGGGGCATCACGGTCCTGGCAGGGTAGATCGCAGAACGCGACAGTTCACCAGAGCGGACAGAGGGGTGCAACAGCGTCAGAGCACGATACAGGTGCTGACGGGTGGTGTACAACTCGTGGCGAAGAGCTCGGTTAGCTCTATCCAGCCCATCAGCATGCAGAACCAGGTTCTGATGGTAGAAGGGCTCTCGGGTGGCAGTGGAGTAGGCAGCAGTGTAGTATCCCTCCGCACCAACATCGGATGCGATAGCAATGTGCCTGAAGGGGGAGGTGTCCAACTCCTGATACTCTCCACGAAGACGTGTCAGAGCAGCATAAGCAGCATCGTGGACCGCCATATCGATAGTCACTCCAACACCATGAGCAGTGTGCAGCACGGTAGTGGAGTCATACTCCCGAGAGTAGAGGTGGACGATGGCACGGTACTACTCCTGGTTGAAGTCCTGATACTCCTCATAGACGGTGTACTCAGGGTGCCAGCGATAACCCAGATAGGTCATCATCTCAACCAACACAGCAGGTGACCCTGAGGCACCAATGGCCGTCGTGTGGCGCACGACCTGCCTCGTGGGTTCCATCTGAAAACAAAGATGTTTTCACAGGAGTCAAATGACAATGTGGATAATGTTCAAATACTACTCTAAAGAATAACTAGGGCTTATCCAACTTTGGGGTGAATGTCGTAACGGGATCCTAGTGTCAGAGTTAGTAAATTCGTTTAACCCGAGTAGAAGAGAGTTCAGAGTCCGAGAGTAAAGGTCGAGGAGTAAAAGATCCTAGTACCACCCGATGGCAACGTGGGCCTGTAAGGCACACAGCCAAGTTAGTAAAAGTTTTTGCAATGTCTAGACTCGACTTCGGCCAAGGAGTGTGGAAGGGGGGTTCCTACAGGCAGTCGGCTCTGATACCAACTTGTGACGCCCCCGATTTGACCGTACACTAATCATGCACGCAAATGTGTACGATCAAGATCAAGGACTCACGGGAAGATATCACAACACAACTCTACAATTAAAATAAGTCATACAAGCATCATATTACAAGCCAGGGGCCTCGAGGGCTCGAATACAAGAGCTCGATCATAGACGAGTCAGCGGAAGCAACAATATCTGAGTACAGACATAAGTTAAACAAGTTTTCCTTAAGAAGGCTAGCACAAACTGGGATACAGATCGAAAGAGGCGCCTGCCTCCTGCCTGGGATCCTCCTAACTACTCCTGGTCGTCGCCAGCGGGCATCACGTAGTAGTAGGCACCTCCGGTGTAGGAGTCGTCGTCGACGGTGGCGTCTGGATCCTGGGCTCCAACATCTGGTTGCGACAACCAGGTAGAAGGGATATGGGGAAAAGAGGGAGAAAGCAACCGTGAGTACTCATCCAAAGTACTCGCAAGCAAGAAGCTACACTACATATGCATGGGTAAATGTGTAAAGGGCCATATCGGTGGACTGAACTGCAGAAAGCCAGAATAAGAGGGGGATAGCTAATCCTTTCGAAGACTACGCTTCTGGTAGCCTCCGTCTTGCAGCATGTAGAAGGGAGTAGACTGAAGTCCTCCAAGTATCATCGCATAGCATAACCCTAACCGATGATCCTCCCCTCGTCGCCCTGTGAGAGAGCGATCACCGGTTGTATCTGGCACTTGGAAGGGTGTGTTTTATTAAGTATCCGGTTCTAGTTGTCATAAGGTCAAGGTACAACTCCAAGTCGTCCTGTTACCGAAGATCACGGCTATTCGAATAGATTAACTTCCCTGCAGGGGTGCACCACATACCCCAACACGCTCGATCCCATTTGGCCGGATACACTTTCCTGGGTCATGCCCGGCCTCGGAAGATCAACACGTCGCAGCCCCACCTAGGCACAACAGAGAGGTCAGCACGCCGGTCTAAACCTAAGCGCACAGGGGTCTGGGCCCATCGCCCTTAGCACACCTGCACGTTGCGTACGCGGCCGGAAGCAGAACTAGCCCCCTTAATACAAGAGCAGGCTTACGTTCCAATCCGGCGCGCGCCACTCAGTCGCTGACGTCACGAAGGCTTCGGCTGATACCACGACGCCGGGATACCCATAACTACTCCCGCGTAGATGGTTAGTGCGTATAGACCAAATGGCCAGACTCAGATCAAATACCCAGAACTCGTTAAGCGTGTTAAGTATCCGCGAACGCCGACCAGGGCCAGGCCCACCTCTCTCCTAGGTGGTCGGAACCTGCCCTGTCGCTCCGCCTCAAAGATCCACTCGCGGGTGCTCCTCAAGCCGACCCGTCTTTAGTCATCACATGTATCATGTATAAAGTATATAGCATATACCCATGACCAACTCCCGAGTGATCACGGCCCGATAGTATAGCACGGCAGACGGACAAGGATGTAGGGCCACAGATGGAAATACTAGCATCCTATACTAAGCATTAGGATTGCAGGTAAAGGTAACAATAGTAGTAGCAAGGACA
Source organism: Triticum urartu (assembly GCF_056163025.1). Lineage (NCBI taxonomy): Eukaryota > Viridiplantae > Streptophyta > Magnoliopsida > Poales > Poaceae > Triticum > Triticum urartu. The sequence continues at coordinate 262,860,527 of NC_141879.1, forward strand.
AGCTATGCATCAGGATAGGAATAACGGAAAGCAGTAACATGCTACACTACTCTAATGCAAGCAGTATAGAGAAGAGTAGGCGATATCTGGTGATCAAAGGGGGGGCTTGCCTGGTTGCTCTGGCAAGAGAGAGTGGTCGTCAACTCCGTAGTCGTACTGGGTAGCGGCGGCGTCAGTCCCGGTGTCTAGCGAGAGAAGAGGGGGGAGAAACAATAAATATTTAAGCAAACAGATGCATAGCGATGCATGACATGACAAGTATCGGTGCTAGGGGTGCCCTATCGCGGTATGAGGTGATACCGGTGAAGGGGGGAAACATCCGGGGAAGTATCCCCGGTGTTTCGCGTTTTCGGACAAATGAAACAGAGGGGGAAAGTTGTGTGTTCGCTATGCTAGGGATGTGTGGCGGATAAACGGGCTGCGTATTCAAATTTGTCTCGTCGTTCTGAGCAACTTTCATGTACAAAGTTTTTCCATCCGAGCTACGGTTTATTTTATATTAATTTTAAAAGATCTAAATCATTTTCAGGATTTATTTAATTATTTTAATACAACATTATCCAGAACAGTGCCCGCTGACATCAGCATGACGTCAGCATGACGTCAGCAGTCAACTGACGTGTGGGTCCCGATCGTCATACTCTGTTTTAATTAACTAACAGTTAATTAGGTTAATTAGGTTAATCTAATTATAATTAATTAACTTAATTAATTCCTTAATTAATTAATTATTATTATTATTATTTTAAAATTCTATTCTTCTCTTTTTTTTAATTAAAACGTTCTGGGTCCGGGCCCCACATGTCAGTGGCCCAAAGGGCCACAGCGATTCGGGCGCGCGGGTTACGGGCGCAGGCACCCAGCCCGATTGGCAAATGCCCAGATGGGCAGGGGGGCGCCGGCCACGGGCACGGCAAGCGGCGGCGGACGCAACAGCGATCGGGGCGAGGGGAGCATCACGAGCAAGGGGGCGGACACGCGCAAGCCGCGGACGGCGCGGGCGACCGCTGGGCGAGCACGGCGCACGCGGAGCTTCAGCACGGGGCAGCGGCGAGTGTGCACATGCATAGGGCACGGCCGGGCATGAGGAGCGGGTCGAGCAGGCGGGTGCGGCCTTGCGTGCGCAGTCGACGCCGGCAGCGCACAGGGGCGGGGCTTGGCGGCGCGGTGGCCGGAACGGGCAACGGGGACGGGGAGAGAGGGGGGGTGCTTACGGAAGGTGCAGGGAACGGGGCAGCGGTCTCGAGCTCGAGGAGGAGGACGAGGAAGGGGGCGGCGTTCGGGTCGCCGGCGACGAGTGCGGCGGGGCGACGGGGTCGAGGGCGCGGCGCCGGAATGGCGGCCACGGCTCGAGACGAGGAGGACGTGAGGAGGCGAGACGACGGCGTAGACGGGGCGCAGGGACGAGGCGGCGGGTTCGGGCATGCCGGGGTCGGGGGCGACGGGATCGGGGCGTCGGTTGCCCCCGATCCAGATCCACGAGAGAGGGGGGGAACGAGTGGGAGACGTGGGGAGTGGGGGGGGAGTGGGGCGACGGGATGGGTTAGGGTTCCGGCGTGAGGGGGTTAAAGGAGTGGGGTGGGCCGGCCAGTTGGGCCTTTGCCCAGTTGGGCTGGTGGGTGGCCTGGCCGGCTGGGCCGTCTGGCCCAGTGGGGGGGTCCTTTTATTTTTATTTTTTTTGGTTTGTTTTCTGTTTTTTGTATTTTCTTTTCTTTATTTATTTTCTTTTCTGTTTTGATTCATTTTAAGTATTTAGGTCTTTTATAAAGGCATGGATCCCACACCATAAATTCCTAGGCATTTATTTGCTCACCCCGAACATTTTGTCTTAAATTTTGAAAAGTTTTTATTCTTTGGTTGATTTTGAATTTGAATTTGAATCAGTTTCGAACTAACACGAGATTAGGAACAGTAACCGAGGTGACGTGGCATCATTAGCAGAGGTTCACTGTAGCTTAATTATCCGGGCGTTACACACTGGTGCTACAACTCCTTAGGATGTGCCATGATGAACTGTCCAGTTACTAATAGTATCAGGAATATTTTGAGAAAGGTTAGTTTGATAGTGGAATGTATGAAGTCTGGTATGCTTGATGTAAGCAGAACATGTTTAGTGTCTGTACTGAAAACATGGTGCCCTCTTTTGTCTACTGCTATGTTGATCTGTTTGACTATGCTCTGGAGTTGTGGTTGCTATGAAGACTTTGAAATATTGTGCTCTCTAGCAGGACTGTTGTGCTTCATCTGTTACTCATGTTTTCTGACACCTCAAACTGTACTGGGTCTCATTCACACAAATGCTATGCTTTGCATATGTATGGCAACATACCAGGAGATGGGGCCTGGTATCACACATTTTCCATTTAGTTAGTTAATCATGAGTAGAAATAGATCCTGGAACATCTTGAACTGGAACATTAGGGGTTTGAATTCTCCTGATAAATGGCTGGCCATTAGGCAAAAAATTGAGGAAAGTGCAGCTGGTATTTTGTGCCTACAAGAAACTAAGAGACAAGCTTTTGATTTGGCATATATTCATAACTTTTGTCCACAAAGATTCAACAAATTCGAATTCCTTCCTTCTATTGGGGCATCTGGAGGGATCTTGACTGCTTGGAATGAGGCTCTTTTTAATGGGCAGTTGCTCTTTCAGAATAAATTTTTACTTTCTATGCAGCTCACTTGTACTTCAACCAACAAACCAAGGATCCTCACAAAAATTTATGGACCTTGGAACCTTGAAGACAAATTGGAATTTATTGATTGGTTTACAAATATCCAAATGCCAGATGATGTTGATTGGATAGCTATGGGGGATTTCAACTTCATTAGGTCACCTGAAGACAGAAATAGACCTGGTGGAGATGTCAATCAGATGTTACTGTTCAATGAGGCTATTAGTAATTTGGGGTTAATTGAATTACCTCTAAAAGGAAGACAGTTCAGTTGGAGCAATATGCAAGAAAGTCCATTACTTGAAAAACTGGACTGGTTCTTCACTTCTGCTGCATGGATGACTACTTATCCTGACACAACTGCTCTGCCTCTTGCAAAACCAATTTCAGACCATTTGCCTTGTGTAATTAAAATTGGTACATCAATTCCTAAGTCAAGGGTTTTTAGATTTGAAAATTATTGGTTGAAGCACAGCTCTTTCAAAGATATTGTTCAAGCTGCATGGAACATTCCTGTTGGTTATACTGATCCAGCAAAGAAGATTAATGCTAAATTCAAGAACTTGAGGAGAGCAGTAAAACTTTGGGAAAAAACCTATCTTGTCTTAAAAAGCAGATTGATGAGTTGAATGAATGTATATTCCTATGGGACTTCTTGGAGGAATTCAGAGACCTCACTATATCTGAGCATAACTACAGGGAGCTTTTGAAAGAAACACTACTAACTGTCCTCAGTAATCAGAAAATTTATCGGAAACAAAGAGGAAAAATCAAGGGGGTCAAATTTGGTGATGAAAATACCAAATTCTTTCATACAAAGGCTTCAATTAATCACAGGCACAACAAAATTGCAATGCTCATGAATGAGGACCAAGTGGAAATTACTGATCATGAAGGGAAGGCTGCAATTCTTTGGGAAGCTTTTAAGAAGAGACTGGGACAATCCAATGGCCATACAATGCACTTCAATTTACAGGACCTGTATGATAACAGAGTGGATCCACAAATATTCCAAGACCTTGAGAGACCTTTCTCTCAGGAAGAAATTGCAGAGGTAGTTAAAAACTTGCCCACAGACAAATCTCCAGGCCCTGATGGATTTAATAATGAGTTCCTCAAAGCTTGTTGGGACATTATCAAACTGGATGTTACTGAACTTATCATTGCCTTTCATGCTGGAAATGTGAATTTGGAAAGCATAAACACTTCATATATCACACTCATTCCTAAAAAGGAGGTACCTATATCCCATAATGACTTTAGGCCAATTTCATTGCTTAATGGGGTGCTCAAAATCATTACTAAACTGCTGGCAAACAGATTACAAAAATTCATTTACAAGATGGTTCATATCAATCGGTATGGATTCTTAAAGAACAGAGTAATTCAAGATTGTCTGGGTTGGGCCTATGAATATATACATCGATGCCACAAGTCAAAAGAAGAATTTCTTGTTATAAAACTGGATTTTGAAAAGGCTTTTGACACTATTGAGCATCAGGCTATAATTGACATCTTAAGGGCTAAGGGATTTGGTGAAAGGTGGATAACTTGGATGCACATGCTATTCAATTATGCATCCTCTGTTGTAATGTTAAATGGGGTGCCAGGGAAGAAGTTTTACTGTAAAAGAGGAGTAAGGCAAGGAGATCCCCTTTCACCTCTTCTATTCATATTGGCAGCTGACTTGCTTCAATCAATTTTGAATAAAGCCATGACTAGGGATCTAATAACACCTCCACTACAAGTGACCTCATGCCCTGACTTCCCTATTGTGCAGTATGCAGATGACACTCTTGTTATTTTGCAAGCAAGTGCTAGACAGCTTGTATGCCTCAAAGCTCTACTAAACACATTTGCAGATGCCACGGGCCTCAGAGTAAATTATGGGAAATCAATCATGGTGCCATTAAACATTGAAGAAGACAGAGTAGATATTTTCACTAACACTTTGCAATGTGCCAAAGGGCAATTTCCATTCACTTATCTGGGGCTACCTTTGGGCATTTATAAGCCAACTGTGGAGCAATGTTTGCCCATAGTTAATAGAATTGCTAAGAGGATTACTGGCATTTCCACTTTCATGACTCAGGCAGGGAAGATTTTGTTGGTAAAATCTGTGTTGGCTTCCTTAGCAGTTTACTTCATGTGTTGTCTGGACATTCCCATCACTATTAAACACCAGATCATCAAATACTTAAGGCACTGTCTATGGAGGAGCCCTGATTTGGAAGATAGAAGGCCAGCCCTAGTGGCTTGGCACACAGTTTGCAGACCTAAAAATCAGGGTGGCTTGGGAGTTCTGGATATCTTCACACAAAATAAAACTCTGCTCATGAAAATCCTTCATAAGTTTTACAATAGACATGACATCCCTTGGGTCAATCTAATTTGGGAAACATACTACAGCAATGGGCAACTTCCAGGAGATCAAAAAGTGGGATCATTTTGGTGGAAATCCAATCTTGCACTCATTGATCAATTCAAAGCTATAGCAAGATGCAATGTGGGAGATGGCAAAACTGCTTTGTTCTGGGATGATATGTGGGACCAATTCATTCTCAACCACAAGTTTGATCATCTATACTCCTTTGTTACAAACCCTCAGACAAGTGTTCAACAAGTGATCAATACTGAATATCTCCAAGACTTATTCCATCTGCCCCTAATTGCGCAGGCATATGAGGACTTCCTACAAATGGAGGACATGTGCATTTCCATGAGACAATCAGAATACTTAGATGCTCTGGATACTTGGAGTTACATCTAGGGCAATGAATTCTATTCTTCAATTAAAGCCTATAAGGTGCTAATTGGGCACAAACAAACCCCACCACATTTTTCATGGATTTGGAAAAGCTCCTGTCAGCCCAAGCATAAATTTTTTTCTGGCTGCTTCTGCATGACAGAGTAAACACAAGGAATCTTTTAAGGAGGAAAAACTTTGAATTGGAAGTTTACAATTGTGCAGTGAGGGACTGTCATCAAGAAGAAACTCTGCATCATCTTTTTTGGGGATGTCCTTTTGCCATCAGATGCTAGGATTTTATTTGTCCTTCAAGAACACCAAACTTGTCAGTTCTGGAGGCATTTCAAGACCTCAAAGACAAACTCAGATACCCTTTCTTTGTGGAGATTATCATATTGGGATCATGGGCCATCTGGATATCTAGAAACAAGAAAATCTTTGACAATATAAATCCTTCATTTCAGGGCTGGAAACACATTTTTACTGAGGAACTCAAGCTTCTGAAATTCAGGATCAAGAAGAAATATGAAGTGCAATTCTCTCCTTGGCTGGATTCTATGTTGTAATTTGTATAGTTCTCCTTGCTTTCTTGTTAGTGTTTTTTAGTTTTTGTGCTTAGTTGTTGTATAGCTTCTCTTTTTTTGTAGTTTCTCTCTTTTCTTCTTGTTTTTTTAGTTGGGCTTAGCTCAAGCCCATCAGACTATTGTTTTCTCCCTTTTTATTTAACAAAAGTTGCAGTGGGGTGTTTACCCTACTGTTTATAGTCAAAAAAATGTCTTGCTTCATATTAGACCACCAGTACTTCTGACGGATGTCTAGATACATCTTGGTACTTCCCGGATGAATAGAGAGAGGGGTATCATGCACTTCTTTCATCACCTTCTCTGTCATAAGCTCGAACCGGGGTACGACAATGCGATCTCTGAAGTATAAGGTTCCATCTTCACCACGTCAGAAATCTATGGATTTCTCTAAGGCAAGATCCTTTTTCATCAAATCCACGTGAGCATCTTTCGCTTGAGCAGACTTAATTGCTTTCAGCAGTGTTGGTTCCAGGACAAGGTTATTCAGAGAACCTTGTGGAACTAGTTGAAGGTTCAGCTTGCATAGCTCTTCATAAAGGCAGGGTTGAGCTTTGAAGACCATGTAATTGTTGCAATAAGACTTACGGCTTAGGGCATCGGCCATTACATTAGCCTTGCTAGGTGTATAAGATATACCACAGTTGTAGTCGGCAATAGCTTCCATCCATCGCTGCTGATGGAGGTTCAGATCTGGCTAAGTAAACAAATACTTCAGACTCTGATGATCAGTGAAGATCTCGCAATGATTACCAAGAAGGTACTGTCGCCATAGCTTCAATGCATATATAACCGCAGCAAGCTCAAGGTCATGAACTGGGTAGTTCTCTTCATGAGGATGCACTTGACGAGAGGCATAAGCAATCACTCTGCGCTCTTGCATTAGGACACAGCCTAATCCTTGATGTGAAGCGTCGCAATAGATGACAAAGTCCTTGCGAGAATCAGGGGGAGCAAGCACTGGGGCAGATGTCAGCTTGTCTTTGAGTGCCTGGAAACTTTCCTGACATTTTTCTGTCCAATCGAACTTAACGCCTTTGTGAAGCAGATTGGTCAGTGGCTTGGCGATCTTGGAGAAGTTCTCGACAAAGCGGCGACAATAGCTGGCTAGACCGAGAAAGCTTCTGACTTGCTTGACAGTCTTCGGAGGGGTCCGGTCAAGAATAGCCTGAACGCGCTCTGGGTTGACGGCAATACCGTCCTTGGAGATGACATGACCAAGGTAGGTGACTTCGGGTAACCAGAATTCGCACTTGGAATACTTGGCATAAAGTTGATGTTCTCGAAGCTTCTCTAGAACAAGTCGAAGATGTTCAGCATGTTCTTCTTTGTTCTTCGAATATACCAGGATATCATCCAGATAGACTACGACGAACTTGTCGAGGTAATCCATGAATATGTAGTTCATCAGCCGAGAGAATGTGGCTGGAGCATTGGTCAAGCCAAAAGACATGACGGTGTACTCGTAAGAACCATAACGAGTGACGAATGCGATCTTTGGAATATCCTCTTCACGAACACGGATCTGGTGGTAACCCAACCTCAAGTCGAGTTTACAGAATATTGATGAACCAGCAAGTTGATCATACAAATCATTGATCTGAGGAAGGGATATTTGTTCTGAATTGTAGCTTGGTTGATAGGACGATAGTCTTGGACCAAACGATTCGTTCCATCCTTCTTCTTCACAAAGAGGGAAGGTGCTCCCGAAGCAGAGGAACTTGGACGAATGAAACCACTGCGAAAAGATTTGTCGATTTCCTCCTTAAGTTCAAGGAGCTCATGAGGTGGCATCTTGTAGGGTCGTTTGGCGATAGGAACGGTGCCTAGTTTCAAATCGATGACGAACTCGACAGCCCGGGCAGGGGGTATTCCTGGAAGTTCTTCTGGAAAGACATCTAGGAAGTCGTGAACAACTGGAATCTTTTCAATTCCGTCAAGAGGTGCTACGTTCAACGCATTCAAAGCATAAAGTCGTGCTTCGGCATTTTGAACAATCTGAGCATGGTAGCTTACTATCTCATCGGAAGGATGTAGGAGATGAACGACTTTGGTGGCACAAACGATAGAGGCAGTATGTGTTTTCAACCATTCCATTCCCAGAATAAGGTCAATGTTGGAAGACTCCAGAATAATGGGAGAAACATGAAATTGCAACCCTTCAATTTCAACGGGGACGTCACGACCAATCATGGTAGTTCGACACTGACCCGCAGGGGCGCGTACCACTATCGGAGCGTTCATGGGCTCGCATTGAATGTCGTGTGCATATGCAAAATTTTCTGACATGAATGAATGTGATGCTCCTGAATCAAATAAAATAGATGTTGGTACTGAATTAACAAGGAGAGTACCCATCACAGTAGCAGGCTGGTCTTGAGCTTCATTCAGATCAACATGATTAGCCTGACCACGACCATATGGTTTGGCATTGTGGTTGCGGGGTTGATTGATACCACGAGCATTAGAAGGCAGAGCCAGCTGATTCTGATTCCGAGGGTAGTTCCTGGAACGATGGCCTGGAAGGCCACACTTGAAGCACAGACCATCATTGGGATTGGGAGCAGAAGCTTGGGGTGGTACAGCCCGAAGGGGCTGCTTCTGCGGTGGAGGAGGAATACGAGGTGCGGCATAGGTCTGTCTTGGTGCAGGTGCAACTAGACGATACATATTGTGGGGAATCCATATCCGACGCTTTTGCGCTCACGGGCCCGAAGATGAGACAGTGTCACGGCTGCGCCTAAGGGATCCCTGGTGTTCCTGAAGACTAGTCTCAACCTGAATAGCCTTGTTCACCAAGGTGGCGAAGTCGGCAAAGTCATGAGCGAGCAGTGCTAGCTTAATATCAGGGTGAAGTCCATCACGGAACTTTTCTTCCCTACGAGTATTAGTTGCAATGTCTTCTTTAGAATAACGAGACAAGTCTAGAAATTCCTGCTGATAAGCATCTACAGTATTGTTGCCTTGGGTGAGGTTGCGGAAATCTCGCTTCTTCCTGTCCATGACTCCTTGAGGAATGAAGCGGGCACGGAAAGCAGCTTGGAAATCCGGCCAAGTGATGATCGTTCCAACAGGCAGGGTACGCTTGTGGCTGTCCCACCATTGAGTAGCGGGACCCTTTAGAAAGAAAGATGCAAAGGTGACATAGCTAGCAGGGGCCACACTAGCAGACTCCATTTCATATGTGATGTCGCGGAGCCAGTCATCAGCATCAAGGGGTTGAGTTGAGCTGCGGTAAATAGTTGGGTTGAGACGCATGAAGTCTTGCAGAGTTACTGGGGTTGGCTATTGATTCATGTTCGGACGAGGAAACTGAGCCATCATTCCTTCCATGAATTGGTGGTTCAGCTCAAATTGTTGCATCATTCCAGCAAAGAATTCAGGCGGTGGTGGATCGTTGGCACCACGGCCACGACCAGCGGGTCTAACCATCCTGCTAACATGTAAAAGGGGGTAGTTCAGCATTGAGCATTTGTAAAAACAAGGATCATTCATGATGAAACATGCATAATGAAAGAGGTGCGAGGGATACCACTTCATTCTCATCACGACAGTGTGTGTACTATCCAGAATACTATTCTAAGGAAAAACTATGGTTTATCCAGCTTTGGGGTGAATGTGGTCACGGGATCCTAATGTTAGAGTTAGTAAAACCATTTTAACCCGAATAGAAGAGAGATCAGAGTCCCGGAGTAAAGATCGAGGAGTAAAAGATCCTAATACCACCCATATGGCGACGTGGGCCCGTAAGACACACAGCCAATGTAGTAAAAGTTTTTCAGTGACTAGACTCAACTTCGGCCAAGGAGTTGGAAAGGGGTCTACCTACAGGCAGTCAGCTCTGATACCAACTTGTGACGCCCTCGATTCAATCATACACGCAAATGTGTACGATCAAGATCAAGGACTCATGGGAAGATATCACAACACAACTCTAGACACAAATTAAAATAATACAAGCTTTATATTACAAGCCAGGGGCCTCGAGGGCTCGAATACATCAGCTCGAATACACAAGAGTCAGCGGAAGCAACACTATCTGAGTACAGACATAAGTTAAACAAGCTTGCCTTAAGAAGGCTAGCACAAAATCAACAACGATCGAAAAGGCAATGCCTCCTGCCTGGGAGCCTCCTAACTACTCCAAGTCGTCAGTGGCCGTCACGTAGTAGTAGGCACCCTCGGGGTAGCAGTAGTCATCAGTGGTGTCGTCTGGCTCCTGGGAACCGTCATCTGGTCGCAACAATCGGGTATGGGGGAAAAGAGGTAGCAAAGCAGCCGTGAGTACTCATCCAAAGTACTCGCAAGACTTACATCAGATCTAAAATAAGTATGCATTTGTATCAAAGGAAATGCGATGTATCTATGGACTAAACTGCAGAATTCCAGAAAGAAGGGGAAGCCTAGCCTATCGAAGACTAGAATCTTCAAGCATCTTGCAGCATATAGAAGAGTATAGATCAACATAATGTAAAGTAGTAGTGTTACCAACCTCGGCCAGAGATCCTTTCTCGACTCCCTGCGAGAAAGCAATCCCAGAGCCATACTATCCAGTTATCACCTCAAGTATCCAGTTCTAGTTGTATCGATCGGGATACAACTCCAACTGTCCGTTACTGTAGGACAGGCTATCGATAGATGTTTTCTTCCCTGCAGGGGTGCACTAACTTACCCACCACGCTCGATTAACTCCGACCGGACACACTTTCCTGGGTCATGCCCGGCCTCGGCCAAACAATACGCCGCAACCCGACCTAGGCTTAATAGAAAGGACAGCACGCCGGACTAAACCTATGCCCCCAGGGGTCATGGGCCATCGCCCCGAGAACTCCTGCACGTTGCGTGGGAGGCCGGTGAGCAGACCTAGCTGCCTCCTTCAAAAAGGCAGGTGGTTACGCAGTCCAACCCGACGCGCGCCGCTCAGTCACTGACGTCTATTAAACTTCGGCTAATGTATACGACGCAGGACGCCCATACAATGCCCACGTGATGGTTAGTTCTATCAGGCCAGAGGCCCCTTGGATCAAATATCCAAACCGTAGTGGATTAGGAGCACGCGGTAACAAGCAGAGACTCAAGAAAGATGTGACCCCGTTGCCCCGTCTCGAGTACTTGCGGCAAGGGCTAAGAATGCCCGGCCATGCCTTGTAAGTATCTCGCGGGCAACTTCCAGGTCAACCCGACTCCACATCACTCGCTATTAAACTCGCGTAGGTACCCCTCAGGGCCTACCCGTCTTTAGTAACATGGTTCGGTTGTAAAGTCATAGTAACCATAGTAATTGTGTGTCTAACACCAAGGGGAAAACCAGAGGAATCACCCTCGGTGAATTCCACTCAATGTAATCATCAAGGTGAACGTAAGAGGATTTATCCTCAAGGTTCACACTTGAGGGGTTGCACGACAGAGCCATATCGGAAGTAGTTAAGGAGGAAATCACCCTCGATGATCACGACCGAGTATCTACCCTACAGAGATCTAATCAGGAGTGATGTATGAGGTTCACCCTCGGCACTCGATAGTAACTCTGTAGTGCCGTACAACTAGGGGGTGATGTGCAGTGTCGGGGCCTGGACGTCGATCAAGTTGATCAAGTCATTGAACATAAAGCGAGGCAACTGGGACAAGGTGGGGTTCACTAATGTATCACTAACCAACCTATACTAAGCAGTTTAGGATAAGCAGGTAAGGTATGAAAGGAGGTAACGACAACAGGCTATGCATCAGAGTAGGATCATACAAAAAGCAGTAGCAGTTCTAATGCAAGCATGAGAGGGAAAGAAATGGGCGATATCAGAATGCTCAAGGGGGTTTGCTTGCCCGGTTGCTTTGGCAAGGAGGGGTCGTCGCTACGTAGTCGATCACAGGGGCAGCATCGGTCTCGGGGTCTACCGGAGAGAAGAGGGGGAAGAAACAGTAAATACAGAGCAAAAAAAGGTACCACTAAGCATTACATGACGATAGGCAGATCTAGGGTTGTCCTAACGTAGTACTACACGTTGCAGACGGAGGGGATAAACATCCGAGGATGAATTCTCGGCGTTAGACGAATTTCGGACAGATGAAAGAGAGGGGACAGTTCCATGTTGAGCATGCTAGGGGCATGTGACAGGTGAATGGACCGCGCATTCGGATTCGTGGGATTTTTCTGAGCAACTTTCATATAGAAAACATTTTCATCAGAGTTACGGTTTATTTTCTATGAATTTTTAAAAGATTTAAACATTTTCTGGATTTATCTAAATTGACATAAATAGACTTATGACATCAGCATTGCATGGGGATGACATCAGCAGTCAACAGACTGGTTGACTGGTCAAAATGACCAGTGGGGCCCGCTCGTCATAGACAGTGGGTTAAACAGAGTTAAAAACTAATCTAAACATAGTTAGTTAAACTACTGGGCCCACCTGTCAGTGTCTAATTATGTTAACTAATTTAGCTTAATTAATTTCGTTAATTAGGGGGCAGTGGGCCCCTCCTATCAGTCGCGTGGGCCGGTCCAGTCAGTAGAGTTGATTGAGTCAACTCAGTCAACAGGGCCCCTCAGGCCCACGGTCAGTGGCTCAAGGGGCGGGCCCCACTATGCCACGTCGGCGTCGACGCTGGAGAGAGAGCTCCGGCGACCAAAGCAACGGCGGCGCCTCGCCGGAGTTGGCCGGGGCCGTGCTACAGGTGGCCTCCGGACCTGCGGCTTGGACCTAAGGGTGCGGCCCGGCGCCGCGCACACGATGGTGACAACGACCGCCGTCGGGGACGGCCGGAGCATCGCCGGTGGCGAGCGGAGGCGGTAGCGGCGTTCGGGACCTCCTCGGGACCCTGCTACGAGGCGCCAGAGAGCACGTCCGATGGTGCGTTCGGACGCGGGCGTCGAGCCATGTCAAGTGGCGGCAGCAACGCGTGCGGGGGCGACCAGAGCCGAGCGGTGCGTCGAGGTCAGACGGCGGTCGGAGTGCGAGCTCGACGGGACCGGTTTAGGAACTGCTAGAGGGAGAGAGGGAGGGGAGAGGGGAGCCCGAGGCATCGGGGCCTTATCCCCTGTCGTCGCCGGCGAGGTGGTCGGGCAGCGACGAGCCCCTATAGCGGCCTGAGACCAAGGAACAGGGCGGGGGGAGAGACCGGTGCGAGGGGGAGTGGGCTGGCCAGCTGGAGTGGGTTAGGTGGACCGGCCTAGGTGGGTTCGGTCCAGGGAGGAGGTTGCTCTCTCTCTCCCTTTTCTATTTATTTTTTTTAACTTTCAGCTTTAGCTATTTTAGGCCATTTAGAGACATTGGAAAAAAGTTGGTTCACCACCAATATTACCAGAAGAATATTATCCATGTGATGAACATTTTAGTTTACATGTTTGAGCATTTTTGAAATTCACTCAGAATTTGAAATTGAATTCAACTAGAATTTGAAATGGAATATTGGTCAAAGTGATCAAGCACTGTTATAGCAAAATGATTAGCTTGATCTCAGGGATTACTGTAGCATCATTACACCGGGGTGTTACAGGTTTAGTTCGTAGGACAACAGACAATCATACCATAGGCTAGCTTCTAGGGTTTAGCCTCTACGATCTCGTGGTAGATCAACTCTTGTAATACTCATATCATCAAGAACAATCAAGCAGGACGTAGGGTATTACCTCCATCAAGAGGGCCCGAACCTGGGTAAACATCGTGTCCCCTACCTCCTGTTACCATCCGCCTTAGACGCACAGTTCGGGACCCCCTACCCGAGATCCACCGGTTTTGACACCGACATTGGTGCTTTCATTGAGAGTTCCACTGTGCCGTCACCGTAAGGCTTGATGGATCCTTCGATCATCGGTAACGATGCGGTCCAGGGTGAGGTCCCCCCCGGACAGATCTTCGTATTCGGCGGCTTGGCACTGCAGGCCAATTCGCTTGGCCATCTGGAGCATATCGAGAGCTATGCCCCTGGCCATCAGGTCTGGTTCGGAAACTTAAACTACACTGCCGACATCCACAGAGACTTGATCTTCAATGGATTCGAGCCCATGCCAGATGCGCCACACAGTCACGATGAGCATGACGTAACTCTGCCGTTGGACAGTATTCGGGAGATCGCATCTGCAACTACTCTGGCCGTCAATTCGGAGCAAATTGCGCCATCCGAGAGCGGAGGGATAGACCCCGCCATGGAGGCTGCACTCTCAGTGGCGATAGAGACGGATACTGACTTCACCCCTTACGATAGCCGTGTCGCCGAAGCACTAGATTCGTCTCCGGCCATGGACTCCGAGCCGCCTGCATCCGTGCCCATCGGATCCGACTGGGCGCCAATCATGGAGTTCACCTACATGGATATCTTTCAGCACTCGCCTTTCGGCGATGTGCTAAATTCATTAAGGTCTCTCTCTCCTTGTCGGGGGAGCCTTGGCCGAATTATGTCCGGCTAGAATGGGATGCGGACGACGAAGAAATTCGCTGCCCACCCACCACCCACTTTGTAGCCACTGTCCATGATTTAACCGACATGCTCGACTTCGACTTTGAAGACATTGACGGTATGGACGACGACGCAGGAGACGAACAAGAAGTGGCCGAGCCAGAGAGGCGTTTCAGCCTGAAGTTCAGCCTGCACCCCGTCGCCACTCAACCAAAAAAATACCAAGGCCCGGGGCAACACACGAGACCTGCGAGACGTATTGGACAGCAGGGCAAAACTTGCAAGGTCAATATACGGGTCACGGGCGCGTGTGCCAACACGGGACGATGATCATCGCACCGGATACACCAAAGGTAAATCCGGCCGGGCTGAATACAGCAGACAAGACTCATATGAACTGCGTCGTGATATAGCCTGGCACAGAGGCGCCGCACACCCCCTATGCTTCACTGATAAAGTTATGGATCATGAATTCCTGGAGGGTTTTAAACCCATAAATATCGAATCGTACGATGGTACAATAGATCCCGCTGTATGGATCAAGGATTTGCTCCTTCACATCCACATGGCTCGCGGTGACGATCTACATGCCATCAAGTACCTCCCACTAAAACTCAAAGGACCAGCTCGGCATTGGCTGAATAGCTTGCCAGCAGACTCCGTCGGCAGTTGGGAGGATTTGGAAGACGCATTCCTTGAAAACTTCCAGGGCACTTATGTGCGACCACCGGATGCTGATGACTTGAGCCATATAACTCAGCAGCCAAGGGAATCGGCCAGGCAATTCTGGACATGGTTCCTGACCAAGAAAAACCAAATCGTCGACTTTCCAGATGCAGAGGCCCTAGCGGCATTCAAGCATAACATCCGCGATGAGTGGCTTGCCCGCCACCTTAGCCGGGAGAAGCCGAAGTCTATGGCAGCCCTCACGACACTCATGACCCGCTTTTGCGCGGGCGAGGATAGCTGGCTGGCTCGCAGCAACAACACATCAAGGAATCCGGGCACTTCGGATACCAGAGATGCCAACGGCAGACCACGTCGTAACAGACCAAAGCGCCGCAACAACGGTGATAACACCGATGATATGGCAATCAATGCCGGATTTAAAGGCTCTAGATCCGGTCAGCGGAAAAAGCCATTTAAAAGAAGTACTCCGGCTCCGTCCAGTTTGGATCGCATACTGGATCGCTCGTGTCAAATCCACGACACCCCCGACAAGCCAGCCAATCACACCAACAGAGAATGTTGGGTGTTCAAGCAGGCCGGCAAGTTAAATGCCGAAAGCAAGGACAAGGGGCTGCATAGTGATGACGAGGAGGAGCCCTGGCCGCCGAACACGGGAGGACAGAAAGGGTTCCCCCCACAAGTGAAGACGGTGAACATGATATACGCGACCCACATTCCCAAGAGGGAGCGGAAGCATGCACTAAGGGACATCTATGCGATGGAGCCCGTCGCCCCAAAGTTCAACCCATGGTCCGCTTGTCCGATCACCTTTGATCGCAGGGAGCACCCCACTCGTATCCGTCATGGCGGATCCGCCGCACTGGTCCTAGACCCCATCATCGACGGATTTCACCTCACTCGAGTCCTTATGGATGGCAGCAGCAGCCTGAACCTGCTCTATTGGGATACAGTGCGAAAAATGGGTATCGATCCCTCGAGGATCAAACCCACCAAAACCACCTTTAAGGGCGTCATCCCAGGTGTAGAGGCCCATTGCACGGGCTCAATCACATTGGAAGTGGTCTTCGGATCACCGGACAACTTCCGAAGCGAGGAGTTAATCTTCGATATCATCCCGTTTCGTAGTGGCTATCACGCACTGCTCGGGCGAACCGCATTTGCAAAATTCAATGCAGTACCGCATTACGCATACCTCAAGCTCAAGATGCCAGGACCTAGGGGGGTCATAACAGCGGACGGAAACACAGAACGCTCGCTCCGCACGGAGGAGCACACTGTGGCCCTTGCAGCAGAAGCACAAAGCAGCCTTTTAAGGCAAACCACTAATTCGGCGATGCAGCCCCCGAACACGTTCAAGCGAGTCCGGAGTAAACTGCAACAGGATCGCCTGGCACGCACAGAGCTTGCCTAGCAATTCGGCCCCCGTCCTAGTCCCGGTCAAGCGACGACATCCGTGTCGCGCGTACATAATTATGCACTGAAAATACCATGGACATAGGTGGGGGCACGATGGAGGGCATGTCCCGCAATGCGGCTTAACCGCCCTAGGGGTTGTATACCTTTATCATTTTTTTCTCTTTTAGGACCTAACTCTCCGGAAGCCCTTTCCGGCAGTACGATTGTTGGACACATTACGGGAAGGAACAACCAAGGCGGCAAGAAGCTAAGATGTACACGGGAACCCCAGGTGGTCTTTAATAATAATTGATATACCCGCTTTCTACTATCCATACGCAACTTGCCCTTGGATAGGACATTTCGAATAGTCCTACTTTATGCTTATTGCACTACTTGTACCAGTACACTTCGACGTATTATTTAAATAACAATGCATAGCATTAGTCTATTATTGCATTATTCATCCCCTTTTTCTTATATGTCCATTTACGACAATCCGCACCTGTACATTCGGCTACGGTCAGTATGCCAGGGGCTTTCGTCTACCCCATAATACGGCGCGAGAAGTCCGAACACTTTCGACAGTGCGGCACCCCGAACTTATAGCATTATATGCATCAGCTCCGAATCATGTCTTGGGTCAATAGTTGGGTTTGCCTGGCTCCCATGCTTTGATACCTTACATTCCGCTATATCGGCTAAGGTAGCGATGGGAGAACTACTGCGATTGTGTCCCGGTTCTTCCGGACGAGCACCTCAGTAGAGAAAGCCGAAAATTGACTGTCATGATAAAGCGAGAGACTGGTCGCTGTTCGAGAGGTCTCAAGTCCTTAAAGACTTTTTCCGCTTCGGGCGAGGAGTTGGCCTTGCCCAGCTTAGGCGTGTATAGCGCCACAAATTCGGCCTTCCGAATACTAGGGGCTTCGCCAAAATTTAAAATTGTAGACTTCTATGGCTAAGTGAGAGTGATAAAGCCTTATAGTCCGATTGCCTGGTTCGTTGCGCTGAACACCTCCCTTGAAGGACCCAAAATTGGGGTAAAGAGTGCTCAGGTTTATCCCGAACACCCCAATACTAGTTACATGGGGGCAGAAGCCGATGACTGGCCAACTCTCAGATTTTATAAACGGCCGCACAGAAGGTAATATTTTAAATTAAAAAAAGTGTTGCATAGCGCAGATGAACTTGTTTCACATTACAGGATCACATGAGCATGTTCATTCAAAAGTTACATCCCTGGCACATTCATCCGCCACAAGGCGGGAACCCTTCAGGACACTCTCATAATACATCTCGGGGCAGCGATGCTCCTTGCCCTCTGGCGGCCCCTCCTTCACCAGCTTCACGGCGTCCAGCTTCGCCCAGTGCACCTTCGCCCGGCAAAATCCATGCGCGCACCCTCGATGCAGACGGACCACTTTATGACTTAAAGCCGTGGGCACGCATCCACAAGCCGCCTCACCAGACCGAAGTAGTTGTCGGGTAGGGGCTCGCCAGGCCACATCCGGACTATAAAACCCTTCATGGCCTGTTCGGCCGCCTTGTTAAGCTCGACCAGTTGCTTCAGCTGGTCGCTCAAGGGCATTGGGTGTTCGGTCCCAGTATACTGAGACCAGAACAACTTTTCCATCGAGCTCCCTTTCTCAGCTCGGTAAAACTCCGCGGCATCCAGTACACTACGGGGAAGATCTGCGAACGCTCCTGGAGAGCTCCGAACTCGGGTAAGTAAAAGGAAAGTTTCCTTCACATGCTTGCTTTGCATAATGAATGCCTTACCCGCTACTATCTTCTTCACCGCATCAATCTCCTAGAGGGCCTTGTGGGCTTCAGCCTTGGTGCTCCGAGCGCTTTCGAGCGCCTTCTCAAGCTCAGACTCTCGCATCTTAGAGTCAAGCTCCAAGGACTCGTGTTTGTTGGCAAGAACCTCGAGCTCTTGCTGCACCTCGCCTACTTGGGCTTCTTGCTTTTCCCGCTCAAGGCGCTCCTTGGCCACTTTGTTTTCGGCCTCGGACAATGCCTTCTTCAGGGTGGCCACCTCGGTCATGGCCCCTGGCAAATTCATGATGATCCTATTATTTTACAACCAAACTTCTTTTTAAAAGCGTAGACAAGGTATTGCTTACCTTTGCTCTCCTCGAGCTGCCTCTTGGTAAGGCTGAGCTCGTTCTCGGACCGCTCCAGGTCCTGCTTCAGTGCAGAGACCTCCGCAGTACATGCGGCAGCGGCCAGCAGTGAAGCCTGCACATACACATAAATATATTCTGATTAGACTCCTGAGTCATCATTTGATCCTCTATTCGGCCTTTCTTCTTGAACGCCGAACAGAGCATCAGGGGCTACTATCTATGTGGTAATATTTTCTTATATTTTGATTGCTAACCTCAAAGTCTGTTAGGAGGCTAGCGCAAGCTTCAGTCAGTCCATTTTTGGCGGACTGAACTTTCTCGATCACCGCATTCATGATAGTGCGGTGCTCTTCGTCGATGGAAGCGTCGCGAAGCGCTTCCAGCAAGTTGTCTGGTGCCTCTGGATGGACAAAGGACACCGGTACGGGTAGCTGGTCCCCCTTAACGGGGGATCGCCTACCGGAGTCTGGAACCATCAAAGGTTCCGGCACAGTGTTCGGCTAGGGGCCGAACTCGGAGCCCGTGGGAGTTTTGCTCCCTTTGCGCACAGGGTCCGGGAGGTCGCCTCGAGGCGCCCCCAAGACCACCTCCCCTCGGCTCAGTGCCTTTCGAGACAACACCTCAACGTTGTCCATAGGGCGAGGGGTGGAGGCGGTCGGAAGAGAACCGTTGTTCATATCCGACGAGTCCAATGAATCGCTCGACAAAGATACGTCGAGATGAGCTCGGGACGGACTGCATAATCATGTTCGACATGAGGAGAAGCACTGCAATAAAACATACCATGAATTACTATGGTGTTCGGATACTTACGACTTCGCCAGGGGCTTGACCCTGGGTAGCCACTCGTCGCCGCTGTAGGCGGCCATCGTGGAGCAGTCCGGAGGGAGGGTCCTTCCCTTCTTGGACCCTTCGGCCTCCCCTGTTGGGTCGGCCTTCCTTTTCTTGTATCCCCCGGCTGGGGGGGGAGAACTTTCCTCCTCCTCGTTTTCATGGGAGGAGTGCGGGTCGGAGTCATCAGACGATGAGTCCGATACAACCTTGCGCCGGAGACCCTTTCGGGTCCCCGTGGCCTTCTTCTTGGTTTTCTTCGCCGGCACCTCGTAAGATGCCGGAGCCAGCATCTCCATTAGGAGAGCATCTGCAGGATCTTCAGGCAGGGGGGCTGGGCAATCGAGCTCCTCCGCTGTCTTTATCCAGTTCTGTTAATGACATGGAAGCTTAGATCCCGCACATGGTCTAACTGGGGCAAATAAATACCCTGTGAGATATCAAAACTTACCGGATTGGCATGGCGCTTTGCGCTGAGTCCGCGGTCCTCGGTGAGGGAAGGAGGTACCTCGGCGCCCTTGAACAGCACCCTCCAGATGTCCTTGTGCGTCGTGTCGTAGAGCTCTCGCAGCGTCTGGTGCTTGGCCGGGTTGAACTCCCACAAATTGAATGCCCGTCGTTGACACGGGAGAATCCGGCGGAAGACATGACCTGGACCACGTTGACGAGCTTGATTTTCTTGCTCATCATGTTACTGATGTAGGTCTGGAGTCCGGTCAGCTCTACCGAAGAACCCCAGGACAGGCCCTTCTCTTTCCAAGAAGTGAGACGCGTGGGTATTCCGGATCAAAATTTGGGGGCCGCCACCCAGTTGGTGTCGCGCGGCTCGGTGATGTAGAACCACCCCAATTGCCACCCCTTTATGGTCTCCACGTAGGAGCCTTCGAGCCAGGTGACGTTAGGCATTTTTCCCACCATGGTGCCTCCGCACTCTGCTTGCTGGCCAACCACCACCTTCGGTTTGACATTGAAGGTCTTCAGCCACAGGCCGAAATGGGGCCTGATGCGGAGGAAGGCCTCACACACGACGATAAACGCCGAGATGTTGAGGATGAAATTGGGGGCCAGATCATGAAAATCCAGCCCGTAGTAGAACATGAGCCCACGGACAAACGGGTGGAGAGGAAATCCTAGTCCGCGGACGAAGTGGGTAAGAAAAACTACCCTCTCATGGGGTTCGGGCATAGGGATGATCTGCCCTGCATTTGGCAGCCGGTGCGCGATATCCGCGACCAGATATCCAGCTTCCCGTAACTTTGTGATGTTCTCCTCCGTCCATCCACTTTCCTCCCGCTCCGGACATGCTTGGAGTGGTTTGAGAAGAAAGACGCGAACTTGGGCGCTGGAGCTCAAGTGTGCGAGAATGGGTAAGAAAGGAGGAAGAAGGCGTGGGTGAAAAGAGTGAATCCTAATCCCTTTATAAGGGCGGAAGAGGCGATGCGCCTCCCCACTTGCCTGGTAAAATCGCTTATTCCCCAACCGTCGTAATTGATGGCGTGGTTGGGTTACCCATGTCCGTATTGATGAGAATCCCATAAAAAGGGGAACACGATCTCTGCTTTGACAAGACGTGTCAAGAAAACTGCCTCGCGATATGTGCGGTGCTGGTTGAGAAAAACGGTTCGAATAATGACCGGGCCATGGCGTGATGTCATGCTATCAAAACGTGTCAGCAGATTAGATTTGTGGAAATATTATTCTCTCTACGGTGGTATGTGGAACTTGTTTTGCAGAGCCGGACACTATCCTTGTGTTCAAAATCTTCCATGGAGTATTCGGAGGAGGAACCCGCCTTGCAATGCCGAAGACAAAACTGCGCGCCGGACTCATCGTCATTGAAGCCTGGTTCGGGGGCTACTGAGGGAGTCCTGGATTAGGGGGTCTCCGGACAGCCAGACTATATCCTTTGGCCGGACTGTTGGACTATGAAGATACAAGATTGAAGGCTTCATCCCATGTCCGGATGGGACTTTCCTTGGCGTGGAAGGCAAGCTTGGTAATACGGATATGTAGATCTCCTCCCTTGTAACCGACTCTGTGTAACCCTAGCCCCCTCCGGTGTCTATATAAACTGGAGGGTTTAGTCCGTAGGACAACAGACAATCATACCATAGGCTAGATTCTAGGGTTTAGCCTCTACGATCTCGTGGTAGATCAACTCTTGTAATACTCATATCATCAAGAACAATCAAGCAGGACGTAGGGTATTACCTCCATCAAGAGGGCCCGAACCTAGGTAAACATCGTGTCCCCTGCCTCTTGTTACCATCCACTTTATACGCACAGTTCGGGACCCCCTACCCGAGACCCGCCGGTTTTGACACCGACAACCATGTATTTCTTCAATAGGAGGTAAATTCTTAACATCTTTAGCTTTAATACCTTTTTCTTTCATAGATTTCTTTGCCTCTTGCATATCTTCAGGACTGAGAAATAGAATACCCCTCTTCTTCGGAGTTGGTTTAGGAATAGGCTCAGGAATTGGCTCCGGTGGTGTCCAATTATTTTCATTTGTCAACATTTTATTCAATAGAATTTCAGCTTCATCCGGTGTTCTTTCCCTGAAAACAGAACCAGCACAACTATCCAGGTAATCTCTGGAAGCATCGGTTAGTCCATTATAAAATATATCAAGTATTTCATTTTTCTTAAGAGGATCATCAGGCAAAGCATTAAGTAACTTGAGAAGCCTCCCCCAAGCTTGTGGGAGACTCTCTTCTTCAATTTGCAAAATTATATATATCCCGTAAGGCAGCTTGTTTCTTATGAGCAGGAAAATATTTAGCAGAGAAGTAATAAATCATATCCTGGGGACTACGCACACAACCAGGATCAAGAGAATTAAACCATATCTTAGCATCACCCTTTAATGAGAACGGAAATATTTTAAGGATATAAAAGTAACGAGTTCTCTCATCAGTAGTGAACAGGGTGGCTATATCATTTAATTTAGTAAGATGTGCCACAACAGTTTCAGATTCATAGCCATGAAAAGGATCATATTCAACCAAAGTAATTATATCAGGATCAACAGAGAATTCATAATCCTTATCAGTAACACAGATAGGTGAAGTAGCAAAAGTAGGGTCAGGTTTCATCCTAGCATTTAGAGATTGCTTATTCCATTTAGCTAATAACCTCTTGAGTTTGTATCTATCTTTGCAAGCTAAAATGGCTAAAGAAGCTTCTTTATCAAAAACATAACCCTCAGGAATAACAGGTGAGTCTTCATCATCACTTTCATCAGTATTATCGGATTCAATAATTTCATTCTCTCTAGCCCTAGCAAGTTGTTCATCAAGAAATTCACCAAGTGGCACAGTAGTATCAAGCATAGAAGTAGTTTCATCATAAGTATCATGTATAGCAGAAGTGGCATCATCAATAACATGTGACATATCGGAACGAATAGTAGAAGCAGGTTTAGGTGTCGCAAGCTTACTCAAAACAGAAGGTGAATCAAGTGCAGAGCTAGATGGCAGTTCCTTAACTCCCCTCGTAGTTGAGGGATAAATCTTGGTTCTTGGATCTTTCAAGTTCTTCATAATGATAAGCAGATATAAATCCCGAGTGACTCAAAGAATAGAGCTATGCTCCCCGGCAACGGTGCCAGAAAATAGTCCTGATAACCCACAAGTATAGGGGATCGCAACAGTTTTCGAGGGTAGAGTATTCAACCCAAATTTATTGATTCAACACAAGGGGAGCCAAAGAATATTCTCAAGTATTAGCAGCTGAGTTGTCAATTCAACCACACCTGGAAACTTAATATCTGCAGCAAAGTATTTAGTAGCAAAGTAATATGATAGTAGTGATAACGGTAGCAAAAGGTAACGATAGCAAAAGTAATGTTTTTGGTATTTTGTAGTGATGATAGCAATAGCAACGGAAAAGTAAATAAGCGAAGAACAATATATGGAAAGCTCGTAGGCAATGGATCGGTGATGGAGAATTATGCCGGATGCGGTTCATCATGTAACAGTCATAACCTAGGGTGACACAGAACTAGCTCCAGTTCATCAATGTAATGTAGGCATGTATTCCGAATATAGTCATACGTGCTTATGGAAAAGAACTTGCATGAAATCTTTTGTCCTACCCTCCCATGACAGCGGGGTCCTTACGGAAACTAAGGGATATTAAGGCCTCCTTTTAATAGAGTACCGGAACAAAGCATTAACACATAGTGAATACATGAACTCCTCAAACTACGGTCATCACCGGTAAGTATCCCGATTATGGTCACTTCAGGGTTAACGGATCATAACACATAATAGGTGACTATAGACTTGCAACATAGGATCAAGAACTCTCATATATTGATGAAAACATAATAGGTTCAGATCTGAAATCATGGCACTCGGGCCCTAGTGACAAGCATTAAGCATAGCAAAGTCATAGCAACATCAATCTCAGAACATAGTGGATACTAGGGATCAAACCATAACAAAACTAACTCGATTACATGATAGATCCCATCCAACCCATCACCGCCCAGCAAGCCTATGATGGAATTACTCACGCACGGCGGTGAGCATCATGAAATTGGTGATGGAGGATGGTTGATGATGACGATGGCGACGGATTCCCCTCTCCGGAGCCCCGAACGGACTCCAGATCAGCCCTCCCAAGAGGTTTTAGGGCTTGGTGGCGGCTCCATATCGTAAAACGCGATGAATTCTTCTCTCTGATTTTTTTCTCCTGGAAACCAAATATATAGAGTTGGAGTTGAGGTCGGAGGAGCTCCAGGGGGCCCACCAGGTAGGGGAGTGCGCCCCCACCCTCGTGGACAGGTGGTGGGCCCCCTGGCCTTCATCTTTTTCAAGGATTTTTTATATTTTTTGAATAGTTTTTCCATGAATTTTCAGGTCATTCCGAGAACTTTTGTTTCTGCACATAAATAACACCATGGTAATTCTGCTGAAAACAGCGTCAGTCCGGGTTAGTTCCATTCAAATCATGCAAGTTAGAGTCCAAAACTAGGGCAAAAGTGTCTGGAAAAGTAGATACGACGGAGACGTATCATTTACCACAGACCTACGGGTCCATAGCTAGTAGCTAGATGGCTTCTTCTCTCTCTTTGATTCTCAATACCATGTTCTCCTCGATGTTTGGAGATCTATTCGATGTAATACTTTTTTGCGGTGTGTTTGCCGAGATCCGATGAATTGTGGATTTATGATCAGCTTATCTAAAAACATTATTTTAATCTTCTCTGAATTCTTATATGCATGATTTGATATCTTCGCAAGTCTCTTTGAACTATCGATTTGGTTTGGCCAACTAGATTCATTTTGCTTGTAGTGGGAGAAGTGCTTAGCTTTGGGTTCAATCTTGCGGTGTCCTTTCCCAATGACAGTAGGGGCAGCAAGGCACGTATTGTATTGTTGCCATCAAGGATAAAAAGATTGGGTTTTCATCATAATGCTTGAGTTAATTCCTCTACATCATATCATCCTGCCTAATGCATTACTCCATTCTTTATGAACTTAATACTCTAGATGCATGCTGGATAGCGGTCGATGTGTGGAGTAATAGTAGTAGATGCAGAATCATTTCGGTCTACTTGACACGGACGTGATGCCTATATTCATGATCATTGCCTTAGATATCATCATAACTTTGCACTTTTTCTATCAATTGCTCTGCGGTAATTTGTTCACCCACCTTAATATTTTCTATCTTGAGAGAAGCCTCTAGTGAAACCTATGGCCCCCGGGTCTATTTTCCATCATATAAATTTCCAATCTACAATATTTGTTTCCTATTTACTCTTTTTGCAATCTTTTACTTTCTGATCTATAAACCAAAAATACCAAAAATATTTACTTTACCGTTTATCTATCTCTATCAGATCTCACTTTTGCGAGTAACCGTGAAGGGATTGACAACCCCTTTTTCGCATTGAGTGCAAGTTGTTTGATTGTTTGTGCAGGTATTCAGTGACTTCTGCATTGTCTCCTACTGGATTGATACCTTGGTTCTCAAACTGAGGGAAATACTTACTCTACTTTGCTGCATCACCCTTTCCTCTTCAAGGGAAAAACCAATGCAAGCTCAAGAAGTAAGGATTTGCTGTATCACCCTTTCCTCTACATCATATCATCTTTCCTAATGCGTTACTCCATTCTTTATGTTGAGTTTTGTGTTGTGAAGTTTTCAAGTTTTGGGTAAGGATTTGATGGACTATGGAATAAGGAGTGGCAAGAGCCTAAGCTTGGGGATGCCCAAGGCACCCCAAGGTAATATTAAAGGACAACAAAGAGCCTGAGCTTGGGGATGCCCCGGAAGGCATCCCCTCTTTCGTCTTCGTATATCGGTAACTTTACTTGAGGCTATATTTTTATTCACCACATGATATGTGTTTTGCTTGGAGCGTCTTGTATGATTTGAATCTTTGATTTTTAGTTTGCCACAATCAACCTTGCTGTACACACCTTTTGAGAGAGACACGCATGAATCGTGATTTATTAGAATATTCTATGCGCTTCACTTATATCTTTTGAGCTAGGCAATATTGCTCTAGTGCTTCACTTATACAGTAGAAATTGATGAACTCCCGTGCTTCACTTATATTATTTTGAGAGTCTCTAAACAGCATGGTAATTTTCTTTGGTTATAAAATTAGTCCTAATTTGATAGGCATCCAAGAGGGATATAATAAAAACTTACATATAAAGTGCATTGAATACTATGTGAACTTTGATTCCTCATGATTGTTTTGAGATATGAAGATGGTGATATTAAAGTCATGCTAGTAAGTAATTGTGGATTTGAGAAATACTTGTGTTAAATTTGTGATTCCCGTAGCATGCACGCATGGCGAACCGTTATGTGATGAAGTCGGAGCATGATTTATTTATAGATTGTCTTCCTTATAAGTGGTGGTCGGGGACGAGTGATGGTCTTTTCCTACCAATCTGTCCCCCTAGGAGCATGCGCGTAGTACTTTGTTTTGATAACTAATAGATTTTTGCAATAAGTATATGAGTTCTTTATGAATAATGTTGAGTCCATGGATTATACACACTCTCACCCTTCCACCATTGCTAGCCTCTCTAGTGCCGTGCAAATTTCGCCGGTACCATAAACCCACCATATACCTTCCTCAAAACAGCCACCATACCTACCTATTATGGCATTTCCATAGCCATTTCAAGATATATTGTCATGCAACTTTCCACCGTTCCATTTATTATGACACGCTCCATCATTGTCATATTGCTTTGCATGATCATGTAGTTGGCATCGTATTTGTCGCAAAGCCACCGTTCATAATTCTTTCATACATGTCACTCTTGATTCATTGCACATCCCGGTACACCGCCGGAGGCATTCACATAGAATCATATTTTGTTCTAAGTATCGAGTTGTAATTCTTGAGTTGTAAGTAAATAAAAGCGTGATGATCTTCATTATTATAGCATTGTCCCATGTGAGGAAAGGATGATGGAGACTATGATTCCCCCACAAGTCGAGATGAGACTCCGGACGAAAAAAATAGGCCAAAAAAAATGAGAGAAGGCCCAAATAAAAAAATGAGAGAAGAGAGAGAAGGGGTAATGCTACTATCCTTTTACCACACTTGTGCTTCAAAGTAGCACCATGATCTTCATGATAGAGAGTATCCTATATTGTCACTTTCATATACTAGTGGGAATTTTTTTCATTATAGAACTTGGCTTGTATATTCCAATGGTGAGCTTCCTAAAATTGCCCTAGGTCTTCGTGAGCAAGAAAGTTGCACACCCACTTAGTTTCTTTTTGAGCTTTCATAAACTATAACTCCAGTGCATCCGTTGCATGGCAATCCCTAATCACTCACATTGATATCTATTGACGGGCATCTCCATAGCCCGCTGATATGCCTAGTTGATGTGAGACTATCTCCTTCTTTTTGTCTTCTCCACAACCACCGTCTACTCCACCTATAGTGCTATGTTCATGGCTCACACTCATGTATTGCGTGAAAGTTGAAAAAGGTTGAGAACATCAAAAGTATGAAACAATTTGTTGGCTTGTCATCGGGGTTGTGTATGATTTAAATATTTTGTGTGATGAAGATGGAGTATAGCTAGACAATATGATTTTGTAGGGATAAGATTTCTTTGGCCATGTTATTTTGAGAAGACATAATTGCCTTGTTAGTATTTGAAGTATTATTGTTTTTATGTCAATATTAAACTTTTTGTTGGATCTTACGGATCTGAACATTCATGCCACAATAAAGAAATTACATGGATAGATATGTTAGGTAGCATTCCACATCAAAAATTCTGTTTTTATCGTTTACCTACTCGAGGACGAGCATGAATTAAGCTTGGGGATGCTTGATATGTCTTCAACGTATCTATAATTTCTTATTGTTCCATGCTATTATATCATCCATTTTGGATGTTTTATATGCATTAATATGCCATTTTATATTCTTTTTGGGACTAACCTATTAACCTAGAGCCCAATGCCATTTCCTATTTTTCCTTGTTTTAGAGTTTCTCAAAAAAGGAATACCAAATGGAATAAAACTTTTGTGGTGATTTTTCTTGGACCAGAAGACATCCAGAGGACTTAGAGTGCAAGTCACAGAAGCCACGAGGCAGCCACAAGGATGGAGGCTGCGCCTAGGGGGGTAGGGCGTGCCCCCGCCCTTGTGGGCCCCTCGTGACTCCACCGACCTAGTTTCTTCGCATATATATTCTCATATATCCCAAACCCAACAGGGAGAGCCACGAAAACACTTTTCCACCGCCGCAACCTTCTGGACCTGTGAGATCCCATCTAGGGGCCTTTTCCGGCGTCCTGTCAGAGGGGGATTCGATCACGGAGGGCTTCTACATCAACACCACTGCCCTTCCGATGAAGCGTGAGTAGTTTACCACAGACCTACGGGTCCATAGCTAGTAGCTAGATGGCGTCTTCTCTCTTTTTAATTCTCAATACCATACTCTCCTCGATGTTCTTGGAGATCTATTCGATGTAATACTTTTCTGCAGTGTGTTTGCCGAGATCCGATGAATTGTGGACTTATGATCAGCTTATCTAAGAATATTATTTGAATCTTCTCTGAATTCTTATATGCATGATTTGATATCTTTGCAAGTCTCTTCTAACTATCAATTTGGTTTGGCCAACTAGATTGGTTTTTCTTGCAATGGGAGAAGTGCTTAGCTTTGGGTTCAATCTTGCGGTGTCCTTTCCCAGTGACAGTAGGGGAATCAAGGCACATATTGTATTGTTGCCATCGAGGATAAAAAATATGGGGGTTTCATCATATTGCTTGAGTTAATTCCTCTACATCATATCATCTTGCCTAATGCGTTACTCCATTCTTTATGAACTTAATACTCTAGATGCATGTTGGATAGCGGTCGATGTGTGGAGTAATAGTAGTAGATGAAGAATCGCTTCGGTCTACTTGACACGGACGTGATGCCTATATTCATGATCATTGCCTTAGATATCGTCATAACTTTGTGCTTTTCTATCAATTGCTCGGCAGTAATTTGTTCACCCACCGTAATATTTTCTATCTTGAGAGAAGCCCCTAGTGAAACCTATGGCCCCTGGGTCTATTTTCCATCATATAAGTTTCTGATCTACAATATTAGTTTCCTATTTACTCTTTTTTCAATCTTTTACTTTCCGATCTATAAGCCAAAAATACCAAAAATATTTACTTTACCGTTTATCTATCTTTATCAGATCTCACTTTTGCGAGTAACCGTGAAGGGATTGACAACCCCTTTTTCGCGTTGGGTGCAAGTTGTTTGATTGTTCGTGCAGGTATTCGGTGACTTGTGCATTGTCTCCTACTAGATTGATACATTGGTTCTCAAACTGAGGGAAATACTTACTCTACTTTGCTGCATCACCCTTTCCTCTTCAAGGGAAAAACCAACGCAAGCTCAAGAAGTAGCAATCTACGCCAACAACTTTCCGCTGTGATCACCTTCCCCTCTATGCAGCAGTATAACCTCTTTACTTCCGCTGTAATCTTTACTGAAACATGGTGCTTTATGCCACATATTATTGGGATAATTAGTTTTAAGCCCCTAGTTGTGTCCCACTAGGCTGTTTTACCCCTAATTTCTAAAAGCCATCAGTTTTGTCCAAGTCACATCGCTCCTCTTATGCTTTTGCCCTTTGACGGTCACTTTGAAAACTTCATAACGAGTTTGTACTAAATCAGAAAACAAATAAGATACCAAAATGTTCGGAAAAACATCACCTATATGTCAATGTCATTTGCATTCATGACAAAAGTGTTGGAAAGTGCCCATCTGAGTTTTAGCTCTTATGATACTACCATGAACAATAAAATCTTAAAAAATCTAAGAAAAATTGGTGGAAAAGAATGACAAATGTTTTGAGTGCTTGCCAAGTTTCATCAGGGAATGACATTCGTGGAAGTCGTGGCAAAAAACAATCAACACTCCAAAATAGATTTTTTGCCACGACATCCACGAATATCATTCCTTGATGAGACTTGGCAAGCACGTAAATATTTGCCATTCTTTGCCACCATTTTTTGATTTTTTTTAGATTTTACTGTTCGTGGTGGTATCATAAGAGCTAAAACTCGGATGGGAACTTTCCAGCACTTTTGTCATGAATACAAATGACATTGACATATAGGTGATGTTTTCTGAACATTTTGGTATCTTATTTGCATTTTTATGATTAAGTATGAATTCGTTAGGAAGTTTTCAAAGTGACGGTCAAACGGTCAAAGGGCAAAAGCATAAGAGGAGCGAAGTGACTTGGACAGAACCGATGACTTTTGGGAATTAGGGGTAAAATAGCCGAGTGGGACACAACTAGGGGCATACAACTAATTATCCCCATATTATTATCCAATGATGTGTTGACATCCTATGATGTTTGAGTAGATTTCTTTTGTCCTACGGGTTAATTGTGGTATGGTGTGATTGATATGAGTTGTGTGTTATTATGGTGCTATCCTATGGTGCCCTCAGTGTCACGCAAGCGTGTGTGATTACCGCTGTAGGGTGTTGCAATATGTTCATGATTCACTTATAGTGGGTTGTGGGGGTCATAGCAGCCTAAACCCGAGTAAGAGGATTGTTGCGTATGTGATTAAAGGGGACTTTACATTTAATGCTATGGTTGGGTTTTACCTTAATGGTCTTTCATAGTTGTGATGCTTGCTAGAGTTCCAATCATAAGAACATGTGATCCAAGTATGGAAAGTATGTTAGCATATGCCTCTCCCTCATTGCATATAATAAGTATCCATCATGTTATATTCAGTTGCCTATGGACAATCCTTCTCGTTGTGTTACAAAAAGCTCTCTATTGAAATAAACTAATTGTTTTATCTAGCAAAGTACTTCTAGTTTTATTCTTGCAAATTTATCCTATTACACCTACAAAGTAGTTTTACTCTTATTCTAGGTAAAGCAACGTTGATGTGCGTAGAGTTGTATCGATGGTCGATAGAACTTGAGAGAATATTAATTCTACCTTTAGATCCTCGTTGGGTTCGGCACTCTTACTTACTGAAAAAGGCTAGAAACGACCCCCTTTACTTGTGGGTTATCAAGCATCTCCCATGTCCCCAGCTTCCTAAAACCAAACGTTTCCTCAAAGAGATCGGTCGGGGAATCCCAAGAGTTCAGACGCTTTGGGGGTTGCTGAAGAAGGCTCGCAAGTCGGCCTTGAGGCTAAACACATAAAACCACTTCTTTTGTTAGGTTCCCATAGACTTTGGGAGGTCCATGGGGAAGAAGGGGGAATGAGGCTGCAACTGAAGGCTAGCCCCTCCAATGTCATGAAGGGAGCGGCCGCTCATCTGCCCCTTGACACTGAAGAATCGCCAAAAGAGGTCGAAGTGGGGGTGGCCCCGAGGAAGCACTCGCCGAACATTATGAAGTTCAAGATGTGAAGAAAGCTGGTGGGGTTGAGGTGGTGGAGCTGGATGCCAAGGAAAAAGACAAGCCCCTGCACAAATGGGTGCAAGGGGAATTCAAGGCCCCGTCTGAAAAAGTCGAGATGCAGTACAGGCGCGCAGACGGCGGCGCCGGAAAGTCCTCCATGGATAGGGGGATTTGATACTTGAGGTTGGAGGGAATAACCCCTCCCCCCTCAGACAGTCGGAGACGATGGAGCGAGTCCACCACCTAACGAATGCATCGGCACCGGGCTGTGACTCAATGGCGGTAGCACTCTCACCTTCCACTTCTTCTTTGCCTCATTCGTCGCCTGCATGCCATTGATGATGGGGAACGAAGCATGAAAATCAAAAAAAATCTATGAAACATCCAAGATCCAATCTAGGAGATGCATAGCTACGAGAGGGGAGTGTGTCTACATACCCTTGTAGACCGAAAGCGTTAGCGTCGTAACGCGGTTGATGTAGTCGTACTCTTCATGATCCAATCATGATCCAATCTGATCTAGTGTCGAACGGAAGGCACCTCCCAGATTACCACACATTCATCTCAATAGCGTCCTCTCCTTCTTGATCCAGCAAGCGAGGGAGAGGAGGTAGATGAGATCAGAACCAACACGGCGGTATGGTGGTGGTGGCAGTAGCAAAATGGGCCAGGGTGAAGGGGTGGCTGCCCCATGCGCCTCCCCCATCTATATATAGGCTAGGGGCAGGGGAGGGTGTCCAAAACCATCTAGGGCCGGCCACAAGGTTGGAATCCCTTTAAACTTGGAGATAACATCTTATCTCTAGATTCAACCTTTAAATTTAGAGATAAGACCTTATCTCTAGATTTAAACAACATGTGCCTTGGGGAATGGGGCGTCCAGCCTATGCGGGCTATAGCCCCACCCCTCGGTCCATCTGGGCCCTTCCGAGGTTGTTGGGCCCCACGGTGGAACCCCCAGAACCTTCCCGGCACAACACCAAAAAAATCGAACTTTTCCCGGAACCCAAAATATGACTTCCTATATACTCCAGACCATTCTGGAGCTCCTCGTGATATCCCGGATCCCATCCGAGACTCCAAACAACCTTCGGACTTTCCACTATTAATATCTCAATACTAACCTAGCGCTATCAAACGTTAAGCGTGCGACCCTACGGGTTCGGAACATGTAGACATGACCGAGACTCCTCTCCGGTCAATAAACAATAGTGGGGCCTAGATGCCCATATTGATTCCTAAATATTCAACAATGATCTTTATTAGTTGAACCACGATGTCAAGGATTCAGTCAATCCCGTATGCAATTCTCTTTGTCCGACGATATGTTGCTTGCTCGAGATTCGATCTTCAGTATCTCCATACCTAGTTCAATCTCGTTACCGGCAAGTCTCTTTACTCGTTCCGTAATACAAGATCATGTGACTAAACTCATTAGTCACATGAAGCTTCTTATGATGTTGTATTACCGAGAGAGCCCACAGATATCTCTCCGTCATACGGAGCGACAAATCCCAGTCTCGGTCCATGCAACCCAACAGACACCTTTAGAGATACATGTAGAGCACCTTTATGATCACCCAGTTACGAAGTGACGTTTGATAGCACACAAGGCATACCTATGGTATCCAATAGTAGCATGATCTCATGGTCGAAGGAACCGCTACTTGACATGAAGAAAGCTTTAGCAAATAACCAAACAATCTGATGCTAAGCTTATAGTTGGGTATGTCCATCACATCATTCTCCTAATGATGTGATCCCATTATCAAATGACAACTCATGCCTATGGTTAGGAAACCATAACCATCTTTGATCAACGAGCTAGTCTAGTAGAGGCTTACTAGGGACATTGTAGTTTATGTATTCACACATGTATTTAAGTTTCCGGTCAATACAATTATAGAATGAATAATAAACATTTATCATGAACGGGAAATATGATAATAACCATTTTATTATTGCCTCTAGGGAATATTTCCAACAGCCGACTCTAGTCGAGGAGCTTGGCCGGCCCATCTCTCGTCGCTCGGGGAAGAAAGGACGGGCCCGAAGACGGTGAACGTCGCAATAGCGGCTGCAAAAAGGGAGGAGGGCAGAGGGAGCAAGGCGCGAGGAAGGAGATAAATTCAAAATGAATCCCACTCCTCCTTGTCGCTCTTAGGCTAGTCATAGTGGGAGTAACTTAGCTAGTAACATAGCGCACTCCAAGAAATTTTTGTTTATGTGGCAACTACTTAATGAGAGGTGGTAACATAATATGTTACTGTAACATAGCGTTTTTCAAGGCAAGATGAATCTACAAGCTAATAAATGAAGCCATCTAAGATACTACTATTATGTTACTTTGCGTTATGAAGGTAGTAACTTAAGCTAGTGTCATATGCATGGCACTAGTCTAAGTTACTCGCCACTATGACCAGCCTTATGACTCACTACGAGCAAGCTGAGAATCGAGGCGCCCTCACGCACCATGTGCTCCACTTTCCGTGGGAGGTCACCACTCATGACTCGCGAGCGCGGGAATCTAGCAGGCTTGCGATAATGAGCTGAGGCCCGGCTTGCTCCCCGATCAATGCTGACAAGATGGTTCACCGAGGCGGCTCTTCAAAAAAAGTAAAGGATAGTGGGCCCCTCTGCAAAGACCAGAGACGTCGAGAAGAGCGCGGAGGCCTGCGACCACGATAGCACGACTAAAAGAGTTGAAAGAAGACCATCACGCCGATGTCCCAGAGAGGATACCTTCGGTCCCCCAAGCAAGCGGTGAATGTCGAACTGTCAACTAGGCTTTAGGAGGACAAGGCGATACAAGAGCCTGCCGGAGGTCTCGCGGTCGTTCTCTATGACCTCCGCCATGCTCGGGGGCTACTGATGGGGTCCTATACCATGGGTGGCTGACACCAAGGAGCCCGGCCTTACCTGCTATGAGGGGCCCACTAGGTCCAAAGCAAGGAATAAACCCTAGGAGGCCAAGACGACCTTCGTGGTCCCCAAGACTAGAGGGCGGCAGAGCCCTAGATCGCATCTACCGTGTAAACCCTAGACCTCTCCTGCCTATATAAAGGGAGGTCTAGGGTTCTCATTCATCAGCTATCCATAGATAGGAAACTCTCGATAGCAATCTCGTACACTATTATAACCCCTCGCATGAGGTATCCCTCCATTATGAATCATCAAAACCAGTAGGAAATAGGGTATTACTCTTCGGAGGCCCGAACATGGATAAACCCCTCGTGTGACCTTCGATCCATGACTTACAGCTGCGCTTGGACCCCTACCGAGGGATCTGATGGTATTTTGCACCGTCATCATCACCATATAAATTTGTGGGGTTGTCGATGCATGAGGCTTGGGATACGTATGTTGCATGTTGCTAAAATTATAACAACATGAAGCATGGAGATATTTTGCATCGGCTCTTGCATGTAATTAGATGCATGATTGATAAATCTAGGGCTAGTCGATACATTATGCTCATTAAGCAATCTAGCAACAACATATGAATTATTTGCACTACATAGGTGAATAGGGTATTCATATTACATTTGTAGACCGCAACTTCTTGGCGGCGATCTCTTCATGCAACTCCGTCCCCTGCGAAGTCGCAAAAAAGTGCGTCCGCACACGAAGATGTCATCGTGTATCCCCGGCATCGAGTGCAGTATGCACGACACATCGTCAGAGGGGCCTCGTTGGGAGCGAATACGCAGGACACACTGACGAGGTCTTTTGAGGACTGGAAACACCACACGCCCCATAGGGACCCGTGAACCTAGGTTGCGTCCATGGGCTGAGCAAGGTCGACCTGATCGCTCCTAGGGCCTTGAGCTTCGCTGCCTGCAACAAGAAGAACAATGAAGAACGAGGAAGAAGAAAACTAGGGCAAGTGAGAAAAGATGAAAGATAAAAAAAAGTGATAGATGGATCGATCGATTGTGTGTTGTTCAATCGGCCATTACCTCTCATCAATATATGAGGCGGCTGGACTTTCAGTATAAGAAAGGGATTTCAAATCTTATCCAAAACTTTTCAAAATTAACCAAACTCGAATTTAGATAGGTCTGAGACAACAGTTTGATTTTAGTACCCACGGACCGCATACGAGCTCGGATGGAGATGAGCCCAAAAGCAATCTCATTCGTTTCAACGAGACGAACAAATTTCGTGTTAAACGCTTTATGATTCAAGGCCATCTTGAGGACCAAATCGCTCGCCCAAAACAGGCCCCGTGTATGAGATATGCGTTATATGAGTGTGTGGTCCTGCCTGAAATTTTTCCTTAGTGGTCGGGCTGCACTGTGTTGGTCCTAACTTCAGCGTACGATTTTGGACTGAGTTGATTCAAATATCAAAATCATTCGCCTCGACAGATGAAGATTTTCCGTGTAGAACAGTTCTTCATTTGAGGTGATCTTGGGTATGTAAGCAGCCGATCGGTACTCCCAACAACAACTTTCAGCACCCAGCACTGTTTCGGCCCTCGATATAAACTTGGACGGAGATGGCCTAAACATCAAAGTTGACTGGTTTGATGAGTCAGAGATTTCTCATGTTGATCCCTTTTTCATTCTTTTTTTTGTGGGGTTCACTTTTTCATTCAAGGCCATCCTATTTATGTTGTTTTTGCAAGCCAAGATCTGGTGTCCAACAATTGTCACTCAACGATGTACCACATGCAGCGTGTTGATGATGGCACTATGGTGCCATGGGCTACATGTCCTTTTTTTATCTTTTGGTCTCCCTCCTTGCGCAGCGGCACCCGAT
Organism: Triticum urartu; assembly: GCF_056163025.1. Taxonomy (NCBI): domain Eukaryota; kingdom Viridiplantae; phylum Streptophyta; class Magnoliopsida; order Poales; family Poaceae; genus Triticum; species Triticum urartu. Next base: position 262,896,635 of record NC_141879.1, read on the forward strand.
GGAAAGGGAGGCCGTGCGCTCGGGTAGGCGGCCACCGGTGGAATCGGCCAAACCTCTCCACGGCCGATAGGACAGAGTGCGTGGAACGCCAAAAGCTCACTCGTACCCTGTGCGGTGCATGATGATTCCCATGAGCCGGATCGCTAGCGTCGGGCGGGCGGTGGGACGACCGTCCCCCACACACGACTTATCGCCCGGCATTTTCGCAGTCGGCCCTGATGTTTTGCAAGCCCGTAATTATTGCCGTCATGTGGCATTGACATGATCCAGGAGCGGTACTGTACTTGGCCTTGGCCAGCGGCCAGCGGCCAGTGGCGCCATCCTGGTCTGCACGCTGCTGCCCCGTCAGACCGGTGCAGGGAGGCGTGCTCTCGATATACGTACATAGCTCCTGCAGCTCAAATCGCTCAGCGGATTAAATTGGCGCAGAAAGAGCAGTGCAAATTGCCGCTGCATGCACCAGATAGCGCCTTTTATCGTCCGTGGGGTCCCGGGTCACGTGGATGCGTCGCCACGGCTGCTGGCTGCATATGCTGCCCGGATTTGTACTCTCGTATTTGTTGCCTGCCCCAAGCGGCCGAGTGGAGAAGTAAACGGTAAGACAGCACCCGGTTTCCTCTTGGTTAACGGACAACACCAAGACAGTGCAACAGAATCGATCAGGCCGTATTCATATACGCATGGGAATGGGACGGATGCTGCCTGGATTCTCCATGTGCGTTGCAAAGATCCTCTTCGACATGTCCTACTGTAAACGTCCTCAGCGGAGGCGCTTTGTTGCCCAGGCTCCGTACGTTTTGTTGTTTTGCTGATTGTATATTTGTGAGCACCGTGAACCATCAGTGCGTGAATCTCTACTAGATCCTACCACAACCTAGTGATATTCCTTTTTACAACTCGTCAGTCATTCTCTTTTTTTTAAATGGAGGCAAATTTTTTGCCTTATATATAAATTAAAAAAAGGAATAATGAGTTGGTTACAAACCGCAAGATACAAAATGATTCCCTCGCAAAAAAATAAAGATACAAAACGATTCCCTTGCAAAAAAATAAAGATACAAAATGATTACTCTCCCCGTATGATGGCACCCATTTTTTTCACACCCGCAATCACCCAAAGACGAGCTTCGACTAGTCAGTCATTGCTCTCTCATGTGTTGAAGATCTTATTAGAACTGAAAAACTATCTTGAAGTTTGATTGGTGGTTCTGAAAGTTTATATTGAAATAGTTATTGCTCGGTTATAAAAAATAGGAAAAACAATAAGCGTATGACAATCCTAAGTGCTACTCCCTCCGATCCTAAATAGTTTGCGTATAACCTTTCGTGGTTTTTCCCTATTTATTCCGCGCATGAGCCGAAACAAGCGCTGCTATCCTACTCTACCCTCCCGTTCTGTTTCCTAGCAATTACTACTTAGACAGCTGCGTGTAGAGAGGAGATTGGGCCTGCCAAGGCTCGCGTAGGTGGAGGTCATCGTTTGGCGTCGTGGTGGCATCGATGGCGGAGGACCTGCCAAGGTTGTCACCTCAATCTGCTCTGAAGATGGACCAGTGAAAGACGGCGGCGACACACATGTGAGTGCGTCGGACCAGTTTAAGCCCCGGACCTGGCAGATGGCTCGGTCGGGGCCTCCGGTTTTAAATGTTAGGCTTAGGTGAGAGGTCTGGGTATGTGGCCCAGCTTGCACCCCTTCATCATTTGCATAGGAATAGCGGCAGATGTTGCCAAGATGGCGGATTCAGGCATATTGCTGTTCTACTTTGTAAGGTCCTCGAGAGTAATTAATAAAATAGCTGCATGCATCTTCATGCAGAGGCCGATGGTCATCCTCCTTTTTCAGAAAAAAGAGAGGAGATTGGAGTGAGCCGAACAAAGCAGCGGCAAGAGTGAGCCAATCCTCACACGCGCATTAATCACGCCTGCTCTCTCGTATCCCATGCAGATAGCACCAACGTCCAAAACGTCAGATCCAAAGAGCTCCTTGGTATTTGGGTTGAGAGTTATACACAAAGAAAAGAGAAAGAGGGAGTACATTGTTAAGAAACAACCACTTCAATGCATTATCTTTTAAGTCATATTGCATTAATTGACTGAAGGATCATGCTGGCATCTTAGGCCTTCTTTGGTTCATAGGATAGGGATTTTATAGGAATAGGAAAATCATAGGAAGTGAGATGACATGCATGTCAATTCCTATAGAGAAAGAGATGCCATTTGATGCACAGGATAGGATTTTTTTCCATTGAGTCTAGGTTAATGTTTTTTCCCTTCAAAACGTGAAGGATAGATTCCTATCCTATATAGGAATAGGAATCCATTTTTACAAACCAAAGGGCTTCAAATGAATTTTTCCTTTGCAAATCCTATCCTATAGAATTCCTACAAAAATCCTACAAACCAAAGGAGGCCTTAGAGGGTGCTTGGATCCAAGGGACTTATTTTAGTCTGACTAAAAGTAGTCTCTTTAAGAGGCTAAAGTTCCAAGCCCCCCTGACTAAAGAGGGGCTAAAACTAGTCTTGAGACTAAATTTTTTTAGTCAGGGATACCCCTACTAAAATGTGGATTAGTCCTCTCTCTCCTCATTTAACTCCTCTTCTTTAACACATGCGAGTTCTGAATTGGAGGGTTTGGAGGATAATAAATGTTCATTAACTTGATTTTAGCCTTTTAGTATTAGGAGCCAAGCATGGGTGAGGCTAGCAAGTTTTAGTCCCACTACTTTTAGTCATGAGACTAAAACGTATCCAACCACCCTCTTAACATTGTGGTAGTTGTGAGAAAAAATGGAATGGCAGTCATAGTGGCTCAGATAATTAATTTCATTGATTAGGGAAATGAGCTAAGAGTTGTATCTTCACTAAAATACAACTCATCTCTCTCCTCTTTAATTATTGCGCCATCTTAACATTTCGTCCATGAAGAGGTGCTAGTCATAGCGGGAGTAACTTAAGCTAATAACATGCATAAGTTATTAGTCTATGTTATTACGGTTATAGTGGGTACTACCTCCGTCCTGGTTTATAAGTCCCTTTGTATTTTATGCCAAATTTTGATTAAAGATTTAACTAACAAAATATTAATACATGTTACAAAAATTATATCGTTCGATTCATATTTGAACATAGTTTCCAATTATATTATTTTTTATAACATGCATTAATATTTTGTTAGTTAAACTTAAGGTCAAATTTTGGCACAAAATACAAAGATGGCAAGTAAACCAGGATGGATGTGGTAGTGTCATAGGTGTGGTAGCATAGAGACTTTCATTTATTGATTTGTAGACTCAATTTCATTGGAAAGTGCTATGTGATGGTAACATATTATGTTACTTTATTTGTCTCTCTCCTCTTAATTTACTTGCCACATCACTTTTTTTCTTATGTGCATGCATATTACTACTTATGTTACTCCCACTATGACTTGTCTAAGAATCAAGCACTCCTACTAGGATTGTTGTCACATCAGTTTTTTAGACTACCCATAATGGGGAGTAACTTAGACTAGTAACATGTATATATGTTACTCCTCACCATAGAGGTAGTAACATAGACTAGTAACATCTGCATGTGTAATGTTACTCATAGTGTGAGTAACTAGCTATGTTTCTTAATTTGTCTCTGTCCTCATTATTATTTTTGACTGAACCTCTCTCCACATTAATTAGCTGGCACATCATGTTTGTTGTGTATGTGTTCTCATTAAATGTAGAGGTAGTACCGTAGGGTTTTACCTCCTTTAAGACTACCCACAGTGGGAGTAATATAGGTAGTAACATCACACATATCTAGATAAAATAGATGATGTGGCAAGCAATAAATGAAGAAAGAGAGGAAAGTAGTAACATAGCTAGTTACTAGTAGTATGAGTAACATCACACATATCAAGGCAAGATGTGTCTATAGCCTAATAAATAAAATGTTGTATGTTACCACACATATGTCACTCCCCACTACAGAGGTAGTAACATAAACTAGCTGTAACATCCCAAATTTTCAATTTGGAATATTATACATTAGGTCATCATTGCATATCATATTTTTTTGCATTTTGGCTTGATCCTCGAAATCCTAAGCAACTCAAGGACCCTCGGAGAAAGAGTTGGGGATTTCACTGTTTTCATATTTGAATTTTATCAAATATTGAAACGAGGATTTTTGGTTTTAATTATTTTTTTCTCCGAAAATATTTCATGTTAAAATATATGAGAGGAGATAATATGACTTCTCCAAAAGAAATGAAATATTGGAGGAAAATATTAAAATCAAATATTTGCTTTTACTCGGATTTTATTGCAATTTTATTTGCATTAGAAAAATTGCACGTTTTCAAAATTACATTTTAGGACCAAAAAAATGTTCATCTTGTTCTAAATATTTTATTTAGATGGTGAAAATTTATTTTGGCATTTTTGGACTTTTATTTATTTTTTTAGGATTTATTTTCGGCGGAATCTGTTTAACAAAAAAAAAAGTTAGCGCCCGACTGGGCCGAAGCCCAGCCGAGCCAGTCGGCCCAACCCCGCGCCGCCACCGACATTGCCGGGCGAGTCCGAGCCGGACACGCCTCGCCACCGTCGTGCCCCCTCGCCCAAGCCGCCTCCGCCCCCTCCTTTATAAGTCGAGCTCGGGGCCCCTCGGGACCCCAAGTCACCCCAGCCGCCGCCCTCCGCCGCCGCCTGCCGGAGCCCCGCCGCCCGCAAATCGCCGCCGCACCGCAGCGCCTCGGCGCCTCACTGCCGCGCCTCGCCTTCGCCCCACTGCCGCCTCACCGCCGCCCCGAAGCCCCGCCGCCGCAACCGAACCCCGCCGGAGCTGCCCCGCCTTGCCGGAGCCTCGCCGGAGGTATACGCCGCCGTCACCGTCATTCGGTTTTATTTAAAAACCGATTCGGTTTTTATAGAAAATCCTAGGTTTCATTTTTTTAGAATAGATCGGTTTTAGTTTTTCTCTCGGTTTAGTTACTTAGCGGACATTCGTCCGTACATTCGTTTTAACGAACGGTTTTCACCTTTAGCCACAGACAACGAATGTTTGTTCGTTAGATTGTACGTCAGTTTTTCTTTTTCTCGGATTTTTCCACGATTATTTTCGATCGCGATTTCTGATCCGATTTTTATTTTAGTTTATCTTTTCGCTCGTTTATCGGAATCAGGAGGTTCAAGCGCCTAGATCTTTGTCTCGAAGCCCTCTTTCCGTTTAACCAACTTGAACAAGATTTTGATACAGTAAAATTTGACTTTAGTCCAGATTAGTAATCAGATCTTGTTTCTTTCGCAGTTTGAGTTTCGTTGCTCCGTTCGATTTGATTGTTTTTGCAAATCGGAGTTCTTAAGTTGAACTTTCTGGTTAGATCTTCTTATTCGTGTTTTACCCGTGTGCCTTTGCTTGATTGCTTATGTATGCTATTGTTTGTTTGCAATAAAACAACCGGAGTGCAAAGCGTGCTACTACAAGTCTCTAGGTTTTGCGGATCATCAGCAAGGCAAGTAACACTTTGATCATACCCCTTTATCACCCAGTTTTTATGCATTAGTTTCAACCCTCAAACATTGCATGGTTAGGACTTGATAACATGTGGGATTGGGAAGTAGTTGATGAGGTAGAACCTATTGCCCTGTTATTATCAAACCCTTGGGAGTTACTTCTACGTATTGCTTATATTGCTATGCTATGCTCGTAGACGTGGTTTGGGTGAGTGAATCCATGACGGATGTGAGATTCTTAATTAATGGTTCAAGTTAAGGTGGCAACTTTAATACACATCTGGGTGGATTGCTTGTGGGCACCTGGAGAACCCAGTGTTGTCCTAGGATATCCCGGAGGACTCATGTGATAATTCTAAGGTCCGCCACCCAGGCTCAAAGGGAACTGAGATATTTCATGCTAGAAACTTCCGTGTGCAGCCACAAGCTATTATGGGCTCTAGCATATTTGAGTAAGTTGCATGACCTCTTCCAGTGGTAGGCTAGCAGATGTAGGGGATGTAGGTTGGTACTGTCTACCCGGGGTTAGAGTTAATACTTCTGAAAGACTGTGTCTCGGTCATCTGTTTCTCAAACACCATGTAGTGCGAGAAATCCAACGGAGGAGATCGAGTCTTGTGGGGAAAAGTCCGCAAACCTCTGCAGAGTGTACAAACTAATCATGGTTAGCCGTGTCCCCGGTTATGGACATCTTGAGTATCTAGTACTTGGATTATCATATGTATCTCATCACTCTAAATTAAAATTGTTGGGTTGATAATTACTTTTAATTGGGATTTAGTTGGAGGAACCTTCTCAATGATATTTCAACTACCATGATAGTTAAATAAAATCTATTCCTTTGTTGTAGGGAAAAATTGGCTTTTCGCAAAACTTTAACCATAGAGCTTTCCACTAGCCAAATATGCATGTAGTGATAGCATTATTCTGTTCTTGCTCTACTGTGTTATATTGCCAGCATATTCCATGTGCTGACCCGTTTTCGGGCTGCAACGTATTATGTTGCAGACTTTTCATACGAGGAGTAAGGCTCGTTAGGTCGTTGCCGTGCAGCTCAGCTATGCCGTTGGAGTTGATGGACTCACTTTATCTTCCAAGCCTTCCGCTGTTATCGTATTAGATGGCCTTAAGCCATATTTATTGGAATAAGTTCTCTTTTGAGACATTCGATGTAATAAGTGTGTGATTGCTACTCTGTTATAAATCCTTCGAGTACTGTGTGTGTCAGCATTATCGATCCAGGGATGACACTGAAGCACAGAGACTTGACCATTTGAGGTCGGGTCGCTACAAGATGGTATCAGAGAACACGCTGAGTGTAGGAAACGACCACTAAGCTAAAGCCCTAGATCACTACTCTCTTCTCATTTCTAACTCCTCTCCATTTTCTACTCTTTAGGATGGCGGACGCAAGGAACAAGTTTGCACAACCGGATAAAGAAGCACCTTTTGGACTACACTTGAAGGAAGTCACTAAGTACCTGAACATTGGAATACCAAGCTTCACCAGGACTTACAACGCCACTTCACCAGAAGAGGAGCGATGGATGATTCAAGTTCAAGTTCCAGGAAGGACATTCGTGCCAGTCACTAAACCCATAGAGTTTTCCTTTGATGCACCAACCTGGAGTCTAGGAAAGAGTATGGCAGCTCACATCACCATGAGACGCATTGGAGAAGTTTACCATAAGGAGCTTAAGGATACTATTTATCAGATTTCTGGGCGCCGAGATGAGCAATGGGTGATGATCAGCACCAGGAAGGATAGATTAATCGCAGCCTTCATCCAGGAGTTAAACCAGCACATTTGTCGCCAGGAGAACCAGATGTGCGCAGGCATGATAGATCTGAAGAAGGAGATAACAAGGATCACCGAACTGGAGGAAGAACTCAAGGCTACTCGCGAATATTATGAGGAGGAAACCGTCGTACTAGTGGAGAAGAATGGCGATCTAGAAAGGAAGCTAGGAGTATTCATGGGAGACCGACGCCAGGAGGAGAAGACGATGAACCCAAAGAGATTCATTCTGAGGACTACATCATCATCGACGACACCGACTCGGACCCCGGCGATAGCGATGATGACTATGAAGACGAAGCTGGAGCAGACATCATGGAGTCTTCGACCGATCAATATTTCTAGTAGACCACCACATCAGTAGTAGTATTCCACCATGTATATAGTATAGTCCGAGCACTTCTGTAATGATATTTAGATCGATTGTATGCCCTTGCTTGATTGATTGAGTGATATGATTGTGTTTGTCTCATGTGCATATGGGTAGTGTTTCTCTCACTAGACCTCATTCTATTCTATTCTCTTCCCTCTAAACCCTCAGATGCCTCCGAGACGTGACTCCGGATTTACTTTCCCACTGGAGCTCACTCAGTTGATCCAACAATAGAATACATTGATGCAGTTGTTAGTTCAGAACCAAGGCAACAACAACAACAACCCACCGCCACCACCACTAGTTGATAACTTAGCCCGTTTTCTGAGGTTGTAGCCGCCGGTGTTTTCCAGTAGCACTGAGCCGATAGTGGCAGATGATTGGCTCCACAGGATTGGAAGGGAGTTAATAACTGCAGGGTGTACAGATGCTGAGAAGGTGCGTTTTGCCGCACATCAGTTGGATGGACCAGTAGCCTCATGGTGGGAGAATTACACAGTCACCTACCCTATAGCCACTGTTACATGGGATCAGTTTCAGCAAGCATTCCGCACCGCCCATGTCTCAACGGGAGCTATGAGCATGAAGAAGCGTGAGTTCCGCAACTTGCGCCAAGGGAACCGTACTGTGGGGCAATACATGGATGAATTTAGTAAGCTGTCTCGTTATGCCCCTGACGATGTGGCCACAGATGCCGCGAAGCAGGAGAAGTTTATGGAAGGGCTGAACGATGAGATGAGCATGCAATTGATGGTGGCAACATTTAACAACTACCAGGAGTTGGTAGACAAGGCTCTTATGATTGAAGGGAAGCAGCAGCAAATTGTGAGCCGCAAAAGAAAGTATGGACAAGGAAGGTACAACTCAGGAGCCCAGCAAAAGCCTCGTCTAACCCCGAACTCGGGGGGACTTGTTCATAACCATGGAGGTCATAACCATAACGAAGGAAGTTCGCATAACCACAATGGTTCCAAGAATGGGAATGGGAACAGAGTAAGCAATAATCAGAACCGCTCCAATCCAGCCACACCCGCCAAGAGAGACCTAAGTCACATTACTTGCTTCAAGTGCGGGAAGACTGGACATTATGCCACGGAGTGCCCTGAAGCGAAGAATGGAAACGGTAATGGGAGCGCTGGGAAGAAGCCCAATCCATTCAACAAAGGACAAGTGAACCACGTTAATGTGGAGGAGGTTGAAGGGCAGCCAGACGCAGTAATCAGTAAGTTTTTGGTTAAGTCTTTTACCGCCCTTGTTCTTTTTGATACTGGTGCATCACATTCATACATATCAAGGGGATTCGTGGATAAGTCTAAACTACCAACACAATCCCTTAGGACCCCTCTGTTAGTAAGTTCACATGGAGCAAAGTATGTGGCTAGCCGATGGTGCGACCGGATACCCTTAACCATTGGTAGCCATGTTTTTCTGTCAGACCTGATAATTTTGGAGCCACAAGGATTGGATGTGATATTAGGCATGTACTAGATGTCAAAGTATGGAGGAAGCATTGACTGTGCTAGTAAATCAATTTATCTCACCACCCCGGAGGGAAAAAGGATCAAGTATGTATCTAGGCATGCGCCTAGGAGGAGCCAAGTAAATACCCTCACGGGAGTTGTTCTGGAGGAAGTGCTTGTAGTGAAGGATTACCTAGATGTTCTTCCAGAGGAGTTACCAGGCATGACACCGGATCGAGACATCGAATTTTTGATAGAGCTATTGCCAGGTACAGGGCCAATATCAAAGAGACCCTACCGGATGCCCGCAAATGATCTGGAGGAGATTAAGAAGCAGATCAAGGAATTATTGGAGAAATGTTACATCCAACGGAGTTCATCACCATGGGGAGCCCCAGTGCTTCTGGTTGAGAAGAAGGGTAAGTCTCTAAGGATTGTTGTTGATTATCATGCATTGAATGAGGTGACGATCAAGAACAAATACCCACTGCCGATGATCAATGATTTGTTTGACTAGTTGCAAGGAGCTAAGGTGTTTTCGAAGATCGATCTGCGATCAGGATATCACCAGCTGAAGATTCGGGAGAAGGATATACCTAAAACCGCATTTACCACAAGGTACGGGTTATATGAGTACACGGTCATGTCATTTGGACTGACTAACGCCCCTGCCTATTTCATGAGCATGATGAACCAGGTGTTCATGGAATATTTGGATAAGTTTGTTGTGGTGTTCATTGATGATATAATGGTATACTCAAAGAATGAAGAGGAGCACAAGGAGCATTTGCGTTTAGTTCTCGAGAAACTCAGGGAACATCAGTTGTATGCCAAGTTCAGCAAATGTGAGTTTTGGTTGAAGGAAGTTGGATTCCTTGGACATGTTATATCAGGAGAAGGTATAGCAGTGGGCCCCACCAAGGTTCAGTCAATCACTGAATGGTTGGCACCCACTTCAGTTAGCGAGATCCGCAGTTTTCTTGGACTCGCATGATACTATCGGAGATTCATTGAGAATTTTTCCAAGATTGCGAAGCCAATGACAGAGTTATTGAAGAAGGATACCAAATTTAAATGGACGAAAGAATGTGAAGCGAGTTTTCAGGAGTTAAAGAAACGTCTGACCACAGCCCTAGTACTGATTCTGCCGGATATACGCAAGGATTTCCAAGTGTATTGCGACGCCTCTCGCTTAGGACTTGGAGGAGTACTGATGCAGGACGAAAGAGTTGTTTCGTATGCCTCGCGACAACTGAAACCGCATGAGTTAAATTATGCCACGCATGATTTGGAGTTGGCTGCCGTAGTGCATGCATTGAAGACTTGGAGACATTACTTATTGGAAACCATTGCGATGTATACACTGACCATAAGAGTTTGAAGTACATTTTCACACAGAAGGAGCTGAACCTTAGGCAGATGAGATGGTTGGAGCTTATAAAGGATTATGACATGAAGCTTCACTATCATCCAGGCAAGGCCAACGTCGTAGCAGACGCTTTGATCCGGAAGAGTTATGCCAACACACTCATAAGCGCAGGATTTCCAAAGGAGTTGGCAGAAGATCTCAGGGAACTTCGATTGGAGATTGTCCCTAGAGGTTTTGTTGCAACAATGGAAGTTCAGTCTACATTGTTAGGAAAGATTCGAGAAGCTCAGAAGGATGACAAAGAGGTCGCCGAGATAAAAGAGAGAATGAGCAAAGGAAAGGCCAAAGTTTTCGTGAGTATGAACACGACACCTTGTGGTTTGAGGACCATGTTTATGTGCCCAATAACACAGAGATCAGGAAGTTAATACTTCAGGAGGCTCATGACTCACCATACTCGATACACCCCAGAAACACCAAGATGTATGTGGATTCAAAGGAGCGTTTCTGGTGGACTGGTATGAAGAAGGATATTTCCGAGTATGTAGTCGTATGTGATGTATGTCAGAGAGTGAAGGCAGAACATCAAAAGCCAGCCGGATTGTTACAGCCTATGCCGATACCCGAATGGAAGTGGGATAAGCTTGGCATGGATTTCATCACCAGATTGCCCAGGACCAAATCAAGATATGATTCTATATGGGTAGTAGTTGATCGCTTGACCAAAGTAGCTCACTTTATCCTAGTGAAAACCACCTATACAAGTGCCAAGTTGGCCAAGATATACATGACCAGGATCGTATGTTTGCATGGAGTTCCAAGGACCATTGTATCAGATAGAGGAACCCAGTTTACCTCAAAGTTTTGGAATCAATTGCATGAAACTTTGGGAACCAGACTGGCGTTCAGTACAGCTTTTCACCCGCAAACAGATGGACAGACCGAGAGAGTCAACCAGATTCTGGAGGATATGTTGAGAGCTTGTGCACTAGATTATGGATCTAGTTGGGATGACAACTTGCCCTATGCAGAGTTCTCATACAACAACAGTTACCAGGCTAGTTTGAAGATGGCACCTTTCGAAGCCTTTTACGGAAGGAGGTGCAGGACACCGTTGTTGTGTGATGAAGTTGGAGACCGTCAGTTGTTTGGACCAGATTTGATTAAGGAATCAGAAGAGAAGGTTAAATTGATTAGAGATAGACTGAAGGTAGCTCAGTCCTGACAGAAGAGTTATGCAGATTCCAAACGCAAGGAGGTAGTCTATGAAATCGGAGACAGAGTGTATCTTCGAGTATCACCACTCCGAGAAGTTAAGCTCTTTGGAGTTAAGGGAAAGTTAGCGCCACGTTTTGTGGGACCATACAGAGTTTTGGAACGTATGGGAGAAGTTGCTTATAAGTTGGAATTGCCCGAAGGATTGTCAGGAATTCACGATGAGTTCCACGTTTCCCAGTTGAAGAAGTGCCACGCAGAGATGGCTGACATTCCTCTGAGAGATACAGTACCACTGTAAGCGATTCAGTTGGACCATGATTTGACTTATGAGGAGAAACCAGTCAAGATTCTCGAGTTTGCCAGCCGGGTTACCCGCAGCAAGGTTATTAAGTTTTGCAAAGTTCAGTGGAGCCACCATACCGAGGACGAAGCCACCTGGGAACGAGAGGATGATCTTCGCAAAGACCACCCACACCTATTTTCTAGCCAACCTGAATCTCGAGGGCGAGATTCATCTTAAGGGGGTAGGCTTGTAACATCCCAAATTGATTAGGTCATCATTGCATATCATTTTTATTTTTTTGCATTTTGGCTTGATCCTCGAAATCCTAAGCAACTCAAGGACCCTCACAGAGAGTTGGGGATTTCACTATTTTCATATTTGAATTTTATCAAATATTGAAACGAGGATTTTTGGTTTTAATTATTTTTCTCTCTGAAAATATTTCATGTTAAAATATATGAGAGGAGATAATATGAGTTCTCCAAAAGAAATGAAATATTGGAGGAAAAATATTAAAATCAAATATTTGCTTTTATTCAGATTTTATTGCAATTTTATTTGCATTAGAAAAATTGCACGTTTTCAAAATTGCATTCTAGGGCCAAAAAATGTTCATCTTGTTCTAAATATTTTATTTAGACGGTGAAAAATTATTTTGGCATTTTTGGACTTTTATTTATTTTTCTAGGATTTATTTTCGGCGGAATCTGTTTAAAAAAAGTTAGCGCCCGACTGGGCCGAAGCCCAGCCAAGCCGGCTGGCCCAACCCCGCGTCGCCACCCACATCACCGGGCGACTCCGAGCCGGACACGCCTCGCCGCCGCCGTGCCCCTCGCCCAAGCTGCCTCCGCCTCCCCCCCTCCTTTATAAGCCAAGCTCAGGGCCCCTCGGGACCCCAACTCGCCGCAGCCGCCGCCCTCCGCCGCCGCCTGCTGGAGCCCCGCCGCCCCGGAGCCCCGCCGCCGCAACCGAACCCCGCCGGAGCCGCCCAGCCTCGCCGGAGGTATACGCCGCCGCCGCCGTCGTTCGGTTTTATTTTAAAACTGATTCGGTTCTTTTTTAGAAAACCCTAGGTTTCGGTTTTTAGAATAGATCGATTTTAGTTTTTTTCTTGGTTTAGTAACTTAGCGGACGTTCGTCCGTACGTTCGTTTTAATGAACGGTTTTCACCATTTAGCCGCAGACAACGAACGTTCGTTCATTAGCCTCTACGTCAGTTTTTCTTTTTCTTGGATTTTTCCGCGATTATTTTCGATCATGATTTCTGATCCGATTTTCATTTTAGTTTATCTTTTCGCTCGTTTATCGTAATCATGCGATTCAAGCGCCTAGATCTTCGTCTCGAAGCCCTCTTTCCATTTAACCAACTTTAACAAGATTTTGATACGGTAAAATTTGACTTTAGTCTAGATTAGTAATCGGATCTTGTTTCTTTCGCAGTTTGAGTTTCGTTGCTCCGTTCGATTTGATTCTTTTTTGCAAACCGGAGTTCTTAAGTTGAACTTTCTGGTTAGATCTTCTTATTCGTGTTTTACCCGTGTGCCTTTGCTTGATTGCTTATGTATGCTATTGTTTGTTTGCGATAGAACACCCAGAGTGTGAAGCGTGCTATTACGAGTCTCTAGGTTTTGCGGATCATCAGCAAGGCAAGTAACACTTTGATCATACCCCTTTATCACCCAGTTTTTATGCATTAGTTTCAACCCTCAAACATTGCATGGTTAGGACTTGATAACATGTGGGATTGGGAAGTAGTTGATGAGGTAGAACCTATTGCCCTGTTATTATCAAACCCTTGGGAGTTACTTCTACGTATTGCTTATATTGCTATGCTATGCTCGTAGACGTGGTTTGGGTGAGTGAATCCATGACGGATGTGAGATTGTTAATTAATGGTTCAACTTAATTTGGAAACTTTAATACATATCTGGGTGGATTGCTTGTGGGCACCTGGAGAACCCAGTGTTGTCCTAGGATATCCCGGAGGACCCGTGTGATAATCCTAAGGTCCGCCACCCAGGCTCAAAGGGAACTGAGATATTTCATGCTAGAAACTTCCGTGTGCAGCCACAAGCTATTATGGGCTCTAGCATAGTTGAGTAAGTTGCATGACCTCTTCTAGTGGTAGGCTAGCAGATGTAGGGGATGTAGGTTGGTACTGTCTACCCGGGGTTAGAGTTAATGCTTCTAAAAGACTGTGTCTCGGTCATCCGTTTCTCAAACACCATGTAGTGCGAGAAATCCAACGGAGGAGATCGAGTCTTGTGGGGAAAAGTGTGCAAACCTCTACAGAGTGTACAAACTAATCATGGTTAGTCGTGTCCCCGGTTATGGACATCTTGAGTATCTAGTACTTGGATTATCATATGTATCTCATCACTCTAAATTAAAATTGTTGGGTTTATAATTACTTTTAATTGGGATTGAGTTGGAGGAACCTTCTCAATGATGTTTCAACTACCATGATAGTTAAATAAAATCTATTCCATTGTTGTAGGGAAAAATTGGCTTTTCGCAAAACTTTAACCATAGAGCTTTCCACTAGCCAAATATGCATGTAGTGATAGCATTATTCTGTTCTTGCTCTACTGTGTTATATTGCCAGCATATTCCATGTGTTGACCTGTTTTCGGGCTACAACGTATTATGTTGCAGACTTTTCAGACGAGGAGTAAGGTTCGTTAGGTTGTTGCCGTGCATCTCAGCTATGCCGTTGGAGTTGATGGACTCACTTTATCTTCCAAGCCTTCCACTGTTATCGTATTAGATGGCCTTATGCCATATTTATTGGAATAAGTTCTCTTTTGAGACATTCGATGTAATAAGTGTGTGATTGCTACTCTGTTATAAATCCTTCGAGTATTGTGTGTGTCAGCATTACCGATCCAGGGATGACACTGAAGCACAGAGACTTGACCGTTTGAGGTTGGGTCGCTACACTAGTAACATGGGCATGTTACTAGTCTATGTTACTACCCATTGTGGATAGTCTAAGAGGGCCCGAACCTGGGTAAACACCGTGTCCCTATTTTCCCTTATTACCATCGATCCTTAGTACTCTCACCATGGGTAGTCTTAGTCTACGTGTCGCTTAATTAATGAGGAGAAGGAAGATAGAGCCATCGGTTATCTTAAAACATGACTAATAATGTAGCTAGCATTTAGCTATATATGGTTGTCATGTCATCAAGAGTCATCATTATCAATATATACTCCCCCTTGCCGCTGCATCATTGTGATAGACATATCCATTTTTTCAACGTACCCATTATATGGTACAAACATGACAAAAACAAGGAAAAAAAGCCAAAACATGGCACTTAGTCATCATTTTCACTTCACCATTTCTATTTCCTCTACATTTACTCTGCTACCTTGGATCAAGTGTAATCTCTGCATGTAATCGTATGCATAGTTCTCATTTTATTTGTCATTTCTTAGCACAAGTGACACTTTCGTCCACATGGAGAAGAGAGAAGAGAAGGAGAGGAGTATGATCTCGTGCGAGAGTCCGTCTCTACACGTACCCCTAAGGATATATTTTCTGGAGAAAGAGTAAGATAGAAGATGGGAAAATGACTCATCTAATATCCAACCTCATTATATGAGTCCCAATGAGTATGTCTCTAGATGACATAGCAACATGACATAACCATCATATGGCTATACTATTAGGGTGTCTCCAATGTTAATGAAACATGGGATTTGAGCCAAATAATAGCCTTAAGACCAACCCTCAAGTATTGTCAAAAGGGGTCTTAGCAACAAAATCTTAAGACCGAGTCATAGTGCTAAAACCAAGTCATAAGGATTTTTTTTGTTTGAAAAGGAGGATGACCCTTTGGCGATGCATGCAGCCATTTTATTAATTATTCACAAAGACCTTATAGAGTAATACATCAGGTAGTCTAAAGCCACTATCTTGGCAACATCTGTCGCTACTCCTATCCACTTGATGAAGGGGTGCCGATTGTCCGAGCCGAATACCAAACAGACATCACACCAAAACCTAGCATCTAAAGTCGGAGGCCCCAAGCCCCCAACCAAGTGCTACCTCTTTTAGCACTGCGTTGGTTTTCCCCGAAGAGGAAGGGATGATGCAGCAAAGTAGCGTAAGTATTTCCCTCAGTTTTTGAGAACCAAGGTATCAATCCAGTAGGAGGCCACACACAAGTCCCTCGTACCTGCACAAAACAAATAAATCCTCGCAACCAACGCAAATAGGGGTTGTCAATCCCTATAGGGCCACTTACGAGAGTGAGATTTGATAGATATGATAAGACAATATTTTTGGTATTTTTATGATAAAGATGCAAAGTAAAATAAAGGCAAAGTAAATAACTAAGTAGTAGGAGATTAATATGATAAAGATAGACCCGGGGTGAAGGAAATATGCCCTAGAGGCAATAATAAAGTTATTATTTATTTCCTTATTTCATGATAGATGTTTATTATTCATGCTAGAATCGTATTAACCGGAAACATAATAAATGTGTGAATACATAGACAAACAGAGTGTCACTAGTATGCCTCTACTTGACTAGCTCGTTGATCAAAGATGGTTAAGTTTCCTAACCATAGACATGAGTTGTCATTTGATTAACGGGATCACATCATTAGGAGAATGATGTGATTGACTTGACCCATTCCGTTAGCTTAGCACTTGATCGTTTAGTTTGTTGCTATTGCTTTCTTCATGACTTATACATGTTCCTATGACTATGATATTATGCAACTCCCATTTACCGGAGGAACACTTTGTGTGCCACCAAACGTCACAACATAACTGGGTGATTATAAAGGTGCTCTACAGGTGTCTCCAAAGGTACTTGTTGGGTTGGCGTATTTTGAGATTAGGATTTGTCACTCCGATTGTTGGAGAGGTATCTCTGGGCCCACTCGGTAATGCACATCACTATAAGCCTTGCAAGCATTGCAACTAATGAGTTAGTTGCGGGATGATGTATTACAGAACGAGTAAAGAGACTTTCCGGTAACGAGATTGAACTAGGTATTGAGATACCGACGATCGAATCTCAGGCAAGTAACATACCGATGACAAAGGGAACAACATATGTTGTTATGCGGTCTGACCGATAAAGATCTTCGTAGAATATGTAGGAGCTAATATGGGCATCCAGGTCCCGCTATTGGTTATTGACCAGAGAGGTGTCTCGGTCATGTCTACATAGTTCTCGAACCCGTAGGGTCCGCACGCTTAACGTTCATTGACGATATAGTACTATGTGAGTTATGTATGTTGGTGACCGAATGTTGTTCGGAGTCCGGGATGAGATCACGGACATGACGAAGAACTCCGGAATGGTCCGGAGATAAAGTTTGATATATGGGATAATAGTGTTTGGTCATCGGAAGAGTTCCGAAATTCACTGGAAGGGGTTCCGGATGTTTCCCGAAATGTTTGGGTACGAGAACACTTTATTTGGGCCAAAGGGGAAAGCCCACAAGGTTTTTGTAAAGTGCAAAAGGAAGTTTTGCGGAGTCCAGAGGCCAGACGCTAGGGTCCCTGGCGTCTGGGTCCAGACGCCGGGAACCCTGGCGTCTGGCCCTGGAGTCCGAGAAGGACTCTTGCCTTTCGGGTGAAACCGACTTTGTGGAGGCTTTTACTCCAAGTTTCGACCCCAGGGCTCAACATATAAATAGAGGGGCAGGGCTAGCACCAAAGACACATCAAGAAACACCAAGCCGTGTGCCGGCAACCCCGTCCCCTCTAGTTTATCCTCCGTCATAGTTTTCGTAGTGCTTAGGCGAAGCCCTGCGAAGATTGTTTTTCACCAACACCGTCACCACGCCGTCGTGTTGCCGGAACTCATCTACTACTTCGCCCCTCTTGCTGGATCGAGAAGGCGAGGACGTCACCGAGCCGAACGTGTGCAGAACTCGGAGGTGCCGTGCTTTCGGTACTTGGATCGGTCGGATCGTGAAGACGTACGACTACATACCCCGCGTTGATATAACGCTTCCGCGAACGGTCTATGAGGGTACGTAGACAACACTCTCCCCTCTCGTTGCTATGCATCACCATGATCTTGCGTGTGCGTAGGAAAATTTTGAAATTACTACGTTCACCAACAGTGGCATCCGAGCCAGGTTTTATGCGTAGATGTCATATGCACGAGTAGAACACAAGTGAGTTGTGGGCGATATAAGTCATACTGCTTACCAGCATGTCATACTTTGGTTCGGCGGTATTGTTGGATGAAGCGGTCCGGACCGACATTACGCGTATGCTTACGCGAGACTGGTTCTACCGACGTGCTTTGCACATAGGTGGCTGGCGGGTGTCAGTTTCTCCAACTTTAGTTGAACCGAGTGTGGCTACGCCCGGTCCTTGCGAAGGTTAAAACAACACCAACTTGACAAACTATCGTTGTGGTTTTGATGCGTAGGTAAGAACGGTTCTTGCTAAAGCCCGTAGCAGCCACGTAAAACTTGCAACAACAAAGTAGAGGACGTCTAACTTGTTTTTGCAGGGCATGTTGTGATGTGATATGGTCAAGACATGATGCTAAATTTTATTGTATGAGATGATCATGTTTTGTAACCGAGTTATCGGCAACTGGCAGGAGCCATATGGTTGTCGCTTTATTGTATGCAATGCAATCGCACTGTAATGCTTTAATTTATCACTAAGCGGTAGCGATAGTCGTGGAAGCATAAGATTGGCAAGACGACAACGATGCTACGATGGAGATCAAGGTGTCACGCCGGTGACGATGGTGATCATGATGGTGCTTCGGAGATGGAGATCACAAGCACAAGATGATGATGGCCATATCATATCACTTATATTGATTGCATGTGATGTTTATCTTTTATGCATCTTATCTTGCTTTGTTTGACGGTAGCATTATAAGATGATCTCTCACTAAATTTCAAGATAAAAGTGTTCTCCCTGAGTATGCACCGTTGCCAAAGTTCGTCGTGCCCAGACACCACGTGATGATCGGGTGTGATAAGCTCTACGTCCATCTACAACGGGTGCAAGCCAGTTTTGCACACACAGAATACTCAGGTTAAACTTGACGAGCTAGCATATGCAGATATGGCCTCGGAACACTGAGACCGAAAGGTCGAGCGTGAATCATATAGTAGATATGATCAACATAATGATGTTCACCATTGAAAGCTATTCCATTTCACGTGATGATCGGTTATGGTTTAGTTGATTTGGATCACGTGATCACTTAGATGATTAGAGGGATGTCTATCTAAGTGGGAGTTCTTAAGTAATATGATTAATTGAACTTTAATTTATCATGAACTTAGTCCTGGTAGTATTAGCATATCTATGTTGTAGATCAATAGCTAGCGTTTAGCTCCCCTGTTTTATTTTTGATATGTTCCTAGAGAAAACTAAGTTGAAAGATGTTAGTAGCAATGATGCGGATTGGATCCGTGATCTGAGGTTTATCCTCATTGCTGCACAAAAGAATTATGTCCTTAATGCACCGCTAGGTGACAGACCTATTGCAGGAGCAGATGCAGACGTCATGAACGTTTGGCTAGCTCAATATGATGACTACTTGATAGTTTAGTGCACCATGCTTAACAGCTTAGAATCGGGACTTCAAAGACGTTTTGAACGTCATGGATCATATGGATGTTCCAGGAGTTGAAGTTAATATTTCAAGCAAATGCCCGAGTTGAGAGATATGAAGTCTCCAACAAGTTCTATAGCTAAAAGATGGAGGAGAATAGATCAAGCAGTGAACATGTGTTCAGATTGTCTGGGTACTACAATCGCTTGAATCAAGTGGGAGTTAATCTTCCAGATAAAATAGTGATTGACAGAATTCTCCAGTCACCATCACCAAGTTAGTAGAACTTTGTGATGAACTATAGTATGCAAGGGATGATGAAAACGATTCCCGAGCTTTTCATTATGATGAAATCGATGAAGGTAGAAATCAAGAAAGAACATCAAGTGTTGATGATTAACAAGACCACTAGTTTCAAGAAAAGGGCAAAGGGAAAGAAACGGAACTTCAAGAAGAACGGCAAGCAAGTTGCTGCTCAAGTGAAGAAGCCCAAGTCTGGTCCTAAGCCTGAGACTAAGTGCTTCTACTTCAAAGGGACTGGTCACTGGAAGCGGAACTGCCCCAAGTATTTGGCAGATAAGAAGGATGGCAAAGTGAACAAAAGTATATTTGATATACAGATTATTGATGTGTATTTTACTAGTGTTCGTAGCAACCCCTCGGTATTTGATACTAGTTCAATTGCTAAGAGTAGTAACTCAAAACGGGAGTTGCAGAATGAACAGAGACTAGTTAAGGGTGAAGTGACGATGTGTGTTGGAAGTGGTTCCAAGATTGATATGATAATCATCGCACACTCCCTATACTTTCGGGATTAGTGTTGAACCTAAAATAAGTGTTATTTGGTGTTTGCGTTGAGCATGAATATGATTTGATCATGTTTATTGCAATACGGTTATTCATGTAAGTTAGAGAATAATTGTTGTTCTGTTTACATGAATAAAACCTTCTATGGTCATACACACCAACGAAAATGGTTTGTTGGATCTCGATCGTAATGATACACATATTCATAAAATTGAAGCCAAAATATGCAAAGTTAATAATGATAGTGCAACTTTTTTGTGGCACTGCCGTTTAGGTCATATTGGTGTAAAGCGCATGAAGAAACTCCATGCTGATGGACTTTTGGAATCACTTGATTATGAATCAATTGATGCTTGCTAACCATGCCTCATGGGCAAGATGACTAAGACTCCGTTCTCTGGAACAATGGAGCGAGCAAAAGATTTGTTGGAAATCATACATACAGATGTATGTGGTCCGATGAATATTGAGGCTCACGGCAGGTATCATTATTTTCTGATCTTCACAGATGATTTGAGCATATATGAGTATATCTACTTGATGAAACACAAGTCTGACACATTTGAAAAGTTCAAAGAATTTCAGAGTGAAGTGGAGAATCATCGTAACAAAAATAAAAGTTTCTACGATATGATCGCAGAAGTAAAATATTTGAGTTACGAGTTTGGCCTTCAGTTAAAACAATGTGAAATAGTTTCACTACTCACGCCACCTGGAACACCACAGTGTAATGGTGTGTCCGAACGTCATAACCGTACTTTATTAGATATGGTGCGATCTATGATGTCTCTTACCGATCTACCACTATCGTTTTGGGGTTATGCACTAGAGACAGCTGCATTCACGTTAAATAGGGCACCATCTAAATCCGTTGAGACGACACCGTATGGACTATGGTTTGGCAAGAAACCTAAGCTGTCGTTTCTTAAAGTTTGGGGCTGCGATGCTTATATGAAAAAGTTTCATCCTGATAAGCTCAAACCCAAATCGGAGAAATGTGTCTTCATAGGATACCCAAAGGAGACTATTGGGTACACCTTCTATCACAGATCCGAAGGCAATACTTTTGTTGCTAAATTCAGAGTCTTTCTAGAGAAGGAGTTTCTCTCGAAAGAAGTGAGTGGGAGAAAAGTAGAACTTGATGAGGTAACTGTACCTGCTCCCTTATTGGAAAGTAGTTCATCACAGAAATCTGTTCCTGTGACTACTACACCAATTAGTGAGGAAGCTAATGATGAAGATCATGTAACTTCAGATCAAGTTACTACCGAAACCTCGTAGGTAAACTAGAGTGAGATCCGCACCAGAGTGGTACGGTAATCCTGTTCTGAAGGTCATGTTACTTGACCATGACGAACCTACAAACTATGAGGAAGTGATGATGAGCCCAGATTCCGCGAAATGGCTTGAGGCCATGAAATCTGAGATGAGATCCATGTATGAGAACAAAGTATGGACTTTGATTGACTTGCCCATTGATTGGTGAGCCATTGAGATTAAATGGATCTTCAAGAGGAAGACGGACGCTGATAGTAGTGTTATTATCTACAAAGCTAGAATTGTCGCAAAAAGGTTTTCGACAAGTTCAAGGTGTTGACTACGATGAGAGTTTCTCACTCGTATCTATGCTTAGGTCTGTCCGAATCATGTTAGCAATTGCCACATTTTATGAAATCTGGCAAATGGATAAACAAAACTGCATTCCTTAATGGATTTATTAAAGAAGAGTTGTATATGATGCATCCAGAAAGGTTTTGTCAATCCTAAAGGTGCTAAGGAAATATGCAAGCTCCAGCGATCCATCTATGGACTGGTGCAAGCATCTCGGAGTTGGAATATACGCTTTGATAAGTTGATCAAAGCATATAGTTTTATACAGACTTGCGGTGAAGCATGTATTTACAAGAAAGTGAGTGGGAGCACTACAGCATTTCTGATAAGTATATGTGAATGACATATTATTGATCGGAAATAATGTAGAATTATTCTGCAAAGCATAAAGGAGTGTTTGAAAGGATTTTTTCAAAGAAAGACCTCAGTGAAGCTGCTTACATATTAAGCATCAAGATCTATAGAGATAGATCAAGACGCTTGATAAGTTTTTTTAATGAGTACATACCTTGACAAGATTTTGAAATAGTTCAAAATGGAACAGTCAAAGAAGGAGTTCTTGCCTGTGTTACAAAGGTGTGAAGTTGAGTAAGACTCAAAACCCGACCACGGCAGAAGATAGAGAGAGAATGAAAGTCATTTCCCTATGCCTCAGCCATAGTTTCTATAAAGTATGCCATGCTGTGTACCAGACCTATTGTATACCCTGCCCTGAGTTTGGCAAGGGAGTACAATAGTGATCTAGGAGTAGATCACTGGACATTGGTCAAAATTATCCTTAGTGGAATAAGGATATGTTTCTCGATTATGGAGGTGACAAAAGGTTCGTCGTAAAGGGTTACGTCGATGCAAGTTTTGACACTGATCCAGATGACTCTAAGTCTCAATCTGGATACATATTGAAAGTGGGAGCAATTAGCTAGAGTAGCTCCATGCAGAGCATTATTGACATAGAAATTTGCAAAATACTTACGGATCTGAATGTGGCAGACCCGTTGACTAAACTTCTCTCACAAGCAAAACATGATCACACCTCAGTACTCTTTGGGTGTTAATCACATAAGCGATGTGAACTAGATTATTGACTCTAGTAAACCCTTTGGGTGTTGGTCACATGTCGATGTGAACTACGGGTGTTAATCACATGGTGATGTGAACTATTGATGTTAAATCACATGGCGATGTGAACTAGATTATTGACTCTAGTGCAAGTGGGAGACTGAAGGAAATATGCCCTAGAGGTAATAATAAAGTTATTATTTATTTCCTTATTTCATGATAAATGTTTATTATTCATGCTAGAATTGTATTAACCGGAAACATAATACATGTGTGAATACAAAGACAAACAGAGTGTCACTGGTATGCCTCTACTTGACTAGATCGTTGATCAAGGATGGTTAAGTTTCCTAACCATAGACATGAGTTGTCATTTGATTAACGGGATAACATCATTAGGAGAATGATGTCATTGACTTGACCCATTCCGTTAGCTTAGCACTTGATCGTTTAGTTTGTTGCTATTGCTTTCTTCATGACTTATACATGTTCCTATGACTATGAGATTATGCAACTCCCGTTTACCGGAGGAACACTTTGTGTGGCACCAAACGTCACAACGTAACTGGGTGATTATAAAGGTGCTCTACAGGTGTCTCCAAAGGTACTTGTTGGGTTGGCGTATTTCGAGATTAGGATTTGTCACTCCGATTGTCGGAGAGGTATATCTGGGCCCACTCGGTAATGCACATCACTATAAGCCTTGCAAGCATTGCAACTAATGAGTTAGTTGCAGGATGATGTATTACAGAACGAGTAAATAGACTTGCCGGTAACGAGATTGAACTAGGTATTGAGTTACCGACGATCGAATCTCAGGCAAGTAACATACCGATGACAAAGGGAACAACGTATGTTGTTATGCGGTATGACCGATAAAGATCTTCGTAGAATATGTAGGAGCCAATATGGGCATCCAGGTCCCACTATTGGTTATTTACCAGAGAGGTGTCTCGGTGATGTCTACATAGTTCTCGAACCCGTAGGGTCCGCACGCTTAACGTTCGTTGACGATATAGTACTATGTGAGTTATGTATGTTGGTGACCGAATGTTGTTCGGATTCCGGGATGAGATCATGGACATGACGAGGAACTCCGGAATGGTCCGGAGATAAAGTTTGATATATGGGATAATAGTGTTTGGTCACCGGAAAAGTTCCGGAATTCACCGGAAGGGGTTCCGGATGTTTCCCGAAATGTTTGGGTACGAGAACACTTTATTTGGGCCAAAGGGGAAAGCCCACAAGGTTTTTGGAAAGCGCAAAAGGAAGTTTTGCGGAGTTCAGGGGCCAGACGCCAGGGTCACTGGCGTCTGGGTCCAGACGCCGGGAACCCTGGCGCCTGGCCCTGGAGTCCGAGAAGGACTCTTGCCTTTCGGGTGAAACCGACTTTGTGGAGGTTTTTACTCCAAGTTTCGACCCCAGGGCTCAACATATAAATAGAGGGGCAGGGCTAGCACCAAAGACACATCAATAAACACCAAGCCGTGTGCCGTCAACCCCGTCCCCTCTAGTTTATCCTCCGTCATAGTTTTTGTAGTGCTTAGGCGAAGCCCTGCGAAGATTGTTTTTCACCAACACCGTCACCACGCCGTCGTGCTGCCGGAACTCATCTGCTACTTCGCCCCTCTTGCTGGATCGAGAAGGCGAGGACGTCACCGAGCCAAACGTGTGCAGAACTCGGAGGTGCCGTGCTTTCGGTACTTGGATCGGTCGGATCGTGAAGACGTACGACTACATCAACCGCGTTGATATAACGCTTCCGCGAACGGTCTACGAGGGTACGTAGACAACACTCTCCCCTCTCGTTGCTATGCATCACCATGATCTTGCGTGTGCGTAGGAAATTTTTGAAATTACTACGTTCACCAACACGGGGGCCATAGGTTTCACTAGTGGCTTCTCTCAAGAGCATAAGTATTCTATGGTGGGTAAACAAATTACTGTTGAGCAATTAACAGAATTGAGCATAGTTATGAGAATATCTAGGTATGATCATGTATATAGGCATCACGCCCGAGACAAGTAGACCGACTCCTTGTTGGAAATATGCCCTAGAGGCAATAATAAATTAGTTATTATTATATTTCCTTGTTCATGATAATCGTTTATTATCCATGCTAGAATTGTATTGATAGGAAACTCAGATACATGTGTGGATACATAGACAACACCATGTCCCTAGTAAGCCTCTAGTTGACTAGCTCGTTGATCAATAGATGGTTACGGTTTCCTGACCATGGACATTGGATGTCGTTGATAATGGGATCACATCATTAGGAGAATGATGTGATGGACAAGACCCAATTCTAAGCCTAGCACAAAGATCGTGTAGTTCGTATGCTAAAGCTTTTCTAATGTCAAGTATCATTTCCTTAGACCATGAGATTGTGCAACTCCCGGATATCGTAGGAATAGTTTGGGTGTGCCAAACGTCACAACGTAACTGGGTGGCTATAAAGGTACACTACAGGTATCTCCGAAAGTGTCTGTTGGGTTGGCACGAATCGAGACTGGGATTTGTCACTCCGTGTAAACGGAGAGGTATCTCTGGGCCCACTCGGTAGGACATCATCATAATGTGCACAATGTGATCAAGGAGTTGATCACGGGATGATGTGTTACGGAACGAGTAAAGAGACTTGCCGGTAACGAGATTGAACAAGGTATCGGGATACCGACGATCGAATCTCGGGCAAGTATCGTACCGATAGACAAAGGGAATTGTATACGGGATTGATTAAGTCCTTGACATCGTGGTTCATCCGATGAGATCATCATGGAACATGTGGGAGCCAACATGGGTATCTAGATCCCGCTGTTGGTTATTGACCGGAGAACGTCTCGGTCATGTCTGCATGTCTCCCGAACCCGTAGGGTCTACACACTTAAGGTTCGATGACGCTAGGGTTATAAAGGAAGTTTGTATGTGGTTACCGAATGTTGTTCGGAGTCCCGGATGAGATCCTGGACGTCACGAGGAGTTCCGGAATGGTCCGGAGGTAAAGATTTATATATGGGAAGTCCTGTTTTGGTCACCGGAAAAGTTTCGGGGTTTATCGGTAATGTACCGGGACCACCGGAGGGGTCCGGGGGCCCACCGGGGGGGGCCATGGGCCCCAGAGGCATACATGGGCCAAGTGTGAGAAGGCACCAGCCCCTAGGTGGGCTGGGACGCCTCCCACTAAGGCCCATGCGCCTAGAAGGGGAGAGGGGGCAAACCCTAAGGGCAGATGGGCCCTAAGGCCCATACTCCCTGCGCCTCCCTCTCCTCCCCCCTTGTGGCCACCACCCATAGATGGGTTTGGGGCTGCCGCCCCTCTAGGGGTGGGAACCCTAGAGGGGGCGCACCCTCCTCCCCTTCCCCTATATATATGAGGCCTAGGGGCTGCCCAATACACGCGATCTGATCTCTGCCTGTTGGTGCAGCCCTCCCTCTCTTTCTCCTCATATCTCGCGGTGCTTGGCGAAGCCCTGCAGGATTGCCACGCTCCTCCATCACCACCACGCCGTTGTGCTGCTGCTAGATGGAGTCTTCCTCAACCTCTTCCTCTCTCCTTGCTGGATCAAGGCATGGGAGACGTCACCGGGCTGTACGTGTGTTGAACGCGGAGGTGCCATCCGTTCGACACTAGGATCATCGGTGGTTTGGATCACGACGAGTACGACTCCATCAACCCCGTTCTCTTGAACGCTTCCGCATAGCGATCTACAAGGGTATGTAGATGCACTCTCCTTCCCTTCGTTGCTAGATTACTCCATAGATTGATCTTGGTGATGCGTAGAAAATTTTGAATTTCTGCTACGTTCCCCAACAGTGGCATCATGAGCTAGGTCCATGCGTAGTTTCTATGCACGAGTAGAACACAAAGTAGTTGTGGGCATTGATTTTGTTCAATATGCTTGTCGTTACTAGTCTTATCTTGATTCGGCGGCATCGTGGGATGAAGCGGCCCGGACCGACCTTACATGTACTCTTACGTGAGACTGGTTCCACCGACTGACATGCACTAGTTGCATAAGGTGGCTAGCGGGTGTCTGCCTCTCCCACTTCAGTCGGATCGGATTTGATGAAAAGGGTCCTTATGAAGGGTAAATAGCAATTGGCATATCACGTTGTGGTCTTTGCGTAGGTAAGAAACGTTCTTTCTAGAAACCCATAGCAGCCACGTAAAACATGCAAACAACAATTAGAGGACGTCTAACTTGTTTTTGCAGGGTATGCTATGTGATGTGATATGGCCAAAAGGATGTGATGAATGATATATGTGATGTATGAGATTGATCATGTTCTTGTAATAGGAATCACGACTTGCATGTCGATGAGTATGACAACCGGCAGGAGCCATAGGAGTTGTCTTTATTTATTTATGACCTGCGTGTCAACATAAACGTCATGTAATTACTTTACTTTATTGCTAACCGTTAGCTGTAGTAGTAGAAGTAATAGTTGGCGAGACAACTTCATGAAGACACGATGATGGAGATCATGGTGTCATGCCGGTGATGATGATGATCATGGAGCCCCGAAGATGGAGATCAAGAGGAGCAAAGTGATGATGGACATATCATGTCACTATTTGATTGCATGTGATGTTTATCATGTTTATGCATCTTGTTTACTTAGAACGACGGTAGTAAATAAGATGATCCCTCACTAAAATTTCAATAAGGTGTTCCCCCTAACTGTGCACCGTTGCGAAAGTTCGTCGTTTCGAAGCACCACGTGATGATCAGGTGTGATAGATTCTTACGTTCACATACAACGGGTGTAAGATAGATTTACACACGCAAAACACTTAGGTTGACTTGACGAGCCTAGCATGTACAGACATGGCCTCGGAACACAAGAGACCGAAAGGTCGAGCATGAGTCGTATGGTAGATACGATCAACATGAAGATGTTCACCGATGATGACTAGTCCGTCTCACGTGATGATCGGACACGGCCTAGTTGACTCGGATCATGTAATCACTTAGATGACTAGAGGGATTTCTATCTGAGTGGGAGTTCATAAGATGAACTTAATTATCCTGAACATAGTCAAAAGGTCTTCGCAAATTATGTCGTAGCTCGCGCTTCTGTTCTACTGTTTAGATATGTTCCTAGAGAAAATTTAGTTGAAAGTTGATAGTAGCAATTATGCGGACTAGGTCCGTAAACTGAGGATTGTCCTCATTGCTTCATAGAAGGCTTATGTCCTTAATGCACCGCTCAGTGTGCTGAACCTCGAATGTTGTCTGTGGATGTTGCGAACATCTGACATACACATTTTGATAACTACGTGATAGTTCAGTTAAACAGTTTAGAGTTGAGGCACCGAAGACGTTTTGAAACGTCGCGAAACATATGAGATGTTTCGAGGGCTGAAATTGGGATTTCAGGCTCGTGCCCACGTCAAGAGGTATAAGACCTCCGATGATTTTCTTAGCCTGCAAACTAAGGGAGAAAAGCTCAATTGTTGAGCTTGTGCTCAGATTGTCTGAGTACAACAATCATTTGAATCAAGTGGGAGTTGATCTTCTAGATAAGATAGTGATGTTTCTCCGAAGTCATTACCACCAAGCTGCTAGAGCTTCGTGATGAACTATGATATATCAGGGACATATATGATGATCCTTGAGATATTCGCGATGTTTGACACCGCGAAAGTAGAAATCAAGAAGGAGCATCAATTGTTGATGGTTGGTGAAACCACTAGTTTCAAGAAGGGCAAGGGAACAAAGGGATACTTCATGAAACGGCAATTCAGCTGCTGCTCTAGTGAAGAAACCCAAGGTTGAACCCAAACCCGAGACTGAGTGCTTCTGTAATAAGGGGAACAACCACTGGAGCAGAATTACCCTAGATACTTGGTAGATGAGAAGGCTGGCAAGGTCGATAGAAGTATATTGGATATACATTGTGTTGATGTGTACTTTACTAGTACTCCTAGTAGCACAAGGGTATTAGATACCGGTTCGGTTGCTAAGGGTTAGTAACTCGAAATAAAAGCTACGGAATAAACGGAGACTAGCTAAAGGTGAGCTGACGATATGTGTTGGAAGTGTTTCCAATGTTGATATGATCAAGCATCGCACGCTCCCTCTGCCATCGAGATTGGTGTTTGCGTTGAGCATAGACATGATTGGATTATGTCTATCGCAATACGGTTATTCATTTAAGGAGAATAACGGTTACTCTGTTTATTTGAATAATACCTTCAATGGTCTTGCACCTAAAATGAATGGTTTATTGAATCTCGATCGTAGTGATACACATGTTCATGCCAAAAGATAGTAATGATAGTACCACCTACTTGTGGCACTGCCACGTAAGTCATATCGGTATAAAACGCATGAAGAAGCTCCATGTTGATGGATCTTTGGGCTCACTCGTTTTTTAAAAGTTTGAGGCATGCGAACCATGTTTATTGGTGTATATGCATGAAGAAACTCCATGCAAATGGACCGTTTGGACTCACTTGATTTTGAATCACTTGAGACATGCAAATCATACCACATGGGCAAGATGACTGAAAGCCTCGGTTTCAGTAAAATGGAACTAGAAAGCAACTTGTTGGAAGTAATACATTTTGATGTGTGCAATCCAATGAGTGCTGAGGCATGTAGTGGATATCGTTATGTTCTTACTTCACAGATGATTTGAGTAGATGTTGAGTATATTTACTTGATGAATCACGAGTCTGAATTATTGAAAGGTTCAAGTAATTTCAGGGTGAAGTTGAAAGATCATCGTGACAAGAGGATAAAATATCTATGATATGATCATAGAGATGAATATCTGAATTACGAGTTTGGCACAGAATTAAGACATTGTGGAAATTGTTTCACAACTAATACAGCCTGGAACACCATAGTGTGATGGTTTCTCCGAACATCATAACTGCACCCTATTGGATATGATGCATACCATGATGTCTCTTATCAAATTACCACAATAGTTTATGGGTTAGGCATTAGAGACAACCACATTCACTTTAAGTAGGGCACCACGTAATTCCGATGAGATGACACCGTATGAACTATGGTTTAGAGAAACCTAAGCTGTCATTTCTTAAAAATTTGGGGCTGCGACGCTTATGTGAAAAAGTTTCAGGCTGATAAGCTCAAACCCAAAGCGGATAAATGCATCTTCATAGGACACCCAAAACAGTTGGGTGTACCTCCTGTCTCAGATCCGAAAGCAATAAGGGATTGTTTCTT
This sequence comes from Triticum urartu, assembly GCF_056163025.1. NCBI lineage: Eukaryota > Viridiplantae > Streptophyta > Magnoliopsida > Poales > Poaceae > Triticum > Triticum urartu. The sequence goes on from NC_141879.1 coordinate 262,926,870, forward strand.
GAATCAGGTCCTTTCTCGAGGAAAAGTTTCTCTCGAAAGAATTGAGTGGGAGGATGGTGGAGACTTGATGAGGTTATTGAACCGTCTCTTCAACTAGTGTATGGCAGAGCACAGGAAGTTGTTCCTGTGGCACCTACACCAATTGAAGTGGAAGCTTATGATAGTGATCATGAAACTTCAGATCAAGTCACTACCAAACCTCGTGGGATGACAAGGATGCATACTACTTCAGAGTGGTACGTGATCCTGTCTTGGAAGTCATGTTGCTAGACAACAATGAACCTACGAGCTATGGAGAAGCGATGGTGGGCCCGGATTCCGATAAATGGCTCGAGGCCATAAAATCCGAGAGAGGATCCATGTATGAAAACAAAGTGTAGACTTTGGAAGAACAGCTCGATGGTCGTAAGGCTGTTGAGTGCAGATGGATTTTAAAAGGAAGACGGACAATGATGGTAAATGTCACCATTAAGAAAGCTCGACTTGTCGTTAAGATGTTTTCCGACAAGTTCAAGGAGTTGACTGCGATGAGACTTTCTCACTCGTAGCGATGCTAAGAGTCTGTTGGAATTATATTAGCAATTACTGTATTATTTGTGAAATCTTGCAGATAGGATGTCAAAACATTGTTTCCTCGATGTTTTTTTGAGGAAAGGTTGTATGTGATACAAACCGGAAGGTTTTGTCAATCCTGAAAGATGCTAATAAGTATTCAAAGCTCCAGCAATCCTTCTAGGGACTGGAGTAAGCATCTCGGAGTTGGAATGTATGCTTTTATGATGATCAAAGATTTTGGGTTTATACAAAGTTTATGAGAAACTTGTATTTCCAAAGAAGTGAGTGGGAGCACTATAGAATTTCTGATAAGTATATGGTTGACATATTGTTGATCAGAAATGACGTAGAATTTCTGGAGAGCATATAGGGTTATTTGGAAAGTGTTTTTCAATGGAAAGCCTGGATTAAGCTACTTGAACATTGAGCATCAAGATCTATAAGGATAGATCGAAACGCTTAATGGTACTTTCAAATGAGCACATACCTTGACATGATCTTGAAGGTGTTCAAGATGGATCAGTCAAAGAAGGAGTTCTTGCCTGAGTTGTAAGGTATGAAGTTAATACTTAAAGCTCGACCACGGCAGAATAGAGAGAAAGGACGGAGGTCGTCCCCTATGCTTAAGACATAGGCTCTACAGTATGCTATGCTGTGTACCGCACCTGAAATGTGCCTTGCCATGAGTCAGTAAAGGGGTACAAGAGTGATCCAAGAATGGATCACAAGACAGCGGTCAAAGTTATCCTTAGTAACTAGTGGACTAAGGAATTTTCTCGATTATGGAGGTGGTAAAAGAGTTCGTCGTAAAGGGTTACGCCGATGCAAACTTTGACACTAATCCAGATTATTCTGAATAGTAAACTGGATTCGTATAGTAGAACAGTTGTTTGGAATAGCTCCAACTGTAGCGTAGTAGTTGCATCTACAAGATGACATAGAAATTTGCGAAGTACATACTGATCTGAATGTTGCAGACCCGTTGACTAAAACCTCTCTCACAAGCAAAACGTGATCAAACCCAGAACTCATTGAGTCTTAATCACATGATGATGTGAACTAGTTTAGTGACACTAGTAAACTCTTTGGATGTTGGTCACATGGCGATGTGACCTGTGAGTGTTAATCACATGACGATGTGAACTAGATTATTGACTCTAGTGCAAGTGGGAGACTGTTGGAAATATGCCCCAGAGGCAATAATAAATTAGTTATTATTATATTTCCTTGTTCATGATAATCGTTTATTATCCATGCTAGAATTGTATTGATAGGAAACTCAGATACATGTGTGGATACATAGACAACACCATGTCCCTAGTAAGCCTCTAGTTGACTAGCTCGTTGATCAATAGATGGTTACGGTTTCTTGACCATGGACATTGGATGTCGTTGATAACGGGATCACATCATTAGGAGAATGATGTGATGGACAAGACCCCATTCTAAGCCTAGCACAAAGATCGTGTAGTTCGTATGCTAAAGCTTTACTAATGTCAAGTATCATTTCCTTAGACCATGAGATTGTGCAACTCCCGGATACCGTAGGAATACTTTGGGTGTGCCAAACGTCACAACGTAACTGGGTGGCTATAAAGGTACACTACAGGTATCTCCGAAAGTGTCTGTTGGGTTGGCACGAATCGAGACTGGGATTTGTCACTCCGTGTAAACGGAGAGGTATCTCTGGGCCCACTCGGTAGGACATCATCATAATGTGCACAATGTGATCAAGGAGTTGATCACGGGATGATGTGTTACGGAACGAGTAAAGAGACTTGCCGGTAACGAGATTGAACAAGGTATCGGGATACCGACGATCGAATCTCGGGCAAGTATCGTACCGATAGACAAAGGGAATTGTATACGGGATTGATTAAGTCCTTGACATCGTGGTTCATCCGATGAGATCATCGTGGAACATGTGGGAGCCAACATGGGTATCCAGATCCCGCTGTTGGTTATTGACCGGAGAACGTCTCGGTCATGTCTGCATGTCTCCCGAACCCGTAGGGTCTACACACTTAAGGTTCGATGACGCTAGGGTTATAAAGGAAGTTTGTATGTGGTTACTGAATGTTGTTCGGAGTCCCGGATGAGATCCCGGACGTCACGAGGAGTTCCGGAATGGTCCGGAGGTAAAGATTTATATATGGGAAGTCCTATTTTGGTCACCGGAAAAGTTTCGGGGTTTATCGGTAATGTACCGGGACCACCGGAGGGGTCCGGGGGTCCACCGGGGGGGCCATGGGCCCCAGAGGCATACATGGGCCAAGTGTGAGAAGGCACCAGCCCCTAGGTGGGCTGGGACGCCTCCCACTAAGGCCCATGCGCCTAGAAGGGGAGAGGGGGCAAACCCTAAGGGCAGATGGGCCCTAAGGCCCATACTCCCTGCGCCTCCCTCTCCTCGGCCCTTGTGGCCACCACCCATAGATGGGTTTGGGGCTGCCGCCCCTCTAGGGGTGGGAACCCTAGAGGGGGCGCACCCTCCTCCCCTTCCCCTATATATATGAGGCCTAGGGGCTGCCCAATACACGCGATCTGATCTCTGCCTGTTGGTGCAGCCCTCCCTCTCTTTCTCCTCATATCTCGCGGTGCTTGGCGAAGCCCTGCAGGATTGCCACGCTCCTCCATCACCACCACGCCGTTGTGCTGCTGCTGGATGGAGTCTTCCTCAACCTCTTCCTCTCTCCTTGCTGGATCAAGGCATGGGAGATGTCACCGGGCTGTACGTGTGTTGAACGCGGAGGTGCCGTCCGTTCGGCACTAGGATCATCGGTGATTTGGATCACGACGAGTACGACTCCATCAACCCCGTTCTCTTGAACGCTTCCGCATAGCGATCTACAAGGGTATGTAGATGCACTCTCCTTCCCTTCGTTGCTAGATTACTCCATAGATTGATCTTGGTGATGCGTAGAAAATTTTGAAATTGTGCTACGTTCCCCAACACTCCTACCTGCATCTACTACTATTACTCCACTCATCGACCGCTATCCAGCATGCATCTAGAGTATTAAGTTAAAACAGAGTAACACCTTAAGCAAGATGACATGATGTTGAGGGATACACTCATGCAATATGAATAAAACCCCATCTTGTTATCCTCGATGGCAGCAATACAATATGTGCCTTGCTACCCTTACTGTCACCGGGAAAGGACACCGCAAGATTGAACCCAAAGCTAAGCACTTCTCCCATTGCAAGAAAGATCAATCTAGTAGGCCAAACCAAACTGATAATTCGAAGAGACTTGCAAAGATAACCAATCATACATAAAAGAATTCAGAGAAGATTCAAATATTATTCATAGATAGACTTGATCATAAACCCACAATTCATCGGTCTCAACAAACACACCGCAAAAAGAAGATTACATCGAATAGATCTCCACAAGAGAGGGGGAGAACATTGTATTGAGATCCAAAAAGAGAGAAGAAGCCATCTAGCTACTAACTATGGACCCGTAGGTCTGAAGTAAACTACTCACACTTCATCGGAGAGGCTATGGTGTTGATGTAGAAGCCCTCCGTGATCGATGCCCCCTCCGGCGGAGCTCCGGAACAGGCCCCAAGATGGGATCTCGTAGATACAGAAAGTTACGGTGGTGGAATTAGGGTTTTGTCTCCGTATCTGATCGTTTGGGGGTACGTGGGTATATATAGGAGGAAGAAGTACGTCGGTGGAGCAACAGGGGGCCCACGAGGGTGGAGGGCGCGCCTGGGGGGGGGGGGGGCAGGCGCGCCCCCCTACCTCGTGGCCTCCTGTTGATTGGCTTGACGTAGGGTCCAAGTCTCCTGAGTTGTATTCGGTGAGAAAATCACGTTCTCGAAGGTTTCATTCCATTTGGACTCCGTTTGATATTCCTTTTCTTCGAAACCCTAAAACAGGCAAAAAACAACAATTCTGGGCTGGGCCTCCGGTTAATAGGTTAGTCTCAAAAATAATATAAAAGTGGATAATAAAGCCCAATAATGTCCAAAGCAGTAGATAATAGAGCATGGAGCAATCAAAAATTATAGATACGTTGGAGACATATCAAGCATCCCCAAGCTTAATTCATGCTCCTCCTTGAGTAGGTAAATGATAAAAACAGAATTTTTGATGCGGAGTGCTACTTGGCGTAATTTTAATGTAATTCTTTTTAATTGTGGTATGAATATTCAGATCCGAAAGATTCAAGACAAAAGTTCATATTGACATAGAAAATAATAATACTTCAAGCATACTAACAAAGCAATTATGTCTTCTCAAAATAACATGGCTAAAGAAAGTTATCCCTACAAAATCATATAGTCTGGCTATGCTCTATCTTCACCACACAAAATATTTAAATCATGCACAACCCCAATGACAAGCCAAGAAATTATTTCATACTTTTGACATTCTCAAAACTTTTTCAATCTTCACGCAATACATGAGCATGAGCCATGGATATAGCACTATAGGCGGAATAGAGTGGTGGTTGTGGAGAAGACAAAAAGGGGAAGATAGTCTCACATCAACTACGCGTATCAACGGGTTATGGAGATACCCATCAATAGATATCAATGTGAGTGAGTAGGGATTGCCATGCAACGGATGCACTAGAGCTATAAGTGTATGAAAGCTCAAAAAGAACTAAATGGGTGTGCATCCAACTTGCTTGCTCATGAAGACCTAGGGCAATTTTGAGGAAGCCCATCATTGGAATATACAAGCCAAGTTCTATAATGAAAAATTCCCACTAGTATATGAAAGTGATAACATGAGAGACTCTCTACTATGAAGATCATGGTGCTACTTTGAAGCACAAGTGTGGTAAAAGGATTGTAACATTGTCCCTTCTCTCTTTTTCTCTCATTTTTTTATTTGGGCCTTTTCTCTTTTTTATGGCCTCTTTTCTTTCTTTTTTTATTTGGGCTTCTTTGGCCTCTTTTATTTATTTTTCGTCCGGAGTCTCATCCCGACTTGTGGGGGAATCATAGTCTCCATCATCCTTTCCTCACTTGGGACAATGCTCTAATAATGATGATCATCACACTTTTATTTTCCTTACAACTCAATAATTACAACTCGATACTTAGAACAAGATATGACTCTATATGAATGCCTCTGGCAGTGTACCGGGATATGCAATGATGCATGAGTGACAAGTATGAAAGAATTATGAACGGTGGCTTTGCCACAAATACTATGTCAACTACATGATCATGCTAAGCAATATGACAATGATGGAGTGTGTCATAAACGGAACGGTGGAAAGTTGCATGGCAATATATCTCAGAATGGCTATGGAAATGCCATAATAGGTAGGTATGGTGGCTGTTTTGAGGAAGGTATATGGTGGGTGTATGATACCGGCGAAAGGTGCGCGGTATTAGAGAGGCTAGCAAAGGTGGAAGGGTGAGAGTGCGTATAATCCATGGACTCAACATTAGTCATAAAGAACTCATATACTTATTGCAAAAATCTACAAGTTATCGAAGCAAAGTATTACGCGCATGCTCCTTGGGGGATAGATTGGTAGGAAAAGACCATCGCTCGTCCCCGACCACCACTCATAAGGAAGACAATCAATAAATAAATCATGCTCTGACTTCATCACATAACGGTTCACCATACGTGCATGCTACGGGAATCACAAGCTTCAACACAAGTATTTCTCAAATTCACAACTACTCAACTAGCATGACTTTAATATCACCATCTCCATATCTCAAAACAATTATCAAGTATCAAACTTATCATAGTATTCAACACACTCATAAGAGAACTTTTATTATTAATCTTGCATACCAAGCATATTAGGATTTTAAGCAAATTACCAAGCTATTAAGACTCTCAAAATAATCTAAGTGAAGCATGATAGATCAATAGTTTCTATAAAAGAAATCCACCACCGTGCTCTAAAAGATATAAGTGAAGCACTAGAGCAAAATTATATAACTCAAAAGATATAAGCGAAGCACATAGAGTATTCTAACAAATTCCAAATCATGTATGGCTCTCTCAAAAGGTGTGTACAGCAAGGATGATTGTGGTAAACTAACAAATAAAGACTCAAATCATACAAGATGATCCAAGCAAAACACATATCATGTGGTAAATAAAAATATAGCTCCAAGTAAAGTTACCGATAGAAGTAGACGAAAGAGGGGATGCCTTCCAGGGCATCCCCAAGCTTTGGGTTTTAGGTGTCCTTAGATTATCTTGGGGGTGCCATGGGAATCCCCAAGCTTAGGCTCTTTCCACTCCTTGTTCCATAATCCATCAAATCTTTACCCAAAACTTGAAAACTTCACAACACAAAACTTAAAGTAGAAAATCTCGTGAGCTCCGTTAGCGAAAGAAAACAAAAGACCACTTCAAGGTACTGTAATGAACTCATTATTTATTTATATGGGTGTTATACCTACTGTATTACAACTTCTCTATGGTTCATAAACTATTTTAATAGCCATAGATTCATCAAAATAGCAAACAACACACGCAAAACAGAATCTGTCAAAAACAGAACAGTCTGTAGTAATCTGTAGCTAGCGCAAGATCTGGAACCCCAAAAATTATAAAATAAATTTCTGGACGTGAGGAATTTATCTATTAATCATCTTCAAAAATAATTAACTAAATAGCACTTTCCAAATAAAAATGACAGCAGTTCTCGTGAGCGCTAAAGTTTCTGTTTTTTACAGCAAGTTCAACAAGACTTTCCCCAAGTCTTCCCAACGGTTCTAGTTGGCACAAACACTAATTAAACACAAAAAACACAAGAAAAACAGAGGCTAAATAATTTATTTATTACTAATCAGGATCAAAAAGCAAGGAATAAAAATAAAATTGGGTTGCCTCCCAACAAGCGCTATCGTTTAACGCCCCTAGCTAGGCATAACAAGCAAGAATAGATCTAGGTATTACCATATTTGGTAGGCAATCCATAAGTGGCTCTCATAATAGATTCATAAGTTAATTTAATTTTCTTTCTAGGAAATTGTTCCATGCCTTTCCTTAATGGAAAGTGGAATCTAATATTTCCTTCCTTCATATCAATAATTGCACCAATCGTTCTAAGGAAAGGTCTACCAAGAATAATAGGACATGAAGGATTGCAATCAATATCAAGAACGATAAAATCCACGGGCACATAATTCCTATTTGCAAAAATAAGAACATCATTAATTCTTCCCATAGGTTTCTTAATAGTGGAATCCGCAAGGTGCAAGTTTAGAGAGCAATCATCAAAATCACGGAAACCTAACAAATCACACAAAGTCTTTGGAATCGTGGAAACACTAGCACCCAAATCACATAAAGCATAGAATTAATGATCTTTAATTTTAATTTTAATAGTTGGTTCCCACTCATCATAAAGTTTTCTAGGGCTAGAAACTTCCAATTCAAGTTTTTCCTCATAAGATTGCATCAAGGCATCAACGATATGTTTAGTAAACGCTTTATTTTAACTATAAGCGTGAGGAGAATTTAGCACGGATTACAACAAGGAAATACAATCAATCAAAGAGAAATTTTCATAATTAAATTCCTTGAAATCCATAATAGTGGGTTTAGAAACATCTAGGGTTTTAATTTCTTCAATCCCACTTTTATCAAATTTAGCATCAAGATCAAAAGATTTAGAATTCTTGGAATGCCTTCTAGGTAAAGGCGGATCATATTCAGTCCCATCATTATAAAGATTCATATTGCAAAACAAAGATTTAATAGGGGACACATCAATAACTTTTAGATCTTCATCATTATTTTCATAGGAACTAGAAGAACACGCTTTTATAAAGGCATCTTTCTTAGCACGCATCCTAGCGGTTCTTTCTTTGCACTCGACAATGGAAATTCTCATGGCTTTGAGAGACTCATTGATATCATGCTTAGGTGGAATAGATCTAAGTTTCAAAGAATCAACATCAAGAGCAATTCTATCAACGTTCCTAGCCAAATCATCAATCTTAAGCAATTTTTCTTCAATCATAGCATTAAAATTCTTTTGCGAAGTAATAAATTCTTTAATATTAGAATCAAAATCAGAGGGAATCTTATTATAATTTCCATAAGAATTGTTGTAGGAATTAACATAATTATTAGAGGGATTACTAGGATAAGGCCTAGGATTGAAATTTCCTCTATACGCGTTGTTACCAAAATTGTTCCTACCAACAAAATTCACATCCATAGATTCATTATTATTCTCAATAAAAGTAGACAAGGGCATATCATTAGGATCAGAAGAAACACTCTTATTAGCAAATAATTTCATAAGTTCATCCATCTTTCCATTCAAAACATTAATTTCTTCTATCGCATGCACATTTTTATTAGTAGATCTTTCAGTATGCCATTGAGAATAATTAACCATAATATTATCTAGGAGTTTAGTAGCTTCTCCTAAAGTGATTTCCATAAAAGTGCCTCCCGCGGCCGAATCTAAAAGATTTCTAGAAGAAAAATTCAATCCGGCATAAAAATTTTGTATAATCATCCACAAATTTAAACCATGAGTAGGGAAATTACGTATCATTAATTTCATTCTCTCCCAAGCTTGTTCAACATGTTCATGATCAAGTTGCTTAAAGTTCATAATATCGTTTCTAAGAGAGATGATTTTAGCGGGAGGAAAATACTTAGAGATAAAAACATCTTTGCACTAGTTCCATGAATCAATACTATTTTTAGGCAAAGACGAAAACCAAGCTTTAGCACGATCTCTAAGCGAAAAAGGAAATAGCTTCAATTTAACAATATCATTATCCACATCTTTATTCTTTTGCATGTCACACAAATCAACGATGCTATTTAGATGGGTAGCGGCATCTTCACTAGGAAGGCCGGAGAACGGATCTTTCATGACAAGATTCAGCAAAGCAGTATTAATTTCACAAGATTCAGCATCGGTAAGAGGAGCAATCGGAGTGCTAATAAAATCATTGTTGTTGGTATTGGTGAAGTCACACAATTTAGTATTATCTTGAGCCATCGTGACAAACAAGCAAACTAACACACAAGCAAACAAAAAGCAAGCGGACAAAAAGGGCAAATAGAGAAAGAGAGGGAGGATAGAGAGAGAGAGGGCGAATAAAATGGCAAGGGTGAATTGGGGGGGGAGAGGAAAACGAGAGGCAAATGGCAAATAATATAATGCGGGAGATAAGGGTATGTGATGGGTACTTGGTATGTTGACTTTTGCGTAGACCTCCCCGGCAAGGGCGCCAGAAATCCTTCTTGCTACCTCTTTTAGCATTGCGTTGGTTTTCCCCGAAGAGGAAGGGATGATGCAGCAAAGTAGCGTAAGTATTTCCCTCAGTTTTTGAGAACCAAGGTATCAATCCAGTAGGAGGCTACATGCAAGTCCCTCGTACCTGCACAAAACAAATAAATCCTCGCAACCAACGCAAATAGGGGTTGTCAATCCCTATAGGGCCACTTACGAGAGTGAGATCTGATAGATATGACAAGATAATATTTTTGGTATTTTTATGATAAAGATGCAAAGTAAAATAAAGGCAAAGTACATAGCAAAGTAAATAACTAAGTAGTAGGAGATTAATATGATAAAGATAGACCCGGGGGCCATGGGTTTCACTAGTGGCTTCTCTCGAGAGCATAAGTATTGTACGGTGGGTAAACAAATTACTATTGAGCAATTGACAGAATTGAGCATAGTTATGAGAATATCTAGGTATGATCATGTATATAGGCATCACGCCCGAGACAAGTAGACCGACTCCTGCCTGCATCTACTACTATTACTCCACTCATCGACCGCTATCCAGCATGCATCTAGAGTATTAAGTTAAAACAGAGTAACGCCTTAAGCAAGATGACATGATGTACAGGGATAGACTCGTGCAATATGAAGAAAATCCCATCTTGTTATCCTCGATGGCAACAATACGATACGTGCCTTGATGCCCTTACTGTCACCGGAAAAGGACACCGCAAGATTGAACCCAAAGCTAAGCACTTCTCCCATTGCAAGAAAGATCAATCTAGTAGGCCAAACCAAACTGATAATTCGAAGAGACTTGCAAAGATAACCAATCATACATAAAAGAATTCAGAGAAGATTCAAATATTATTCATAGATAGACTTGATCATAAACCCACAATTCATCGGTCTCAAGAAACACACCGCAAAAAGAAGATTACATCGAATAGATCTCCACAAGAGAGGGGGAGAAAATTGTATTGAGATCCAAAAAGAGAGAAGAAGCCATATAGCTACTAACTATGGACCCGTAGGTCTGAAGTAAACTACTCACACTTCATCGGAGGGGCTATGGTGTTGATGTAGAAGCCCTCCGTGGTCGATGCCCCCTCCGGCGGAGCTCCGGAACAGGCCCCAAGATGGGATCTCGTGGATACAGAAAGTTACGGCGGTGGAATTAGGGTTTTGGCTCCGTATCTGATCGTTTGGGGGTACGTGGGTATATATAGGAGGAAGAAGTACGTCGTTGGAGCAACAGGGGCCCACGAGGGTGGAGGGCCCGCTTGGGGGGGGGGGGGGGCAGGTGCGCCCCCCTACCTCGTGGCCTCCTATTGATTGGCTTGACGTAGGGTCCAAGTCTCCTGAGTTGTATTCGGTGAGAAAATCACGTTCCCGAAGGTTTTATTCCGTTTGGACTCCGTTTGATATTCCTTTTCTTCGAAACCCTAAAACAGGCAAAAATAGCAATTCTGGGCTGGGCCTCCGGTTAATAGGTTAGTCCCAAAAATAATATAAAAGTGGATAATAAAGCCCAATAATGTCCAAAACAGTAGATAATAGAGCATGGAGCAATCAAAAATTATAGATACGTTGGAGACGTATCACCAAGCCACGTTGCTGGGGCACACACCAGTCTGACGCACTCTCAGAGGTTGACGCCGCCTTTTTCCACCGATCCGTCTCCAGAGCAGGCACTGACGCATCGACATAGCCAGGTCTGCCATCGATGCCACCATGGCGCCGGACAACGCCACCATCTTGCATGTATCCATTCACACATGCCCGTCGCCGAAACTCCGCAGCGCCATGCCACCGAGATCCGTCGTCAGCCTTGCGGTAAATGTAACACCGCTCCTCCTCTTGTCCCTTCCACCCAGTACTTGCTCCAAGACGATGCCCCCAGGAGGGAGAACAACATCAAAGGCACCGTCATCGTCCCACCTGGTAGGCCCAGATCTAGGCTTCCCCCTGGAACATCCTGATCGAGTTGACATAACCTGCAATGACGATGTCTCAAGAAGGAAACGACGTCCGAGACGCCACCACCGTCCGCCAAGACCGCGGTTAGGCACAATTTTCACCTGAAGCTGCATCGTCTAAATCTCGCAGCTAACTGGAATCATGCGGAGCCTTGCCATGAAGATGTATGCCGCCGCATGTACTCTGACGGAGATCCTCCATCCCCGCACCGGCTGCCAGATCCATGGTCGTCGCCGCCGCCCATCGCAAAGCCAGTGAACCCACCAAAGTACCCCGCCGGCCATGGGGCAGTCAATTGCCACCACATGGCCAGGAAGCCGCCCAGGCCGCTGTGCGAAGCACCTTGCCCGAGACCCACAGTCGCCTCCAGGATTGCCACCACATCTTCCTGCCTTAGCGCCCCTGGCACCAGGCGCCGCCACCACGGCGGCCAATACTGGCGGCAGCAGCGGCAGGATCTGCCGGGGTAGGGTTGGGGACGAGCGGCGCTGGGATCCGATCCCCCTGGCGTCGCCCTGGGGTGGCGGCGCGAGGGGGTCGAGAGAGGGGTTATAGCTAATAGAGAAAAGACTAACATGGAAGAAAGTATTGTTTTCTCTTCTCTCTCGTGATTTGAGGGGTTATAGCTAATGGAGAAACGACTTACATGTCGTCTCCAGTTTAAGGCACATGGAGGTATTATACGTCGAAGAATTTTTAGTTAGTTATAGCAACTATGATGCGACCCACCTTAAGTCCAACTTAAGAAACAAACATTGGAGATGCCCTTAGACGCCTATCATAGTGCAAGTACCATAAGAGTATCATGCATTGTCACCTAAGATAAAACATGACGTGGCACTGTAATTCAGGATGTGAAAGAATATTCAAGTACTGTCTCGTTTCTTTTACTTCACATAGTAGTTTTGTCTTATGTCAAACCTTTTGAAGTTTGACTGAGTTTATAAGGAAAATATCTTTTTTCGCTAATACGCAAAAGGCTTGCGCATCATTGCATTGAAAGGTAGAAAAGAGTGTTAACAACATTTACAGGAACAACCTCTGACGAGCACGATCGCGCAGCACGGCTTGAGTCGGGAGGTTATGCATACAACAGAAAGGGGTGTACGCATCCCCAAAGGAGAAAAGAACTATACTCCTCGGACAGGATGAGGCCGAGTCCTAGGGCGCCCGCATGAGCCCAGCCGCGGGCTTCCTCCCTGATCATCGCCAAGGTCCTAGAGATGGATGGTCGGGCGGCGTCTAAGACACATGCGTTGCGTTGCTTCCAGATCTCCCATGCGATGAGTAAGGCCAGGGTGGTGAAGCCGCGTCGTAGGCAAGCAGGTGTGGTGGCAGCCGAAGCGGCCAGCCAGTCGATGAAGGGGGTGTCCGCGGTGGGGGTGGACACCGGCAACCGACACCAAGGGAGGGAGTCATACCAAACCTGTCTAGAGAAAGGACAGCCCGAGAGAAGGTGAGCCATAGTTTCCGTAGCCTGTCTAGGCGTTCCGCTGTCCAGCACCGATCCCTGAGCGCGAGCCATAAGAAGATCTTCACCCGAAGTGGAGCCCAAGGGCGCCAGATGAGCCTCCAGTGAGGGCCTCAATGGAGCCGAAGAACATGGCGTTGTAGCAGGAGCTCGCAGAGTATGCGCCATTCATAGTCCATCGCCACGTGAGCGAGTCCAGGGAGTCCGAGAGAGTAACCTGACACAGCCGCTGCCAAAAGTGGACGTACTAGACCAGAGCTGCCGGTCCCAAGGACCCAAAGATGTCCAGCGCCCAAGAGCGATCAGCATGGGCATTGCGGACCGAAGGGATCTTGTGCCGACGTCACGACACCTTGTCGAAAATTGGTGGGGCGAGTTCTGCAATAGACATGCCGTCGAGCCAGGAGTCAACCCAGAAGCGGTAGGAGCGGCCGTCTCCGAGGGCCCACGACGTGGAAGCACGAAAGATGGCCTGGGTCTCAAGGCAGCTCGGCATGTGCAAGCGGTCCCAAGCCCGGGAAGGATTTGTCGCTTGGAGCCATAGCCAATGAGTCCGGAGCGCAATCCCGGCGCGCTGGAAGTCTGGGATGCCAAGACCTCCGAGCGAAATAGGGCGACAAACCGTGCTCCAATTGACGAGACAGTGGCCTCCGTTGGCCTCCTTGCGTCCACGCCAGAGGAAGGAATGGATCAATCGGTTCAGCTGCTTTAGGATGCGTGGAGTGAGAGCCATGGCCATCATGATGTGCAGCGGCATGGCCCCGAGGACGTGGCGAGCAAGCACCAGCCTCTCACCCTTGGAAAGCAAGGAAGCCCACCAATGTGATATCTTGCGCTCGAGCTTGTCAATGAAGGGTTGGAGCGCGGCGGAGGAGATCTTCCTGATAGAGAGAGGCAGGCCAAGGTAGTTGGTGGGGAAATCCACGATCGGGCAGGCGAGGCCGCGATGGATAGCGGCGCGATCACCCGGTGAGCACTAGATCGGGGAAGTAAAGCACTTCGCAAAGTTCATGTGGAGGCCTGATGTAACACCCTCGATGCCACTATAGCTCCCACGTGTCGAGGCACGACTTAGAGGCATAATCGCATTGAAGGCATATGTCACAAATCAGGAAATCATCACAAACATCCCATGTAATATAGATAATGAAAAGGATAACATAGTTGGCTTACACTCGCCATGTCAATCAAGTACATAAATAACATACATCATCCAAACACTCATGGCCCGACTACGGCGCCAAAATAAAAGATAACCCAACATGCGACATGGTCCCGATCACCCCCAACAGGGCACCACTACTGATCATCAGGAAAAGAAACATAGTAACGTTGAGAGTCCTCGTCGAACTCCCACTTGAGCTCGAGCGTGTCACCTGGAGCGGAATCATCTGGACCTGCATCTGGTGTAATAGTAATCTATGAGCCACAGGGACTTAGCAATCTCGCACCCTCGCGATCAAGACTATTTAAGCTTATAGGTAGGGTAAGGTAAATATATGTGGAGCTGCAGCAAGCGACTAGCATATATGGTGGCTAACTTATTCGTAAAAGAGAGCGAGAAGAGGAGGCAAAGCGCGAGCGAGAAACTAGAGAGCAACCTGCGCAAACATTACTCCAACACCGTGTCCACTTCCCGGACTCCGCCGAGAAGAGGCCATCACGGTAACACACTCGGTTGATTCATTTTAATTTAAGTTAAGGTTCAAGTTATCTACAACCGGACATTAACAAATTCCCATCTTCCCATAACCGCGGGCACGGCTTTCGAAACTTCAAATCCCTGCAGGGGAGTCCCAACTCAGCCCATGACAAGCTCTCACGGTCAACGAAGGAATGGACCTCCTCCCGAGACGTTCCGATCAGACTCGGTACCTCGGTTCTTTAAGACACTTCGACAGGTTAAAACAAGACCAGCAACACCGCCCGAATGTGCCGACAAATCCCGATAGGACCTGCACATATCTCGTTCTCAGGGCACACTCAGATAGGTCAATCTACGAGTAAAACCAACCCTCGAGTTTCCCCGAGGTGGCCCCGCAGGCTGCCTGGTTCGGACCAACACTCAGAGGAGCACTGGCCCGGGGGGGTTTAAAACAAGATGACCCTCGGGCTCCGGAAACCCAAGGGAAAAAGAGGCTAGGTGGAAAATGGTAAAACCAAGGTTGGGCATTGCTGGAAAAGCTTTAATAAAGACGAACTATCAAGGGGTTCCCATTATAACCCAACCGCATAAGGAACGCAAAATCCGGAAACATAACACCGATATGACGGAAACTAGGGCGGCAAGAGTGGAACAAAACACTAGGCGAGAGGCCGAGCTTTCCACCCTTTACCAAGTATATATAGATGCATTAAGATAACATGGCAATATAATGATATCCCAACAAGTAAATAAATGTTCCAACAAGGAACGATCTCCAATCTTCACCTGCAACTAGCAACACTATAAGAGGGGCTGAGCAAAGCGGTAACATAGCCAATCAACGGTTTTCTAGGACATGGTGGGTTAGAGGTTTGACATGGCAATTTGGGAGGCTTGAAAGCAAATGGTAGGCATCGTAGCATTGGCATAGCAAAAGAGCGAGCAAGCTAGCATAGCAAAGATAGTAGTGATTTCGAGGGTATGATCATCTTGCCTACAAAGTTGTCAGAGTTGACTGGATCCTCGAAAGCAAACTCAACGGGCTCCTCGTTAGCGAACTCGTCTCCCGGCTCTACCCAAACAAGACAAACAAGTAACAAGGATACAATCAACCACGTGCAAGACTCAAACAATATGATGCAAAGATGATATGCTATGCGGGATGCGATGCGGGATGCATATGCAAGATGTGACAAGGAATGCATGAACCTGGCCTCAACTTGGGAATCCAAGTGTGCCACTGAAAAGATGAGATGAAATCGCTTGAAAACGATATAAAGATCACCGAAATCGGAGTTACGGTTTGGAAATGGCAAGCGAAACAAATATGACATCGGTCTGCGATTTACAGCAAGTAGCCATCTAAATGCAATGAGATGAACATGCTAAAGCACTCAAACATGGCAACAAAATAGATGGCAGGGATGCATTCAAGATGCTTAACAAAACTCTAGCACTGAGATAAGGCCAATTCATCCATTAACAGGTTCAAACAAGCATGGCAAAAATGCATATGGTAAACAGATCTCAGACTTAGTGAAATTAACACTTGTCTGGAATTTCAGATCAGGTAGCACTCTTCGGAGCAACAAAACTACATGTTACAGGACCTGAACATGACAAAGTAAAGCATGGCATGGAGCTACTCAAAGATCTTAACAAAAGTCCCTTGGTGACCTTGAGCCAAAAGGGATCAGAAAATACAATTGCAAGCATGTGAACATAGCAAATGCATAATCAGTTTTCAGACTTAGTGAAAACTGGAACATGCTGAAATATAACTCAAGTAGGCATGTTTACGAGCTCGATGCACTCACTACGGTGCAAGTCATGACAAGATAAGCATACATCTATCAAGAACACACAAAATTCAATCTAGACATGGCAAGAACAATAGCATAGCATGCACGGGTCAACTACAACATCATCGGCAAAATTGCAAACAAGTTGACAATCTGCCCAGATTCACAAAGTAGCAAAAGTAGAGCTCGATTGACTCAAGCTAGGGTGCTCCATAATTTCAAATAAAGACATGGATGGATAGAGCACTACAAGATTAACAAAGCATCCTTACTGATCATCCTCAAAAGAGGCACGGATCACTAGGAAACAACATGAACATATGGCATCATGAGATAAACAGATCAAGGACTTAGTGGAAATGCTAAGTCCCTGAAAACAGAATTAGCAAGTGCACCACTTTGCAAGCTTGCACTAGGCACCACACACATCACAAAAATACATGGGTTACACCTCTGGATAGATGGCAAAACCCTTAATAAAACATATGTAGAGCATCAGGGCATATCATGCACACAATAATCATGGCAAAAATGACAAAAGCCTAAATGGAGCAGCAGATCTGACAATTAACTCAAGTAGCCCTCTTCTAACAGCATTTCGGGCATCAAGATGAACTCAAATGAAAATGATGCAATGGAATTAAATGATGTACTCTCTGAGATGAACATTTTGATATGCCATATGCATGAATCGGAGCTATAGATGCAAAGTTACGAGGCCACGAACAGGAGCACTTGGATCTGGAATTTCGGGACTTAGAAGAAAAACAACCTCTAGGGTTTACTGTTCACGGATCTGGATCTGCACGCAAAACGAGGTCGGCCGGCCGGAGTTTCGTCGGAGGAGGGCGCGGGGCTCGCCAGAGTTAGCAGAGGTGGCCGGACCGGGTGAGATCCGCCGAATCCGGACCGGGGCGACACAGCGGCGAGGTCTTGGGCTCCGGGCGTGGCGGCGGAGCAGCGAATCGAGGCGACGGCGACCCGAGCTTGGCGCGGCGTCCGGTGGTGGCGTGCGCCGGCGCCGGCGAAGTCGGCGACGGCGGCGGAGGCGGCGCGGTGGCGGCGGCGCGGTGGATCGGGCGGCGGGGCACCCGGACGAGGCGGGCCGCGCGCGCGGGCCTGGGGGGCCTGCCCTGGGCTCCCGCGGGCCGCGGTGGGAGGCGGCGGCGATGCGGTCCCGCGGGGCGCGAACCAACGGCGGAGTGCCACGTGGCAGCGGGGAGGCGGACCGGACAATGTCCGTCGGTGGCAATATGTCCGGCGGGCGCGGTGAGGATGGATCTAGGGTTTCGGGGAGGGGGATCCGAGATTTTTGAGGAGGACCTATTTATAGGCATAGAGGGAGCTAGGAGAGTCCAAATGAGGTGCGGTTTTTGGCCACGCGATCGTGATCGAACGCTCTAGATGATGGAGCAGAGTTAGGTGGGTTTTGGGCCAAATTGGAGGGGTGTTGGGCTGCAACACACACGAGGCCTTTTCGGTCCCTCGGTTAACCGTTGGAGTATCAAACGAAATCCAAATGATACGAAACTTGACAGGAGGTCTACCGGTAGTAAACCAAGGCCGCTTGGCAAGTCTCGGTCCAATCCAGAAATGTTTAATCCCCACACATGAAAGAAAGCTAGAAATGACCACCGGAGGAGAACGAAGCGCCGGAATGCAAAACGGACAACGGGGAAAATGCTCGAATGCATGAGATTAACACGTATGCAATGCACATGATGAAATGATATGAGATGCATGACAATGATAACAACACACGGCGACAAAGACCCGAACCCGAGAAAATAAAATAACTTAACGCCGGAAACGGCAAGAGTTGGAGTACAAATTGGGAAAGTTACATCCGGGGTGTTACAACACTCCACCACTACGAAAGGATCTCGTCCCGAGATCTAGGACTGAAAGAACGCCGGGTACTCAGAATGGAGGTGATCCTCGCGTTCCCAGGTAGCTTCAAGGTCGGAATGGTGTGACCACTTGACTTTGAGGAATTTGATTAACTTATTGCAAGTCTTGCATTCAGTCTCTTCAAGAATAGCAACTGGGTGCTCACGATAAGAGAGATCTTCTTGGAGCTCAATGTCCTCGAAGTTGACGGTGCGGTCAGGAGTCTTGAAGCACTTTCGAAGCTGAGAGACATGGAACACGTCATGAACATTTGCAAAGTTTGAAGGAAGCTCGAGTTGATAGGCGAGATCGCCTCTCTTGCTGACAATCTTGAAAGGTCCCACGTATCTGGGGGCAAGCTTCCCTTTGATACCAAAGCGATGAGTACCTTTCATAGGAGAGACGCGGAGGTAAACATGATCTCCGATCTCGAAAGCCAAATCACGATGCTTACTATCATAGTAGCTCTTCTGGCGGGATTGGGCTGCTTTGAGGTTATCACGAATGACTTTGCACATTTCTTCTGCCTCTGTGATTAAGTCATTACCCAAAAGCTGACGTTCACCGGTTTCAGACCAGTTGAGAGGTGTACGGCACTTCCTGCCATACAAAATTTCAAATGGGGCCTTGCCCGAACTTGCTTGAAAACTGTTGTTGTAGGAGAATTCAGCATAAGGAAGACAATCCTCCCACTTCATGCCGAAGGAGATCACACAAGCCCTGAGCATATCTTCAAGAATCTGGTTGACACGCTCGACTTGACCGCTAGTTCGAGGATGGAAAGCTGTGCTGAAGTGGATGTTGGTGCCCATGGCCTTCTGAAAAGAATCCCAAAACTTGGAGGTAAAGATGCTGCCACGGTCTGAAGAGATCACCTGAGGAATACCATGCAGAGAGACAATTCGGGAGGTATAGAGCTCCGCCAATTGAGCTGCAGTGATTGACTCTTTGATAGGCAGAAAGTGAGCCACTTTGGTGAGTTTGTCGATGACAACGAATATAGCATCATTGCCACGCTTGGACTTTGGAAACCCAGTCACGAAGTCCATCTCAATGTGGTCAAACTTCCATTCTGGAATGGCAAGAGGTTGGAGGAGACCAGCTGGCCTTTGGTGTTCTGCCTTCACTCTTCTGCAGACATCACATTCATTCACGAATTGAGCAATCTCGCGCTTCATTCGAGTCCACCAATAAGCCTGCTTAAGGTCCTGATACATCTTCGTGCTCCCAGGGTGAATGGAGAGGAGAGAATTGTGAGCCTCGTTCATGATCACTTTACGAAGTTCACCTTTGGGCACAACAATATGATCCTCAAAGAAGAGAGTGTCCTTGTCATCAAGGCGGTAGCACTTGTACTTGGGTTGACTCTTGGCAATCCCAATCTTCACCTTTTTCACCATAGCATCAAGAATCTAGGCTTGGCGAAACTGATCTTCCAAGGTAGGAGATACTTGAAGGTTGGCGAGGAAACCTTGAGGAACAACTTGCAGATTAAGTTTGCGGAAAGCTTCACAAAGCTCGGGTTGATAAGGCTTGAGAATCAGACTGTTACAATAAGCCTTTCTGCTTAATGCGTCAGCAATCACATTGGCCTTGCCTGGAGTATACTCGATACTCAGATTATACTCTTGAATCATTTCGACCCATTGAGTTTGCCTGAGGTTGAGATTAGGCTGAGTGAAGATGTACTTGAGACTCTCGTGATCAGTGAAAATGTCCACTTTTCTTCCCAATAGAAGATGTCTCCAAGTCAAAAGAGCATGCACAACTGCCGCCAACTCGAGATCATGAGTGGGGTAGTTCTTCTCATTGGGCTTCAACTGGCGAGATGTATAAGCAACAACTTTCTTCTCTTGCATCAAAACTGCGCTAAGACCTTGGAGAGAGGCATCACAAAAGACCTCGTACGGTTTGGATTCATCAGGCGGAGTCAGAACTGGAGCAGTGATCAATTTCTCTTTCAAAGTGTTGAAAGCAATGTCACACTCCGGAAACCAAACGTACTTGACGTGCTTCTGGAGAAGATTAGAGAGAGGCTTCGCGATCTTAGAAAAGTTTTCAATGAATCTTCGACAATAGCTTGCGAGACCGAGGAAGCTACGGAGTTGCTTCACGTTCTGAGGAGGTTCCCAATTCACAATTGCAGACACCTTCTCAGGATTCACGGCAATGCCCTTGGCAGAGATGATATGACCAAGATAAAGAACCTCATCGAGCCAAAATTCACACTTGGAGAACTTGGCGTAGAACTGATGCTCTGAGCTTATCGAGCACCAAACGCAAGTGCTTGGCATGATCTTCCTTGTTCTTCGAGAAAACCAGAATGTCGTCGAGATAGACCAAAACGAATTCATTGGTGTAGGCATTGAAGATGAAGTTCATCATGCGAGAGAACGTCGGAGGAGCGTTGACGAGGCCAAAAGACATGACAGTGTACTCATATGAACCATAGCTTGTCCTGAAAGCCGTCTTGGGAATATCTTGCTCACGGATTCGAATCTGGTGATAACCCATACGGAGATCAAGCTTGGTGAATACTTGGGCACCTTTGAGTTGTTCGAACAGCTCATTGATGTTGGGAAGTGGGTATTTGTTCTTGATGGTCTTCTTGTTCAATGGACGGTAATCAACACAAAGTCGGTCCGTTCCATCCTTCTTCTTCACAAAAAAAACACCACAACCCCACGGAGAAGAACTAGGCCAGATGAGACCCATTTTCTCTTGAATATCGAGTTTCTTCTTCAGCTCCTTCAACTCTTCAGGTCCGAGCTTGTAAGGACGCTTGCACACAGGTTCCGTACCGGGCTCAAGATCAATAACGAATTCAACTGGCCGGTGCGGAGGCATTCCTGGAAGCTCTTCTGGAAAGACGTCTTGATATTCACAAATGACTGGAATTTGCGAGATAGCATCCAGTTCACCCTTCTCATTGAGAGAAAACAGACGGATGGTATCCCGAGCGGCAAAGACAATTACATCCTGAGACGAATGAGTCAATTGAATCTGCCTGGCTGCACAATCAAGA
Source organism: Triticum urartu (assembly GCF_056163025.1). Taxonomy (NCBI): domain Eukaryota; kingdom Viridiplantae; phylum Streptophyta; class Magnoliopsida; order Poales; family Poaceae; genus Triticum; species Triticum urartu. Next base: position 262,948,437 of record NC_141879.1, read on the forward strand.
TGTGCCTTGTGCTTAGAAAGCCAATCAGTTTCGAGAATAAGATCAATATCCGAGTTACCAAGAACCATTGGGGAAGAAAGGAACTTGTAGTCGCCCAATGTGATAGTGACATCTGGCACCTCCAGACTTGCACTCAAACGTTTGCCAGGAGAAATGATATCCATTTGTTTACCCAAATGAGAAGAAACAAACTCATGCTTGGTAAAAAAATGGCTTTGACATGAAACAATGCGATGCACCAGTGTCAAAAAGAACTTTTGCGGGAATATCGTTAACAAGAAGGTTACCCATGATGACATCTGACGAGTCCTCTGCCTGAGCTGCATTCAGCAAGTTGACCTTGGCGTGCTTGGGGTTATGCTTGACCACAGCTGTACTTGCCGATCTGACAGGAGGAGGAGGAGGAAGACGCCTCTGGTTGAAACACTTGTTGGCATAGTGACCCTTCTGTTGACACTTGTTGCACGTGACCTCTGAAAGCGGACGGTGGTACGGAGCACTCGATCTTGGATATTGAGACGAAGTCTTGTTCTGAAAGCCAGGGTTGGGTGGGTGGGAAGAACCACTGCCACCTTTGCTCTTCTGTTGATACGGCTGACGGAATGGAGGAGGAGGAAGCCAATACTTCTGCTGCTTGGCCACTTGAGTAGAGGAAGAAGGAGTAACATCTCTGACTCGCTTCTTGGAAGCATCACACCTCAACTGAGTAGCCTCTTGCTTCAGTGCCATGTTGTAGAACTCATCGTACCTCAAGGGCTCAAAGAGAACAAGAGCTAGCTGGATTTCTTCTCTGAGACCACCCCTGAACTGGTATATCATGCTCTTCTCATCAGGGACGTCCTGCTTGGCAAAGCGGGCGAGCTTCTGGAACAACTTGTTGTAGTCATAGACAGACAAAGAGCCTTGCTTCAGGTTGCGGAATTCCTCACGCTTACTTTCAACCACACTCTGAGGGATATGGTGAGCTCGGAAATCTTGACGGAATTCATCCCAAGTGATAACACGTCCACCTCTAGAGTCCTTGTACTGCTGGAACCATTCTGCAGCTTGATCTTTGAGTTGGAAGGAAGCGAACTTGACGAAATCTTCAGGCCTGACGTTACTGCACTCGAAATGCTTGCACAGATCCACGAGCCAATCGTCAGCATCGGTTGCCTCAACACAATTGCTGGAAGTCTTTGGCCCATTAGCAAGGAACTGGTTGAGTGTAGCAAAGTGATTCTGATTGTTGCCTTCATTGCGCTCTTGGAGAATTTGCATGATCAACTGTGTGTTTGCATTGGTTGCGGCCATCACAGCTTGCCATGCCTCCGGAGGAGGTGGAGGTGGTGGCGGATCTTGATTCTGATCTAGCTGGTGCTCTTAGCGGGAGCCATCCTGAAGAGGTTGACCACCGTTAGCACATAGACAGATAAATGAAGCTGAATCCAACGGAATGAAAATTGCAACATATAGTCTTCACATCCGAACAAAATGAACGAATACATTCCTCTTGAAATGGTCACATATCCATAAATTGAGAAGCCACGTAGAATTAAGGTAGAGAAATAAATCAACAAGGTACGGATCAAGAACGAATAATCGGTAAGAAATCCCAATCTCAAACCAATATCCGTGGAAGAAGAACTAGAGCTACGAGAATTCCCACCTATGAAACTCCCGAACCTTTCCGGTTATGCAATCAGGTGTTGGGGATACAGGGGAAGCATAATATCTCACCCAAATCTAGCAAATCCTACATCCAGCTGTATCCATCCTTCAACACATAACCAAGAAAAACTTCGGAAACCATCTACCTCAACCTTCGAAAAGCATCCGTTATACAAGTTATGGCGATACTCCCGAACTCCCGCCCCAGTACTGGGTGGCGTCGAGGTTATCTCACCAATGAACTGCATAAAAGAGATTTTCGATGTCGGCGTACTAAACTCAGGTATTCCAGAACTGCAACGATAAAATTATGATGACAACACCTCAGAGCTCAACTCCCCGGGACACTTCCACAAAACCCCTGATAGGAGGCACCAAGACAATGTTCTCATAATAAAACCATCGGAACGATTCCAAGATACCCGCGTGATCCTAAAAAAAATTTAGTGAAATTTGAGAAGAGGAGAGTCAAAACTCTACGTCAGGATGCCTTACCAGAGCGATGAGGAGACTGGGAAGTAAAAAGAATTCCTAAACTCTCCGATAAATAATTCCTAGATGACTCAAAACATTTTTTTCTAGACACAACTCGGCTGCTAAAAATGATCAAGCAATGGGGCTCCTAAGGTTGGGGAAGGCTCTGATTACCAACTTGTAACACCCTCGATGCGAATATAGCTCCCACGTGTCGAGGCACGACTTAGAGGCATAATCGCATTGAAGGCATATGTCGCAAATCAGGCAATCATCACAAACATCCCATGTAATATAGATAATGAAAAGGGATAACATAGTTGGCTTACACTCGCCACGTCAATCAAGTACATAAATAACATACATCATCCAAACACTCATGGCCCGACTACGGCGCCAAAATAAAAGATAACCCAACATGCGACATGGTCCCGATCACCCCCAACAAGGCACCACTATTGATCATGAGGAAAAGAAACATAGTAACATTGAGAGTCCTCGTCGAACTCCCACTTGAGCTCGAGCGCGTCACCTGGAGCGGAATCATCTAGACCTGCATCTGGTGTAATAGTAATCTGTGAGCCACAGGGACTCAGCAATCTCGCACCCTCGCGATCAAGACTATTTAAGCTTATAGGTAGGGTAAGGTAAATATATGTGGAGCTGCAGCAAGCGACTAGCATATATGGTGGCTAACTTATTCGCAAAAGAGAGCGAGAAGAGGAGGCAAAGCACGAGCGAGAAACTAGAGAGCAACCTGCGCAAACATTACTCCAATACCGTGTCCACTTCCCGGACTCCGCCGAGAAGAGGCCATCACGGTAACACACTCGGTTGATTCATTTTAATTTAAGGTTCAAGTTATCTACAACCGGACATTAACAAATTCGCATCTGCCCATAACCGCGGGCATGGCTTTCGAAAGTTCAAATCCCTGCAGGGGAGTCCCAACTTAGCCCATGAAAAGCTCTCACGGTCAACGAAGGAATAAACCTCCTCCCGAGACGTTCCGATCAGACTCGGTACCTCGGTTCTTCAAGACACTTCGACAGGTTAAAACAAGACCAGCAACACCGCCCGAATGTGCCGACAAATCCCGATAGGACCTGCACATATCTCGTTCTCAAGGCACACTCAGATAGGTCAAGCTACGAGTAAAACCAACCCTCGAGTTTCCCCGAGGTGGCCCCGCAGGCTGCCTGGTTCGGACCAACACTCAGAGGAGCACTGGCCCGGGGGGGTTTAAAACAAGATGACCCTCGGGCTCCGGAAACCCAAGGGAAAAGAGGCTAGGTGGCAAATGGTAAAACCAAGGTTGGGCATTGCTGGAAAAGCTTTAATAAAGACGAACTATCAAGGGGTTCCCATTATAACCCAACCGCGTAAGGAACGCAAAATCCGGGAACATAACACCGATATGACGGAAACTAGGGCGACAAGAGTGGAACAAAACACTAGGCGAGAGGCCGAGCCTTCCACCCTTTACCAAGTATATATAGATGCATTAAGATAACATGGCAATATAATGATATCCCAACAAGTAAATAAATGTTCCAACAAGGAACGGTCTCCAATCTTCACCTGCAACTAGCAACGCTATAAGAGGGGCTGAGCAAAGCGGTAACATAGCCAATCAACGGTTTGCTAGGACATGGTGGGTTAGAGGTTTGACATGGCAATTTGGGAGGCTTGAAAGTAAATGTTAGGCATCGTAGCATTGGCATAGCAAAAGAGCGAGCAAGCTAGCATAGCAAAGATAGTAATGATTTCGAGGGTATGATCATCTTGCCTGCAAAGTTGTCAGAGTTGACTGGATCCTTGAAAGCAAACTCAAGGGGCTCCTCGTTACCTAACTCGTCTCCCGGCTCTACCCAAACAAGACAAACAAGCAACAAGGATACAATCAACCACGTGCAAGACTCAAACAATATGATGCAAAGATGATATGCTATGCGGGATGCGATGCGGGATGCATATGCAAGATGTGACAAGGAATGCATGAACCTGGCCTCAACTTGGGAATCCAAGTGTGCCACTGAAAAGATGAGATGAAATCGCTTGAAAACGATATAAAGATCACCGAAATCGGAGTTACGGTTTGGAAATGGCAAGCGAAACAAATATGACATCGGTCTGCGATTTACAGCAAGTAGCCATCTAAATGCAATGAGATGAACATGCTAAAGCACTCAAACATGGCAACAAAATAGATGGCAGGGATGCATTCAAGATGCTTAACAAAACTCTAGCACTGAGATAAGGCCAATTCATCCATTAACAGGTTCAAACAAGCATGGCAAAAATGCATATGGTAAACAGATCTCAGACTTAGTGAAATTAACACTTGTCTGGAATTTCAGATCAGGTAGCACTCTTCGGAGCAACAAAACTACATGCTACAGGACCTGAACATGACAAAGTAAAGCATGGCATGGAGCTACTCAAAGAGCTTAACAAAAGTCCCTTAGTGACCTTGAGCCAAAAGGGATCAGAAAATATAATTGCAAGCATGTGAACATAGCAAATGCATAATCAGTTTTCAGACTTAGTGAATACTGGAACATGCTGAAACATAACTCAAGTAGGCATGTTTACGAGCTCGATGCACTCACTACGGTGCAAGTCATGACAAGATAAGCATACATCTATCAATAACACACAAAATTCAATCTAGACATGGCAAGAACAATAGCATAGCATGCACGGGTCAACTACAACATCATCGGCAAAATTGCAAACAAGTTGACAATCTGCCCAGATTCACAAAGTAGCAAAAGTAGAGCTCGATTGACTCAAGCTAGGGTGCTCCATAATTGCAAACAAAGACATGGATGGATAGAGCACTACAAGATTAACAAAACATCCTTACTGATCATCCTCAAAAGAGGCACGGATCACTAGGAAAAAACATGAACATATGGCATCATGAGATAAACAGATCAAGGACTTGGTGGAAATGCTAAGTCCCTGAAAACAGAATTAGCAAGTGCACCACTTTGCAAGCTTTCACTAGGCACCACACACATCACAAAAATACATGGGTTACACCTCTGGATAGATGGCAAAACCCTTAACAAAACATATGTATAGTATCATGGCATATCATGCACACAATAATCATGGCAAAAATGACAAAAGCCTAAATGGAGCAGCAGATCTGACAATTAACTCAAGTAGCCCTCTTCTAACAGCATTTCGGGCATCAAGATGAACTCAAATGAAAATGATGCAATGGAACTAAATGATGTACTCTCTGAGATGAACATTTTGATATGCTATATGCATGAATCGGAACTACGGATGCAAAGTTACGAGGCCACGAACAGGAGCACTTGGATCTGGAATTTCGGGACTTAGAAGAAAAACAACCTCTAGGGTTTACTGTTCACGGATCTGGATCTGCACGCAAAACGAGGTCGGCCGGCCGGAGTTTTGTCGGAGGAGGGCGCGGGGCTCGCCGGAGTTAGCAGAGGTGGCCGGACCGGGCGGGATCCGCCGGATCCGGACCGGGGCGACACGGCGGTGAGGTCTTGGGCTCCGGGCGCGGCGGCGGAGCAGCGAATCGAGGCAGCGGCGACCCGAGCTTGGCGCGGCGTCCGGTGGTGGCGTGCGGCGGCGCCGGTGAAGTCGGCGACGGCGGCGAAGGCGACGCGGTGGATCGGGCAGCGGGGCACCCGGACGAGGCGGGCGGCGCGCGCGGGCCTAGGGGGCCTGCCCTGGGCTCCCGCGGGCCGCGGTGGGAGGCGGCGGCGATGCGGTCCCGCGGGGCGCGGACCAACGGCGGAGTGCCATGTGGCAGCGGGGAGGCGGACCGGACAATGTCCGTCAGTGGCAATATGTCCGGCGGGCGCGGTGAGGGTGGATCTAGCGTTTCGGGGAGGGGGATCCGAGATTTTTGAGGAGGACCTATTTATAGGCATAGAGGGAGTTAGGAGAGTCCAAATGAGGTGCGGTTTTTGGCCACGCGATCGTGATCGAACGCTCTAGATGATGGAGTAGAGTTAGGTGGGTTTTGGGCAAAATTGGAGGGGTGTTGGGCTGCAACACACACGAGTCCTTTTCGGTCCCTCGGTTAACCGCTGGAGTATCAAAGGAAGTCCAAATAATACGAAACTTGACAGGCGGTCTACCGGTAGTAAACCAAGGCCGCTTGGCAAGTCTCAGTCCAATCCGGAAATGTTTAATCCCCACACACGAAAGAAAGCTAGAAATGACCACCGGAGGAGAACGAAGCGCCGGAATGCAAAACGGACAACGGGGAAAATGCTCGAATGCATGAGATGAACACGTATGCAATGCACATGATGACATGATATGAGATGCATGACAACGATAACAACACACGGCAACAAAGACCCGAATCCAAGAAAATAAAATAACTTAACGCCGGAAACGGCAAGAGTTGGAGTACAAATTGGGAAAGTTACATCCGGGGTGTTACACCTGAGACAACGCCGTATACCCGAAGAAGCTCGCGGACCATGTCGAGGTCGTGCTCGTCCGGGTGGCAAAAGATGACGACATCGTCAGCATAAAGGGAGATGCTAGATGCCATGTGGCACGGGGTAAGGCGGCGAGGACGCCATTGGCGACGGCCCGCTGGAGCAGCCGATCTAGGACATCGATGACCAGCACAAACAACATGGGGAAAACAGGGTCGCCCTGACGGAGCCCCTTGTGGTGCGCGATAGGGGGCCCGGCGCAGCCGTTGAGGAGGACCCGTGTGCTTGCCGTGCCGAGGAGGATGGATATCCACTCCCTCCAACGTGGGCCAAAACCCAGATGTCGCAGGATGTCGAGGAGGAAGGGCCAAGAGACTGAATCAAACGCGCGGGCAATGTCCAGCTTGAGCATGACGCGGGACAGCTTGAGATTATGGAGGCGGCGCGCCATTTGTTGCACGAGGAGGAAGTTATCATGGATGCATCTTCCAGAGATGAAGGCGCTCTGGTTCGTCGAGATCATCTCTCCGAGGCGCGGGGCGAGGCGTAGGGAGAGAACCTTGGCTACAAGCTTGGCGATGATGTGGATAAGGCTGATGCGGCGGTAGTCCGCAATACAAGCCGCATTTGGGCGCTTGGGGAGCAGCGTGAAGAATACCTCATTGAGTTTCTGGAAGCCCCGGCCGTTGAGGGAGTAGAGCTTGGCGAACAGGGCACAAATGTCGGGCTTGATGATATCCCAGCAAGCGCAAAGAAACTCCGGAGAGAAGCCATCGGGACCGGGCGACTTGCCGGACGGCAGTGACTTGATCGTCGTCCAAATCTCGTCCTCCGAGAACGGGACATCCAGCCCAACCAGGTCGAAGGTGCGAGGATCCAATCCATCAAGGTCCAGGGTGAACGCGCGGGAGTCAGGAGTGCCCAGCGCAGCCGAGAAGTGGTCATAGATCGCCTCGGACATGCTTCCTTGTCCGAAATCTCCTGGCCGTTCACATGCAACGACAGAATCCTGGAGCGTTGCTTCCGGTGCACCGCTCGCACCCAGAGGAAGGCGGTGTTGGTCTCGCTGGCCTGAAGCCAAGAGCAGCGGATGAGCTGACACGCAATGGACCGATCAAGGGACGCCAACCCTAGGTAGGCCGACTTAAGACGTCGCCGGAACCAGACCTCGGCAGGGAGCAGCAGCCGGATGTCCTGCGCCATGTCAAGCCGCGCAATGAGCTCGCGGGCCACAGACAGCTGAAGCGCCATGTGACCAATGTGGAGCGCACTCCAGCTTTGCAGTGCCTTGGTGGTGGACTTGAGATGGGCAAAAACGCGCCGGAAAGGGTCCTCGTCAGCCGGGCCAGACTCCCAAGCGCTGGCCACAATCTGGTGGAAGCCTTCCATCTTCGGCCGAAACCTCTCAAAGTGAAACCTGCGAGGCCCCGGGGCGCGCGGGGTGCAGTCAAGCAAAAGCGGCGCATGATCAGAAGTGGCGGAAGAAAGGCAGCGTGGGAAGCAGGAAGGGTGCTCCACAGCCCAGCCAGAGGTGCACATAACCCTGTCAATGCGCTCAAGGGTCGACGAGTCGCGCTCGCTCGACCAAGTGTACCGCCGTCCATGTAAGTAGATGTCCCGAAGCTCCTCGTCAGCAATAAAACGACGGAATCTATTAATGGCCCCACGGTGCAACCGGTCGTTGCTTTTGTCCGAAGCCGTGGCAATGAGGTTGAAGTCGCCGCCAATGAGCCAAGGGCCAGCGCAATAAGGAAAATATCAACATTCACAATATCAAATCAATATCATTAGATTCATCATTGAATTTTTTTATATTGTATTTATTTGGTATTGTAGATGTAAATATTTTTAATGTAAATTTGATCAAAATTTATATTAAAGTGACTTAAGAAGAAACTAATATGCAAAGTAAAAGAAATGGACTGGGTATCATATTATGATATCATATCATAGCATGTCGAATGAGACAATCTAAGGAGAAATAGATCCTAGCCACAACTTTGTATTGGAGTTCTACAAACAAGTAATGATGATATGATACTACTCTGTGATACTATGCATTAGGGAAGTAATATGATAGACTAGTATCATATGTATGGAACTATTTTATGATACTATCCATTGTGAGAGGTATAAGAGTATTCTCTAGTTCCACCTATGAAAAACAATAGCGTGACATTATGGGTATACCAACAATGAGAGACATTTTTTCACTTTTTCTAGAGACCCCAAAACCATCTTTCCTACTAGGCGTGGAGCATTCACAGTGACCTGGCTTTACACGCTCAATCGACTAATTAACTTCGGTCACATGTTTATAAACGATCTGCATCAGCTTTCAATACCTTGAAACTAGCACATACGAATTACAACTATGCGAGAAGTATCACGAGTACACATTCATGGCGGGTAGTTTCGTAATTTTCCAGGAAGTCCCTAGAACTATAGAACGTACAAATCGTGCACTGTATGCTTTGTCTTTTTCTCTTTACGGTACCATGCATCCGAGCTTTTTACCTTCCTTCCTTTCGAGACCCCTTCCTTTCCCTTCCTTCATCTTTTTATCGTTCACTTCTATCTACAAATGAAGACGCACATGGACAATATTATATATACCAGCCTGCCTTCTGTTCGGAGTGATCACATGTAGCTAGCTAGCTAGCTAGGTCTCTCTGAAGGGAAAGAGAAAATGACTGGAGTGGGAAGAAATAGGCTGCTGTTGATCTGCTATCTCCTCCTCCTTGCTATGCTTATCACTGGTGCGTTCTACGTACTCGTAGCATGCATGCACACGTTCTACTGCTGCCTGCCTTCTCTTGTTAATTAACTCATTCAAAGGCTCGTAGTAGCTTACTGATTTGTATCTTGTTCTTCTATCATGTACTCTACATGGACGGAATGAAGGTGGTGGTGGTGTTCTAGCTGCTCGTCCGTTCTCGCCTTGGACTCTCGAGACAGAACATGAGGTAATGCATATGCATGGCCGGTGCATTTCGTGCATGCATGCCCACGTACACTCTTTGATTAAGTGATTATGTATTATCAAATCCAATGATGCCTAGCTCCATGCAAATCACACCCAGTACCACAGTATGCAAGCAAGTCAGCTGTTAGATCTATTTGTGCATATAGGATAGGAAATAGGAGTACATGTATATCTTCCTCTCATCCCGTCTCCGTGAGTATGTATAGTAGTACGACGAAATTAAGGATTCTCTGGGAAAGTTCAGACCAGCTATTAATTGATTTTCGACGCCATTCTTGTATGAACATATATATGATGCAGGGCTTAGCAAGACCAGAAGGAGGACCACCTGCCGCGGGGAGCTGGCCAACGGCGGTGATGGACCGGCGCGGGAGGAGGCGGCGGCTGGTGGGGTCGAGGGCTCCGACGTGCACCTACAACGAGTGCCGGGGTTGCCGGTACAGGTGCAGCGCTCGTGGAGTCCCCGTCGACGCCACCGATCCGATGAACAGCGCCTACCACTACAGATGTTTCTGCCATGTCTAGGTGACGGCTCGGCTATTGTGTTGTTTGCTCGTTTTGACGACGGAAATGGAGTGTTTCTGTGCTAGATTCGCATGGATATATGGTTGTCTAGTTGTCTTTGTCGAATAAATTGGGCAGAAGACCGGTTGCTAGTGTTAATTGACCGAGATGAACTAGCTAGGCCATCTCCAGCTTATCGATCTGTGATGTCGCGGGTCTAAGTATTGATTCTGATCCCTTATTCTGTATAACGTTGCATGAAGAGTGGATTTATCTGTGTACCTTAATTGCAGCTATGTGTCTCTTACGTTATATATTTTTTTCAAAACATTTTTTAAAATAAAGATCCAACAATATACTTTTTGTATCACATAATTTATATTTTCTTAGTTTTACAATGGTCAAAGTATGACCCAAAATACGCAGGGTCCAATAACGGAGAGTACCTATTTACTACCTTCGTTTGGGTTTATTAGTCTTGTCCTATTTCAAAGCAAATTTTGACTATATATTTGACTGCAAAAAGGCTAATGCATGTCATAATTTGTCGCATCACATCGTCTATGATAGTGTTACCACTGTAGACGATATTTATAATTTTATTGTTTGCGTTATTGCTGCATCACGCACGGTGCCTACAACAAACTGTATTGCATAGACTATCCATCACACACAATTTTTATGTGGAATGTTTGTGCAAAGTGGCCTAATGTAAACATTTGTTCAGAGGAAGTTGTGTGTGATTGTTCATTGATCCAATACGTTTGCTTTATAGAAAACTGTTTGGGTTGTCTGATGTCATCGTCCACAATGTTGTCTCAATAACTGTCTGCAATAGAAAAACCTAATAAGCAGGCTAATAGGCCTATTATTTTTATTGCATTTAGTAATCAAATTGACATTTCATATCAAACACACATTATATTTCATGTTTGTATTACGGCAACCAAGATTTCATAATTGAAATACATCAGAATACAACATTATATAGCTTCAGCACTCAGTTACACCATATAGACATATAGCTAGACATCCCATTACACAACAACACCAAATTTCACATGCAACGTCTAAAACATTTGTAAATTAGCATCATAAATGTAACATCCCAAAATTCTAAATTTTGGAATGTTATAATAAATAGATAGATTTGATTGATTGTTTGATTGATTGTCTGAAAGTGAGTGAATTCGAAACTTTTGAAAGTTAAATGAGAGGGAATAAAAGGACTTTCCCAAACTTTCATATTTGCTTTTTGATCTTCGTGTATTCAAATTCTTTTCAAATACAAAACCCTTGAGTGAAGATGATATGATTTCTTCCATTTAAAAAATGAAAAGGGTGTTTGAAAAACATTTGAATTCCATTGGGAAATATTTTCCAATTCAGAAACTTTATGCAACTCAATGATTTTTACGAGAGAAGATAAAATGACTTCTTCAAATTATGAAATCTGAGTTGGGAGTTTCAAAGAATCAATTTCAAGTCCTTTTGGAATTAATTTTCAATTTGGATTTATCTGAGTTTTATTCAAATTATTTTTCTCCAAAAATAAAATATATGGAAAATAGGGTAACATGATTCCCTACATTAGAAAATTAGAGGAAAATTAATTTGAAATCATTTTGGTATTTTTAAAAATGATTTTTACTGCATTTCATTGGACCAGTAGCACTCTTTGAATTGTCTAATTTTGTGTGTATTTTATTTAATGCTAGAAAAATGTCCATGTTGTTGGAAATCTTTTTCTGAAAATTTTGGTATATTATATGCCTATATAATATTTTAGTTGTTTTTGTTTTTATTCTCTAAAAAATGTTTAAAAAAAAACCTTCCCGCCAACTGGGCCGGCCCAGCCGAAGCCAGGCCAAGACGCAGCTCCGCGCCGCCTCGCCCGTCGTCCCCGACCGGGACTCCTCCCCGGAGTCCGTTGCGCCGCCGCCTCTCCATGGCCCCTCGCCCAAGCCGCCCTCTCCTCCCCTCCCCTATAAAGTCGCCGCCGCCGCCCCGGCTTCTCTCTCTCTGCCGCGCCGCGCCGCCCCTCCCGCATCTCGCCGCTGCCTGCGCCGCCTCTCGCCGCCGACGCCGCATGCGCCGCCGCCCGCTGCTGCTGCCCGCGCCGCACTCCGCCCCGCCGTTCGCAGCACCGACCCGCGCCGCATCGCCCCGCGCCTCGCCCTGCCTCGCCGGAGAGCCGCCGTCGCCGATCTGCCGCCGCCGACGACCCGCTGTCGAACCGGTAATAAAACTTCCCGGTTCGCCGGTTTTTTTTTGGGTTCGGTTTTCGTTTTTTAAAAAAAACGATTTGGTTTTTTTTTAGATCTATTTAGAGAACGTTCTCTGTTTAAGAACTAGTTAACGAACGTTCACCTTTTAGTCTTTTTCTTTTTCTGTTATTTTTGGCCAGGGACCTAGTTGTGAATACTTTAATTACAGATCAGCCCTTGGTTTTCAAACGACTATAACTTTTTACTCGTTTGCCCAAATCCAACGAAACCAACGCCCACTTCTTCGTTATGATGTCCTCTATCTAGTAATCCAACCCAAACATGTTTTTGAAAATTTTAAAATTTGAATTAGATCAGATTTGAATTCAAGCTTCGTTTGATCATAACTTGAGTTTCGTAGCTCCGTTTGAGTTGATTCTTTTTGCAAATCGAAGCTCTTGACCTAAACATTCTAATAAGGCCAAATTCACATAATTTTGGTACTGTCAGAAATTGTTTTATGTTGCAAGAGTTATTTGCTTGGTTTTGATGTTTTCTGAAACGTCTTCTTCATTCTTTCTGATCTTTTGAATGATTGCTTATGCGTGGTTACTATTGCTTGCTTACGATAGATTGACCGGAGTGTGACGAGTAGATCTATCAAGATTTTGAGTGCGAATCATCTTCATCAACATTGCAGGCAAGTTCACACTTTGATCATACTTTTTCTACAACCCAGTTTTATTGCATTAGATCAATCCTCACACATCGCATGATTAGGATCTAATTAAATTGTGGGATGGGAAGTAGATGAGGTGGTACCTATTACCTGTTTATTATCAAACCTTTGGGAGTTACTTCTACGTTTGCTTATTATGCCATGCTATGCTAGTAGACGTGGATTGGGTGAGTGATATCCATGACAGATGTGAGATTGATAATTAAGGGTTTATCTAAGGTGGCAACCTAACACACATCTGGGTGGATTGAGGCACCTGGGGTTACCAGGACTTGCCTGTTTTTCTTGGACCGCCACCCAGACCCAAAGGGATCATGAGATTTTTCATACTAGAAACTTCCGTGTGCAGCCACAAGCCATTATGGGCTCTGGCATAGTTGATTAAGTCGTGCGAACTCTTACGGGTAGACTAGCAGATGTAGGGGAAAGTAGGTGTACCGGTCTACCCACATGTAAGGTGCTAGCGCTTCTGAAAGACTGTGTCTCGGTCATCCGTCTTCTCAAACACCCTGCAGTGCGAGAAACCAAACGGAGGCGATCGAGTCTTGTGGGGAAAAGTGCGCAAACCTCTGCGGAGTGTATAAACTAATCATGATTAGCCGTGTCCCCGGTTATGGACATCTTGAGTATCTAGTTCTTGGATTATCCTGTTGATCTCATCACGTTACTTTAAATGAATATTGTTGGGTTTTAATGATGATGCTTAATTGGGATTGAGAATGCTGTCAACCATTCTCAATGTTCAACAACCACCATGATAGTTAATTAAAATGTATTCCTTTGCAGTAGGGAAAAATTGGTTTTTCGCAAAAACCTTATAACCATAGAGCTTTTCCACCAGCCAAATATGCATGTAGTGATAGCCTTTATTCATCATTCTCTATGGTGTGAATTTGCCAGTACATTCAATGTACTGACCCTCTGTGGCTGCAACGTCTCATGTTGCAGGATTATCTTACGACGAGTAAGTGATACGTTAGGGTTACGATTTCTACACTCAACTTTGCCGTTGGTGTTGATGGGAATCCACAACCTTGTTGCTTCCGCTATAAGGATTGAGGTAATAGTATTTACGTTACTTTATACATGTGATTTACCTCTGTTATAAATCCTTCGAGTACTGTGTGTGTGTCAGCATACCGATCTAGGGATGACACTTAAGCACAGAGACTTGATCCATTCGGGTCAGGTCGCTACAAGATGGTATCAGAGCACATGTTGACTGTAGGACGTGACCCTAGAAACTGGCAAGCCCATAGCAAAGATTTTTCTCTACAACTTTCCCCTTTCAAAAAGATCTTTTACCTCTCTTCTCTTCCGAGCTTATTCAAAAATTCCTTTTAGTGAGACTATACCCCTTTCCCCTTTTGACCACACGAAGATTCGACTGATGAGACCACCCCAAGAAGTACGAGATATCGGACGACTAAGAGTATTTTCCGTGCATCTGAATAATGGAAACTACAACGGTTGAAGGCCGAAGACAAGTAGAATTGGAAGGCTCTGAAGAATTCCCAGATTTGTATGACCTAGGAAGGCTACCCTTATGGAACTTAGCAGACTATGGAAGTTGTCAATACCCGAGATCAAGGTGTATTGAAGAAAGACCAAAACATGGAGAGTTGAGAACTCAAAGTTTTGTCGAGAAAACCCTAAGGCAGGAGATATCAACTGGCAAGATAGCTCATGGGAATGACAAGAGCAGAAACATGGTTATCCGTGATGTCATCGCCCGCTGATGCTATTGTCACCGTGCTGAGTTAAGGATGCATTTCATCAGAAAGGATTAAATGGTAGAAGGCTGATGGAGTACCTATCAGCAAGAGATGAAGTTTTAAATTTAGATGGTGTATCACCAGGATCTGAAGTGTTACATCAAGAAGTTAAGATGGACATGCAGGAAGTTGTATTTGACGAGAAAGCATTTCGTGAAGAACTTAGGACCCAGAAGTTGAAGTAGCCAAGCTGGAGGAGCAGAACCTCGAGATACCGGAGATTCGTCAGGAACTAAAGGACAGTAGGACATGGTTCATGCCAAGGATGTTGAAACCTAGAAGTTTGGAATGCAACTCCAGAAATATTGAAGGACGCCACGATAGACTTTGCGTCAATAGAGATGATCTGGCAAAAGAACTTGAGAAAGACAAGTATGGTCGGAAGAAGCCATTGGAGACATGAACAAGACTTGAAGAGTTTGGCAATGTTGACCATTAGAAGACCAAACCCCTGTTATATACCCACGTTAGATGCGATGATTGTGAGCTGTCATTTAATTGTTGTTTTCCGACAGCCACAATAAAAATCTGTCTTTTCAAAACCATTGTTTGTATTGTGTGCATCCCTCTCTATCTCTCTTATCTCACCCCAAACCCATGGATCCAATAGAGGATGAATGAAGATGAGCTTATATTTTCTGGACGGATGAGTCAATTGGAGACGGACCAATGGATTCAGAACATGGAGGATCACATGGAGAATAACCCTATAGTCGGAAAGGATATGGCCCAGCATGCTCTTCAATGCTTTGAAAGAGGTGCTGCTACTTGGTGGAGGATGTACCAAACCATCAATGGATGGCAAGGAGTAACCACTTGGAAAGAATTTAAGTTGACTTTGCTAAAGTCTCAGTTTGTGTCCCAGAAATTGAAGCCTTATGGAAAGGATATGAAGAAAACTTATGCATGCAAGCTTTGTGGAGAAATAGGACACAACCATAAAGAACACAAGGATGAATGCCCTAATTGTGAAGGAAGTCACCCAGCTGAAGAATGCCCAACTAGGCAGGTCACTTGTTTCTTGTGTGAAGGGACTACCCACTACCCTGCACAGTGTCACATTTGCACCATGGTACAAAGAACCACCCAGCAGAAAAAAGAAGCAATGAAAGGAGCTCTAATGGGAATTTTAGAAGAACCTGCGATGAAGGACGAGGTGGAGGACACACCCAAAGAAGAACTAAGTAAACCCTGCACCAAGTCTTGCTATTCATGTGGAGAAGAAGGACACATCTCCCAAAATTGTATGAATGGGAATCTAGTAGAATTCCCGACTGAGGAAGTAGAGTATGACTCACAGGAAATAGAAGCCCTGATTGGAATGGAAAAGTCCAGAAAGAGAAGTAGATTGGATTCCAGGAAGGATCTGAGTCATGTCACCTGTTATAAGTGCAAGGAGTCAGGGCACTACCACAACAATTGCCCAAAAAGGAAGCCAAGGACCCAAGTAGGCTATATAATCACAAGGAAACCTCGAATCTTCCCAGAAGTAATATGTTTCCGTTGTAATGAAGCAGGACACTTTGCCAGAGATTGTCCGAAGGAGAAGGAAACCTGTGCTAGATAGTTGAGTTTGCAACAGAAGTAATGGAGTGGTAGAAGTGAGGACATTTTCTTGAGGTGTTGAGTTGAGACATGTAATGGAAAAGCGAGAGATTGTAATTAATTGAGAGTGAATAAAGTTAGCATCGTTGGTACTGATATGGATCTTATGAGTTGTTACTCTATGAAGAAGAATTTTGACCCTTTTGAGGATAAGAGAAATATGGTCTATGGAAGATTTGTGCATTTTAAGGG
Source organism: Triticum urartu (assembly GCF_056163025.1). Taxonomy (NCBI): domain Eukaryota; kingdom Viridiplantae; phylum Streptophyta; class Magnoliopsida; order Poales; family Poaceae; genus Triticum; species Triticum urartu. The sequence continues at coordinate 262,965,011 of NC_141879.1, forward strand.
TGGTAGTACCCTGTAATGGATTTCGGACAAAATGAATACGAGTTTTGTCTCGATATGTGTGATGCCCCAAGAGTATGTGGGATGAAGTTGGAGACCGACAGTTGTTTGGACCAAAGGTGATCAAAGGAGTCGGAAGAGAATGTTAAGTTGATTCGAGATAGACTGAAAGTAGCTCCGTCCAGGTAGAAGAGTTATGCAGACTTAAAAACTCAAGGAGGTAGTCTATGAAATTGGAGATAGAGCATGTCTTCATGTGTTCCCTCTGCGAGGAGTTAAACGAATTGGAGTTAAGGTAAAGTTAGCCCCGAGATTTGTAGGACCATACCGAGTTTTGGAGCGTATGGGAGAAGTGGCCAACAAGTTGGAGTCACCCGAAGGACTATCAGGAGTTCAGGAATGTGTTTCACGTTTCCCAGTTGAAGAAGTGCCATGCAGAGATGGCCAATATTCCCCTGTAAGGACGCTTGACCGCGGAAAGGATAATGATGTTCCACGAAGTGGAATATGGACTTCATAAGTATAAGTTTTTATCTCGGTATGAGGGATACCCCACGAGGATGAAGAGAGGAAGTACTATTGGATATAAAGGAGGTATGATGTTGGAAATATGGATCAATGGAAATTCCATGATGAGTTTGAGTAATCACGTTTTAGTTTGGTGCCAATAGACGGAAGGAAGACAATACAATTGGATGGATTTAAGAATACTAGGAAGTTGGATGTTGGAATAACGATCAGTTGCCCCGATGATGAGTTCAAGGTCTACAAGTGATGAGATGGGCCATAACTCACAGGCCCCAGGACCTGCCAAGAAGCAAGCACACTCTTGCTGAAGGAAAAAAAACCCTGGAAGTGGATATGCCCTTATCGATAGACGATCTTATAGGAGTTACGCAAAACCTGAGAGTTGTGAAGGAACGATAGATGGTTGTTTGGCTTGCAGAATCTATGGATTTATCCGAACTTGGTTCGTCGACAAGAGAAATTCTGCAATGCTTGTGAGGATGACCGAGTGTTAGAATGCGAGATTCGCTAAACCATATACAAGGTAATGATTTGGGTGCGGGATGGATTGATCACCATACCGACTTACTTTTATTATTCGCCTTGCTATATGGGATGGTAAATCTGAGTGACTTACCTATAGTGGAGAGACGACGATCAAAACCTTGTTTAAGCCTTAGAACGGTATAAGTATTTTTCCCTTGTACACGGCAGCTTTGCCAACCGTAGGTTATACGGTGAGGATCACCCAGACCCATTTCCTGCAGGAGAAACCACAAATTGTTGACCACCATGAGAGATCGATAGTTGTTTAGTTTTGGCGCCAGACCAGTCAGCTAAGAAGACCCAATCTCGGAATAACCTTACCAAGATGAAAGGACAAAAGAATTGAGGAAAAAGGTTATGCCGTTACCGGAAGAGCTTAGAGGAGAAATTTTCTCGAGGATCTGAGAAGACCGACACTGTCAAGAATAAGGATGGAGTATATGAGTTTTGATGGAACAGTAACCATGCTTCTAAGGGTGGTAGCACCCCAGACCCCTGTGAAGATCGATGGATTTTGAGAAGACCCCAAACCCTAACCTTTTTCTTTCTAGCCTCTCCGAATCTCGAGGACGAGATTCATTTTAAGGGTGGTAGGTTTGTAACATCCCAAAATTCTAAATTTTGGAATGTTATAATAAATAGATAGATTTGATCGATTGTTTGATTGATTGTCTGAAAGTGAGTGAATTCGAAACTTTTGAAAGTTAAATGAGAGGGAATAAAAGGACTTTCCCAAACTTTCATATTTGCTTTTTGATCTCCGTGTATTCAAATTCTTTTCAAATACAAAACCCTTGAGTGAAGATGATATGATTTCTTCCATTTAAAAAATGAAAAGGGTGCTTGAAAAATATTTGAATTCCATTGGGAAATATTTTCCAATTCAGAAACTTTATGCAACTCAATGATTTTCACGAGAGAAGATAAAATGACTTCTTCAAATTATGAAATATGAGTTGGGAGTTTCAAAGGATCAATTTCAAGTCCTTTTGGAATTAATTTTCAATTTGGATTTATTTGAGTTTTATTCAAATTATTTTTCTCCAAAAATAAAATATATGGAAAATATAGTAACATGATTCCCTACATTAGAAAATTGGAGGAAAATTAATTTGAAATCATTTTGGTATTTTTAAAAATGATTTTTACTGGATTTCATTAGACCAGTAGCACTCTTTGAATTGTCTGATTTTGTGTGTATTTTATTTAATGCTAGAAAAATGTCCATGTTGTTGGAAATCTTTTTCTGAAAATTTTGGTATATTATATGCCTATATAATATTTTAGTTGTTTTTGTTTTTATTCTCTAAAAAAAATGTTTAAAAAAAAACTTTCCCGCCAACTGGGCCGGCCCAGCCGAAGCCAGGCCAAGACCCAGCTCCGCGCCGCCTCGCCCGTCGTCCCCGACCGGGACTCCTCCCCGGAGTCCGTTGCGCCGCCGCCTCTCCATGGCCCCTCGCCCAAGCCGCCCTCTCCTCCCCTCCCCTATAAAGCCGCCGCCGCCCCGGCTTCTCTCTCTCTGCCACGCCGCGCCGCCCCTCCCGCATCTCGCCGCTGCCTGCGCCGCCTCTCGCCGCCGACGCCGCATGCGCCGCCGCCCGCTGCTGCTGCCCGCACCGCACTCCGCCCCGCCGTTCGCTGCGCCGCCCCGCGCCGCATCGCCCCGCGCCTCGCCCTGCCTCGCCGGAGAGCCGCCGTCGCCGATCTGCCGCCGCTGACGAACCGCTGTCGAACCGGTAATAAAACCGCCTGGTTCGCCGGTTTTTTTTTGGGTTCGGTTTTCGTTTTTAAAAAAACGGTTTAGTTTTTTTAGATCTATTTAGAGAACGTTCTCTGTTTAAGAACTAGTTAACGAACGTTCACCTTTTAGTCTTTTTCTTTTTCTGTTATTTTCGGCCAGGGACCTAGTTGTGAATACTTTAATTACAGATCAGCCCCTGGTTTTCAAACGACTATAACTTTTTACTCGTTTGCCCAAATCCAACGAAACCAACGCCCACTTCTTCGTTATGATGTCCTCTATCCAGTAATCCAACCCAAACATGTTTTTGAAAATTTTAAAATTTGAATTAGATCAGATTTGAATTCAAACTTCGTTTGATCATAACTTGAGTTTCGTAGCTCCGTTTGAGTTGATTCTTTTTGCAAATCGAAGCTCTTGACCTAAACATTCTAATAAGGCCAAATTCACATAATTTTGGTACTGTTAGAAATTGTTTTATGTTGCAAGAGTTATTTGCTTGGTTTTGATGTTTTCTGAAACGTCTTCTTCATTCTTTCTGATCTTTTGAATGATTGCTTATGCGTGGTTACTATTGCTTGCTTACGATAGATTGACCGGAGTGTGACGAGTAGATATATCAAGATTTTGAGTGCGAATCATCTTCATCAACATTGCAGGCAAGTTCACACTTTGATCATACTTTTTCTACAACCCAGTTTTATTGCATTAGATCAATCCTCACACATCGCATGATTAGGATCTAATTAAATTGTGGGATGGGAAGTAGATGAGGTGGTACCTATTACCTGTTTATTATCAAACCTTTGGGAGTTACTTCTACGTTTGCTTATTATGCCATGCTATGCTAGTAGACGTGGATTGGGTGAGTGATATCCATGACAGATGTGAGATTGATAATTAAGGGTTTATCTAAGGTGGCAACCTAACACACATCTGGGTGGATTGAGGCACCTGGGGTTACCAGGACTTGCCTGTTTTTCTTGGACCGCCACCCAGGCCCAAAGGGATCATGAGATTTTTCATACTAGAAACTTCCGTGTGCAGCCACAAACCATTATGGGCTCTGGCATAGTTGATTAAGTCGTGCGAACTCTTACGGGTAGACTAGCAGATGTAGGGGAAAGTAGGTGTACCGGTCTACCCACATGTAAGGTGCTAGCGCTTCTGAAAGACTGTGTCTCGGTCATCCGTCTTCTCAAACACCCTGCAGTGCGAGAAACCAAACGGAGGCGATCGAGTCTTGTGGGGAAAAGTGCGTAAACCTCTGCGGAGTGTATAAACTAATCATGATTAGCCGTGTCCCCGGTTATGGACATCTTGAGTATCTAGTTCTTGGATTATCCTGTTGATCTCATCACGTTACTTTAAATGAATATTGTTGGGTTTTAATGATGATGCTTAATTGGGATTGAGAATGCTGTCAGCCATTCTCAATGTTCAACAACCACCATGATAGTTAATTAAAATGTATTCCTTTGCAGTAGGGAAAAATTGGCTTTTCGCAAAAACCTTATAACCATAGAGCTTTTCCACCAGCCAAATATGCATGTAGTGATAGCCTTTATTCATCATTCTCTATGGTGTGAATTTGCCAGTACATTCAATGTACTGACCCTCTGTGGCTGCAACGTCTCATGTTGCAGGATTATCTTACGACGAGTAAGTGATACGTTAGGGTTACGATTTCTACACTCAACTTTGCCGTTGGTGTTGATGGGAATCCACAACCTTGTTGCTTCCGCTATAAGGATTGAGGTAACAGTATTTATGTTACTTTATACATGTGATTTACCTCTGTTATAAATCCTTCGAGTACTGTGTGTGTCAGCATACCGATCTAGGGATGACACTTAAGCACAGAGACTTGATCCATTTGGGTCAGGTCGCTACAATAAACAGTAGATAGACAGATGAATCTCATCTGAAAAACTGCTGAAGTAGAAGGCGAATGTTGAGTCTTCAATGATGTTAAAGATCTTTGCAACTTTAGACCAGTGCTTGTGGATGATTGATCGCCCATCCTTCGTCCTCTTGAGGAACACTTCAATATTGTGTCGTGTGTGTTGTATGAATATCTTTCTCGTCTCTTGACCATACATGTGGTTTGAGAGGTAATCATCGGTTAACTGCTTTGAAAAGACCTAAAAATAAATATATGCATAAATACCTGGTAGAGCATCTCAAACTACCCCATTCAAGGTACTTTGAGTCACCATGGCTTTGAAGGTACTTTAAGATCGGCCATTTTGGGTGTTGTCGTCCGGCAACGTATTAAAAGACTCTTGGCAGTGCTAGGGTTAGCTACAGCCCGAGGCATGCCACTATCATAGTCGAAATCGTTCAAATACATATATGCGCGCTGCCACATGTAGTCGTGCAAACCTGCTTCTTCCCCATGTCCCAGAATCTAGAGTAGCTCTACGGCATGCCTGCACACACTCCATTCTGAGAAGCATGCATGCCCTTGTCTCCATCCTAGGAGCTACCTTAACACGAGCATCATGTCCTCGCCGTCGAAAAGCACCCTATTGTCATCGTCGCTGGGGCAACGGATAACCTCTCTCGGCGATTCTTAGACCGATGTTAGATTCCCCCCTTCCCTCCACACGGTCACGCTCGATAGCTTGTTTTGCTTGGCATGGATGTCGATGAAAGCACGCTAGTTCGACGACGACGAGCGGGGCACCGGTTGGCATTGAGAGGGTGGAGACGAGCAGAGCCATGTGGCATTGGATAGTCAAGAGAGCCAAGTGGCATTGGACAGTCAAGAGAAGGGTACCGGGTAAGGTCGGGCAGACGATGGTGGCAAATGTCAAGTGCAGATTGACTACTGTTTTGGTTCTACGAGATGTCTGTCACGGACCTAGCGTGTCTAGCAGGCTCGGCATGGCGTGTTCATGAAATCAGTTTATTTTTCGCAACTTGTCCGTTAATCCATTTACGTGATTTAGACGGCGTGGGCGGAGCGGGCTCGCGCACATCCTGGTCAACCGGCATCTTGACATTGACAAGCTGCAGGACACAAACTCTAAAGACCATATTGTTGTGCTAAGATAATATCATATATTACCTTCGTCCCATCTCTTAGATTTTTTTAGATACGAGTGTATCTAACACTAAAACGTGTTTAGACACATCTTTATCTACACAAATCTAAAATAAGCAATTCATGACCAAGGAGGGAGTAATTATTCGGCATTTGATGTGGCCCCTACGGTGACTAGCGTGGCTTATATATTTAAATCTATACCTATACTCATAAAGTTATTATTGCTTTTGCCTGTCTGTCGTGAAATTGTCCCTAAATTTGTTACTCCCTCCTTTCCGGTTTATAGGGCTTATCTTAAAATTTTAGTTTTTCCATTTTATAAGGCTCAATTTGGTTGTTCCCCATCACATGTTCAGACTTCAAGGTGCATTAAATCATTGCATGCAAGTACTAAAAAAAAACTGACCAATGCATGCATTTTATGCATGCATGCATGCATTGCAATTAATGCATTCGTAAACATAATTTTTTAAGGAAAACAAAAGCATTAATTGGGTGCTTTTGCAAACTACAAAAAATATTTCACCACTCATCATCTACCTTGGTTAGTGAGATTTTTGAATTGAGCCTTATAAACCGGAAATGAGGGAGTATAAACTACATCTAATGCCACCGGTAAGTGAAAAAATGGTATGCATAAGTATATTTTTTTGCTTAAGTGATTGGCTGTCGCCTTAGATTCATATACAGCTATCACTCTTCCAATCACATGCACACGGGTGCACAATTGGCTATTTACTCATGATTCCAATTGAGGGACCTGAGTTTGAATCCTGCTTCTCCCTCTTTTCTGCCTTTTCTCTCTAAATTTTTTGTTGGCGTAGGATAGAGTTGCATCGCGCCCTTTTATCTAAAATTTTAGTTGGCGTACAATAGGTTGCACCGCCTGAGCGTCGCTAAGCAGATGGGCTGGACCATGTTGCAATTTTGGCCCAGCTATGGCCCCTTTTAACCTTTTTCGGAGATTTAAGTACTTCTTAAAATATTCATATCTTTCAAACCGTAACTTAAAATTAAACATGTTATATATGGAAATCGCACAGAAAAATATGTAATTTCAAATATGCTATTATCATGCATGTTAGTTATCTCTAAATTTTTGATCGGATGTACAGGTAGGGCATGTTTGGTTCGTGACTACGCATGCCACAGCTCGCCACAGCTCCCTACGCCTAAACTTAGCCGTTGTTTGCTTTATGCCGGTGTTATGGCTTGCCGCACCGCTCGTCACAGCTTGCTAGTTCATTTTTCACGCCACAACTCGCCAAAAGTGTGGCGCTCGTTTCGTTCGCCGCACCTATGGCGCGGCCGCATCTTTGGTGTGGCGTGTTCTGGTGATAAACCAAACACGCCCTTAATTAATACTTTTATTTAGATGATGTATTTTGAAAATGCTTATTATATATGTTCTCTGCCGATTTAAATTGGCCAGATAGGATAGTTTGATGCTCTCAAAAAGTCTATCATTGGCAGTTGGCACCATAGGGGATGTATATGCTAAAGGTTATACACATACATAATCATCCTCTCTATTTCGGCGAGCGCTCAATAACCAGCACATATAGATTATGTACATTAAACTATTCATATGAGCTTTATGTAAACCAATGGCTTAATGCAGATTTCCAAAAAGAATGGTGCCTATAAAGACTTCTTTAAGAATATCAATGTTGACATGCAACTCTAAACATTCGTTATGCATGTCCTTACGGATTAATTGTTTTCGATGGAGATGTCCAATATGTGCTATTATGCGCATCCTATAATTGAGTACCAAAATGTACTTTGCTACTTTTAGCCTAATGCACTATTTGTTGGGCATCGTTGAGGAGGAACACCAGCAAAGGCATGAATTGATACAAGAACCTATGTAGATATTTCTGTTGTCTAATAAATTGGACACACTTTTAGTACACTTAAAAATTGTCTCAACTTTATGTCTTTGCGTAACACCACATATCATGTTGTTTCTCGTATGACATCGTGAAATAATTTTAAGGAATTTGTTGATGGCGTCCAATGTGTATGACCGATGATTTTTTTACTCCCGTTGCAATGCACGGACCCCTTTGCTAGTCAATCATATCATTGGCCCATCGGCAAATATTAATAGCAAGGACCATAATAATTGGTTGTCGCTCCTCATAGGAGGAGGCATCAACGAACGATTGTTCCTTGGGGTTTCAATTGAGTGTACAACTTTTCCTTCGCCGAGAGAACCACCCAGGGCGAACTAGACCCAGTCAACCCATTCAGTACTCTTCCTAGCCCGGTCATAATTTTACAAAAAAATCCAAAATTTTGCCATCTTATGAAAACAACAATTAAAAATGAATTATCACTAGATCAAGGTTTTTGGATGCATAAAAAAGTTGTCATGATTTTACTTGCCATGAACCATAAACTAAAATTTCCATGATACATGCACTTAAAATTGCCATGGTTCATATAAAAAAATCATGGTCAAAGTACTGGAATTGTCATGGTCAAAATACTAAAATTGCCATGATCCATAAACTAAAATTGCCACATAGCAACTTTAGTGTAAACACTATGGCAACTACAGTGTAAACATCATGACAACTTTTGGCCAAAATTTTTTTTCTTCGAAACATATCAACATAGGATCTAGTTTTAAAGATCTCGCCGAGACAGATTTAATGGTGAAAACGGATTTTAATTGAACTTTTTAATTAGGAGATAAACCATTTTAAGCCAAAAACCAAAAAGATACCCGTTGATGTCAGATGTTCCGACGTGGCAAAATGAATGATAATGGAGGCGTTTGGGCCATGTTGATTCGTGCCACACGTGTGGCCGTTATCATTTGGGAATTTAAAAGTTGGCTATCTTCCTAATAATAAAAATGCCATGTACAAAAACAAACTTGATTTTTGAACATTAGGAAATAAAACTGCCATCCTCTTAATAATAAAAATGGCATCTTCTTAATAATAAAAATGACATGTACAAAAACAAACTTGAGTTGTGAGCATTACAAAATATATATTTAAATTTGCCATGTGACAAAGGTAAAAAAAATTATAAAAACTACCATGTTATTTTCTTTCAGAAAAATTGTCATGTACTACCTAAGAAAAAAAACATCTTCTGCCATCCTAGTTAAAAAAAGGAGGAACGGGAACCAATCCTATGTCTCCTAGGTGTAGGTTGATGTCAGTAGCTACTGCAGTGCGCAGCTGTGTTTTGAAAAGAACAACACACGTTGGGTTTTGTATCACAGCGGACGAGTTTTAAATCTAACGTGTCTTCTATCCCTATGCCAAGATTCGTGCAACGAAACCGAAGGAAGAGGGCGTGTTCGCCGGATTGACCCCATGACGAACGTTTGCCCGTTAACATTTGTTAACATTTCCGTAATCGGAAGTCAAAAGAATCCTTGAGTTCCTTCGTAGTATATGGCACTTTCCCTTTCCGACGTGCATGACCAATCGTTGAATGGAATCGTGCACCTGAATTGCATCCCAAAAAACAAGAGTGGCATGGGACATGGTCCGCACCACACCACACCACACCACATACTGCTCCTGTTGCGATAGCTGTGGCTCGGAACCGGAGCAGCCTCCAAGCTGTCTCGCCCAGCGAACAACGGGGCGCCAACTCACGTCAGGCGTGCCCGCACCGCAGTCCGCACGACGCATCCACCCGTCCCACCGACAGCGTGGACCCGCCGCCAGCACTCCCGGGTCCACCGCCGAGGCCGCGCTAGCCGTGCCGGTGCGTGCGTCCCACTCGCCACCCACTCGTCTCGTAACTCTCGGCTACTCCTGGTTTCGGCGCTTCCCTCACCACCCCACCCCAGCAAAAAGCAAGGCAGCCACACCTCGGCCTCGGCGTGCGCGTTCGGTCAAAACCCACCGCGCCGCTGCCCGCCTCCCCCAAAACGCCACTACAAATCTCGCGCATTCCCCCCAGCAGCCGCTCGCCAGAGCTCCCGAGCGTGCCGCGCCGACGAGACGACGGAAAGGCGGCGCCTCCGAGCTCGAGGGATCACGAGCGAAGGATGGGGGACGACTCGGACGGGGAGGCGGAGGAGTACCTGTTCAAGGTGGTGATCATCGGGGACAGCGCGGTGGGGAAGAGCAACCTGCTGTCCCGCTACGCGCGCAACGAGTTCAACCTCCACTCCAAGGCCACCATCGGGGTGGAGTTCCAGACGCAGAGCATGGACATCGACGGCAAGGAGGTCAAGGCCCAGATCTGGGACACCGCCGGCCAGGAGCGCTTCCGCGCCGTCACCTCCGCCTACTACCGCGGGGCCTTCGGCGCGCTCCTCGTCTACGACATCTCCCGCCGGGGCACCTTCGACAACGTCGGACGATGGCTCCAGGAGCTCAACAGTACGCACCCTCTCCGCCCGCCCGCGTGCTTCCTTCCTTCTTTCCTTGCTTAATTAATTAGCTCCCATGCTTGCTTACGGCTTGTACTGTCCGTGCGCTTGGATCAATTGATTCCTTATTTAAACTCCCATAAAAAAAGTAGATTCGGTAAGATCGTGTAGATCTAAGTTGGTCCTGGTCGGCGTCGAAAGGGACACCAGTGCTCGCGCCTAGCTTGTAGACGCCTAGATGGTGATTGATTGGGTTGAGTGTTCTCCGATACATAGCTGTAGAATTGTCCCACCGGATGGGTTGGGCGACCTGTCCTGAATCTGGATCTGAGTCCTCATGTAAAGGCTTGTTGCGGAATGTTTGAGGAGTGGATGCAAGGACCACGTCGGGTGACTGTAATTGCTGTGCTAGTTGCTTGTTTTGGATTCGGCATTTGTGGGAACAAGTATAGAAGTTATCCTCCGACATTTTTTTTTTTGATAAGTCAGGACTCAGGACTGCTAATTTGTGGTGAACTATTTGCAGTTTCAAATTTCTGACATTGGTGGCTGCTTAGCTTGAGTTCTTCAGTGTTAAAGATGTTCCTAGACATAGTTACCGTTGTCACGCTTTAAGTTTGTTATTAATGTTTGAGGACAAACCTTTTTTATGGATGCCGGCCACCATTTATTCTCCATTTCCCTTCTTAGGCAATTTTTTCACTTGTTGCTGTTGGAAACAGTCAACCATCATAGAAAGATGCATTGTCTTGGTTCATTCCTTTTTTATGTACATGGCGACTTTATCTAGGATGTGTCACTACCAGAAGGCAAAGCTTGGTGTAAGAGAAAGCTATGCTCATAACACAATTGTGTTAGGCTGAACAAATGTATCCTTGACTCTAGTTGCAATTTGTGTTTTACTGTCAATTGGCATGCCATGAAACTTAGGAGAAAGGACAATGCATCCGAATAATCCTAGCTACCTAGTACGGAGTATATTGTCATTTGGCATACAAAGTTTTGAAACGCACTAAACAAGCACCACGGTGTTATTGGAACTTGGAAGATACTAACATAACACGATGGTCGACAATTTTACATTTTGTCACTTGCACTGTTTGTGTTGTGCCATATTTTTGTTTTTGTTTTGTAGCAGTTTCTCAGAATGCTTTTACTGTATGTCTCAGCATACATTTTATAGACTGAATTGAAAATGATATGGGCTTTGCTTATGCTTGATCCCCAGAAGTGTGTAATGCTTTTGTGGCTTTTGGATGGTGAAAATAGTTAGATTGCATAGGTGTGGATATATCGGAAGGTACCCCTATATGATAGGCACTGTTGAATCGATAACATTGTGCTTATGATGGTTGGTAACACTATTGTTATGATTTTCTTGGTGCTAGTTTCTTGCACCATCCAACTACTAGTGATATACTTGATCATTTGGTTTCATTTTGCCACCTTAAAAGCAATAAATCGTATCCCTTGGGAATGATCTGTCATGTGTTACCTTTGCTTTTTGTCCCCTGGACGCATTTTCTACTTTCCATGGTTCTGTTTTCTTGCTTGATAGCTATCACTGCTTGAGCTGATACATGTCCCTTGTGCAGTCATGACAAGTCATTCCTTGCACTTCTAGTTCTTTACATCTGCGTTTTCCTTGATATTAGCTATTAGAACAATTCTCCATTTCACATATCGCATGCAGTTCCTCTGAAGTAACCCAAACGTATCCTCAAATCTAATGCAGCACATTCTGACACCACGGTGGCCAAGATGTTGGTAGGCAACAAATGCGATCTGGAAAACATCCGTGAAGTGCCAGTGGAGGAAGGCAAAGCACTTGCCGAATCCGAGGGACTCTTCTTCATGGAGACCTCGGCTCTGGACTCGACGAACGTCAACACGGCATTCGAGCTCGTCATCAAGGAGATCTACAGCAGCGTGAGCAGGAAGATCCTGAACTCCGACTCATACAAGGCCGAGCTATCCCTCAACAGGGTGAGCATCGACGACGGTGACTCGAAAGACGGCCAGAAGCAAACTAGCCGGTTTGGGTGCTGCTAGCCAATCTTGGTACATTGTCGACTATTGGGTATTACTGGGATGTGATGATTTTTTTTCTGGTCATCGGTATTGTTTGTAAACATGTAACCCAAAATTGGATTCTAGTTCTGTTACACATCTGAGTTACAGAGGAGGATAGTTGTGTTAATGCAAGAGTGGAGACGAACTGTTTGTCGCTGTTAACCGAAAAGCCATGCGGTTCAGAGTTGTCACATTTTGTCAAATTTTATGGGAGGTCAGGGCAACTCCAATCCGGTGCGCCAAATGGCTGCCTCTCTTTGGCCATCCAACCCAACGCGCCACTGAATGATTGCCCCTGTTTTTTTCCCTATACCCGCGGTGGCGGAGGTAGAAAATATGTATTAGGGGGGACAAGTGTTGCTAAAACAGGTTAGGGAGGGGCAAACTATTGAAAATTTGATTTTTAGCAGCAAATTATTAGTAATTATGGCACTCTTCATAGCAAATCAACACTAAATTCCTTATGTCTCTCTTCATAGCAAATCAACACTAAATTCCTTATGTCTCCGCCACTGTATACCCGGAGCACTCTAAATATGTAAAGATAAATATCACCATTCTTTCATAATCATGTTGTACAAATATCTCAATGCAATAATAATTGAAATATAAATATTACAATCCAAACATGAAGTTTTGCAATAAAATAGTTTAAACTTGAATTTAGCTTAACCGGACACATTTTTTAGTCTTCCATTGAAGGGTGCACAAATATTCATCTAAAGCTACTCATGAGTTTCTTGATGGCGAATCTGTTTATGTATTTGGATAAAATCCTCAAATGTCGTTGGATTCTGCTATGAAAGTTTGCCATGATCATTCATCTCCTCAAACTCTCGGCCATGGCGAACTCGGTCACCCTCATCCTACACAATCACGTTCATGATGTTGTCATCACGTCCCACAATGTCTCTGCATCCCATAGTCCTCAAACAACCGCAAAACGGAATTGGAGCACTATCATTGCTCTCTCGACATTCTTTCTAGCTCCTTCTTGTGTTTTGGCAAAGTAAGATATTTTCTTACCCCTAAGCTCAGAGATGATCATGTCGAAGGTCACCCACGGAGGATAGATACCTAAGATAATAACCCATTTTGTTGTCATGACCGTTGATGGTATAGTTGCATGGAGGAGCTTCTCCCACACACAATCTTCAAACAATGGAGACAGCTGCAGCACGTTGATGTCATTGTGAGACCCGGGCATCCCAAAGAAAGAATGTCAAATCTAGAGATCTTGTGATGCAATTACTTTAGGAATGATGGTGGGCTTCTTACAATGGCCTTATGTTGGCCTTGTTGAGCATATCGGCAATTCTTCCATTTCCAGTGCAATCCATGAATTCGAGCATACCTGGTCACCCTCTTGCTTCTGATAGCGTCATGAGCCTTGCGGTGTCTTCGACAGTTGGTTCTCTTAAGTACTCCGGTCTAAACACCTTCACTACAACAGTGGAAAATCTAAACATGGCTTCGAGACATGTGCTTTCAGACATTCGAAGATACTTGTCCGCACGGATCTGTGTCCATGCCATAAGTAAGCATCCTGAGTGCAATCGTGCACTTTTGGTAACCAGGAATCTAGTGGTTCCAAGGACATCATTCAACAAGATGAAGTAGTCATTATAGGCTCGGATACCATTGTAGAGGCGGTCAAACACAATTGTTGCATCCGGAATTGACGGCGGAAATATGACTCGAATAGTGCATCCGGGACACAGTAGTCGTCCATCAACATCATATGCTCCCGTCTCTATCGATTCACCAATCAGTGTTCCCTTGATTGATCCCTTGATTTCCTATTTGGTGCTTGAAGGAAATATGCCCTAGAGGCAATAATAAAGTTATTATTTATTTCCTTATATCATGATAAATGTTTATTATTCATGCTAGAATTGTATTAACCGGAAACATAATACATGTGTGAATACATAGACAAACAGAGTGTCACTAGTATGCCTCTACTTGACTAGCTCGTTAATCGAATATGGTTATATTTCCTAGCCATAGACATGAGTTGTCATTTGATTAACGGGATCACATCATTAGGAGAATGATGTGATTGACTTGACCCATTCCATTAGCTTAGCACTTGATCGTTTAGTTTGTTGCTATTGCTTTCTTCATAACTTATACATGTTCCTATGACTATGAGATTATGCAACTCCCGTTTACCGGAGGAACACTTTGTGTGCTACCAAACGCCACAACGTAACTGGGTGATTATAAAGGTGCTCTACAGGTGTCTCCGAAGGTACTTGTTGGGTTGGCGTATTTCGAGATTAGGATTTGTTACTCCGATTGTCGGAGAGGTATCTCTGGGCCCTCTCGGTAATGCACATCACTTAAGCCTTGCAAGCATTGCAACTAATAAGTTAGTTGCGGGATGATGTATTACGGAACGAGTAAAGAGACTTGCCGGTAACGAGATTGAACTAGGTATTGAGATACCGACGATCGAATCTCGGGCAAGTAACATACCGATGACAAAGGGAACAACGTATGTTGCTATGCGGTCTGACCGATAAAGATCTTCGTAGAATATGTGGAAGCCAATATGAGCATCCAGGTTCCGCTATTGGTTATTGACTGGAGACATGTCTCGGTCATGTCTACATAGTTCTCGAACCCGTAGGGTCCGCACGCTTAAAGTTTCGGTGACGATTGTATTATGAGTTTATGTGATTTGATGTACCGAAGGTAGTTCGAAGTCCCTGATGAGATCAAGGACATGACAAGGAGTCTCGAAATGGTCGAGACGTAAAGATCGATATATTGGACGACTATATTCGGACATAGGAAAGGTTCCGAGTGATTCGGGTATTTTCGGGGGTACCGGGGAGTTACGGGAATACGAGGAAGAAGTAATGGGCCTCATGGGCCAAGTGGTGGAAGAGAGGAGGCAGGGCGCGCGGCCCCCCTATCCCAAACTGAATTGGACTAGGGGGCCGGCCCCCCTTTCCTCCTTCTCCTCCTTCTCCTTCTCCTCCTTCCTTTCCTCCTCCTAGTAGGAGTAGGAAAGGGGAGTCCTACTCCTACTAGGAGGAGGACTCCTCCTCCTGGCGCGCCCATAGAGGGCCAGCCGGCCTCCCCCTTGCTCCTTTATATACAGGGGCAGGGGGGCACCTCTAGACACATAAGTTGATCAGTTGATCTCTCCCAGCCGTGTGCGGTGCCCCTGTCCACCATATTCCACCTTGGTCATATCGTAGCGGTGCTTAGGCGAAGCCCTGTGTCGATAGCAACATCATCACCGTCACCACGCCGTCGTGCTGACGGAACTCTCCCATGAAGCTTTGCTGGATCGGAGTTCGCGGGACGTCATCGAGCTGAACGTGTGCTGAACTCGGAGGTGCCGTGCGTTCGGTACTTGGATCGGTCGGATCGTGAAAACGTACGACTACATCAACCACGTTGTGCTAACGCTTCCGCTTTCGGTCTACGAGGGTACGTGGACTACACTCTCCCCTCTCGTTGCTATGCATCATCATAATCTTGCGTGTGCGTAGTAAAATTTTAAAATTACTACGTTCCCCAACAGTGCTCGTTATCGGTATTAGTACAAAGCACACACGGTAAGTGGGCCGACTTTCTTTCACTAGTTTTGGGAAGGTTTTCTGGAGAGTCTCATTTGCTTTTTCGGATGGTTTTTCCTTTTTTTTTTATTTCTGCTTTTTAACACGGTACAGATGCATATACATCCATCCCTATAAACATCACACACACATTCTACCTCTATAAGCATCTCCAAGAGACTGAGGCGGCACATCATTCTGAGATTGACGAAGGTGCCACTGATGCTTTCATAGTCGACGACAACATCTTCTCCCACTGAACGCACAACGCTAGAAGGTCTGAAATAAATCCAGAAAAATACTAGCACCAATGTCAAGTCTAAGACTTGAACTCTGGTAGGCTGGGATACTACTGCCCTCCTAACCATCCAAACACAGGTTGGTTCGTATTTTTTTCGCTGGTTTCATCACTCGCTTTTTATTTGCCTTTTTTTTGTTTACTTGATTTTGTTCTTTTCCATAAAATTATGTGAAGTTTTTTTAAAATTCTCTAGATATTATAAACCGGAGAACATTTTTCAAAATCATGATTTCGTTTCCAAATTTGTGACTTTTTTAATTCATGATATTTTTAAAATTGTGATTTTAAAAAAATCATGAACATTTTTAAACATGTTTTTTAAATCATGCTTATTGATATTTACAAACTTTATACAAAAGTAAGGATATGATTTTTTAAAAAAATCTATAAATAAGGGATTTGGTTTTTCCCCAAAGCCATTTTTATTCAGAACTGTTTCGAGCCCGCAATTGCTAGTGAGGCAACCGAAAGTTAACGGGCCACGTCTTGTTTGCACGCCCATGAGCGCCAAAGCACCATCTTACGTGCAAATGTGGTTCCGTGGAGGTGTCAGAGGAAAGATCACGTTTCTTCTCCCTTCGTCTCTCCTCTAAGGAAAGGCGACTAGGGTTTCTGCTTCTCGTTGGAGGCGCCACCGATCTACCACGTCTTCTATGGCTTTAGGATGATGGTTGCGCGGTGGATCTTGGCCCTTGCCGGCGGAAGGACTTCATTTTTTGATGCTTTTTTAAGTTTTGATAGGGTCTGTGTCCTGCTCAGAAAGATGAAACAACGGCGATTTCTTGAAGATGGAATAAGCTTCTTTCCGCCCAGGCCTCGTCCCGGTGGTGCGTCTTGCATCGTCGGTAGGCGTGTGGAGGTGTGTCTCCGGCAGATCTCGCGGGTTTCGTTCGGTGGTTGTCTTTGGTGGATCTGCTCGGATCCCGTCTTTGTTCGTCTTTGTTCATGTGCCTTCAGGTTGAATCCTTCCGATCTAAGCTTCTCTTCATCGGCGACGGTCGCTGTACTGGTGTTGGTTCTATGGGGTCTTAGCACGACGACTTTCCCACTGTCTACTACAATAAGTTGTGCCGGACTCCAGCGAGGGAGGAGCGATGACAGCGGTGCGCCTTCGGCTCGCTTCAGTGCTTGCAATCGTCGCTAGGTGGTCTACGAATCTGGATGTAACTTTTATATTTTCTGATGTTTGTTGTATTGCCATGATTGAAGATGAATAGATTGAAAGTTTCTCGTAAAAAAAAAAGTGCAAGAGGGAACTCCTATTCGTTGCCTTAAGCGCCCGAACATCTTCCTAGCGCTCATGTGATGCACGTTTGGGCCTGGGCCAACAAGGGCAGATGGCCCCGCACGTCGCTCGGGTCACTATTTCTTTGATCCCTCGGCTCGATGGTTGACCGGCTAGCTATTGACCAAAATCAACCGTTTTGACTTTTTTTTAAATATATGTAGTTTTTTTTTAAAAGATGAAAAGAACTGGGATTAAAAAACCCGTGAGTATGATTTTTTTAATATTTTGAAATTCCATAGAATTTGAAAAAAGTTCTTTGATTTTGGAAAAAAGTTCATCAAAATTGAGAAAAAGTTCATGAATTTGGAAAAAGTTCATCAATTTTGATGAAAATTTCATTGATATTTGGAGAAGTCCAGAAATTTAAAAAATTCATCGATTTTGAAAAAGTAAATCATCAAAATTTGGGAAAAGTTCAAGAATTTTAAAAGAAGTTCATCGATTTTTTCTTAAAAATTCATCAATTTTGGGAAAAATAAAGAATTTGAAAAAACTTCACGGACTTGAGAAAAAGTTCATCAATTTTGAAAAAAAATGGTCATTGGTTTGAAAAAAACTCATGAATTGAAGGAAAAGTTCAGGAATTTGAAACAAAGGAAAATAAAAATTAATATTAAAACAAAAAACAAAAAACCGAGAGTAAAAAAGGAAAATCAAACAAGAAACTACTGCATTTTTCTAACGTTGCATTTCAAGAAAAGAAAAAGCAATCTAGGCATAAGAGGTTGGGTGTCCCACTTGGTTATGCGTTTGCTAAAAAAAACATGGAGGTACGCAGTTCGAATCACATCGAGGACTTTCTTTGGAGTTTAAAACATAAATAAAGAGGTGAATGGCCCTTCATGCACTGGATATGGTGGCCAAAGCGCGCGGGTGATGTAAGGTGGCGGTTATTCATATCGGATCTGAAGGATAAGAGCAACTTCAATGGGGCGACCCATTTCATCTGTGGCCATCCGTTTAAGTCGGCGCGGACAAAAAAGCCAGTTGGCACGGACACAAAATGGACGCGCGTGCGCTCGCCTTCTTTCCTCATCGGGCCCGCTGGTCGGTGGCGCACGATTTTTGACTCCGACTCGATAATACCCTCCTCCGATGTCTGAATGTACATTTATGCCAAATGTTGTGGTCCATGAACAAGACTCTTTTCACTCGTAGTAATATAAACACTTGCAGGGAAGGGGTTCCGACGTAAGCCCAAACAAATTAGAGCTTACTATCTATGCCGGGGAGGAAGAATAATCGAAGCCACAGGAGGGGTAGGGCAGAAGTCATCAGGAGAGGCCACCTTGGTAGCATCCGATCCTCACCAGATCGGAGCAGCTTTTCCTTTCACCAGATGGTAGCAAAGGGCACATAGCCTGCGCTGTTGCTACAAGAAAAAGCATCATGTAATCAGGGAATGCAATGAGTAGTTAAGGTACTAGACTTCGGCGTCCTCGTCTTCAAAGTCCCAATCCATTATTTCTCGTAGCTTCAGTTTCAATTGAGCTGCCTGCTTCCGCGAACGTCTGTCCTCCCGATAGGCGGCTCGCTCCCTCATCCTCGCGTCCCTCTCCGATCTTAATTGCTTATAAAACTGGCGCTCGTCGACGATGTCTTGCGGGAAGCCTCCGCTCCACACCACCAAGGCTTCCACGTCCTTCTCTACGATAGCGAGGCGACGCTGCCGTCTCCGATGGACACAACGATCCTCGTCGGTAAAAAGCCGCGGGAGAGGCGCCAGATCCTGCGCCCGCTGGCTCGACACGTTGGGAAAATTCATATCCCGACGAGGTCTCAGGAGGCGCCACGCCGCCGCGTCGTGCGCCGGGCCGCCTTCTTTGCGGTGTCGAAGGTGCCGAGGACGAGAGGTTTCTCGCGAAACCAGATCTTGGCGGAGAAGGCGCCGGAGTGGCGCTCGCGGACTCCGCGAAAATCCAAAGCGTCCAGGCGGCGGATCGACATGGTGGCGCAGAGGCGGCGAGAGTGAGCGACGACAAAGTGTGGAGGGAGCGTCTTCTTTATAGCGAGCACCAGTCGCGGCGCGTGCGCGAACCTTTCCCGCGCCCTGGAGTGCCAAAGCCAGCGCGCGCTAGGTCGCTTTCCCCTGCGCGCCCGAACCTTTCCCGCGCGCTGGAGCGCCAAAACCAGGGCGACGACATAATGTTAAACGCGCGCGGTCATGAAATGGGTCGGCCCGTTGGGCGCACTGCCGACCCAAAACTAAAAGAGGGCAGACGGCTGGCTGGCGGTCGACCCAAACGAACAAAAAGCAGACAAATCCGTTTGGGTTGGCCCGTTGGAGTTGCTCTAACTGGCTACTAATTGATTGATTAACAAGTTGTCTTCCTATGTCATATGAAGTTGTTAATATTTGGCAAGTCTTAGTAGTACCACCATTTACCAATGAGTTAAATACATTATATGTGCCCTAACTTGTTCGATGCGGTCAGTTTGGTATCTAAACTTAAAAAATATATAAAAATGATGCCGTAACTTGTCTAGCGTTCAAATACGACATTTATGAGCGTATGCCGTTGTATAAGTGCCCAGGTGGCATATACAATGTTTTTCTTACGGGACGCGCCTGTACTTTAATTAATTCTCACAAAAATATAAACACAAGTTGGCATGAGGGGAATTCGAACCACAGACCTGCTGATTGCCTATCAAACAGGCGCACCAAGAGGCCACACTTTGGTTTACATTTAAATGTTAGCTAGCAACTTATATGCACGATTCCATGTATCGCTTTGCCCATGTTTTCTACAGTTTTTTTGAAGTACTGTTTCGGGTTTTTTCTGAGCAAAGTTTCTGTTAATTTTCATGATACATAAATTTTCCCATATGAAAAAATAAAATAATTATCAATATGCAATTATTGTTTATTTTACATATTTATTCTATTTTCATTATTGTGTACCTTGATGAGATAAACATGATTTTTTTTCTAAAATTAATGTGGACAAAAAAGAACGTATATTAAAAGATATTGTGTAAATTTATGCATCCTCATGAGGACCATAAGCACGAACAATTATTGTGTATCTTCATTCTATTTTTAAATAAACAATTATTTAAAATTGACAATATTGTATTTTAAAAACTGTTCAACATGTATTAAATATTATTGTGTGACAATAATAATTTCTAGAACTGTACTAACATGTTAAGCGGGTTTGTAGAAATTTAAGAATAATATTACACAATATTATTTTAATATGCACATTTTTATCTCTTCAAAGTACACAGTGATGGAAATAGAATAGAGATATAAAATAAACAAAATTTCATATTAATAATTGTTTTATTTTTTTCATATGGAAAAATTTATGTATCATGAAAACTAAACATAAACTTCACTCGAAGAAAAATAAGATAGTAACTTGGAAATAAATAGAAATAAAATTACTCCAGTAGAAGCATGTGCAGAGCGATACATGCAATCATCTATATAAACTGTTGGCTGATAATTAAGAGTAAACCAGACCGTGGCCGCCTGGTCCCCTCGATTGTCAGGCGACGAGGATGTCGCATGTTCGAATTCCCTGCACGCTCACTTTCTGATATTTTTTGTGAGTATTAATTAAAATCAAGGGGTATTTTTTGCGAGAATTAATTAAAATCTGGGGGCATTCGTGTAAAAAACAGCACGCGCCGCGCCTGCAACCACTGACATGTGGCCCGGCAAAATGCTGGCATGCCACGCGGTCACTCGATACGACGGCATACGTCCAGAGGCACCGTATTTGAACGCCCAGACAAGTTATGACACCATTTTTTTATGTATTTTTTAAATTTAGGCATCAAACTGACCGAGCCGGACAAGTTAGGGCACCTATAGTGTATTTAACTCTTTACCAATGCGAAATATTGGCTGCAAACCAAACATGCTTCTGACACGGGGTCTTGGGTGTTGGCCTGATCTTGTGGGGAGGTCGTGATAGGCACGACCCTCCTCTCCTGCACCCAACTGGCATTTTCATGGCCATTTGGTGGCGATGGCTGCTAGGTGTGGTCATGACGCGTACGGTAGCACGGCAATGATCAGAAGCGATGTGATGATATCACCCCTCCCGGTGTCTTCTCATTACTTTTTTGTGGCATCTTATCATTTGCCTGGCTAGATTTGTGTGAACTGATCAATAGAAGGTGGATTTTTTTTTTGAGGTTTAATAGAGGATGATGGCTTTGTGGATGTACTCTCTCCGAATGGAAACCCATGATCTAGCCTGGTGTGCAATCCCGTTCGGCTGGCTATGGCCCAGATCTCACTCAATTCTGCTGAACATTGCAGGCCTTTTTTTTTTGTGAAAACCAAACCAGGCTAGCGAATGACGGACGTACGCCAACTGCCAAACAAGCCCGAACTGAACTCAAGTGGAAATCCAAGACAAATCTTATGCACAGCCTGTTCACAAGAAGGCATTACCTGTTGCCAGAACACACTATGAGTACATTATGTAACCCAATGTAGTGCCAAGCACGTACGAACTGCAATTAGTTGACTTTGTGTTGTGCCACACACCCATAGTTGCTCGTCCTCATTCCCATACGTGCCAGAGCCAAAGCTAGACCACCGTCGGCAAAGACGCTCCCCGCGTTGTTTCCAGAGACGAAAAACCAAATGCAGGGGTCCGTTCTGAGGATGGGGCCATGCGGCGGCGGCGGCGGCCACGACAGGGACATGGACATGCGCGGCGTCAACCGTGTGGTCAAGCTGGTCATCCGCCACGGCGACACCGTCGACGCCATCTCCGTCCTGTACGAGCGGAACGGCCGGGAGGAGTGGACCGACCTGTGGGGAGGACAAGGGGGAACGCTCTCTGAGGTACACACACATGCATTGCTTCCTGATGAAGACAGACTCCGTTTTTCATATCGATCATCGGTGATGCAGCTCCTTACTCCATTTCGTTGTGGATGGCTCAGATCTGCCTGCGGCCAGACGAGCACTTCACCGGCGTCGTGGGCCACTACGGCGAGTTCGACGGCAGCTTCGTCGTGAGGTCGCTCACTTTCGTCAGCAACGCCCGCAGCTTCGGGCCGTACGGGCAGGAGGACGGCGTGCCGTTCGCGCTTCCCGCGGCCGGCGGCAAGATCCTCGGCTTCCACGCGCGCTCCGGCCGCCGCCTGGACGCGCTCGGCACCTACGTCAAGATGGCAGATCAGTCGCGAAAGACCCCACGGAACTGATCATCACCTTGCCCATAGAAGTTCAAGTTCCTTATTGTACGTGCGTAGTGCATCTTATCTCAATAGTTACGGCTACTCCAGAAGTGCGGCGAATCTGCACCCGGGCTCAGCTGCACCCGCGCTCACGGAAATAATCAAAGAAAATACTAGAAAAATTCAAAAATTTCCAAAAAAATTTTGTGTGGTAGATAATTTGATGCATAAGGTTCGCTCCAAATTTCAACTCATTTGAACATTTGAGTAGCTTTGGGCAATCAAAATCGAGGTCTGTAAAACAGTTTACTGTTTAGGAACTGTTTTGACCCGATTTGTCTTTTTTGCCCAGAATTGCTCAGATGTCCAAATGAGATGAAATTTAGAGCGGACCTCACGCATCAAATGATCTACCACACAATTTTTTTTGGAACTTTTTGAATTTTTCTAGTATTTTTTTTGAATTTTTTTCTGAGCGGGTGCAGCTGAGCCCGTGCTCAGATGCAGATTTTCGCTACTCCATGAGATTTATTATTTCAAAATAATAAGTACTCCCTCTGTTTCTAAATATAAGTCTTTGTAGAGATTTCGCTATGAAGCATATACGGATGTATGCTGATCCATTCTAGAATGCAGATTCATTCATTTTGCTTTGTACGTAGTCCACAGTGGAATCTCTACAAAGACTTATATTTAGAAACGGAGAAAGTACTTGTTTGTGTTCTTCTCACCATCCTAGAATTTTCTTGCTGTACGTGCGTAGTACGTCTTTTACGGAAAAAGGGTTTCCACCGCTTTATATATAAGCACCAACACTTAGATCCAAGTAACCGATACAAAGGCACGTCACACAACCCAAGGCAAGATACAAGAATGCCATACACCAACACACAACCTCAACAACTACCAAGTATCAAGAAATTGAGCAAAAAAACCGCTTGTATCCGACGAAGACCACCATCAAGATGAGAGATCGTTCGGGAAAAAGTGCAACGGACAACGCCGGACCGAGGGCTCCAAGATGATGCCTCCAAGAAGGGCACGACCACGGACCATCGCCATCGTCCGATCCAAAGATCAGGTTTTCACCCGGAACAAGACGAGAGGAGTGAGAGCACCACGACGGAGCCTGCAAGGAGGAACATGACGTCCGCGGACATCGCCACCGTCGACCCGTGTACGGACAGGTAAGTGATGAACCCCGGTGCTCCACCCTTCTGCTGCATCCCCGCTCCGCCAACCACCTGCAACCATGCCACCCAAGCGGCCATGGTTGCTCGCCCGCATCCGAGTCGCGCAATCTGGCTACGACCAACGCGACTCCCACCACCAGGGCCGCCGCCTCGCCGCCGGACCACCCCGGAAGCCCCAAAGGTCATGTCTTGGACAAGATCCATGAGCCCAACCACCTCAGAACCGCCGGCGACCACTGCCTCAAGAGGAACTGTGCCCAGTCGGCCGGGGGAAGGGGGAGGAGGAGGAACGGCCTATGGCCACGACCGGCACCTCTGCGCCGGCGATGGGGTACGCAACGGCGCACCCGTCCCCCCTACCAGCTCCCCCCCGAGACCCCCTGTCTCGCCCCCGAAGCCGAACACCCAGATCCGCAAGAGATCGCCGACCATCGCCTGCTGCCGAGGAGGAGGGAGCACAGAACCGCCGAGCCGCAGCCATGAGAGGTCACCAGGGAGGCCCTCCTGCGTCGAGCGCCGCCGTCCAACTGCAGGGGTGCCGGCTGGACGGGGCCGCCCACCTCCACCGCTGCTGCGTAGCCCCTCCACTAGAGATCCACGGCGAGAGGGGCCACCCGCGACCCGCAGCGCCAGACGTGGCGCCGAGGCACTCCTGCGAGGCAGCCGCCACCGACCGACCTGCACCACCACCATGCCGCCCGTCGCCCGACGCCACGCCGCCGTCGCTGGCCCACTCCGGAGCGCTGCCGCACCGCTACGCCCGGCATCGAGCGCAACATCCCCACCGCCGAGATCCGGCCCGCGCCGCACCTCCCGCACAAGGAGACGAAATGGCCCCGCCGCTGCCGGCGACGATCGGGCTTCGCCAGCTCGTGCCCCTTGGCGGCGGCGAGGGAGGAGAGAGAGAAGCAGGGGGGTGGTGGTGGCGCCAGGGTTGCCTCTCGGACGCCCGCGGGAGGGGAGGGGGAAAATAATGTAGTACATCTTCTCACTAGTTACGGCTTGCTCCTCCATGCCATTTATCATGCCCGACCTGGTTGTGTTCTTGCTAAAATGGGTGTACTATATAATTAAGGGTTTCGATCAGTTTTTCATTAGTTATGTGACATTCCTCCATTTGTCATTAGAATTTTCAACTACCCAAAAATGTTATCCCTTTGTTAAGTGTGTGCTAAAAAATGGCACTAGACATCATTATTGCCCGGTCAAAAGTCATTGACCGGGGTGAAGTAACCAAAGTATCCCTAGACCCCACTTGTCAGTGTCCCCTCAACAACTCACCCCAACTTGTGCCCTGATGTGATGGCTATAAGTCCAAAGCTAAAGCAAACTGTGGATAGGCTTCTCAGTATGCAACTTAGGTTGGCCTCTCTGTGTTAGGAATAGTCTAGAGAGTTCTAGATATTCTGGTTGTACTCGGTTTGGTTGAGATAAAACCAAAACCGAATCCTGCCTAGAGTTGTTTAGATTCGTTGTTATCTCTTTATATTCTTGTAACCCAAGTCTCTAACGATATCTTGTATACGCCTCGATTAGGGCTTGCTGATCCTATATAACACGAAACCAGCGGCCTACTACGGTAGGTAAAAACACGCTTCCTTATTTTCACATGGTAATCAGAGCTTCCCTTCCAAAACACATCTAGCCTTTCCTTCCTAGCCGCCATGTCTTCCTCCTCATCCCACACCATGGCCAATCCCCTCAACAACCAAATCACTGAGAAGCTTACCCGTGAAAACTTCCTTCTGTGCAAGACCCAACTCCTTCCCCAGATACGTGGAGCTTCCCTTTTCGGGTACCTAGATGGATCCATTGTCGAGCCTAAGAAAACCATCACCAGCACCGACAAAGATGGCAAGCCTACAAGCATGCCAAACCCGGCGCACGCGACCTGGGTCACCCAATACCATCAAGTGCTCGCCTACCTCCTGACTTCGATCACGAGGGAGGTGCTGACGCAGATGGTCGCCGTGGAGACGGCGCATGCGGCATGGACCGCGCTGACAAACATGTTTTCGTCGCACTCCCACGCCTACATCAACAACCTCCGGATCTCCCTCTCCAACGCCGAGAAGGGAACCCAGTCAGTCACGGTCTACTTCGCCAAGATGTGGTCATTCGCTGATGAGCTGGCGGCTGCTGGCAAACCACTTGGCGAAGATGAACTGATCTCATACATCCTGGCCGGCCTCGACTTGGAATACAACCCCCTAGTATCTTCTCTTGATGCTCGTACTGAACCACTTACACTAGATGCACTGTACTCCCAGATGGCGAACTTTGATCAGCGCGTCGAGCTTCTTCAAGCCTCTGGTGAAGGCGGCTTCAGATCTTCAGCCAACGCCGCTACTCGTGGGCGCAGTCAGCAGCGTGGTCGTGGCATGTCCCGTGACCATGGTGGCGGGCGCGGTGAACATGGCCGCGGCTTTGGTGGTGCCTCTCCTGGCTACAACAACAACAGGGGGCGCCCAAGACCAGGAGGACCGGCTGGTGGGGGTTTCCGCAACGACAATCGCCCCCACAGCCAAATATGCAGCAAGCCAGGCCACGTTGCCATGGAGTGCTGGTACCGGTTCACGGATGACTATCTTCCAGAAGAGAAGGTGGCCGGATCTGCAGCAACCTCATCCTATGGGGTGGACACAAATTGGTACGCCGACAGTGGCGCTACTAATCACATCACGGGTGAACTCAAGAAGTTAACCACCGGTGACAAGTACCACGGAGGCGATCAGGTCCACACTGCTGATGGTACATGTATGAATATTAGTCATGTTGGAAATTCCATTATCAGAACCCAAAATCAAGATCTCCATCTAAACAAAATTCTACATATTCCTACTGCCTCACAAAATCTCCTTTCCATTCATCGTCTTACCCTTGACAATCATGTTTACATTGAGTTTTGGCCTTATTTCCTTTTATCAAGGATCAGGTCATGGGGAGGGTGCTGCATCAAGGCAGATGTAGAGGAGGTCTCTATCCATTGATTCCATCTAGGACATCAAATAAACAAGCTTATGGTGTCATCAAGATATCTTCATCGCGTTGGCACGCTTGGCTTGGTCATCCTTCGTTTTCAATAGTTCAACGTGTGCTTAGGAATAATAAACTTCCTTGTCATGGGGAGTTAGATGTTGAGTCAGTATGTGACTCATGTCAACGAGCAAAAAGTCACCAATTACCCTATCCAATGTCTACTAGTGTATCTACCAAACCACTTGAGTTGATCTTTTCTGATGTATGGGGAGATGCCTGATAACCCACAAGTATAGGGGATCGCAACAATTTTTGAGGGTAGAGTATTCAGCCCAAATTTATTGATTCGACACAAGGGGAGCCAAAGAATATTCTCAAGTATTAGCAGCTGAGTTGTCAATTCAACCACACCTGGAAACTTAATATCTGCAGCAAGGTATTTAGTAGCAAAGTAATATGATAGTAGTGGTAACGGTGGCAAAAGGTAACGGTAGCAAAAGTAATATTTTTGGGTTTTGAAGTGATTGTAATAGTAGCAACGGAAAAGTAAATAAGCGAAGAACAATATATGGAAAGCTCGTAGGCAATGGATCAGTGATAGAGAATTATGCCAGATGCGGTTCATCATGTAACAGTCATAACGTAGGGTGACACAGAACTAGCTCCAATTCATCTGAAGGAAATATGCCCTAGAGGCAATAATAAAGTCATTATTTATTTCCTTATATCATGACAAATGTTTATTATTCATTCTAGAATTGTATTAGCCGGAAACATAATACTTGTGTGAATACATAAACAAACAGAGTGTCACTAGTATGCCTCTACTTGACTAGCTCGTTGATCAAAGATGGTTATGTTTCCTAGCCATTGACATGAGTTGTCATTTGATTAACGGGATCACATCATTGGGAGAATGATGTGATTGACTTGACCCATTCCATTAGCTTAGCACACAATAGTTTAGTATTCTGCTATTGCTTTCTTCATGACTTATACATGTTCCTATGACTATGAGATTATGCAACTCCCGTTTACCGGAGGAACACTTTGTGTGCTACCAAACGTCACAACGTAACTGGGTGATTATAAAGGTGCTCTACAGGTGTTTCCGAAGGTACTTGTTGGGTTGGCGTATTTCGAGATTAGGATTTGTCACTCCGATTGTCGGAGAGGTATGTGACACCCAGATAATCAAGTGACAGTAACCTCTGGTAATGATGCCATGTCATCATGATTACTATTGCTAATCTCGCGTTAGTTCAAAACCCAGTTCAATTAAAACAAATAAAGTCAAACGATAAAAATTTCCAAACATTAAAACTAAAATGCTCTAGACGTGCCAAATAATGCATAGGTAATTATGGTTAAGAAACTCCATTTTTATAAAATGTTTAAATACCCTTAGGTGAATAAAACAGTAGCAAAAACCAATATAAAAATGCTTTTTATAATTAACAAAATACTAAACTAAATTGCTTTGGGGTAAAACCTTTTGTTGTAGTGGGTTTTAATGTATTACTAAATTAGGGATCATTTTAATATTAGATAAAAAAACTAGATGAAAAAGAAACTGGAAAAAAACAGAAAAAGAAAAAAAATTGAAAACTAACAAAAGGAAATGAGAAAACCCTCCCCTCCCCGATGGGCCTTGGCCCAGCTGGCCGCTCCCCGTCATGCCAGTCACCTGGCCCAGGCTGCCCTCCCTTATCCCCCAACCCGATCGAACCCCAGGGCAACCACCGCCCCCACTTCCCCCCACCGATCCAGATCGGAACCATCCCCGTCGCCCCGCATGACCCCCCCACTCCTCTCACGACCCCCACTCCTCCTGACCGAGACCCCCACCCTCTCGTTCTCCAGCGATGACAAGAGCCCCGCGCTGGACCCCCTTGACGCGCTGAAGCCCACCTCGCCGGCATGCCCGCGCGCGAGGAACCGCCGCAACCAACACCACCGAATCAGCAACCCCTCGCATCTGTGAGGTCTGCCTCGTCGTCTTCGTCGTCTACACTGGCGCACGCGAGCTAGGACGCCCCAACGACGGCCCCCTCAATGATCTTCTTCGACGACGGCCGCCACATGCCTCGCCTCGATCCACGCCGGCCGCCCCGAACTTCGCCGACCGAACCCCTGCACCGGGGGTATGACCCCATCTCCCCTACCCCTTTCCCTAGGTCGTCCGCGCCGGTGCCGCCCCGTACTTCTGCCGTCGTGCTCCCGGCCTCGCCGCGCCTACGCGCCACGCGCGCGCGCGAGCCCGCGCCCGCTCGCGCCTCGCCCCACGGCCATCTCCGCCTTCACCCTACCGCTTCTAGCGCCCGCCTCCGCTCGCCGTGGCTGCCGGCCGCGTCCTCGCCCCAGCTACCACCCCCTACCGCCGCATCCACCGCGGCCCTCTCCCTTCCATGGCCGGCGTCGTGCCCCGCCATGGCTGCAGGCAAGGCAGCGCCCGGGTCCAGGCGACCCGGCGCCCGCAACTGCGCCCATTCGGGCGACAACCGTTGCCCGGCGCCCAAAACCCGTTAAGGCCCCCTGTGCCTATGACAGGGGGGCCCCACGA
Organism: Triticum urartu; assembly: GCF_056163025.1. Lineage (NCBI taxonomy): Eukaryota > Viridiplantae > Streptophyta > Magnoliopsida > Poales > Poaceae > Triticum > Triticum urartu. The sequence continues at coordinate 262,994,328 of NC_141879.1, forward strand.
CCAGAACGTTTTTAACAAAAAAAAGAAAAAGAAATAATAAATATAATAATAAAAATGTTAATTAATTAATTAGAGAATTAATTAAATCGGATTAGATTAACCTAATTACTAGTTAACTTAATTAACCCCTGATTAGCCTAATCAATCAATGACATGCGGGACCCACACATAGTTGACCCAGTCAACTGCACAGTTGACTGCTGACATCACTCTGATGTCATGCCTACGTCATCACACACTGTTTTGGATAATGTTGGAATTAAATATATAATTAAAATCAGAAAATGATTTAAATCTTTAGAAAATCATATCTTTTAATCCGTAACTCGGATGAAAATACTTTGTACATGAAAGTTGCTCAGAACGACGAGACGAATTCGAATACGCAGCCCGTTCATCCGCGACGCATCCCTAGCATAGCGAACACGCAACTTTCCCCCTCCGGTTCGTCTGTCCGAAAACGCGAAACACCGGGGATAATTTCCCGGATGTTTCCCCCCTTCACCGGTACCACCTCGTACCGCGTTAGGGCACACCTAGCATCACGCTTTGTCATGTCATGCATCGTCATGCATTTGTTTGCATTATATTTATTGTTTCTTCCCCCTCTTCTCTCGCTAGACACCGAGACCGACGCCGCTGCTACCCAGTACGACTACGGTGTTGACGACCACTCTCTCTTGCCAGAGCAACCAGGCAAGCCCCCCCTTTGATCACCAGATATCGCCTACTCTTCTCTATACTGCTTGCATTAGAGTAGTGTATCATGTTACTGCTTTCCGTTAATCCTATTCTGATGCATAGCCTGTCCTTGCTACTACTGTTGTTACCATTACCTGCTATCCTACTGCTTAGTATAGGATGCTAGTGTTCCATCAGTGGCCCTACACTCTTGTCCGTCTGCCATGCTATACTACTGGGCCGTGATCACTTCGGGAGGTGATCACGGGCATTTACAATATACTTTACACAGTTACATTACCTGTGATACTGTTCGGAGATGGGGTCTGAAGGGGCAGGTGGCTCCATCCCGGTAGAGGTGGGCCTGGGTTCCCGACGGCCCCCGACTGTTACTTTGTGGCGGAGCGACAGGGTAGGTTGAGACCACCTAGGAGAGAGGTGGGCCTGGCCCTGGTCGGCGTCCGTGGTTATTTCAGAATAACACGTTAACGAGATCTTGGTATTTGATCTGAGTCTGGCTACTGGCCTATACGCACTAACCATCTACGCGGGGACAGTTATGGGCACTCGACGTCGTGGTATCAGCCGAAGCCTTCGTGACGTCAGCGAATGAGTGGCGCGCGCCGGATTGGACCGTAAGCCTGCTCTTGTATTAAGGGGGCTAGTTCTGCTTTCGGCCGCGTGCGCAACGTGCAGGTGTGCAATGGGCGATGGGCCCAGACCCCTGCGCCATAGGATTTAGACCGGCATGCTGACCTCTCTGTTGTGCCTAGGTAGGGCTGCGACGTGTTGATCTTCCGAGGCCGGGCATGACCCAGGAAAGTGTGTCCGGCCAAATGGGATTGAGCGTGTTGGGTTATGTGGTGCACCCCGCCAGGGAAGTTAATCTATTCGAATAGCCGTGATCTTCGGTAACAGGACGACTTGGAGTTGTACCTTGACCTTATGACAACTAGAACCGGATACTTAATAAAACACACCATTCCAAGTGCCAGATACCACCGGTGATCGCTCTCTCACAGGGCGACGAGGGGAGGATCATCGGTTAGGATTATGCTATATGATGCTACTTGGAGGTCTTCAGTCTACTCTCTTCTACATGCTGCAAGATGGAGGTGGCCAGAAGCGTAGTCTTCGACAGGATTAGCCATCCCCCTCTTATTCTGGCATTCTGCAGTTCAGTCCACATATGATACCCTTATTCCATTTGATACCCATGCATATGTAGTGTAGCTCCTTGCTTGCGAGTACTTTGGATGAGTACTCACGGTTGCTTTCTCCCCCTTTTTCCCCCTTTCCTTTCTTTCTGGTTGTCGCAACTAGATGCTGGAGTCCAGGAGCCAGACGCCACCGTTGATGACGACTACTACTATTCGGGAGGTGCCTACTACTACGTGCAGCCCGCTGACGGCGACCAGGAGTAGTTTAGGAGGATCCCAGGCAGGAGGCCTGTGCCTCTTTCGATCCGTATCCCAGTTTGTGTTAGCCTTCTTAAGGCAAACTTGTTTAACTTATGTCTATACTCAGATATTGTTGCTTCCGCTGACTCGTCTATGATTGAGCTCTTGTATTCGAGCCTTCGAGGCCCTGGCTTGTAATATGATTCTTGTATGACTTATTTTATTTGTAGAGTTGTGTTGTGATAGCTTCCCGTGAGTCCCTGATCTTGATCGTACACGTTTGCGTGTATGATTAGTGTACGATTAAATCGGGGGCGTCACAAGGTATCTCTGGGCCCTCTCGGTAATGCACATCACTATAAGCCTTGCAAGCATTGCAACTAATGAGTTAGTTGCGGGATGATGTATTACAGAACGAGTAAAGAGACTTGTCGGTAATGAGATTGAATTAGGTATTAAGATACCGACGATCGAATCTCAGGCAAGTAACATACAGATGACAAAGGGAACAACGTATGTTGTTATGCGGTTTGACCGATAAAGATCTTCGTAGAATATGTAGGAGCCAATATGAGCATCCAGGTTCCGCTATTGGTTATTGACCGGAGACGTGTCTCGGTCATGTCTACATAGTTCTCGAACCCGTAGGGTCCGCACGCTTAAAGTTCGATGATGGTTATATTATGAGTCTATGTGTTTTGATGTACCAAAGGTAGTTTGGAGTCCCGGATGTGATCACAGACATGACGAGGAGTCTTGAAATGGTCGATACATAAAAATTGATATATTGGAAGCCTATATTTGGATATCGGAAGTGTTTCCGGGTGAAATCGGGATTTTACCGGAGTACCGGGGGTTACCGGACCCCCCCGGGGGGGTTTAATGGGCCAAGATGGGCCTTAGTGGAGAAGAGGAGGGGCGGCCAGGGCAGGCCGCACACCCCCTCTCCCTCTAGTCCGAATTGGACAAGGAGGGGGAGGGCGGCGCCCCCCTTTCCTTCCTCTCTCCCTCCTCCTTCCCCCTTCTCCTACTCCAACTAGGAAAGGAGGGAGTCCTACTCCCGGTAGGAGTAGTACTCCTCCCTGGCGCGCCTCCTCCTGGCCGGCCGCCTCTCCCCCCTTGCTCCTTTATATACGGGGGTAGGGGGAACCTCTAGACACAACAATTGATCTCTTGGATCTCATAGCGGTGTGCGGTGCCCCCCTCCACCATAGTCCACCTCGATAATATCATAGAGGTGCTTAGGAGAAGCCATGTGTCGGTAGAACATCATCATCGTCACCACGCCGTCGTGCTGACGAAACTCCCTCAAAGCTCAGCTGGATAGGAGTTCGAGGGACGTCATCGAGCTAAACGTGTGCTGAACTCGGAGGTACCGTACATTTGGTACTTGATCGGTCGGATCGTGAAGACGTACGACTACATCAACCGCGTTGTGCTAACGCTTCCGCTTTCGGTCTACGAGGGTACATGGACAACACTCTCCCCTCTCATTGCTATGCATCACCATGATCCTGTGTGTGCGTAGGATTTTTTTTGAAATTACTACGTTCCCCAACATCATCAATGTAATGTAGGCATGTATTCCGAATATAGTCATACATGCTTATGGAAAGAACTTGCATGACATCTTTTGTCCTACCCTCCCGTGGCAGCGTGGTCCTATTGGAAACTAAGGGATATTAAGTCCTCCTTTTAATAGAGTACCGGACCAAAGCATTAACACATAGTGAATACATGAACTCCTCAAACTACAGTCATCACCGGGAGTGGTCCCGATTATTGTCACTTCGGGGTTGCCGGATCATAACACATAGTAGGTGACTATAGACTTGCAAGATAGGATCAAGAACTCTCATATATTGATAAAAACATAATAGGTTTAGATCTGAAATCATGGCACTCGGGCCCTAGTGACAAGCAAGCAAAGTCATAGCAACATCAATCTCAGAACATAGTGGATAATAGGGATCAAACCCTAACAAAACTAACTCGATTAAATGATAAATCTCATCCAACCCATCACCGTCCAGCTAGCCTACGATGGAATTACTCATGCACGGCGGTGAGCATCATGAAATTGGAGATGGAGGATGGTTGATGATGACGATGGCGACGGATTCCCCTCTCCGGAGCCCCGAACGGACTCCAGATCAGCCCTCCCGAGAGAGTTTAGGGCTTGGCAGCGGCTCCGTATCGTAAAACGCGATGAATCCTTCTACCCCGTTTTTTTCTCGCTGAAAGTGAATATATGGAGTCAGGGTTGAGGTCGGTGGAGCATCAGGGGGCCCACGAGGTAGGGGGGCGCGCCCAGGGGGTAGGGCGCGCCCCACCCTCGTGGACAGGTGGAGGCCCCCCTGACGTGGATCTTCCTTCCAGTATTTTTTATATATTCCAAAATAATTCTCCGTTGATTTTCAGGTCATTCCGAGAACTTTTATTTCTGCACAAAAATAACACCATGGCAATTCTGCTGAAAACAACGTCAGTCCGGGTTAGTTCCATTCAAATCATGCAAGTTAGAGTCCAAAACAAGGGTAAAAGTGTTTGGAAAAGTAGATACGACGGAGATGTATCAACTCCCCCAAGCTTAAACCTTTGCTTGGCCTCAAACAATTCAGTTGATAAACTAAAAGTGATAAAGAAAAACTTCTACAAACTCTGTTTGCTCTTGTTGTTGTAAATATGTAAAGCCAGCATTCAAGTTTTCAGCAAAGATTATGAACTAACCATATTCACAATAACATTTAGGTCTCATGTTTACTCATATCAATGGCATAATCAAATAGCGAGCAATAATAGTAAATCTCGGATGACAACACTTTCTCAAAACAATCATGATATGATATAACAAGATGGTATCTCGCTAGCCCTTTCTGAGACCGCAAAACATAAATGCAGAGCACCTTTAAAGATCAAGGACTGACTAGACATTGTAATTCATGGTAAAAGAGATCCAGTCAAGTCATACTCAATGTAAACTAACAGTAATGGATGCAAATGACATCGGTGCTCTCCAACTGGTGCTTTTTAATAAGCGGATGATGACTCAGCATAAAAGTAAATAGACAGGCCCTTCGCAGAGGGAAGCAGGGATTTGTAGAGGTGCCAGAGCTCGGTTTTGAAATAGATGTGAATAATATTTTGAGCGGTATACTTTCATTGTCAACATAACAACCAAGAGATGGCGATATCTTCCATGCTACACACATTATAGGCGGTTCCCAAACAGAATGGTAAAGTTTATACTCCCCCTCCACCAACAAGCATCAATCCATGGCTTGCTCGAAACAACGAGTGCCTCCAACTAACAACAGTCCCGTGGGAGTTTTGTTTGCAGTTATTTTGATTTGATTTGCATAAAGCAAGGGACTGGGCATCTCGGTGACCAGCCATTTTCTCGTGAGTGAGGAGCGGAGTCCACTCCTCTTAAGAATAACCCGCCTAACATGGAAGATACGGACAACCCTAGTTGATACATGAGCTATTCGAGCATACAAAATAGAATGCTTATTTGAAGGTTTATAGTTTGGCACATACAAATTTACTTGGAACAGCAGGTAGATACCGTATATAGGTAGCTATGGTGGACTCATATGGAATAACTTTGGGGTTTATGGAATTGGATGCACAAGCAGTATTCCCGCTTAGTACAAGTGAAGGCTAGCAAAAGACTGGGAAGCGACCAGCTAGAGAGCGACAACAGTCATGAACATGCATTAAAATTATTCAACACCGAATGCAAGCATGAGTAGGATATAATGCACCATGAACATAAATATCGTAGAGGCTATGTTGATTTTGTTTCAACTACACGCGTGAACATGTGCCAAGTCAAGCCACTCGAATCGTTCAACAAAGGATACCACCCTATCATACCACATCACAACCATTTCAATAGCATGTTGGCACGCAAGGCAAACCATTATAAGCTCCTAGCTAATTAAGCATGGCATAAGCAATTATAATCTCTAATTGTCATTGCAAACATGTTTATTCATAATAGGCTGAATCAGGAACGATGAACTAATCATATTTACAAAAACAAGAGAGGTCGAGTTCATACAAGATTTTCTCATCTCAATAAGCTCATCATATAATCATCATTATTGCCTTTCACTTGCACGACCGAATAGTGTGGATAATAATAATAGTGCATGTGCATTGGACTAAGCTGGAATCTGTAAGCATTCAATTCAAGAGAGAAGACACGGTAATATGGGCTCTTTGTCAGATCAACAATAATGCATATAAGAGCCACTTTAACATTTTAATTATGGTCTTCTCCTCTCGACCCCAAAGAAAAAGAAAAGAAATAAAACTATTTACATAGGAAAGCTCCCAACAAGCAAAAGAAGAACAAGAAATCTTTTTGGGTTTTCTTTTTAATTACTACTACAAGCATGGAAAGTAAACTAACTAAAAGCTACAACTAATTTTTTGTTTTTCTTAAGGTTTATTAAACACACAAGAAGAAAGCATAAAAAGGAAATAAACTAGCATGGATGATACAGTGAAAAAGTATGAGCACCGACAACTAGCAATGAGTGTGTGAACATGAATGTAATGTCGGTGAGAAATACGTACTCCCCCAAGCTTAGGCTTTTGGCCTAAGTTAGTCTATGGTCACGGCTGGCCTGGCGGATATCCAAAGTAATAGTTGGGGTCATACTGTGAAGGAGCCTCGGATTGCCACTAGTTGGCAATCAACTACGGATCCCACTGGTAATCAGACTGTCGTGGAGGATCAAATTGTGGTTCCGGCTCTGGCTCTGTAGCTGATGTAGGGTTCGGTAGGCGTGAATGGCCTCCAACGGAACAAGGTACTTGCCTGCAGATAAATCAAACAAGGAAGGAGCAGGCAGGGTAATAGTCTCAGGATAATTTTTACCAAATATTAATTTGTACTTAAGCGCCTTTTCCCTATTCTTAAAAATAAAATCATGTGCTACCATACTCTTATAATCTAGATAAACAGGAGGCAGCAACTTCTCTTCCTTCTCGTAATGCCTAATAGGTATGTTAAAGTGTGCAGCGAGGGGCGAGGCGAAGATGCCTCCAAGGATGGGGCCCTTACTACGGTTAAGATTTAAACGCTTTGCAATAATAGCGCCCATACTGAATGTGTCATCACGAAATAAGGCATGGCACAAAATAACAATATTAGGGCACTCAGGTTTCCACGGTTTCCGCGCCCAATTAAGCATCTACTAGCAAATATAGCAAAGTAACGTAGAACAGGAAAGTGTATGCTAGTAATTCGTGCGTCGGAAACCTTCCTCGTTTCCCCTACAGTAATGGTATCAATAAACCCATCCACATCGTCACGATGTGGTTCCTCTACGCTGCCCTTGAAAGGGATCAAACAAACCCGGCAAAAATCTTGAAGTGACATCTCCTTATGCTCATCATATAAATGAAATTCCACCGTAGGTGGTGAGCTCCTAGCATGGAAATGAAAGTTTTGCACAAAGATATTGGTGAGTAAGAGACATTGTTTGCGTTAGTCGTGGAGTAAGGCGGTGAGGCCTGCATTCTCAGCCAATTCATAGAAATCATCATAAATCCCGGCTACTCTCAAGAAATCATCACAAGGCCATTCACATGGCCGAACCTCCGTGGTGCGAGGAAGATTATATTTGGGCCTCTTATCCTCCTCACTTTGCTTATCCTTCGAGCTTCGGCTCGATGAGCCCGTCAAAAATCTCTTCATCTTTTTCTGAAATTTTTAGTAACTTCAAAATAAAAGTGAACCAAACTCAACAAAATTGATAGCAACTACTCCTACAAGTGCCTAGAGGCAATATCATGCATTAAAACTACTTTTGACCATATAAATTTGACATGCAAGCTCAAGAACAGGGTCACCTAAGCAGAAAAAATATGCAATGAATAAAGCACTAGAACAAAAACTAATTGGACCATTGGAGGAGTCACATACCAAGGAACAATCCCCCAAAGCAGTTTTTTGAATGGAGCTTTGAGCAAGAAGATCGAAAATGGCAGCAAAATGAGCTTGGACTCGGGTTTGAGCTGGTTAGTGATGTTTGTGGGAGGAAGGAGTGTGTGGTAGCTGGAATAAGTGGAGGGGAGCCACCGTGGGCCCACGAGGCAGGGGCGCGCCCTCCACCCTCGTGGCCAGGTGCTTGCTCCCCTTGTTGTGTTCTCAGTGCCAGATATTCTCAAATATTCCAGAAAAAATCATATTTAAATTTCAGGGCATTTGGAGAACTTTTATTTTTGGGGTATTTTTTATTGCATTGATAATTCAAAAAACAGACAGGAATTACTATTTTTGCTTTATTTAATATAAATAACATAAAGTAAAAAGAGGGTACAAAGAGTTGTGTTTCTAAATTCATCCATCTCATGCTCATCAATAGGAATCCACTAACAAGGTTGATCAGGTCTTGTTAACAAACTCATTCCGAGTAACATGGAACCGGAGAATTTTCGAATAACACTAGGTTACCTCAACGGGGATATGCACATCCCCAACAATAAGAATATCATATTTCTTCTTGACAGTATGAAGAGGAAATTCAAAGCCTCCAAAAATAATCGATGGAATTTTTCCAATAGAGTTTACACTATGAACTTAAGGTTGTTTCCTCGGAAAGTGTACCATATGCTCATTGCCATTAACATGAAAAGTGACATTGCCTTTGGTGCAATCAATAACAGCCCCTGCAGTATTCAAAAAGGGTCTTCCAAGAATAATAGACATACTATCGTCCTCGGGAATATCAAGAATAACAAAGTCTGTTAAAATGGTAACGTTTGCAACCACAATAGGCACATCCTCACAAATACCGACAGGTATAGCAGTTGATTTGTCAGCCATTTGCAAAGATATTTCAGTAGGTGTCAACTTATTCAAATCAAGTCTACGATATAAAGATAGAGGCATAACACTAACACCGGCTCCAAGATCACATAAAGCAGTTTTAACATAGTTTATTTTAATGGAGCATGGTATAGTTGGTACTCCTGGATCTCCAAGTTTCTTTGGTATTCCACCCTTAAAAGTATAATTAGTAAGCATGGTGGATATTTCAGCTTCCGGTATCTTTCTTTTATTTGTAACAATTTCCTTCATGTACTTAGCATAAGGATTCACTTTAAGCATATCAGTCAAACGCATACACAAAAAGATAGGTCTAATCATTTCAGCAAAGCGCTCAAAATCCCCATCATCCTTTTTCTTGGATGGTTTAGGAGGAAAAGGCACGGGTTTCTGAACCCATGGTTCTCTTTCTTTACCGTGCTTCCTAGCAACAAAGTCTCCTTTATCATAACGTTGATTCTTTGATTGTGGGTTATCAAGATCAACAACAGGTTCAATCTCTACATCATTATTATTGCTAGGTTGAGCATCAACATGAACATCATTATTAACATTATCACTAGGTTCATGTTCATTACCAGATTGTGTCTCAGCATCAGAAATAGAAATATCATTAGGATTCTCAGGTGTGTCAACAACAGGTTCACTAGAAGCATGCAAAGTCCTGTCATTTTTCTTTTTCTTCCTCTTAGAAGGACTAGGTGCATCAATATTAGTTCTCTGAGAATCTTGCTCAATTCTCTTAGGATGACCCTCTAGTCATAACTCTAACAACATTATCATTTTTCTTACTATTTAATTCATTGAGCAAATCATTCTGAGCTTTAAGTACTTGTTCTACTTGAGTGGTAACCATAGAAGCATATTTACTAATAAGTTTAAGTTCACCTTTAACATTAGCCATATAATTACCCAAGTGTTCAAGCATATCATCATTGTGTTCTAATTCTCTATCAAAATAAGCATTGAAGTTTTCTTGTTTAACCATAAAGTCATCAAACTCATCCAAGCATGGGCTAGCAAACTTAGTAAATGGGATTTCAGCTTTATCATATCTACAGAGAGAATTTACCTTTACTACCTGTGTTGGGTTATCAAGACCATGTATTTCTTCAACAGGCGGCAAAATAAGACCATGTATTTCTTCAATAGGAGGTAAATTCTTAACATCTTCAGCTTTAATACCTTTTTCTTTCATAGATTTCTTTGCCTCTTGCGTATCTTCAGGACTGAGAAATAGAATACCCCTTTCCTTCGGAGTTGACTTAGGAGTTGGTTCAGGAGTTGGATCAGGAAGTGTCCAATTATTTTCATTAGTCAACATATTATTCAATAGAATTTCAGCTTCATCTCGTGTTCTTTCCCTGAAAACACAACCAACACAACTATCCAGGTGGTCTCTGGAAGCATCGGTTAGTCCATTATAAAAGATATCAAGTATTTCAATTTTCTTAAGAGGATGATCAGGCAAAGCATTAAGTAATTGGAGAAGCCTCCCCCAAGCTTGTGGGAGGCGCTCTTCTTCAATTTGCACAAAGTTATATATTTCCCTTAGAGCGACTTGTTTCTTATGAGCAGGGAAATATTTAGCAGAGAAGTAATAAATCATATCCTGAGGACTACGCACACAACCAGAATCAAGAGAATTAAACCATATCTTATTATCACCCTTTAATGAGAACGGAAATATCTTAAGGATATAATAGTAGTGAGTCTTATCATCATTAGTGAACAGGGTAGCTATATCATTTAATTTAGTAAGATGTGCCACAACAGTTTCAGATTCATAGCCATAGAAAGGATCAGATTAAACTAAAGTAATTATCTCAGGATCAACATAGAAATCATAATCCTTATCGGTAACAAAGATAGGTGAAGTAGCATAAGCAGGATCATATTTCATTCTAGCATTCAGAGTTTTTTGTTTCAGCTTAGCTAATAATTTCTTAAGATCACTCCTATCATTGCAAGCAAGAAAATCTCTAGCAGTTTCTTCATCCATAACATAGCCCTCAGGCACAACAGGTAATTCATATCTAGGGGAGAATCTTAATCATCACTTTCATCAATATTATCAGTTTCAATAATTTCATTCTCCCTAGCCCTAGCAAGTTGTTCATCAAGAAATTCACCAAGTGGTACAGTAGTATCAAGTATAGAAGTAGTTTCATCATAAGTATCATGCATAGCAGAAGTGGCATCATCAATAACACGCGACATATCAGAATTAATAGCAGAAGCAGGTTTAGGTGTCGCAAGCTTACTCAAAACAGAAGGTGAATCAAGTGCAGAGCTAGATGGCAGTTCCTTACCACCCCTCGTAGTTGAGGGATAAATCTTGGTTCTTGGATCTTTCAAGTTCTTCATAATGATAAGCAGATATAAATTGCAAGTGACTCAAAGAATAGAGCTATGCTCCCCGGCAACGGCGCCAGAAAATAGTCTTGATAACCCACAAGTATAGGGGATCGCAACAGTTTTCGAGGGTAGAGTATTCAACCCAAATTTATTGATTCGACACAAGGGGAGTTAAAGAATATTCTCAAGTATTAGCAGCTGAGTTGTTAATTCAACCACACCTGGAAACTTAATATCTGCAGCAAGGTATTTAGTAGCAAAGTAATATGATAGTAGTGGTAACGGTAGCAAAAGGTAACGGTAGCAAAAGTAATATTTTTGGGTTTTGAAGTGATTGTAACAGTAGCAATAGAAAAGTAAATAAGAGAAGAACAATATATGGAAAGCTCATTGGCAATGGATCGGTGATAGAGAATTATGCCGGATGCGGTTCATCATGTAACAGTCATAACCTAGGGTGACACAGAACTAGCTCCAATTCATCAATGTAATGTAGGCATGTATGCCGAATATAGTCATACGTGCTTATGGAAAGAACTTGCATGACATCTTTTGTCCTACCCTCCCGTGGCAGCGGGGTCCTATTGGAAACTAAGGGATATTAAGGCCTCCTTTTAATAGAGTACCAGACCAAAGCATTAACACATAGTGAATACATGAACTCCTCAAACTACAGTCATCACCGGGAGTGGTTCCAATTATTGTCACTTCGGGGTTGTCGGATCATAACACATAGTAGGTGACTATAGACTTGCAAGATAGGATCAAGAACTCTCATATATTGATGAAAACATAATAGGTTCAGATCTGAAATCATGGCACTCGGGCCCTAGTGACAAGCATTAAGCATAGCAAAGTCATAGCAACATCAATCTCATAACATAGTGGATACTAGGTATCAAACCCTAACAAAACTAACTCGATTACATGATAAATCTCATCCAACCCATCACCGTCCAACAAGCGACGATGGAATTACTCACGCACGGCGGTGAACATCATGAAATTGGTGATGAAGGATGGTTGATGATGACGATGGCAATGGATTCCCCTCTTCGGAGCCCCGAATGGACTCCAGATCAGCCCTCCCGAGAAAGTTTAGGGCTTGGCGGTGGCTCCGTATCGTAAAAGTATCCACTCAAGAGCATAATTATTTACGGTGGGTGAACAAATTACTGTTGAGCAATTGACAGAATTGAGCATAGTTATGAGAATATCTAGGTATGATCATGTATATAGGCATCACGTCCGAGACAAGTAGACCGACTCCTGCCTGCATCTACTACTATTACTCCACACATCGACCTCTATCCAACATGCATCTAGAGTATTAAGTTCAAGAGAACAGAGTAACGCTTTAAGCAAGATGACATGATGTAGAGGGATAAACTCATGCAATATGATATAAACCCCATCTTGTTATCCTCGATGGCAATAATACAATACGTGCCTTTCTGCCCCTACTGTCACTGGGAAAGGACACCGCAAGATTGAACCCAAAGCTAAGCACTTCTCCCATTGCAGGAAAGATCAATCTAGTAGGCCAAACCAAACTGATAATTCGAAGAGACTTGCAAAGACAACCAATCATACATAAAATAATTCAGAGAAGATTCAAATATTGTTCATAGATAAACTTGATCATAAACCCACAATTCATCGGTCTCAACAAACACACCGCAAAATAAGATTACATCGAATAGATCTCCACAAGAGAGGAGGAGAACTTTGTATTGAGATCCAAAAAGAGAGAAGAAGCCATCTAGCTAATAACTATGGACCCGTAGGTCTGAAGTAAACTACTCACACTTCATCGGAGGGGCTATGGTGTTGATGTAGAAGCCCTCCGTGATCGATGCCCCCTCCGGCGGAGCTTCGGAAAAGGCCCCAAGATGGGATCTCGTGGCTACAGAAAGTTACGGCGGTGGAATTAGGGTTTTGGCTCCGTATCTGGTAGTTTGGAGGTACGTAGGTATATATAGGAGGAAGGAGTACGTCAGTGGAGCAACAGGAGGCCCACGAGGGTGGAGGGCGCGCCTTGGGGGGGGGGGTAGGTGCGCCTGGGGGGGGGGTAGGGGCTCCCCCCTACCTCGTGCCTTCCTCGTTGATTGCTTGACGTAGGGTCCAAGTCCTCTGGATCATGTTCGTTTCGAAAATCACGTTCCCGAAGGTTTCATTCCGTTTGGACTCCGTTTGATATTCTTTTTCTGTGAAACCCTAAAATAGGCAAAAAAACAGCAATTCTGGGTTGGGCCTCCGGTTAATAGGTTAGTCCCAAAAATAATATAAAAGTGTATAATAAAGCCCAATAATGTCCAAACAGAATATAATATAGCATGGAACAATCAAAAATTATAGATACGTTGGAGACGTATCACATCCCTCAGCCCCGAGGGAGAACTACTCCCTCCTCGCCATGGAGAGCACTGGGATGATGAAGATGGCCACCGAAGAGGGATTCCCCCCTCCGGCAGGGTGCCGGAACGGGTCTAGATTGGTTTTCGGTGGCTACGGAGGCTTCTGGCGGCGGAACTCCCAGTCTATTGTGCTCCCCGAAGGTTTTAGGGTATATGGATATATATAGGCGAAAGAAGTCGGTCAGGGGAGCCACAAGGGGCCCACTGATGACCCACAAGTATAGGGGATCTATCGTAGTCCTTTTGATAAGTAAGAGTGTCGAACCCAACGAGGAGCAGAAGGAAATGATAAGCGGTTTCCAGCAAGGTATTCTCTGCAAGTACTGAAATAAGTGGTAACAGATAGTTTTGTGATAGGATAATTTGTAATGAGCAACAAGTAACAAAAGTAAATAAAGTGCAGCAAGGTGGCCCAATCCTTTTTGTAGCAAAGGACAAGCCTTGACAATCTCTTATATAGATAAAAAGTGCTCCCGAGGACACATGGGAATATCGTCAAGCTAGTTTTCATCACGCTCATATGATTCGTGTTCGGTACTTCGATAATCTGGTATGTGGGTGGACCAGTGCTTGGGTACTGCCCTTACTTGGACAAGCATCCCACTTATGATTAACCTCTATTGCAAGCATCCGCAACTACAACAAAAGTATTAAGGTAAACCTAACCATAGCATGAAACATATGGATCCAAATCAACCCCTTACGAAGCAATGCATAAACTAGGGTTTAAGCTTCTATCACTCTAGCAACCCATCATCTACTTATTACTCCCCAATGACTTCCTCTAGGCCCAAACAATGGTGAAGTGTCATGTAGTCGACGTTCACATAACACCACTAGAGGAGAGACAACATACATCTCATCAAAATATTGAACGAATACCAAATTCACATGACTACTAATAGCAAGACTTCTACCATGTCCTCAGGAACAAAAGTAACTACTCACAAAGCATAAACATGTTCATAATCAGAGGGGTATTAATATGCATATAGGATCTAAACATATGATCTTCCACCAATTAAATCAACTAGCATCAACTACAAGGAGTAATTAACACTACTAGCAACCTACTAGCACCAATCCCGGACTTGGAGACAGGAATTGGATACAAGAGATGAACTAGGGTTTTGAGAGGAGATGGTGCTGATGAAGATGTTGATGGAGATTGCCCTCTCCCGATGAGAGGAGCATTGGTGATGACGATGGCGATGATTTCCCCCTCCGGGAGGGAAGTTTCCCCGGCAGAACAGCTCCACCAGAGCCCTAGATTGGTTCCGCCAAGGTTCCACCTCGTGGCGGCGGAGTTTCGTCCGAGAAGATGGCTTCTTATTTTTTTCCCATCGAAAGACTTCATATAGCAGAAGATGGTCACCGGAGGGCCACCAGGGGGCCCATGAGGTAGGGGCGCGCCCAGGGGGTAAGGCGCGCCCCCCACCCTTGTGGGCAGGGTGTGGCCCCCCTGGTGAAGTTCTTGCTCTCAATATTTTTTATATATTTGGAAAACGTCTTCCGTGGAGTTTCAGGACTTTTGGAGTTGTGCAGAATAGGTCTATAATATTTGCTCCTTTTCCAGCCTAGAATCCCAGCTACCGGCATTCTCCCTCTTTATGTAAACCTTGTAAAATAAGAGAGAATAGGCATAAGTATTGTGACATAATGTGTAATAACAGCCCATAATGCAAAAATATCGATATAAAAGCATGATGCAAAATGGACGTATCAACTCCCCCAAGCTTAGACCTCCCTTGTCCTCAAGCGAAAAGCCGAAATCGAAAAATATGTCCACATGTTTAGAGATAGAGGTGTCGATAAAAATAAAATACGGACATGAGGGCATCATGATCATTCTTAGAATAGTAACTTATATAATTCTTGTCATATGATTTCTTATGCTAGAGTAATAATTCAATCACAATTTCAAGTATGAATCGTAAACTTCATTGAAAACTAACAAACTATAATCTCAGTCATTGGAGCAATTGCAATTTATCATAACATAGGAAAGAGTCAACATACAAGAGCTTTTCAGCAAGTCCACATACTCAACTGTCATATAGTCTTTCACAATTGCTGACACTCACACAATACTTATGGGTATGGAGTTTTAATCGGACACAGAGAAAGATAGGGGTTTATAGTTTTGCCTCCCAACGTTTTACCTCAAGGGTAATGTCAACAATAATAGTTCATGAAAACTCACATCCAATTAGCTATATATACCAGGATCTTTCCAACATACTGTGCTTGCCAAAGGATAAAATATAAGAAGGGAAGGGTGAAGATCACCATGACTCTTATGCAAGGTAGGAGATAAAAGTAAAAGATAGGACCTTCGCAGAGGGAAGCAGAGGTTGTCATGTGCTTTTATGGTTGGATGTACAAAATCTTAATGCGAAAGAACGTCACTTTATATTGCCACTTGTGATATGGACCTTTATTATGCAGTCTGTCGCTTTTATTTCTTCCATATCACACGATCGTATAAAGCTTATTTTCTCCCACACTAATAAGTCATACATATTTAGAGAGCAATTTTTATTGCTTGCACCGATGACAACTTACTTGGAGGATCTTACTCAATCCATAGGTAGGTGTGGTGGACTCTCATGGCAAGACTGGTTTAAGGGTATTTTGGAAGCACAAGTAGTATCTCTACTTGGTGCGATGAATTTGGCTAGCATGAGGGGGAAAGGCAAGCTCAACATGTTGGAGGATCCAAGACAATATAATTTATCTCAGATGTAAGAAAACATAACCCATTACGTTGTCTTCCTTGTCCAACGTCAACTCTTTAGCATGTCATATTTTAATGAGTGCTCACAATCATAAAAGATGTCCAAGATAGTATATCTATATGTGAAGACCTCTCTTTCTTTATTACTTCCTATTAATTGCAACGATGACCAAAACTATGTTTGTCAACTCTCAACAACTTTTATCCATCATACTTATTCTATTTGAGCCCATTACTCTCCATAAGGCTCACATGATCTCTTTGTTTCTTTTTATTTCTTTCTCTTTCTTTTATTCGCTTAGGATCATGGCAAAATAATCAAGCCCTTGACTCAACACTAATATTTATTATATATAGCTCACGAACTCGATTACATAGAAGGATAATAAAGAAAAACTCACAACAAGATCATACTAAGAACTTTTATTCTACTAGATCAAGATATTACCAAAGGGATCGAACTAAGAAAAACGGTAAAGATAAAAGTGATGGTGATACGATACCGGGGCACTCCCCCAAGCTTGGCAGTTGCCAAGTGGAGTGCCCATACGAGATACTCAATTCTTCTTTGTTGATGGAGAAGTTGATGGTTTTGTTGATGGCGTAAGCTTTTTTCTTAATTTTCGCTTGAGGACAGAATTTTGGTCCCTTAGGTCCTCGATCTCCTGCTCCAGGCTCAATATCTTTTTGCATAGTTCCTGCTTGTTTTCCTGCAAGAGGTGAAAAGGGATAAACTCGATCTTAGGTTTCTTTACCCTATCCGGGAGGATTGACTTTTTGAACTCCACATGCATGTCCCCAGGTCGAGGTAGTGGGACTTCATCTTCATCTGAGCTTGTCGCCTCCTTTCCCTTGGGTTCATAGTCCTCTTCTTCTTCCGTAGTCCAACCGCAATGCTCCACATCCCCATAGACCTTAGGATTTGCAAGGTAATCAGCCACATAGCTTTCTCCTTCCGAATCCTGGGACGACATGTTGCTCTGTCTGCAGCAAGACAGCTCAAAACAAAGACAAGAGATATTTGCGTGATACGGGAGGCAAAACCCCCGGGAGATTATATAATGAATTTTTACCGACCAAAATATGTGTCATGTACGAAAACGGAGTCCGGAAAGCGCACGAGGTGCCCACGAGGTTGGGGGCGCGCCCAGTAGGGTAGGGTGCGCCCTCCACCCTCGTGGAGACCTCGTGTCCTTCCCAGACTGCTTCTTATTTTTTCTATTTTTCTAAATATTCCAAAACGGAGAAATATTGCCTTAAAAACTGTTTTGGAGTCGGTTTACTTACCGTACCACATACCTATTCCTTTTCGGAGTCTGAAACGTTCCGGAAAATGTCCCTTGTGTATTCCTCCGGGGTTACAGTTTCAATAACATTGGTTTCAACATTTATGGGATTACCTGAGATATAATGTTTGATTCTTTGACCGTTCACCACCTTTGGATTTGTGCCTTCGAAGTTATTGATTTTTATGGCACCGCAACGATAGACCTCCTCGATAACGTAAGGACCTTCCCATTTAGAAAGAAGTTTTCCTGCAAAAAATCTTAAACGAGAGTTGTATAGCAATACATAATCACCTACATTAAACTCACGCTTTTGTATTCTTTTGTCATGCCATCTTTTAACTTTTTCTTTAAATAACTTGGCATTTTCATAGGCTTGGGTTCTCCATTCATCAAGTGAGCTAATATCAAATAGCCTCTTCTTACCGACAAGTTTGAAATCATAATTGAGCTCTTTAATAGCCCAATATGCCTTGTGTTCTAGTTCGAGAGGTAAGTGACATGCTTTTCCATAAACCATTTTATACAGAGACATACCCATAGGATTTTTATATGCAGTTCTATAGGCCCATAATGCATCATCAAGTTTCTTGGACCAATTCTTTCTAGATCTATTAACAGTCTTTTGCAAAATTAATTTGAGCTCTCTATTACTCAATTCTACCTGACCACTAGACTGTGGGTGATAAGGAGATGCAATTCTATGATTAACATCATATTTAGCAAGCATTTTACGGAAACCACCATGAATAAAATGTGAACCACCATCAGTCATTAAATATCTAGGGACTCCAAATCTTGGAAAAATAACTTCTTTAAGCATTTTAATAGAATTGTTATTGTCGTAGAATGTCACGGCTGATGTCCTAGTGTGAGGACTTAGTCATGAGGCCAACACATCTTTGTAGTAGCTTGAGAGGGGTTGATCGGGATGAGAGACGCGACACACAAGACAAGGGTTTAGACAGCTTCGGGCCCCGGGAAACATCATCTGGGAATAGCCCTACTTGTTGTTTGTGGCTAGATCTCATTATGCTCATGAGGGAGTTGCCGATAAGCCGGCTCTTTGTGTCTAGCCCTAGAGATTATTGCTTCTTGCTTGTCCCTCTTTGGGGAGCCCTACCCCTCCTTATATATGTCGAAGGGGCGGTTTACATGACTAGTCCTAGTTGGATTAGGATTACTCTATTACAAGTGGAGTCCTAGTCTTGCTTCCTTTGTAGGAGAATATTCCTTGTGCTTTCCTCATAAATCGTCCACCATAACATGAGCCGGCCTTCTGGGCCTTGGGCCTTGTCATCCATCTGACCCGCCCGCCGGGTTACTATGAGCCGCCAAGATCGGGCGGGTTACGCGTGAATCGCCAAGCTCCGGGCGGGTCATACATCTAGCGGTTTACACCGCGGGGTATATCCCCGACATTAGCCCCCAGTTTAATTTGGATTTTATCCATGTTAAACTGATCTGCAACATAAAAACAAGAACAAATTTGATAGGTTGTACTCTGGGTTAAATATTCTTGTAAGTCGGCATCTGATCATCCTTAAGTCCTTGACATTTCCTCCTTGATATGTATCCATGATCTCATAGCAAATCTCCTTAGTAGATATGTCCCAATTTTACCAATGCAAAAAATCCAGATACTTCCTTTGAGAAATCCGGGTCAACAGGCCAGCTTTAGAGTCAATTTGCTGACATTGGTCTCTTGTTGAGAAATATTATAAGAAATAATCCATTTGAGTCGGTTTCCAAAGCTCCGGTTTAATAAACATATTGGACTCAAGATTCATCTGGTGATCCACCAGTTTAAAGATGTAGAGGTTGGCTAGTTATAACTGCCAAAATTGCCGGCTTGTAAATATTGATAGCACCGGGTCATAACTGTTGCCGACGCCGGGTCATAATTATTGGTGACACCGGATCATGATTGTTGCAAACACCGGGTCAATCTGACCTGCTCAAACTGAGAATTTGAAGATTTTCCCCCTTATATGTATATCACCTGTAGCTCCCAAGTGCCGGGTTGTCATGCTTGCAGCAACTTGGGACTTGTAATTGCCTTATGCTCATAAAACTTCAACTAGTGTAGCCCCCAAGGGCCGGGTCATTATGCAATAATGAGCAGGGACTTTGTAAATATGATCATGTAAACTGGAATAGCAACGTGTAGCCCCCAAGGGCCGGCTCAGTAAGATAATATTGAGCTGGGACTTTATATATACTTCTTTTGAAAAGAACATCATATGATGTAACCCCCATCATGGGGCTTGAACCCACGTCCACAAGGTTAAGAGCTTTGTGCTTTACCAACTGAGCAGTGGACCCTTCAATATAATGGAATAAAACTTGTGTACCTTGAATTGTTGACAGGAGCAAATGGTAGCCCCCAAGGGCCGGCTCATTATGATGTGATGAGTCGGGTCTTCAATAAGGCCAGTAAAATTGTCTTTGCATTAGCCCCCAAGTGCCATGGTGCATGCTGGCAGTGACATGGGACTTGCATATTTGATGTGATCTCAAACTGAATAATGTAGCCCCCAAGTGCCGGGTCGTAAGCCTGCAGCGACTTGGGACTATTCCTTTCATTGTAGAATAAATCATATCCATTGGTAAAATAATAGCCTTTTCGCCAAAGCGACTTTGAATACCTTATCTGTTGACAAGTAAATCCGGAGTTGAAATACCTGCGGCTCTTGACCGATGGCGATTTAATATGCCTCCATTGTAAGCCGGAATTTTTATAACCCGGTGGCTTATAGCCTTTGAGAAAATCAAGGATTGATAACCCCTTTGACACACCAATTTCAATCTTTGATGATGGGCTGGAACTTAATCCTTTATGTAAATCATAGCTCTGTAAATCCTGCACAGAGTTTAAACAACATATGCCCTGGTGACTTAACATCAAAAGCCAGGGCAGGTAACTACTCAAATGTAGTCTTATCCTGCACATAAGTAAATCACAAGATCCCCTGGCGGTTTACCACAGGGCGGATTATAATATCCCACATATAACTATTGTGATATTTAATTTGTACTGCCGGTTTACATGACCTGTGCAGTAAGGATGATAACCCAATCCTTAGAAGCCAATACTTCCAAATATATGATGATTGTCACATGTTGGCGACTTATCGTCCAAAGCCAAGATGGGTTTAAACGAAACCACACTTATATGCTTCAGATATGAGCAAAAAATATCAAAACCCAAAAGATTGTTTGCAAAAACTTAAACCAAATAAAAATCGAGGTTTCTAATTCGAATACGATCAATAAACCATTCCAAAGGGGTTAAGCTAGGATTCGAATACGATCATGTAGCCCCCAGTGGCTTTGGCGTTGCGCCGATCAAGAGGGTACCGACAGCTATGTTCTCTTTGGTTAGAATACGACCTATGTTTGAACAGGAAGCCCCCAAATGACCTTGAGAGGTTTTTAACGACCCTGATTCGAATATGATCCAAGTCGGACCCAAAAGGGTTAAGCTATGATTCGGATACGATCAAGAAGCCCCCTAGTGAGTTTGGCTTTGTGCCGATCAAAAGGGTTACGGCAGCTATGTTCTCTTTGGTTCGAATACGACCCATGTTTGAACAGGAAGCCCCCAAGTGACCATATAAGCTTTGGCATTGCGCCGATCAAGAGGGTATTGACAGCTATGCTCGATGAGCAGGAAGCCCCCAAGTGACCATAATAAGATAAGCCGTAAGGCGGGATACCCATATTTGAACCGTGCATCGTGGCAGCAAGCTCTTTTTGGCACCCTTTAATCTTTCTGAGAACTTGAACTTGCGAGAGATTAATTCTTTTTAAACCGGAACTTTAAACTGAATTTAAAAGCTTCAAAACTTTGTGAGAGATAAATTTACCTTGAGCTGGATTTTGAACTGGATTTGAGAGCTTCAAAGCTTTGTAAGAGACAAATTTACCTTGAGCCAGATGTTTGAACCGGATTTGAGAGCTTCAAAGCCTTGCAGGAGAGAGATGTCTCTTGAACCGGATTTTAAACCGGAATCTTTATTTTGAATCGATAATTTTCTAACGGTCTTTAAATTTTCATCAATATGGTGGTGTCTTCCGGAACCGGGTTATCATTCCCTCCAATGACCCGAAGTTCCCGATTCATGTCATTGTAGCCTCCGAGTCTTAAGACTACTCGAGGAGTTGGCTTGAGACTCTCCATATTTGACCGTGATATAAACCGGTATGAGTCATTCAACATCTCAGTGATATAACCTATCCTGCACTGGAGAACTTACAAGCCAGAGCAATTGCTCTTTTTAAAGAAAGCAATATATAATATAAAATATACTGGATGGATTTCACCTGATGCGTCAGGTGAGTAATTATCACCGCGGAGTTGACGATCACCATGGTGAAGCTGAAATCAATCACGGCTGAGTCGGCCGCGGGAGCAGACAGATGAGTCGGCCGCGGTGTTGTAAGCCGGTGCGGACGAGCAAGTAGCCCTCCTTGTTGTAAGCCGGCGCGGACGCGTGAACCGGCCGCAAGAGCGGACGGGCGAGTCGTTCGTGGCGTTGTAAACGGCAGGGACGCAGGCAAGCCGGCCATGGGCACGGATAATGAGTCAGCCATGTGTGTTGATGTAGCGGGGGTGGCAATTTGCGTAGGACAAACACTAGTGCAAAAATAATATTTGCCCCTTTTGCGACACCTTTTTGTAAGGAATAATGGTCCTGCGAAAAATTATCATAGACCAAGTAATTGTTCTTTGATGAAAACAATATGTGTTAATAAAATAAACTTGGATGGATATCACCTGGTTTGCTTGGATGACGGAAGATCTGCTCAATGCGACAGAAACGGCTCAGGCAGACCGGTGACTCAAATAGCCCCGTCGGCTCATGGCGGCTCAGAAGCGAGGGGAGACCGCGGAGGTGGGCGGCTCAGGCTCCACGCAACGCATTTTTTAACTTCGTCCGGTTTTTTAAATTATCGGACATGTATTTTTGCACCATGATCTCAGCATGGCTTTCCTATGTCCATCTTGAGCTGGACAGATAAATAGTACTAGTAACAAAGTATCACCAGTAACGGAGTAATTGATTCATCACTTTGACTAGTCTTGTCTTTCACGTGATGGATGATGGTCCTTCTTGGAGATTGCGCCATTGTGCTTCTTAATTAGCACTAGTAGTAAGTCTTAGGAGAGCAACTTCCATGGAGATACGGGACAGGGGTCAGAGCAAAGCAGAGGTGGCCGCAGCTGCAGGCGGGGCCACTCTACGACTCATAACAAAGGTATGGCGGCTTAGAGCAGAGGTATGGCCGGGTGTTGGCCGTTGTGGCGGAGAAGGATTTGCCAGGGGAAAACAACCTGGAGGCGACTTTGAAGGCGGCTGACGGCGGTTCGCTGGCGGGGCGCGACTCAACGGTAGCAGCGAGCCAGTCCGATGGATGGGTCACAGACGCATGCAATGGAGTCCGGGTCGCAGTCAGCTTTGCTTCTGCATCTTGGTCCTTTTTTTCCAACTCCGTATCCTACTATTCATCTTTGCGTATTCTCAATGCATGAACTTTCCACGCTTCAGCCCTGTCACATTATTGCTAGTTTTCTCGAACATGCAACAAGCAGAAAGTACCTAAAAACACCCTGTTTCTTGTACAACCCATATCAGTACAATAATAACTGGTTCAGTAATTTGCCTTCATGTCAATTGTGGCCGGCTTGCCATGATGTGAACAATGGTAGTTGATTTTGTCCATTGATTTTGATTGACGAAGCACCTCCTTGTGCACAGATTTGCTTTAGTAAGAAAAAGTAGTGCTTAGGCTAGTCATAGTGGGAGTAACTTAGCTAGTAACATAACACATCTCAAAACATGTTTGCTTATGTGGCACCTAATTAATGAGGAGAGAGGTGTTTGAAGTAACATATTATGTTACCATCACATAGCGCTTCTGTAAGTGCATCTAGTGCCACCCCTAGTTGGTTTTGGAGTATTGACGACAAACCTAGTTGAGGGACTAATGTGTTTGTGAGAATTGCAGGATAACACAGGTAGAAGTCCCTCATTGATTCGGTTTTACTACCAGAGATGACCCCTAAAAATGTATGAAGACATTGAAGCCAAAGGTGGTATATGAAGATATTCACATTGAAGACTATGACAAAAGAAGACACGTTATGAAGCCTATGGAGCTCGAAGACTTAGATCTTTCGTAGTTCTTTTTCTTTTGTGTTGAGTCATAGGAAACACCGTACTGTTAAGTGGGGTCCAGGAGAACCAGTCAGAATGACTGAAGTGATGCCTAAACCAAAAACCTATGCCTTCGAGTGAAGACAATGAGAGCGAATCTTGTCCAGAGCCGGACAAGTCAGCTTTGCTTGTAGCCCAAGTAAAGTTGCCATGAGAGTTTGAAATCTGACCGTTGAGACACGTGTCAGTTCCTTAGTGACCCAGGGTCATTTCGGACAAATCAGGTCGGGTTGCCAAGTGGCTATAAATAGCCCACCCCTACAACCATAAACGGTTGGCTCCTCAGATTTCAGTGCACGGCTTTTGTCGTTTGAGAGCAACCCACCTCGAAGCCTTTGAGAGAGAAAATTCCTAGCGAGGAGAAAAAGCCCTAACCACCCAGAGCCAGAGAACATTGGGCATCACTTAAGTCTTCTTGTCTGTGTGATCTGAAGACTTATTACACTTGAGGACTGTGAATCCTCCAGACGGTTAGGTGTCGCGTTCAGAGCATCCAAGAGACATTGTGGATTGCCAGTGAACGAAGTCTATGAAGGTTTGGGAGTCTACCTTGAAGACTTACTAGAGTGATTGGGCGAGGACTATGTGACCTTAGCTCAAGGAGAATACGGTGAGGACTTGGTGTCCTGAGCTGCGTGTTCAGGACTGGGTGTCCGGGACTGTGTGTCCTAAGGTTTAAATACCTAGCCGCTCCAACCAGACGTACAGTTGTCACAGCAACTGGAACTGGTCCAACACATCATTATCTTCAACGAGTCACCGGTTTCATCTTCACTTCCTTTTTCTTACTGTTACTCATTGTGAAGCCATTGCATGCTTGCTCTATATTTTGTCTTCACAACGTGAATGTATGATCTGTTTGGCTTCATAACTTCTTCCTACCTGATCCTTATTACACTGCAGCTGTTTGTCTTTGTGCTTTCACTCTATTGAATACTTGACCATGGCTTGCCTAGTGTAATCTAACTTCCGCTGCATAGTAATAGGCAAAATCTTCACTGTTTGTCTTCATAACTCCCACGTTTTGAAGACTTTCATAAATATCGCCTACTCACCCCCCCTTAGTCGATATAACGCACTTTCAATTGGTATCAGAGCAAGGTGCTCCCTTGTTCTGTGTGATTTGGTTTAACCACCTGGAAATTCAGCTATGTCGACTGCAGGGATAATCAAAGTCTCCGCTGCGTGCCCCGTCTTCGATGGAACTGAATATCCCTACTGGAAGAATAAGATGCGCATGCATCTTGAAGCCATTGACGTCGACCTATGGTATGTCGTCGAGAACGGCGTTCCCAAGGCTGGAGAAGGTGTCACTGCTGCTGATGTCAAGAAGTTCACTCAACTGGACTCTACTGCCAAAAATATCATCTGTGGTCATCTGACAAAAGGACAGTATGGCCGTGTGAGTGCCTTGAAGACATCCAAGCTGGTCTGGGACTGGCTCTCCAAGGTCAATGAAGGCATCTCAACCCAGAGAGATCAGAGAATCAGTGTTCTTCGCAACCTCTTCAACCGCTTCAAGCGAAATGACAATGAGAATGTCTAGCACACATTTGACCGGCTCACTGACATCACAAATGAGCTTCAAGCCCTCGGCGCCACTGAGATCACCAAACATGAAATCGTCAAGACGCTGCTGAGATCACTTGATAGTTCGTTTGACATCCTAGCCCTGATGATTCAAGAACGTCTTGATTTCAAGACACTCGATCCGTCTGACATACTTGAGAGGCTCAACACACATGAGTTTCAGCTTTCTGAGAAAAGAGATATCTACGGTCCAAACTATGGGCGAACTCGTGCCTTGAAGGCAAAAGCTGTTTCCTCATCTGAAGAAGAATCTGACAGCAGTTTTGATGATCCTGAAGACATTGGAAGGGAACTTGCAATGCTAGTGAAGAAGTTCCAAAAATTCACCAAGAAGAAAGGCTTCAGAAAATCTTCACGATCAAGCTCAAGGAATGATGAAGCTTCTGCTCATGACTACAAGAAGAAAACATGTCACAAGTGCAAGAAAACTGGACACTTCATCTCTGAGTGTCCACAGTGGGACAATGAGAACAGAAGGAAGAAGAAGAGCAAGGAATATGATTCTGACGACAAAAAGAAGAAGAAATACTCAAAGTCTTCTTCCAAGTCTTCCTCAAAGTCTTCATCACACAAGAAGAGCTCATCTGGCAAGGCACATGCGTTTGTTGGCAAGGAAATGGATTCAGAGGAGGAGTCCGCTTCCGAGGAGGCAGAGGTGGAGTCTGAGGAGGAGTCTGATTCTGGCATTGCGAGTCTGGCTACAGCATACGTCGCCAAGTCCATCTTCAACACTGAAGACAATGACTTCATCACCGACACTGATGCAAATGACAAGAACGACTCCACTCCTACATACTGCTTCATGGCACGCGGTGCCAAGGTAAACACACGCACTACTCGCTATCAAACATCTAGTGACGATGACTCTGACTGTGATTCAAAACCCAGCTACAAAACACTTGCTAAAATTGCAACTGAACAAGAGAAAGCTATGGAACATATTCAAAAACTGTTAGACAGAAGCGATGATCTGTTGGGTGCTGAAATGACTCGATCTGAATCCTTAATTGAAGACATAAAAAATCTTCACGTTAAGTATCAGGAACTTGAAGATTGTCTTGATACTCTCTCAACAACTCATGAAAAGCTTTCCTATGATTATGTTCAAAGGAAGCAAGAACTTGAGAAATTGAGAGTGGCTCATGAAGATCTTCAAAAGGAAAACGAGTCACTTCGCGCCGAACAGATCAGTTCCGCCCAGGAAGGATTTGAACCACCATGTCTTAAATGCATTGAGCGTGATAATGCTACTTCTGTTGCTGAATGTTCCACTGCTACTGCTGTTGCAATATCTTCAACTGTTGATGTGGTAACTAACCCCTCTGCTGAGGATACCACTGCTATTGCTGATGAGAATGCTAGGTTGAAGACATTGCTTGAAACAGGGATGTACAAAAGTCTTAAAGGACATCAGACATTATGTGATGTCCTCAAGAAGTAGATTCTGAACCGAAACCCTAGGAAAGAGGGTGTTGGGTTCGTAAGGAAAATAAATGCAGATGGCTCTTACTGGAAACCTGAGCAGTACCCCAAAACCACATGGGTTGCTGCAAAGGAACCTTCAGCAGATCCATCCAATTTATCTGGCTTCACTTGTGCTAACCCCATTATTATTGATGAATCCTTTGATGCAAACTATAAACTGTTTAAGAATCAGAATGGTGAAGTGTTTGCCAGGTACATTGGTACTAACTGCAGGAATGGACCGCCTATGAAGAAGATCTGGGTTCCGAAAACGTGTCTGGAAATTCTTCCTGTGAATGTCTTCATGACACCTCACATGAAGAAGACAAATCTTAGACCAAAGGCATCATACGGTCCAAAGGCTTCATACAGACAAAGGACTCACCTGAGTCGCACTAACGCAAATGTTTTGCAGGGGAACCATACTCGGGCATATGAATATGAGAGCGGTTCATCAAACCGTCATGTTCATATGACCAAAAATTATTCTGCTTATTCTTATGAGTACTATTGTCCACCTGCAAGACTGTTTGCTAAGGCTTCAAAGCCAAAATTCTCAGATGCTGCACTTAGACTTATTGCTTCTAAGCCACCCTTGAAGATGTGGGTGGTTAAGAAGGCTTAACTCTCTTTTGCAGGGAAAGGTCTCCAGCAGAAAACCGAAATCTTCTGACGCTATTGCTGGGGACCTTAAAAATCTTGTAGGGCGCAAGATAAAATGCCCGAATGGCATCATTATGTACTTCATTCCTGAATCGCATGCTACTCTCCCTATTAGTCCTAATCTGGATCTAAGTTTTCATAACCCACTGGTTCGTCAAATGTTTTTGCTTCACAATTCTCTTCATGAAGCCTATCCCCCTAACTGCACTGTAGGGTACGACACCAGCGTCTTCAAAGTCTTTAGAATGGATTATTGACAGTGGGTGTACAAATCACATGACTGGCAAAAGAAGCCTTCTTATGGACTCAACCTTACGTCCATCCGACAAGAGCCACATCACATTTGCTGACACTGGTAAAAGTAAGGTATTGGGTCTAGGTAGAGTTGCAATCTCAAAGGATCAACACATGGATAAAGTCATGCTTGTTGAATCCCTTGGCTTCAACTTAATGTCTGTCTCAATGCTTTGCGATTTGAACATGATCGTAATGTTTGGAAAATATCGTTGTCTAGTACTAATGGAATCTGACAAGTCTCTAGTGTTTGAAGGGTATCGAAAAGATGATCTGTACGTGGTAGATTTCTCAGCAGGGCCACAACTTGCAGTATGTATTCTTGCAAAAGCTTTAGAATGCTGGCTTTGGCATCGGAGGCTTGGGCATGCTGGCATGAGGAACCTCCACACCCTTGCGAAGAAGAAGCATGTCATAGGCATCGAGGGCGTCAAGTTCAAGAAAGATCATTTATGCGGTGCCTGTGAAGCAGGGAAGATGACAAGGGCAAAACATCCTTCGAAGACAATCATGACTACTACTCAACCCTTCGAACTGCTCCACATGGATCTTTTCGGCCCCACTCACTACTCAACTTTTACTACTACTGCCTGCCTCTATGGCTTCGTCATTGTTGATGATTACTCTAGATATACTTGGGTGCACATAATCCTTTACAAGACTGAAGTGCAGGATGTCTTCAGACACTTCGCCAATCGTGCTATGAACAATTTTGGCGCCAAGATAAAACACATCAGAAGTGACAATGGCACTGAATTCAAGAACACTGGCCTTGATACATATCTTGATACCTTGGGCATCACACATGAATTCTCAGCTCCGTACACGCCATAGCAGAATGGCGTCGTCGAACGCAAGAACAGAACACTCATTGAGATGGCCAGAACAATGCTAGATGAATACAAGACTCCAAGAAAATTCTGGACTGAAGCCATTGACACTGCATGCCATACAGTCAATCGTGTTTATCTTCACAAGCTTCTGAACAAGACATCTTATGAACTCCTAACTGGCAAGAAGCCAAATGTCAGTTACTTCAGAGTATTTGGCGCAAGGTGCTGGATCAAGGACCCACACCACACCTCAAAGTTTGCACCAAAAGCACATGAGGGATTTATGCTTGGATATGGAAAGGATTCGCACTCCTACAGAGTCTTCAATCTCTTTCATTACAAAGTGGTTGAAACAGTGGATGTGCGGTTCGATGAGACAAATGGTTCACAAAGAGAGCAACTGCCAAATGTGCTAGATGAGATTCCAGCTAGTGAATCAATCAAGCTAATGGGAACTGGAGAGATTATACCTTCTGAAGCTCATCCTGAAGAAGAACTTATCATCTCAGCACCTGATCAACATGAAGACAATGCTCAGCTTGAAGACATTCCTCCCAACAACAACACAGATCAGCAAGAGAAAAGTCTTCGCCCTGTACATCCTCGTGTTGCCAATGAAGTGCAGATTGACAGAATAATTGACAGCATCAATGCACCTGGTCCACTCACTCGTTCAAGGGCAACTCAGCTAGCAAATTTCTGTGGGCACTTCGCATTCGTCTCAATATCAGAACCCAAGAAAGTTAAAGAAGCCTTCATGGAACCTGAATGGATTCAAGCTATGCAAGAAGAGCTTCAACAGTTTGAGCTGAATAATGTATGGGAACTAGTTAAGCGTCCTGATCCACGGAAGCACAACATAATAGGCACCAAATGGATATACCGCAACAAACAAGATGAGCATGGTCAAGTTGTCAGAAACAAAGCTCGTCTCGTTGCTCAAGGATATACTCAAGTGGAAGGCATTAACTTCGATGAAACATTTGCTCCCGTGGCTAGGCTTGAAGCCATACGCATTCTGCTGGCTTATGCAAATCATCATAACATACTTCTATATCAAATGGATGTGAAAAGTGCCTTTCTCAATGGCAAGATTGAAGAAGAAGTGTATGTTGCACAACCGCCTGGCTTTGAAAATCCAAAACATCCTGACATGGCATACAAGCTCAACAAGGCACTGTATGGCCTCAAACAAGCCCCTAGGGCCTGGTATGACACACTCAAATACTTCCTGAAGAGCAAAGGCTTCATACCTGGTTCCCTGGATCCCACTCTTTTCACGAAGACATATGATGGTGAACTGTTTGTGTGCCAAATATATGTGGATGACATTATCTTCGGCTGCACCAATCAGAAGTACAGTGAAGAGTTTGGATATATGATGCAAGAGCAATATCAGATGTCCATGATGGGGGAGCTGAAGTTCTTCCTTGGTCTTCAAATACGACAACAACGCAATGGCATCTTCATATCTCAAGAGAAGTATCTCAAAGATTTCCTGAAGAAGTTCGGTATGCAAGACTGCAAAGGCTTCACAACACCAATGCCAGCCAAACATCATCTAGGTCCTGACGACAATGGTAAAGAGTTCGATCAAAAGGTATACCGCTCCATGATTGGTTCTTTGCTTTATTTATGTGCATCTAGGCCAGATATTATGCTTAGTGTTTACATGTGTGCTCGATTTCAAGCTGCACCAAAGGAGTCGCATCACTTAGCTGTGAAGCGAATTCTTCGATATTTGGCTCACACCCCAACTCTAGGATTATGGTATCCAAAGGGCTCAGAGTTTGATTTGGTTGGATTTTCGGATGCTGATTATGCTGATGACAAAGTTGATCGCAAGTCTACATCAGGCACATGTCACTTTCTGGGACGATCACTTGTATGTTGGTCTTCAAAGAAGCAGAACTGTGTATCTCTCTCCACTGCTGAATCTGAATACATTGCTGCTGGATCTTGCTGCGCTCAGCTTCTGTGGATGAAGCAAACACTCAAGGACTATGGTATTCATCTGAAGCAAGTGCCACTTTACTGCGACAACGAAAGCGCCATCAAGATTGCAAACAACCCAGTTCAGCACTCGAAGACAAAGCACATTGAAATTCGTCATCACTTTCTCAGAGATCATGTTGTGAAGGAAGACATTGATATCATACACGTCAACACTGAAGAGCAATTGGCAGATATCTTCACCAAGCCCTTGGATGAGAAGAGGTTTTGCAAGTTACGGTGTGAGCTAAATATCCTGGAATCCTCAAATGTCCTGTGATCAGGCACACATCCTAACCCTTATGCATATTGAGGACTTAGATGTGCAACACACGAAGTGAAGTATATCTTCAAATCAATGAACATATACATTCTAAGTGTGAATACATTAATGTGGAATTTGACTTCGGAGCGCCACGATAATTGTGCGTCGTGTCTGGGTCTAATACTTCCTATACAGTGGGTAACGCCACCACCAAACATTCTATTTTGAAGTGTTTCACTCATGGCGTTACCTTGCAATGTCTTAACAGTTGATTTGGCTTCGAACTCAACACATTTTCATGATTATCTTCACTATGTTGACTACAGATATATATGCTAGTGTTCTGTCCTCTACAACATTCACTTATAGCTATGTCTTCTTAGTTGAATCTTTTGAACTAAGTGAATGTGATCGGACCCTAATCTCTCTATGCTTTCTATCTCAAAGTCTATCTCTCCAAGTCATATGCATTCTATTGAAACTGTCGAATGTCTTCACTGCGTCCTTGTCAGCTGAAGATATAGAGACAACCATAAAATCCGCTTTAAATGCCCATTCCTCCACATAAAATCCGGAGAAGCAGGAACGACCGCCCGACAATCCAGGCGTGCGTGGGACGTGGAACAAACCCCAAACTTCCGCAAATTGGCCACGCGTTCCTCAGATGCGAATCGCCAGGGGCACCTGTGTAATAGCACAGTGCCGCCCTTGTGCCTATAAATTCACACTTACCGCGGTCATTATCTCCTTCTTCCACCCTCGCACGAACCCTAGCGCCACCGCTAGCCCTCGACGACGCCGGCGACGAAGCGCTTCACTGCCGCAACTTCTCCGACGACGTCTTCACGCCGATCGCGGACATCGTCCTCTCTGCCTCGACGTAGGTGTCTTCTGTCGCCAAGTTAGGGCACGGAGGACTGAACTTCTCGGCATCATCTCCCACTTCCGTCTAGCAGTTCCAAGTGTGAATTCCTACAGCAACACATAAATTCTCCTGAAGCCAGTTCCTGTTGGTCCAGCAAAAGAAAGCCTTTGGAGCCTTTGAAAGTTTTGAAGCCTTTCAAGTTAAAGTTTATGGCTTCAGAAGCAGCTACAAGGAAAGGGGGCAGACAGCGACGTGAAGGAACTTCCAAAGATCTGCCTGAAGACCTGGCAGAAATGTATAAAACAGATCCAGAAGAGAATTATGGGCAGCGCAAGACCCGAATCCAATGGATTCGACGCTATTGGGCAGAACAATGGTTCAAATACCGCTTCGTCACCCAGGAGTATGCTGAGAAAAGTGCCATCAAGAGACCATGGGGGGACGTTCTTTACAAGAATCTCATACCCAGGACCAGAGATGAAGCCATTGCTCAAGGCTTCTACCCATGCATGGTCCGAGGACCACAGCCTGATGATGCGCATCCGTCGTCACTCCTCTGGTGTCGTGACGACAATCTATTCAAGCGCAACTTCCAGTTTGCCCAACAATCAGCGAAGCAGAACAAGAAGAAATTTGGGTTAGACTTCAACCCTGGTCCCTCAGCTCCAAGGGCAGATGGCACACGCTACGCAGAACCCAATATCATCGGTCCGTATGCCAATCTTGAGGGCCTCATCACCCGCATCTTAGTCCAAGGGACTGCCGTGAATGACCCTCCAGCTGACTCTGAGTCTGATGAAGCTCCTGCTGTACCGAAGCCGAAGCAGTCGAAGAAGCCAAAAGCTTCAAAGCCAGCCCCTTCATCAAAAATCTCAAGGGCGAAGCCATTGGCAACTGCACCTCCTGAAGACAGTGTGCAGTCTGAAGACGTATCCCGCGTCTCCAAGCCCCAGAAGGCCAAGGTGCCTCAGCCACACACCGGCAAAGAGCTCACAGCTGCTGCAATTCTGCGCAGCGAAGCCATTGATCTGTCGAGTGATGAAGATCTTGGAGATGACGCTCTAGAGCATCTCATCAAGAGCAAAGAAGAAGTTGAGATCTTCAACAATTTGCCTCTCTTTGATGTCGCCATCATCCACAACTTCATCGACGAATGGTTTGCCACACCGAACATAAGCTTCGAAGATCTGCAGCTGCCTGTTGGCCTCAGCGTCGCCTTCCAAGGCGCAATTGCTTCAGAACTTGCCATTGCCCAGCGCATTGTTGAACTGAAGCAGAAAATTGATCATGAAAAGGCTCAGTTCAAGAAGAATATGGCCAAGCTCAGCGTGCAAGAAGTGAAGAGCTTCAAGACCATGTTGCATGAGCTAAAAGAAAATTTTCTGAAGAAGCATGCAGAAGCTCAAGGTTCACGTGAGCGGATGAAGTCTCTGGCAGAACGATGTGTGCAAGCCTACAATGAGGCCGAGAAGCGCAAGGCACTTGGGCGTCCTGGCATCGACCCCAAGATGGCCGCGAAGAAGAAGAAGAAGCCTGCTATGGCTGAACCAGAGGCATCAAGGCAAGAAGCAGTTCCAATTGTCTTCCCAACTGCAACGACTGGCTCGAAGCCAAAGAGCCGGTCAACAGCTTCTGAGCTTAAGAAGACAAGAACTGCTGAGGCTGAAGCCAGGAAAAGGAAAAGCTCTGAAGCCTCTCCTACTGCCCCCAGCAAGAAGAAGCGAAAGATCAAGAAATCTCGGGCTGCTCCCACAGAGCCCTTGATAGTTGAACCTATTTCTATGGTTCGCCCCAACGCAGAACGACAACTGACAGTTCATGAGCCTGCTTCCACAGAGGCTCCTGAAGCTGAAGACATACCAACAGCCGACCCCATTGCTGTTGAAGACATTGGTTATCAGGACAATGTACAAGATGATGCAACCCTTCCTCAGTATGAACAAAGCGAACTCATCAGCATTGGTTGTCCTTTGACGCCAATTGCACAAGATGCGTCATGGGCGGATCGCCCTCAAGAGGAAGAAGACAATGAGACCCAGCCCACTCCAACACCACAGGCGTCGTCTGCATTCCACAGGCTTCGCAAAGGTCCAAGGCCTCAAGTCTATGCTGAAGACATTCCGGCTGCATCAGCCGAAGAAGAAGCACCACAAGAGCCCACTCTAATGCTCCACCAAGAAGCAGTTCTCCAGGATAACATGCTTGTGACTGACCCTCCAGCTAGTCAAGCGGAGGCTGAAAATATTGAGGCTACCACAACCAACACTGAAGCCAATGTGGAGCCCTCCCCACCAAAAGCTTCAGCAGATAGCGAAGCTACTGATCCAGACACTTCTGTTCCTGAGTCTGCTGCTGGTCCTCAATTTGATTACCATGTTGAGCACAGGCCTCATGTCCAGAAGCCAGTCCCAAGGCTGCCAAGGTTCCCAGGTCCTGCATCAGCACCTGGCTCCTTCGACATCAATAGCTTCAAGGCAGACAATGCGTTCTTCAACAGCTCCAAGAACCCCTATTCAAGGGAAAGGATTTCATCAGATAGGTTCTGGAGCTATCCTCAGTGCAGCTACTATTCATGCATTCTATACAACCAAGGTCGCATCTTCCCGCACAAGCGCCTTGATGTTGAAGCTATTGCTGGTCTGCCCTGTTTGGAGGAAGCGCTGGATTGCTTCAAGCAAGTGGGTCTGCTGCAGTTCATAACTGATGAAGAGCACTGGAATGAAGAGCTTCTGTTGCAATTCTATGCCACCCTACACATCAAGGGATACAACAGAGATCCGAAGACTTGGGCCCTGGAGTGGATGACCGGCAATGTCCATCACGAAGCCAATGCATTCGATATCATTGAGCTCACCGGCCTGCCCACTCCTGGCGAACTCTTCGAGGAAGGTTGTCCACTACACACTGAAGCCCTTGAGAGCATATTCCAGAGGCATGAACCAAATATGAGTCAGATGCTCTCCATGATGAAGCCACTGCCTCTCGATGCTCCTTATCCAATAGAGTTCTTCGTTGAAGACTTTGAGTACCTGCCCAGAACAATCTATCACATTATCCGGCGGACTCTCTGGCCTATTAAAGGGCACTCTCCAAATGCCAAGATTGAGGGTGCAATGAAGACTCTGATATTCTGTATCCTTCATGGCAAATGCTTCAACGCACAGGATTTCTTCATACACCAACTCACTGCATCAGGCTCAGATCTGTTTGGTTTAAAGTTCTATGCTCCTTGGGTAATGAGATTGATCAAGCTTCACTCTGCAATCTCATATCAGCCCTCAGCCCGCAACCATCGGATCTTCTTGCCAGATATGGATACCTCTGTTGAAGCTATATATCCTGAGCCTGCCAAGCAACCTTTGAGTCTTCAGAATGCAGAACACCAGAGCTTCACTCAAAACGATGAAGGTGTTGAAGCCATCTCCAGGGTGTATCCTTTGGCTGGCACTACACGTGCGCCACACCCTGCTTCAACTTAAGCCACTGATAGTGCAACTGCTTCAAGACCCAAGAAGCGCGCTCGTGTTCTCAATGACCGAGAGCTTCTTGTGGCCCTTCATCAAAAACAAGATAGGCATCACGACTGGCTAAAGCGTCAGATGAAAAGCCTCTTGGTGGATGTTAATCGTCTTCGAAATCTTGCCACCAAGAATGCTTTCGTCACTCATGAAACCTGTCGTCGTACATGGAGAGGGCTATCAATGATGTGTACTGAAGCTGAACTTGAAGAGGATGGCTTCACTGAGCGATTCAAGTTTGACACCACACCTCCTAGAAGGGCTGTGATGCGCAACACACCATCACTTGAAGACTCTGAGTTTTCTTCATCTGCTGCCACAGTCACTGCCAGAATCATTGATGAAGAAGACGATGCTACATCACCGCCACCTGCTTCAGCACCTCCAAGCTCCTCTGCACCGCCAAACACCTCCAATGACCCTGCTGCTCCTGGGAACGAGTAGACACTCTATGTCTTCAAACCTTTTTGGTCCTTGCTGACAAAAGGGGGAGAAGCATATGGGTTGATAGTCTTCAAACGGGTCCATATGGGCGGGTGCGTTATGTTTTGCTATATCGAGTTTTAGTGTTACTTGTTTGCCACCCTGTTTGCGAAGATAAATTCCACATGTGCGACGATAAATTCCGCACGTATCTCATTCTGCAGACGTCCATTTTCCATTATGCATGTCATTATCTTCATATACTTTCACATGCATAGTGGATTGTCATCATAAGCTGAATTGGATCTCCACAAGTACAACCTGCCATGTGCATTTGCATTCCAAAAGCAAATTAACTTATATGCACATCTTCAGGGGGAGCCCTTGAAACTTATGAAGACAATTCCTTACCCTTTACAATTTCACAGACTATATTCCCCGTTGAAAACTTCAACTAGTTTGTCATCAATCACCAAAAAGGGGGAGATTGTAAGTGCATCTAGTGCCACCCCTAGTTGGTTTTGGAGTATTGACGACAAACCTAGTTGAGGGACTAATGTGTTTGTGAGAATTGCAGGGTAACACAGGTAGAAGTCCCTCATTGATTCGGTTTTACTACCAGAGATGACCCCTAAAAATGTATGAAGACATTGAAGCCAAAGGTGGTATATGAAGATATTCACATTGAAGACTATGACAAAAGAAGACACGTTATGAAGCCTATGGAGCTCGAAGACTTAGATCTTTCGTAGTTCTTTTTCTTTTGTGTTGAGTCATAGGAAACACCGTACTGTTAAGTGGGGTCCAGGAGAACCAGTCAGAATGACTGAAGTGATGCCTAAACCAAAAACCTATGCCTTCGAGTGAAGACAATGAGAGCGAATCTTGTCCAGAGCCGGACAAGTCAGCTTTGCTTGTAGCCCAAGTAAAGTTGCCATGAGAGTTTGAAATCTGACCGTTGAGACACGTGTCGGTTCCTTAGTGACCCAGGGTCATTTCGGACAAATCAGGTCGGGTTGCCAAGTGGCTATAAATAGCCCACCCCTACAACCATAAACGGTTGGTTGCTCAGATTTCAGTGCACGGCTTTTGTCGTTTGAGAGCAACCCACCTCGAAGCCTTTGAGAGAGAAAATTCCTAGCGAGGAGAAAAAGCCCTAACCACCCAGAGCCAGAGAACATTGGGCATCACTTAAGTCTTCTTGTCTGTGTGATCTGAAGACTTATTACACTTGAGGACTGTGAATCCTCCAGACGGTTAGGCGTCGCGTTCAGAGCATCCAAGAGACATTGTGGATTGCCAGTGAACGAAGTATGTGAAGGTTTGGGAGTCTACCTTGAAGACTTACCAGAGTGATTGGGCGAGGACTATGTGACCTTAGCTCAAGGAGAATACGGTGAGGACTTGGTGGCCTGAGCTGCGTGTTCAGGACTGGGTGTCCGGGACTGTGTGTCCTAAGGTTTAAATACCTAGCCGCTCCAACCAGACGTACAGTTGTCACAGCAACTGGAACTGGTCCAACACATCATTATCTTCAACGAGTCACCGGTTTCATCTTCACTTCCTTTTTCTTACTGTTACTCATTGTGAAGCCATTGCATGCTTGCTCTATCTTTTGTCTTCACAACGTGAATGTATGATCTGTTTGGCTTCATAACTTCTTCCTACCTGATCCTTATTACACTGCAGCTGTTTGTCTTTGTGCTTTCACTCTATTGAATACTTGACCATGGCTTGCCTAGTGTAATCTAACTTCCGATGCATAGTAATAGGCAAAATCTTCACTGTTTGTCTTCATAACTCCCACGCTTTGAAGACTTTCATAAATATCGCCTATTCACCCCCCCTCTAGTCGATATAACGCACTTTCAGCTTCCCAAGAAATGTTGAGTCTATAAACTAATAAATGCAACTATATATGATACTACTTATATGACACTTTGCACTATGAAGATAGTAACATAGACTAGTGTCATATGTATGACACTAGTCTAAGTTACTCCCCACTATGACCAGCCTTAGTCAAAAACAAGTTCTCCTGGGAGCTTGTGCATGTATGTCGCGATGTACTGGCCCTGACAGATTACTTTTTCCTCCCAAACGGATTTGACGCGGAGGCGCATGCACCAGCTGCAACTTCCATGAATCAGCAAAAAGTACGGCGACCACACAATATATATTTTTTGTATGACTTTTCCAAGGTAGATCCGATCGCCTCCTCATATAGCAATTTTGGCTAGGTAGAATATCTGGAGTTGTAGATCAACTTGGCCATCACGTGGCAGAGTACTTAATGGAAGCGTCTTCCAGTTGCTTTGCAGGCTTCTCGTCCAGACACGGGAGCCGATCCCTTGCATGCATGCGCGTGTGCCTAGTTTGGTTGGTCCGAAGAAACCGAGGACTGCGGCGATTTGACCACAGGGCAGGATTGCTTCATGTCAGCCTTGGTGGCTACGCGCGTCGCATAAACTGAGAAGGAAAACTCCAGCGGAAAGTTAGATTGCGGTCTCGGCGATTTTTTTGGACAGCAGTAGCGGAGTGGACCGCAACCCTAGCTTTCTCTCGATCACAATTTGTACCTCGAGTTACCTTGCGCAATTGTTTCGCGCCTGCTCTTCTTCATCCATCAATTCGCGAGCTTCTCGATCCTGTGAAAGATCTCTCCAAGAACTCAACACCACCGTGCGCAAGCCCCACGGTGGGCGCCAACTGTCGTAGAATGTCACGACAGATGTCCTAGTGTGAGGACTTAGTCGTGAGGCCAACGCATCTTTGTAGTAGCTTGAGATGGGTTGATCGGGACGAGAGACGCGACACACAAGACAAGGGTTTAGACAGCTTCGGTCCCTGGGAAACATTATCCGGTAATAGCCCTACATGCTGTTTGTGGCTACATCTCATTATGCTCATGAGGGAGTTGCCTATAAGCCGGCTCTTTGTGTCTAGCCCTAGAGATTATTGCTTCTTGCTTGTCCCACTTTGGGGAGCCCTACCCCTCCTTATATATGTCGAAGGGGCGGTTTACATGACTAACCCTAGTTGGATTAGGATTACTCTATTACAAGTGGAGTCCTATTCTTGCTTCCTTTGTAGGAGAATATTCCTTGTTCTTTCCTCCTAAATCGTCCACCATAACATGAGCCGGTCTTCTGGGCCTTGGGCCTTGTCATCCATCTGACCCGCCCGCCGGGTTACTATGAGCCACCAAGATCGGGCGGGTTACTCGTGAATCACCAAGCTCCGGGCGGGTCATACATCTAGCGGTTTACACCGCGGGGTATATCCCCGACAGTTATGATCAACACTACTTGTTGGAATAGCTTCTACCCACTTAGTAACGTAATCAACAACAACTAAAATATGTGTATATCCATTAGAGGAAGGAAAGGGTCCCATATAGTCAAAGCCCCAAACATCAAATGGTTCAATAACGAGTGAATAGTTCATAGGCATTTCTTGACGTCTACTAATATTACCAATTCTTTGACATTCATCACAAGATAAGACGAACTTACGGGCATCCTTGAAGAGAGTAGGCCAATAAAAACCAGATTGGAATACCTTATGTGCAGTTCTATCTCCAGCATGGTGTCCTCCATAAGCTTCGGAGTGACACTTGCGTAGGATCTGTTCCTGTTCATGCTCCGGTACACAACGTCTAATAACACCATCTACTCCTTCTTTATAAAGATTTGGGTCATCCCAAAAGTAATGCCTCAAATCATAGAAGAACTTTTTCTTTTACTGGTATGTGAAACTAGGTGGTATAAACTTAGCAACAATGTAATTAGCATAATCAGCATACCATGGAGTAGTATGAGAAGCATTTATGACATTTAATTGCTTATCCGGAAAGCTAACATCAATAGGAAGTGGGTCATCAAGCACATTTTCTAACCTAGACAAGTTGTCTGCAACGGGGTTCTCGGCTCCCTTTCTATCAATAATATGTAAGTCAAACTCTTGTAGCAAGAGAACCCATCTAATAAGTCTAGGTTTATCATCTTTCTTTTCCATGAGATATTTAATAGCAGCGTGATTAGTGTGAATAGTTACTTTAGAATCAACAATATAAGGTCTGAACTTATCACAAGCAAATACAACTGCTAAGAATTCTTTTTTAGTAGTAGCATAATTTCTTTGAGCATTGTCTAGGGTTTTACTAGCATATTGAATAACATTTAATTTCTTATCAACTCTTTGTCCTAGAACATCACCTACAACATAATCACTGGCATCACACATAATTTCAAAGGGTAAATTCCAATCAGGTGGCTGAACAATAGGTGCAGAAATCAATGCTTTCTTAAGTATTTCAAATGCTTCTACACAATCATCATCAAAAACAAATGATATATCTTTTTGTAATAAATTGGTCAGAGGCTGAGAGATTTTTGAGAAGTCCTTAATAAACCTCCTATAAAATCCGGCATGACCAAGGAAACTTCTTATACCTTTGATGTCCTTGGGATATGGCATCTTCTCAGTAGCATCAACCTTGGCTTTATCAACCTCAATACCTCTTCCAGAAACATTGTGCCCCAAGACAATACCTTCATTAACCATAAAGTGGCACTTTTCCCAATTCAAGACAAGATTAGTTTCTTCACATCTCTGCAAAACTCGATCAAGGTTGCTCAAGCAATCATCAAAAGAAGATCCATAGACGGAGAAATCATCCATGAAAACCTCACAAATTTTTTCACAAAAGTCAGAGAATATAGCCATCATGCATCTTTGAAAGGTAGCAGGTGCATTACATAAACCAAAAGGCATACGTCTATAAGCAAAAGTACCAAAAGGGCATGTAAAAGTAGTCTTTGATTGATCTTTGGCTGACACGGGTATTTGAGAGAAACCAGAATAACCATCTAGAAAGCAAAAATGTGTATGTTTGGATAATCTTTCTAGCATTTGATCGATAAAAGGTAAGGGGTAATGATCCTTTTTAGTTGCCTTATTTAATTTGCAGAAATCAATTACCATCCTATAACCTGTAATAATTCTTTGAGGAATCAATTCATCTTTATCATTAGGAACTACAGTAATACCTCCCTTCTTAGGGACACAATGGATAGGACTTACCCACTGACTATCAGCAATGGGATAGATTATACCTGCCTCAAGGAGCTTTAGTATTTCCTTTCTTACCACTTCTTTCATTTTAGGATTCAGCCGTCGTTGATGATCATAAACTGGTTTAGCATCTTCTTCCAAATTAATTTTATGTTGACATAGAGTGGGACTAATGCCCTTAAGATCATCAAGAGTATACCCAATAGCATCACGGTGCTTCTTCGTAGTTTTCAATAATCTATCTTCCTCATGCTCTGAAAGTTTAGCACTAATAATAACATGATATATCTTTTTCTCATCAAGATAAGCATATTTAAGAGTACCAGGTAACGGTTTAAGCTCAAACACGGGATCACCCTTGGGTGGAGGAGGATCCCCTAGGATTTCAACGGGTAAATTGTTTTTCAGAATAGGTTCCTGTTTAAAGAATACTTCATCTATTTCCCTTCTTTCATTCATAAACATATCATTTTCATGGTCTAGCAAATATTGTTCTAAAGGATCACTAGGAGGTACGGCAATAGAAGCAACACCAATAATTTCATCCTTACTAGGTAATTCTTCTTCACGGTGTTGTCTACTAAATTTAGAGAAATTAAATTCATGAGTCATATCATCTAAACCGACAGTAACAACATCCCTTTTGCAATCTATGGTAGCATTAACAGTGTTCAAGAAGGGTCTACCAAATATAATGGGACAAAAGCTATCTTGTGGGGAACCAAGAACAAGAAATCAGCAGGATATTTAGTTTTCCCACACAAGACTTCAACATCTCTAACAATTCCCATT
Source organism: Triticum urartu (assembly GCF_056163025.1). Classification (NCBI taxonomy): domain Eukaryota; kingdom Viridiplantae; phylum Streptophyta; class Magnoliopsida; order Poales; family Poaceae; genus Triticum; species Triticum urartu. The sequence continues at coordinate 263,036,050 of NC_141879.1, forward strand.
GGTGAAATAGTATCTCTATTGGCAAGTTTAATTGTGACATCAATATCTTCTATTTTAGCAGGTGCAATCTCATGCATAATTTCTTTGTATAAGGAATGAGGTATTGCCCTAGCACTGGCACCCATATCACATAAGCCATGATAACAATGATCTCCTATTTTAACAGAAATAACAGGCATGCCTACCACATGTCTAGATTTATCTTTAGCACAGGGTTTAGCAATTCTAGCAGTTTCATCACAGAAATAAATAACATGCCCATCAATATTATCGGACAAGAGATCTTTAACAATAGAAATATTAGGTTCAACTTTAACTTGCTCAGGAGGTGTATATGTTTTAATATTGCTTTTACAAACTACAGTTGAAGCTTTAGCATGATCCTTTATCCTAACATGGAAAGGTGGTTTCTCAACATAAGAAGTAGGAACAATAGGGTCATTATAAGTGACAATCTTTTCTTCAACTTTAATAGGTGCAGCTACTTTTACTTCTATGGGAGGATGATATTTAAACCACTTCTCCTTGGGGAGATCAACATAAATAGCAAAAGATTCACAGAAAGAAGCTACTATCTCAGAGTCAAGTCCATATTTAGTGCTAAATTTACGAAAAATATCGGTATCCATAAAAGATTTAACACAACCAAAACTAGGTGTTATACCTGACTCCTTACCTTTGTCGAGGTCCCAATCTTCAGAGTTGCGTTCAATTCTTTCCAATAAATCCCATTTAAATTCAATAGTCTTCATCATAAAAGAGCCAGCACAAGAAGTATCAAGAATGGTGCGATTGTTATCAGAAAGCCGAGCATAGAAATTTTGAATAATCATTTTTCTCGAGAGCTCATGATTGGGGCATGAATATAACATTGATTTAAGCCTCCCCCAAGCTTGAGCGATGCTTTCTCCTTCGCGAGGCCAAAAATTATATATGTAATTGTGATCACGATGAACAAGATGCATAGGATAAAACTTCTCATGAAATTCCAATTTCAATCATTTGTAATTCCAAGACCCCATATCATCACATAGCCTATACCATGTCGATGCGTCTCCCTTCAAAGATAAAGGGAAGACCTTCTTCTTCTTAACAATATCTCCGGGTACACCTGCAAGCTTAAATAGTCCACAAACTTCATCCACATATACTAGATGCTCATCAGGATGTTTTGTTCCATCTCCTAAAAAGGGATTAGCTAGCAGTTTTTCTATCATACCCGAAGGAATTTCAAAGCAGTCATTTTCATTTTCAGTAGGTTCAGTAGGTTGGGGAGAAACTCTTTGCTCTACTGGTCGGGGTGAAGATACCCCGAACAAGCCCCTCAGAGGATTACTTTCCATAATAACAAGTGACAGTAAATTTCAGCACACTATATAAATTTTTTCTTACCAAATTCCACCTACCAAAGGCGTTTCACTCCCCGGCAACGACGCCAGAAAAGAGTCTTGATGACCCACAAGTATAGGGGATCTATCGTAGTCCTTTCGATAAGTAAGAGTGTCGAACCCAACGAGGAGCAAAAGGAAATGATAAGCGGTTTCCAGCAAGGTATTCTCTGCAAGTACTGAAATAAGTGGTAACAGATAGTTTTGTGATAGGATAATTTGTAACGAGCAACAAGTAACAAAAGTAAATAAAGTGTAGAAAGGTGGCCCAATCCTTTTTGTAGCAAAGGACAAGCCTGGACAAACTCTTATATAGAGAAAAGCGCTCCTGAGGACACATGGGAATATCGTCAAGCTAGTTTTCATCACGCTCATATGATTCGCGTTCGGTACTTTGATAATCTGGTATGTGAGTGGACCGGTGCTTGGGTACTGCCCTTACTTGGACAAGCATCCCACTTATGATTAACCTCTATTGCAAGCATCCGCAACTACAACAAAAGTATTAAGGTAAACCTAACCATAGCATGAAACTTATGGATCCAAATCAGCCCCTTATGAAGCAACGCATAAACTAGGGTTTAAGCTTCTGTCACTCTAGCAACCCATCATCTACTTATTACTCCCCAATGCCTTCCTCTAGGCCCAAACAATGGTGAAGTGTCATGTAGTCAACGTTCACATAACACCACTAGAGGAGAGACAACATACATCTCATCAAAATATCGAACGAATACCAAATTCACATGACTACTAATAGCAAGACTTCTCCCATGTCCTCAGGAATAAAAGTAACTACTCACAAAGCATAAACATGTTCATAATCAGAGGGGTATTAATATGCATATAGGATCTAAACATATGATCTTCCACCAATTAAACCAACTAGCATCAACTACAAGGAGTAATTAACACTACTTGCAACCTACTAGCACCAATCCCGGACTTGGAGACAAGAATTGGATACAAGAGATGAACTAGGGTTTTGAGAGGAGATGGTGCTGATGAAGATGTTGATGGAGATTGCCCTCTCCCAATGAGAGGAGCGTTGGTGATGATGATGGCGATGATTTTCCCCTCTGGGAGGGAAGTTTCCCCGGCAGAACAGCTCCGCCAGAGCCCTAGATTGGTTCCGCCAAGGTTCTGCCTCGTGGCGGCGGAGTTTCGTCCGAGAAGATGGCTTCTTATCTTTTTTCCCATCGAAAGAGTTCATATAGCAGAAGAAGGTCACCGGAGGGCCATCAGGGGGGCCACGAGGGTGGGGGGCGCGCCCAGGGGGTAGGGCGCGCCCCCACCCTCATGGGCAGGGTGTGGCCCCCTGGTGAAGTTCTTGCTCTCGGTATTTTTTATATATTTGGAAAATGTCTTCCGTGGAGTTTCAGGACTTTTGGAGCTGTGTAGAATAGGTCTCTAATATTTTCTCCTTTTCCATCCCAGAATCCCAGCTGCCGGCATTCTCCCTCTTTATGTAAACCTTGTAAAATAAGAGAGAATAGGCATAAGTATTGTGACATAATGTGTAATAACAGCCCATAATGCAAAAATATCGATATAAAAGCATGATGCAAAATGGACGTATCACCCACGAGGGTGGAGGGCGCGCCCCCTGCCTCATGCTCTCCTCGTTGATCCCCTAACATGCACTCCAAGTCTCCCAGATTGCTTTCTTTCCAAAAATAACTCTTCCAAAGGTTTCATTCCGCTTGGACTCCGTTTGATATTCCTTTTCTTCGAAACACTGAAACAAGGGAAAAACAGAAACTGGCACTGGGCTCGGCGTTAATAGGTTAGTCCCAAAAATAATATAAAAGTGCATAATAAAGCCCATAAACATCCAAAAGAGATAATATTATAGCATGTAACAATAAAAAATTATAGATACGTTGGAGACGTATCAGCATCCCCAAGCTTAATTCCTACTCGTCCTCGAGTAGGTAAATGATAAAAATAGAATTTTTGATGTGGAATGCTTCCTAGCATACTCAATGTAATTTTATTTATTGTGGCATGAATGTTCAGATCCGAAAGATTCAAGATAAAAAGTTTAATATTGACATAGAAATAATAATACTTCAAGCATACTAACTAAGCAATCATGTCTTCTCAAAATAACATGGCCAAAGAAAGTTCATCCCTACAAAATTCCTACGCACACACAAGATCATGGTGATGCATAGCAACGAGAGGGGGAGAGTGTGATCTACGTACCCTTGTAGATCGACAACGGAAGCGTTAATTTGGTTGATGTAGTCGTACGTCTCCACGGCCCGACCGATCAAGCATCGAAACTACGGCACCTCCGAGTTCTAGCACACGTTCAGCTCGATGACGATCCCCGGACTCTGATCCAGCAAAGTGTCGAGGAAGAGTTCCGTCAGCACGACGGTGTGGTGACAATCTTGATGTACTACCGTTGCAGGGCTTCGCCTAAGCACCGCTACAATATTATCGAGGACTATGGTGGAAGGGGGCACCGCACACGGCTAAGAATATGATCACGTGGATCAACTTGTGTCTCTAGGGGTGCCCCTTGCCTCCGTATATAAAGGCTCAAAGGGGGGGGGGGCGGCCGGCCAAGAGGAGGCGCGCCAGGAGCAGTCCTACTCCCTCCGGGAGTAGGACTCTCCCCCTTTCCTAGTTGGAATAGGATTCGCAGAGGGGGAAAAAAGAGGAGAGAGAGGAGGAAGGGGGGCCGGCCCCCTCTCCTTGTCCTATTCGGACCAAGGGGGGCAGGGGCACGCGGCCCATCTCTGGCCACCTCTCCTCTCTTCCACTAAGGCCCACTAAGGCCCATATACCTCCCGGGGGGTTCCGGTAACCTCCCGGTACTCCGGTAAAATCCCGATTTCACCCGGAACACTTCCGATATCCAAACATAGGCTTCCAATATATCAATCTTTATGTCTCGACCATTTCGAGACTCCTCGTCATGTCCGTGATCACATCCGGGACTCCGAACAAACTTCGGTACATCATAAACTCATAATATAATTGTCATCGAAACCTTAAGCGTGCGGACCCTACGGGTTCGAGAACAATGTAGACATGACCGAGACACATCTCCAGTCAATAACCAATAGCGGAACTTGGATGCTCATATTGGCTCCTACATATTCTACAAAGATCTTTTATCGGTCAGACCGCATAACAACATACGTTGTTCCCTTTGTCATCGGTATGTTACTTGCCCGAGATTCGATCGTCGGTATCCCATACCTAGTTCAATCTCGTTACCGGCAAGTCTCTTTACTCGTTTCGTAATACATCATCCCGCAACTAACTCATTAGTTGCAATGCTTGCAAGGCTTCAGTGATGTGCATTACTGAGAGGGCCCAGAAATACCTCTCCGACAATTGGAGTGACAAATCCTAATGTCGAAATACGCCAACCCAACATGTACCTTTGGAGACACCTGTAGAGCTCCTTTATAATCACCCAGTTACGTTGTGACGTTTGGTAGCACACAAAGTGTTCCTCAGGCAAACGGGAGTTGCATAATCTCATAGTCATAGGAACATGTATAAGTCATGAAGAAAGCAATAGCAACATACTAAACGATCGGGTGCTAAGCTAATGGAATGGGTCATGTCAATCAGATCATTCAACTAATGATGTGATCCCGTTAATCAAATGACAACTCTTTGTCCATGGTTAGGAAACATAACCATCTTTGGTTAACGAGCTAGTCAAGTAGAGGCATACTAGTGACACTCTGTTTGTCTATGTATTCACACATGTATTATGTTTCCAGTTAATACAATTCTAGCATGAATAATAAACTTTTATCATGATATAAGGAAATAAATAATAACTTTATTATTGCCTCTAGGGCATATTTCCTTCAGTCTCCCACTTGCACTAGAGTCAATAATCTAGTTCACATCGCCATGTGATTTAACAGCAATAGTTCACATCACCATGTGATTAACACCCATAGTTCACATCGATATGTGATCAACACCCAAAGGGTTTACTTGAGTCAGTAATCCAATTCACATCGCTATGTGATTAACACCCAAAGAGTACTAAGGTGTGATTATGTTTTGCTTGTGAGATAATTTTAGTCAACGGGTCTGTCACATTCAGATCCGTAAGTATTTTGCGAATTTCTATGTCAACAATGCTCTGCACGGAGCTACTCTAGCTTATTGCTCCCACTTTCAATATGTATCTAGATCGAGACTTAGAGTCATCCAGATTTGTGTCAAAACTTGCATCGACGTAACTTTTTACGACGAACCTTTTTGTCACCTCCATAATTGAGAAATATTTCCTTATTCCACTAAGGATAATTTTGACCGCTGTCCAGTGATCTACTCTTAGATCACTATCGTACTCCCTTGCTTAACACAGTTTAGGGTATACAATAGATCTGGTACATAGCATGGCATACTTTATAGAACCTATGGCCAAGGCATAGGGAATGACTTTCATTCTCTTTCTATCTTCTGCCGTGATCGGGTTTTGAGTCTTACTCAATTTCACACCTTTTAACACAGGCAAGAAGTCTTTCTTTGACTATTCCATTTTAAACTACTTCAAAATCTTGTCAAGGTATGTACTCATTGAAAAAACTTATCAAGCGTCTTGATCTATCTCTATAGATCTTGATACTCAATATGTAAGCAGCTTCACCGAGGTCTTTCTTTGAAAAACTCCTTTCAAACACTCCTTTATGCTTTGCAGAATAATTCTACATTATTTCCGATCAACAATATATCATTCACATATACTTATCAGAAATGTTGTAGTGCTCCCACTCACTTTCTAGTAAATACAGGCTTTACCGCAAGTCTGTATAAAACTATATGCTTTGATCAACTTATCAAAGTGTATATTCCAACTCCGAGATGCTTGTACCAGTCCATAGATGGATCGCTGGAGCTTGCATATTTTGTTAGCACCTTTAGGATTGACAAAACCTTCTGGTTGCATCATATACAACTCTTCTTTAATAAATCCATTAAGGAATGTAGTTTTGTTTATCCATTTGCTAGATTTCATAAAATGCGGCAATTGCTAACATGATTCGGACAGACTTAAGCATCGCGACGGGTGAGAAGGTCTCATCGTAGTCAATACCTTGAACTTGCCGAAACCCTTTTGCGACAAGTCGAGCTTTGTAGACAGTAACACTACTATCAGTGTCCGTCTTCCTCTTGAAGATCCATTTATTATCAATGGCTTGCCGATCATCGGGCAAGTCCACCAAAGTCCACACTTTGTTCTCATACATGGATCCTATCTCAGATTTCATGGCCTCAAGCCATTTATCGGAATCTGGGCTCATCATCGCTTCCTCATAGTTCGTAGGTTCGTCATGGTCAAGTAACATGACCTCCAGAATAGGATTACCGTACCACTCTGGCACGGATCTCACTCTGTTTGATCTACGAGGTTCAGTAGTATCTTGTTCTGAAGTTTCCTGATCATTATCATTAGCTTCCTCACTAATTGGTGTAGGTGTTTACAGAAACAGTTTTCTGTGATGCACTACTTTCCAATAAGGGAGCAGGTACAGTTACCTCGTCAAGTTCTACTTTCCTCCCACTCACTTCTTTCGAGAGAAACTCCTTCTCCAGAAAGTTTCCGAACTTAGCAACAAAAGTCTTGCCTTCGGATCTGTGATAGAAGGTGTATCCAATAGTCTCCTTTGGATATCCTATGAAGACACATTTCTCCGATTTGGGTTCGAGCTTATCAGGTTGAAGCTTTTTCACATAAGCATCGCAGCCCCAAACTTTCAGAAACGACAACTTTGGTTTCTTGCCAAACCATAGTTCATAAGGCGTCGTCTCAACGGATTTTGATGGTGCCCTATTTAACGTGAATGCAGCTGTCTCCAATGCATGACCCCAAAACGATAGTGGTAAATCGGTAAGAAACATCATAGATTGTACTATATCCAATAAAGTACGGTTATGACGTTCGGACACACCATTATGTTGTGGTGTTCCAGGTGGCATGAATTTGTGAAACTATTCCACATTGTTTTAATTGAAGACCAAACTCGTAACTCAAATATTTGTCTCCGCGATCAGATCGTAGAAACCTTATTTTCTTGTCACGATGATTTTCCACTTCACTCTGAAATTCTTTGAACTTTTCAAATGTTTCAGACTTATGTTTCATCAAGTAGATATACCCATATCTGCTCAAATCATCTGTGAAGGTCAGAAAATAATGATACCTGCTGCAAGCCTTAATATTCATCGGACCACATACATCCGTATGTATGATTTCCAACAAATCTGTTGCTTGCTTCATTGTTCCGGAGAACGGCGTTTTAGTCATCTTGCCCATAAGGCATGGTTCGCAAGCATCAAGTGATTCATAATCAAGTGATTCCAAAAGCCCATCAGCATGGAGTTTCTTCATGCGCTTTACTCCAATATGACCTAAACGGCAGTGCCACAAATAAGTTGCGCTATCATTATTAACTTTGCATCTTTTGGTTTCAATATTATGAATATGTGTATCACTACGATCGAGATCCAATGAACTTGCTTCATTGGGTGTATGACCATCGAAGGTTTTATTCATGTAAACAGAACAACAATTATTCTCTGATTTAATGAATAACCGTATTGCAATAAACATGATCAAATCATATTCATGCTCAACGCAAAAACCAAATAACACTTATTTAGGTTCAACACTAATCCCGAAAGTATAGGGGAGTGTGTGATGATGATCATATCAATCTTGGAACTACTTCCAACACACATCGTCACTTCACCCTTAACTAGTCTTTGTTTATTCTGCAACTCCTGTTTCGAGTTACTACTCTTAGCAACTGAACCAGTATCAAATACTGAGGGGTTGCTATAAACACTAGTAAAGTACACATCAATAACATGTATATCAAATATACTTATGTTCACTTTGCCATCCTTCTTATCTGCCAATCACTTGGGGTAGTTCCGCTTCCAGTGACCAGTCCCTTTGCAGTAGAAACACTTAGTCTCAGGCTTAGGACCAGACTTGGGCTTCTTCACTTGAGCAGCAACTTGCTTGCTGTTCTTCTTGAAGTTTCCCTTCTTCCCTCTGCCCTTTTCTTGAAACTAGTGGTCTTGTCTACCATCAACACTTGATGTTTTTCTCGATTTCTACCTTCGTCAATTTCCGCGTTACGAAGAGCTTGGGAATCTCCGTTATCCCTTGCATATCATAGTTCTTCACGAAGTTCTACTAACTTGGTGATGGTGACTAGAGAATTCTGTCAATCACTATCTTATCTGGAAGATTAACTCCCACTTGATTCAAGCGATTGTAGTACTCAGACAATCTGAGCACATGCTCACTAGTTGAGCGATTCTCCTCCATCTCTTAGCTATAGAACTTGTTCGAGACTTCATATCTCTCAACTCAGGTATTTGCTTGAAATATTAACTTCAACTCCTGGAACATCTCATATGCTCCATGACGTTCAAAACGTCTTTGAAGTCCCGATTCTAAGCCATTAAGCATGGTGCACTAAACTATCAAGTAGTCATCATATTGAGCTAGCCAAACGTTCATAACGTCTGCATCTGCTCCTGCAATAGGTCCGTCACCTAGCGGTGCATCAAGGACATAATTCTTCTGTGCAGCAATGAGGATAAACCTCAGATCACGGATCCAATCCGCATCATTGCTACTAACATCTTTCAACACAATTTTCTCTAGGAACATATTAAAATAAACACAGGGAAGCAACAACGCGAGCTATTGATCTACAACATAATTTGCAAAATACTACCAGGACTAAGTTCATGATAAATTTAAGTTCAATTAATCATATTACTTAAGAACTCCCACTTAGATAGACATCCCTCTAATCCTCTAAGTGATCACGTGATCCAAATCAACTAAACTATGTCCGATCATCACATGAGATGGAGTAGTTTCATTGGTGAACATCACTATGCTGATCATATCTACTATATGATTCACACTCGACCTTTCGGTCTCCGTGTTCCGAGGCCATATCTGTATATGGTTGGCTCGTCAAGTATAACCTGAGTATTCCGCGTGTGCAACTGTTTTGCACCCGTTGTATTTGAACGTAGAGCCTATCACACCCGATCATCACGTGGTGTCTCAGCACGAAGAACTTTCGCAACGGTGCATACTCAGGGAGAACACTTCTTGATAATTAGTGAGAGATCATCTTATAATGCTACCGTCAATCAAAGCAAGATAAGATGCATAAAAGATAAACATCACATGCAATCAATATAAGTGATATGATATGGCCATCATCATCTTGTGCTTGTGATCTCCATCTCCGAAGCACCGTTGTGATCACCATCGTCACCGGCGCGACACCTTGATCTCCATCGTAGCATCGTTGTCGTCTCGCCAAGCTTGTGCTTCCACGACTATCGCTACCGTTTAGTGATAAAGTAAAGCATTACAGCGCGATTGCATTGCATACAATAAAGCGACAACCATATGGCTCCTGCCAGTTGCCGATAACTCGGTTACAAAACATGATCATCTCATACAATAAAATTTAGCATCATGTCTTGACCATATCACATCACAACATTCCCTGCAAAAACAAGTTAGACGTCCTCTACTTTGTTGTTGCAAGTTTTACGTGGCTGCTACGGGCTGAAGCAAGAACCAATCTTACCTACGCATCAAAACCACAACGATAGTTTGTCAACTTGGTGCTGTTTTAACCTTCACAAGGACCGGGCGTATCCACACTCGATTCAACTAAAGTTGGAGAAACTATCACCCGCAAGCCACCTATGTGCAAAGCACGTCGGGAGAACCGGTCCCGCGTAAGCGTACGCGTAATGTCGGTCTGGGCCGCTTCGTCCAACAATACCGCCAAACCAAAGTATGACATGCTGGTAAGTAGTATGACTTATATCGCCCACAACTCACTTGTGTTCTACTCGTGCATATAACATCAACATATAAAACCTAGGCTCTGATGCCACTATTGGGTTACGTAGTAATTTCAAAAAAATTCCTACGCACACGCAAGATCATGGTTATACATAGTAATGAGAGGGGGAGAGTGTGATCTACGTACCCTTGTAGATCGACAACGGAAGCGCTAATTTGGTTGATGTAGTCGTACGTCTCCACGGCCCGACCGATCAAGCACCGAAACTACGGCACCTCCGAGTTCTAGCACACGTTCAGCTCGATGACGATCCCCGGACTCCGATCCAGCAAAGTGTCGGGGAAGAGTTCCGTCAGCACGACGGCGTGGTGACGATCTTGATGTACTACCGTTGCAGGGCTTCGCCTAAGCACCGCTACAATATTATCGAGGACTATGGTGGAAGGGGGCACCGCACATGGCTAAGAATATGATCACGTGGATCAACTTGTGTCTCTAGGGGTGCCCCTTGCCTCCATATATAAAGGCTCAAAGGGGGGGCCGGCCGGCCAAGAGGAGGCGCGCCAGGAGGAGTCCTACTCCCTCCGGGAGTAGGACTCCCCCCTTTCCTAGTTGGAATAGGATTCGCGGAGGGGGAAAAAAGAGGAGAGAGAGGAGGAAGGGGGGCCGGCCCCCTCTCCTTGTCCTATTCGGACCAAGGGGGGAGGGGCGCATGGCCCATCTCTGGCCACCTCTCCTCTCTTCCACTAAGGCCCACTAAGGCCCATATACCTCCCGGGGGGTTCCGGTAACCTCCCGGTACTCCGGTAAAATCCCGATTTCACCCGGAACACTTCCGATATCCAAACATAGGCTTCCAATATATCAATCTTTATGTCTCGACCATTTCGAGACTCCTCGTCATGTCCGTGATCACATCCGGGACTCCGAACAAACTTCGGTACATCATAAACTCATAATATAATTGTCATCGAAACCTTAAGCGTGCGGACCCTACGGGTTCGAGAACAATGTAGACATGACCGAGACATGTATCCGGTCAATAACCAATAGCGGAACCTGGATGCTCATATTGGCTCCTACATATTCTACGAAGATCTTTTATCGGTCAGACCGCATAACAACATACGTTGTTCCCTTTGTCATCGGTATGTTACTTGCCCGAGATTCGATCGTCGGTATCCCATACCTAGTTCAATCTCGTTACCGGCAAGTCTCTTTACTCGTTTCGTAATACATCATCCCGCAACTAACTCATTAGTTGCAATGCTTGCAAGGCTTCAGTGATGTGCATTACTGAGAGGGCCCAGAAATACCTCTCCGACAATTGGAGTGACAAATCCTAATGTCGAAATACGCCAACCCAACATGTACCTTTGGAGACACCTGTAGAGCTCCTTTATAATCACCCAGTTACGTTGTGACGTTTGGTAGCACACAAAGTGTTCCTCCGGCAAACGGGAGTTGCATAATCTCATAGTCATAGGAACATGTATAAGTCATGAAGAAAGCAATAGCAACATACTAAACGATCGGGTGCTAAGCTAATGGAATGGGTCATGTCAATCAGATCATTCAACTAATGATGTGATCCCGTTAATCAAATGAAAACTCTTTGTCCATGGTTAGGAAACATAACCATCTTTGGTTAACGAGCTAGTCAAGTAGAGGCATACTAGTGACACTCTGTTTGTCTATGTATTCACACATGTATTATGTTTCCAGTTAATACAATTCTAGCATGAATAATAAACTTTTATCATGATATAAGGAAATAAATAATAACTTTATTATTGCCTCTAGGGAATATTTCCTTCATGGTCATGATCCATTTTCGCCACACAAGAATGCTCTCATCATGCACAACCCCGATGACAAACCAAGCAATTGTTTCATACTTTAGTAATCTCAAACTTTTTTCAACTTTCACGCAATACATGAGCATGAGCCATGGATATAGCACTATGGGTGGAATAGAATATAATGAGGGGGTTATGTGGAGAATACAAAAGGAGAAAGTCTCACATCGACGCGGCTAATCAATGGGCTAGGGAGATGCCCATCAATTGATGTCAATGCAAGGAGTAGGGATTGGCATGCAACGGATGCACTAGAGCTATAAATGTATCAAAGCTCAACAAAAGAAACTAAGTGGGTGTGCATCCAACTTGCTTGCTCATGAAGACCTAGGGCACTTGAGGAGGCCCATTGTTGGAATATACAAGCCAAGTTCTATAATGAAAATTTCCCACTAGTATATGAAAGTGACAAAACAAGAGACTCTCTATCATGAAGATCATGGTACTACTTTGAAGCATAAGTTTGGGAAAAAAGGATAGTAGCATTGTCCCTTTTATTTTTTTATTTGGCCTTTCTTTTTTTGGCCTTTCTCTTTTTTTGGGACAATGCTCTATTAATGATGATCATCAAACTTCTATTTATTTACAACTCGATACTAGAACAAAGTATGACTCTATATGAATGCCTCCGGTGGTGTACCGGGATCGGCAATGAATCAAGAGTGTCATGTATGATAAATTATGCATGGTGGCCTGGCCACAAATACGATGTCAACTACATGATCATGCAAGGCAATATGACAATGATGATGTGTGTCATGATGAACGGAATGGTGGAAAGTTGCATGGCAATATATCTCGGAATGGCTATGGAAATGCCATAATAGGTAGGTATGGTGGCTGTTTTGAGGAAGGTATATGGTGGGTGTATGATACCGGCGAAAGGTGTGCGGTATTAGAGAGGCTAGCAAAGGTGGAAGGGTGAGAGTGCGTATAATCCATGGACTCAACATTAGTCATAAAGAACTCATATACTTATTGCAAAAATCTACAAGTTATCGAAGCAAAGTATTACGCGCATGCTCCTAGGGGGATAGATTGGTAGGAAAAGACCATCGCTCGTCCCCGACCGCCACTCATAAGGAAGACAATCAATAAATAAATCATGCTCCGACTTCATCACATAACGGTTCACCATACGTGCATGCTACGGGAATCACAAGCTTCAACACAAGTATTTCTCAAATTCACAACTACTCAACTAGCATGACTTTAATATTACCATCTCCATATCTCAAAACAGTTATCAAGTATCAAACTTATCATAGTATTCAACACACTCATAAGAGAACTTTTATTATTAATCTTGCATACCAAGCATATTAGGATTTTAAGCAAATTACCAAGCTATTTGTGACACAGCGTATCATATCACGGGGTTTGGATGCACCGGCGGAGTTTGCACCAACTCTCAAGGTGAGAAAGGGCAATGCACGGTACCAAAGAGGCTAGCAATGATGGAAAGGTGAAAGTGCGTATAATCCATGGACTCAACATTAGTCATAAAGAACTCACATACTTATTGCAAAAATCTACAAGTCATCAAAAACCAAGTATTACGCGCATGCTCCTAGGGGGATAGATTGGTTGGAAAAGACCATCGCTCGTCCCCGACCGCCACTCATAAGGAACACAATCAAATAACACCTCATGTTTCAAATTTGTTACACAACATTTACCATACATCAATGCTATGGGACTTGCAAACTTCAACACAAGTATTCCTCAAATTCACAACTACTCAACTAGCACAACTTTGATATCACTATCTCCATATCTCAAAACAATCATCAAGTATCAAACTTCTCTTAGTATTCAATGCACTTATATGAAAGTTTTTATTATTCCTAAAAAGCAAATTGCCATGTAGTTCTAAAGGACTCTCAAAATAATATAAGTGAAGCATGAGAGATCAATTATTTCTATAAAATAAAACCACCACCGTGCTCTAAAAGGATATAAGTGAAGCACTAGAGCAAATGACAAACTACTCCGAAAGATATAAGTGAAGATCAATGAGTAGTCAAATAATTATGCAACTATGTGAAGAATCTCTAACATTTAAGAATTTCAGATCTTGGTATTTTATTCAAGCAGCAAGCAAAACTAAATAAAATAAAATGACGCTCCAAGAAAAACACATATCATGTGGTAAATAAAAATATAGCTCCAAGTAAAGTTACTGATGAACGAAGACGAAAGAGGGGATGCCTTCCGGGGCGTCCCCAAGCTTAGGCTCTTGGTTGTCCTTGAATATTACCTTGGGGTGCCTTGGGAATCCCCAATCTTAGGCTCTTGCCACTCCTTATTCCATAATCCATTGAATCTTTACCCAAAACTTGAAAACTTCACAACACAAAACTTAACAGAAAACTCGTAAGCTCCGTCAGCGAAAGAAAACAAAACACCAATTCAAGGTACTATAATGAACTCATTATTTATTTATATTTGTGTTAAACCTAATGGGTTCCAACTTCTCTATGGTTCATACCCTCCGATACTACTTATAGATTCATCAAAATAAGCAAACAACACATAGAAAACAGATTCTGTCAAAAACAGAACAGTCTGTAGTAATCTGGATCAAACGTATACTTATGGAACCCCAAAAATTCTAAAATAAATTTCTGGACGTGAGGAATTTATCTATTAATAATATTAAAAAATAATTAACTAAATAGCACTATCAAAATAAAAATGGCAGCAATTCTCGTGAGCGCTAAAGTTTCTGTTTGTTTACAGCATGATCGCAAAGACTTTCCCCAAGTCTTCCCAAAGGTTCTACTTGGCACAAACACTAATTAAACATAAAAACTCAATCATAACAGAGGCTAGATAAATTATTTATTACTAAACTGGAACAAAAATCAAGGAACAAAAATAAAATTGGGTTGCCTCCCAACAAGCGCTATCGTTTAACGCCCCTAGCAAGGCATGGTGATTTCAACGATGCTCACATAAAAGATAAGAATTGTAACATAAAGAGAGCATCATGAAGAATATGACTAGCACATTTAAGTATAACCCACTTCCTGTGCATAGGGATTTTGTAAGCAAGCAACTTGTGGGAACAAGAATCAACTTGCATAGGAAGGTAAAACAAGGATAACTTCAAGATTTTCAACACATAGAGAGGAAACTTGATATTATTGCAATTCCTACAAGCATATGTTCCTCCCTCATAATAAATTTCAGTAGCATCATGAATGAATTAAACAATATAGCTATCACATAAAGCATTATTTTCATGATGCATAAGCATAGAATTTTTATTACTCTCCACATAAGCAAATTTCTTCTTATTCGGAATAGTGGGAGTATCATAAGAGACTCGAATACTATAAATTGTTTCCATATTAAAAGAGTAATGTTCAGAAAAAGGGTAATCATAATCATGACAAGTTTTATAAATATAATCATCACTACTTTTTATAGCATATGCATCATCACAATAATTATCATAAATAGCAACTTTGTTCTCATCATAATCGATTGAAACCTTTTCCAAGATAGTGGAATCATCACTAAATAAAGTCATGACCTCTCCAAATCCACTTTCATAATTATCATAATAAGATTCAACTGTTGGGGAACGTAGTAATTTCAAAAAAAATTCTACGCACACGCAAGATCATGGTGATGCATAGCAACGAGGGAAGAGTGTGATCTACGTACCCTTGTAGATCGACAACGGAAGCGTTTGGTTGATGTAGTCGTACGTCTTCACGGCCCGACCGATCAAGCACCGAAACTACGGCACCTCCGAGTTTTAGCACACGTTCAGCTCGATGACGATCCCCGGACTCCGATCCAGCAAAGTGTCGGGGAAGAGTTCCGTCAGCACGACGGCGTGGTGACGATCTTGATGTACTACTGTTGCAGGGCTTCGCCTAAGCACCGCTACAATATTATCGAGGACTATGGTGGCAGGGGGCGCCGCACATGGCTAAGAATAAGATCACGTGGATCAACTTGTGTCTCTGGGGTGCCCCTGCCTCCGTATATAAAGGCTCAAGAGGGGGAGGCCGGCCGGCCATCATAGGGCGCGCCAGGAGGAGTCCTACTCCCTCCGGGAGTAGGACTTCTCCCCCAATCCTAGTTGGAATAGGATTCGCAAGGTGGGAAGAGAGAGAGAGAGAGAGAGAGAGAGAAGGAGGAGGGCACCGACCCCCTCTCTCCTTGTCCTATTCGGACTAGGGGGGAGGGGCGCGCGGCCCAGCCCTGGCTGCCTCTCCTCTTCTTCCACTAAGGCCCATTAAGGCCCATATAGCTCCCGGGGGGTCCGGTAACCTCCCGGTACTCCGGTAAAATCCCGATTTCACCTGAAACACTTCCGATATCCAAACATAGGCTTCCAATATATCAATATTTATGTCTCGACCATTTCAAGACTCCTCATCATGTCCGTGATCACATCCGGGACTCCGAACAACCTTCGGTACATCAAAATGCATAAACTCATAATATAACTGTCATCGTAACCTTAAGCGTGCGGACCCTATGGGTTCGAGAACAATGTAGACATGACCGAGACACGTCTCCGGTCAATAACCAATAGCGGAACCTGGATGCTCATATTGGCTCCTACATATTCTACGAAGATCTTTATCGGTCAGACCGCGTAACAACATACGTTGTTCCCTTTGTCATCGGTATGTTACTTGCCTGAGATTCGATCGTCGGTATTCCAATACCTAGTTCAATCTCGTTACCGGCAAGTCTCTTTACTCGTTCTGTAATACATCATCCCGCAACTAACTCATTAGTTACAATGCTTGCAAGGCTTAAGTGATGTGCATTACCGAGAGGGGCCAGAGATACCTCTCCGACAATCGGAGTGACAAATCCTAATCTCGAAATACGCCAACCCAACATGTACCTTTGGAGACACCTGTAGAGCTCCTTTATAATCACCCAGTTACGTTGTGATGTTTGGTAGCACAGAAAGTTTTCCTCTGGTAAACGGGAGTTGCATAATCTCATAGTCATAGGAACATGTATAAGTCATGAGGAAAGCAATAGCAACATACTAAACGATCGGGTGCTAAGCTAATGGAATGGGTCATGTCAATCAGATCATTCACTTAATGATGTGATCCCGTTAATCAAATAACAACTCCTTGTTCATGGTTAGGAAACATAACCATCTTTGATTAACGAGCTAGTCAAGTAGAGGCATACTAGTGACACTTTGTTTGTCTATGTATTCACACATGTATTATGTTTCCGGTTAATAAAATTCTAGCATGAATAATAAACATTTATCATGATATAAGGAAATAAATAGTAACTTTATTATTGCCTCTAGGGCATATTTCCTTCAGTCTCCCACTTGCACTAGAGTCAATAATCTAGATTACACAGTAATGATTCTAACACCCATGGAGTCTTGGTGCTGATCATGTTTTGCTCGTGGAAGAGGCTTAGTCAATGGGTCTGCAACATTCAGATCCGTATGTATCTTGCAAATCTCTATGTCTCCCACCTGGACTAGATCCCGGATGGAATTGAAGCGTCTCTTGATGTGCTTGGTTCTCTTGTGAAATCTGGATTCCTTTGCCAAGGCAATTGCACCAGTATTGTCACAAAAGATTTTCATTGGACCCGATGCACTAGGTATGACACCTAGATCGGATATGAACTCCTTCATCCAGACTCCTTCATTTGCTGCTTCCGAAGCAGCTATGTACTCCGCTTCACATGTAGATCCTGCTACAACGCTTTGTTTAGAACTGCACCAACTGACAGCTCCATCGTTTAATGTAAACACATATCCGGTCTGCGATTTAGAATCGTCCGGATCAGTGTCAAAGCTTGCATCAACGTAACCTTTTATGATGAGCTCTTTGTCACCTCCATATATGAGAAACATATCCTTAATCCTTTTCAGGTATTTCAGGATGTTCTTGACCGTTGTCCAGTGATCCACTCCTGGATTACTTTGGTACCTCCCTGCTAGACTTATAGCAAGGCACACATCAGGTCTGGTACACAACATTGCATACATGATAGAGCCTATGGCTGAAGCATAGGGAACATCTTTCATATTCTCTCTATCTTCTGCAGTGGTCGGGCATTGAGTCTTACTCAACTTCACACCTTGTAACACAGGCAAGAACTCTTTCTTTGACTGTTACATTTTGAACTTCTTCAAAACTTTGTCAAGGTATGTGGTTTGTGAAAGTCCAATTAAGCGTCTTGATCTATCTCTATAGATTTTAATGCCTAATATGTAAGCAGCTTCACCGAGGTCTTTCATTGAAAAACTCTTATTCAAGTATCCCTTTATGCTATCGAGAAATTCTACATCATTTCCAATTAGTAATATGTCATCCACATATAATATCAGAAATGCCATAGAGCTCCCACTCACTTTCTTGTAAATACAGGCTTCTCCAAAAGTCTGTAAAAAACCAAATGCTTTGATCACACTATCAAAACGTTTATTCCAACTCCGAGAGGCTTGCACCAGTCCATAAATGGATCGCTGGAGCTTGCACACTTTGTTAGCTCCCTTTGGATCGACAAAACCTTCTGGTTGCATCATATACAACTCTTCTTCCAGAAATCCATTCAGGAATGCAGTTTTGACATCCATCTGCCAAATTTCATAATCATAAAATGCGGCAACTGCTAACATGATTCGGACAGACTTAAGCATCGCTACGGGTGAGAAGGTCTCATCGTAGTCAATCCCTTGAACTTGCCGAAAACCTTTTGCGACAAGTCGAGCTTTGTAGACAGTAATATTACCGTCAGCGTCAGTCTTCTTCTTGAAGATCCATTTATTCTCAATTGCTTGCCGATCATCGGGCAAGTCAACCAAAGTCCATACTTTGTTCTCATACATGGATCCCATCTCAGATTTCATGGCTTCAAGCCATTTTGCGGAATCTGGGCTCACCATCACTTCTTCATAGTTCGTAGGTTCATCATGATCTAGTAGCATGACTTCCAGAACAGGATTACCGTACCACTCTGGCGCGGATCTCACTCTGGTTGATCTACGAGGTTCAGTAGTATCTTGTTCTGAAGTTTCATGATCATTATCATTAGCTTCCTCACTAACTGGTGTAGGTGTCACTGAAACAGTTTTCTGTGATGCACTACTTTCCAATAAGGGAGCAGGTACAGTTACCTCGTCAAGTTCTACTTTCCTCCCACTCACCTCTTTCGAGAGAAACTCCTTGTCCAGAAAGTTTCCGAATTTAGCAAAAAAAGTCTTGCCTTCGGATCTCTGATAGAAGGTGTATCCAATAGTCTCCTTTGGATATCCTATGAAAACACATTTCTCCGATTTGGGTTCGAGCTTATCAGGTTGAAGGTTTTTCACATAAGCATCGCAGCCCTAAACTTTCAGAAACGACAACTTTGGTTTCTTGCCAAACCACATTTCATAAGGCATCGTCTCAACGGATTTTGATGGTGCCCTATTTAACGTGAATGTGGCTGTCTCTAGAGTGTATCCCCAAAATGATAGCGGTAAATCAGTAAGAGACATCATAGATCGCACCATATCTAGTAAAGTACGATTACGACGTTCGGACACACCATTACGCTGTGGTGTTCCGGGTGGCGTGAGTTGCGAAACTATTCCGCATTGTTTCAAATGTACACCAAACTCATAACTCAAATATTCTCCTCCATGATCAGATCGTAGAAATTTTATTTTCTTGTTACGATGATTTTCAACTTCACTCTGAAATTCTTTGAACTTTTCAAACGTTTCAGACTTATGTTTCATTAAGTAGATATACCCATATCTGCTTAAGTCATCTGTGAAGGTGAGAAAATAACGATATCCGCCACGAGCCTCAATATTCATCGGGCCACATACATCTGTATGTATGATTTCCAACAAATCTGTTGCTCTCTCCATAGTACCGGAGAACGGTGTTTTAGTCATCTTGCCCATGAGGCACGGTTCGCAAGTACCAAGTGATTCATAATCAAGTGGTTCCAAAAGTCCATCAGTATGGAGTTTCTTCATGCGCTTTACACCGATATGACCTAAACGGCAGTGCCACAAATAAGTTGCACTATCATTATCAACTCTGCATCTTTTGGCTTCAACACTATGAATATGTGTGTTACTACTATCGAGATTTAATAAAAATAGACCACTCTTTAAGGGTGCATGACCATAAAAGATATTACTCATATAAATAGAACAACCATTATTCTCAGATTTAAATGAATAACCGTCTCGCATTAAACAAGATCCAGATATAATGTTCATGCTTAACGCTGGCACCAAATAACAATTATTTAGGTCTAATATTAATCCCGAAGGTAGATGTAGAGGTAGCGTGCCGACTGCGATCACATCGACTTTGGAACCGTTTCCCACGCGCATCGTCACCTCGTCCTTAGCCAATCTTCGCTTAATCCGCAGTCCCTGTTTCGAGTTGCAAATATTAGCAACAGAACCAGTATCAAATACCCAGGTGCTACTACGAGCATTAGTAAGGTACACATCAATGACATGTATATCACATATACCTTTGTTCACCTTTCCATCCTTCTTATCCGCCAAATACTTGGGGCAGTTCCGCTTCCAGTGACCAGTCTGCTTGCAGTAGAAGCACTCAGTTTCAGGCTTAGGTCCAGGTTAGGGTTTCTTCTCTTGAGTAGCAACTTGCTTGCCGTTCTTTTTGAAGTTCCCCTTCTTCTTCCCTTTGCCCTTTTTTTGAAACTAGTGGTCTTGTTGACCATCAACACTTGATGCTCCTTCTTGATTTCTACCTCCGCAGCTTTCTGCATTGCGAAGAGCTCGGGAATAGTCTTGTTCATCCCTTGCATATTATAGTTCATCACGAAGCTCTTGTAGCTTGGTGGCAGTGATTGGAGAATTCTATCAATGACGCAATGATCTAGAAGATTAACTCCCAATTGAATCAAGTGATTATTATACCCAGACATTTTGAGTATATGCTCACTGACAGAACTGTTCTCCTCCATCTTGCAGCTATAGAACTTATTGGAGACTTCATATCTCTCAATCCGGGCATTTGCTTGAAATATTAACTTCAACTCCTGGAACATCTCATATGCTCCATGACGTTCAAAACGTCGTTGAAGTCCCGATTCTAAGCCGTAAAGCATGGCACACTGAACTATTGAGTAGTCATTAGCTTTGCTCTGCTAGACGTTCATAACATCCGGCGTTGCTCCAGCAGCAGGCCTGGCACCCAGCGGTGCTTCCAGGACGTAATTCTTTTGTGCAGCAATGAGGATAATCCTCAAGTTATGGACCCAGTCCGTGTAATTGCTACCATCATCTTTCAACTTTGCTTTCTCAAGGAACGCATTAAAATTCAACGGAACAACAGCACGAGCCATCTATCTACAAACAAGCATAAACAAGCAAGATACTTATTAGGTACTAAGTTTCATGATAAATTTAAGTTCAGTTAATTTACTTAAAGAACTCCCACTTAGATAGACATCCCTCTAATCCTCTAAGTGATTACGTGATCCAAATCAACTAAACCATGTCCGATCATCACGTGAGATGGAGTAGTTTCATTGGTGAACATCACTATGTTGATCATATCTAATATATGATTCACGCTCGACCTTTCGGTCTCCGTGTTCCGAGGCCATATCTGTATATGCTTGGCTCGTCAAGTTTAACCTGAGTATTCCGCGTGTGCAACTGTTTTGCACCCGTTGTATTTGAACGTAGAGCCTATCACACCCGATCATCACGTGGTGTCTCAGCACGAAGAACTTTCGCAACGGTGCATACTCAGGGAGAACACTTCTTGATAATTAGTGAGAGATCATCTTATAATGCTACCGTCAATCAAAGAAAGATAAGATGCATAAAAGATAAACATCACATGCAATCAATATAAGTGATATGATATGGCCATCATCATCTTGTGCTTGTGATCTCCATCTCCGAAGCACCGTTGTGATCACCATCATCACTGGCGCGACACCTTGATCTCCATCGTAGCATCGTTGTCGTCTCGCCAAGCTTGTGCTTCCACGACTATCGCTACCGTTTACTGATAAAGTAAAGCATTACAGCGCGATTACATTGCATACAATAAAGCGACAACCATATGGCTCCTGCCAGTTGCCGATAACTCGGTTACAAAACATGATCATCTCATACAATAAAATTTAGCATCATGTCTTGACCATATCACATCACAACATGCCCTGCAAAAACAAGTTAGACGTCCTCTACTTTGTTGTTGCAAGTTTCACGTCGCTGCTACGGGCTTAAGCAAGAACCAATCTTACCTACGCATCAAAACCACAACGATAGTTTGTCAAGTTGGTGCTGTTTTAACCTTCGCAAGGACCGGGCGTAGCCACACTCGATTCAACTAAAGTTGGAGAAACTGTCACCCGCAAGCCACCTCTGTGCAAAGCACGTCGGGAGAACCGGTCTCGCGTAAGCGTACGCGTAATGTTGGTCCGGGCCGCTTCGTCCAACAATACCGCCGAACCAAAGTATGACATGCTGGTAAGCAATATGACTTATATCGCCCACAACTCATTTGTGTTCTACTCGTGCATATAACATCAACATATAAAACCTAGGCTCGGATGCCACTGTTGGGGAACGTAGTAATTTCAAAAAAAATTCCTACGCACACGCAAGATCATGGTGATGCATAGCAACGAGGGAAGAGTGTGATCTACGTACCCTTGTAGATCGACAACGGAAGCGTTTGGTTGATGTAGTCGTACGTCTTCATGGCCCGACCGATCAAGCACCGAAACTACGGCACCTCCGAGTTTTAGCACACGTTCAGCTCGATGACGATCCCCGGACTCCGATCCAGCAAAGTGTCGGGGAAGAGTTCCGTCAGCACGACGGCGTGGTGACGATCTTGATGTACTACTGTCGCAGGGCTTCACCTAAGCACCGCTACAATATTATCGAGGACTATGGTGGCAGGGGGCGCCGCACACGGCTAAGAATAAGATCACGTGGATCAACTTGTGTCTCTGGGGTGCCCCTGCCTCCGTATATAAAGGCTCAAGAGGGGGAGCCGGCCGGCCATCATAGGGCGTGCCAGGAGGAGTCCTACTCCCTTCAGGAGTAGGACTTCTCCCCCAATCCTAGTTGGAATAGGATTCACGAGGTGGGAAAAGAGAGAGAGAGAGAGAAGGAGGAGGGCGCCGGCCCCCTCTCTCCTTGTCCTATTCGGATTAGGGGGGAGGGGCGCACGGCCCAGCCCTGGCTGCCTCTCCTCTTCTTCCACTAAGGCCCATTAAGGCCCATATAGCTCCCGGGGGGTTCCGGTAACCTCCCGGTACTCCAGTAAAATCCCGATTTCACCCGGAACACTTCCGATATCCAAACATAGGCTTCCAATATATCAATCTTTATGTCTCGACCATTTCGAGACTCCTCGTCATGTCCGTGATCACATCCGGGACTTCGAACAACCTTCGGTACATCAAAATGCATAAACTCATAATATAACTGTCATCGTAACCTTAAGCGTGCGGACCCTACGGGTTCGAGAACAATGTAGACATGACCGAGACACATCTCCGGTCAATAACCAATAGCGGAACCTGGATGCTCATATTGGCTCCTACATATTCTACGAAGATCTTTATCGGTCAGACCGCATAACAACATACGTTGTTCCCTCTGTCATCGGTATGTTACTTGCCCGAGATTCGATCGTCGGTATTTCAATACCTAGTTCAATCTCGTTACCGGCAAGTCTCTTTACTCGTTCTGTAATACATCATCCCGCAACTAACTCATTAGTTACAATGCTTGCAAGGCTTAAGTGATGTGCATTACCGAGAGGGCCCAGAGATACCTCTCCGACAATCGGAGTGACAAATCCTAATCTTGAAATACGCCAACCCAACATGTACCTTTGTAGACACCTGTAGAGCTCCTTTATAATCACCCAGTTACGTTGTGACGTTTGGTAGCACACAAAGTGTTCCTCTGGTAAACGGGAGTTGCATAATCTCATAGTCATAGGAACATGTATAAGTCATGAAGAAAGCAATAGCAACATACTAAACGATCGGGTGCTAAGCTAATGGAATGGGTCATGTCAATCAGATCATTCACTTAATGATGTGATCCCGTTAATCAAATAACAACTCCTTGTTCATGGTTAGGAAACATAACCATCTTTGATTAACGAGCTAGTCAAGTAGAGGCATACTAGTGACACTTTGTTTGTCTATGTATTCACACATGTATTATGTTTCCGGTTAATACAATTCTAGCATGAATAATAAACATTTATCATGATATAAGGAAATAAATAATAACTTTATTATTGCCTCTAGGGCATATTTCCTTCATCAACATCCTCCAAAATAGTGGGATCTTTACTTCCTAAAGTTGACACTCTTCCAAACCCACTTTCATCAATATAATCATCATAAGTAGGAGGCATGCTATCATCATTATAAATTTGCATATCAAAACTTGGGGGACAAAAAATATCATCTTCATCAAACATATCTTCCCCAAGCTTGTGGCTTTGCATATCATTAGCATCATGGATATTCAAGGAATTCATACTAACAACATTGCAATCATGCTCATCATTCAAATATTTAGGTGCCAAACATTCTAATGCATTCTTCTTCTAACACTTTGGCACAATTTTCCTTTCCATCATACTCACGAAAGATATTAAAAAGATGAAGCGTATGAGGCAAACTCAATTCCATATTTTTTTGTATTTTTCTTTTATAAACTAAACTAGTGCTAAAACAAGAAACAAAAAAGATTCGATTGCAAGATCTAAAGATATACCGTCAAGTGCTAACCTCCCCGGCAACGGCGCCAGAAAAGAGCTTGATGTCTACTACACAACCTTATTCTTGTAGACGTTGTTGGGCCTCCAAGTGCAGAGGTTTGTAGGACAGTAGCAAATTTCCCTCAAGTGGATGACCTAAGGTTTATCAATCCGTAGGAGGCGTAGTATGAAGATGGTCTCTCTCAAACAACCCTACAACCAAATAACAAAGAGTCTCTTGTGTCCCCAACACACCCAATACAATGGTAAATTGTATAGGTGCACTAGTTCGGCGAAGAGATGGTGATACAAGTGGTATATGGATGGTAGATAAATGTTTTTGTAATCTGAAAATATAAAAACAGCAAGGTAACTAGTGGTAAAAGTGAGCACAAATGGTATTGCAATGCATTGAAACAAGGCCTAGGGTTCATACTTTCACTAGTGCAAGTTCTCTCAACAATAATAACATAATTGGATCATATAGCTATCCCTCAACATGCAACGAAGAGTCACTCCAAAGTCACTAATAGCGGAGAACAAACGAAGAGATTATGGTAGGGTACAAAACCACCTCAAAGTTATCCTTTCTGATCGATCTATTCAAGAGTCCATAGTAAAATAACACGAAGCTATTCTTTCCATTCAATCTATCCTAGAGTTCGTACTAGAATAACACCTTAAGACACAAATCAACCAAAACCCTAATGTCACCTAGATACTCATGTCACCTCAAGTATCCGTGGGTATGATTATACGATATGCATCACACAATCTCAGATTCATCTACTCAAACCAACACAAAGTACTTCAAAGAGTGCCCCAAAGATTCTACCGGAGAGTCAAGACGAAAACGTGTGCCAGCCCCTATGGATAGGTTCATGGGCGGAACCCGCAAGTTGATCACCAAAACATACATCAAGTGGATCAATAGAATACCCCGTTGTCACCACGGGTATCCCACGCAAGACATACATCAAGTGTTCTCAAATCCTTAAAGACTCAATCCGATAAGATAACTTCAAAGGGAAAACTCAATCCATTACAAGAGAGTAGAGGGGGAGAAAAATCATAAGATCCAACTATAATAGCAAAGCTCGCAATACATCAAGATCGTATCACCTCAAGAACACGAGAGAGAGAGAGAGAGATCAAACACATAGCTACTGGTACATACCCTCAGCCCCGAGGGAGAACTACTCCCTCCTCGTCATGGAGAGCACCGGTATGATGAAGATGGCCACCGGAGAGGGATTCCCCCCTCCGGAAGGCTGCTGGAATGGGTCTAGATTGGTTTTGGTGGCTACGGAGGCTTCTGGCGGCGGAACTCCCGATCTATTGTGCTCCCCGAAGGTTTTAGGGTATATGGATATATATAGGCGAAAGAAGTCGGTCAGGGGAGCCATGAGGGGCCCACGAGGGTGGAGGGCACTCCCAGGGGGTGGGCGCGCCCCCCTGCCTCGTGCTCTCCTCGTTGATCCCCTGACGTGCACTCCAAGTCTCCCAGATTGCTTTCTTTCCAAAAATAACTCTCCCGAAGGTTTCATTCCGTTTGGACTCCATTTGATATTCCTTTTCTTCGAAACACTGAAACAAGGGGAAAAACAGAAACTGGCACTGGGCTCTGGGTTAATAGGTTAGTCCCAAAAATAATATAAAAGTGCATAATAATGCCCATAAACATCCAAAACAGATAATATAATAGCATGTAACAATCAAAAATTATAGATACGTTGGAGACGTATCACCTGCCCCCATGCTCATCAGCAGAATGGATCGGCTGAGAGAAAACACCGCCACATCGTTGAAGTTGGACTTGATCTTCTTGCAAACTCCTCTATGCCATTAAAATATTGGGACGAGACTTTTCTTGCTGCCACATATCTCGTCAATTTACTTCCCGGTAGTGTTATCAATTTTGAAACCCCCTATGAACGCCTTTTTCACAAAAAGCCTACCTAAAACTCTCTCCGTGTGTTTGGATGCGCCTGTTGGCCAAATCTTCGCCCATATAATTCTCGCAAGCTTTCCTTTCGCTCCAAACAATGTGTCTTCTTAGGCTACAGTCCGTGTCATAAGGGGGTCAAATGTCTTGATATATCTACAGGTCCCATATGCATTTCCCGAGATGTCATCTTCGATGAGAATGTGTTTCCATTTGCGTCTCTCCATCCAAATGTAGGCGCCCTCCTCTGGAAGGAAATCTTGCTCCTTCCTGAACATCTCCATCCATCCACTTCCTTTGATCACAGGGGCAATAATGGCAATAACCAAAGTAATGTGACTAATATTTGTACTGCTCACACACCCTCTCCAAATGATGCAGGATTTGTGGACGATTATACAGGGCAAAATTTAGAACAAAATGATCCAGAATAAATGGCAAATGATGAATATATGGAAGAAAATGAGTCCATATCGCATGTCATGCTACAGGACAACAACACGAGATCCGGTGCTGATCCAGGCACGCGATCCGGAGGAGATACGAGCGCGCGGTCCCATGAAGAAATCAGCGCCCGATCTGGTGCTGATGCATGCGCAGAGGAGACAACGCGCAGCGGCACCCGCCAACGTCACAGTGCCACATCGACATCGAGTCCCGTGCGGTCACCTGGCCCAGTCCGTAGCGGATCCCGTCTGGGCGGGTGCGCACACCGTCAAGCGGCGGCAACCAATACCAGGCTGCCACGTCGCCTGGCACTGCATCGCCACTCGTGCGCACGGAGCAGCTGATCCAGTCTGGGTCTGCGCCCGGTCCAGTGGGCTCGCATGGGCCCGTGCAGTCGCTGTCCAACAGTGGGCATTCTCCTGCTGCTTCTGAGGATTCGGCACATGTGTCTGGCGTGTGAAAGTGCAACTATCCCTAGGTGGTTTTGGTAATTCCTAACAACATATAGCTCATTGAGCTAATGCTATTCCAAGATTAATATTTCAGGAAAAGCTCAATGAATGGCATGGCATGGATGAGGAAAGTGGGCCCCTCAAAATATGAAGGACAAAAAGATTGGCTCAAGCTCAAAGCTCAAGACTCTACATTTTATATTTTAGTGATCCAAGATCACATTGAGTCTATAGGAAAAGCCAATACTATCAAGGAGGGATGAGGTGTTGTTTAATGAGGTTCTTGCTTCATAGTGCTTAGTGATATGCTCCAAAACCCTCAACTACCTTCCCACATCCACATATGACCTAAACCAAAAGTCAAACTCGGCCCAACCGATTCTCTCTATCCGGCGCCACCGAGTTTCAAATGTCATAGCCACTGCCACAAACCCTAGGCAATCGATAGGGATCTCGGTCACACCGAGATGGGGTTGTAATCTCTCTATTTCCCTTCGTAACGTTTCAGTCCTACCGAGATGAGCGATCGGTCCCACCGAGATTGCAATGTAAACTCTCAGTTTCTCTTTTGTAACATTTCGGTCCCACCGAAATGAGCAATCGGTCCCACCGAGTTTGTGTAATCGGTCACACCGAGATTACGTTATGCCCTAACCCTAACCATATCGGTCCTACCGAGTTGCATCTCAGTCCCACCGAAAATCCTAACGGTAACTAGGTTTGCTGAATTGGTCTGACCGAGTTTCTCCATTCGGTCTCACCGAGATTGGTAAATTGTGTGTGACGGTTAGTTTTTGTATGGAGGCTATATATACCCCTCCACCCACTCTTCATTCGTGTAGAGAGCCATCAGAACATACCTACACTTCTAATACACATTTTCTGAGAAAGAACCACCTACTCATGTGTTGAGGCCAAGATATTCCATTCCCACCATATGAATCTTGATCTCTGGCCTTCCCCAAGTTGGTTTCCACTCAAATCTTCTTTCCACCAAATCCATATCCTGTGAGAGAGAGTTGAGTGTTGGGGAGACTATCATTTGAAGCACAAGAGCAAGGAGTTCATCATCAACACACCATTTGTTACTTCTTGGAGAGTGGTGTCTCCTAGATTGGCTAGGTGTCACTTGGGAGCCTCCGACAAAGATTGTGGAGTTGAACCAAGGAGTTTGTAAGGGCAAGGAGATCGCCTACTTCGTGAAGATCTACCACTAGTGAGGCAAGTCCTTCGTGGGCGATGGCCATGATGGGATAGACAAGGTTGCTTATTCGTGGACCCTTCATGGGTGGAGCCCTCCGTGGACTCGCGCAACCGTTACCCTTCGTGGGTTGAAGTCTCCATCAACGTGGATGTACGATAGCACCACCTATCGGAACCACGACAAAAACATTCGTGTCTCCAATTGCGTTTGAATTCTCCAAACCCTTCCCTTTACATTCTTGCAAGTTGCATGCTTTATTTGCCGCTGCTCATAGACTCTTTGCATGCTTGCTTGCATTGTGTTAAGATTGCTTGAATTGTGCTAAGATAGCTAAAATCTGCCAAAGACTAAAATTGGGAAAAGGATTGATTTTTATTTGGTCAAGTAGTCTAATCACCCCCCCCTCTAGACATACTTTCGATCCTACGAGTGGTATCAGAGCTTTGGTCTCCATTTGCTTTGATTTCCATAGCTTTTGGTGGTCATAGCCTTGGTTTCACAACCTAGGAGAGTATGGCGTCTAGCAAGGGAAATTATCACCGTAGAGGTCCTTACTTTGATGGTACTAATTTTGCTAGTTGGAAGCATAAGATGAAAATGCATATTCTTGGACATAACCCCGCCGTTTGGGCTATTGTGTGTGTTGGCTTGCAAGGTGAATTCTTTGATGGGAGAGAACCGAATCATGAAGCTACCGCGGATGAGTTGAATATGCTACAGTACAATGCTCAAGCTTGTGATATCCTCTTCAACGGATTGTGCCCTGAAGAATTCAACAAAATCAGCCGTCTTGAGAATGCAAAGGAAATTTGGGATACTTTGACTGACATGCATGAAGGTACCGACTCCGTCAAGGAATCCAAGTTGGATGTGCTTCAAAGTCAACTTGACAAGTTCAAAATGAAGGATGGTGAAGGTGTCGCTGAAATGTACTCTAGGCTTGCTCTTATCACAAATGAGATTGCCGGCTTAGGAAGTGAAGAGATGACCGACAAATTCATCATCAAGAAGATCCTAAGAGCCTTGGATGGAAAATACGATACCGTATGCACATTGATCCAAATGATGCCAAATTACATAGATCTCAAGCCAACGGAAGTGATTGGAAGAATTGTTGCTCATGAGATGTCACTCAAGGATAAGGAGGAGCTCCATAACAAGTCAAGTGGTGCTTACAAAGCCTCATGTGAAGCTCCCACATCATCAAGTGAGAAACAAACCTTCAATGAAGAATTGAGCCTAATGGTGAAGAACTTCAACAAGTTCTACAAGAGTAGAAGCAAGGAGAGAAGTTCCAAGTCAAGGTCCTATAATGACAAAAGATCTTCTAGTCGAGAGCGAAACTGCTACAGTTGTGGAAGACCCGGACACTACTCCAATGAGTGTATGGCTCCCCACAAGAGAAGAGAGGATTCTCCCAAAATAAGAAGTAGAAGAGAAGAATCACCATCAAGGGAGAGAAGGAGTAGGGATGATCGATATGAACGAAGACACCCTCGGAGAAGCAAGGATTTGGAAAGGAAGGACAAGTCATCAAGGAGCTACACAAAACGAAGACATCAAGCTCATGTTGGTCAATGGGTATCCGGCTCCGACTCCGACAATGACTCCAAGAGAAGCTATCATCCCGACTCCGAATATACTCAAGATTAAGGTGTTGTCGAACTAGCACTTGTGTCAACCAACTCCTACGACATATTTGATTCACCAAATGAAGGAATTGGAAGATGCTTCATGGCCAAAGGTCCAAAGGTATCACACCCCGAGTATGTTGATTTCAATAGTGATGAAGATGACTTGTTAGGTGATGATGAGTTACTTGTTGACAACTATAGTGATGAATACTATGATGAAACGAATGAAAATGATAAGGAGAAGATTGAATCTCTAACTAAAGAACTAACCACTCTTAAGTTAGCTCATGAAACTATCTTAGGAGATCATCGAGAACTTTTAAGGACTCATGAGAAATTACATTTTGAAAAGCTTAACCTTGAGCAAGAGCATGAGTTCTTAAAGGCAATCAATGATGATCTTCGCAAGAAAAGTTCTTCTTACATTGCCAAGCGTTTACTCTTGTCCACTTACATGCCTCAAGTCAAGTCTAGTAACAAGAACAAGAAAGATTCTTCCTCTAGTAGTAACAATAATCATGCTAAATCCAATGTCGTTGTTTCTAGTAGTTCTCTTGATTCCACTAATGATTCTCTTAGCCAAGTTACACTTGAGCAAGAAAATAGCTTATTGAAGGGAATTATAGATAAAGGTGTTTACAAGAGCCTTGCCGGGAGTAAGCAATTCGAGGAAATTGTACGCAAGCAAGGAAGGCACCGGAAGAATCAATGTATTGGTTTTGAATGAAAGTTCAATGCCAATGGAGTTGAGTGGGAAGAAGATCAATACCCCAAGACGAAGTTTGTTCCTCAACAAGAGAAGTATGATCCTACTTCATCCAAAGGGACACGAGCTCAAGATGATCTTTCACCACAAGACCACAAGCAAAAAATTCAAGGACAAGCTTCAAGAGGAAATTGATGCATTTGAAGAAGCTCCTAAGGCCTTGGTCAAGTGGGTTCCCAAGACTACATCAAGTTCCACTTCATCAAGTACAACTACAACTCCTAGGATTCCCATCAAGATGGTGTGGATCCCGAAGAAGAATGACTAGAGAGTTCTTGAGGGTGACTCCGCCAATATACTTCACTCTTATCATTTTGGCAAGAACAAGTGCAATCAACTTCCACATCTTGCACTAGTTCAAGGAGTCACAAACCCTCTTGTTGGTAAGACAAGGGACAAGGTAACCTAAAGCTTTCATAGACATCATCTTGTGTGCATCACTCTATGTCTATGGATACCCTTGTTTGTTCCTTGTGGGACTAACCCGTGTAGGTATTGAAAGTGCAACTCACTCCAAAGGATAGCTCCAAATGATCTACATCAACATAGAGCATCCACATCTTCAACACCTACATGAAGTCATCATCGACAAAACCCAAGGTTAGTTCATCCCTCTTAGGGGGGATCTCACATCTAGGGGGAGCTTTACTCTAACAATTGAGTTAAAGCAACTCTAATGGTGTGAACACAACAACACTTTATGTAAAAGTGGTAACCCCACTTGTGCTTAAACGATGAGTATGGCCTATGATCAAATGTTCTCATTTGACTCCTAAGTCAATATACTCATATATAGATGACCTAGTCATCGCCAATTGCTTGATAGATGCTAGAATTGTTTGTGCATGCTTTGCCACATATTTCATTTGCCATTTTATTGTGTGAGCATGTTGGTTGCATAATTTACTCATTCGAGGATATCTACTTGTTGTTTTGATTGATTGGTTTCCTTTTCTTTTGGCCAAGTGGATGGACAAGAATGCCTAAGAACCTTCTCTAGCTATCTATGCTTTTCTCGTCTCAAACTCTATTCATGCTGCATCACAAAATTTGATCAAGTCAGATTCGAACCACTCTGTGTGAGGAGCACTCGGAGTCCCCCATTCGTCATAGACTTAAACTTCCAAAACTTCTTTGTGCGTTTCGATCTGACCGATTCACCCATTTCGGTCATACCGAGATCTCTAAGTCGATCTAGGTTTTCAACCTCGGTGCAACCGATTCGAACTTTTCGGTCACACCGAGTTTCAGTAACTGCTTGCAGTTATGAATTTCGGTGCCACCGAGTTGTTCCACTCGGTCACACCAACAGGGTCGGGCTATATATATCCACGGGTCAAATTTTGGAAAACTTTCCGAACCTCCTCGACCCGCGCTTAGCCCGCTCTGCCTCCAGGGTGTCCGGATCATCCTCCTCGTCGCCAGCCGCCTCCTGTCGCTGGTCTCCGCCACCGTCAACGGGAATCATCCCCGCTGTTGCCGCCGTAGCGAGTTCATCGTCGAACTAGGGTATGAACTCGATCACTGTGCTATCCCTATCTGATTCCTAGCACATTGTGTTTGCCATGTATCTTGCCACATTGAGATCATTCTTATCCAGTCAAAACACTCTGTAGTTTAGTCATGAATTGAAAATTTAGTGTTAGGTTTCCGCCGAAACCATCTCGGACCCATCGAGTTGTGGAACTCGGTACCACCGATTCGGCTCAGGCCATTGCACATGTGATTCTCGGTCTGACCGAGAATTGCAAATCGGTGTGACCGAGTTCGGGACTTTGTGAAACCCTAGCGGTCTCGGTGCCACCAAACTGTGACTCGGTCTGACCGAGTTCACTAGTTTAGGTTCCAACAGCTGCTTCAGTATCACCGAGTTTACAGATCGGTTGATCCAAAATGCTTTCTGTGGAAAACTAAAACTAAGTTTTTGACTCATTCTTTTGCAAAAACCTCTGCATTTTTTGATGCTTATCCACTCTATCCCATCTATATCTATTCACAGGGTCTGCTGTCAGTGTTTGCAATATGTCTGATCAGAGTGATAGCCAGAACAAGTCAGAGGAGCAGGTTCACTTGAGTGAGGGTACTAGTCCCTCTAGCAGCTCAGATGATGGCAGCAGGAGCACCCCAAGCAACTTACCAAAGCTGCCACCAGGGCCAGCAAGAAAAGAACTTCAGAGTCAGAGGATGAGGACTATGTGGCTAAGGAAGAAGAAACCACCTCAAAGAGAAAAGTCCTGAAGAAGGAATATGGCATAGCTGCTGCCACCAAGCCAGGCATGAAGCAAAAGGTTCCTGCCAAGAGAATTCCAATGTCTAAGGCCAGAGCATCTACTCAAGAGACTTTGGGATTTGCACCCAAAGAGCAGGTTGTGGCAAAGAAGAAGAGGAAAGAGAGGGTCAAGAAGACCACTGCCAGAGTGCTTGGGAGATCCTCAATCATGAGAGATTCTGAAGAGGAAGAGGAAGAAGATGTTGCACCAGCACCCAAAGCTCAGAAGCTTATGGGTGATGCCATCAGGGCAGGGGCTGTTCCATCTAAGCCTAAGACTGCTCCAAAGGCTGCAGCTCCAGCTCCAAAGCCAAAACCAAAGAGGAGCACCAGGAACATCCCTGCTGAGGAGAAGAGGAAGGCCCCAGTGCCTGAAGCTGAAATGGAAGAAGAAGATGATGAGTCACATGTATTGAGGAAGCTGAAGCCAAAAATTCCAGATCACAATGATGCTCATCCAGTAGCTGAGAACATGAAGATAAGGAAGGTCTCAGGTCTAAGGCTATGGAGAGAGTCTGATCCATATGCCACCAGGAGAAGGACTGCTGTGGACTACAGGTTCCATACAAAGGAACAACAGGACTTCAATGAGACAGTCTTGCTTGACAAGACGCCCATAGTGTGTGACATGAGATGGGTCGACTGGGAGTACATCAGGGAGAATTATGAACATTATCCACGTGTGTATGACAGTTTCAAGGCGTGTGGAGTCGATGAGTTTGTGGCTCAGAAGCTCACAAAATGGAATGATGAGCTTATCATGCAGTTCTACTCCACAGCTCACTTCTACCCAGATGGAAGGATTGTCTGGATGTCTGAAGGTACTAGGTACCAGTCCACAGTTGCTGAATGGACGAAGTTGATCAATGCTCCGAAAGAGAGTGAAGATGACTTGGATGTCTATGCCAACAAGAAGAAGGATCACAACTCCATGGCACACATGTACAAGGAGATCACAGATGCTGCTCTTGAGACACATAAGTTTGGATATGTACATTACCTTATGTCAGGCTTGCCTACTATCAACTGGATCCTCAGGCACACTCTCTTGCCAAAGTCAGGTGATCACAAGATGATCAGAGGCCATGCAATAAACTTGCTTCATATCTTTGATGTCCCACAGAAGTTCAAAGTCATGAGCCTTATAGTTGAAACTATCAAGAGGACAGCTGCAGATCAAAAGAGGAGTTGTGGGTATGCCCCACAGATCCAGGAGCTGATCAACTCCAAGATGGGCACTGGCACATATCTGCTGGACAAGGAGCACATGCCTATCTATCCAGACTTTGAGGACAACCAAGTGGTGATGGATGAAAATGAACCATCTTCTATGCACGCACAAGCCAAGAAGGAGAAGGCAAAGGCTGAAAAGGCTGATAGGATGCCAACTACTGAAGAAGCATCTCAGTATCTTCTGAAGAGCAAGCAAGATCAGCTTGGCTACTTTATTGCCTCCACTCTGAGGATTGAGAAGGGACTGGCCATCCTGACTCAAAACCAGGAGAGCTTGGAGAGGATCGTGGAGCAAAAGTTCTATGATTTGGATGTGAAGGTAACTAAGATCTAGTCTGTTGTGGAGCAACTTCAGGATGATATGCAGGAGAGGAAGGGCAAGACAACCACTGATGCATTTGCCAAAGTGCCTAGAGCTCAGAGGTCTGCTGCAGTGCCTGTTCCAGACACCAGAGCCACTTCATCTGCACCAGCTACAGCTTCAGTGCCACCAGCTCCAGCACCTACTCCATCAGCTCCATCTACTTCGACTGAAGCCTTCGTTCTTGGAGTTATCCGAACACCACCACCTGAAGACCAAGCCTGAGAGACGATTTAGTGCTATGCATTTGCTAGGAACTTTTTGGTAACTTGTTGCCAAAGGGGGAGAAAAATGTATAGATCATAGGCTTCAAGAGAGAGCGTTGCTTTTTATTCTCTCTTGCTTTGGTGGTTGAACTTTATTTGCTTTGCTTGTTTGAGATACCTTTTGTCTATGTGATACTTGGATGAGCATGTGTTTGATCATATGCTACTTTAATGCTTGTTGGATGACATTATCATTTTATCCCTATATGATCATTCACTTTGTTTGGTGATGAGTACATGTATTTAATTATTATCATTTTGAGCGCCCCACCAAGATGTATGTGACATGGAAGAGTAACCCATGAGCCTAATTCTCTGTGCATTTGCAGTCCAAAGAAAATCATAAAACTATGCACAAATTTAGGGGGAGCTCTTGCTTTTCACATACTTCTCAAAGCGACAATGTTTTTCACTCTTATTATCATTTGTCGAAGCTTTGATCTATATGTTGTCATCAATTACCAAAAAGGGGGATATTGAAAGTGCAACTATCCCTAGGTGGTTTTGGTAATTCCTAACAACATATAGCTCATTGAGCTAATGCTATTCCAAGATTAATATTTCAGGAAAAGCTCAATGAATGGCATGGCATGGATGAGGAAAGTGGGCCCCTCAAAATATGAAGGACAAAAAGATTGGCTCAAGCTCAAAGCTCAAGACTCTACATTTTATATTTTAGTGATCTAAGATCACATTGAGTCTATAGGAAAAGCCAATACTATCAAGGAGGGATGAGGTGTTGTTTAATGAGGTTCTTGCTTCATAGTGCTTAGTGATATGCTCCAAAACACTCAACTACCTTCCCACATCCACATATGACCTAAACCAAAATTCAAACTCGGCCCCACCGATTCTCTCTATCCGGCGCCACCGAGTTTCAAATGTCATAGCCACTGCCACAAACCCTAGGCAAATCGGTCTCACCGATAGGGATCTCGGTCACACCGAGATGGGGTTGTAATCTCTCTGTTTCCCTTCATAACGTTTCGGTCCTACCGAGATGAGCGATCGGTCCCACCGAGATTGCAATGTAAACTCTCTATTTCTCTTTTGTAACATTTCGATCCCACCGAAATGAGCAATCGGTCCCACGGAGTTTACCTGACCAACTCTCTGGTTAGCTTATTACCAAAATCGGTCCCACCGAGTTTGTGTAATCGGTCACACCGAGATTACGTTATGCCCTAACCATAACCATATCGGTCCTACCGAGTTGCATCTCAGTCCCACCGAAAATCCTAACGATCACTAGGTTTGCTGAATCAGTCTGACCGAGTTTCTCCATTCGGTCTCACCGAGATTGGTAAATTGTGTGCAACGGTTAATTTTTGTATGGAGGCTATATATACCCCTCCACCCACTCTTCATTCGTGTAGAGAGCCATCAGAACATACCTACACTTCCAATACACATTTTCTGAGAAAGAACCACCTACTCATGTGTTGAGGCCAAGATATTCCATTCCCACCATATGAATCTTGATCTCTAGCCTTCCCCAAGTTGCTTTCCACTCAAATCTTCTTTCCACCAAATCCATATCCTATGAGAGAGAGTTGAGTGTTGGGGAGACTATCATTTGAAGCACAAGAGCAAGGAGTTCATCATCAACACACCATTTGTTACTTCTTGGAGAGTGGTGTCTCCTAGATTGGCTAGGTGTCACTTGGGAGCCTCCGACAAAGATTGTGGAGTTGAACCAAGGAGTTTGTAAGGGCAAGGAGATCGCCTACTTCGTGAAGATCTACCGCTAGCGAGGCAAGTCCTTCGTGGGCGATGGCCATGATGGGATAGACAAGGTTGCTTCTTCGTGGACCCTTCGTGGGTGGATCCCTCCGTGGACTCACGCAACCGTTACCCTTCGTGGGTTGAAGTCTCCATCAACGTGGATGTACGATAGCACCACCTATCGGAACCATGACAAAAACATTCGTGTCTCCAATTGCGTTTGAATTCTCCAAACCCTTCCCTTTACATTCTTGCAAGTTGCATGCTTTATTTTCCGCTGCTCATAGACTCTTTGCATGCTTGATTGAATTGTGTTAAGATTGCTTGACTTGTGCTAAGATAGCTAAAATCTGCCAAAGAGTAAAATTGGGAAAAGGATAGATTTTTATTTGGTCAAGTAGTCTAATCACCCCCCCCTCTAGACATACTTTCGATCCTACAACATGCGAGCGCCCGGATCTTCTATGGAGGAGGCTAATTCCCAGATTGTGCAGACACATGTGCGAGGAAGTACACGACTTTAGTCAGGAATCATGAAACATTGATTCCCTCAGATGGTACTGTTCAGTATGAAAAAACTTATAAAATAAAATATGGTTTGTTTTGTTCAACAGGTGAGCCACAAAGTGTCCAAGAAGCATTGGATGATTCAAGATGGAGAAAAGCAATGGATGAGGAATTTCTAGCACTTCAAAAAAACAAGACATGGCATCCTGTTCCTCCAAGAAGTGGTAAAAATATTATAGATTGTAAGTGGGTCTATAGAATTAAAAATAAATCCGATGGTAGCATAGATAGATATAAAGCTAGATTAGTAGCCAAAGGATTTAAACAACGGTACTGTATAGATTATGAGGATACCTTTAGTCCAGTTGTTAAAGCTGCTACTATCAGGCTTGTTCTTTCTATTGCCGTATCCAAGGGATGGAACTTGAGACATCTAGATGTGCAGAACGCGTTTCTTCATGGTGTTCTAGAAGAAGAGGTCTATATGATGCAACCACGAGGATATGAGGACAAGAACTCACCCTTTCATGTGTGCAAGCTGTACAAGGCCCTTTACGGGCTTAAGCAAGCCCCAAGGGCATGGTATTCTCGACTAAGCTCAAAACTTTAACAACTTGGTTTCATTCCTTCAAAGGCTGACACTTCACTCTTTATGTTCAATAACTACAGAGTGACAATATTTGTTCTCATTTATGTTGATGATATTATTGTGACAAGTTCCTCTCAGGAAGTAGTGTCAGCAATGTTGAAGGATTTGAGTTCAACTTTTGCATTAAAGGATTTAGGAGATCTACACTTCTTTCTTGGAATAGAGGTAAAGAAAATCAATGATGGTATTGTGCTAACACAAGAGAAATATGCTTTGAATCTTCTAACTAAAGTAGGTATGAAAGACTGTAAGGCAACACCTACACCCTTGTCTAGTACTGAAAAATTGTCAGCTTATGATGGAGAACCACTTGGACCAGAAGATGGTACGAGGTATAGAAGTATTGTTGGTGCATTACAGTATTTGACTCTTACAAGGCAAGATATTTCCTTCTCAGTAAACAAAATATGTCAGTATTTGCATGCACCAACCACAGTTCACTGGACTGCAGCTAAAAGAACTCTTAGATATGTCAAGCACACAATAAACTCAGGTTTAGCATATAGGAAGTCATCTTCTACCTTATTGAGTGCATTCTCATATGCAGATTGGGCAGGTGATATTGATGACAGAAGGTCAATAGGTGGTTTTGCAGTGTATTTTGGTCCATATCTTATATCTTGGAGTGCAAGAAAACAACCCACTGTATCAAGATCAAGTACAGAGGCATAATACAAGTCTATGGCCAATGCTACTACAGAACTTATCTGGTTGCAATCTCTTCTTAAGGAACTTAAAGTTCCTATAAGAGAAGTTCCCTCTCTTTGGTGTGATAATCTTGGTGCAACCTACTTGTCAGCTAATCATGTGTTTCATGCTCGAACTAAGCATATTTAAATCGACTATCATTTTGTCAGCGAAAGGGTGACTAATAAACTACTTGATATAAGGTTTGTTTCTTCTAACGATCAAGTTGCAGATGGTTTTACAAAGGCATTGCCTCAGAGAGACTTGGAGAACTTTCGGCGCAATCTCACCTTGACCAAGGTGTGATTGAGAGGGGCTGTTAGGAATAGTCTAGAGAGTTCTAGATATTCTGGTTGTACTCGGTTTGGTTGAGATAAAACCAAAACTGAATCCTGCCTAGAGTTGTTTAGATTCGTTGTTATCTCTTTATATTCTTGTAACCCAAGTCTATAACGATATCTTTTATACGCCTCGATCAGGGCTTGCTGATCCTATATAACATGAAACCAATGGCCTACTACGGTAGGTAAAACACGCTTCCTTATTTTCACACTCTGTTGTATACATACTCCTGACAAGAAGAGCTTTTCATGCTGGGCACGGAAGACAATTGTCAGCTGCCTTTGTGCTATACATCGTCGTATGCACAAATCTAGTGCTCACTCCAAGCATGCTCTTAGCCTTGTGAATGCGGAACTTGGCAAAAATGGTGAGAACATCCCATATGGATCCGAGCATGAGAGCAGGAAGCTTGAGAAAATCGACGACCAATTCACCAAGGATGACAAGGCAAACAAGCCTGATGAGGATGATGACAAGATTCCTGCCGGTTCTGATGAGTTCTACGAGGATGCCCCTCAGCAAAATAGTGATGATGGCTTTGAGGAGGATGAGGAGTGACGGGCTGTACGTTAGCTCTCCTCCATTATCCCGCCAAAGGGGGAGGTGGATTGAGTATATCTTAGGTCCTTTATTATCCTATTATGCTTAGAGCATCTTCAATAGACGATGTAGATGCAAAAATAACTAACTTTTGCATCTCCGAAGCCAAAAAACCCTTTCCAACAGATGATGTAGATGTAAAAAAATCTTCATCTTCCGGATATGTAAAATGCAACATCTCGAGATGCAAATATGCATCCCCGCCTACATGAGATGTAAAACTGGCGGCCACGCGCCAACTGCCCATGCGCTTTCATTTTCCTTCCGCCCGCCGACTACTGCCCGCCGCCTAGGCCATGGCGGACTCTGACGATCCTGCCTCATCCTTGGCTGCAGCCGCCCACCCTGTCGCGGCCTTCGTTGGCGCGACCACTATCCCCAATCCCAACCCCGTCCGGTCGTTGTCGCGGCTACCACCCTGCTGCCAGATCGAGCCGCTCCACCGCCCCCGCCTCCGGTTTCGCTGTCGCTGTGCCGCCGCCCACCTACAAATCGTATGAATTGGCCGCTTCCCCGCCATCGTATGATTTGAGCTCCCCCCTCCCCCCCTCCCCGCACGCTACCGCCGCCGGACTCGAGCACACACCCACTATCACGTCACTGCCGCTTTTCCGCCGCCAGACTAGACCTTCTCGGGCCGCACAGTCGTTGCCCCGTCGTCCCGTCGTGACCAATTCGCCGCTCGATTCACAACCGCGGCGCCAACCATTCGAGCTCCCGCCACCGCATTCGACCTCCTGGCCCTCGTCGCTCGGCAACCGGCTCACCTGCTGTCGTCGCTCGGTCCAGTGGCGCTCCTCCCGGCTCTCGGCGTTCGGTCGCCGGCACTCATGCCGACTAGTTTTACATCTCCATTCGCATAATCTATTGGAGTTGCACTTTTACACAACCAATTTACATCATCCATTGGAGTTGCCTATTTTTGGAGATGTAAAATGCACTTTTTGGATATGTAAATTTTTACATCTCTTGTTTTACATCTCCAAATTTGCGTCATCGATTGGATATGCTCTTATGTGCAAGCCTTGGATATTTTGGTTGGTGTTTTATTTGGTCGGCTTGCTCCAAACTTTAGTGGTTTGTAATATATGCACTTATATTCGTGTGTGCGAGCATTGGTTCGAATGCTCTAGTACTTTTATCTTAGTGGGATCAAAACATATTTTGATACACTTCTGATATACAATGTTGTTGGAGAACGTTGCATGGAAAACAAAAAAAATTCTACGCACACACAAGATTTACCATGGATATGCATAGCTACGAGAGGGGGGAGCATCTACATACCCTTGTAGATCGCTAAGGGGAAGCGTTTATCACGCGGTTGATGTAGTCGTACTTTTCACGATCCGATCATGATCCAACCGATCTAGTGCCGAACGGAAGACACCTCCGAGTTTAGCAGACGTGCAGCTCGATGACATCTCCTCCTTCTTGATCCAGCAAGAAAGGATGGAGAATTAGATGGGATCACAACCAACACGACGGCGTGGTGGTGATGGTGGTGGAGCACTGACAGCGCTTCGCTAAGCGTCGCCGGGACGAGGTGGTGGAACTACGGAGTAATGGGACAGAGAGGAGGGCCAAGGGCTTGGTGTGTCCTCTTGGGGCGCCCTTCCCCTCTATATATAGGTGGAGGGACATGGGAAATGACCCCTCTAAGCCCTAGGGTGCAGCTAAGGGGGAGAGGACTTGGACACCAAGTCCAATCCTATTCCTACTAGGACTCCTTCCTTTTTTGCCTTCCCTAGCCACATGGGCTTTTGAGGTCTTGGTGCGCCTAGCCCAATAAGGCCAGGGCATCTCCCCGCAGCCCATGCTAGCCCTTGGGTCGTGGTGAACCCACTTGTGGACTTCCAGACCCCTCCGGAATCCTCCGAAACCTTCTGGAAGCTTCCCGGTACAATACCGAAAAAACTACACCTTTTTCCGGAACCCAAATATGACTTCCCATATATAAATATTTACCTCTCAACCATTCCTTGACTCCTCGTGACATCCGAGATCTCATCCAGGACTCCGAATAACATTTGGTTACCACTCATCAAATATCCCAATACTACTCTAGCGTCAAACGTTAAGCATGCGACCCTACGGGTTTAGGAATTATGTAGTCATGACCGAGACCGGTCAATAACCAATAGCGGGACCTGGATGCCCATATTGTTTCCTACATATTCTACAAAGATCTTTTATCGGTTGAACATTTATGACAACATACGTAATTTCCTTTGTCTGTCAGTATGTTACTTGCCCGAGATTCGATCCTCGGTATATCTATACCTAGTTCCATCTCGCTACCGGCAAGTCTCTTTACTCGTTCAGTAATACATCATCTTGCAACTAACTCCTTAGTCACTTTGCTTGCAAGCTTCTTGTGATGTGTATTACCGAGAGGGCCCAGAGATACCTCTCCGATACACGGAGTGACAAATCCCAAACTCGATTCACTCCAACTCAACAGACACCTTCGGAGATACATGTAGTTCACCCAGTTACGTTGTGACGTTTGATAGCACACAATGTATTCCTCCGGTATCCGGGAGTTGCATGATCTCATGGTCGAAGGAACATGTATTTGACATTAAGAAAGCAGTAGCAATAAACTGAACGATCATATATGCTAAGCTAACAGATGGGTATTGTCCATCACATCATTCTCCTAATGATGTGATCCCGTTATAAAATGACAACTCATGTCTATGTTTAGGAAACCTTAACCATCTTTGATCAATGAGCTAGTCTAGTAGAGGCTCACTAGGGACATGGTATTTGTTTATGTATCCACACATGTATTTAAGTTTTCGGTCAATACAATTCTAGCATGAATAATAAACCTTTATCATGATTAAGGAAATATAATAATGACCATTTTATTATTGCCTCTAGGGCATATTTCCATCAAATGTTTCCAACTGAGCTTATCTAATATCATTGTTCTATCCATGGTTATTTTTGTTTGGTTGTTGATGACTATACCATGCCACACAACTTTTATTCATGTTGTGAGACTTCATTAGCAGAAATATCTAATGTCTTACAATGTGTACACATCGCTACTCCTTGCAATGCAAAATTATCGGTATATTTTCCCTACTCATTTCTACACCCCACTTTGCTCTAGGATTGGGGTAGGGGGGCTCTTCTCTAGATATGTGCAAAATGCTTCAACTAGCATATCATGTGTTTATGCACATATCTAGGAGTCCTTCTAGCTATCCTAGACAACCTCATGTTTCAATTCTATTCGTTTATATACTCAATTCATATTGTCATCATACAACAAAAAGGGGGAGACTAAAAGTGCAATTCTGTTCCAAAGTGGGTTTTAGTGATAATGACAGTATTAATTGAAGACTAATCTTGTGCGCTAAGTACTTAGAAGGTGGATTAGTCGAAGAGGTTGAAGCAAAGGTGTTTGTTGACCCCTGATTATCAAAAAGGAAAGATTGCGGTATACTCAAGCATTCACAAGTGTTTTAAGTTTTATTAAGTATAGGAACATCAAGATATTAAGAGGAGTGCCCAATGAAGTAATGATGGAACTCAATTTTCCTATGATGCATTTCTTAAATACAGAAAAATATACACAACCCATGACCTATATCTTGTGCCACCATCATAGCCAAAGAAAGATCCGCGAAACACTTCAAATGAGACACACATACACTAGCCAAAATTTCACTCCAGAGCATCCGGAATCCGACATCAGCTCTGGAGTAGGTTCTCGAATTGATCAGGAATTCTATTGGCTTCCTGTTTAACTCTGGAATTTGGATTGTCCGGAGTGTTACTCCAAAACTTCCGGAGCTACTTTTGAAAGGTGTCTGACGCCTTCCAATGGGTGGAAGTAGGACTATGTAAGCCTAGTACATCTTCTACAAG
Organism: Triticum urartu; assembly: GCF_056163025.1. Taxonomy (NCBI): domain Eukaryota; kingdom Viridiplantae; phylum Streptophyta; class Magnoliopsida; order Poales; family Poaceae; genus Triticum; species Triticum urartu. The sequence goes on from NC_141879.1 coordinate 263,079,864, forward strand.
AGGTATCCTTCCATTGACTTCTGAGCTATTCCTCTCTTGCTCCATTTCTTAAAAGCTAGAAACACCCAAATTATCCACTTCCGTCCATCAAAACACATAACACCTTTGAGGGAAAAGATAGAGGAGATGTTGATATATATTTTCATCAAAGGAAATTAAGTTCCACTTTGATTTCACTGAGCATTTGTTACTCTTGTAGGTTGGAGACTCCTTCATGTATATGATGCCGTAAGTGAGGAACCAACGTGTGATTTACCCCCTGAAAGTTTGTATGGTTTGGAGGTCGCCTCAAGGTCTACCACAAGTTGTTAAGAATCGCATTCGTTGTGATATCTTAAGGAGAATAGGGTGAGCCTCCATGGTGTTGTTGTGCCTTCGTGGTAACACCCACTCCTTCGATGGTGACTAGCTTCCCTCTAAGGATGTGAGCATCGGGATGCATCCTCATCTCCGGAGTTTCGATTATCTCTAACCCTAACTTGTTGCACATGGTTTAGTTTGATCTCTTGACCATGGACTCGTCTTATCCTATTATGCTAGCTTAAGTCCTATATTTGTGAACACATTTTGTACACTTGCTATCTCACCACAGCAATTATTTAGGCCAACTTTATAAATCACACTTGTCTGAACTTGCTAATAATAAAGAAAATTGTAAATACACCAATTCACCCCCTAGGTCCATCTCGACCCTTTCAAATGCTTGAAGTGCTCAAATCCACAAGGCAATATACTTACAAATGCTAACTTTCGGATGCTCGAATGGGGTCTCGGCCATCACAGATATGTAGATCGATATTAGAAGGAAGATATGCGCTAAAGTAGGCTTTAATTCAGAGAATGGGCAAATGGTCAAGGCACACATACTTTGAAAGATAATTAGGTACTCACTCCATTTACTAATACAAGGCCACTTCATATATTTTTATGTCTAACTTTGCCGTTAATTTAACCGAAAATATGATTATATGCCAAAAAAAAGTATTCCATTTTGGATAACAATTTGAAAGAAATTTTCGATAACATATTTTTTGTGACATACAACCCATATATTTTCTTGATCAAAATTACAAGTCAAAGTTTGACATGCAGAACAAAGTCGCCTTGTATATATAAATGGAGAGAGAGCCAGGGGAGGGTATGCAGCGTCTTGTTGCACCATGGGATGACAAGCGAGAGATGGTGAACTGATCATGGGATGAATACCTTATTAATGAACACTTTATACCAACAGATGTGGGCATTTTTCGTCGAATCCCTGTGCCAACGATGAACATAGAGAATTTCTGGGCATGAAGAAATCGGGGGAGTTTACCTTACGGTCGGCGTATTAGATGCTTATACACACTAGAAAAATCCGAGTTCCATGTGGGACCGGCCGAAGGAGCTTAACCATGTGCTAACCAACATAAATGGCAATGACAATAGAGCATTGAGACGAGCATGAAGTAGGGGCGCTATGGATGGTGGGCTTCACAACAGATAGCATGGACGTGTGCTCGAGGTTGGCACGGTGTTTTGAGTGACCGAGGATGGTGTCTCAACATAGTGGCAACTAGGCATTTAGCCATGGGGAATGACCGGGGAAGAGCGACTATTGTGGGGGAGGGGTTATCGACGAGAGTGTGCGTGTTTGGGATAGAAAAATCATACTGGCACGCTGAAAACACTTAGGATGGCAATCCAATGTAGTTAACCCCAACTTCATCCTTTCCATTTTCACGAGTCTACAAAAAGCCAGCTTTCCCAAGTCTTTCAAATTTGCACTACAAAGGCACCCAATTTCAGGAGCTCCTATTTTCCACTTATTGCAGCAAACTATCGGGGAAATGCACAGGCGGCCCGACTAGGCCAGCCCACTGGCGCACGAGTGATGCAAGAGGGCATTATCGAGCAATGTAGCGAAACATGCAGAAGTACTGTAGTAATTGAATCGGGTTTGCGGCGAACCAGGCCGAGGAACTGTAGCAAACATTTTTTTACTTTAAAAGAATGAACAACTTGAAAAAAAACTGAACACCTTAAGAATATTTGTTTAACACAAATATTTTTAAAGATTACATTTTTTCAATTTTGTGAATATTTTGTTAAAAATATGAAAAAATAGATTTTTTAAAAAACCTGACCATGTTCAAATTTCCACACATTTTTTATAAATTCATGAAATTGTATGGATTATGATTTTTCTGAAATTTGCAAACTTTTCTATTTTTAAAAGAAACAATAAAAAAATTTAAATAAAAGAAGAAATCCAGAATAACCACCTAAAAGACGGTTCAGGAATCTTGTAGGAAGTTTCCAAAATTTGGATTCTATTGAACGTACAATAACTTAAAATGGGCTGGCCCATATGATGATCTCTCGTCGTTCCCGTGTGCCAAAGAACAGCAATCTGGCATAACACGCGACGAATAGCGAATTCCGCCAGCTTCTCCTTGTCAACTCTGTAGAGCGGAGGAACTAACAGCTCAAGAGTTACCGAAGAAGGCCCGGGGAGCTCCATATTACTGAATCCATTTTCACGAAATCATTAACTAAGGGGCACCCTGTGCAAAGGTCACACACTGTCTTCTTTGATGCTGACAAGTGGCGCATTGCATGTGTGTCATTTGCCGCAACCTAAGGTTTTTTCTTTTTTTCACGGATTTGTATTTTCAAAACGGTATAACTCTTAAGTCGTGCATCCAAATCTCAAACCGTTTTCATCTTTAAATGTCTCATGTTGAGATCTTCAAAACTAGATGCTATGTTAATAGGTTTTAAAAAAAATCAAGAAAAAATCAAAAATAAAAGTAAAAAATGAAATGAAATACCGAAAAAACCTGGCAACAAGAAACCAAAAACTGGAAGAAAAACCAAAAAACCTAGAAGCACAGTTGTGTTTTTTTTACTTTTTTTAAGCACAGATTATTTTTTCCCTCTTTAATGCTTTTCCTAGTTTTTTTTTGGAGGGGGGGAGGGGGGGGGGGGGGAGCCAGTTGAGCTTTTTTTCTTTTCGCGAAGCTAAGGCTGTGCGCCTGTGCTTCTCCCTTTTTCAGGAAGCACATGCTATGCTTTCTCCCGGAAACACAATTATGCATCTTCTGAAAATATAAATTGTGCTTTTTCTCTTTTAGGGGCACAATTGTGCTTCTTAAAAAAACACTACTTTAGAATAATTCTCCAAAATTGAAGAGACAATAAAACAAAAAATGATTATACTCAAAAGCACGCGCGGAAACAAAAAAATGCTCCCAGTGGTGCGGCCAGCATGTGACACCTGGCAGAGTTGGGCGGGGCACATGGCGGCCTGAGAGCACTCCCACGTTAGAGCAATTCTAGCAGACCCCGCATCCCGTCCCGACCCGCAAAATAACTGCCAAAATGCAGATCGGGGCAGAAAAATCAGCCCGATCAGACCCTGCATTCCGCCCAGGCCCGCAAAAAAATTTAGGAGGCGCGGCAAAATCCCAACCCCTACCCGGGAAAACGCGGGTTTCCCCCTCACGGCTGCGGTGCCTGCATATAAGCGGAAGCGGTTGGTGGGGGACATTTCATCCCGCGCTTTCTCCCACCAACCACCTCTCTTCTTCCCTCGCGTGCCGCCGCCGGCCGCCGCCCAAGATTCCGGCGACAGCAGCCGGCAGGAGCACGCCGGAAGGCCATCACACGCACGAGGCCTTCCCTCCCTCCCCCTGCGTCGGCGGGCCGCCGGATTTGCAGATCTGCGGCATTTCATCGCGGGCCGCCGGATTTGCCTTTTTCCGGCCGCCAGTTGCTGCCCCAGGCGATGGAGTAGTCGGGGAGCCTCTCCCGCAACCCAGGCAAGGGCGCATCGCCGCATGCAGGCACGGGTTCGTCCGCCCGCCGCCGCCGAAGGTTTGCGGGCATGGACTTGTCCGGCCGTCCACCAGGCTCGGCGCTCGCGCAGCGTCTTTGTGGCCCGCCGATGCCGCTCATAGAGTGCGACGACTGCCCACGCAAAGTGCCGCGGCTCACTTCGGGCACGCCGAAGCACCCCGGATGGGTGTTCTACAAATGCGAAAATGATGGGGTACGTGCACTTGCGGTACCTCGTTCCATAGCTCATTCTTTAGTTCAATTGTGGTAGCTCACTTCGAGCTTGCTCAATGTTTTGTGTAGGATGATGGATACCCATTTTGGTTTTGGGAAGGCCAATACATTGATTTGTTGATAGAAAGAAACTTAATAGATGTTAGTGCACTCCTTAGTACAATCGAAGGCAATGATGCGGCGGCATGTGCAACTAGAGGGGAAGCAACGTTTACTTCTTTGAAACCAAAGATGAAGAATGAAGAAAGTAAGATCAAGAATCCGCAGATCAACAATGAGTACATGAAGAAGATATTACTTCAACTAGTGGGAGCAGTTATGAAAGTTGGAAATCTTCTGAAATGCATACTTGTGGTTCTTGTTTTCTTTGGTTTTGCTATTCTATCCAAGATTTGGTGACATCTTTTGTATCTAATATTGTTGCAAAAGCAACGAAAAGCATTGTGCTAGATCAATTTAAGTTGCAAATCTAAATTTTGCGGGCTCGGAAGAGCTGCGCCAGATCAGAACCCGCAGAAGCCGACCCGTAAAAAAGCATATTCCACGAATATGCTCTTTCACGGGTCCATTATATGGGGTCTGCATCTGTGTCAGCCCGCGCCGACCCGCAAAAGCGGTTTTGCGCGAACTGCAAACGCATTTTGCGGGCCGGTGGGATGCGGGGTCTGCTAGAGTTGCTCTTAGAGGAGTGACCATGACCGCTGTGCAAAACCGTTAAATAGTCTTTATTAAGTGGAATTAACCGTCAAATAGTTTTATTTTTTGTTGAGCAAAACCGTTAAACAGTCTTTTTTTAGAATCATCAACCGTTAAATAGGGGAATGACCGTGATTGAACGCACAAACAAACATGCGATGCATTTCGGGATTCGGCCCATGCGCAGCACGCGAGCGAGAGGCGACAAAAGAAGTCACAGGGCCTGGTTCGCTCGCACATAATAAGGCCTCGGCCCGTGCCGAGCAGGACCATCCCGGATCGTCTCGTCTCGTTGCACACACTAGCTGCCTGGCTACTACTAGGCTTAACCACCAGTACAAGCCACAAATGGCCCAACCAGCAAGTGCGATACCTATAGATGAACCCAAGTCAAAAGTCAGAACTCGTAGAAGAGGAGTTACCGGACGGCGCTCCCCTGCAGCCATCAGCCGTGACTGAAACTATCTATAGCACATAGCAAAATCTGTCCCAAAATTTTTACTGCGCATAGCAAAAAAAAAAAAGAGAAAAAGATGCACTCCTGTGCTTAGGAAAACCTGCAGATTTAGCAGCACCCCAGCCATGCTCAGTTATTAGCACCAAGAAAAAAGAAACACACATCCATTTTCTCCAACGCAACAGGTTTTTATTATATCAAACGGCCTAGATGTCGGGCAACCGATCAAGGTCCCAACAATGTGATGCGAGGAGTAGCCACCACCACTATTGGGTGGTATTGGCCATGGACCTGGCTAGCTAGCCATCCAAGGTGAATGAATCATGAGAGAGGTGCCCTGACCCCATTCCCGTATGACTGTTTCTGGGGGAGCCAGCGGAAGGAGACACCCTACCAATATACCAATACCAATACCAAGAACTCGGCCTCTTTCAGCTTGGGCTCTGCTCCTAACTCCAAAGGCGATGAGTACCCCTACAACTTAACTACCACTGCTCGTACAAGGACCACTACGTCCGTCTACTTACTGGTGGCGTGCACACCCGCGCGGCGCGCCCACCGGACCGGACCGCTTGCTGGGCCTCCCCGGCCGGCAGACAAGTCTAACGGCCTCCGACCACCGATTCTTCCTACAGCTTTGCTTGGCCCAGCTGCCTCTTCTCTCACCAAGATCTGCATAGTAGTATGGTCGAAGGCTCCAGACCCCTGCTGCTTCAACTTTTAATCAATAACCATGACAAAAAAGGATTTGGTTTGGTTTGGTCTCTGGAGCACATGATTAGGTGCTTTGCAGTGGGTAAGCATGATTAGTTAGTTCTATAGAGGGCACATATTGGTTGTTTGGTCCCGCTGAAAGGCAAATCAATGGCGAGAATGACATGACTAGAGTTCTACAAAGACACGCTACTTTTCACGCTATTGGAGAAAAAGAGCATCCCGAATTCCGGATTCATCAACTCTCCAATACATCTCGCATGTTGGTAGGATCCACCAGACCAGAGGTGATCTGCAAGGCTGGTAAAGAGACGTTTACATCCGTCCAGAGATCACAAATCGTAATGAATGGCGGGTAATCATGGCCTGCGCCAATAACAGAAGAGGAAAAGATCTCCAGATGCGGCAGAGGCGGAGGGACATCATGATTCTTGGAAAAGTCGAACCGGATGGATAATCTCTCAACTTGCGGCGGCCTCCCGGCTCCCGCTTCAAATTTGAGCCGTTCCAGCGCCTCATCCGGATCGAACACAAACCGCGAACTCAGCAGCTCCACCAGTGTCATAAGGTCTCATCCACCGTTTCTGGCTCCCGTTTTCTCCCGAGGAACCGGGACGACGACCCCCCCTCCAATCCGATCTCCCCTCCCATGGATAAGACGGCCGGCATCGGCGTAGCTGGCCATGGCCGCCACAGCCACACTTTGTCTGGCCCATGGCGTCGCAAGAAACCAATGCTGGTTGGCACTCCCAGCACATAAAACAGGCCAGCAATGCAATGCAATGCAAAGCCATCGTTCCAACCCTCTTTACTACGTACGGATGGCATGGATGGACCAGAACCAGATCTCGGACGGCACAGCACAAAGTGCTAATATCTCGCAGCATGCGCTTTCGATCCATCTCCCGAATGGGAGTTAGCTGTGGCATCGCAGGATTCCACCGGATTGTCTTACTTCGCATCGGGCAACGGAGCCTCGTCAGGGAGGGGCCCCGGGATCGGGTCCGACGGCGACGCCCGACCTAACCAACTAAATTCGGACTCAATCATTGCGGCTCCTAATCATCACTTGTTACTACTCCTACGCAGATCGATCTATCCGCTTCTTCTTTTCTTTCTCTAGCCTCCCCGTTTCAGTTCAGATTCAGGCACGAACTGATTGGCGAAAGTTCCTTGATCTTTTTCTCTGAATTTGAGTTGATTGCTCCCCATGCATATGCATGCAACCAAATGGATCCATCGATCAATCAATCGCCGGTGTCATGATGGGGCGCGCGCGTGGGTTCGATCGTTCTGCTAGCCACATACTGTATAACTGTATTAGTAGCGTCGATGAGCAGCAGCAGATGGAGGAAGCAGGGCCATACCTTGGGATCTAGCCCCCGCTGATCGGGCTTCAGTTATCTACAGTAGCCGGCGGGCGGCGCATGGCTGATAATGAGATCGCGGAATGATGGTTTTGGATCTCCCGCCCGCTGCCGGTGCATTGCATACCGGAACGCCGCCGTCGTTTTCGGTCGCGGTCGATCGGGCGACAGCCGCGTAAGTCGTCGTCCGAGACGGACGCCGACGCGCCGGGTGCCCCTCTCCATGAAACAGATTCCATGTCGATCGGATCCTCGCTCCCGTGTGATAGCTGCCTGCGTATTCTCCAGAGAGATTCCTAAATACTGTATACTTTTTTTTAGAGATTCTAATATAGACTGGTATGTATGGAACAATATAAGTGAATCTACACTCTAAAATACGTCTATATTTATCCGTACATGTAGTTTATATTTAAAATTTGAAAAAGATTTATATTTAGTAACGGAGAGAATATCATGCGTGCATGGTGCGTGCATCACGAGGAAGGAAGAAAGGATGCGGTTTGATGGACACAAGGCTGTAATGGTACTGTACGTACAATGCAGGGCCCGATCCAGCTGGAGGAGATGTGCCTTGTGCTTGACCAAATGCAGCGAGCGGCACCAAGGATCGAAACAGCATGTGATGCTTGTGCGGATTCGCGTGGCGGTGCACGCCACGCACCGCCCCGCCACCAAGGAATCAACACCACGGCTGTAATATACTTAGTACAGGCTAAATGTGTCAAAAAAAAAAACCTTAGTACAGGCTAACGTGCGCTTGGTCACGCGTTGTTCTTCACTTGTGGAATTAACTCTTTTATACTCCCTCTGTCCCAAAATTTTTGTCTTAGATTTGTCTAAGTATGGATGTATCAAGTCACGTTTTAGTATTAGGTACATCCGTATCTACACAAATCTAAAACAAGAATTTTGAGACGGAGGGAGTATTTAGTAGATTATTGCGACTAGTTGTTGTTCAGATTTTGTTTATGTTGACTTATGAGTTGATTATGCTATAACGGTGTTTTTAGTTCTCTTCTAAGAGGAGAATGAAATTGTTTGATGCATGGTTGTGGTGTCTTTACACGTATAGGTCTTGGTGTCAGTTGAAGGGGATCGTTTTAGCCTCTTGAGAGCTCCTATTTCATGCTGCAACCGTGGAATTGATGATATAACGCTCATATGAGCCTGCCCATGAAGCTCTTGCTCGTTTAGTTTGGCTTGCTAATGCTCTCGCTTGCTTAGCTTTTTTCTTTTGCTCACCCGTCGCTAGCTTAGAAAAGAAATCAGCTATATTTTTCGTTAAAAAGATAGGTCGAACAAAAGATGGTCAAGGATAAAAAATAAATTGCAAACTTAAAAGACCATAAAGTTAAGAAAACATTCATGAATTTAAAATATATTCATGGATTTCAAAAAATGCTTGCACATTAAATAAACTTTAAAAATGATCATGAACTTAAAAAATATATGAGAATGTAATTAATATTAATAAATCTGAAAATATGATTTGTTTTAAATATATATTTTTAATGCTCATAAAATTTAATAGGTGCTCATAAATTAAAATGAGAAAGAAAATAAATAAAAGAAGGAGAAATAAAACTAAATAGCACATAACCATACAGACGGGCTCCTCAACAACCCCGCAACCTCCAAAGCACCAGAATGCTTCAAATCACAGGAGCTTGGTATCTACATAGACTGCTGCTACAATGTATTACCTGGTAATTATTGTATCGTGGTAGTCTACGTTGCGTGGCTCATCTTGATAGAACTGCGTGCGAATACATAGTGACTTATTGCAGCTCGGTTGTCTTCTTGTGCAAGCATGGTCTTAATTTTATTGTGATGTTACTTTGTTGAGGTCATTGTTTGGATTTGCTCGGGCTTGTTTTTCAGTGTGAAACCCGATGACCTGGTCTTTGGTGGTTGGATCCGGCAACAGCGGCGTTTGGGCGGCGTTCCATATTGAAGGTGTTGCTACTTGCCGAATCCAATCCTTCTTGTTGTTCTAGTGGTCTCAAAAGATGGTTGATGTGTTTGATTGCTTTTGTAGATTGTTGATCATCGGTAAAAAGAAATTAGTTTACTCCACTAATGCATAGCTTTGGTCTTGTGTGATGTTGCTAGTTGTCTATGTGATGTGTGCGCGCGTGCATTGATGTTGGTTATGTCAATTCTATATGTGGAAAGTAGAGATCGGGTGTGTACTTTATTTACTGTATCCCTTGATGTTATATTTTAAGCTAATAAAATCCATCTTTTATATCAAATAAATATATACGTGTGTTGAAAAGATTCAATACTTGTATATAAGAGCATCTACAGCCGAAACTCTCAACCCCACATCATACGTCCGGGCGGACCGCCCGGTCACTGCTTGGTCACGATTTTTGACCCAAACGGGCCCCTCAAATGATCCTTAAATGCCTGGACTGACCGGCACCCTCCATATCCAGCCCAAATATGGGGCGAATATGGAGCGCCTGAACGCGCGCGTGCACGCCCGCCATGTCGGACCTGACAGCCCGACCCCACCCCAATTGCACCAGATCCACCAAACCCTTCCTCCTCCTCCCGCCGCCGCCCTCCAACCATTCCCCCGCCCGGACCCTCGCTGGCCTCCACCCTTGCTCCCTATCCTCACCTCCGGTCCCGATCCACCGCCGGAGATGTTGTCCAGCCCGACCCACACCGCCGCGACGGAGACGCAGTTCGCCTCGTCCGTCGGCGGCGACTTGCAAGGCGGAGAATATCGCCCACAAGTTGCGGCGACGCCGGCAGCGAGAGAGGGAGGCGGCGACGGCTTCGTGGGGAGGTTCAGACGTGGTGGAGCAGCTGCCTCCTCCGCCGCGCCCGGATCCCCACACCCCTTCGCTTCGAGCGCCTACGCGGATTATGTTGTCTGACCCCCTTGGGACACCGGATGATCTGACCGCTGGCAGGGCCATTCCGGACAGCTTTCTGCCCACGCAAATGCCGACGGTCGACGTGTGTGACTCGCCGCAGCTCGTTTGGGTGCGGATGAGCATGGGCTCCGACAGTGCCCGAGCTGCCCTCAACATGTTCGACGGAATGACCGAACAAGAGTTGGTGCGTTTTCTTTGCTCTTGTCCGATCATATTTTAACATAAACAACTAGTTCATTTTGCTCATGATGAATGCTTGCAAATCTTAATCATGTAGGAGGTGTTCTTGTCGAACATGAACAATGACAATGAAGATCCGACTGAAATGGAGTATGAATTGGAGGCCAAGTGGAGACAACAACCGATCCCAACCCGAGTAAGAAGAAGAAGAAGCCGAAGGCAAGAAGTCTGGCATTATTAAGATTTGACGATATCTTGTTGTTCAAAGCTTGGTTGGCCACAACGATGGATCCAATATGCGGCTCCGAGCAAGGGGGAAACACCTATTGGAAGAAGATTTGGAAGGAGTATCACGAGCAAAAGGAGTATGTGGAGCCGGATCCTATCGTGACCACACGCAATGTGGCATCTCTCCAACATCGTTGGGGGATCATTCAACGAAAAGTGAAAAAGTACGTCGGCTACTACTCACAAGTGACCAAACGCCCTCAAAGTGGGATGGAAGTCGCAACTCACGTAGGCTCGATTGCCTCATCTAGTCGTCCATTGTATATGCTTCTTGTGTTTGAATTCTCGTGCTCATACATATGTTGTTTGCTAAACGGCGGTGGCGGCCACTTTGTATCACGAGGTGGAGAAGAAGCCATTTGCTTTTAGCCATTGATGGGTCATATTGAATGGCAAGTTGAAGTGAAACCAACTTATGACCGACCTCAAGTCTTGCAAGAAGAGGAATGATGGCTCAAGCTCCACCCAATCAATTGGGTTGGATGATGAAGTGGACGATGTCCTCGTGATGAATGAGGAAGCCACCGTGCCAAAGGACAACCGCCAAGTCATGGGAAACAAGTGGGAGAAGGCATGTGCCGCCCGTGATGCCGCGGCTACCAAAATGTCGTCCACATGGACGGGCATTTTTTCGGTGAGGGAGAACAAGGAGGAGAGGTACAAGCTCATGTTGGATGCGCCAAAGGAAAGGATGAAGTGGGACCGAAAGAGGGCGGAGAAGAAGCTCGAAAATGAGAGGGAGAAGATCGAGTTGGAGAAGCAACAAGCGACGATCAAATGTGAGCTCGAGAAGGCCAAGACATTTGGCGACATAGAGCTTGAGACTCGCTCGGGACGCGGAAGATGCAAGGATCATGTTGGCGGACTACACCCTCTATCATGAGCATGCGAAGAAGTGGCTTACAGACAAGAAAATGAAGATCAACAACCGCAGAAAGTACGCGGCGGCGAGGGCGGTTGCAGCCCGGATTCAGACAAAGGAGGCAACCCGGATGCAGGCGGAGCAGGCAGCCTGGATACAGGCAGAGCAGGACGCATTCCACTCGGAGCAGGCGTCCAGCTAGTGATCCGAGGCCATTTGTCACGCTTGGAAATTGATTTCATTTTTTCATATCCGGTTTATTGAATTATGATTTGCATTGCTTTATTTCGATTTTTGGTATTCGGGCAGTTTTGTATCGTATGATTGACGTGCATGAATTGCATGGATGTAAGGATCATATGTTGTTTGTATTTTTTTAGAATATGTTGTCTGTATTAATATCTCTCAAAAAAATCTTATACTCTCGCCGTCTCATAATATAATGTAAATGCGTTTTTAGCACTAATCTACGAGTGGTTAAAAGCAGTGCTGCTGTTAGATCACCAGAAGGAGCAAAGACGCAACCTAGAAACAGAGCACGGCACTCTCCGCATTGCCGGCCACATCCGCGGCACGAGGTTTACCGCCATGAACCGGCTGCCGCATCCGAAGCGGGCTAGCAGCGCCATAAGAGAGGGGAAGAAATGGGCAGGCACGGCATTCATCGCCCCTGCTTTGGCTCGCTGCATGCTCGATCGACGACGATAAGAAAGTTGGGCGCCTCCCACAGCGACGTCTAACCTTCGGGATGCCGGGCGAGCCCCGCGACAGCGACCGCGGCACCTCCGCCTCGGATCGAGGATGAGTACGCGCGCGCTTTCGACGACGAGGCGTGTGAAACGCGGTGACCTAGCAGCCACGACGCCCACCGTATACCACTGTACTGTACTACTACTGTAGCAGTAACCCCGGTGGCGGTACGTACGTGCGTATATATACAGTTGGTTTGTATCCGGTTGGTGTAAAGCGACGGGCCCTGTCCGTCCGTCCTTCCTCCCTTTTGCTGTCAGTCCGGCTGCCATTACCATGGTGGTGCTATCATTTTGTTTGCGTTTCGTCGCAACAGCCTGTCGCGCGTACATTCTCCGGGCTGGGCTGGGGTCGACGCCACGGCGACGGCGACCGGGTGCACAGCTCGTCGGTTAGATGCCAGCCTTCCCGCCCTTGTCAAACTGTAACGCCCGCATGCAGCTACGGTAGTAGTTTCTCTGAAGAAACTGAGCACGGCCTGAAGCTCGGTGAAGTATACAGAGCTGAAGAGCGACGGGTGGCTGCAGGAAGAACACGCGACGCAGCGTGAGATCCAGCGAGGAGAGGAGACGAGACGAGACGAGACGGATCGTAGAGGGGACTAAAAGCGACGTGTAACCTACCCAGCTTTGGTGCGGCGCGGCGTGCGTTTCGCTCTAACCGCCGGGCTGACAGCGAGCATACGTAGCGTAAGGTAGCACCGGCCCCGGCCAGCAGAGCACGCAACAGACGGCTTAAGGCGGAGAGAAGCTAAGCTCCAAGGAAGATTCAGTATACTGACGGGGGTTTTCATCGCCACAGATAATAAAAACTTTGAAGGGCAGCAGTATTAGGATCGGCAGGAGAGGTGCCTGTATGATATCTGCACCGTGTCTCATACACACACACACTGTAACTGATCGTTCCGCTATATTAATAATCACTTAAAATATCGATGAGATATGCTAATCAGTGCCAGCGATATTAGAGGAATCACATCACACCGCCCTAGAGGCAGAATATGACACAAGAAACTCGTCCCTTGGTAGTAGTAGAGCCTAATTACAGAGACTGTTAGCTTCAGAGCTGAGAGCTATAGCTTCACTCGCCACCGCTTCCGTCTTCTTGATTCTTCCTATGTACAGACCGTCAATCCTTTTTTTACTTCAGCGGCGCCGGCTAGAACTCCATTTTCATCTGGCCTGCCTGCAGATCACCTGCTTTCAAGTCCGTTCAGTGACGATGCCATCATCGACGGTAGCGACGATTTCGAAAGACAAATCGCGGGCTTTTAACTAACCGTGGAAGCTCTCTGCCGAGACCCCGTTATCCTGGCTCTGCCTGTTGGTGTCCACATGAAAAACGCTCTGGAGATCGTCCTCCCAGAAATTCCTCTGCTGACAGACGCAACACAAAACTAAACTGTATCAGGATAAGGTCTATAACGATTCTTTCGTCAAGCGACGCGAAGAGCCACGAAATTCTGAAGGCAAGAATGATCACCTGCTGCAGGTTCGTGCTAGCCGTGGCCGTCCCATCTTGGAAGGCGTACTGCGCTGCTGCGTTGGTGGCCTGGGACAGAGCCAGGTCCAGCTGATTCAGGGTGCACTGGCTCTCCATGCTGCTGGGCAGGAAGGACTGGAAGACGTCTCCTTGGTCGCTGAACGGGAAGGCCGAGCTGGAGCTCTCCAGCGAGAACACCGAGCTCGCCGATGGGCCGTACATCTGCATTCGACAGGGACAAGGTGAGTAAGTAACCAACGACTCGTTACGGCGCGATGGTGATGATGAAGAGCAGGGGTGGGTTTTGAGCTCACGTCTTTGTGCAGCAGCGTGGGCAGGTTGCTGAAGTCGAGCGGGTTCACGGTCGCGAGCTTCATGGAGAGGAACTGAAGCAACGGAAACAGAGGAGGAGTTGATCAGAATTCAGAGCGCATCGGATGGTTTCAGCAGGCCCACGCTCTTCTTACCTCGACTTGCCGTTGAAGCGACTGCACGTAGTTTATGATCTCATCAAGCATCAGTGCCTTGCCAATCACCTAAAGGTCACACACAAAATTTGGCCAGTTTAATTGATAACCTTGTACACAAAGACTGTCTTCTATATATTACAAAAGAAATGTTCATCAAGATTATCATGTGCTTGTTTTTTCTCTCTTTCTGATTTATCATTGTGAACTAATAAATGACTAATTACCTTGTTGCATCCTGGAACGAGGTCCTGGAGGAATTTCATCCGCTGGCTGATCCGCTCTCTCCTCACCTGTGAGCGTCCAAGGGAATTCCGTTACGGAGGAGTTGGACAAACCGAAGCAACAGCAAGCTACTAGAAGGAAGGAGAAGCAGCATGATCAGGAGTTCAGGACTGTACCCGCTCTGCGAGGCTGTGGCTGTCAGTGGCCTGGCCTCTCCTTGCCCGGACATGGACGTAGTCCTTGGGGGGCTCCGCCGGCTTGGCATTCTTCCCCTTGCCGCCCTTCCTCTGCTCGCCGTCCTCCACCGAGCTGTCGCTCCCGGCCTGCTCCGCCTTGGGCTTCACCTTCTTCTCGGCGTCGCCCGTCCTGCACCTCTTGCCGTCCGCCTCCTTCTGCTCCCCGACCTGCAAGGCACAACACAATTGACGCGGCTTGGTCAGCGTCAATGGCGGGCGAGTCCCCCAATTGGCGAAGAAAGACAGAGCCAAGCTCTGCTCACCTGGCAAGAGGTGCTGAGGGAAGGCTCCTTGGCCTTGCCTTTGCCCGCGGGCGCCTTCCTCTTCTTGGCATTGACGTCCTTCATCGCCGAGGCAGGGTCGGACACGGAGGACGCCTCCCGCGAGCCGCCGAACTCGCCCGGCGGCGGCATCCCGAAGAGGCCCGGCGCGAAGTGCTGGCCGTTGAAGCTGGACAGCCGCGCCGCCCGCTCCGCGAACCCCGGGTCGCCGCAGAACTTGTCCAGGCAGTCCCCGCCCGCCGCCACGGCGCCGTCCAGCACGCCGAAGTCGAGCATCGGCGACGGGGTGAGGAGGCTGGTAATGTAGTCGCCGCTGCCGCCGCCGCCGGCCCTGCCCTCCATTGCCGCCGCAAGAAACGGAGCCGTCCAAGAACCGCCGCCCAAGCTAGCCGAGGCGCGTCGTTCCTTTACGCGGAGAATCGAGAGCAGCCGGGGACGCGGCACTTATAGGAGAATGGCGAAGAGGTGGAGGAGGAGGAGGAGGAGGAGGAGGCTTGGGGGCGAAGGAGGAGGAGGAATGGATGCTGGAGGGGCGATTGGGAGGGTCAAAGTGGCGGTGATGCCCCGCGGCAGCTGGAAGTGGAAGAGGGCTTTAATGGAATCCTGTTTCGATTTTGGGATGGGGAGGAGGATGCCTTTCCGCTGCCGGGGCCCTTTTTAAGCTCATCACCCCGTCCGCCGGCTCCGTAATGACCGGTGGCAGTAATTCTGTTCCTGGTTGGCCCGGCGGCGGTCTCGCTCTCCTTCTCGTTCTCGGTCGACGGAGGGCGGGCTTTGGCTTGGCCGGCCGCGGCTCCGTTTAGGATTTTTCGCATGGATTTTCGCTGGATTTCTAGTGGGAAACATGTGGAATTTCAAATTTTGTGTCCACTCCCGTCATGTGATGCAGAGTAAATTACAAGGAACAACCAGTGCCAAGTAGTATTACATTTTGTGTTTTTACGACAGAAATAAATATTTTTGAAGGGTAGGAAAATTAAAATTAAAACAGGGTATGGCTGGTCTCATCTCGATTTAGAGGAGTATAAACCGCCGAGTATTCTTTAGAGGAGTACATTTGCTCCTTTAGAAAGTGTTTTTTCTAACCCATACCCTAAACTCAACGCAGTAAAACTAACATTTGCATGTGTACATTTCGTCAAACAGTTGTTATATGCCTTCGCGGTGAGCGGTGACGATGGTGACTACGCTGGAGTCACAAGTCCTCATCCGATGCCGAATGCATCACACATATCGCACGTGACCTGCCTCGTTGTGTTGTTGCTTGCTGCCGCACGCGTTGCGCGTGTTCCCTTGGTGGACGTCGAGCCGCCCGATTGGTGAGAGCTGCGGAGCAGCCTGGGGCACTTGGAGGCACCATCCCGTCCATCCTCATGCCACGCTTTCTATGGTGGCTGGACCTTGAATCCGTCGCAGCCGCCGCCGTCGAGGCCAACTTCGAGGGCAACTCTAGCTTGTCTGGCAGGTGGCCGTGGACGCCTTCGTGCGGCTGAAGAGCCGATGGGAGTGCCTCCTCCATCGTGTCATCACCGGTTTTGACTACGGGATGAGCGCCGCCGGGCTAGGGATGACGAGGAGGAGCGCCTCCATGGCCGGAGGCAATGGAAAGAAGGATAAAAAGATTACCGGCATTTGGCGGCGGGAGGTCGGTGGGACTGTGGGGTGTCGGCGATGGTCGACGGAGGCAAGGAGGGAGGCAGCGGGGTAGATGCGGCCGAGCAAGGCAGAGCGGTGAGCGAGAGTGAAGCCAAACAAAACTACTTCACGAGTGAGAAGCAGCAGAGGATAAATTATCCTCCTTTAAACGTTATAAGGGATCGTTTAGGTGTTGATTAGAGGAGGAAAACAAAATTTGTCCTTCTCTAATCGATTATAGTGGATTCCCTAAAAACCTCGATTATAGGGGATCCGTTAGAGTTGCTCTAACTAAGTCACATCTAAATTTCACACCATTTGATTTTACATGAAGATTTGTGCGGTTTTTCCTTTTTGTTTTGTTTGATTAATCAAATGGTATATGAGTTAGATGAGACTCTATTAATTCTTATATGGATGATAATTAGAAAATCCGAATATACTCCTAAGGAAATCTACATAAGATCACGAGAAGCGAAGAAGTACCAGAGGGGAGGCCCATGGACTCAACGGGGCCCCACCACACTTCCTGGGCCTGGGTTGTGGGGGCTCTCTAGCCTCTAGGGCACCTCTTTGCCTTCTCTCGATTCCCATGGCTCTATATAAACATCTTGATGCTAAACATAATTAAGAATGAACTTTTACGCCATCGCCTCTGCCCGTTCGGAGCAATCCAATCTGAGGTTCTTTGCCATTACTATGTCGAAGGGGAAATTCATGTGTGAGTAGCACTCTTTGGACTATGGCTACATAACATTAGTTATGTGGCATCTCTCTCTCTCCCACCTCTCATTTTCTTCAATACAAAGATCACATGATCTGCATCACATCGTTGTGATTAGTCTAATGTATTTTTTGTGTGTGATAAATTTTCACTTTATGATCATATTATATGGATTTCTAGTTTTTTGTTCTTCGTTGCATGATTTATATATGTAGATGATTTACAGTCTATTAGTCTTGCACTGGCCATATTTTATGAATGATCTTCAAAAGGGAGTGGTATATGTTGGTTGAGTTTAACCTTGCAAGTAATCCCCAATGATAGAAAAAAACATTATAGTGTTTCACTTCATGAAGGATAAAATGATAATTTTCCCAGATGTATCGGTGATGAACAAAAGGTAAAAAGAATATATTATTAACGTTATCTCACCTTACTTAATGCAATGCTTAATTTTTACTTAATACTTTAAGATGCATGATGGATTTCGGTTTTGAAGTAGAGTGTTGACAATAAAAGCAATTGGATAATGGTCTATAGATATAACGGCATCTCCAACGCCGACTCGCAAATTTCCTCCCACGTCCGTCTGTGAAGAGGGGGGCCACTCCACGGAAATGGATGTGGGAGCCGGCCATCCAATGCTACCTGCATACATTTCAAGCCGAGTTTCAAAAAATCAAACGAAATTCATCAAACTTGGCGGAATTTGTCAAAGTTTGGATAGAAAATAGCACGAATCATCCATACATAGCATACAAATAAGTCTAGTAAAAAATAGTTCAAATTCACGAGAGTAACTAGATGTTCGACAAGTTTTTCATGAACGAATCATGTCCTCCACCCATATTGCCCCTTCATCCAACAATGTATGTACCTAAATGATCGTCCCTCTATCATGTGATAGATCACGACAACGTGTACATGCTACACAATGTGTAGAGCAACATTGAGTGAATGAATGATTCGATCAACAAGTTGAGCAAGAAGAAGCAAAACTTATGATCTCCTCCGCGGCTGTGTGCAATGCCTGCCTTGTCTCCAGCAAATTAGCTGCGCCACAAAACTTGGTGACGATAGTGTGGATGGTGTACCATCGATACAATAATGACTTCCCTTTGCGTTGTTGGATGATGTGCATGTCGTAGGGTGGAATGTGCTTTTGCGCGTGAAACGAGTCATGCATGCGCTGCCAGAAGAGCCCCCTTCTGTGTCTTTTTACGAAATTAGCAGATATGACTAACCACGCATCATAGAACAACTCATCCTCCATGGCCGAGTACCCACACCATCCTTTTTACTCTAGAAAATGACGTGGCGTTCAAAAATTAGCTCAATGGCATTTCGCCGAACACCTGTCGGGCATGGTTGTTGGGGAACGTAGTAATTTCAAAAAATTCCTACGACACGCAAGATCATGGTGATGCATAGCAACGAGAGGGGAGAGTGTTGTCCACGTACCCTCGTAGACCGAAAGCGGAAGCGTTAGCACAACGCGGTTGATGTAGTCGTACGTCTTCACGATCCGACCGATCAAGTACCGAACGCACGGCACCTCCGAGTTCAGCACACGTTCAGCTCGATGACGTCCCGCGAACTTCGATCCAGCAGAGCTTCACGGGAGAGTTCCGTCAGCACGACGGCGTGGTGATGGTGATGATGTTGCTGCCGATGCAGGGCTTCGCCTAAGCATCGCTACGATATGACCGAGGTGGAATATGGTGGAGGGGGCACCGCACACGGTTGGGAGAGATCAACTGATCAACTTGTGTGTCTAGAGGTGCCCCCTGCCCCTGTATATAAAGGAGCAAGGGGAGAGGTGGCCGGCCTAGGAGGAGGGCGCGTCAAGGGGGGAGTGAGTAGGACTCCTCCTTCCCTTGTTGGAGTAGGAGAGAAGGAAAGAGGGGGAGAGGAACAAGAAAAAGTGGGCTGCACCCCTTGTCCAATTCGGATCATAGGGGGGGCGCCCGCCTCCTTTCTTTTGGCCTCTCTCCTCTATTCCCGTATGTCCCAATAAGGCCCATATACTCCCGCCGAATTCCCATAACTCTCCGGTACTCCGAAAAATACCCGAATCACTCGGAACCTTTCCGATGTCCGAATATAGTCGTCCAATATATCGATCTTTACGTCTCGACCATTTCGAGACTCCTCGTCATGTCCCCGATCTCATCGGGACTCCGAACTCCTTCGGTACATCAAAACTCATAATATAACTGTCATCAAAACCTTAAGCGTGCGGACCCTACGGGTTCGAGAACAATGTAGACATGACCGAGATACGTCTTCGGTCAATAACCAACAGCGGAACCTGGATGCTCATATTGGCTCCCACATATTCTACGAAGATCTTTATCGGTCAGACCGCATAACAACATACGTTGTTCCCTTTGTCATTGGTACGTTACTTGCCCGAGATTTGATCGTTGGTATCTCAATACCTAGTTCACTCTCGTTACCGGCAAGTCTCTTTACTCGTTCCGTAATACATCATCCCGCAACTAACTTATTAGTTGCAATGCTTGCAAGGCTTAAGTGATGTGTATTACCGAGAGGGCCCAGAGATACCTCTCTGACAATCGGAGTGTCAAATCCTAATCTCGAAATACGCCAACCCAACAAGTACCTTCGGAGACACCTGTAGAGCACCTTTATAATCACCCAGTTACGTTGTGACGTTTGGTAGCACACAAAGTGTTCCTCTGGTAAACGGAAGTTGCATAATCTCATAGTCATAGGAACATGTATAAGTCATGAAGAAAGCAATAGCAACAAACTAAACGATCAAGTGATATGCTAACGGAATGGGTCAAGTCAATCACATCATTCTCCTAATGATGTGATCCCGTTAATCAAATGACAACTAATGTCAATGGTTAGGAAACATAACCATCTTTGATCAACGAGCTAGTCAATTAGAGGCATACTAGTGACACTATGTTTGTCTATGTATTCACACATGTATTATGTTTCCAGTTAATACAATTCTAGCATGAATAATAAACATTTATCATGATATAAGGAAATAAATAATAACTTTATTATTGCCTCCAGGGCATATTTCCTTCAGTCTCCCACTTGCACTAGAGTCAATAATCTAGTTCACATCGCCATGTGATTTAATACCAATAGTTCACATCACCATGTGATTAACACCCATAGTTTACATCGACATGTGACCAACACCCAAAGGGTTTACTAGAGTCAATAATCTAGTTCATATCGCTATTGGATTAACACTCAAAGAGTACTGAGGTGTGATCATGTTTTGCTTGTGAGAGAAGTTTAGTCAACGGGTCTGCCATATTCAGATCCGTAAGTATTTTTGCAAATTTCTATGTCAACAATGCTCTGCACAGAGCTACTATAGCTAATTGCTCCCACTTTCAATATGTATCCAGATTGAGACTTAGAGTCATCTGGATTAGTGTCAAAACTTGCATCGACGTAACCCTTTACGATGAACCTTTTATCACCTCCATAATCGAGAAACATATCCTTATTCCACTAAGGATAATTTTGACCAATGTCCAGTGATCTACTCCTAGATCACTATTGTACTCCCTTGCCAAACTTAGGGCGGGGTATACAATAGGTCTGGTACACAGCATGGCATACTTTATAGAACCTATGGCTGAGGCATAGGGAATGACTTTCATTCTCTCTCTATCTTCTGCCGTGGTCGGGCTTTGAGTCTTACTCAATTTCACACCTTGTAACACAGGCAAGAACTCTTCCTTTGACTGTTACATTTTGAACTACTTCAAAAACTTGTCAAGGTATGTACTCATTGAAAACTTATCAAGCGTCTTGATCTATCTCTATAGATCTTGATGCTCAATATGTAAGAAGCTTCACCGAGGTCTTTCTTTGAAAAACTCCTTTCAAACACTCCTTTATGCTTTGTAGAATAATTCTACATTATTTCCGATCAACAATATGTCATACACATATACTTATCAGAAATGATGTAGTGCTCCCACTCACTTTCTTGTAAATACAGGCTTCACCGCAAGTCTGTATAAAACTATATGCTTTGATTAACTTATCAAAGCGTATATTCCAACTCCGAGATGCTTGCACCAGTCCATAGATGGATCGCTGGAGCTTGCATATTTTGTTAGTATCTTTAGGATTGACAAAACCTTCTGGTTGCATCATATACAACTCTTCTTTAATAAATCCATTAAGGAATGCAGTTTTGTTTATCCATTTGCCCATAAAATGCGGCAATTGCTAACATGATTCGGACAGACTTAAGCATAGATACGAGTGAGAAACTCTCATCGTAGTCAACACCTTGAACTTGTCGAAAACCTTTTGCGACAATTCTAGCTTTGTAGATAGTAACACTACTATCAGCGTCCGTCTTCCTCCTGAAGATCTATTTAATCTCAATGACTCGCCGATCATTGGGCAAGTCAATCAAAGTCCATACTTTGTTCTCATACATGGATCTCATCTCAGATTTCATGGCCTCAAACCATTTCGCGGAAATCTGGGCTCATCATCGCTTCCTCGTAGTTCGCAAGTTCGTCATGGTCTAGTAACATGACTTCCAGAACAGGATTACCGTACCACTCTCGTGCGGATCTTACTCTGGTTGATCTACGAGGTTCGGTAGTAACTTGATATGAAGTTTCATGATCATTACCATTAGCTTCCTCACTAATTGGTGTAGGTGTCACAGAAACCGGTTTCTGTGATGTACTACTTTCCAATAAGGGAGCAGGTACAGTTACCTCATCAAGTTCTACTTTCCTCCCACTCACTTCTTTCGAGAGAAACTCCTTCTCTAGAAAGGATCCATTCTAAGTAATGAATATCTTGCCTTCGGACCTGTGATAGAAGGTGTACCCAACATTTTCTTTTGGGTATCCTATGAAGATTTACTTCTCCGATTTGGGTTCGAGCTTATCAAGTTGAAACTTTTTCACATAAGCATCGCAGTCCCAAACTTTAAGAAACGACAGCTTAGGTTTCTCGCCAAACCACAGTTCATACGGCGTCGTCTCAACGGATTTAGATGGTGCCCTATTTAACGTGAATGTAGCTGTCTCTAATGCATAACCCCAAAACGATAGTGGTAATCGGTAAGAGACATCATAGATCGCACCATATCTAATAAAGCACGGTTATGACGTTCGGACACACCATTACACTGTGGTGTTCCAGGTGGCGTGAGTAGTGAAACTATTTCACATTGTTTTAACTGAAGGCCAAACTCGTAACTCAAATATTTTACTTCTGCGATCATATCGTAGAAATTTTTATTTTTGTTACGATGATTCTCCACTTCACTCTGAAATTCTTTGAACTTTTCAAATATTTCAGACTTGTGTTTCATCAAGTAGATATACTCATATCTGCTCAAATCATCTGCGAAGATCAGAAAATAATGATACCTGCCGCGAGCCTCAACATTCATCGGACCACATACATCAATATGTATGATTTCCAACAAATCTGTTGCTCGCTCCATTGTTCCGGAGAACGGAGTCTTAGTCATCTTGCCCATGAGGCATGGTTCGCAAGCATCAACTGATTCATAATCAAGTGATTCCAAAAGCCCATCAGCATGGAGTTTCTTCATGCACTTTACACCAATATGACCTAAACGGCAGTGCCACAAATAAGTTGCACTATCATTATTAACTTTGCATCTTTTGGCTTCAATATTATGAAAATGTGTATTACCACGATCGAGATCCAACAAACCATTTTCATTGGGTGTATGACCATAGAAGGTTTTATTCATGTAAACAGAACAACAATTATTCTCTAACTTACATGAATAACCGTATTGCAATAAACATGATCCAATCATATTTATGCAAACACCAAATAACATTTATTTAGGTTCAACACTAATCCTGAAAGTATAGGGAGTGTGCGATGATGATCATATCAATCTTGGAACCACTTCCAACACACATCGTCACTTCACCCTTAACTAGTCTCTGTTTATTTTGTAACTCCCATTTCGAGTTACTACTCTTAGCAACTGAACCAGTATCAAATACCGGGGGGTTGCTATAAACACTAGTAAAGTACACATCAATAACATGTATATCAAATATAGCATTGTTCAGTTTGCCATCCTTCTTATTGAAGGAAATATGCCCTAGAGGCAATAATAAAGTTATTATTTATTTCCTTATATCATGATAAATGTTTATTATTCATGCTAGAATTGTATTAACCGGAAACATAATACATGTGTGAATACATAGACAAACATAGTGTCACTAGTATGCCTCTACCTGACTAGCTCGTTGATCAAAGATGGTTATGTTTCCTAACCATAGACATGAGTTGTCATTTGATTAACGGGATCACATCATTAGGAGAATGATGTGATTGACTTGACCCATTTCGTTAGCTTAGCACTTGATCGTTTAGTTTGTTGCTATTGCTTTCTTCATGACTTATACATGTTCCTATGACTATGAGATTATGCAACTCCCGTTTACCGGAGGAACACTTTGTGTGCTACCAAACGTCACAACATAACTGGGTGATTATAAAGGTGCTCTACAGGTGTCTCCGAAGGTACTTGTTGGGTTGGCGTATTTCAAGATTAGGATTTGTCACTCCGATTGTCGGAGAGGTATCTCCGGGCCCTCTCGGTAATGCACATCACATAAGCCTTGCAAGCATTGCAACTAATAAGTTAGTTGCGGGATGATGTATTATGGAACGAGTAAAGAGACTTGCCGGTAACGAGATTGAACTAGGTATTGAGATACCGACGATCAAATCTCGGGCAAGTAACATGCCGATGACAAAGGGAACAACGTATGTTGTTATGCGGTCTGACCGATAAAGATCTTCGTAGAATATGTGGGAACCAATATGAGCATCCAAGTTCCGCTATTGGTTATTGACCGGAGACGTGTCTCGGTCATGTCTACATAGTTCTGGAACCCATAGGGTCCGCACGCTTAAAGTTCGATGACAGTTATATTATGAGTTTATTTGTTTTGATGTACCGAAGGAGTTCGGAGTCTCGGATGAGATCGGGGACATGACGAGGAGTCTCGAAATGGTTGAGACGTAAAGATCGATATATTGGACGACTATATTCGGACATCGGAAAGGTTCCGAATGATTCGGGTATTTTCGGGAGTACCGGGGAGTTACGGCAATTCGTATTGGGCCTTAATGGGCCATACGGGAAAGGAGAGAAAGGCCTCAAAGGGTGGCCGCACCCCTCCCCATGGGCTGGTCCGAATTGGACTAGGGAGGGGGGCGCCTTTTCCCTTCCCTTTCCTTCTCTCCTACTCCTACTACTTGGAAGGGATCCTAGTTCTACTAGGAAAGGGGGAATCCTACTCCCGGTGGGAGTAGGACTCTCCTAGGGCGCGCCATAGAGAGGGCCGGCCCCTCCCCTCCTCCACTCCTTTATATACGGGGGCAGGGGGCACCTCTAGACACAACAATTGATCCTTGAGATCTATTAGCCGTGTGCGGTGCCCTCCTCCACCATAATCCTCGATAATATTGTAGCGGTGCTTAGGCGAAGCCCTGCGACGGTAGAACATCAAGATCGTCACCACGCCGTCGTGCTGACGAAACTCTTCCCTGACATTCTGCTAGATTGGAGTCTGGGGATCGTCATCGAGCTGAACGTGTGCTAGAACTCGGAGGTGCCATAGTTTCGGTGCTTGATCGGTCGGGCCGTGAAGACGTACGACTACATCAACCGCGTTGTGCTAACGCTTCCGCTTCCGGTCCACGAGGGTACGTAGACAACACTCCCCCCTCTCGTTGTTATGCATCACCATGATCTTGCGTGCGCGTAGGAAATTTTTTGAAATTACTACGTTCCCCATCAGTGGCATCCGAGCCTAGGTTTTATGCGTTGATGTTGTGCACGAGTAGAACACAAGTGAGTTGTGGGCGATATAAGTCATACTGCTTACCAGCATGTCATACTTTGGTTCGGCGGTATTGTTGGATGAAGCGGCCCGGACCGACATTACGCGTACGCTTACGCGAGACTGGTTTACCGCCGTGCTATGCACACAGGTGACTAGCGGGTGTCAGTTTCTCCAACTTTAGTTGAACCGAGTGTGGCTACGCCCGGTCTTTGAGAAGGTTAAAACAGCACCAACTTGACAAACTATCGTTGTGGTTTTGATGCGTAGGTAAGAACGGTTCTTGCTAAGCCCGTAGCAGCCACGTAAAACTTGCAACAACAAAGTAGAGGACGTCTAACTTGTTTTTGCAGGGCATGTTGTGATGTGATATGGTCAAGATGTGATGAGATATAAGTTGTTGTATGAGATGATCATGTTTTCTTGAAGTTATCGGTAACTGGCAAAAGCCTTATGGTTATCTCTCTATTGCATAAGATGAAAGCGCCAAATAATTGCTTTACTTTATCGCTATGCGATAGCAATAGTTGCAATAGCAATTGTTGGCAAGACGACCATGTGATGACACATTGATATAGATCAAGATGATGGAGATCATGGTGTCATGCCGGTGACGATGGAGATCATGGTGTCATGCCGGTGACGATGGAGATCATGACGATGCTTTGGAGATGGAGATCAAAGGCACAAGATGATGATGGCCATATCATGTCACATATTATGATTGCATGTGATGTTTATCTTTTATACATCTTATTTTGCTTAGTTCGAAGGTAGCTTTATAAGATGATCTCTCACTAATTATCAAGGTACAAGTGTTCTCCCTAAGTATGCACCGTTGCGAAAGTTCTTCGGGCTGAGACACCACGTGATGATCGGGTGTGATAGGCTCTACGTTCAAATACAACGGGTGCAAAACAGTTGCACACATGGAATACTCAGGTTAAACTTGACGAGCCTAGCATATAACAGATATGGCCTCGGAACACGGAGACCAAAAGGTCGAGCGTGAATCATATAGTAGATATGATCAACATAGTGATGTTCACCATTGAAACTACTCCATCTCACGTGATGATCGGACATGGTTTAGTTGATTTGGATCACGTGATCACTTAGAGGATTAGAGGGATGTCTTTCTAAGTGGGAGTTCTTAAGTAATATGATTAATTGAACTTAAATTTATCATGAACTTAGTCCTGGTAGTATTAGCATATCTATGTTGTAGATCAATAGCTCGCGTTTAGCTCCCCTGTTTTATTTTTGATATGTTCCTAGAGAAAACTAAGTTGAAAGATGTTAGTAGCAATGATGCGGATTGGATCCGTGATATGAGGATTTTCCTCATTGCTGCACAGAAGAATTATGTCTTTAATGCACCGCTAGGTGACAGACCTATTGCAGGAGTAGAGGCAGACGTTATGAACGTTTGGCTAGCTCAATATGATGACTATTTGATAGTTTAGTGCACCATGCTTAACGGCTTAGAATCGGAACTTCAAAGACGTTTTGAATGTCATGGACCATATGAGATATTCCAGGAGTTGAAGTTAATATTTCAAGAAAATACCTGAGTTGAGAGATATGAAGTCTCCAACAAGTTCTATAGCTAAAAAGATGGAGGAGAATAGCTCAAGCAGTGAGCATGTGCTCAGATTGTCTGGGTACTACAATCGCTTGAATCAAGTGGGAGTTAATCTTCCAGATAAGATAGTGATTGACAGAATTCTCTAGTCACCATCACCAAGTTAGTAGAACTTCATGATGAACTATGATATGCAAGGGATAACGGAAACGATTCCCAAGCTCTTCGTAATGCTGAAATCAACGAAGGTAGAAATCAAGAAAAATATCAAGTGTTGATGGTAGACAAGACCACTAGTTTCAAGAAAAGGGCAAAGAGAAGAAGGGGAACTTCAAGAAGAACAGCAAGCAAGTTGCTGCTCAAGTGAAGAACCCCAAGTCTGGTCCTAAGCCTGAGACTAAGTGCTTCTACTGCAAAGGGACTGGTCACTGGAAGCGGAACTGCCCCAAGTATTTGGCGGATAAGAAGGATGGCAAAGTGAACAAAGGTATATTTGATATACAGATTATTGATGTGTATTTTACTAATGTTCGTAATAACCCCTTGGTATTTGATACTGGTTCAGTTGCTAAGAGTAGTAACTCGAAACGGGAGTTGCAAAATGAACAGAGACTAGTTAAGGGTGAAGTGACGATGTGTGTTGGAAGTGGTTCCAAGATTGATATGATCATCATCACACACTCCCTATACTTTCGGGATTAGTGTTGAACCTAAACAAGTGTTATTTGGTGTTTGCGTTGACCATGACTATGATTTGATCATGTTTATTGTAGTACGGTTATTCATTGAAGTAAGAGAATAAATTGTTGTTCTGTTTACATGAATAAAACCTTATATGGTTACACACCCAATGAAAATGGTTCATTGGATCTCGATAGTAGTGATACACATATTCATAATGTTGAAATCAAAAGATGCAGAGTTGATAATGATAGTGCAACTTATTTGTGGCACTACCGTTTAGGTCATATCGGTGTAAAGCGCATGAAGAAACTCCATACTGGTGGACTTTTGGAACCACTTGATTATGAATCACTCGGTACTTGCAAACCGTGCCTCATGGGTAAGATGACTAAAACGCCGTTCTCCGGTACTATGGAGAGAGCAACGGATTTGTTGGAAATCATACATACAGATGTATGTGGTCCAATGAATGTTGAGGCTCGTGGCGGATATCATTATTTTCTCACCTTCACAGATGATTTAAGCAGATATGGGTATATCTACTTAATGAAACATAAGTCTGGAACATTTGAAAAGTTCAAAGAATTTTAGAGTGAAGTTGAAAATCATCGTAACAAGAAAATAAAGTTTCTACGATCTGATCATGGAGGAGAATATTTGAGTTACGAGTTTGGTCTACATTTGAAACAATGCGGAATAGTTTCGCAACTCACGCCACCCGGAACACCACAGCGTAATGGTGTGTCCGAATGTTGTAATCGTACTTTATTAGATATGGTGCGATCTATGATGTCTCTTACTGATTTACCGTTATCGTTTTGGGGTTATGCTTTAGAGACGGCTGCATTCACGTTAAATAGGACACCATCGAAATCCGTTGAGACAACGCCTTATGAACTGTGGTTTGGCAAGAAACCAAAGTTGTCGTTTCTGAAAGTTTGGGGCTACGATGCTTATGTGAAAAAGCTTCAACCTGATAAGCTCGAACCCAAATCGGAGAAATGTGTCTTCATAGGATACCCAAAGGAGACTGTTGGGTACACCTTCTATCAAAGATCCGAAGGCAAGACTTTTGTTGCTAAATTCAGAGTTTTTCTATAGAAGGAGTTTCTCTTGAAAGAAGTGAGTGGGAGAAAAGTAGAACTTGATGAGGTAACTGTACCTACTCCCTTATTGGAAAGTAGTACATCACAGAAACCGGTTTCTGTGACACCTACACAAATTAGTGAGGAAGCTAATGATAATGATCATGAAACTTCATATCAAGTTACTACCGAACCTCGTAGATCAACCAGAGTAAGATCCGCACGAGAGTGGTACGGTAATCCTGTTCTGGAAGTCATGTTACTAGACCATGACGAACTTGCGAACTACGAGGAAGCGATGATGAGCCCAGATTCCGCGAAATGGTTTGAGGCCATGAAATCTGAGATGAGATCCATGTATGAGAACAAAGTATGGACTTTGATTGACTTGCCCAATGATCGGCGAGTCATTGAGATTAAATGGATCTTCAGGAGGAAGACGGATGCTGATAGTAGTGTTACTATCTACAAAGCTAGAATTGTCGCAAAAGGTTTTCGACAAGTTCAAGGTGTTGACTACGATGAGAGTTTCTCACTCGTATCTATGCTTAAGTCTGTCCGAATCATGTTAGCAATTGCCACATTTTATGGGCAAATGGATAAACAAAACTGCATTCCTTAATGGATTTATTAAAGAAGAGTTGTATATGATGCAACCAGAAGGTTTTGTCAATCCTAAAGATACTAACAAAATATGCAAGCTCCAGCGATCCATCTATGGACTGGTGCAAGCATCTCGGAGTTGGAATATACGCTTTGATAAGTTAATCAAAGCATATAGTTTTATACAGACTTGCGGTGAAGCCTGTATTTACAAGAAAGTGAGTGGGAGCACTACATCATTTCTGATAAGTATATGTGTATGACATATTGTTGATCGGAAATAATGTAGAATTATTCTACAAAGCATAAAGGAGTGTTTGAAAGGAGTTTTTCAAAGAAAGACCTCGGTGAAGCTTCTTACATATTGAGCATCAAGATCTATAGAGATAGATCAAGACGCTTGATAAGTTTTCAATGAGTACATACCTTGACAAGTTTTTGAAATAGTTCAAAATGTAACAGTCAAAGAAAGAGTTCTTGCCTGTGTTACAAGGTGTGAAATTGAGTAAGACTCAAAGCCCGACCACGGCAGAAGATAGAGAGAGAATGAAAGTCATTCCCTATGCCTCAGCCATAGGTTCTATAAAGTATGCCATGCTGTGTACCAGACCTATTGTATACCCCGCCCTAAGTTTGGCAAGGGAGTACAATAGTGATCTAGGAGTAGATCACTGGACATTGGTCAAAATTATCCTTAGTGGAATAAGGATATGTTTCTCGATTATGGAGGTGATAAAAGGTTCATCGTAAAGGGTTACGTCGATGCAAGTTTTGACACTAATCCAGATGACTCTAAGTCTCAATCTGGATACATATTGAAAGTGGGAGCAATTAGCTATAGTAGCTCTGTGCAGAGCATTGTTGACATAGAAATTTGCAAAAATACTTACGGATCTGAATGTGGCAGACCCGTTGACTAAACTTCTCTCACAAGCAAAACATGATCACACCTCAGTACTCTTTGAGTGTTAATCCAATAGCGATGTGAACTAGATTATTGACTCTAGTAAACCCTTTGGGTGTTGGTCACATGTCGATGTAAACTATGGGTGTTAATCACATGGTGATGTGAACTATTGGTATTAAATCACATGGCGATGTGAACTAGATTATTGACTCTAGTGCAAGTGGGAGACTGAAGGAAATATGCCCTGGAGGCAATAATAAAGTTATTATTTATTTCCTTATATCATGATAAATGTTTATTATTCATGCTAGAATTGTATTAACTGGAAACATAATACATGTGTGAATACATAGACAAACATAGTGTCACTAGTATGCCTCTACCTGACTAGCTCGTTGATCAAAGATGGTTATGTTTCCTAACCATTGACATGAGTTGTCATTTGATTAACGGGATCACATCATTAGGAGAATGATGTGATTGACTTGACCCATTCCGTTAGCATATCACTTGATCGTTTAGTTTGTTGCTATTGCTTTCTTCATGACTTATACATGTTCCTATGACTATGAGATTATGCAACTTCCGTTTACCAGAGGAACACTTTGTGTGCTACCAAACGTCACAACGTAACTGGGTGATTATAAAGGTGCTCTACAGGTGTCTCCGAAGGTACTTGTTGGGTTGGCGTATTTCGAGATTAGGATTTGTCACTCCGATTGTCAGAGAGGTATCTCTGGGCCCTCTCGGTAATACACATCACTTAAGCCTTGCAAGCATTGCAACTAATAAGTTAGTTGCGGGATGATGTATTACGGAACGAGTAAAGAGACTTGCCGGTAACGAGAGTGAACTAGGTATTGAGATACCAACGATCAAATCTCGGGCAAGTAACATACCAATGACAAAGGGAACAACGTATGTTGTTATGCGGTCTGACCGATAAAGATCTTCGTAGAATATGTGGGAGCCAATATGAGCATCCAGGTTCCGCTATTGGTTATTGACCGAAGACGTATCTCGGTCATGTCTACATTGTTCTCGAACCCGTAGGGTCCGCACGCTTAAGGTTTTGATGACAGTTATATTATGAGTTTTGATGTACCGAAGGAGTTCGGAGTCCCGATGAGATCGGGGACATGACGAGGAGTCTCGAAATGGTCGAGACGTAAAGATCGATATATTGGACGACTATATTCGGACATCGGAAAGGTTCCGAGTGATTCGGGTATTTTTCGGAGTACCGGAGAGTTATGGGAATTCGCCGGGAGTATATGGGCCTTATTGGGACATACGGGAATAGAGGAGAGAGGCCAAAAGAAAGGAGGCGGGCGCCCCCCCTATGATCCGAATTGGACAAGGGGTGCAGCCCACTTTTCCTTGTTCCTCTCCCCCTCTTTCCTTCTCTCCTACTCCAACAAGGGAAGGAGGAGTCCTACTCACTCCCCCCTTGACGCGCCCTCCTCCTAGGTCGGCCACCTCTCCCCTTGCTCCTTTATATACAGGGGCAGGGGGGCACCTCTAGACACACAAGTTGATCAGTTGATCTCTCCCAACCGTGTGCGGTGCCCCCTCCACCATATTCCACCTCGGTCATATCGTAGCGGTGCTTAGGCGAAGCCCTGCATCGGCAGCAACATCATCACCATCACCACGCCGTCGTGCTGACGGAACTCTCCCGTGAAGCTCTGCTGGATCGAAGTTCGCGGGACGTCATCGAGCTGAACGTGTGCTAAACTCGGAGGTGCCGTGCGTTCGGTACTTGATCGGTCGGATCGTGAAGACGTACGACTACATCAACCGCGTTGTGCTAACGCTTCCGCTTTCGGTCTACGAGGGTACGTGGACAACACTCTCCCCTCTCGTTGCTATGCATCACCATGATCTTGCGTGTCGTAGGAATTTTTTTGAAATTACTACGTTCCCCAACAACCATGCCCGACAGGTGTTCGGCGAAATGCCATTGAGCTAATTCTTGAACGCCACGTCATTTTCTAGAGTAAAAAGGATGGTGTGGGTACTCGGCCATGGAGGATGAGTTGTTCTATGATGCGTGGTTAGTCATATCTGCTAATTTCGTAAAAAGACACAGAAGGGGGCAAGTAACGTGGATCATGCATTACGGTACGAGTAAAGTGACTTGCCGGTAACGAGACTGAACAAGGTATTGGGATACCGACGATCGAGTCTCGGGCAAGTAACGTACTGATTGACAAAGGGAATTGAGTACGGGATTGATTAGATCCTCGACATCGTGGTTCATCCGATGAGATCATCGAGGAGCATGTGGGAGCCAACATGGGTATCCAGATCCCGCTGTTGGTTATTGACCGGAGAGTCGTCTCGGTCATGTCTGCATGTCTCCCGAACCCGTAGGGTCTACACACTTAAGGTTCGGTGACGCTAGGGTTGTAGAGATATGTATATGCAGTAACCCGAAAGTTGGTCGGAGTCCCGGATGAGATCTCAGACGTCACGAGGAGTTCCGGAATAGTCCAGAGGTAAAGAATTATATATGGGAAGTTGTCATACGGTCACCGGAAAGGTTCGGGGGCATATCGGTATTGTACCGGGGCCACCGGAGGGGTTCCGGGGGTCCACCGGGAGGGGCCACCTCTCCCGGAGGGCCTTATGGGCTGTATGAGGAAGGGATCCAGCCCAAAGTGGGCTGGGGCGCCACTCCCCCTAGGGCCCATGCGCCTAGGGTTGGGGGAAACCCTAAAGGGGGGCGCCCCCTTGCTTGGGGGGCAAGCCCCCCTCCCCTTGGCCACCGCCCCCCCTCTAGATCTCATCTAGAGGGGGCCGGCCCCCTTCCCCCTTCCCCTATAAATAGAGGGGTGAGGGGAGGGCTGCATAGCACATCCAAGGCGCAGCCCCTCCCCTCCCCAACACATCTCCTCCTCCGTCACGAGCTTGGCGAAGCCCTGCCGGAGTACTGCTGCTCCACCACCACCACGCCGTCGTGCTGCTGCTGGAGCCATCTTCCTCAACCTCTCCTTCCCCCTTGCTGGATCAAGGAGGAGGAGACGTCACGCTGACCGTACGTGTGTTGAACGCGGAGGTGCCGTCCGTTCGGCACTAGGATCTCCGGTGATTTGGATCACGTCGAGTATGACTTCCTCATCCCCGTTCTTTGAACGCTTCCGCGCGTGATCTACAAAGGTATGTAGATGCAATTCGATCACTCGTTGCTAGATGAACTCTTAGATGGATCTTGGTGAAACCGTAGGAAAATTTTTGTTTTCTGCAACGTTCCCCAACAGTGGCATCATGAGCTAGGTCTATGCGTAGTTCTCCTTGCACGAGTAGAACACAATTTGTTGTGGGCGTAGATGTTGTCAACTTTCTTGCCGCTACTAGTCTTATCTTGCTTCAGCGATATTGTGGGATGAAGCGGCCCGGACCGACCTTACACGTACGCTTACGTGAGACTGGTTCCACCGACTGACATGCACTAGTTGCATAAGGTGGCTAGCGGGTGTCTGTCTCTCCCACTTTAGTTGGAGCGGATTCGATGAAAAGGGTCCTTATGAAGGGTAAATAGAAATTGAGAAATCACGTTGTGGCTATTACGTAGGTAAGAAAACGTTCTTGCTAGAACCCTTTTGTAGCCACGTAAAACTTGCAACGACAATTAGAGGACGTCTAACTTGTTTTTGCAGCAAGTGTTTTGTGATGTGATATGGCCAGAGGATGTGATGAATGATATATGTGATGTATGAGATGATCATGTTTTGCAGCAAGTGATTTGTGATGTGATATGGCCAAAGTTGTGATGAATGATGAATGATATATATGTGATGTATGAGATCATGTTCTGGTAATAGGAATCACGACTTGCATGTCGATGAGTATGACAACCGGCAGGAGCCATAGGAGTTGTCTTTATTTTTTGTATGATCTGCGTGTCATTGAGAAACGCCATGTAAATTACTTTACTTTATTGCTAAACGCGTTAGCCATAGTAGTAGAAGTAATAGTTGGTGAGCAACTTCATGGAGACATGATGATGGAGATCATGGTGTCATGCCGGTGACAAGATGATCATGGAGCCCCAAGATGGAGATCAAAGGAGCTATGTGATATTGGCCATATCATGTCACTATTATTATTTTATTGCATGTGATGTTTATCATGTTTTTGCATCTTGTTTACTTAGAACGACGGTAGTAAATAAGATGATCCCTCATAATAATTTCAAGAAAGTGTTCCCCCTAACTGTGCGCCGTTGCGACAGTTCGTTGTTTCGAAGCACCACGTGATGATCGGGTGTGATAGATTCCAACGTTCACATACAACGGGTGTAAGAAAGATTTACACACGCAATACACTTAGGTTGACTTGACGAGCCTAGCATGTACAGACATGGCCTCGGAACACAGAAGACCGAAAGGTCGAGCATGAGTCGTATAGAAGATACGATCAACATGAAGATGTTCACCGATGTTGACTAGTCCGTCTCACGTGATGATCGGACACGGCCTAGTCAACTCGGATCATGTTATACTTAGATGACTGGAGGGATGTCTATCTAAGTGGGAGTTCATTGAATAATTTGATTAGATGAACTTAATTATCATGAACTTAGTCTAAAATCTTTACAATATGTCTTGTAGATCAAATGGCCAACGTTGTCCTCAACTTCAACGCGTTCCTAGAGAAAACCAAGCTGAAAGACGATGGCAACAACTATACGGACTGGGTCCGGAACCTGAGGATCATCCTCATAGCTGCCAAGAAAGATTATGTCCTAGAAGCACCGCTAGGTGACGCACCCGTCCCACAGAACCAAGACGTTATGAACGCTTGGCAGACACGTGTTGATGATTACTCCCTCATTCAGTGCGGCATGCTTTACAGCTTAGAACCGGGGCTCCAAAAGCGTTTTGAGCGACACGGAGCATATGAGATGTTCGAAGAGCTGAAAATGGTTTTCCAAGCTCATGCCCGGGTCGAGAGATATGAAGTCTCCGACAAGTTCTTCAGCTGTAAGATGGAGGAAAATAGTTCTGTTAGTGAGCACATACTCACTATGTCTGGGTTACATAACCGCTTGACTCAGCTGGGAGTTAATCTCCCGGATGACGCGGTCATTGACAGAATCCTCCAGTCGCTTCCACCAAGCTACAAGAGCTTTGTGATGAACTTCAATATGCAGGGGATGGAAAAGACCATTCCTGAAGTATTTGCAATGCTGAAATCAGCAGAGGTAGAAGTCAAAAAGGACCATCAAGTGTTGATGGTGAATAAAACCACTAAGTTCAAGAAAGGCAAGGGTAAGAAGAACTTCAAGAAGGACGGCAAGGGAGTTGCCGCGCCCGGTAAGTAAGCTGCCGGGAAGAAGCCAAAGAATGGACCCAAGCCCGAGACTGAGTGTTTTTATTGCAAGGGAAGTGGTCACTGGAAGCGGAACTGCCCCAAATACTTAGCGGACAGGAAGGCCGGCAAAACAAAAGGTATATGTGATATACATGTAATTGATGTGTACCTTACCAATACTCGTAGTAGCTCATGGGTATTTGATACCGGTGTAGTTGCTCACATTTGTAACTCAAAGCAGGAGCTGCGAAATAAGCGGAGATTGGCGAAGGACGAGGTGACGATGCACGTCGGGAATGGTTCCAAGGTCGACGTGATCGCCGTCGGCACGCTACCTCTACATTTACCTACGGGATTAGTTTTGAACCTCAATAATTGTTATTTAGTGCCAAGTTTGAGCATGAACATTGTATCAGGATCTCGTTTAATACGAGATGGCTACTCATTTAAATCCAAGAATAATGGTTGTTCTATTTATATGAGAGATATGTTTTATGGTCATGCTCCTATGGTGAATGGTTTATTCTTAATGAATCTCGAGCGTAATGCTACACATATTCATAGTGTGAATGCCAAAAGATGTAAGGTTGATAATGATAGTCCCACATACTTGTGGCACTGCCGCCTTGGTCACATAGGTGTCAAACGCATGAAGAAGCTCCATACAGATGGACTTTTAGAGTCTCTTGATTACGAATCATTTGAGACATGCGAACCATGCCTCATGGGTAAGATGACCAAGACTCCGTTCTCAGGAACAATGGAGCGAGCAACCAACCTATTGGAAATCATACATACTGATGTGTGCGGTCCAATGAGTGTTGAGGCTCGTGGTGGCTATCGTTATGTTCTCACCCTCACTGATGACTTGAATAGATATGGGTATATCTACTTAATGAAACACAAGTCTGAAACCTTTGAAAAGTTCAAGGAATTTCAGAGTGAGGTTGAGAATCAACGTGACAGAAAAATCAAGTTTTTGCGATCAGATCGTGGAGGAGAATACTTGAGTCATGAATTTGGTACACACTTAAGAAAATGTGGAATAGTTTCACAACTCACACCGCCTGGAACACCTCAGCGTAATGGTGTGGTCGAACGTCGTAATCGCACTCTATTAGATATGGTGTGATCTATGATGTCTCTTACCGATTTACCGCTGTCATTTTGGGGCTATGCTTTAGAGACTGCCGCATTCACTTTAAATAGGGCTCCGTCGAAATCCGCTGAGATGACACCGTATGAATTATGGTTTGGGAAGAAGCCTAAGCTGTCGTTTCTAAAAGTTTGGGGATGCGATGCTTATGTCAAGAAACTTCAACCTGAAAAGCTCGAACCCAAGTCGGAAAAATGCCTCTTCATAGGATACCCTAAAGAAACTATTGGGTATACCTTCTACCTCAGATCCGAAGGCAAGATCTTTGTTGCCAAGAATGGATCCTTTCTAGAGAAGGAGTTTCTCTCAAAAGAAGTAAGTGGGAGGAAAGTAGAACTTGATGAAGTATTGCCTCTTGAACCGGAAAGTGGCGCAACTCAGGAAAATGTTCCTGTGGTGCCTGCACCAATTAGAGAGGAAGTTAATGATGATGACCAAGATACTTCTGATCAAGCTCCTACTGAACTTCGAAGGTCCACAAGGACACGTTCCGCACCAGAGTGGTTCGGCAACCCTATCTTGGAAATCATGTTGTTAGACAACGGTGAACCTTCGAACTATGAAGAAGCGATGGCGGGCCCGGATTCTGACAAATGGCTGGAAACCATGAAATCCGAGATAGGATCCATGTATGAAAACGAAGTATGGACTTTGACTGACTTGCCCGTTGATCGGCGAGCCATAGAAAATTAATGGATCTTTAAGAAGAAGACATACGCGGATGGTAATGTGACCATCTATAAAGCACGACTTGTCGCTAAGGGTTATCGACAAGTTCAAGGGGTTGACTACGATGAGACTTTCTCACCCGTAGCGAAGCTGAAGTCCGTCTGAATCATGTTAGCAATTGCCGCATTCTATGATTATGAAATATGGCAAATGGATGTCAAAACGGCATTCCTTAATGGTTTCCTTAAGGAAGAATTGTATATGATGCAACCGGAAGGTTTTGTCGATCCTAAGAATGCTGACAAGGTGTGCAAGCTCCAACGCTCGATTTATGGGCTGGTGCAAGCATCTCGGAGTTGGAACATTCGCTTTGATGAGATGATCAAAGCGTTTGGGTTTATGCAGACCTATGGAGAAGCCTGCATTTACAAGAAAGTGAGTGGCAGCTCTGTAGCATTTCTCATATTGTATGTGGATGACATACTGTTGATGGGAAATGATATAGAATTCTTGGAAAGCATAAAGGCCTATTTGAACAAGTGTTTTTCAATGAAGGACCTTGGAGAAGCTGCTTATATATTAGGCATCAAGATCTATAGAGATAGATCGAGACGCCTCATTGGTCTTTCACAGAGTACGTACCTTGACAAGATATTGAAGAAGTTCAAAATGGATCAGTCAAAGAAGGGGTTCTTGCCTGTATCGCAAGGTACGAGATTGAGCTTGGCTCAATGCCCGACCACGGAAGAAGATAGAGAAAAGATGAGTGTCGTCCCCTATGCCTCGGCCATAGGGTCTATCATGTATGCTATGCTGTGTACCAGACCTGATGTAAACCTTGCTGTGAGTTTGGTAGGAAGGTACCAAAGTAATCCCGGCATGGAACACTGGACAGCGGTCAAAAATATCCTGAAGTACCTGAAAAGGACTAAGGAAATGTTTCTCGTTTATTGAGGTGACGAAGAGCTTGTCGTAAAGGGTTACGTCGATGCTAGCTTCGACACAGATCTAGATGACTCTAAGTCACAAACCGGATACGTGTATATTTTGAATGGTGGGGCAGTAAGCTGGTGCAGTTGCAAGCAAAGCGTTGTGGCGGGATCTACATGTGAAGCGGAGTACATGGCAGCCTCGGAGGCAGCACACGAAGCAGTCTGGGTGAAGGATTTCATTACCAACCTAGGAGTCATACCCAATGCGTCGGGCCCGATGACTCTCTTCTGTGACAACACTGGAGCTATTGCCCTTGCCAAGGAGCCCAGGTTTCACAGGAAGACCAGGCATATCAAGCGTCGCTTCAACTCCATTCGTGAAAGTGTTCAAAATGGAGACATAGAGATTTGTAAAGTACATACGGACCTGAATGTAGCAGATCCGTTGACTAAACCTCTCCCTAGAGCAAAACATGATCAACACTAGAATTCCATGGGTGTTTGATTCATCACAATGTAACTAGATGATTGACTCTAGTGCAAGTGGGAGACTGTTGAAATATGCCCTAGAGGCAATAATAAAATGATTATTATATTTCCTTGTTCATGATAATTGTCTATTATTCATGCTATAATTGTATTGTCCGGAAATCGTAATACATGTGTGAATACATAGACCATAATGTGTCCCTAGTGAGCCTCTAGTTGACTAGCTCGTTGATCAATAGATGGTCATGGTTTCCTGGCTATGGACATGGGGATGTCATTGATAACGGGATCACATCATTAGGAGAATGATGTGATGGACAAGACCCAAACCTAAGCATAGCACAAAGATCGTGTAGTTCGTTTGCTGTAGCTTTTCTGGATGTCAAGTATCATTTCCTTAGACCATGAGATTGTGCAACTCCCGGATACCGTAGGAGTGCCTTGGGTGTGCCAAATGTCACAACGTAACTGGGTGACTATAAAGGTACATTACATGTATCTCCGAAAGTGTCTGTTGGGTTGGCACGAATCGAGACTGGGATTTGTCACTTCGTATGACGGAGAGGTATCTCTGGGCCCACTCGGTAATGCATCATCATAATGAGCTCAATGTGATCAAGTGGTTGATCACGGGATCATGCATTACGGTACGAGTAAAGTGACTTGCCGGTAACAAGACTGAACAAGGTATTGGGATACCGACGATCGAGTCTCGGGCAAGTAACGTACCGATTGACAAAGGGAATTGAGTACGGGATTGATTAGGTCCTCGACATCGTGGTTCATCCGATGAGATCATCGAGGAGCATGTGGGAGCCAACATGGGTATCCATATCCCGCTGTTGGTTATTGACCGGAGAGTCGTCTCGGTCATGTCTGCATGTCTCCCGAACCCGTAGGGTCTACACACTTAAGGTTCGGTGACACTAGGGTTGTAGAGATATGTATATGCAGTAACCCGAAAGTTGTTCGGAGTCCTGGATGAGATCCCGGACGTCACGAGGAGTTCCGGAATAGTCCGGAGGTAAAGAATTATATATGGGAAGTTGTCATACGGTCACCGGAAAGGTTCAGGGGCATATTAGTATTGTACCGGGGCCACCGGAGGGGTTCCGGGGGTCCACCGGGAGGGGCCACCTCTCCCGGAGGGCCTTATGGGCTGTATGAGGAAGGGATCCAGCCCAAAGTGGGCTGGGGCGCCACTCCCCCTAGGGCCCATGCGCCTAGGGTTGGGGGAAACCCTAAAGGGGGGCGCCCCCTTGCTTGGGGGGCAAGCCCCCCTCCCCTTGGCCGCCGCCCCCCTCTAGATCTCATCTAGAGGGGCCCGGCCCCCTTCCACCTTCCCCTATAAATAGAGGGGTGAGGGGAGGGCTGCATAGCACATCCAAGGCGCAGCCCCTCCCCTCCCCAACACATCTCCTCCTCCGTCACGAGCTTGGCGAAGCCCTGCCGGAGTACTGCTGCTCCACCACCACCACGCCGTCGTGCTGCTGCTGGAGCCATCTTCCTCAACCTCTCCTTCCCCCTTGCTGGATCAAGAAGGAGGAGACGTCACGCTGACCGTACGTGTGTTGAACGCGGGGGTGCCGTCCGTTCGGCGCTAGGATCTCCGGTGATTTGGATCACGTCGAGTACGACTTCCTCATCCCCGTTCTTTGAACGCTTCCGCGCGTGATCTACAAAGGTATGTAGATGCAATCCGATCACTCGTTGCTAGATGAAGTCTTAGATGGATCTTGGTGAAACCGTAGGAAAATTTTTGTTTTCTGCAACGTTCCCCAACACATAGTTGCTTCAGAAGCAGCAAATGAAGAAGTCTGGATGAAGGAGTTCATATCCGATCTAGGTGCCATACCTAGTGCATCGGGTCCAATGAAAATCTTTTGTGACAATACTGGTGCAATTGCCTTGCCAAAGGAATCTAGATTTCACAAGAGAACCAAGCACATCAAGAGACGCTTCAATTCCATTCGGGATTTAGTCCAAGTGGGAGACATAGAAATTTGCAAGATACATACGAATCTGAATGTTGCAGACCCGCTGACTAAGCCTCTTCCACGAGCAAAACATGATCAACACCAAGGCTCCATGGGTGTTGGAATCATTACTGTGTAATCTAGATTATTGACTCTAGTGCAAGTGGGAGACTGAAGGAAATGTGCCCTAGAGGCAATAATAAAGTTATTATTTATTTCCTTATATCATGATAAATGTTTATTATTCATGCTAGAATTGTATTAACCGGAAACATAATACATGTGTGAATACATAGACAAACATAGTGTCACTAGTATGCCTCTACCTGACTAGCTCGTTGATCAAAGATGGTTATGTTTCCTAACCATAGACATGAGTTGTCATTTGATTAACGGGATCACATCATTAGGAGAATGATGTGATTGACTTGACCCATTTCGTTAGCTTAGCACTTGATCGTTTAGTTTGTTGCTATTGCTTTCTTCATGACTTATACATGTTCCTATGACTATGAGATTATGCAACTTCCGTTTACCAGAGGAACACTTTGTGTGCTACCAAACGTCACAACGTAACTGGGTGATTATAAAGGTGCTCTACAGGTGTCTCCGAAGGTACTTGTTGGGTTGGCGTATTTCGAGATTAGGATTTGTCACTCCGATTGTCGGAGAGGTATCTCTGGGCCCTCTCGGTAATGCACATCACATAAGCCTTGCAAGCATTGCAACTAATAAGTTAGTTGCGGGATGATGTATTACGGAACGAGTAAAGAGACTTGCCGGTAACGATATTGAACTAGGTATTGAGATACCGGCGATCAAATCTCGTGCAAGTAACATAACGATGACAAAGGGAACAACGTATGTTGTTATGCGGTCTGGCCGATAAAGATCTTCGTAGAATATGTGGGAACCAATATGAGCATCCAGGTTCCACTATTGGTTATTGACCGGAGACGTGTCTCGGTCATGTCTACATAGTTCTCGAACCCGTAGGGTCCGCACGCTTAAAGTTCGATAACAGTTATATTATGAGTTTATTTGTTTTGATGTACCGAAGGAGTTCGGAGTCCCGGATGAGATCGGGGACATGACGAGGAGTCTCGAAATGGTTGAGACGTAAAGATCGATATATTGAACGACTATATTCGGACATCGGAAAGGTTCCGAATGATTCGGGTATTTTCGGGAGTACCGGGGAGTTACGACAATTCATATTGGGCCTTAATGGGCCATACGGGAAAGGAGAGAACGGCCTCAAAGGGTAGCCGCACCCCTCCCCATGGGCTGGTCCAAATTGGACTAGGGAGGGGGTGCCCCCTTCCTTCCTTCTCCTTTTCCCTTTCCTTTCCTTCTCTCCTACTCCTACTACTTGGAAGGGATCCTAGTTCTACTAGGAAAGGGGGAATCCTACTCCCGGTGGGAATAGGACTCCCCTAGGGCGCGCCATAGAGAGGGCCAGCCCCTCCCCTCCTCCACTCCTTTATATACGGGGGCAGGGGGTTCCTCTAGACACAACAATTGATCCTTAAGATCTATTAGCCGTGTGCGGTGCCCTCCTCCACCATAATCCTCGATAATATTGTAGCGGTGCTTAGGCGAAGCCCTGCGACGGTAGAAATCAAGATCGTCACCACGCCGTCGTGCTGACGGAACTCTTCCCCGACATTCTGCTGGATCGGAGTCCGGGGATCGTCATCGAGCTGAACGTGTGCTAGAACTCGGAGGTGTCGTTGTTTTGGTGCTTGATCGGTCGGGCCGTGAAGACGTACGACTACATCAACCGCGTTGTGCTAACACTTCCGCTTCCGGTCTACGAGGGTACGTAGACAACACTCTCCCCTCTCGTTGTTATGCATCACCATGATCTTGCGTGTGCATAGGAATTTTTTTGAAATTACTACGTTCCCCAACACTTATCCGCCAAATACTTGGGGTAGTTCCGCTTGAAGTGACCAGTCCCTTTGCAGTAGAAGCACTTAGTCTCAGGCTTAGGTACAGACTTGGGCTTCTTCAATTGAGTAGCAACTTGCTTGTCGTTCTTCTTGAAGTTTCCCTTCTTCCCTTTGCCCTTTTCTTAAAACTAGTGGTCTTGTCAACCATCAACACTTGATGTTTTTCTTGATTTCTACCTTCGTCGATTTTAGCATCACGAAGAGCTTGGGAATTGTTTTCGTCATCCCTTGCATACTATAGTTCATCACGAAGTTCTACTAACTTGGTGATGGTGATTAGAGAATTCTATCAATCACTATTTTATCTGGAAGATTAACTTCCACTTGATTCAAGCGATTGTGGTACCCAGACAATCTGAGCACATGCTCACTGCTTGAGCTATTCTCCTCCATCTTTTAGCTATAGAACTTGTTGGAGACTTCATATCTCTCAACTCAGGTATTTGCTTGAAATGTTAACTTCAACTCCTGGAACATCCATATGATCCATGATGTTCAAAACGTCTTTGAAGTCCCGATTCTAAGCTGTTAAGCATGGTGCACTAAACTATCAAGTAGTCATCATATTGAGCTAGCCAAATGTTCATGACGTCTGCATCTGCTCCTGCAATAGGTATGTCACCTAGCGGTGCATTAAGTACATAATTCTTCTATGCAGCAATGAGGATAAACCTCAGATCGCGGATCCAATCCGCATCATTGCTACTAACATTTTTCAACTTAGTTTTCTCTAGGAACACATAAAAATTAAACGGGGAACAACATCGCGAGCTATTGATCTACAACATAGATATGCTAATACTACCAGGACTAAGTTCATGATAAATTAAAGTTCAATTAATCATATTACTTAAGAACTCCCACTTAGAAAGACATCCCTCTAATCTTCTAAGTGATCACGTGATCCAAATCAACTAAACCATAACCGATCATCACGTGAAATGGAGTAGTTTTCAATGGTGAACATCACTATGTTGATCATATCTACTATGTGATTCACGTTCGACCTTTCAGTCTCAGTGTTCCGAGGCCATATCTGCATATGCTAGGCTCGTCAAGTTTAACCTGAGTATTTTGCGTGTGCAGAACTGGCTTGCACCCGTTGTAGATGGACGTAGAGCTTATCACACCCGATCATCACGTGGTGTCTGGGCACAACGAACTTTGGCAACGATGCATACTCAGGGAGAACACTTTTATCTTGAAATTTAGTGAGAGATCATCTTATAATGCTACCGCCAATAACTAAGCAAAGTAAGATGTATAAAAGATAAACATCACATGCAATCAAAAAATGTGACATGATATGGCCATTATCATCTTGTGCCTTTGATCTCTATGTCCAAAGCATCGTCATGATCTCCATCGTCACCGGCATGACACCATGATCTCCATCATCTTGATCTATATCAATGTGTCGTCACATGGTGGTCTCGCCAACCATTGCTCTTGCAACTATTTCTATCGCATAGCGATAAAGTAAAACAATTATTTGGCACTTGCATCTTATGCAATAAAGAGACAACCATAAGGCTTCTGCCAATTGCCGATAAATTCAACAAAAACATGATCATCTCATACAACAACTTATATCACGTCTTGACCATATCACATCACAACATGCCCTGCAAAAACAAGTTAGACGTCCTCTACTATGTTGTTGCAAGTTTTACGTGGCTGCTACGGGCTTAGCAAGAACCGTTCTTACCTACGTATCAAAACCACAACGATAGTTTGTCAAGTTGGTGCTGTTTTAACCTTCGCAAGGACCGGGCGTAGCCACACTCGATTCAACTAAAGTTGGAGAAATTGACACCCGCCAACCACCTGTGTGCAAAGCACGTCGGTAGAACCAGTCTCGCGTAAGCGTACGCGTAATGTCGGTCCGGGCCACTTCATCCAACAATACCGCCGAACCAAAGTATGACATGCTGGTAAGCAGTATGACTTATATTGCCCACAACTCACTTGTGTTCTATTCGTGCATATAACATCAACGCATAAAACCAGGCTCTGATGCCACTATTGGGGAACGTAGTAATTTCAAAAAAATTCCTATGCACATGCAAGATCATGGTGATGCATAGC
This sequence comes from Triticum urartu, assembly GCF_056163025.1. NCBI lineage: Eukaryota > Viridiplantae > Streptophyta > Magnoliopsida > Poales > Poaceae > Triticum > Triticum urartu. The sequence continues at coordinate 263,124,503 of NC_141879.1, forward strand.
AACAAGAGGGGAGAGTATTGTCCACGTACCCTCGTAGACCGAAAGCGGAAGCGTTAGCACAACGCGGTTGATGTAGTCGTACGTCTTCACGAGCCGACCGATCAAGTACCGAATGCACGGCACTTCCGAGTTCAGCACACGTTCAGCTCGATGACGTCCCGCGAACTCCGATCCAGCAGAGCTTCACGGGAGAGTTCCGTCAGCACGATGGCGTGGTGACGGTGATGATGTTGCTACCGACGCAGGGCTTCACCTAAGCACCGCTACGATATGACCGAGGTGGAATATGGTGAAGGTGGGCACCGCACACGGCTGGGAGAGATCAACTGATCAACTTGTGTGTCTAGAGGTGCCCCCCTGCCCCTGTATATAAAGGAGCAAGGGGAGAGGTGGCCGGCTTAGGAGGAGGGCGCGTCAAGGGGGGAGTCCTACTCCCACCGGGAGTAGGACTCCTCCTTCCCTTGTTGGAGTAGGAGAGGAGGAAAGAGGGGGAGAGGAACAAGGAAAAGTGGGATGCACCCCTTGTCCAATTCGGACCAGAGGGGGGGGGGCGCCTCCTTCCTTTTGGCCTCTCTCCTCTATTCCTGTATGGCCCAATAAGGCCCATATACTCCCCGGCGAATTCCCGTAACTCTCCGGTACTCCGAAAAATACCCGAATCACTCGGACCCTTTCCAATGTCCGAATATAGTCGTCCAATATATCGATCTTTACGTCTCGACCATTTCGAGACTCATCGTCATGTCCCCGATCTCATCCGGGACTCCGAACTCCTTCGGTACATCAAAACTCATAAACTCATAATATAACTGTCATCGAAACCTTAAGCGTGCGGACCCTACGGGTTCGAGAACAATGTAGACATGACCGAGATACGTCTCCGGTCAATAACCAATAGCGGAACCTGGATGCTCATATTGGCTCCCACATATTCTACGAAGATCTTTATCGGTCAGACCGCATAACAACATACGTTGTTCCCTTTGTCATTGGTATGTTACTTGCCCGAGATTTGATCGTCAGTATCTTAATACCTAGTTCAATCTCGTTACCGGCAAGTCTCTTTACTCATTCCGTAATACATCATCCCGCAACTAACTTATTAGTTGCAATGCTTGCAAGGCTTAAGTGATGTGTATTACCGAGAGGGCCCAGAGATACCTCTCCGACAATCGGAGTGACAAATCCTAATCTCGAAATACGCCAACCCAACAAGTACCTTCGGAGACACCTGTAGAGCACCTTTATAATCACCCAATTACGTTGTGACGTTTGGTAGCACATAAAGTGTTCCTCTGGTAAACGGGAGTTGCATAATCTCATAGTCATAGGAACATGTATAAGTCATGAAGAAAGGAATAGCAACAAACTAAACGATCAAGTGCTATGCTAACGGAATGGGTCAAGTCAATCACATCATTCTCCTAATGATGTGATCCCGTTAATCAAATGACAACTCATGTCTATGGTTAGGAAACATAACCATCTTTGATCAACGAGCTAGTCAATTAGAGGCATACTAGTGACACTCTGTTTGTCTATGTATTCATACATGTATTATGTTTCCGGTTAATACAATTCTAGCATGAATAATAAATATTTATCATGATATAAGGAAATAAATAATAACTTTATTATTGCCTCTAGGGCATATTTCTTTCAATGGTGTCCTCCATGGACGTCGTCGACTTGGGAGGAGGACCATACCTGGCTATGGACGGGCCCTGGTTGGACGACACCGTGGTAAAAGGCAAGTGGGTGCATCAGTGCTGGTTACGGAGGTCCGGCAATGCCTATGTGGCGGCCGAAGAGGTACAACGGTGACGTCGGAGGAGTATGAGATGCAAAGCAAGGGGAGGGGCAGATTGGAAGAAAATGGGACCAGGAGGGGGATATTGTGGGCTGGGTGTGTCGGAGTCCTACATGGCTATTGTTCGGACTCCCGCAAAGCCACCCCCCCCACACACACACTTCGATTCCAACTTGCAGGAAAACATGCGCCCGGACCGCTCGGCGGACCGATACAGGCCTGCATTGGATGGTAGAACACTTCCGAATAAAGCGGTCTAGACGTATGCAGGTGGTTTGAGGGTCAGCGTTAGAGATGCCCTGCGGGCGTAATGTCTAGATGCAATCATGACATGTATGATCAAACATCAAAACTGCAATTTAATCGATACACAACTTGAAAGAGCGTTTAATCCACCAAAGGGGATAAGTAGAAGATTTTTACAGAATTCTTCGAAAATGTCATTTCTTTGAAGGATTAGCCGACTAAACAATAAAGAAGAAATACTTGCAAAATAAGAACTACTCTAAGCATGTGTTCAGTACTGGGACAAAGTCTTCAGAACATAAGATGGCATGTATATTACGTAACAAAACAAATAAACTAGACAAATAAACGGACAAGAACACTTAAGAGTAGCTACACTTGAGACATAGCCTAACATAACAGAAAGCAACGGAATAGCAAAGTTTTCAGAGAAATTCTTCAAAGGAGAGAGGGAGCAAAATCTTCACAATATTCAATTAAAAAAGTAAAGGGTGAAGAATATAGATGTAGTGCTTGACGAAGACATGAGATCTGTGGCACCAGTTCGTGTTGTCGTGGCAGCACTACGTCTAGTTCGAGGACTCAGATTTAACTTAGAAGACCAAGTCTTTAGCCTACTCTTCTTGAGCTAAGATCACAAAGAGTTCTCCCAATCACTCGTGGCAGATCTTCAAGGTAGATCGCCGAAACCTTCACATATTTGTTCATCGTAGATCCACGTTGACTCTTCGATGCTCTGAACTGACGTGTAATCGTCTGGAAGATCACAGTCTTCAAGAATAACAAGTCTTCGGTTCACTCGAGCAAATTCTTCAGTGATGCTCGATCACTGTCTTTGGGTACTTAGGGTTTTTCCTCACTAAGATTCACTCAAATGCTTCAGAAGGATGGATTGCTTTTATGACCCTTGTCGCAAAGTATCATGGAGCAGTCAACCAACTTATGGTGGTGCAGATGGCTATTTATAGCCAGGGTCGTATACCGAGGCCTCCAAGTTAAAGTTGAACGAGACGGGACGCCAACCAGTTGCTAGCGAGGCAATGGTTAGAAATTCAAACTCTCAATTTCCTCACAGTAGGAGAACCAAACTGTCAGTTTCCTAACTCTTCGGCGAGGACTTAGACTACAACATCCTAAAGAATATCATTTCTGACATTGAACAAAAAGGACCATGCTGCAAGAGTTTTTCAAAGACTTTACTTGAAGAACTAGGTTAGATTGAGCGCACTTTGGAAATACAGTCTCCGTATCACCTGGACCCCTCTTAATAGTACGGTTTTCCCTATGACTCAGTGAAGAATGAAAATAACTATAAAAGGACTAAGTCTTCACAATCCAGTTCGTCGACTAATTCTTCACTGCGGGTGCGCCTAATTCTTCAATGTTTCCTTCACATTTTTAGGGCTCGTTTACAATAGTTAAATGAATTCTTCAAATACTTTCACCTATGTATATTCACAAACACATTAGTCCCTTAACCACTTTTGTCGTCAATACTTCAAAACCACAAAGAGGGCACTAGATGCAATTACACAATTTTAATTTGTTAATCACACCTTATCTATTTTGGAGACATGTCACTAGTGAAATTATGGATCCTAGTCAGTTATTCCTCATAAATACATCTCCGTTCACTTGTTTCTCTGTTAGTTAATATTCTGAATTTAATTTCCGATGCATACAAAAATCAATTCCAACCATTAAATATATTAATCCATGTAACTAGAAAAGCTAGTAAGATTCACAATCCCATTCATCAAGTTGGAGACCAAGATGGGTTCTTTGTTTGAGTGCAGGATGATTATTTGCTTGTAGGTAACTCCACGGATTTGATACCTTGGTTCTCAAACACTGAGGGAGGATTCTTTCGCTACTGCAAACCCTTCCTCTTCAAGTCCCAACAGATTTCATCTAATAGGCATATCACTATTAGCAGAGGATATCAGGAAGCAATCAAACTGTCGAGTAAATTAATGAAAAGCCATCATAATCCGTTGAATGGAACACACAAGAGACCTCTCACACACATGTGCATCATCGTCATCACTTATCCCCAACCGGGCATCATCACCATCCCTTCTCCCCAAGCTAGCAACTCCGACTTCACTATAGACGATCGTCGACCCAGCCCACACCGTAGAAGCTGAGAGGAGAAACATGAAGATTCATACCGAAACACAAACCACCCGCAACGTGGGTAGCACAAATCTGACTCTGACAAGAGTTGTGAAGGAGAACTATAAAAGGTTGGCGCCGTGAAAGACCACCGGACAAACCCATGTTGCCCTTCATCGTGGCCACCGGGTCCCGCCATCGCAGTTCAAACTCCAAACAACAAACAAACTTAGGCAATCCCATGGGCACACCGAAGAAGAGCTGGCTTCCACAACCATGCTCGTGTCTCCGGCATCGCTTGCCCTCGTTATCGTTGCCACAAAAGCCCGGCCGCTAACACCGTCGTCTTCCACCGATCCCACTTACCAATGTCCAACTACAAAGATGAAGCCCCCGAGAGGGGATACAATGCCAAAGTGCTGCCATTGTTCGATCACACGGATCTAGGGTTTCCGCAACTGCAGCGACAAGTATACCCATGCGGTAGCAGTGAGGCGGCCATGCAACAATGCCTCCAAGGTCAGCAACCCCCGTTGATGTCATTGTTGCTGGTCATAGGCCTAGGGCCGAGACACGGTCTTCATCCAAACTTCCAACACACCCTCAGCCGCACATCTACCACCATCAAGCCCGCCAAGAAAACCATCCAGCGCCACCCATGAACTAGCCCGCCAGCGAAGAAACACAAAGTAGCCACCGCAGCAGGCCGCACCTCCTGGAGACCATTGGCGGCCATTCACCAACATCAGCCGCCAGGCCATATATAACCAGGACCGAAAGGATCCGGGGCCACCGGCCGTCACGCCCTGTCGAAAATCATGCCATCAAGGGAATAGTGGAGCGCTACTCGAGGCCAAGAACCACCGCGGTTCCCGACCATAGCCCTTGACTAGTTGCGCCTCCGTTTGCCATCATGCACAACCGCGCTTTCCGAAGCCACCCCAACACACATAGCTGTGTCGGAGGGCGGAGAAGCTAGATTAGCCACACCCACACGTCTCTGCTTCGATGCCATGAAGCCGCACTTCCTCCCCGCTATGGGCCATCGACCCCGCGTCGCCATGTGCCAGATCCGTGTTGGAGAGACGCCCGAGACCTCCATGCCCGCGACTCCTCGCGCTGGCCCGCGCCATTCGGAACGCCTCGTAAGAGGGAGAAGAAGCCCCCGCCGCCGCCAACACAACATGGACTTCGCCCGCAGCCCCGCGGGGCGGCGAGGGTGATGGCATGAGGTGCATGTAGTGAGCGACGGTTACAGTTTGCTCCTGGGCACAGGGAACGACACGGGAGGGAGAGGGGGTTTCTTTTCTTTCATGTACAATGTATTGTTGCAATCTTCGAGCCAGATGTAGGCGTAACCTACAGTCCTACACACGAGAGAATCAACCATAATTTGCAAATCTAAACACGCATGTTGTTAGGCACTGGGCACTGGCATTTATATACACATGCTAATAGGTACTCGCATTAGTAGGTGCTACAGTTGCTACACTACTGCTGCTAGCACGCAGCTCCTTAAGTGTACTGGTACATTCTGTATTTGCCCCAAAAAAGTGTACTATAATACCTCTCCAGTAGATTGTGGGTGGATATTTTAGAACCTTGTGCCCAATTGTTTAGCCGAAAATAGCATTCCAGAAAAGACCATCAATTTAATTCTCGTCGAAGTCGATCCACTGGAGAGATCATCCTCGTGGATAATTCATTCATCGGATCGATCTGCCTAACATTCTGTCACCTTTTCAGTTCCTTTTAATATGAGCTGAAGCGACCAAGCTAACTTTCCGTGCATGCGTAGTGTTCATGTTACTTCTCCAACATGAATGATTCTCATCAACAGAGAAATGGAGATTATCATCGGTGGGGATCATCTCACTGTACCTTTTTATTCTGAAAAAAAGCTTGCGCCCAATCTTAAGAGACTGAGTTCGCAAAGCCCATGTAATTTAAGAAGTATATCAAACTCCAATCGGATAACTCACAAATTTTGTTGGCTCTTCCAAATTTAAATAGTCTATTATGCACAAACCCCTCTAATACACTCAAATGGTTAGGTTTCTTGTGGTGGAACCAATCCACCAGGGTTCAAATCCTAGATTTGAAATTGGTAGTCGTATTTTTCTGTATTTATTTCAGGATGCAAATACAAATTAAATTGTACATGATTGGACTATTTAATAATACCATTATTGTATTAGATTGCTTCATGATCAGTTGATGACACAATGATTTAATTCATTTTACTGCAATATTTGTAACCATGAATGGTATCACATATTTATTTCCTTGATTATAATTAATAAAGTTTATCTATCTATTCATTATTATATATCTAAATCAAAATACAAAAGAAAAATGATGGATGCACTATAAATCCATACGAAGAGGCAAAATATCCGACCATTGATTTAGAAAGCTAACGCGTCACAAGTACATTGATATCCCAAGTTGAACATAATAACCTACATATACCATTATAAATGAAACGGCATGTCCTTAACATTATATTATACCCATGGATCTCTTGTTACCCATGCAACTTACCAAGATTGTGTCGGTCAACCATCAAATGCCATGAACCGCGTAGGTTTCTCTAACCTACTCCCTGCTTCGACACATATAAATTTGTCGCCTATGTCATATGTAGATGTCGTTGGACAGAGGACATAACTCTTTCAGGACATGTTTTTCTCTACCAAGGTCAAGCAGCTGGCCTCGGAGATGTATGGCCGATGCATGCACAAATGAAATGTGTGTAGCAACATGAATCTAGTCGTGGAGAGATATGATATGTGATGCCTATTACACAATCTTCTTCTTGTAGACGTTGTTGGGCCTCCAAGTGCAGAGGTTTGTAGGACAGTAGAAAATTTCCTTCAAGTGGATGACCTAAGATTTATCAATCCGTAGGAGGCGTAGGATGAAGATGGTCTCTCTCAAGCAACCCTGCAACCAAATAACAAAGAGTCTCTTGTGTCCCCAACACACCCAATACAATGGTAAATTGTATAGGTGCACTAGTTCGGCGAAGAGATGGTGAAACAAGTGGTATATGGACAGTAGAAATAGTTTTTGTAATCTGAAATAATAAAAACAGTAAGGTAGCAAGTGATAAAAGTGAGCGTAAACGGTATTGCAATGATGGTAAACAAGGCCTAGGGTTCAAACTTTCGCTAGTGTAAGTTCCCTCAACAATACTAACATAATTGGATCACATAACTATCCCTCAATATGCAACAAGAGTCACTCCAAAGTCACTAATAGCGGAGAACGAACGAAGAGATTATGGTAGGGTACGAAACCACCTCAAAGTTATTCTTTCCAATCAATCCGTTAGGCTATTCCTATAAGTGCCACAAACAGCCCTAGAGTTCGTACTAGAATAACACCTTAAGACACAAATCAACCAAAACCCTAATGTCACCTAGATACTCCAATGTCACCTCAAGTATCCGTGGGTATGATTATATGATATGCATCACACAATCTCAGATTCATCTATTCAACCAACAAAAAGGACCTCAAAGAGTGCCCCAAAGTTCTACCGGAGAATCACGACGAGAACGTGTGCCAACCCCTATGCATAGGTTCATGGGCGGAACCCGCAAGTTGATCACCGAAATATACATCAAGTGAATCACGTGATATCTCATTGTCACCACAGATATCCACGCCAAGACATACATCAAGTATTCTCAAATCTTTAAAGACTCAATCCGATAAGATTACTTCAAGAGGGAAACTCAATTCATTACAAGAGAGAAGAGGGGGAGGAGAAACATAAGATCCAACTATAATAGCAAAACTCGCGATACATCAAGATCGTGCCAAATCAAGAATACGAGAGAGAGAGATCAGACACATAGCTACTGGTACATACCCTTAGCCCCGAGGGAGAACTACTCCCTCCTCGTCATGGAGAGCACCGGGATGATGAAGATGGCCACCGGAGAGGGATTGCCCCCTCCGGCAGGGTGCCGGAACAGGTCTAGATTGGTTTTCGGTGGCTACGGAGGCTTATGGCGGCGGAACTCCCGATCTATCTTGCGTTCTGGAAGTTTTAGGTCACGTAGGTATATATGGGTGCAGGTGGTACGTCAGGGGAGCCACGAGGGCCCCACGAGACAGGGGGCACGCCCTAGGGGGGCGCGCCCCCCACCCTCGTGAGCACCTCGTTCCTTCCTTGACGTGGGGTCCAAGTCCATCGGGTGGCTTTCGTTCCAAAAATAACTTCTCTAGTTGATTTCGTTCCGTTTCGACTCCGTCTGATATTCCTTTTTCTCGAAACACTGAAATAGGCATAAAACAGCAAATCTGGGCTGGGCCTCCGGTTAATAGGTTAGAATAATATAAAAGTGGAAAATAAAGCCCAATATTGCCCAAAACATTAGATAATATAGCATGGAGCAATCAAAAATTATAGATACGTTGGAGACGTATCAAGCATCCCCAAGCTTAATTCCTGCTCGTCCTCGAGTAGGTAAATGATAAAAACATAATTTTTGATGTGGAATGCTAGTTGGCATAATCTCAATGTGATTCTTTTTAATTATGGCATGAATATTCAGATCCGAAAGATTCAAGACAAAAGTTCATATTGACATAAAAATAATAATACTTCAAGCATACTAACTAAGCAATCATGTCTTCTCAAAATAACATGGCCAAAGAGAGCTATCCTTAAAAAAATCATATAGTCTGGCTATGCTCCATCTTCACCACACAAAATATTTAAATCATGCACTACCCCGATGATAAGCCAAGCAATTGTTTCATACTTTTGATGTTCTCAAACTTTTTCAATCTTCACGCAATACATGAGCGTGAGCCATGGATATAGCACTATAGGTGGAATATAATGGTGGTTGTGGAGAAGATAAAAAGGGAGAAGATAGTCTCACATCAACTAGGCGTATCAACGGGCTATGGAGATGCCCATCAATAGATATCAATGTGTGTGAGTAGGGATTGCCATGCAACGGATGCACTAGAGCTATAAATGTATGAAAGCTCAACAAAAGAAACTAAGTAGGTGTGCATCCAACTCGCATGCTCACGGAGACCTAGGGCATTTTGAGGAAGCCCATCATTGGAATATACAATCCAAGTTCTATAATGAAAGATTCCCACTGGTATATGAAAGTCACAACATAGGAGACTCTCTATCATGAAAATCATGGTGCTACTTTGAAGTACAAGTGTGGTAAAAGCATAGTAGCATTGCCCCTTTTTATTTTTTTATTTGGCCTTTCCTTTTTTGGTCTTTCTTTTTTTTATTTTTTTGGGACAATGCTCTATTGAATGATGATCATCACACTTCTATTTGTTTACAACTCGATGATACAACTCGATACTAAAACAAAGTATGACTCTATATGAATGCCTCCGGCGGTGTACCGGGATATGCAATGAATCAAGAGTGACAAGTATGAAAGAATTATGAACGGTGGCTTTGCCACAAATACTATGTCAACTACATGATCATGCTAAGCAATATGACAATGATGAATGTGTCATGATAAACTGGATGGTGGAAAGTTACATGGCAATATATCTCGTAATGGCTATGAAAATGCCATAATAGGTAGGTATGGTGGCTGTTTTGAGGAAGGTATATGGTGGGTTTATGGTACCGGCGAAAGTTGCGCGGTACTAGAGAGGTTAGCAATGGTGGAAGGGTGAGAGTGCATATAATCCATGGACTCAACATTAGTCATAAAGAACTCACATACTTATTGCAAAAATCTATTAGTTATCGAAACGAAGTACTACGCGCATGCTCATAGGAGGATAGATTGGTAGGAAAAGACCATAGCTCGTCCCCGACCGCCACTCATAAGGAAGACAATCAATAAACACCTAATGCTCCGACTTCGTTACATAACGGTTCACCATACGTGCATGCTACAGGAATCACAAACTTCAACACAAGTATCTCTCAAATTCACAACTACTCAACTAGCATGACTCTAATATCACCATCTCCATATCTCAAAACAATCATCAAGCATCAAACTTCTCATAGTATTCAACACACTCATAAGAAAGTTTTATTATTAATCTTGTATACCTAGCATATTAGGATTTTAAGCAAATTACCATGATATTTAAGACTCTCAAAATAATCTAAGTGAAGCATGAGAGTTCATCTATTTATTCAAAATAAAAATACCACCATGCTCTAAAAGATATAAGTGAAGCACTAGAGCAATGACAAACTACTTCGAAGGATATAAGTGAAGATCAATGAGTAGTTGAATAATTATGCAACTATGTGAAGACTCTCTAACATTTAATAATTTCAGATCTTGGTAATTTATTCAAAAAGCAAGAAAATAAAAATAAAATGACATTCTAAGAATAGCAAACATCATGTGAAGAAGCAAAAACTTAGGATCAACCGATACTAACCGATAATTGTTGAAGAAGAAAGATGGGATGCCAACCGGGGCATCCCCAAGCTTAGATGCTTGAGACTTCTTGAAATATTATATTGGGGTGCCTTGGGAATCCCCAATCTTGAGCTTTTGTGTCTCCTTAATTCCTCTCATATCACGGTCTCCCTAAATCTCAAAAGCTTCATCCACACAAAACTCAACAAGGACTCATGAGATAAGTTAGTATAAACCATTGCCAAAACCTTATCATACTTTACTGTAGCAAATCACTAAAATTATTATTCAACATTGAATACTAAATGCCTCTGCATATTTAATAGTCATATCGTCAAATAGAATCATTAAAGAAGCTAACATATGCAAACAATGCAAACATAACAGCAATCTGCCTAAACAGGATAGTCTGTAAAGAATGCAGCAACATCCATACTTACCTAGATCCAAAAATTATGAAAGAAAATTAACACTATATTAAATTTATCAGATCTTAATATGCAGAAGGTTCCAAAATTTTATCACATTCTGACTTTTCTAGGGAATTATTGCAACAACGGTAAACTTTCTGTTTTCAAACAACAACATGTATACTTGTAACATAGGCATAGTAGAGGCTATCAATGCCACTTTTATTGAAATAAAAGATGCAAAACATTGTTATAAATAACAGCAAGAAAATACTAACAAAATAAATTGACGCTCCAAGCAAAACACATATCATGTTGCGAATAAAAATATAGCTCCAAGTAAAGTTACCGATGAACGAAGACGAAAGAGGGGATGCCTTCCGGGGCATCCCCAAGCTTAGGCTCTTGGTTATCCTTGAATATTACCTTGGGGTGCCTTGGTCATCCCCAAGCTTAGGCTCTTGCCACTCCTTATTCCATAGTCCATCGAATCCTTACCCAAAACTTGAAAACTTCACAACACAAAACTTAACAGAAAACTCGTAAGCTCCGTTAGTATAAGAAAATAAATCACCACTTTAAGGTACTGTAATGAACTCATTCTTTATTTAATGGTGTTAAACCTACTGTATTCCAACTTCTCTATGGTTTATAAACTATTTTACTAGCCATAGATTCATCAAAATAAGTAAACAACACATGAAAAATAGAATCTGTTAAAAACAGAACAATCTGTAGTAATCTGGATCAGACGTATACTTCTGGAACTCATAAAATTCTCAAATAAATTTCTGGACCTGAGGAATTTATCTATTAGTCATCTGCAAAAAGAATTAACTAAATATCACTCTCCAAATAAAAATGGCAGCAATTCTCGTGAGCGCTAAAGTTTCTGTTTTTGACAGCATGATCAACAAGACTTTCCCCAAGTCTTCCCAAAGGTTCTACTTGGCACAAACACTAATTAAACACATAAAACCACATCTAAATAGAGGCTAGATGAATTATTTATTACTAAACAGGAATAAAAAGCAAGGAACAAAAATAAAATTAGGTTGCCTCCCAACAAGCGCTATCGTTTAACGCCCCTAGCTAGGCATGATGATTTCAATGATGCTCACATGAAGGATAAGAATTGTAACATAAAGAGAGCATCATGAATAATATGACTAGCACATTTAAGTCTAACCCACTTCCTATGCATAGGGATTTTGTGAGCAAACAACTTGTGGGAACAAGAATCAACTAGCATAGGAAGACAAAACAAGCATAACTTCAAAACTTTAAGCACATAGAGAGGAAACTTGATATTATTGCAATTCCTACAAGCATATACTCCTCCCTCATAATAATTTTCAGTAGCATCATGAATGAATTCAACAATATAACCAGCACCTAAAGCATTATTTTCATGATCTACAAGCATAGAAAATTTACTACTCTCCACACAAGCAAAATTCTTCTCATGAATAATAGTGGGAGCAAACTCAACAAAATAACTATCATGTGATTGAAAATTAAGATTAAGATGACAAGTTTCATGGTTATCATTATTCTTTAAAGCATACGTGTCATCACAATAATCATCATAGATAGGAGGCATGCTTTCACCATAATAAATTTGCTCATCAAAACTTGGGGGACAAAAAATATCCTCTTCATCAAACATAGCTTCCCCAAGCTTGTGACTTTGCATATCATTAGCATCATGGATATTCAAGGAATTCATACTAAAAACATTGCAATCATGCTCATCATTCAAATATTTAGTGCCAAACATTTTATAGATTTCTTCTTCTAGCACTTGAGCACAATTATCCTTTCCATCATACTCACGAAAGATATTAAAAAGGTGAAGCGTATGAGACAAACTCAATTCCATTTTTTATAGTTTTATTTTATAAACTAAACTAGTGATAAAACAAGAAACTAAAAGACTCGATTGCAAGATCTAAAGATATACCTTCAAGCACTCACCTCCCCGGCAACGGCGCCAGAAAAGAGCTTGATGTCTACTACACAACCTTCTTCTTGTAGACGTTGTTGGGTCTTCAAGTGCAGAGGTTTGTAGGACAGTAGAAAATTTCCCTCAAGTGGATGACCTAAGGTTTATCAATCCGTAGGAGGCGTAGGATGAAGATGGTCTCTCTCAAGCAACTCTGCAACCAAATAACAAAGAGTCTCTTGTGTCCCCAACACACCCAATACAATGGTAAATTGTATAGATGCACTAGTTCGGCGAAGAGATGGTGAAACAAGTGGTATATGAATAGTAGAAATAGTTTTTGTAATCTGAAATAATAAAAACAGCAAGGTAGCAAGTGATAAAAATGAGCGTAAACGGTATTGCAATGATGGTAAACAAGGCCTAGGGTTCATACTTTCGCTAGTGTAAGTTCCCTCAACAATACTAACATAATTGGATCACATAACTATGCCTCAACATGCAACAAGAGTCACTCCAAAGTCACTAATAGCGGAGAACGAACGAAGAGATTATGGTAGGGTATGAAACCACCTCAAAGTTATTCTTTCCAATCAATCCATTGGGCTATTCCTATAAGTGTCACAAATAGCCCTAGAGTTCGTACTAGAATAACACCTTAAGACACAAATCAACCAAAACCCTAATGTCACCTAGATACTCCAATGTAACCTCAAATATCCGTGGGTATGATTATACGATATGCATCACACAATCTCAGATTCATCTATTCAACCAACACAAAGGACCTCAAAGAGTGCCCCAAAGTTCTACCGGAGAATCACGATGAGAACGTGTGCCAACCCCTATGCATAGGTTCATGGGCGGAACCCACAAGTTGATCACCAAAACATACATCAAGTGAATCACGTGATATCCCATTGTCACCATAGATATCCACGACAAGACATACATCAAGTGTTCTCAAATCTTTAAAGATTCAATCCGATAAGATTACTTCAAAGGGGAAACTCAATTCATTACAAGAGAGAAGAGGGGGAGGAGAAACATAAGATCCAACTATAATAGCAAAGCTCGCGATACATCAAGATCGTGCCAAATCAAGAACACGAGAGAGAGATCAAACACATAGCTACTGGCACATACCCTCAGCCCCGAGGGAGAACTACTCCTTCCTCGTCATGGAGAGCACCGGGATGATGAAGATGGCCACCGGAGAGGGATTGCCCCCTCCGGCAGGGTGCCGGAACGGGTCTAGATTGGTTTTCGGTGGCTACGGAGGCTTCTGGCGGCGGAACTCCCGATCTATCTTGCGTTCTGGAAGTTTTAGGTCATGTAGGTATATATGGGTGCAGGAGGTACGTCAGGGGAGCCACGAGGGCCCCACGAGACAGGGGGCGCGTCCTAGGGGGGCCCACCCTCGTGAGCACCTCGTTCCTTCCTTGACGTGGGGTCCAAGTCCATCGGGTGGCTTTCGTTGCAAAAATAACTTCTCTAGTTGATTTCGTTCCGTTTCGACTCCGTCTGATATTCCTTTTCCTCGAAACACTGAAATAGGCATAAAACAGCAAATGTAGGTTGGGCCTCCGGTTAATAGGTTAGTCCCAAAAATAATATAAAAGTGGAAAATAAAGCCCAATATTGCCCAAAACAGTAGATAATATAGCATGGAGCAATCAAAAATTATAGATACGTTGGAGATGTATCAATATGCAACAAGAACATCTTGAAACTACAAACAAATCAAATAATACCAAGTATTTGGTGGGGACCTTGTCACAATATGAGCACTCTAGGACCATGTGATAGAGAGCGAAATTGGATCCTATGAAGCATAGTTTCAGGAGAAAGTGTGCTAAAATATTGATGTGTTCACATTCTTCATGGCAATTGTCCATTTTTTCGCGAATATGCATAGAGCGTATCATTTCAATGCCAGAGAGTGAAAGGAGTACAAGAGGGGTGGTTAACCATACTACGTGCACACTAGGGTGGATAGCCTAGATCACTAGGAAAAGGTTGCTCAACCCAAAGCATTAGACACTAGGTTACATGATGCTATCGATGTCGCGGGAGCCTACTTTTCCCCAACATTGTGCCTCCTCCTTGATTGAGTTGATCATGGCCATGATAGAAGGTTAAGCGTTGTCGTAAATACATGTGTTGCGATGCTTCGAGATGGTCCAGGTAGTGAGGATGACGATCGAGCCCAAGCCTTTGCACGTGCATGGAGGAGTGGCTTCCATGACCAACGACCCACAACACTCAAAGAAATGGATCGTGCCATCAAGTGCAGATAGGGTGAAACGACACCAAGAGAGAATTTCATGCCAAGTGATTCATGCCATGACACGTCCTGCAAGAAGGTGGTGTAGGGTCTCAGCTTCCTGAGAGCATAGCCATGCCTCTTGAGCCTATCTGCGGTCCAATATCGGTCTAGGGATGCCAACCAAATGAAGAACTGACATTCGGGGGAGCCCAACTCTTCCAGACAATACGCCATTGCAGCGGAAGGTATTGATACGTCGAAGAGTGCAAGGTAACAAGATTTCACGCTGTAGACCCCATTGTCAGTCCAACGCCTGGTGCTTTTACCAGGTATCTCCTAAAGAACAGTAAGGCAAAGTCGCCACCAGATGTGGACGTACCCATGGCTCCCTGGATGTTGCCAATCCATGCCATGTTAGGGATGACATCGCAAACCAGTTGGCCGCGATGTGATCTCTTGGGGATCGGGGTGAAGAGAGAGGGCACCAATTCAGAGATGGAGTGTCCATAAAGCCAATTAGCCATCCAAAATTTGCAGGTTTGTCCATTGCCAATGGTCCAGAAGGTAGAAGCCCGAAAGAAACTAATCATGTTGGGATCTTTTGGAATGTGTAGGTGATGTCATGGCCTAGAGCTGTCTGTGGCCTTCAGTCATAGCCAGCGGACACGCAGGGCAACGCTCGTGCGCTCGAGGTACGAGTGCCCAAGACGCCTAGCTCGAGTGGAAGTCACACTCTTGGCCAAATAACCAGGCAAGAACCTGCCTTGGCGTTCTTCCAACTATGACAAAGGAAATCGCGAATCACGCGAGAAACTCTCCGAGAATTGTGGAGTTGATGGACATGGCTAGGAGGATGTGAGTGCGCATTGCGGAGAGCACATGTCGAACCAATGACACACGCTCACCTCTCGAGAGCAGGGAGGCCTTCCATGTGGCCAACCACTTAATCATCTTGTCCACCAGGGCAGCAGCGCCGAAGAGGGCACCTTCAAGACGGCCAGAAGCAAGCCAAGGTAAGTGATGGGGAAGGTCGTGATTGGACAAGCCAGCGTAGTCCCGATCTCCTTGGCCACATCAGGGGTGCACTGGATGGGTGTGGCAGAACACTTGATGAAATTTGTACGAAAGGCCAAACGCGTTCTGGAAGTATGCAAGATGCCACACACCATAGCAAGCCCCTCAACATCGGTGTGGCCTAAGATATCACATAACCAACAAACAAAGAGATGCTCGATGTAGCTTGCCTTGTAGTGAGTCGCCTGAGCAGGACGGTCTACACAACATGTTGCAAGAGAGAGTTCAGCGCATCGATCATGATGGCGAACAACATACGAACATGGGGTCACCCTGTCAGAGTCCACGAGCATGGGGAATAAGAGGTCCTAGGTTGCCATTGACGAGGACACACGTGGAAGCAGTTGCTGCCATGATCGAAATCCAATGACACCATTGACTACCGAAGCCGAGGTGGCGTAGCACGTCGAGAAGGAAGGGCCATGACCAAAAGCACGTGTGATGTCTAGCTTGAGAAGAACCCTTGGCGCATGATGATTATGCAACTACCGTGCAGTCTGTTGCACGAGGAGATAGTTATCGTGCATGCTTCGCCCACTAATGAAAGCACTTTTGTTGATAAAGATAATTTCTCCAAGCCTTGGCGTCAGACGGGGGGAGAGGATCTTAGCAAATAGCTTGGTGATGATGTGTATAAGGCTGATCAACCGATGCTCAAACAGGGATGAGACATCAGCCTTCTTAGGAAGAAGAGTGAGCAGCGCCTCGTTAGGCTGCTGGAAGCCACGACCACTAAGTGAGGAAAACTTGGCAAAGGCATCACACAAATCCTCTTTGATGATCGTCCAGCAGAATCACAAGAACCCAACGGTAAAGCCATCGGGCTCCGGTGCCTTGATGGAGGACAATTGTCCATTAAATGAATATTACCCTTTCTCTTAGTGTGTTCAAAGATAGAAGTGTACTCGCATGGCTTTCGGCCATCAACAAGCTTGTCTTTCCATGAATCGTGTTAGTGAAGACTTAGGTGGTCATCACACTTGAAGCCGAAGCAAAACTCCTCTTAGTGGGTTGATATTCTAAAGCACTTTCAATTCCTTCTTGGGTTAGTGTGGCAAGGGAAAGGGACGAAAAAATATATCAAAAGAACAAGGAGTGAAGTACAAGTATAATTATGTTCTTGGATCAAGTGATTTTACAAACACCATTACATTTCCTTTAGAGTTGACTCTGTGAAGTGATGATCCTTAAGAATAGGAATGATTAAGTTGTTGATTCCTGCCAACATGAGATATGATGATGGCTCCATGGATAACACGATCCCTCAAGAAATTATGATGAATGTTAATGTGCTTGGTGTGGCTATGTTCTACGGGGTTGTTGACAATCTTGATTGCGCTCTAACTATCACATGGGATATGCACCTTATTTCTTGTCATCCGATAATCTTTCAAGGTTTGCCTCATACATCACAATTGAGCACAAGAACTTACTACAATGATGTAACTTTGAGGGTGCATATGGAGACGCATTTTCTTCTTCTCGGAGGAAACTTACGAAACATCGACCAAGAAATGGACATGAAGCTGATGCCAACTTGCGGTCAACCTTGTCTTCATCCCAATCTGAATCCAAATATAAGCTCAGATGTTGCATCATTCAAATACCAAATCCCTAAGTTTGGAGTGTGAACACGATTTCTAAGAATCATCTTAAACGACATATAATGGCCTAGTTTAGGAGCGGCTTGAAATCTTGCACACAACATGCACTTGACATGATATCTAGTCTAGATGCACAAAGGTAAAGAAAGGAGACAATGAGAGAATGCAGACCTTTTGATCTATTGTTTACCTCAATGTTGATTTCAAGGTGCCCATTGGTTGACATTACCTTAACCATATCAAACTTCTTGAGGATGTCCTCAGTGTGTTTTGTTTGGGAGATGAAGGCCCCTTCCACGACTTTCCACATTTGAAATATGAGGAAATACTTCAACTCTCACATCATTGACATCCACATAGGTTTGAAAGAAGAACAAGTCTCCATTGGCCCTCTTATTAAAAGAGTGGCATCAGTTTTCCCTGTCTCAAATCCTTCCCTGACTAGAAACTTCTTAGAGCTAATCATACCAAGCGCATGTTGGTTGTTTGGGTCCATATGATTCCATACGATGTTTATAAACATGGTCATTGTGATGGGGGTCCTCGAAGGCCGGCGGTTTTTGCAATGTATTTGAGCTCATGTATGGACCATTAAGAAATGTGCTCTTCACATCAATTTTATATAACCTTAAATTATGAAAAGATGCATATGCAAACAAAATGTGAATGGCCTCGAGACTAGCCGGTGGGGCAAAGTTTTCATAAAAATCCAAACCTTAGACTTCAATGAAAGATTGTGCCACCAAACTTGCCATGTTTCAAATAAATATCATATATTACTTATCAAGCAGTAGTCCCACTAATCACATGTCATCGACGCCAAAACTACATTTGGGGTACAGATCCACTTTCACACAGCAAATCCTGCTTGCACTCACCGCGGGTTGTCGCGTCGCCTCCCAATTACCTCGTGTCAGTGCTCCTCCACCGCCCCGGCCCCCAGGCTCCATCTCCTCAAGGCCACACAATCTTGCCCCGCCGCTAGCACATCCTTCTATCTAGTCACCCCAATCTTCTCCAGTACTCATTGTTGAGAAAATAGAAGCCATCTAAGAGATGCATTATTATCTCCTCGAGCTGGTCGGTGCATTGGGCAACCGTCCCCAACCTCTTCCCCAACAATTGTCACCCCTCCATCCAGCCACATGACTTTAAAATGGTTTGCCAACCCAGGCCACGATCAGGGAGCTCGTATTCGGTTGCCGAATGCATCCCAACTCGTGGGAAAAGCTAGAAGCGTGACACGAGATCTGAAGTTGGGGACTTTAAGAAGTTGGGCCACCACTTCCAAATGGGCCTTATTACCATGAGTTCGACAAAGTGAATTATTACAAGCAGTTTCGGTAATAATAAATCATATGCAACTGAATAGGTGGTCCCCACTAACATATTTCTCTTAACACGCAAACATGTGTCCTCTACATGCAATCATGCATGAAAAAACGTCCACCTCAATATGTAATCATTCATGGCAAAGATCCACCTCAACATGCAAGGGAAACTATATAGAACTTGTATTCAATAAATATTCAATCAAATACAGTATATCATGCCTATTTTCAGTTTCAATTCTCATATCATTTTAGGGAACCTCATCACGGGGCAGGGAGCTCCGCTTTGCATCAAGATGTAGAGGATTTGTCCGGTTAACGAGAGAAACTAAACCCAGAAACTAAACAAGGCATGGTTCATTAGGGGAAAACAACAAAGTCCACACACACATGACTAGAAATCACGGCAGATCGTTCTGAGCCATATACCATAAATACAAATATTCATGTTCCAATCTAATCAAAACTAGCTAATTGCACGTGTATTACAGCGGCGCATACATATTCCAGTGATCCTTTCGTTCAACTCTCGGTGATACTTTCTATAATTAATGTGATTCTCCCATTCAATGCTCGATAATAATTTCAATAATTAACGTGATCCTTCCGTCCAACACCCAATGATATTTTTCACAAATTAATGTTGGCTAATTAACCCGTGTGATTAACTATCTGTCGAATTAACTGCATGTGACTATGGGCATAATTAACTAACTATCCAATTAACACACAATAGAACGATTTCGGGGCATTAATGGTTGTGTGCGAAATGAATGAAAGGAAAACAACTACGGACTACACTTTGATCACTCGCGAAGTATCATCCACTTATTACAATGACACGGTTCTCTCCGTGGGTGCATGGTTTTACATTGGCTATGTTCTTGTCCATATGTCATTTCAAACAAGCAACATTATTTTTTGTTCAAGTGACTTTGGGCATATTCCCCCGACCCGACAAATATGTCAGAACAGCGTGTCGAAACCTAAGTTTAGATGCAACAGGGACCTTCATTTGAATATTTGTCCCTCACGGCACCGTCTGTACATTCTTTTGTCAACGGGACTCTCAAAGGAACAAGCTGACCATAGAATACCAAGCTCCTAAGCCAACCAAATGATTTCCCAATCAGACTACATTATTCTAGCTAATCCTGGCATCTTTTTCTAAACGGCCTCGGGATCGCTGCAGGAGTCACATGCATCGCGGCGTTTAACCGCTGCCGACTGTTTCGTTACACAATAGTACAATAACAAATCCAAATTCAAATTCACAGCGAGGTGCTGCAAACTCCGCTGGAACATCTGAAGTTTTTGGGTTTCCCTTTTTTTTCTGACACAAGACAAAAGAGAATTTCCGTTGGCACTGAATATAAATTTCTTGTCACAGGTATCACTCCGGTACCAGCGTCAAATAACTATGGGTTTTTTTCTTTTTCTAAAAAAAAAGGTTGAAACTCCCGGCCTCTGCGTCTAAGGCTGTGGCCCAATAATTATACACTTACGGGCAAAATTTCCACGGAAACAACTTACGGACTCCTCTCCACCAGACACCAGTCTCTCTTCCTCCTCTTGATTTCCAGTGCGGGACCCACTCTCTACTGATTCCAATCAACGTTTCCCAGCTCAGCCCATAACTCCATTCAGTAGGAATGAGCGCGTAAGTGTAGCATCTCCGGGCTGTAGCCTGTAGATGTTCATAGCTTGCCACCGCCCCAACCAAAAAGGACTCCGTCGGATCTGGTTGATGTTGCGCTCCGCTTTGTTTCCAAGAAACTACTACCGTCAAAGAAAAACCGGACAAGTTAGTTGGTGAACTCACTGAATCCACACACACGGTCCCCGATTTTAAATCGCTCGACGGACTGGACTCTCCTCTCTCCCTTAATCATTCACCGGAGCGTACGAACCCAGCAGATCTCCCAAGAATAAACAGTGATAACTCATAAATATAGCAGATTAGGAGCATCTTATTGGCTGTCCTGCCACAGGCCGCCTCTGTACTTGTTTAATCAAGAACACCATGGAAAAAGTTGGCCTAATGATCTACAAGTTATTTATTTGCTCCCTCCTGTCCTGCTCAATCATTTTGGGGTGGGGAAGGGGAATCACAGATGAATAATCCATGGGCGTTGCAGGTTTCTTCCTCTTCTTAACCAAAATTTTCTATTTTCTCGCCTTCCGCAAAACCGCTGCGCCGGACTGTTTACATGAGCATCAAGAACGGTTGAGAACGAGAAGAATCAAAACAGAAAAAATCACACATTACAACACGCCGAAATGTAAACCACGCTAGAAGGGTCTAGAGCTGTGAACGCCCTGACATGTCAAACGATGTGTGTTTCCCCTGCTTCTTTCTGTCAGTTCACGCAAGAGTAGGCTCCACGCCGGCGCCTTGTCATGTGGACCGAGGCTGGAGATTGACTTGTTATCTCCAGTCGGCGTGTTCCTTTAACGTTGGTGTTTGTTTGTTAGTTTGTATTGTAGTTGTTGGATCTAAAGTTTGGTGGATCTGAACATATAGAATCGGGGGCAGCAGCAAGGACTACTTGCCTCAGCTATATTTCCTCACTCGTCTCAATGATTGCTGACATTTCTACCTGTCTTACCCTACTCCCTAGCTTCCTTGTCAGCTCCTCGGCCGCATTGGTATATTTGGAGAAACACCATACCTACGACGACAAACCAGAGTTGCCGGTTTCCTAGGGCCGCTTTGGTTACCTGCCATAATTTGTCAAACTTTTTTTCTCTGTAACTTCTCATTTCATTTCAAGTGTGTAACAAGCCTGTTTTGCTGGTAAATAAATTGCTGGTTACAATGATATGTGGTTTGAGAGGAAAAAGTGTGATGAGACTGGCAACACCAGTGTAGCAATGCCAAAGTTAGCCAGCTCAGATGTATAGCAACTCCTGATAACCAACCAAACATGCCCTGATTCCATAGGTTTATCTCCCAGCAAAAAGAAAAGATCCCATAGGTTTATCGTCTAATCCTGCTTCCAAAATTTGCAGATCTGTACACTGTAACACTTACAGTAGCATATAGGTCACCCATGTGTGGACAGCAGAATAGCTGAATTTGGGGTGCAAATATTGTACCCTTTAGAGTATTTTCTGGTCCTCTTTAGTTCACATAGCTTTCGAAATTTAAGTTCATGCGATTGAACTAAAGGAAGTGACCCTGAAAGTCAAAAACTTGCATCCCTAAGCTCAAAGGATTAATTGCAAAAAATTGTATTCACGTGGCATGTGAAAAAACGTCTTACCGAAAAAGGCTCTCGCCCGGTTTATGTATAAAATAACCACCAACTTACAATCAAACTCGTTCAACTCGACACCACAACACACACAAGGCAAGGTACAAGGATGTTGAGAACAGCTACACTACCCCATACAACTCCATGCCATCTACAAGAAGGAAGAGAGGGCACCGCTGGAAGTCTCTGAAGCCCTCAACCGTGAACGAATCACTGCAAAGAGTCAAAGTTGTGCACGACAAACCGTGCACTCCAAGGCGGTACCTTCAGAAAGGAGACGACACCGTAGCACCGCCACCGCCCAATCAAGGGATCAAGATTTCCCTTGAAGCAATATGGAGGATGAAGAGGAACCGCCGCGACGCCTTCAAGAAGGAGATGACACCCATAGTCCCATAGGCATCTCCACCGCCGACAAGCCCTCATCTCCTTCGAGACAGAGTGCAGCAAGCTGCTAGGAAAAATGTTGAGAGAGCCTTCGGTGTGCTTCAGACTTTGCTATTGTTCGTGGCCCTGCCAAGTACTAGAGCTCCAGGGTTCTATGGCGGATCATGACTTGTTGCATCATATTGCATAACATGATCATTGAAGACGAGAGCGATATGTCTAAGAACTTTTGGTACATCACCAACGGGACTCCGCTTGAGTCAGTGTACGATACAAATAGGATCCTGCCATTCCTTGAGGAGCATCGCAAGACCGAGAACCGACAAGTTCATGCTTAGCTCCAACAAGATCTTATTAAGCATCACTGGCAACGTCTTAGCGAGACCTAATTGTTCTATCACATGCTATTTGCTACATTTGAACCATTCGGCGTGTTTAAATTTGAATAATTCGGCTTGTAAATTTTTGAATTCAGTTTCTAAACTATACTCATGATTTGCTTGAACATTCAAATTTGTGTTTAGTTTCTATATGTATGCTAATATGTAGTTGCAATTTATGCTAGAATTGCAAAGTTTAGAAAAAACAAAAAATTACTCCGTTATATGTAGGGGATCGGGTAGGTCCGGCCAAAACTTAGTGGAGTAAATATACTCCACAATTTTAGGGGGTCAGTTAGAAATGCCCTTATGCATACATATTTCTTGCATAGTTCACCCTTATAACTACGACATGCATTCTTTATAATTGTCCTGAATTTTCTAGACCCGCTTTCTGAATTTTGGAAAATTAAAAGAGCACACATGTGCTCCATCGGGTGCAGTAATTCGACGTCCGGTAATCACCCATTTGCCACTCGATCATCAAAATCAATGCCAAATCCATCTTACCATCATCCATTTACCAATCAATGCTAGGCTCATGCCCATCTTGCCCGGAGCCCTTGGGCCAAACGGCGACGCTGGTGTAGCTCTTGCCGTGGCGTACCGCCAAGTCCCCCTGCCACCAACATGAATGCCAATAACGGCCGAGCGCAAGTGTGCTGTGCTACGTAGCCCGGTGATAGATTCTCCCTTGACTTTGGTTTCACCGTACGTACGTCCTGCCGCTCATCACGCCCTAGCTAGCTATACGAACCAACAAACAGCGGCAAAGCGAAGGCGGAGATGAATTGCGAGGCCTCGCAGGTCAACTTTCCTACCCCTAGCCAAAGCTCGGAGTAGTAAAGCTCGGCCTACGCTACGTGATGCATGGATGTTACTGCTGCTGCTGGGAACTGTGTGGATGATGTTACCACTCTGGCAGGGAAAGGGAAAGTGCGTGCATGTCCTTGCGAAAAGCAGGCTGGCCGGTTGCGTCCATGAGTCCATGTCTGGTGCCTAAATTTCCTTGTGCGTGATTTGTTACCGGAATTCATATATGCCACTGCTTCTGTTCGGAAACTGATGACGTTTGGATAGTAAACGGTCGAACTTCTCTATCTTTGACGACTACTACCTCAATAATGATAAATTAGCTCGTTTGAGTTGCTTATTAGAGCAAGTACATGACAATTTTGTCCATGTGAAGGATAGATACATGAAAATTGAAGAAGGGTGTGCTCTCATGCAAGAGTTTAGTTATACGTGTGCTTCTATAAGTGACTAAATAATGACTATGAATGACATGATAACATTATATAGCTAGCAGTTGGTTGTACTACTAGGCATGCTCTTACGTGGAAAATTTCACGGTGAAATCTGCCATGGTTATTAATCTCCCACAATAAAAATCATGTGCAATCACGTGCCAACCACACGTCTAATCACACTTCCGACTGATTGGCATAGCTGTGACGGTACCCAACAATATTAGGAAAAAAAAACAGGTAGTCTGTGTGGTACTGGCACTGAGGAGCCTGCAGTGTTAGGCACAACGCACCCTCCTGCATCCCAGAGAAGAAAGGCGACCTACTCGCTGCACATCTCTCGGCGCGTCGCTATTGTTGCATCCGCAGCAGTAGCTGAGGTGCTCTCGGTCTTGTATGAGCTTTGAGGCCCTGATCGTGGGCTTGGGGACGGAAAAGGCAGAGGCGCATATCTTCCCGCGCAGCGAAGGAATGGGGGAAAAGGAATGGGCATTGTGGATGATGATCGCTTTGTACGAGCGATACTGTGGGCTTACAGGTGTAGGCTGTAGCGGCCGCGGGAGGCTCGCCATAAAAGCTTCTACTATACCTAACATGCGGCCGGGTCGATCGACGATGGACTGTTCCTTCTCTTTTGTCTTTGGGGCGGAGGGGACACTGCTCCGGCTGCGCAAAGAGTGAACCGGAAGAAAAGGCCCTTTATTCGATTCATTCATTCACTGGCGTGGAGAGGCCATCCAGAATGTGGAATCTTCCTACGTTTTGAGTTGAACTAAAAAAGAAAAAAGCTTAGCTAATTCTTTTTTTTTTTGCGGAAAACTGTCGATATATTCATTTTCAGTTATGGCAGTACAACGAACACTAGAAATAATAAAAAAATGCATCAAGATTTATAGACCACCTAGCGACGACTGCAAGCACTGAAGCGAGCCTAAGGCGCGTCGCCGTCATCGCCCCTCCCTCGTCGGAGCCAGGCACAATTTGTTGTAGTAAACAGTCAGGAAGCCGTCGTGCTAAGGTCCCATCAACGCACCAGAACAGCAACTGCCGCCGATGAAGAGAATTTTAGATCGAAAAGATCCAACCTGAAGACACATGAGCAAAGACGAACAAAGACCGGATCCGAGCGGATCAATCAAAGACAACTACCGACCAAATCTCGTGAGATCTGCCAGAGACACACGGCCTCCGACGATGCTAGACACACACTAGGACGGGGGCTAGGCGGGAAGAACCATATTCCATCTTCAAGAAGTCGCCGCCATCTCGTCTTCTTGAGCAGGACACAAACTCTAACAAAACTTGAAGAAGCACCTGAAAACGAAGCCCTCCCGCCAGTAAGGACCGGGATCCACCGCGCACCCATGGCCCTAAGGCCACAGGAGACGTGGAAGATCGGCGGTGCTTCCGATGGGAGGCAGAAACCCTAGCCGCTTTTTTTTAAAGCTTAGCTAATTCCACCGAGAAAATGAAAAAGGGAAAAAAAAAAAAGCTACAAAATGCAGGTGGTGTTTTATGGCCACAAAACGAAGTGTTGACCAGAAAACGCCTCGTTATCTTATGTTAGTTGCTGAGCCAAGAAGGAACTACTGCAACATGAGAAGACGTCTTGAGCTACAAACCAGTGATGAGAAACTGAGGGTGCAAGCAACATGATCTGCATCTGAGGAAACACCAGATTATAAATTTGCAGAAGACCGAGGCGAACCGGCTCCAATTTTTAGAGTCCCCTGTATGACGGACACAGGCGTCATATAAAAGACGAAACACCCATGCTAGCTTAAATCGGCCCGAAATGTAGCCGCCATTTTCATTAAATTTTCGGGTGAAAATATTAAATAACTGAGTGCATAAAACAAAAATAAAAATATATTTATGAATTATAATGTTTAAAAGTCAATTAAAAATCAAATGTGTATATAATGTTTGTTTATTTTAAAGAGTTCAACTTGTGTTTAAAAATGTTCAGTGTGCATTTAAAAAGTTCACCCTATATAACACAAATCACCATATATTCGAAAAAAAATTAGTTTATATTTGAGAAAAAATAGCTAAAAAATTGCTCGATGTATTTAACAAATACTCACCGTATATGAAAAAATATCACTACATATTACAAAAAGTTCAGCGTATGTTTAAAAAGGTAACCCCGTGTTTCAAAAAAGTTACCATATATTCAAAAAATATTAATTTATAAAACTAATTTTTTAAATTTAAAAATAAAAATGAAGAAAATAGAAACCCAAAATAATGTAAAAAAAGAAATAAAACAAAAAGAAAAGATATACCTAAAACAGAAAGCCAAAAAGTAGGAAAAAAACCAACAAACAGAAGAACAGAAAAATGTACAAGAATAACTAAGAAAATAAATAAAATTAATTAAGAGAAAAACAAACACAGAAAACTGAAGAAAAAACGTACAATAAACAACAACAAGAAAACCAAAAAAAAGTAGCAGCGAAGCGATCCGCATACTGGGCTCGCCCAACTAGCCTCGCATGGGCGTCACAGGATCAATTTTTCGCCCACGGGCTCCAAATAGGATTCGCCCAATTTCCAAGCGAGCAAAGGGTTATCTTCTTTTTGAGAGCTAGCAAAGGGGTGCGTCATGTTTGGCTTCGACGGAGCTGGTTGAGCACATTCTGGCCACGGTGGAACCTGACGCAAAATCTTGGCTCTTCAGTATACTTGCTGCGGTATCACATGCAGAAATGATCCGAGTTGTTGTTACCTTCTGGGCGATATGGTTGGCGCAGAGGAAATTGATCCATGAAGGAGAGCACCAAAGCCCTTTGGCGACCTTTTCTTTCATCAATAGGTATCTCTCTGATCTAGCTTTGGCTCAACCATCACAGGTGTTATCACATGCTCGCCAGCCGCAGGAACAGGCAAGGAAATGGATCCTGCCCCCGCATGGATATGTGAAGATTAATGTGGATGGTGTAGTGTGTAGAAGCCCACCTATTGGTGCGGTCAGCGCTGTATGCCGGGATGGACAATGTGTGTACATGGGTTCTTCGGCTGTGGTTTTTCACGGGCTGACCGACCCACACATTTTGGAAACTTTGGCGTGTCGTGAGGCGCTATCGTTGGGGAGGGACTTGCTACTCCAAAACATCACAGCGGCCTCGGACTGTCTCTCCGCCATCAATGACATCAACTTAGGAACTCATGGTATCACTGGCCCAATCGTCAGAGAAATAAAGGACGGTTGTGGTGATTTTCAGGCTATCTCTTTTGCTCATGAAGAACGTCACTTCAATACGGAGGCGCATAGTTTAGCTAGACATGCTTTGCATTTGGGTGACGGGCGCCATGTTTGGCTTCTACAACCCTTTGATACTCTATTTATTTTTGTAAACCGTTCCATTGATCAATAAAGCATTGCATGTTTCCCCTAAAAAAAGCAAAGGGGTGCATCAGCCACCGTGCCGCTTGTTTTTTTTGGCACACTTTTTAGGATTTTTATTTGTTTTTTCAGCTTTGGGCATTTGCTTGATTTTTTCTAGGCTTTGGTCGACTTTTCTTGCGGAAGTGATGTTTATTCCACGAGAAGCGAGGAAGCATAGTTGTGATTTCATGAGAAGCACAACTGTGCTTCCTGCAAAAGCGCAACATGTGCTTTCACGAGAAGCACAGATGTGCATCCTGAAGAAAAAAAAACACAACTGTGTTCTCAGTTTGTTTGCTTTGGCAGTTTCTGTTTTTCTGTCTTCAGTTTTTCTGTGAATAAAAAGTTTGTCAAAACCTATTAACATGAGATCTGATTTTGAAAAACTCAACATGAAAAATTTAGTGATATAAATGATTCGTCATTTGAGCACATGGTTCAAAAGATCAAATGTTATGAGAAAACATATCTACAGAAAAAGATAAAGCTCTTGGTTACATGCCATAGAAGATGAGAATGACCATTGCAAGGCAACCCATGTGTTGGGCTCTGCCTCTTGTTATCAAACGGACCAACACCAACCACTCTCGATGCCTTCACTGCTGTCCGCTACTGTGCTGCAACATTCTGGTAGGCGTCTGACAGAGATCGGACCATGATTACATGATTGTTACCAGTTCCGTTTCGTTTGTGACATGAGCCAGAGCTTAACTCGGTTTAGTTGGTATATATGGTACTCCCTCCAATGATAAATATAAGATGTTTTGGATATTTCAATATGAACAACATACAAACAAACAAAGTTCAAATGAATGAAAACACACTAAAACATGCCTATATACATCTGATTCAGGAAAAAGTATAAACATCTTATATTGCGGTAGTACGGAAAAAAAACGGTTGTGCCATATAACACGTCCCTGTGCAAAGTGCATAAAACCCATGAAATGAATCAGAAATGGGAGTTTTATGTTCCAGCAGGTACAGACCATGTCCCACCAGATTGAGTCTCCCTTAGTCTCAGAACAACGTGACAAGATCACAAGTTCCCAAACAGATGTTTCAAATTTTATCACCGGAATATAAAGCAGACCCAAACCCCAATTTAACACACGCTTTTCAGCAATTGGCAATGGGATCTAGATTATAAAGGCAATAGTAGATCTTTGACACATTACAGTCGGCACTGGTAGCAAAAAGGTTGGAATAACAGATATCCCTGACAGTCACACAACGAAGAACAGCGGAGTACTTTCCTACATACGAACCAGACCAAAACATAGCACCTGACAGTCTACTCATCCTCCTGGCTGCGGAGCCTGGCAAGCTTGTTGGTAACCACGATGTCGAGCTGCGCAGCACGCTCAACGATGTCCTTGCGCTTCTTGGTGGAGACGTTGTGGGCGATCTCCGCACAGTAGGTCCTGGTTGCAAGAAACAAGGCATATTACGATTAGCATGACCATAATAGTGGAAGACAGTACTGTACAAGGCATGATAGACACCCATTACCTGTTGTGCATCATAAGCAACTCCAGCTCAGACACATTGTGGACAACAAACTTCTTGAACTTGTTGGGAAGGTAGTGCCTGGTCTTCTTGTCAGAACCGTAGCCAATGTTGGGCATCAAGGTGCATCCCTTGAACTTTCTCCTGACACGGGAATCAATACCCTTTGGCCTGCGCCAGCTTTGCTACAATCAAAAATGAAAATATTGTTCAGTTTAAGCAAAACATTATACACAATAAACAAGAGGACAAGTCCAGAAGAGATGAAAAGACAAGATTCAACACATCTGAAATACCAAACAACCTGGCATCACCTGCTCCTTGTGGACTCTATAATGGACAATAATAATTTTATGACATTCAGAAACAATGGTAAATTACAAGCAGTTACCATCCTACACAATAAGTTGCCTAGCCATACTTGTACAATCGGATAACACAAAAATAATTATAATTGAGCAAAGCAACAAATCGCTTGCTGGCTTTGGTGTATGGGGGTATACTTGCAACAAAAAAATCATAGAACACAAAATAGAAGAATAACACACCAAGAAAATGCTGCTCAGCTCAAGGTTACATAACAGTGTAGAAGTAGTTAAGCTGAAAGGATCAGAGAGAAGGTACTAATCATGCAGAAAACATGACTTCTTGAGCGCACATTGGTAAACAAGTGTTGGGAGAAGTCTAAGCAAAGCATTCATACTTAGAATGAAGCCCACGCCTTTTTTTAATTCATCCCACTTCATGAAGACATGAATAAATTGCTGTAGAAGAGGTTGCGACAGCCACAGTACTTACTAATGTAAGGGCTAGGGCCCTCTTCATTTAACCCAATATTTGCTCAAGAAGATGTTTTCTTACTCAGACCTTTTACTAAGCCATCACTTCCTTTCTTCACAAAGTCATCAATAAAACAAGGTAAAACTAAAACACAAATGCCCGGCTAAGTGTCTACTATAATCTTTCAACCCAATGCTCATTGATGATTTGATGTACAAGTGCAACAAACAATTTCAATTTAAACATTAGTCGTTCGGTTATCGAATTTGTGCTTGTTCATATCCTAAATGGTTTCCACCTTCAGAAAACACAATAAATTTCTACAGCAACATACGCTAATATCGTACAACACTATCGTGCTGAATCAACGACTTCAACACTGCCATTTCACAGTAACATAGCCTAAGCAGAAGTGGTAAATTTGGCATACAGCGACTACGTATCAAAAGTGAATAATACTACAAAACGTCAGAGACCTCCAGATTATGCAATGAAGATACTACAGCAGGCCATGAATCGCGGTAAACTTTGAAAGTTGAAACGACAGCATGCTTAACAATCGGGATCTAGAACCGGGTAAAATCAACTGCACGAAGCAATCAAAACATGAGGCACTTGTAATATCCACTACATAGAGGTCTTGGGGAAGAGGTAGATACCTTGAGGCCAATGTAGCGGTCGCTATGGGCCCTCTTGAAGTGCTTGACCCTCTTCTTCACGATCTTCTTCGTCAGAAGCGGCACCGCCATCTCTGATCTGTCGGGCAAAACCAGAAGGAGTTCGAATCAGACAACGAGGCTAAAATCACCCGGAAAAACGAGGTGGGAGCTCGTCTGCGAGCTTGCTTGCTACCTTCGGGAGCGAACGGCCCTAACCCTAACACGAAGAGAGGAGGAAGAAGAGCGGCGGCGGGGATGGAATTGCAAGGCGACGCAGTCTTTATACCCTCCACAAACCCTAGTTACATGGGCTCGAATGGGCCAGTGCGGTCTAGCCCGAAAAATAGAAAGTTAAGCCCGGTACATTGCAATAACTTGCCCAGTTGCAGAGTGGGCCTCCGTTTCTAAGCCCAGCTCCACTGTTAGCTCCTGAATCTCGGTGTGGCCGCGGCGGCCGAGGCGAGGCGAGAAATGTCGCCCTCCGTCTCCGCCGCCGTTCTCCGCCGCCTCGGCGACCGGCTCGGCCTCCGCCGACTCGCCACGCTCCCCGACTACGCGGCCGGCGCCGATGAGCTGCCGCAGCACCCCACCTCCAAGGACGCCTACTTCGCGGCGGTCAACCACCTCTCCACCATCGTACGGCGCGACTTCTACCTGGAGCGCACCCTGAACCGCCTCCGCCTGCCGTCCCCCTTCCCGCCGGACCTCGCGCTCCGCGTCATCCGCGCCGCTGCCCCCTCCGAGCCCCTCCACGCCGCCCGCTTCCTCGCGTGGCTCCGGGCGAAGCCCAATTTCTCCCCCTCCGCCGATCACTTCGACGCGCTGCTCCTCCCGCTCGCCCGCGCGCGCCTCTTCACCCACCTCTGGACCCAGGCCTCCGACATGCGCGCGCTCGGCCTCCCCCTCTCTCCGGCAACCTTCTCGGCGGTGATCTCGTCCTACGGCCACTCCCGCCTCGCCGAGCAGGCCGTCGAGGTCTTCAATCGCCTTCCCCACTTCGGGTGCCCGCAGACCACCGAGGTCTACAACGCCCTTCTGGACGCGCTCTGCGCCAACGGCAACTTTGCCGGCGCCTACAAGCTGCTCCGCCGCATGGCGCGCAAGGGCGTGGCCCCCGACCGCGCCACGTTCAGCACGCTCGTCGACGCCTGGTGCGCGTCGGGGAAGCTCCGGGAGGCGCAGGCGTTCCTCGACGACATGTCGTCCCGCGGGTTCCGGCCGCCGGTGCGCGGCCGGGACCTCCTCGTCGACGGGCTCGTCCGAGCTGGGCGCCTGGAGGAAGCCAAGGCATTCGCCCTCCGCATCACCAAGGAGGGCGTCCTTCCCGACGTGGCCACGTTCAACTCGCTCGCCCAGGCGCTTTGCGATGCTGGTGATGTGGAATTCGCCGTGGGTCTTCTTGCCGATGCTTCCAGTCGTGGCATGTGCCCAGATATCTCAACTTACAAAGTGATGCTACCGGCCGTGGCCAAGGCTGGCCGAATTGAGGAGGCATTCCGATTGTTCTATGCGGCTATTGAGGATGGCCACCGGCCCTTCCCAAGTCTATATGCGGCAATCGTCAAGGCGCTCTGCAAGGCAGGTCGTTTCGCTGATGCTTTCGCCTTTTTTGGTGATATGAAGTCCAAGGGGCACCCACCCAATCGGCCTGTGTATGTGATGCTTGTCAAAATGTGTGTGAGAGGTGGTCGGTTCTTGGATGCTGCAAACTACCTTCTTGAGATGAGTGAGGCTGGGTTCGCGCCACGGGCGCCAACCTTTAACGTTGTAGTCGATGGGCTGCGGCATCTTGGGAAACATGACCTAGCCCGGAGGATGGAGCAGCTTGAGATGTCACTAAAAGGAAACTGAATGGATCCGGAAGTAGATGCGGTCTAGTGGGGCGCTGCGAATTGCTTGGTAAAGTTTCTGAATTACTAGGTTGGGCTCCTATCTTCTAATTGCATTTCATGACATAGGCCGCCAGTGCTATGCTGTTGGACTGTGACTGGTATGCTTGGCAAGTGATTTATTTGTTTTCGGTAGGAAGAATCAATGAATAAGGCCATCAGATAGCCTCAACTAATTTGCTCAAAATTGTGCAGTGTAGGTTCACAAGAAAAGTAGTGGTGGAGTAGGCACTAAGTTCAGAAGAATGTAAGTTTTGTGGTTGCATAGATAAGATAATTGAAATATCCATGGTCCATTGGTGTTTGATCAGGTGTTTTCACTGTTCAATTTAGCACCAACTCTGTGCTCCATGATAATTCAGTATAAAGATTGGAGCCATGCTACCTTGTATGATTTAAAAGTGTATTGTTGAGATGTCACTAGAAGGAAACTGAATGAATCGGGAAGTAGATGCTGTCTAGTGGGGTGCTGTGAATTGCATGGTAAAGGTTCTGAATTTTCAGGTAGGATTCCTGTCTTCTGATTGTATCCTGTGACATAAACCAATGTTATGCTGTTGGACTGTTGGATATGCTGGTCAAGTGATTTGTTTGTTTTGGGTAGGAAGGATCAATGAATAAGATCATTGGATAGCCTCAACTAATGTGGTCAAATTTGTGTAGTGAAGGTTAACAAGAAGAGTAGTGGTGGAGTATGCAGTAAGTTGAGTGGAATTTAAGTGTTGTGGTTGCATAGATTAGATTTTGAAATATCCACTGCCCCATCGGTGTTTGACCAAGTGGACCAGGTGCTTTCACTGTTGAATTTAGAACCAACTCTGTGATCCATGAGAATTCATGTAGAATAAAGATTGGAGCCATGATACCTTGTACGATTTGAGATCGCGTTGTAGAGATAGGGCTGACTACTGATATTGTGTGCTGAAACCTCAAGGCAAATCACTTACCATTGCAAAGTTGAGGTCCCTGTGTTGTCTTCTGGACAAAAGAACAACACAGTATGAGTCTTAATGGGGGAGATTTCAATTTTTTGAGATTGACAGTGCTCCGCCTTTTTGTAGAATGCACATTTGCGGAGACAAAGTGATACTGAAAATGGTTAGCTGTTTGAAGTGTTCAAATCAGTTTATGGTGGAAGTGTTTCGTTGGCCATGCATCAGTTTTAACTTTTAAGATAGTTTGGTAGTACATTGCAATTGATTCATATATGTCCTGCACCACAGCACCGACACTCTTCTTTAAGGATGAACAATGTGAGAATGGCCCCTGTGAATCAGCATACTGCATGAAATGATTACTCGTCGTTTGTAATGACTATGATGAAGGTTGTTCTGCTTCTGCATAGCTGTTGGTTGTTGCTTTATGTTTTTTCCTTCCTTTTTTTGTGTGCAGTGTTTCAACTTTGCCCTTCGTGAGCATCAGATACTCGATTGGCATGCAGAATTTGACTTACCTTACAGTGTCCTAATACCTTCTGACAAGGAACCATCCGGGTGCACCCAACGAGATCAAAGCTGAATGAACCTATGTTGTTACATCATGTGGCCAGAATAGCCGGGCATGCGGTGGCTCGACGTTCACAAGCTGATTACAGGCTATTGTGTCTCCTGAACATACTACTGCAGAACTCAAGAACTCCCCAGTGATTTGGGGAAGGAATTTGCCTTGCGTTCGATGGTCTGCCTTCTGTATGGCGACAAACTACTGTCACGGCGGTGTTAGTAAGCGTATGGGCACGACTGCAGAAGGGGGGAATGCAGAGATGTTTTGAAATCAGGAGGTCAGCTATGAACCTATGACTGATCACACCGCTGAGGAATGCAAATTCGAGAAGCTGAGGGAGGAGTTGATGATGAGATACAACATTGTCTTGCATTTCATAGACTGGGAATCGATTTTTTTTCTTGTGAAAAAACATTGCTTAATGTGAATGTTGCAATGAACTGATATACCTTGTCTTTTTTCCCGACCGAAGGTCTTTTGAAGATGTATACATTGTTCAACTTTCCGTGATGGAAATTGTGGGTAAATTCAGTTGGTCCAAATACAAAGGCTCGTTCTGAAGTGCGAAATGCAAAACCACAACGTGTATGAATGATTTTGGTTACTTGCTTGTAAGTTAGTGGGTATCAATCTCGAGTTTGTCAAAAAAAAAATAGTGGTATCAGTCTTGCATTATTTTTTTACCGGAACTGCAGAAGCTCGGCATTTTCATTATGGGGTAAAGCAAAACTGTACAGACTAGGAACTAGCCACGAGGAGGGAAAAGGAGAGGAAGAGCGTTAGAAAAAGATAGACAGAGAACTACCAGAGGATTGCGCAGAAACAGCAAAACGGATCACTCTGAGGCCTCCTTAAGGAGGCTGATTTCATCTCTGATAATCAGAAGAACGCTCTGAGGGGTTGCCCGCTTGTTATTGAAGATTCTCGCATTTCGTTCTTTCGAAATCCCTGAAGCAATGTACGTATGCAGCAGCAGTGCGCTCATCAATCTCATTTTTCTTTTTGTGAGGCACTCAGCATTTAGACCACCAATCCGAGAACAATTGTGGACAGTCAGCCGCGAGTGAAGCACTGGGAAAGTAAGCTCCAACGCAGCACTCCCTCTTTCCGTCTATATAGGACCTAATGCATTTTTAAGGCTAACTTTGATCAAATGTTAGAGCAATAATATATGGTATGCAAGTTACACAAAGCATATCGTCAAATTTGTACGTGAAAAGAGCTTTCAGTGATATAATTTTTACATTATACATATTGTGCATTATTAATCTTATTATCAATAGTCAAAGACAGTCTTAAAATACGCATTAGGCCCTATATAGATGGAAGGAGGAAGTAACAAATTTCCTTTGCAAAAGGGTAGCTAAGGGCATTTCTAACCGATCCCCTATAACCGGTTAGTGGTGTATATTTAGCTTTTTACTCCACTAACCGGCACCTAGTCGATCTTCAATCCAGCCTAACGGAGTATAATTTTACTCCTCTCCCTAAAAGAATTCCTATTTTTAATCCCTCTTTGCTCCGCCGAGTAAAACGACGCGGCTCTCCTCTGCTGCCTCTCCCTTCCCTCCCACGCCGCATCTTCGCCCCCGCCGCCCCTCATACCCCTCCCCCCTCCCTGTCGGCACCGGCCGGCCGCCGGGGAAGCCTTGTAGGCCTCTGCCGCTGTCCTCCACCACCTTCTCGTCCCGCCGCCGGTCAAAAATCAAGGGGATCTGCGGCTGCTGTCGTCGCCGCCGGATATGGCGTTTCGGGCCACCGGCGGCTGCTCCTTGCCATGGATTGGTCGAGAAGCAGACCACACAGCCCCGGCTAAGCCTCTGCGCCGCATGCATGTACCGCCTCTTCCTCTAGCAACTCTAATCGCTCCCGCCGTCGGTTCTCCGGCAACTACACGGCCGACCATCGCTCGGGCTCGGCGCTCGTGCAGCGGCTCACCGACTTGCAGCTGGCGGTCATACAATACGACGACTGCACACGACAAGTGGTGCGCCGAGTTTCTACCACGCCGAAACATCACGGATGGGTGTTCTTCAAGTGCACAAATGATGGGGTATGTGCTTGTTGATTCGGTTTTTCACTGGATTCGGTTCAATTTCGGTAGCTCATTGATGCTCATCTATGTGTGTAGGATGATGGATGCTTGTTTTGGTATTGGAAGAAGAATACATCAATCTATTAATAGCACGAAAATTAGTAGATGTTTGTGCACTCGTTATAATTGAGGCTAAACGTGAGACTAGATGTGCGATTAGAGAAGAAAATAGAGGGGAAGCAACGTCTACTTCTTTAGAATCAAAGAAGAAGAATGAACTACGCAAGATCGATAATCTGCAGATCAACAATGAAGGCATCGAGAATATACTAGTGCAACTAGTCAGAGTAGTTATGGAAGTTGGATATCTTCTAAAATGTCTAATTGCTCTTCTAGCAAAGAATTGGTGAATTATTATGTAATCGAATGTCGTTGAATGAAATAAAGAAGCAAAGAAATGTGTTTCGGTGGCCGAACTTGAAATGCAAATGAAAAAAAATACTCTGTTAAGTTTAGGGGATCGGTTAGGTCCGGCCAAAACTTAGTGGAGTATTTATACTCCACTAAGCCTTTTACTCGCTTAACTTTTTGGAGATCGGTTAGAGTTGCCCTACGAGCCACTTGGTGGCATTCTGGAACTTTGGCTTTGGCAGCGATCCAACAGAGATTATGTTGGGAATGGTTGCATGGAAAATAAAAAAAAATTATACGCACACGCAATGATTTATCCATGGAGATGCATAGCAACAAGGAGAAAGTGTGTCTACGTACCCTCATAGACCGTAAGTAGGGGCGGATCTGGGCCCCAGGCCCGGGGCTTGGCAATTTTTTTAGTTATTACCTATGCATGTTTTTGAATGAGCCCGGGGCTTGGCCCAATACACACCCAGCCATCCAGGGCCAAGGCCAGGTTGTCCTCATCGCTCGCAGCCTCGCACTAGGACTGGCTCGCACGGGCGCATCAAGCCACCGCTCGCCCCTGCTCCCTTCGTTCCCCAGACCTAGATCGGCGCAGGCAGCCGCCGCCGTCGCCGCCCACCAGTGACTTCCCTCCGGTCCGCGCTCCCCTGCTTGCCTACTCCGTCGCTCCCCACCTGCTCGCCTGCTATGGCTCCACGGTCCGCACCTGCTCCGCCGCTCGCCCAGCCTGGGCTGGTCGCCTAGTCACCTGCTGCTCCGACCTCTGATGCTCGCCGGCTCGCCGCCTCGACCTCTCCTGGCTCCACGCGTGAGGGAGTCCTGGATTAGGGGGTCTCCGGACAGCCGGACTATATCCTTTGACCGGACTGTTGGACTATGAAGATACAAGATTGAAGACTTTGTCTCGTGTCCGGATGGGACTCTACTTGGCGTGGAAGGCAAGCTAGGCAATACGGATATGTATATCTCCTCCTTTGTAACCGACCTTATGTAACCCTAGCCCTTTCCGGTGTCTATATAAACCGAAGGGTTTTAGTCCGTAGGACAACATACAATCATACCATAGGCTAGCTTCTAGGGTTTAGCCTCTTCGATCTCGTGGTAGATCAACTCTTGTAATACCCATATCATCAAGAATAAATCAAGCAGGACGTAGGGTTTTACCTCCATCAAGAGGGCCCGAACCTGGGTAAAACATCGTGTCCCCTGCCTCCTGTTACCATCCGCCTTAGACGCACAGTTCGGGACCCCCTACCCGAGATCCGCCGGTAGCTTTCATTGAGAGTTCCTCTGTGTCGTCGCCATTAGGCTTGATGGCTCCTTCTATCATCGATAGCGATGCAGTCCAGGGTGAGACTTTTCTCCCCGGACAGATCTTTGTGTTCGGCAGCTTCGCACTGCGGGCCAACTCGCTTGGCCATCTGGAGCAGAGCGAAAGTTACGCCCCTGGCCACCAAGTCAGGTTTGGAAGCTTAAACTACACGGCCGATATCCGCGGAGACTTGATCTTCGACGGATTCAAGCCTCTGCCTTGTGCGTCACGCGGTCACGATGAGTACGATTTAGCTCTACCATCAGACAGTGTTCAGGAGATCGCACCGGCAGCCGCTCCGACCCTCAATTCGGAGCCAGTTGCGCCATCCATGGACGGGTGGATGGACCCCACCATGGAGGCCTTACCCTCAGTGGCGATCGAGCCGAACATTGACCTTACCCTGCATGAGAGCCGTGTTGTCAAACTGCAGGATCCTTCTCCGGCCACGGACTCCGAACCGCCTGCGCCCGTTCCTAGCGAATCCGATTGGGCGTCGATCATGGAGTTTACCTCTGCGGATATTTTTCAGCACTCGCCCCTTGGCGACATACTGAACTCATTAAGGTCTCTCTCCTTGTCAGGAGAACCCTGGCTGAACTATGTCCGACAGGTTTGGGATGCGGACGACGAAGAAATTCACCGCCCACCCACCACCCACTTAGTAGCCACTGTCGATGACTTAACCGACATGCTCGACTTCGACTCCGAAGACATCAACGGTATGGACGACGATGCAGGAGACGAACATGAACCACTGCCCACAGGGCACTGGACGCCCACTTCACCACATGACATATACATGGTGAACACACCAAAAGAAAACGACAACGAGGAACGGATGGACGCAACGAAGGGTTGTCCCCTTGAGAAGCAGTCAAAGCGGCGGCGTAAGCGCCGCTCCAAATCCCGCCTCGGTAGAAACAATGATCATATAGACCCAGCATTAGAGCAGGGTGAACCATCTCTGGACCATGGCAACATGGAGAATCAAACCGAACAACCGACTCTGTCAAAGATAATAGTCCGGACGACATCACACCGGACAGACACCCGGAGCAACATAATGCCCGTCAAAGGCTTGTTGCCACCGCGAGGAGTCTAAAAAACAGAAGCGAAGGCTCAAAGCTGCGCAAGACACACTCAGAATCAGATGGAGTAAAGTACTCAACTCAGCAGCGAAGTACGTCGGTAATCGCCCCACCAAGAGCTACCCGAATCGGAAGTTTCTACCTGAATTCAATGAGGAGGCCTTAGATCCTCCGCAACTAAAAATTAAAACGGCCATCTGGCCGGATAGACGACCTCACGGCCAACATAGAGCGGCAAACAACGCCGCACATAAGCCAATACGCGATCCACGCGAGGGCTCGCATCAAAAGGACGGCGCAGCCAGATCCATCTATGGACCACGCAAGCGCGCTCCAGCATATGATGCAACACAACAAACATCCGAATACCATGGTACACCTAGATACAGGGGTGCCGCACACCCCCTATGTTTCACCGACGAGGTGCTGGACCTTGAATTTCCAGAGGGATTCAAACCCGTAAACATAGAGGCATACGACGGAACATCAGACCCTGGGGTCTGGATTGAGGACTATATCCTCCATATCCATATGGCTCGAGGAGATGATCTCCACGCCATTAAGTATTTACCCCTCAAACTCAAAGGGCCAGCTTGGCACTGGCTTAAAAGCCTCCCCGAAAACTCCATTGGAAGCTGGGAAGAGCTCGAAGATGCTTTTCGGACAAATTTTCAAGGGACTTATGTCCGACCTCCGGACGTGGATGATTTGAGTCATATAACTCAACAGCCCGGAGAGTCAGCCCGAAAGCTTTGGAACAGGTTTCTTACTAAAAAGAACCAAATAGTCAACTGTCCGGACGCCGAAGCCTTGGCAGCTTTTAAGCATAGCATCCACGACGAATGGCTTGCCAGACACCTCGGCCAAGAAAAGCCGAGAACAATGGCAGCATTAACAAGCCTCATGACCCACTTTTGCGCGGGTGAGGACAACTGGCTAGCCATATGCAGCACCAGCGACCCAAGTACATCCGAAGTTAGAGATGGAAATGGGAAATCACGACGCAGCAAAAATAATAAGCGCCGGAATAAAGAAGACATGCCGAAGAGCATGGCGGTAAACGCCGGATTCATAAGCTCTCGGCCAGGTCGGCAAAAGCCGCCCTCTAAAGGCAGCAGAGACGAACTGTCCAGCCTAAACAAAATTCTCGACCAAATATGTCAGATCGATAGCACCCGTGGTAAACCCGCTAATCATACCCACAGAGAATGTTGGGTCTTCAAGCAGTCCGGCAAGCTCAACGCTGTACACAAGGGGGAGGATACACCAAGCAAAGACGAGGATGAGCCTCTCAAGCAAGACACTGGGGAACAAAAGAAATTTCCACTAGAAGTCAAAACAGTAAACGTGTTACACGTGATCAAGGGGAGAAACAAAGCGGCACTCCCAGAGAAATATGCCCAAGGGCCTATCACCGCGGAGTCCGGCCACTGGTCGTCTCAACCGATCACTTTCGACCATCGGGATTACTCAGCAAGTATCCGGCATGCAGGATGGGCTGCCTTGGTATTAGACCCAATAATTGACGGATACCATTTCACACGAGTCCTGATGGACGGTGGCAGCAGTCTAAACCTGATATATCAGGACACAATCCGCAAAATGGGGATAGACCCAACGAAAATTTGCCACAGCAATACTACCTTTAAAGGAGTAATGCCTGGCCTAGGGGCTCATTGCACAGGCTCCCTGCTACTAGAGGTTATATTCGGCTTCCCCGATAACTTCCGTAGTGAAAATTTAACCTTCCACATTGCTCCGTTCCAAAGTGGCTATGAAGCACTACTTGGACGCGAAGCTTTCGCTCGCTTTAATGCAATACCGCATTACGCTTCCCTCACGCTTAAGATGCCCGGTCCACGTGGCATCTTACAGCAAATGGAAATATGGAGCGATCCCTGCGCGCCGAAGAGAGTGCGGCTGCCTTGGCAGCCGCACACTAAAACGGCCTCACCAACTAAAGCATTCGATAGGTCGTCAAGACTACGGACACGGTTAGACGAGTCCGGCGCAGCTATCTGTAATTCATACAGGTTTGATGGCCGCACCCCTATTACAAACACAAGGGGCTCAACGCGCGCAGACAAGTGGCAATTTTTACTCATCTTGAATTATAGATGGTTTCTTTAAACCTACCTTTTTGCACGACAACTTTTCACCTAAGTTCCTCTCTTCTACGTCTTGAGCTTGCGTTGGTTTTCCCCGAAGAGGAAGGGATGATGCAGCAGAGTAGCGTAAGTATTTCCCTCAGTTTTTGAGAACCAAGGTATCAATCCAGTAGGAGGCCACGCTCAAGTCCCTCGTACCTGCACAAAACGATAGCTACTCGCAACCAACGCGATTAGGGGTTGTCAATCCCTTCACGGTCACTTACGAGAGTGAGATCTGATAGATATAATATTTTCGGTATAAAGATGCAAAGTAAAAAGTAAAGGCAAAGTAAAAAAAGCAAAGCAAGATTAAAGTGATGGAGATTGATATGATGAGAATAGACCCGGGGGCCATAGGTTTCACTAGTGGCTTCTCTCAAGAGCATAAGTATTCTACGGTGGGTGAACAAATTACTGTTGAGCAATTGACAGAATTGAGCACAGTTATGAGAATATCTAGGCATGATCATGTATATAGGCATCACGTCCGTGACAAGTAGACCGAAACGATTCTGCATCTACTACTATTACTCCACTCATCGACCGCTATCTAGCATGCATCTAGAGTATTAAGTTAAAAACAGAGTAACGCCTTAAGCAAGATGACATGATGTAGAGAGATAAATTCATGCAATATGAAATAAACCCCATCTTGTTATCCTCGATGGCAACGATGCAATACGTGCCTTGCTGCCCCTTCTGTCACTGGGAAAGGACACCGCAAGATCGAACCCAAAGCTAAGCACTTCTCCCATGGCAAGAACTACCAATCTAGTTGGCCAAACCGAACGGATAATTTGAAGAGACTTGCTAAGATAACCAATCATACATAAAAGAATTCAGAGAAGATTCAAATATTATTCATAGATAGACATGATCATAAACCCACAATTCATCGGTCTCAACAAACACACCGCAAAAAGAAGATTACATCGAATAGATCTCCACAAGAGAGGGGGAGAACTTTGTATTGAGATCCAAAAAGAGATAAGAAGCCATCTAGCTACTAACTATGGACCCGAAGGTCTGAGGTAAACTACTCACACTTCATCGGAGAGGCTATGATGATGTAGAAGCCCTCCGTGATGACGGCCCTCTCCGGCGGAGCTCCGGAACAGGCCCCAAGATGGGATCTCGTGGATACAGAAAGTTGCAGCGGTGGAATTAGGTTTTTGGCTCCGTATCTGTTCGTTTGGGGGTACGTAGGTATATATAGGAGGAAGGAGTACGTCGGTGGAGCATCGAGGAGCCCATGAGGCAGGGCGCGCGCCCTAGGGGGGGGGGCGCCCCCCACCCTCGTGACCGCCTCTCTGATGCCTTGGCGTAGGGTCCAAGTCTCCTGGATCATGTTCGGTGAGAAAATCACATTTCCAAAGGTTTTATTCCGTTTGGACTCCGTTTGATATTCCGTTTCTTCGAAATACTGAAATAGGCAAAAAACAGCAATTCTGGGCTGGGCCTCCGGTTAATAGGTTAGTCCCAAAAATAATATAAAAGTGGAAAATAAAGCCCAATATAGTCCAAAACAGTAGATAATATAGCATGGAGCAATCAAAAATTATAGATACGTTGGAGACGTATCAGGCATCCCCAAGCTTAATTCCTGCTCGTCCTCGAGTAGGTAAATGATAAAGAAAGAATTTTTGATGCGGAGTGCTACTTGGCATAATTTCAATGCAAATCTTCTTAATTGTGATATGAATATTCTGATTCGAAAGATTCAAGACAAAAGTTTATATTGACATAAAAATAATAATACTTCAAGCATACTAACAAAGCAATTATGTCTTCTCAAAATAACATGGCCAAAGAAAGTTATCCCTACAAAATCATATAGTCTGGCTATGCTCTATCTTCACCACACAAAGTATTTAAATCATGCACAACCCCGATGACAAGCCAAGCAATTGTTTCATACTCTAACTTTTTCAATCTTCACGCAATACATGAGCGTGAGCCATGGATATAGCACTATAGGTGGAATAGAATGGTGGTTGTGGAGAAGACAAAAAGGAGAAGATAGTCTCACATCAACTAAGCGCATCAACGGGCTATGGAGATGCCCATCAATAGATATCAATGTGAGTGAGTAGGGATTGCCATGCAACGGATGCACTAGAGCTATAAGTATATGAAAATTCAAAAAGAAACTAAGTGGGTGTGCATCCAACTTGCTTGCTCATGAAGACCTAGGGAAATTTGAGGAAGCCCATCATTGGAATATACAAGCCAAGTTCTATAATGAAAGATTCCCACTAGTATATGAAAGTGATAACATGAGAGACTCTCTACTATGAAGATCATGGTGCTACTTTGAAGCACAAGTGTGGTAAAAGGATAGTAACATTATCCCTTCTCTCTTTTTCTCTCATTTTTTTTATTTTTTTATTTTTATTTGGGCCTTTTCTCTTTTTTTATGGCCTCTTTTTTTTCGTCCGGAGTCTCATCCCGACTTATGGGGGAATCATAGTCTCCATCATTCTTTCCTCACTGGGACAATGCTCTAATAATGATGATCATCACACTTTTATTTTTCTTACAACTCAACAATTACAACTCAATACTTAGAACAAAATATGACTATATGAATGCCTCCGGTGGTGCACCGGGATATGCAATATGACAATGATGGAGTGTGTCATAATAAACGGAACGGTGGAAAGTTGCATGGCAATATATCTTGGAATGGCTATGGAAATGCCATAATAGGTAGGTATGGTGGCTGTTTTGAGGAAGGTATATGGTAGGTGTAGGATACCGGCGAAAGGCGCGGTATTAGAGAGGCTAGCAAAGGTGGAAGGGTGAGAGTGCGTATAATCCATGGACTCAACA
This sequence comes from Triticum urartu, assembly GCF_056163025.1. NCBI lineage: Eukaryota > Viridiplantae > Streptophyta > Magnoliopsida > Poales > Poaceae > Triticum > Triticum urartu. Next base: position 263,168,541 of record NC_141879.1, read on the forward strand.
TTAGTCATAAAGAACTCATATACTTATTGCAAAAATCTAGAAGTTATCAAAGCAAAGTATTACGCGCATGCTCCTAGGGGGATAGATTGGTAGGAAAAGACCATCGCTCGTCCCCGACCGCCACTCATAAGGAAGACAATCAATAAATAAATCATGCTCCGACTTCATCACATAACGGTTCACCATACGTGCATGCTTCGGGAATCACAAACTTCAACACAAGTATTCTTTAAATTCACAACTACTCAACTAGCATGACTTTAATATTATCACCTCCATATCTCAAAACAATTATCATGCTTCAATCTTTTCTTAGTATTCAACACACTCAAAATAAAGTTTCACAAATCTTGAATACCAAGCATATTATTATTAAGCAAATTACCATGCTATTAAGAGACTCTCAAAATAATTTAAGTGAAGCATGAGAGATCAATAGTTTCTTTAAAACAAATCCACCACCGTGCTCTAAAAGATCTAAGTGAAGCACATAGAGCAAGATTATAACGCTCAAAAGATATAAGTGAAGCACATAGAAGAAAACTACTTAGCTCAAAAGATATAAGTGAAGCACATAGAGTATTCTATCAAATTTTAATTCATGTATGGCTCTCTCAAAAGGTGTGTACAGCAAGGATGATTGTGGCATACTAAGACAAAAAGACACAAATAAGACTAGACGCTCCAAGCAAAACACATATCATGTTGGTGAATAAAAATATAGCTCCAAGTAAATTACTGATGGAAGTGGACGAAAGAGGGGATGCCTTCCGGGGCATCCCCAAGCTTTGACTTCTTGGTGTCCTTAGATTATCTTGGGGGTGCCATGGGCATCCCCAAGCTTAGGCTCTTGCCACTCCTTGTTCCATAATCCATCAAAAGAATTCACCCAAAACTTGAAAACTTCACAACACAAAACTTAAAGTAGAAAACTCGTGAGCTCCGTTAGCGAAAGAAAACAAAAGACCACTTCAAGGTACTGTAATGAACTCATTATTTATTTATATTGGTATTAAACCTACTGTATTCCAACTTCTCTATGGATTATAAACTATTTTACTAACCATAGATTCATCAAAATAAGCAAACAACACACGAAAACAGAATCTATCAAAAATAGAATAGTCTGTAGTAATCTGTAGCTAGCGCAAGATCTGGAATCCCAAAAATTCTAAAATAAATTGCTGGACGTGAGGAATTTATCTATTAATCATCTGCAAAAAGAATTAACTAAATAGCACTATTCAAATAAAAATGACAGCAGTTCTCGTGAGCGCTGAAGTTTCTATTTTTTACAGCAAGTTCAACAAAACTTTTCCCAAGTCTTCCCAACGGTTCTACTTGGCACAAACACTAATTAAACACAAAAAAACTGTAACATCCCAAATTTTTAATTTGGAATGCTATACACTAGATCATCATTGCATATCATATTTATTGCATTTTGGTTGATCCTAGAAATTTCACGCAGCTCAAGGACCCTCGGAGAGAGTTGGAGATTTCGTTATTTTCATATTTGAGTTGTCTCAAATTTTGAAAATAGGATCATTTGATTTTATTTATTTTATCTTCAATTATTTCTATTACAAAAATATGAGAGAGGGAATAAAATGACTTTCCCAAAATAAAGAAATATTAAGGATTTAATAAAAAAATCAAATAAGATTTTATTTTGGTTTTATTTGCTATTTTATTTGAATTTAGGAAAAATGCGCGTTTTTCAAAATTGCATATAGGCCCCAAATAACTGTTCATCATGTGCGGCTTGATTTTAGAAGCCGGGGAAAATTTATTTCGGGATTTTTGGAATCCGTTTAGTATTTCTTTTGTTTTTTCTCCGAGCGTAATTATTTTAAAAAAAAGGCCGAACCGACCTTGGGCCGTAACCGGCCAGGACTCCTCCTGGCCGGGCCTTTTTATAGCGCCCCGAGGACCCGGCCGAAGCCCAAGCCGCCCCACCCGAAAACCCTAACCCTAGCCGGCCCCCGCCACCGCCGCCGCCGCGCCCCGCCGCCGCCGCTGCCGTGCCGCCCGCGCCGCCCCCCGCCGCCGCCCCGCCAGACCCGCCGCCGCCCGCCGGACCGCCGCCGCCGCCTTTCACCGGAGTCGCCGGAGATAGTTTTTTTTCGTCTCCGGTTTTTCTCGAAAAACCGTTCGATTTTCCGACGGTTTTGTCCATTTTTTGTTTCGATTTTTTTAAATAGATCGGTTTTCCGGTTTATTTAAATAGCGAGTGTTCGCCCGTTCGTTCGTTTTAACAAGCGTTCGTTGTTTTTCTTTTCTCATAATTAAATCCGCGATTTTTCTGATCGCGATTTCTAATCCGATTTTCGTTTTAGTCTAACTTTTCGCTCGTTTATCGGAATGAGGCGATTCAAGTGCCTGGAGTTTCGTCTCGAAACCCTCTTTCCGTTTAACCAACTCAAACAAGTTTTTTCCACTGTAAAAATTTCCCTAGATCCAGAATAGTAAACGAAGCCTGTTTCTTTTGCCGTTTGTCTTTCGTTGCTTCGTTTGGTTTGATTCTTTTTGCCAACCGGAGTTCTTAAGTTGAACCTTCTGGTTAGATCTCTTATTTGAGTTTTACCTGTGCATTAGTTGAGTACTTATTGTATGCTTGTTTGTTGCGATAGAGTACTCGGAGTGCGCCGCTTGCTACTTCGAATCGCTAGGTTTCCCGGATCATCAGCAAGGCAAGTAACACTTTGATCATACTTTCCCACTACCCAGTTTTACTGCATTAGATCAATCCTCACACATTGCATGATTAGGATCTAATTAAATTGTGGGTTTGGGAAGTAGTTGAGGTAGTACCTATTACCTGTTTATTATCAAACCTTTGGGAGTTACTTCTACGTTTGCTTATTATGCCATGCTATGCTAGTAGACGTGGATTGGGTGAGTGTATCCATGACAGATGTGAGATTGTTAATTAATGGTTTATCTAAGGTGGCAACTTAAACACACATCTGGGTGGATTGAGGCACCTGGGTATTCCAGCGATTGCCTGTTTTTCTTTTGGACCGCCACCCAGGCTCAAAGGGATCATGAGATTATTCATGCTAGAAACTTCCGTGTGCAGCCACAAGCTATTATGGGCTCTAGCATAGTTGATTAAGTTGTGCGAACTCTTACAGTGGTAGACTAGCAGATGTAGGGGAAATTAGGTGTAACAGTCTACCCGATCGTAAGGTGCTAGCGCTTCTGAAAGACTATGTTTCGGTCATCCGTCTTCTCAAACACCATGTAGTGCGAGAAACCAAACGGAGGCGATCGAGTCTTGTGGGGAAAAGTGCGCAAACCTCTGCAGAGTGTATAAACTAATCATGATTAGCCGTGTCCCCCTTTATGAACATCTTGAGTATCTAGTACCTGGATTATCATGTGAATCTCAACATGTTACTCTAAAATTTAATTTTGTTGGGTTTTGTTTAACGATGATGCTTAATTGGGATTGAGAATGCTGTCAACCATTCTCAATGTTTAACAGCTACCATGATAGTTAAATAAAATTTATTACTTTGCAGTCGGGAAAAATTGGCTTTACGCAAAATTGTAACCATAGAGCTTTCCACCAGCCAAATATGCATATAGAATAGCCTGTTTCATTCCATTACTCTCTATGTGTTACTTTGCCAGCATATTCCATGTGCTGACCCGTTTCGGGCTGCAACGTTAATGTTGCAGACTTCTCAGACGACGATTAAGGAGTTTTTAGGTCGTGGTTCTATACTCAATGATGCCGTTGGAGTTGATGGACTCACTTATCTTCCAAGCCTTCCGTTGTTGTTGTTATTAGATGGCCTTAAGCCATATTTATTGTAATAAGTTCTCTTTTGAGACACTCGATGTAATAAGTGTGTGATTGCTACTCTGTTATAAATCCTTCAAGTACTGTGTGGTGTTAGCATTACTGATCCAGGGATGACACCTGAGCACAGAGATTGGACCGTTTGAAGTCTGGTCACTACAAGATGGTATCAGAGCACATGCTGGCTGTAGGACACGACCACTAAGCTAAAGACCTAGATCACTACTTACTCTCTTCTCTTTCTGACTTCGCGTCTTTTCTACTCTTTTAGGATGGCGGATGCAAGGAACAAGTTCACGCAACCAGATGAAGACACACCCTTTGGACGTCACCTGAAGGAAGTCACTAGATACCTAAACATAGGAGTACCAAGCTTCACCGGAACCTACAACACCACTTTACCTGAAGAGGAGCGCTGGATGATTCAAGTTCAAGTTCCAGGAAGGACGTTCATGCCAGTCACTGAGCCCATAGAGTTTTCTTTTGATGCACCAACTTGGAGTCTAGGAAAGAGCATGGCAGCTCACATCGCCATGGGACGTATTGGAGAAGTCTACCGCAATGATCTTAAGGATACTATCTACCAGATTTGTGGGCGCTGAGATGAGCACTGGGAGATGATCAGCACCAGAAAGGATAGATCAGTTGCAGCTTTTATCCAGGAGTTAAACCAACACATTCGACGTCAAGAAAACCAGATGTGCGCCGACATGATAGATCAGAAGAAGGCGAGGACAAGAATCACGGAACTGGAGAAAGAACTCAAGGCTACACGTGAAGATTATGAAGACAAAATCAAAGTATTAGTGGATAAGAATGACGATCTGATCAAGAAGATTGGAATATTCATGGGAGGCCCTACACCAGTAGAAGAAGATGAAGAACCCAAGGAGATTCGTCCGGAAGACTACCTCATCATCGACGACACCGACTCGGACCTAGATGATAGCGATGATGACTACGTTGATGAAGCTGGAGCAGATATCATGGAGTCTACAACTGAAGAATATTTTTAGTAGACCACCTCATCAGTAGTAGTAGTCCACCATGTAAATATAGTAGTCCAAGCACTTTTGCGATAGTTAGATCGATTGTATGCCTTTGTTTGATTGATTGAATGAAGTGAATTGTTTGCTTTTGCCTCATGTGCATATGGGTAGTGTTTTCTCATTAGACCCCTCTCTATTCTTAAATCTCATCTTTTCTAAAACCTCAGATGCCTCCGAGATGTGACCCCGGATTTACCTTCCCACCGGAGCTCACCCAATTGATGCAGCAGCAGAACACATTGATGCAGTTGTTAGTCCAGAATCAGAATCAGGGGAACAACAACAACAACCCACCACCACCACCACCACCTGTTGATCACTTAGCCCGTTTTCTTAGGCTGAATCCGCCGGTGTTTTCCAGTAGCACCGAGCTGATAGTAGCAGATGATTGGCTCCGCAAGACAGCTAGAGAGTTGACCACAGCAGGATGCACGGATGCGGAAAAGGTGAAGTTTGCCGCCCATCAGCTTGAAGGACCCGCAACATCATGGTGGGAGAATTTCACAGCCACTTTTCCTGTTGACACTGTCACATGGGACCAGTTTCAGCAGGCTTTTTGAACTGCCCATGTTTCAACAGGATCTATGACCATGAAGAAGCGAGAGTTTCACAATTTGCGCCAAGGAGGACGGACAGTTGGCCAGTATGTGGAGAACTTTAGTAAATTAGCACGTTATGCCCCAGATGACGTTGCTACGGATGCATCTAAGCAGGAGAAGTTTCTGGAAGGACTGAATGATGATTTGAGCATGCAGTTGATGGTAGCCACCTTCAACAGCTACCAGGAGTTGGTAGATCGTGCTCTCATGATTGAAGGGAAGCAACAACAGATTGAGAATCGCAAGAGGAAGTATGGACAAGGGAAGCACAATTCAGGAGCTCAGCAGAAGCCACGTTTTACCCCTAGACCGGGAGGACATTTTCAGCATACCCATGGAGGAAGTAGCTCGCACAATCACAACGACACCAAGAATGATAATGGGAATGGAGGAAGCAACGGCCAGAACCGCACCAACCCATCGACCCCAGCCAAGAGAGACCTGAGCCAAGTCACTTGTTTTAAGTGCCAGAAGACCGGACATTATGCCAATGAATGTCCTGAATCCCAGAATGGAAATGGCAATGGAAGCTCTGGGAAGAAGCCAAACCCTTTCAACAGGGGACAGGTGAACCACGTTAACGTGGAGGAGGTTGAAGAGCAGCCGGATGCAGTAATCGGTAAGTTTTTGGTTAAGTCATTTACTGCACTTGTTCTTTTTGATACCGGTGCATCGCATTCATACATATTAAGGGGATTTGTGGTTAAGTATAACCTGCCCACCAAAGTTCTTAGAACACCTATGTTAGTAAGCTCACCAGGAGCGGAGTATATGGCTAGCCAAGGATGTTTTCAAGTGCCATTAAGTATAGGCAGGCATGTGTTCCCCTCGGATTTGATAATATTGGAATCACAAGGTTTGTATGTAATTCTGGGTATGGATTGGTTGTCGATGTATGGAGGAAACATCGATTGCGCCAGTAAGTCGATCTTGCTTACCACCCCAGAAGGGAGAAGGATCAAGTATGTATCCTGGCATGTGCCGAAGAGGACTCAAGTAAATTGTTTAATAGGAGTTGTGCAGAAGGAAGTACCAGTAGTGAAGGATTTCCCTGATGTATTTCCAGAAGAATTGCCAGGCATGCCACCGGATAGAGATATTGAGTTTTTGATTAAGCTTTTGCCAGGCACAGGGCCAATACCAAAGAGACCATATAGGATGTCCGCAAAAGATTTGGTGGAGATTAAGAAGCAGATTAAGGAGTTACTGGATAAGGGATATATTCGCCCAAGTTCATCGCCTTGGGGATCACCAGTACTTCTAGTGGAAAAGAAGGATGGATCGTTAAGGATGGTTGTTGATTATCGAGGATTGAATGAAGTAACCATCAAGAACAAATACCCACTACCGATGATCAATGATCTGTTTGATCGATTGCAAGGAGCTAAGGTATTTTCCAAGATCGATCTGCGATCAGGATACCATCAGTTAAAGATTCGAGAACAGGATATACCTAAGACGGCTTTTACCACCAGGTATGGGCTGTACGAGTATACCGTTATGTCATTTGGTCTGACTAAAGCACCTGCATATTTTATGAACATGATGAACAAAGTGTTTATGGAGTTCTTGGATAAGTTCATCGTAGTGTTCATTGATGATATCATGGTTTACTCGAAAAATGAAGAGGAGCATAAGGAGCATTTGCGTTTGGTACTTGGAAAGCTCAGAGAACATCAATTATATGCCAAGTTTAGCAAATGTGAGTTTTGGTTGAAGGAAGTTGGATTTCTCGGACATGTTATATTCGGAGAAGGTATAGCAGTAGATCCCACTAAAGTTGATACCGTGACCAAGTGGGAAGCGCCAACAACAGTTGGAGAGATCCGGAGTTTTCTTGGACTCGCAGGATACTACTGGAGGTTTATTAAGAATTTCTCAAAGATTGCGAAGCCTATGACGGAGTTGTTAAAAAAGTACACCAAGTTCAAATGGACTGAGGAATGTGAGTCTAGTTTCCAGGAGTTGAAGAAACGTTTGGTTACCTCACCAGTATTGATTTTGCCAGATCAGACCAAGGATTATAAGGTGTATTGCGACGCTTCACGTCAAGGACTTGGAGCAGTGCTCATGCAGGAAGGAAGAGTTGTTTCATATGCCTCACGACAGCTTAAGCCCCATGAGTTGAATTATGCTATGCATGATTTGGAGTTAGCAGCCGTAGTGCATGCATTGAAGACTTGGAGACATTTTCTGATTGGAAACCATTGCGAGGTGTACATGGATCACAAGAGTTTGAAGTATATTTTCACACAGAAGGAGTTGAACCTCAGACAAAGGAGATGGTTGGAGCTCATCAAGGATTATGATATGAAATTGCACTATCACCCCGGAAAGGCTAACATAGTAGCTGACGCGTTAAGCCGTAAGAGCCATGTCAACACCCTAATGACGGGAGATTTACCAAGGGAGCTAGTAGAAAATCTTCGAGAGCTATGTTTGGAAATAGTTCCAAGAGGCCATATAGCCGCATTGGAGATTCAGTCTACTTTGATGGATAAGATCAGAGAAGCCCAGAAGACTGACAAGGAGATTACTTCTATTAAGGAGAAAATGAGCAAAGGAAAAGCTAAGGGATTTCGTGAGGATGAGCACGATACCTTATGGTTTGAAGACCGTGTCTATGTACCAAATGATTCGGAGATCAGGAAGTTAATTTTACAAGAGGCCCATGATTCACCGTATTCGATTCACCCAGGAAGTACCAAGATGTATTTGGATTTGAAGGATATTTTTCGGTGGACCGGAATGAAGAAGGATATTGCGGAATATGTAGCGGTTTGTGATGTATGTCAGAGAGTAAAGGCAGAGCATCAGAAGCCAGCAGGATTGCTACAGCCATTGCCGATACCCGAATGGAAGTGGGATAAGTTAGGCATGGATTTTATTACAGGATTGCCCAGAACACGTTCAGGCTATGACTCGATATGGGTTGTAGTCGATCGTTTGACAAAGGTAGCTCATTTCATTTCAGTAAAGACTACCTATACCAGTGCAAAGTTGGCAAAGATATATATGACCAGAATCGTTTGTCTGCATGGAGTTCCAAGGAGCATAGTATCAGATAGAGGAACCCAATTTACCTCAAAGTTCTGGAATCAGTTGCATGAAACTTTGGGAACTAGACTGGAGTTTAGCATAGCTTTCCGCCCGCAGACAGATGGACAGACTGAGAGAGTCAATCAGATTCTGGAGGATATGCTAAGAGCTTGTGCGCTAGATTACGGATCTAGTTGGGACGAGAATTTGCCATATGCAGAGTTCTCTTACAACAACAGCCATCAATCCAGTTTGAAGATGACCCCTTTTGAAGCCTTGTATGGAAGGAGGTGCAGGACCCCATTGTCTTGGGATGAAGTTGGAGATCGCCAGTTGTTTGGACCGGATCTGATAAGGGAGTCTGAACAGAAAGTGAAATTGATTCGTGATAGGCTCAAGGTAGCCTAATCCAGGCAGAAGAGCTACGCAGATTCTAAACGCAAGGAGACAGTTTATGAAGTCGGAGACCGAGTTTATCTTCGAGTATCACCACTTCGAGGAGTTAAGTGCTTTGGAGTTAAGGGAAAGTTAGCGCCACGTTTTGTAGGCCCATACAAAGTTTTGGAGCGTATGGGAGAAGTAGCCTACATGTTGGAATTGCCCGAAGGATTGTCGGGAGTTCACGACGTGTTCCATGTATCCCAGTTGAAGAAGTGCCACGCAGAGATGGCTGAAATACCGCTGAGAGATACAGTACCACTGGAAGCAATTTAGTTGGACAGTGATTTGACCTATGAGGAGAAACCAGTTAAGATTCTAGAGTATGCCAGTCGAGTCACCCGCAACAAGGTTATCAAATTTTGCAAGGTTCAGTGGAGCCACCACACGAAGGATGAAGCCACCTGGGAACGAGAGGAAGATTTGCTGAAGGACCACCCTCACCTATTTTCTAGCCAACCCGAATCTCAAGGGCGAGATTCATCTTAAGGGGGGTAGGTTTGTAACATCCCAAATTTTCAATTTGGAATGTTATACACTAGATCATCATTGCATATCATATTTATTGCATTTTGGTTGATCCTAGAAATTTCACGCAACTCAAGGATCCTCAGAGAGAGTTGGGGATTTCATTATTTTCATATTTGAGTTGTCTCAAATTTTGAAAATAGGATCATTTGATTTTATTTATTTTATCTTCAATTATTTCTATTACAAAAATATGAGAGAGGGAATAAAATGACTTTCCCAAAATAAAGAAATATTGAGGATTTAATAAAAAAATCAAATAAGATTTTATTTTGGTTTTATTTGCTATTTTATTTGAATTTAGGAAAAATGCGCGTTTTTCAAAATTGCATTTAGGCCCCAAATAAATGTTCATCCTGTGCGGCTTGATTTTAGAAGCCGGGGAAAATTTATTTCGGGATTTTTGAAGTCCGTTTAGTATTTCTTTTGTTTTTTTCCGAGCGTAATTATTTAAAAAAAAGTCCGAACCGACCTTGGGCCGTAACCGGCCAGGACTCCTCCTGGTCGGGCCTTTTTATAGCGCCCCGAGGACCCGGCCGAAGCCCAAGCCGCCCCACCCGAAAACCCTAACCATAGCCGGCCCCCGCCGCCGCCGCCGCCCCGCCGCCGCCCCGCCGCCGCCGCCGCCGTTTGTCAGAGTCGCCGGAGGTAGTTTTTTTTCATCTTCGGTTTTTCTCGAAAAACCGTTCGGTTTTCCGACGGTTTTGTCCGTTTTTTTGTTTCGATTTTTTTTAAGTAGATCGGTTTTCCGGTTTATTTAAATAGCGAGCGTTCGCCCGTTCGTTCGTTTTAAAGAATGTTCGTCATTTTTCTTTTCTCGTAATTAAATCCGTGATTTTTCTGATCGCGATTTCTGATCCGATTTTCGTTTTAGTCTAACTTTTCGCTTGTTTATCGGAATCAGGCGATTCAAGCGCCTGGAGTTTCGTCTCGAAACCCTCTTTCCGTTTAACCAACTTAAACAAGTTTTTGCTACTGTAAAAATTTCCTTAGATCCAGAATAGTAAATGAAGCCTGTTTCTTTTGCCATTTGTCTTTCGTTGCTTTGTTTGATTTGATTCTTTTTGCCAACTGGAGTTCTTTAGTTGAACCTTCTGGTTAGATCTCTTATTTGAGTTTTACCTGTGCATTAGTTGAGTACTTATTGTATGCTTGTTTGTGGCGATAGAGTACCCGGAGTGCGCCGCTTGCTACTTCGAATCGCTAGGTTTTCCGGATCATCAGCAAGGCAAGTAACACTTTGATCATACTTTCCCACTACCCAGTTTTACTGCATTAGATCAATCCTCACACATTGCATGATTAGGATCTAATTAAATTGTGGGTTTTGGAAGTAGTTGAGGTAGTACCTATTACCTGTTTATTATCAAACCTTTGGGAGTTACTTCTACATTTGTTTATTATGCCATGCTATGCTAGTAGACGTGGATTGGGTGAGTGTATCCATGACAGATGTGAGATTGTTAATTAATGGTTTATCTAAGGTGGCAACTTAAACACACATCTGGGTGGATTGAGGCACCTGGGTATTCCAGCGATTGCCTATTTTTCTTTTGGATCGCCACCCAGGCTCAAAGGGATCATGAGATTATTCATGCTAGAAACTTCCGTGTGCAGCCACAAGCTATTATGGGCTCTAGCATAGTTGATTAAGTTGTGCGAACTCTTACAGTGGTAGACTAGCAGATGTAGGGGAAAGTAGGTGTAACAGTCTACCCGATCGTAAGGTGCTAGCGCTTCTGAAAGACTATGTTTCGGTCATCCGTCTTCTCAAACACCATGTAGTGCGAGAAACCAAACGGAGGCGATCGAGTCTTGTGGGGAAAAGTGAGCAAACCTCTGCAGAGTGTATAAACTAATCATGATTATCCGTGTTCCCCGTTATGGACATCTTGAGTATCTAGTACCTGGATTATCATGTGAATCTCAACATGTTACTCTAAAATTTAATTTTGTTGGGTTTTGTTTAATGATGATGCTTAATTGGGATTGAGAATGCTGTCAACCATTCTCAATGTTTAACAACTACCATGATAGTTAAATAAAATTTATTCCTTTGTAGTAGGGAAAAATTGGCTTTACGCAAAACTGTAACCATAGAGCTTTCCACCAGCCATATATGCATATAGAATAGCCTGTTTCATTCCATGACTCTCTATGTGTTACTTTGCCAGCATATTCCATGTGCTGACCCGTTTCGGGCTGCAACGTTAATGTTGCATACTTTTCAGACGACGATTAAGGAGTTTTTAGGTCGTGGTTCTATACTCAATGATGCCGTTGGAGTTGATGGACTCACTTATCTTCCAAGCCTTCCGTTGTTGTCGTTATTAGATGGCCTTAAGCCATATTTATTGTAGTAAGTTCTCTTTTGAGACACTCGATGTAATAAGTGTGTGATTGCTACTCTGTTATAAATCCTTCAAGTACTGTGTGGTGTCAGCATTACTGATCCAGGGATGACACCTGAGCACAGAGATTGGACCGTTTGAGGTCTGGTCGCTACAAAAACACAACCAAAACAGAGGCTAAATAATTTATTTATTACTAAACAGGAGCTAAAAGCAAGGAAAAAAAATAAAATTGGGTTGCCTCCCAACAAGCGCTATCGTTTAACGCCCCTAGCTAGGCATAAAAGTGAAGATAGATCTAGGTTGTGCCGTAGTAATAAGATAGATCGGTGAAACTCATTTCATATTCTCTATGTTTGGCAGCAAGTTTCCTTTGAGGCAAGCAAAGGTAATCAAAAGGGCTAAATTTAATAGGACAGAAGTCCCCAAGATCAATTTTAGGAGGTATAGGTTCCTCTTTCGGCCCTTCGTATTGTACAACCAATTCATCATTATAAGCATTCTTTTGACAGAACCTTGTGAGCCTAAAATCAAGAGAGCACCCTAGCTTGTTATTTCGAATATCCAAATCATCATTAAGTTCAGAGATTCTATCAATTAAAATATTGATTGGCACTTTTTTTCTAAGGTTTTCATTGAAAGCAACATAATCAAGGGATTGAAAGCGCATAATTTCTTCTTGATCGAAGAGGATAGATTCTATGGGAGGACGACGAGCGTCCACCCTATAGTGCACAAAGATTTCTTTGGCTTCTTTTGTTATAAATCTAAATTCATGAGCCAAAAAGATAGTAGCGACACGCTTAACAGAAGATGCTCGATATTAGAAAATTCTAGGAAAATTCTTTGTATAGATGGGTGCATATGCATAAATTGCCTTTCAAGTTCAATGATAAGCATGGCAATAGCGTCCGCAAGACTACTAGTTCTATGAAGAATAGAACTGCCCATAGAGGGCAAAGCACCGGCACAAGTAAAGAAATCTTGAATAACTCCTTTTCCAATAATATTACCACTACCGATTCGAAATCTTTTTGTATGGTAGGTAGGGGGTTCTTCAGCCGGAGCATCAGAATTTTCTATGACATTGTTATCGCCCATATTGGCGATAACTTCCCCAATTTCCGACATAATGACAAGCAAGCAAACAAGCACGTGAGCAAACAAAAGGCAAGCGGAAAGGAGAGGGAGGAAAGAGAGAGAGAGGGCGAATAAAACAGCAAGGGTGAAGTGGGGGAGAGGAAAACGAGAGGCAAATGGCAAATAATGTAATGCGAGAGATAGGGATTGTGATGGGTACTTGGTATGTTGACTTTTTGCGTAGACTCCTCAGCAACGGCGCCAGAAATGGCTCGTTGTCGGGAGTCAAATCTTGACTTGCGCGAACCTCCCCGGCAACGGCGCCAGAAATCCTTCTTGCTACGTCTTGAGCTTGCGTTGGTTTTCCCTTGAAGAGGAAAGGGTGGTGCAGCAAAGTAGCGTAAGTATTTCCCTTAGTTTTTGAGAACTAAGGTATCAATCCAGTAGGAGGCTACGCGCGAGTCCCTCGCACCTACACAAAACAAATAAATCCTCGCAACCAACGCGATAAGGGGTTGTCAATCCCTACACGGCCACTTACGAGAGTGAGATCTGATAGATATGATAAGATAATATTTTTGGTATTTTTATGATAAAGATGCAAAGTAAAATAAAAGCAATGAAAATAACTAAGTATTGGAAGATTAATATGATGAAGATAGACCCGGGGGCCATAGGTTTCACTAGTGGCTTCTCTCAAGAGCATAAGTATTTTACGGTGGGTGAACAAATTACTGTTGAGCAATTGACAGAATTGAGCATAGTTATGAGAATATCTAGGTATGATCATGTATATAGGCATCACGTCCAAGACAAGTAGACCGACTCCTGCCTGCATCTACTACTATTACTCCACACATCGACCGCTATCCAACATGCATCTAGAGTATTAAGTTCATAAGAACAGAGTAACTAAGCAAGATGACATGATGTAGAGGGATAAATTCATGCAATATGAAATAAACCCCATCTTGTTATCCTCGATGGCAACAATACAATACGTGCCTTGCTGCCCCTACTGTCACTGGGAAAGGACACCGCAAGATTGAACCCAAAGCTAAGCACTTCTCCCATTGCAAGAAAGATCAATCTAGTAGGCCAAACCAAACTGATAATTCGAAGAGACTTGCAAAGATAACCAATCATACATAAAAGAATTCAGAGAAGATTCAAATATTGTTCATAGATAAACTTGATCATAAACCCACAATTCATCGGTCTCAACACACACACCGCAAAAGAAGATTACATCGAATAGATCTCCACAAGAGAAGGGGAGAACTTTGTATTGAGATCCAAAAAGAGAGAAGAAGCCATCTAGCTAATAACTATGGACCCATAGGTCTGAGGTAAACTACTCACACATCATTGGAGAGGCTATGGTGTTGATGTAGAAGCCCTCCGTGATCGATGCCCCCTCCGGCGGAGCTCCGGAACAGGCCCCAAGATGGGATCTCGTGGATACAGAAAGTTTCGGCGGTGGAATTAGGGTTTTGGCTCCGTATCTGATTGTTTGGGGGCACGTAGGTATATATAGGATGATGCAGCGGGGATGATGCAGCAGAGTAGCGTAAGTATTTCCCTCAGTTTTTGAGAACCAAGGTATCAATCCAGTAGGAGGCCATGCTCAAGTCCCTTGTACCTGCACAAAATGATAGCTACTCGCAACCAACGCGATTAGGGGTTGTCAATCCCTTCACGGTCACTTACGAGAGTGAGATCTGATAGATATAATATTTTCGGTATAAAGATGCAAAGTAAAAAGTAAAGGCAAAGTAAAAAAGCAAAGCAAGATTAAAGTGATGGAGATTGATATGATGAGAATAGACCTGGGGGCCATAGGTTTCACTAGTGGCTTCTCTCAAGAGCATAAGTATTCTACGGTGGGTGAACAAATTACTGTTGAGCAATTGACAGAATTGAGCATAGTTATGAGAATATCTAGGCATGATCATGTATATAGGCATCACGTCCGTGACAAGTAGACCGAAACAATTCTGCATCTACTACTATTACTCCACTCATCGACCGCTATCCAGCATGCATCTAGAGTATTAAGTTAAAAACAGAGTAATGCCTTAAGCAAGATGACATGATGTAGAGAGATAAATTCATGCAATATGAAATAAACCCCATCTTGTTATCCTCGATGGCAACGATGCAATACATGCCTTGCTGCCCCTTCTGTCACTGGGAAAGGACACCGCAAGATCGAACCCAAAGCTAAGCACTTCTCCCATGGCAAGAACTACCAATCTAGTTGGCCAAACCAAACGGATAATTCGAAGAGACTTGCAAAGATAACCAATCATACATAAAAGAATTCAGAGAAGATTCAAATATTATTCATAGATAGACTTGATCATAAACCCACAATTCATCGGTCTCAACAAACACACCGCAAAAAGAAGATTACATCGAATAGATCTCCACAAGAGAGGGGGATAACTTTGTATTGAGATCCAAAAAGAGAGAAGAAGCCATCTAGCTACTAACTATGGACCCGAAGATCTGAGGTAAACTACTCACACTTCATCGGAGAGGCTATGATGATGTAGAAGCCCTCCGTGATGACGGCCCTCTTCGGCGGAGCTCCGGAACAGGCCCCAAGATGGGATCTCGTGGATACAGAAAGTTGCAGCGGTGGAATTAGGTTTTTGGCTCCGTATCTGTTCGTTTGGGGGTACGTAGGTATATATAGGAGGAAGGAGTACATCGGTGGAGCATCAAGGGGCCCACGAGGCAGGGGGCGCGCCCTAGGGGGGCGCCCCCACCCTCGTGACCGCCTCTCTGATGCCTTGGCGTAGGGTCCAAGTCTCCTGGATCACGTTCGGTGAGAAAATCACGTTTCCGAAGGTTTTATTCCGTTTGGACTCCGTTTGATATTCCGTTTCTTTGAAATACTGAAATAGGCAAAAAACAGCAATTCTGGGCTGGGCCTCCGGTTAATAGGTTAGTCCCAAAAATAATATAAAAGTGGAAAATAAAGCCCAATATAGCCCAAAACAGTAGATAATATAGCATGGAGCAATCAAAAATTATATATACGTTGGAGACGTATCACTCTCTTTTACAGATGACCATCGTGCTACACCCGTCTAGGATACGGCACAACGGAGACACAGGCGCAGACGTGCAGCAGGGACCCGTTCCAAGGATTCTTTTTAGATTAAGACCCTGCATAAACCTTTCTTACTGTCTCTTGTTGATACACATCCTTCGGATTCTCAGTACTATTGAGAAGGATGTTGGCGTCTTGGCATGTGGCCATGTCAGAATAATGCACGTACCTGGACACCAGGGGCTTCTTACAAAGGGCACTGTTTAGGCCCAGTTTATACCATAAAGACCGAATACCTTAGGGAGTGTTCGGCGTCGCGAGTTTGGCCTTATATGCATCAGCTCCGAATCATGTCTTTGGTCCAATGTTGGGTTTTCCCGGCTCCTGTGTTTTGCTGCCTTACATTCCGCTCTATCGGCTAAGGCGGCACCAGGAGAACTACTGCGATTGTGCCGCGGTTCATCCGGACAAGCACCTCAGTAGAGAAAGTCGAAAACTGACTGTCATGATATAGCGTGAGACTGGTCAACCACTCGATGACCTATCCGAATGTTAGAATTCCTTCGCCTTAACGAAGGGCCATTTCCCGGCCAGGCATGTACGCACCCCGAATTCGGGAGAGTGCGGAGCCACCAGGGGCTATATAGTAGCCCCACCGTCAAACTCCTATGGCTAAGTGAAAGTGTTAAAGCATTATAGTCCAGTTGCCTCGTTCGCTGCACTATCACCTCCTTAATAGGACCAAGACGTTGGGTTAAGTGTGAACACGCGTCTTCTGCGAACACCTCCGCATTATATGCGTGGGGGTTGAAGCCAACGACTGCAATCTTTCAGGTTATATACATATATACATAAACGGCCGCACAAGAGGCATCATATTACTTCCAGGCAAAAGTATAAATACAGCCTTAATAAATTTCATAAAAACATTGTGTTTACAATGGGAATACATGTCACTCAAGCATAATATTCTTCGAGCACTGGGCCTCTATCAAAAGAGCACCCTCGAGAACTTCTTCGAAATAGTGCTCGGCAGCCACTCGGCCTATGGCTGAACCCTGCGCCGCAACAGTGGTAGCATCCATCTCCGCCCAGTATGCTTTGACACGGGCAAGGGCCATCCGCGAGCCTTCTATACACGCCGACCTGTTCATCACATTGATGCGCGACACCGCACCTAGGAACTGCTGCACTAAGCTAAAATAGTTGTTCGACTTCGGTTTTTCCGGCCACAGATGATCTATGACGGACCTCATGGCGAGTTCGGACAACCTATTGAGTTTGGCCCATTCGGCTAGCTGATCAGTCAATGGAAGTGGATGCTCTGGAACGTTAAACTGCGACCAGAACAGCTTGTCCACTTCACGATCTGTTTGATCCCGGAAGTATTCGGCCGCATCGACAGCGCTCGCCGCCAAGTCCATATATGCGTCTGCCGAACTCCACAGCCGATCCAGAGGGGCATACCGCAGATCTCCGAACTTCCTTCGCAGCATAAAGGGCTTCCCAGCCGCAATATCCCCGGCTTCACGCAGCTCCTCCTTCTTCGCCCTCATAGCAGAGCGGGTGTCTTTGGTCGCCATCGTGACCTTTTCAAGGTCCGTCGCCTTCACTCGATTTTCTTCTTCAAGGAACTGGCACCGGTCGGCAATGTCTTTTAACTTTACAGCCATCTTGGCTATCTTCTCCTTGCTCTCGCAATGCACGGCCTTCTCGGCTCTTAACTTTTCGGCTGCCTTCAAAGCAGCCACATTACTACTCCTTGCTTGTTCTTTGGCTCGGGCAAGTTCCGTCCGAAGGGTCTCCACGGTGGCAGCTCCATCTGCAGTCACAACATATTAAAGATACTGGCACCACGCTGCTCTTACTATGTGACATTCACCAGAAAACATTACTTACCCTGTGCCGCTTAAGTTCGGCAAACTCATTAGTCTGGCTAGCCACCGGAGCTTCTACCACCTGCACATAAAGGCGTTTTGGTTATTACCTGGGACTACGATCCTCTGTTCGTCGCCGTTCTCGATGACAACCAGAGTCTCAGGGGCTACTATCTACACAGGGCACACCTAAAAATGTGCGGTACTATCAAAAAGTATATCATTTCACGTACCTCAAAGCCCGTCAGTAGACTCATAAAGGCTTCATGCAATCTGCATTCGGCGGACGAAATTCTTTCCATCATCGTACCCATAAACGTATGGTGTTCTTCTGAGATGGCCGCTCGCTCCAACAGCTCCCTCAGTATGTCCGACCGCATACCAGACGGTGCCGGACTCTTTTGTTTGCTCTCTTCAAGAGCTGGACGCTGGGGACTTCGGGTGACTATAGGATTATCTTCTGGCCTCATCGGATCTGGAGAGGCCCTCCGTGACGACACTTCAAGGTCGCCCGCTTCTTGAGCGGGGGAGTCCGGGGGAGGCGTTTCGCTCTCCATCATTTCTGGAAGAAGATCCCCCGAAGACGAGCTCTGCTGAGAAGGGCTAAGATCCGAACTGCAAGATAAATGCTTCGGTTATTTTCCTCAGAGGTAAGGTAGTATATCTTCACTATTAAAGTACTTTTTGATTACTTACAGCTCATTAGAGGGCAGATCTCCGCGCGGACTTTGTGCGGCAAGAGCACCCTCCAAGGCAGGACCCTCTGGCGGAGACTTCTTCTCCCGTTTGGAAACCTTGGTGTCCGGATCTTCAGAGGTAGTCCTCTTCCTTCCCCGGTGTGAGAGAATGTCAGATTCCTCCCTCATGAAGGTGCCCGTTCCCTCGGTTGGAATAGGTAGCGGTGGAGGCCCGCTTTCGCCCTCTTTATTCCCCCCTTTATCTTCCTTTAAGGGCTCCGGGCAAGGTGCTAGCTCGAGCATATTTTCCAGTACCGGATTTTCCAAACCCTCAGGAAGGGGGGCCGAACACCGAATCATCTTCGCCTTTGTTAGCCAGTCCTGGTCAAAGAGCAATTTCTCAGAATGACGTCATGATAAATGAAAGACGGTGTGTTCGGCTAGAGGATTACTTACTTGGTCGGCAGTATGGTTGCTGCTCAGGCCCACGTCCTCGGTAGTGTCCGAACACTCCATTTGGGGTCCGAAGAATGATTTATACATCTCGTCGTGCGTCAGGCCGAGGAAATTCTGAATAGTGCACGGTCCTTCTGGGTTGAACTCCCACATGCGGAGGGGTCAACGTTTGCATGGCCGGATTCGTCGAACCAGCATGACTTGCACCACCATAACCAGACTGAAATCTCCTTCAAAGAGATCTTGAATGTGGCTCTGCAGGACAGGCACATCCTTGGCTAGACCCCAGCTCAGCCCTCTGCTAATCCATGACATCAGTTGTGGTGGAGGGCCCGAGCGGAAAGCAGGGGCAGCCACCCACTTGGCACTTCTAGGGGCTGTGATGTAAAACCACTCCCATTGCCATAATCCGGACACCTCTGGAATGGAACCCTTTGGCCATGAAGCTCCAGCGATCTTGCTTATTAATGCGCCTCCGCATGCTACATGCTGCCCCTCGACCATCTTCGGCTTCACGTCAAAGGTCTTGAGCCACATGCCGAAGTGAGGGGTAATGCGGAGGAAGGCCTCACATACGACAATAAATGCCGAGATGTGGAGAAAGGAGTCCGGGGCTAGATCGTGGAAATCTAGCCCATAATAGAACATCAAACCCCTAATGAAGGGATCCAGAGTGAGGCCTAGACCTCGGAGGAAGTGGGAGATGAACACAACGTTCTCGTTGGGTTCAGGAGTAGGGACGACCTGCCCTCGGGCAGGCAGCCGATGCGAAACCTCGGCGGTCAGGTATCTGGCCTCCCTCAACTTCTTGATATCCTCTTCCGTAACGGAGGAGGGCATCCACCGGCCTTGAAGGCTAGATCCGGACATGATTGAAGGTCCGAAGCACCTGACCTGGGCTTTGGGTGTTAGAACTCGAGGCGGGGGAAGGATTCGATTGAGCACAGGAGGGAAAAAGTAAAAGCCTTGTCCCTTTATAAAGAGGGTGAATATCAAGCGTCCTCTCCGTAGCCGTTTGGGACTTGCCTATAATCTGGGAGTCCTAGACACGGTTGGGTTACCCATGACCGTATTGATGAGAATCCCATAATTAGGGGAACACGATCTCTGCTTTGACAAGACGTGTCAAGAAACCGCCTCGCGTTATGTGTGGAGCTGGTTGAAGAAAAACAGTTCGAATAATCACCAAGCCATGTCATGATGTCATGTTGCCAAAACGTGTCAGCAGATTAAGATTTGTGGAAATATTATTCTCTCTACGGTGGTATGTGGAACTTATTTTGCAGGGTCGGACACTATCCTTGTATTCAAATTCTTCTGTGATGTGTTCGGAGGACGAACCCGCCTTGCAATGCCGAAGACAACACTATGCGCCGGACTCATCTTCATTGAAGCCTGGTTCAGGGGCTACTGAGGGAGTCCTGGATTAGGGGGTCTCTGGATAGCCGGACTATATCCTTTGACTGGACTGTTGGACTATGAAGATACAAGATTGAAGACTTTGTCTCGTGTCCAGATGGGACTCTACTTGGCGTGGAAGGCAAGCTAGGCAATACAGATATGTATATCTCCTCCTTTTTAACCGACCTTGTGTAACCCTAGTCCTTCCGGTGTCTATATAAACCGGAGGGTTTTAGTCCGTAGGACAACATACAATCATACCATAGGCTAGCTTCTAGGGTTTAGCCTCTTCGATCTCGTGGTAGATCAACTCTTGTAATACCCATATCATCAAGAATAAATCAAGTAGGACGTAGGGTTTTACCTCCATCAAGAGGGCCCAAACCTGGGTAAAACATCGTGTCCCCTGCCTCCTGTTACCATCCGCCTTAGACGCACAGTTCGGGACCCCCTACCCGAGATCCGCCGGTTTTGACACTGACAACGCGACCACGCTATCTTCCCTCAATCCCTCTGCTGACTGCTGCCCAGAATTGGCAATGGGGTTGTTGTCTGTTGACACAAATTTCAAAGATTAAACATTTTTTATCTGCAATCTTCTTATGGAGTTGTTTACCACTGCTGTCAAACATTCAAGTTCACTTGAATTGTATTTGAATGTGAATGTTGCTGTTGCTACTGTTAATGTCAATTTCATTTCATTTTGTAGAAATAAAAGATGAAGAGATATTTTTCATCCGTGGCCGCAACAGAAGTGTCTACACTGGGAGTTTTAGCAGGGAATGAAGGGGCTGAGAGGACTGAAGCAACTCCGGAAAATGAAACAACTGCAGAAATGGGACCACCGCCTTCAATCTCAACTCAAGAAAGCAACATTTTTGTTATTCCTGATTCTACTCGTGGTCAACTAAGGGAGGCGATATTGAACCTGATCCTGGTCGTAGGAAACCTATTGAAAGCTTAGATCCGGATATTAGAGATGTTGCTAGAAGGATGTATCTAAATATGGGTCCATGCCAACCAAGTGGTCATAAATTTAAAAAAGAAACTAGAGGAAATTCTTTGAAAAAAGATCCTTTCAAGCTAAATGGTTCAAGAAGCATTCTGATTGGTTGGAATATCGTGTTGCTAAGGAGGCAGCCTTTTGTTTCTATTGCTTTCTTTTTAAGCAAGCTAGAGCAGAAAACTATGGTGTTGAGGCATTCACAACAGTAGGTTTTAAAAATTGGAAGGATGGACTTAGTATTATTGATACACATGTTGGTAAACATGATAGTGCTCACAACAGAGATTACGATGAGCCACTTGGTGGCATTCCAGAATTTTGGCTTTGGCACCGATCCAACAGAGATTATGTTGGGAATCGTTGCATGGAAGACAAAAAAATTCTACGCACACGCAATGATCTATCCATGGAGATGCATAGCAATGAGGGGAGAGTGTGTCTACATACCCTCGTAGACCGTAAGCAGGGGCGGATCTGGGCCCCAGGCTCCCAGGGCCCAGGCCCGGGGCATGGCAATTTTTTAGTTATTACCTATGCATGTTTTTGAATGGGCCGAGGGCTTGGCCCAATACACATCCAGCCATCCAGGGCCCAGGCCAGGCTGTCCTCCATCGCTCGCTGCCTCGCACCAGGACTGGCTCGCACGGGCGCATCAGGCCACCACTCGCCCCTTCTCCCTTCGTTCCCTAGACCTAGATCAACGCAGGCAGCTGCCGCCGCCGCCCGCCGGTGACTTCCCTCCGGTCTGTGCTCCCCTGCTCGCCTACTCCGCCGCTCCCCACCTACTCACCTGCTCTGGCTCCACGGTCCGCACCTGCTCCACCGCCCGCCCGCGCCCTCCGCCGCTCGCCTAGCCTGGGCTGGTCGCCTGGTCCCCTGCTGCTCTGGCCTCCGGTGCTCGCTGGCTCGCAGTCTCAACCGCTCCTGGCTCCACGCGGCCATGCTATCTTCCCTCAAACCCTCTGCTGACTGCTGCCCAGAATTGGTAATGGGGTTGTTGTCTGTTGATACAAATTTCAAAGATTAAACATTTTTAATCTGCAATCTACTTATGGAGTTGTTTGGTGCTTCTCTCAAACATTCAAGTTCACTTGAATTGTATTTGAATGTGAATGTTGTTGTTGCTACTGTTAGTGTCAATTTCATTTCATTTTGTAGAAATAAAAGATGAAGAGATATTTTTCATCTGTGGCCGCAACAGAAGTGTCTACACCGGAGTTTTAGCAGGGAATGAAGGGGCTGAGAGGACTGAAGCAACTCCAGACAATGAAACAGCTGCAGAAATGGGACCACCACCTTCAATCTCAACTCGAGAAAGCAACATTTTTCTTATTCCTGATTCTGCTCGTGGTCAACTAAGGGAAGGCGATATTGAACCTGATCCTGGTCGTAGGAAACCTATTGAAAGCTTAGATCCGTATATTAGAGATGTTGCTAGAAGGATGTATATAAATATGGGTCCATGCCAACCAAGTGGTCATAAATTTAAAAAGGAAACTACAGGAAATTCTTTGAAAAAGAGATCCTTTCAACTAAATAGTTCAAGAAGGATTCGATTGGTTGCAATATAGTGTTGCTAAGGAGGCATCCTTTTTTTCGATTGCTTTCTTTTTGAGCAACCTAGAGCAGAAAACTATGGTGTTGAGGCATTCACAACAATAGGTTTTAAAAATTGGAAGGATGGGCTTAGTGTTATTGATACACATGTTGGTAAACATGATAGTGCTCACAATAAAGCTAGGCAACAATATGCGGCTTTCAAAAATCAAAGGCAATCTATTGTAAATGTGATGGATCGTGGCACCATAAAGACCCAAGAAGAATATAGAGCTCGTCTTATCATTATTTTGGGTGTTATAAGATTTCTTCTATTACAAGCTCTTTCTTTTCGTGGCCATGATGAGAGCTCCATCTCGAAGAATAGGTTTTTTTTGGAGATGATGAGTTGGTACAAGGAGAAGGATCTGAATGCTAAGACTTTGCTTGATAGTACGGGCGGGAACCATTTGATGACTTCACATGGGATACAATTGCAGCTGTGTCAAGCTTGTGCTGAAGAGACCACCAAAGCAATCATTGATGATATTGGAGATATAAATTTTTCTTTACCTGTTGATGAGTCTAGAGATGCATCAATAAAGGAGCAAATGGCTATGGTTTTAAGGTTTGTAACTTTGCATCTTTTATGTTAGTTATTGTTTTGTTCTTTACTAATAGTAGTAGTAGTAGTGTAGTACCTAATTGTTGATTACTCGTGCTTCTTCGTGTTAGGTAGGTATGTCGATAAACATGGGTATGCGATTGAGAGGTTCATTGGGATTAAGCATGTTGGTGACACAAGAGTGGCTTCTCTAAAAGCAGCTTTGGATGGTATGTTTCTTAAACATGGCTTGTCTATGTCTAAATTGAGAGGGCAAGGGTACAATGGAGCTTCTAACATGAGAGGAGAATTTCGTGGGTTGCAAAGGTTGATACTAGATGAAAATCCTTATGCATTTTATATTCATTGCTTTGCCCATCAGTTGCAGTTAGTGGTTGTTGCTGTTGCCAAGTGTTGTTCCTCTGTATTGGATTTCTTTAACCACGTAACTTTGATTGTCAACACTGTCAATGCTTCTTGTAGGAGACATGATGAACTAGCCCAAGAACAACATGATAATATTGTGAGTCAATTGGAGTCCAGGGAAATTTTTTCAGGAAGAGGGAAAGACCAAGCAACCAACCTTGTAAGACCTAGCTAGGGATACACGGTGGGGCTCACATCATAAAACTTTGTGTCAGTTTATTGAGATGTGGACATTTGTTTTGCATGTAGTAGAGAACATTCATGATGATGCAGAAAATTTAACACAAAGAACCACACCAGCTGGCTTGATATCTCAGATGGAAACTTTTGAATTTGTTTTCATATTGCATGTTATGATCAAACTATTGGGCAAGACTAATGAGTTGTCACAATGTTTGCAAAGGAAAGATCAAAACATTGTTCTAGCAGTGAGTTTGATTGGGATCACATTGTGACAACTTCAAAATATAAGAGAAAATGGTTGGGATCAGCTCTTGAAGGACACAACTGACTTTTGTGTTAAGCATAACATTATATTGCCTAACATGGATGATACAGTACGTGCTCGGGGTCGTTCAAGGGGGCGTGGTGGTCAAATGGTAACTTTCTATCAACGCTTCAGATATGAAATATTTAATGTTTTGCTTGACCAAATAATTGCTGAGTTAAATAACCGCTTTGCTGAAAGATCTACTCAATTGTTGAGATGCATTGCTTGTCTTGATCCAAGGAACTCATTTGCTAATTTTGATGAAGACAAACTTGTTCAACTTGCTGAGATGTATGCTGATGACTTCTCCATATATGAGATTTCTTTCGTCCTTAAAAACCAACTTGAAAACTTCATTGCTGATGTGAGAGCTGATTCAAGTTTTGTTAGTTGTAATGACCTTGGTAGTCTTGCTGTGAAGATGGTTCAGACTAATATACACATGGTCTTTCCTTTGGTATATCGTCTTATTGAGTTGGCATTGATTTTGCCTGTTGCAACCACATCAGTGGAAAGAGCTTTCTCAGCTATGAGTATTATCAAGACTGAGTTGAGGAATAAGATGGGTGATGATTGGTTGAATTTTTCCATGGTGTGCAATATTGAGTGAGAAATATTTGCAAAGGTTGATGATGATGCTATGATATATCGCTTTCAATCCTATAGATCTTGCAAAGGAACTTTACCTTGTCGTAGTAGTAAGTTTCCAACTCTGTACAATGTTAATTGTTTCACTTGATGTTTATGTCTTTTCTTATGAAATTTTGCTTTTCATTTCTTCAAGGTGTTGGCTCTTCTTCCACCGTTGATCAAGTTATGGAAGACACTGGTGAAGAAAGCCATTGATTTGGTACTCTTTTTACTGCACGTACTGTTCATAGTTTTTGTCATCTTTTTTTATCTATTTTGTTGTATCTCTAAGAATTGAGTTTAAATTCTAAATTTTTGATGCAATTGAGCCATATTTGAGGTAGCTATAGTTTGATGGTCGTTAAGTTTTTCTCTCGCGACAAAAAAAATTTGGGCCCGGGGCTTGCTCCAATCCTGGCTCCGCTACTGACCGTAAGCGGAAGCGTTTTAACAATGCGGTTGATGTAGTCGAACTTCTTCTAGCTTCGATTGATCAAGCACCGAGCGTACGACACCTCCGAGTTCTGCACAAGTTCAGCTCGGTGACGTCCCTCGCCTTCTTGATCCAGCAAGACGTCGAGGTAGTAGATGAGTTTCGTCGGCACGACGGCTTGGTGACGGTGATGGTGAAGTGATCCTCGTAGGGCTTCGCCTAAGCACTGCAAAAATATAACCGAGGGTGTAAACGGTGGAGGGGGGCGCCACGCACGACTAGGCAATTGTCTTGTCTGTGCTAGGGGCGCCCCCCCCACATATATATATATATATAGGTAGGAGGGAGAGGGGAGAGGCCAGGAGGCACCCCAAGTAGGACCAAATCCTACTTGGGTTCCTCCTTGGCCAGCGCTGATGAAGCTATGTACCTAGGGTAGGGTCATGGATCTGTCCAACATACCCTCCCCAAGGACATCTCTACAAAGAATCAGAAGCAGTCGAAGAGAAACCATCATCCACTCGACCGTGAAGATGTACTCACTCGACCACCTTGAAGACACTCGACCACCAGAAGATGAGAAACCCTCCACTCTGTAATGGTCAGGACTTAAACCATAGCTTTATGGGCATTTACTACACTTTACTACAGACGTTACCAGTAACGCTCCTCCTTTATGAACATTGAACCCTGTGTAACGGAGGGGAGCAGGGGTCATGGCGCAATCTATATAAGCCACCCCCTCCTCTAAGACAGGGGTTTGCACTTTCTGTAATTCACACACATATATTCAGTCGACCGCCTCTGGGCTCCGAGACGTAGGGTTGTTACTTCCTCCGAGAAGGGCCTGAACTCGTAAACTCGTGTGTACAACTCCTCCATAGCTAGGATCTTGCCTCTACATTCCTACCCCCTACTCTACTGTCAGTCTTAGAACTACGACAGTTGGCGCCCACCTTGGGGCAGGTGTCTTAGCGACTTGTTGGAGAAGTTGCAATTTTTCCGATCCCCTTCATCATGGTTTCAGGCGGAGGTTTGGCTGAGGGCCGCGAGATCCGTCTCGGCACGCTCGTGTTTGTCGCCGACGACTCCGCTTGGCTTCAAGAGGCTCCACTCGACGTCGACGCGCTCCCCGCTCGCGGGGCGACGCACTTTCGCGCGTGCGTCCGTGGCATCCTCCTGCGGCAACCGTCGACCCAATATCAGTCGACTTCGTCAGTTTTCCCCCTCCCTGCGGCTCGCCGGAGCAAACCCTCCGGTCGGTCGAGGCTTCAGCGGTGGGTGAGGCATGCGGTGGCCCGCTAGTCGGCCACCCCTCAAGTCGCGGCGATCGAGCCCGACGAAACTCTCTACGGCCTGTTCGATCTATCGACTGGCTCCGTAGAGACCGCATCCGAGTGCGATAGCAGTGACCCAGCGGCTGAAGTTCTGATGGTCAATGGACCACGCAGCCCTCCTGGCTTCAACTGTGAAGACGGAGGCGACGGGAACGGCGATCCATCGCGCGTTCACGAGGAGTACCGCCTCGAACCCCTCTTCTCGCAGCAGAGGGAGAAACTTCGCCGCCGGAACATGGATGCACTGCATACTCCTATAGTTGGAGAAACCCCTGAGGCCCAGACCTTGGAGCATGCGCGCTTGGCCAACCTGGCTGAGCGCACTCGACTGGAGAACCTCCAGCGCGCACTCGACGATCGCGCTCGGCAGCACGCTCCCGAATCCAGTCGACGCCAGCTTTTTCCTCCTCCGACTCAGGTATACCGAACCCCGATCCAGAATCTAGCTGCTGCTTCCCGGATAGCGGAGTCGATCCAACCCTCCCAGTCAGAAGCTGGTCGAGGTCTGGTGCAGATCCGAGCCTTGCTCCGGGCGGCGGGAGAACAGAATACGGTTGTATCTCAGTCGCGGGATAGGATCCACAATAGATCCGTGATGGCAGACATAGTTCAGTCGGCCCATAGCCCAAGATCGCCTCTGAGGCGTGAGGGACGTGGGGATCGACGAGATCAGTACAGAAACCGAGAGCAGTATGATCGCCGAGTCAATCGTGATGATCGCCGTCGAGTGCCCACACCTCCCCCAAGGAGCGGGTCGTACGTGCCTTGGCAGCATGAAGACAGACGCCCTCATAGTGTTGGGCGAGGTATTCCAATCGACCCCAGAGAGCCAGGCTTTGATGCGAGATCTATTCTCGTGCAGGGCTTGGTTGACAGAAACAGAGCTCACCGAGAGGGCCATGATGGAGGTCCACAAACCAGCAACAGGGTGCATGTCTCTGGTCCAGAGTGCTTCAACAGAGATATCAGAGCTGCGGTGATTCCCCCCAACTTCAGGTTGGCGTCTGGAGTTAGTAAGTTCACCGGAGAGTCCAAGCCTGACACTTGGCTTGAAGACTACCGAGTGGCTGTCCAGATTGGTGGTGGCAATGATGAAGTGGCCATGAAACACCTTCCTCTGATGTTGGAGGGCTCAGCTAGAGCATGGCTGAATCAGTTAGCGCCTGTCAGCATCTATACTTGGGAAGATCTCGCCTGAGTGTTTTACAGAACATTCAAGGGCACTTGCAAACGGCCGACAGGTTTGACAGAGTTACAGTGTTGTGTTCAGAAGCCGAATGAAACTTTGAGGGATTATATCCAGAGATGGATCACCCTACACCACATGGTAGAAGATGTGTCGGATCATCAGGCAATTTGTGGCTTTAAGGAAGGCGTCAGGTACCGAGAGTTGAATATGAAGTTCGGCTGGACAGGAAATATGACTCTGGCTCGGATGATGGAAATTGCCACCAAGTATGCCAATGGTGAAGAAGAAGAGTGACTCCGGAGCGGCAAGCACAAAGCAGTCGCCCAAGAAGCCGGAGGAGGAAACTCCGGTCGGAAACAGAAGCGCAAGGCTGAGTCAGCTACTCCGGGTGAAGCCTTGGCTGTGGTGCAAGGAAAGTTCAAGGGGAAGCCGAAAGGGCCATGGAATCCCAAGAAAGTAAAAGATCAAGATGGGAATGACGTGTTGGATCTGCCGTGCCATATCCACACCAAAAAGATGAAGAAGGTAATTACATTTACCCGAAGCACACTGTTGGCGTTCTGGGAACGGGGGTCCCCAGACTTGCCTGCCTGCGGCCTGTGGCGTGGCTCAAAGGGGGGCCCAGCAGGGCCCATCTTCATCAACATAGACCCAAGACCCTCGCGAGGGGCCAAGCCTCGCGGGGCGGACGACAGGGAGCTTCCTCAGGCACGGCCTCACCAGGCTGGCTCACGAGGAGGCAGAGAGATCAAGGTGGGGTACCTCACGAGGTGCCCGTGACGCAAGCCATGACGACCAAGGGTGCCAGGCGGGCGCCAGCCCGCTCAGTGTCCTCCTTTCCCCTTTGGTGCAAAGGGGGCAAGCGCAACCACGGAGTACCGAGGCATCAGGCAAAGGTTGCCGTTTCGGTGCAACAAGACCAAGACCAGGAGGACCGCAAGACGGAGGTCATCGTGGAGCCCAAGACGGCGTCACCACGAGAGCTTTGTGCAGGCGAGGACCAACTTTAGTCAGGATAAGTGTACTAGATGTTCCCCTTCAAAATGGCCAATTGTTGGCGCCCTTCCCGCTCAATATTTGGGAAGAGGCCCAGGGCCATTGCCTATAAATAGGACCAGCCACCCACAAGGATGGAGGTTCGGGTTCGAGGTAAAAAGGAAGGTTAGAGACAGAGATCGAGGATCAAGGATCGGATCGAAATCAGAGAGAGAGAAGGGTGACTGAACTCCTCCTAGCAGCTCGTCCCCCCAGCAAAGAGCAGACCCTCGCGAGGCTGTTCTTCCTTGTATTGTTCATCACCATCAGCCCAAGAGGCAATCCACCACACCACACACTGGAGTAGGGTATTACACCACAACGGTGGCCCAAACCAGTATAAACCCTGTGTCTCTTGTGTTGTTCTTTCCATAGCTCAGATCTTAGCGAGGCGGAGGGGTGCAGGTAGGTAGGAGGCGAAATCTCCGCGCGCACCCCAGTGTTCGAACCTCAAGGGTCTGCCGGAACCCGAAATCCGACATTTGGCGCGCCAGGTAGGGGTGCGCCGGAATTTGTCTTCCACCACCCCGTTCTCCTCCGACCATCGCGCCCATGTCTGACGCTCGTCGGGCCCGCGCCAAGCGCCGGGCCGCTCTCGCTTCCCGCGTCGCCCAGACGGCTCCTGTCGGCGAGCGTCCTCGCCATTCCCCATCACCTGCCGTCAACGCCGCCACCGGCCCGGTGGGGGACGAGCAGCAAGCATCGTCTCAGCATCCGTCAGTGCGGCAAGACGGCCGCACCGCTACTCCCTCGCTCACCCCAGCTGGTTCTTCGTCCCGCGCGCTCCGCGCACCCATGGAGGCTCGAGCTGTTCTCATCGCGGCAAACGAGCTCCTGCGCTACCATCCCGTCGACGACATCTACGAAAATGGCTTGACCGCGTCGCCGAGCTCGTCCGCGCCGCAGGGGGCTCTCCTGCGCCGTCTGTTCCGCTGCACCGCACCCCGCCCCGCGCGGGCGATGAGGCTCCGGCGGCGCCCTGGCCGCCTCCTCCTCAAGAAGGCGCCATGGCTCCAAGGCGCGTGGCCCCTGGGCGGAACCCACTCCGTCAGGTGCCAGCGCGGCAAGAGCAGAGCTGCCAAGAAGTCCCTCGCCCGCAAGAAGCTGCCCGAGCGCTCCCTGCTCCAGCACAACGTGACCATGCTCCTGCTCCCGCACGCCAAGACCCCGCGCTGCTCCCAGCTGCAGCGCGTAGGGACATGCAAGACCAAGCTCTCCGTCACCCAAGGCCTCCCGTGGCCATAGCAGGCTACCGTGCCTTCACCACCGAGCTACACAGCGTCGCGTGGCCCGGCAAGTTCAAGCCAGACCTGCCTCCTCGTTACGACGGCACGGTCGACCCTGCGGAGTTCCTCCAGCTCTATGAGCTGGGCATCGAAGCTGCCAACGAAGATGAGAAGGTCATGGCGAACTGGTTTCCCATGGCGCTCAAGGACGGGGCCCACACCTGTCTCCTGAACCTGGCCCCAGGCACGATCTCCTCCTGGGACGAGATGCGCACCCGCTTCATCGCCAACTTCCAAGGTACTCGCAACCGGCCACCCGCCGTGAGCGACATGCGCCGCATCAAGCAACAACCCGGGGAGACCCTGCAGAAGTACATCCAGCGCTTCAACAATGCACGCCTCAAGATTCCCAAGGTGACTGAGGACGCCATCATCTCAGCCTTCTCCGACGGCGTGCGTGATGTCAAGATGAAGGAGGAGCTGGCGATGCATGAAGACCTGTGCACTTCCTTGGAGCTGTTCAACTTGGCAACCAAGTGCGCCAGGGCCGAGGAAGGGCGTCCCTCCCTCCTCGAGCTGCCTGCCGCAGACCCAGAAGAGAAGAAGCCCAAGGCCAAGGATGTGAAGCGCAAGGGGGCTGCCGTGCTCGCGGCAGAACCAGACACCAAGCGGGGCAGAGATCTGCCCGAACCTCCCAAGGGCAGTCGATACTGTGTGTACCACGACCTCCACACCCACAACACCAACGAATGTCAAGAGCTCCGAGCCGTGCGAGAAGGAAGGATCGGCCGTCGCCCCGACCGCGGTGACCGGGGCTACGGTCGAGGAGGAGGAAGGAACGTAGGACGCTGGGAAGACCGTGGCCTGCGCCAAGGGTGGCGTGATCAACCTCGCGAGGATCGCTGGCAAGATCCGCCTCGCGAGGGAGACTGGAGGGATCAGCCTCGCGAGGATCGCCCGCAAGGCAACGCAGGCCTCCCTCCGCTGCCGCCGCAGCCAAGGAGGAACGAGGACCGCCACTAGGACGAGGGGGCTGGGGGCTTCCAGGAGCCGCGCGCGATCGCCTGCATCCTGGGCGGGGCTCAAGCCCCAGCCTCTCAACGCATCTTCAAGCAGTTCGCCCGCGAAGTGAATGCAGTCCTCCCCAAGCTCGAAGCCACGCGCGGCGTGCGCCATCACGTTCAGCTCAGTAGACCAGCTCAAGTGTGCGGCTACAGCCGGAGTCCTCCCGATGCTTTGTTCCCCAATCATCAGCAACGTGGTGGTCACCAGGACCCTCGTCGATGGCGGGGCAGGGCTCAACGTCCTGTCCGTGGAAACATTCAACAATCTCCAAGTGCCCTACAACCAGCTTCAGCCAACCAAGCCTTTCTCTGGAGTCACCGACGGCTCCACGGTCCCGATTGGGCAGGTCCGCCTCCCTGTCACCTTCGGGGCACGAGACAACTACCGCACCGAGCTCATCGACTTCGACGTCGCTCACATTCGCCTGTCGTACAACGCCATCCTTGGGTACCCAGCGCTGGCCAAGTTCATGGCCGTAACTCACCACGGCTACAATGTCCTCAAGATGCCAGGAAGTGGCGGAGTCATCACGGTGCCCTGTGAAGAGAAGGACGCGGTGTGTTCCCTGGAGCGAGCCTTTCAGGCCGCGTCACTGGAAGACCCGGATCGCGGAAGCAGGAGGCTTCCCGAGACCACCCCAAGAAGAAGAAGACATCGTCCGGCCCGGCCCCTCAGGAGGCAGGCCCCTCTGGGCCCGCGCCTGCCCAGGGGGAACCTCCTTCCATCGCATAGGAAAGTGCGCCTAGCGCCCTCCTCAGGCAGGGCTCGGGGGCTCTCCCCTGGAGGGCCACCGACCTGGCTAGGGTCACGAGGGAGGCGCTTGGGCACCACATGGAGGCGTGTTTCGAAGCACGTTTCCCTCAAGAAGGAGTAAGGCAAGGAGAGCCAGACTCTTAGGAGTTCGTCGGCAAGGCCATTCAGGAGCTACAGGAGTCAAGAGTCATGAAAGGCGGCCGCCGCCTACCAGCAGTGGCTCCCCATCCAGGCGAGGATGGTGGGCTACGCGTCTGCATCGACATACTAGGGCTCAATCGAGTCGCCTCTCTGGAGCGCCTCTGGCCCTCGCGAGTGGGGCGCTGCGAAGGTCCACCCCACAGCTACATTCGCATGCCTTACGGCTTACCGAACGCGGCTGCCACGTACTAGCGCCTCATGAGGGGAATCATGGAGGCACAAGAGGCTAGGCGTTCCGCAGCCCTGGCGGAGATGGAGATGGTCCGCGAGGAGCCACCAGCGCCTCCGGAGCCTCCCGAGGCCCCTAGGACTGGGGGCTCGTGAGGATCGGCTTCTGCAGCCCACCGAGTCTGCTACACCAACAGTCCTTCGTCCTCAACGCCATCAGTTGCCCGCTCAACTGACGCCAACTGACGGAATTGCTCCCAAATGGCACGATGCTTGCGCATGGGTCCGTCGCTGCAATGCCGACAAACCTGAATGGCTGGGCTCTGGCCGCGGCAGCCCCGCATGGCGCCACCTCGTCAAGCCTTCAGTGCCTCGTCGCCCCTCGGAAGCAACCAACGGCTGACTATCAATTGCCATGGCAACCCCTCATTCTTTCTATGATGGGTTTACAGGATCTCCTAAAGGAGCCGCGTCAGGCGAGGCCCTTGCGGTGTCTCCTTCACTCTCATCTGCGCGAACCGCTTGCACGTTAAAGGGGGGGGTGCCTGAGCATCGCGACTCAGGGCTCCTACTGGCTCTCCAGCCCTCACCCTTTGGCCTTGTCCACGGCATCGTGACCTGGCATACCAGCGACGGCTGAGACTCGCTCGAGGGCCGGGACCCTAGGACGTAGAGCATAAAGGGGAGCAAAGGCGAGAGGGGAGGAACACACGAGGACCTCGCCGAGCAGCCTCACGCCTGCCGATGCACGGACCCGGCGACACACCAGAGAGCGACCCCTGATTCTCGAGATAAGTCACCACCCGGAAGCGCCAGCTACCGTGGCACCATCCCCGCACCTAATGCAATCCCGAGTTAGCGACGCTGCTCTCCTTTCTCACCGAACGACGGCTGCTTGAGCGCCAAAGGGGACCTCCTGAGCATCGCGACTCAGGGGCTCTTACCGGACTCCTGGTCGCTCACCTCCTGGCCTTGACCACGGCATCGCGACCTGGCATACCAGCGACGGCTGAAGCCTCCTTGGGACTGGGACCTGTCGGCGCAGAGCACCAAGCCCTCGTGAGGTTCGAAAGGGAGAACTGAGCTAAGACGGAATGAGCAACTCGCACAATTCTACGACAAGGGTTATATTAACAAAACAGGATCACATGCACCTTACAAGCCCCCACGGGACGCGTCTTTGATTCCCCGCAGGGAATAGATTCTAAAAGGACGCTAACTACGCGCGCCCCTGCAAAAGACGCCATCATAAACAGTGGGCCGTCAAGCACCGGCGCCAACCCCATCCAGATCAGAGGCGGCGACGGCCTGACGAGCCCGCCCTGCTCCAGGAGCGGCGCCGGCTCGGGGGCTCGTAGCTGTCGTCGCTCGTCTCCGGAGTCGCGAAGAGCTCGCCGGAGTCGCTGGAACCTCCGGCGCCTCCGCCTCCTGAGGAGCCGCCAAGGGAGCGGTCGGCGGGCCCAGTCCTCGTCGCAGCAGGGTCCCGGCCACCTCTCCCGGGGCAGCACTCCAGCCGACACCCATTCGCATCGAAGACCTTGAAGAACATCACCGAAGCACCATCGTACTCCAAGTGGATCATGAAGGCGCCGCTTGTCCTGCAAACCCGGGCGACTTCGCTCCAGCCTCGAGTCATGAAGACCTCGCCCGGGGCGACGACCGCGACCTCTGCCTTGGTCGCGAGGGTGCTGCAACTGGCGTGCTGCAGCCAAAGCTCCAGGAGCTCTCCCTGCGGGATGATGGAGGCGAAGAAGGAAGGAAGGCGAATCCAAGACCGAGGAGGCATGGCGGCGTGGAGCACGAACTCTCGGGAGGAGCCCTCGGTGTGGACCCCAGGGGGACGACCCACACCTTCGTTACCCGTCAGCACCGACGGCGGCGCCGCCCGTGGCGATCGGCATCAACTCCTTCAGGGC
Source organism: Triticum urartu (assembly GCF_056163025.1). NCBI lineage: Eukaryota > Viridiplantae > Streptophyta > Magnoliopsida > Poales > Poaceae > Triticum > Triticum urartu. The sequence continues at coordinate 263,202,923 of NC_141879.1, forward strand.
CCTCGATGTGGGCGTACAAGGGAAGCGGGAACCCCGGCGGTGCCCGCTCGCACCAGGGCCTCGACACCCCCTGATGGGCCCCCTCGTCCGGGCCGCGGAGGGCGAGCCGTTTCTTCGGCGGGAGCGGGTCTGGTTCCTCTCGGGGAAACTTTCCCTTCTCTGCCGTCGAGAATCGGCGGATCGGAGCCATCGCAGCAAGACAGAGCAAGGACCGGGAAGAAGGAGAAGCAAGAAGGGATGGACTGGAAGGGCGCGCGCCGTTCTGTACTTATGGCCGGCGAAGGCCAACCACCGACCTCCACGATCGCAGGTAATTGTAGGATCGAAAGTATGTCTAGAGGGGGGGTGATTAGACTACTTGACCAAATAAAAACTTAACCTTTTCCCAATTTTAGTTCTTGGCAGATTTTAGCTATTGTAGGACAAGTCAAGCAATCATCACACAATTCAAGCAAGCATGCAAAGAGTATATTGGCAGCGGAAAGTAAAACATGCAACTTGCAAGAATGTAAAGGGAAGGGTTTGGAGAATTCAAACGCTATTGGAGACACAGATGTTCTTCCCGTGGTTCGGATAGGTGGTGCTATCCTACATCCACGTTGATGGAGACTTCAACCCATGAAGGGTAACGGTTGCGCGAGTCCACGGAGGGCTCCACCCACGAAGGGTAATGGTTGCGTGAGTCCACGGAGGGCTCCACCCACGAAGGGTCCACGAAGAAGCAACCACCCACGAAGGGTCCACGAATAAGCAACCTTGTCTATCCCACCATGGCCATCGCCCATGAAGGACTTGCCTCACTAGCGGTAGATCTTCACAAAGTAGGCGATCTCCTTGCCCTTACAAACTCCTTGGTTCAACTCCACAATCTTGTTGGAGGCTCCCAAGTGACACCTAGCCAATCTAGGAGACACCACTCTCCAAGAAGTAACAAATGGTGTGTAGGTAATGAACTCCTTGCTCTTGTGCTTCAAATGATAGTCTCCCCAACACTCAACTCTCTCTCATAGGATTTGGATTTGGTGGAAAGAAGATTTGAGTGGAAAGCAACTTGGGGAAGGCTAGAGATCAAGATTCATATGGTAGGAATGGAATATCTTGGTCTCAACACATGAGTAGGTGGTTCTCTCTCAGAACATATGAGTTGGAATTGTGTATGTGTTCTGATGGCTCTCTCCATGAATGAAGAGGAGGTGGAGGGGTATATATAGCCTCCACACAAAATCCAACCGTTACACAGTTTTCCAATCTTGGTGGGACCGAATCAACAAACTCGGTCGGACCGAAAAGGTAAACCTAGTGACCGTTAGAGATTTTCGGTGGGACTGACATGCAACTCGGTAGGACCGATATGGTTAGGGTTTGGGCATAACGTAATCTCGGTGAGACCGATTACACAAACTCGGTGAGACCGATTTTGGTAATTAGCTAACCAGAGAGTTGGTCAGGCAAACTCGGTGGGACCGATTTGCTCTTTCGGTGAGACCGAAAAGTTACAAAAAGGAAACACTGAATTTACATTGCAATCTCGGTGGGACCAATCCGCTCTTTCGGTGAGACCGAAAAGTTACAAAAGGGAAACAGAGAGTTTGCAATCCCATCTCGGTGAGACCGAGATCCCTATCGGTAGAACCGAATTGCTAGGGTTTGGCAGTGGCTTATGACAAGTGAAACTCGGTGGCGCCGGATAGAAAGAATCGGTAGGACCGAGTTTGGCTTAGGGTTTAGGTCGTATGTGGATATGGGAAAGTAGTTGAGGGTTTTGGAGCATATCACTAAGCACATGAAGCAAGAGGCTCATTAAGCAACACCTCATCCCTCCTTGATAGTATTGGCTTTTCCTAAAGACTCAATGTGATCTTGGATCACTAAAATATAAAATGAAGAGTCTTGAGCTTTTGAGCTTGAGCCAATCCTTTGTCCTTAGCATTTTGAGGGTTCCACTTTCACATCCATGCCATGCCAATCATTGAGATTTCCTGAAATAGTCATCTTGGAATAGCATTAGCTCAATGAGCTATATGTTGTTATGAATTACCAAAACCACCTAGGGATAGTTGCACTTTCAGTAATCATGACCCGCTTTGCATGCAGGGGCTTGTCCAATCCGTGCAGTTGCCGAGGCGCCATGGGGAAGTGGATACGCCCACGTCCAATCAACCGCCACGCGACGCCCAAGACCGCAGGCTGTTAGGGCCCGCGGCGCTTCGCTCTTGCCCTTCCGCCTCCCTGCACGGCCAAGTCCGGGCGCGCCTTGGGCCCGGGGGCTACTGTCGGCGTTCTGGGAACGGGGGTCCCCAGACTTGCCTGCCTGCGGCCTGCGGCGTGGCTCAAAGGGGGGCCCAGCATGGCCCATCTTCATCAACACAGACCCAAGACCCTCGCGAGGGGCCAAGCCTCGCGGGGCGGACAACACGGAGCTTCCTCAGGCACGGCCTCACCAGGCTGGCTCGCGAGGAGGCGGAGAGATCAAGGCAGGGTACCTCACGAGGTGCCCGTGACACAAGCCATGACGACCAAGGGCGCCAGGCGGGCGCCAGCCCGCTCAGTGTCCTCCTTTCCCCTTTGGTGCAAAGGGGGCAAGCGCAGCCGCGGAGTACCGAGGCATCAGGCAAAGGTTGCCGTTTCGGTGCAACAAGACCAAGACCAGGAGGACCGCAAGACGAAGGTCATCGTGGAGCCCAAGACGGCGTCACCACCAGAGCTTTGTGCAGGCGAGGACCAACTTTAGTCAGGATAAGTGTACTAGATTTTCCCCTTCAAAATGGCCAATTGTTGGCGCCCTTCCCGCTCAATATTTGGGAAGAGGCCCAGGGCCATTGCCTATAAATAGGACCAGCCACCCACAAGGATGGAGGTTCAGGTTCGAGGTAAAAAGGAAGGTTAGAGACAGAGATCGAGGATCAAGGATCGGATCGAAATCAGAGAGAGAGAAGGGTGACTGAACTCCTCCTAGCAGTTCGTCCCCCCCAGCAAAGAGCAGACCCTTGCGAGGCTGTTCTTCCTTGTATTGTTCATCACCATCAGCCCAAGAGGCAATGCACCACACCACACACTTTAGTAGGGTATTACACCACAACGGTGGCCCGAACCAGTATAAACCCTGCGTCTCTTGTGTTGTTCTTTCCATAGCTCAGATCTTAGCAAGGCGGAGGGGTGCAGGTAGGTAGGAGGCGAAATCTCCGCGCGCACCCCAGTGTTTGAACCTCAAGGGTCTGCCGGAACCCGAAATCTGATACACACCACTCAGCAGTGTCGGCTCCTAATCTAGCAGTTCCGAGAGAAACAACCCAAGGAAAAGGAGAAAGAAGCAGACAAGGCTGAGGATGAGGAAGAGGATGATGATGGTTATCCCCATGTGAATTCCACTCTGGTGATTTTTGCTGACGTTGAGAGGAAAAATCGATTGAAAGTCATCAACAGGGAAGTGAACATGGTCGCTCCGGTGACACCCAGTTACTTGAAGTGGTCACAGACTGCCATTACATTCGACGAGTCTGACCATCCAGTGCACATAGCCACCCCTGGGAGGCAAGCACTCGTGGTCGACCCGGTGGTCGAAGGCACTCGACTGACAAAGGTCCTGATGGACGGTGGCAGTGGCCTGAACATACTGTATGCAGAGACGTTGAAGGGAATGGGCATTCCGATGTCCAGACTCAGCGAAAGCCATATGAGTTTCCATGGGGTCATTCCAGGCAAGAAGGCTGCATCCCTCGGTCAGATTGCACTCGACGTGGTTTTCGGTGATTCCAAAAATTAACGCAAAGAAAAGTTGACATTTAAGGTCGTGGATTTCCAGAGTGCTTATCATGCAATTCTGGGCATGCCAGCTTATGCACGGTTTATGGCTCGACCATGTTACGTGTACCTCAAACTGAAGATGCCTGGTCCCAGAGGGGTGATCACTATCTTTGGTAATCGAAAGAAGGCAGAAGAGTGCTTCCAGAAGGGCTCAAAGATCACCGATGCCCAGATGGCCATGGTAGAGTTGCAAGAATACCAGAAAAATGCAGATCCGAGTGACTTGCTGCGAGCCAAGAAGCCAGCCACAGATTCAGCATTCCAGCCGTCTGGTGAAACGAAGTCGATTCACATTCACCCGACAGATCCCAATGCAGCTCCGACTCACATTTCAACCACACTCGACTCCAAATAAGAAGACGCGCTCATCCAGTTCTTCCGTGAGAACTGGGACATCTTTGCATGGAAGCCTTCTGACATGCCGAGTGTTCCCAGGGGACTGGCTGAGCATCGTTTGTGAGTCGACCCGAAGGTGAAACCAGGTAAAGAGCATCTTCGATGGTCCGCTGTCCAGAAAAGAAAGGCAATCGGTGAAGAGGTGGCTTGGCTTTTGGCAGCTGAGTTTATCCGAGAGATTTATCACTCCGAGTGGTTAGCCAATGTTGTCATGGTCCCAAAGAAATACGAATCACTTCACATGTGCATTGTTTTCAAGCACATCAATCGGGCCTGCCCGAAAGATCACTTCCCTCTCCCTCGCATCGATCAGATAGTCGACTCGACTACAGGGTGCGAACATTTGTCCTTTTTGGACGCCTACTCTGGGTACCACCAGATCCGTCTGTACGGACCCGACGAAATAAAGATAGCTTTTATCACCCCGTTTGGGTGCTTCTGTTTTGTCACTGTCGAATTTCGGGTTCCGGCAGACCCTTGAGGTTCGAACACTGGGGTGCGCGCGGAGATTTCGCCTCCTACCTACCTGCACCCCTCCGCCTCGCTAAGATCTAAGCCGTGGAAAGAACAACACGAATGACACAGGGCTTATATTGGTTCGGGCCACCATTGTGGTGTAATACCCTACTCCAGTGTGTGGTGTGGTGGATTGCCTCTTGGGCTGATGATGATGAACAATAAAAGGAAGAACAGCCTCGCGAGGGTCTGCTCTTGGCTGGGGCAATGAACTGCCGGGAGGAGTTCAGTCACCCTTCTCTCTCTCTCTCTGATTCTCTGATCTCCACTCCTCTCTCGTTTTTCGTCCCCTTCTTCTTCTCTCTTTTTCGCCCCCTTGTTCTGTGGGTGGCTGGTCCTATTTATACAGGTCCTGGTCCTCTTCCCAAATATCGAGCGAGAAGGGAGCCAACAATGGCGGGCTAATTTGAAGGGGGACAGCTAGTACTAGCTATCCTGACAAAAGTAGTCTTCGCCTGCACAAAGCTCTGGTGGTGACACCGTCTTGGGCTCCACAATGACCTCCGTCTTGCAGTCCTCCTGGTCTTGGTCTTGTTGCACCGAAATGGCAACCTTTGCCTGATGCCTTGGTACTCCGTGGCTGCGCTCGCTCCCTTTGCACCAAAGAGGAAAGGAGGACGCTGCGCGGGATGGCACCCGCTTGGCGCCTTTGGTCATCATGGCTTGCGTCACGGGCACCTCGTGAGGTACCCCGCCTTGATCTCTCCGCCTCCTCGCGAGCCAGCCTGATGAGGCCGTGCCTGAGGAAGCTCCGCGTCGCCCGCCCCGCGAGGCTTGGCCCCTCGCGAGGGTCTTGGGTCTGTGTTGGTGAAGATGGGCCGTGCTGGGCCCCCTTTTGAGACACGCCGCAGGCAGGCAAGTCTGGGGACCCCCGTTCCTAGAACGCCGACAGTAGCCCCCGGGCCCAAGGCGCGCCCGGACTTGGCCGTGCAGGGAGGCGGAAGGGCAAGAGTGAAGCGCCGCGGGCCCTAACAGCCTGCGGCCTTGGGCGCCGCGTGGCGGCTGATTGGACGTGGGCGTCTCCACTTTCCCATGGCGCCTCGGCCACTGCACGGATTGGGCAAGTCCCTGCATGCAAAACGGGTCATGATTACCTACGATCGTGGAGGTCGGCGGTTGGCCTTCGCCCGCTATAAGTACGGAACAGCGTGCGCCCTTCCAGTCCATCCCTTCTTGCTTCTCCTTCTTCCTGATCCTTGCTCCGTCTTGCTGCGATGGCTCCGATCCGCCAGTTCTCGATGGCAGAGAAGGGAAAGGCTCCCCGAGAGGAACCAGACCCGCTCCCGCCGAAGAAACGGCTCATCCTCCGTGGCCCGGACGAGGGGGCCCATCAGGTGGTGTCGAGGCCTTGGTGCGAGCGGGCACCGCCGGGGTTCCCGCTTCCCTTGTACGCCCACATCGAGGGCCCTGAAGGAGCTGATGCTGATCGCCACGGGCGGCGCCGCCGTCGGTGCCGACGGGTCACGAAGGTGTGGGTCGTCCCCCCTGGGGTCCACACCGAGGGCTCCTCCCGAGAGCTCGTGCTCCACGTCGCCATGCCTTCTCAGTCTTGGATTCGCCTTCCTCCCTTCTTCGCCTCCATCGTCCCGCAGGGAAAGCCCCTGGAGCTTTGGCTGCAGCACGCCGGCTGCAGCACCCTCGCGACCGAGGCAGAGGTCGCGGTCGTTGCCCCGGGCGAGGTCTTCATGACTCGAGGCTGGAGCGAAATCGCTCGGGTTTGCAGGACAAGAGGTGCCTTCGCGATCCACTTGGAGCACGACGGTGCTTCGGTGATGTTCTTCAAGGTCTTCGATGCGAACGGGCGGCGGCTGGAGTGCTGCCCCGGGAGAGGTGGCTGGGACCCTGCTGCGGCGAGGACTGGGCTCGCCGACCGCTCCCTTGGCGGCTCCTCAGGCGGTGGAGGCGTCGGAGGTTCCAGCGACTCCGGCGAGCTCTTCGCGACTCCGGAGACGAGCGACGACAGCTACGAGCCCCCGAGCCGGCGCCGCTCCTGGAGCAGGGCGGGCTCGTCAGGCCGTCGCCGCCTCTGATCTGGATGTTGAAGATGTGGATGCTCAATGTTGATGTAGATCACTTGGAGCTATCCATTTGAGTGAATTGCACTTTCAATACCTACATGGGTTAGTCCCACAAGGAACAAACAAGGATATCCATAGACATAGAGTGATGCACACAAAAGATGATGTCCATGAAAACTTTTAGGTTACCTTGTCCCTTGTCTTACCAACAAGAGGGGTTGTGACTCCTTGAACTAGTGCAAGATGTGGAAGTTGATTGCACTTGTTCTTGCCAAGATGATAAGAGTGAAGTATGTTGGCGGAGTCACCCTCAAGAACTCTCTAGTTCTTCTTCTTTTGGATCCACACCATCTTGATGGGAATCCTTGGAGTTGTGGTCGTACTTGATGAAGTGGAACTTGAAGTAGTCTTGGGAATCCACTTGACTAAGGTCTTAGGAGCTTCTTCAAATGCGTCAATTTCCTCTTGAAGCTTGTCCTTGCCTTTTTGCTTGTAGTCTTGTGGTGGAAGATCATCTTGAGCTTGTGTCCCCTTGAAAGAAGTATCATACTTCTCTTGTTGAGGAACAAACTTTGTCTTGGGGTATTGATCTTCTTCCCACTCAACTCCATTGGCATTGAACTTTCGTTCAAAACCAACACGTTGATTCTTCCGGTGCATTCCTTGCTTGCGCACAATTTCCTCGAATTGCTTACTCCCGGCAAGGCTTTTGTACACTCCTTTCTCTATAATTCCCTTCAATAAACTATTTTCTTGCTCAAGTGTAACTTGGCTAAGAGAATCATTAGTGGAATCAAGAGAACTACTAGAAGCAACAATATTGGATTTAGCATGATCATTATTACTGCTAGAGGAAGAATCTTTCTTGTTTTTGTTACTAGACTTGACTTGAGGCATGTAAGTGGATAAGAGTAAACGTTTGGCAATGTAAGAAGAGCTTTTCTTGCAGAGATCATCATTGATTGCTTTTAAGAACTCATGCTCTTGCTCAAGATTGAGCTTTTCAAAGCGTAATTTCTCATGAGCTCTTAAAAGTTCTCGATGATCTTCGAAGATAGTTTCATGAGCTAACTTAAGAGTGTTTAGTTCTTTAGTTAGAGCCTCAATCTTCTCCTTATCATTGTCATTCATTTTATCTTGATTAGCATGTTTAATTGATGCTTCATCATAGTATTCATCACTAGAGTTGTCAACAAGCAAATCATCACCTAACAAGTCATCTTCATCACTATTGAAATCAACATACTCGGGGTGTGTTACCTTAGGACCTTTGGCCATGAAGCATCTTCCAATTCCTTCATTTGGTGAGTCAAATATGTCGTAGGAGTTGGTTGACACAAGTGCTAGACCGGCAACACCTTCATCTTGAGTATCTTCGGAGTCGGAGTGATAACTTCTCTCGGAGTGGCTGTCGGAGTCGGAGCCGGATACCCATTCACCAACATGAGCTTGATGTCTTCGTCTTGTGTAGCTCCTTGATGATTTTTCCTTCCTTTCCGAATCCTTGCTTCTCCGTGAGTATCTTCGTTCATAACGATCATCTCTACTCCTCCTCTCTATTGGTGGTGATTCTTTGCTTCTTCTTTTTGGAGAATCTTCTCTTCTCTTGTAGGGAGCCGTACACTCATTGGAATAGTGTCCGGGTCTTCCACAACTGTAGCAGTTTCGCTCTCGACTAGAAGATCTTTTGTCATTGTAGGACCTTGACTTGAAGCTTCTATCTTTGCTTCTACTCTTGTAGAACTTGTTGAAGTTCTTCACCATTAAGCTCAATTCTTCATTGAAGTCTTGTTTCTCACTTGATGAAGTAGGGGCTTCACATGAGGCTTTATAGGCACCACTTGATTTGTTGTGAGTTCCTCTTTATCCTTTAGTGACATCTCATGAGCAACAATTCTTCCAATCACCTCCGTTGGCTTGAGATCTTTGTAATTGGGCATCATTTGGATCAATGTGCACACGGTATCATATTTTCCATCCAAGGCTCTTAGAATCTTCTTGATGATGAATCTGTCGGTCATCTCTTCACTTCCTAAGCCGGCAATCTCATTTGTGATGAGAGCAAGCCTAGAGTACATTTCAGCGACACCTTCACCATCCTTCATCTTGAACTTGTCAAGTTGGCTTTGAAGCACATCCAACTTGGATTCCTTGACGGAGTCGGTACCTTCGTGCATATCAATCAAAGTGTCCCAAATTTCCTTCGCATTCTCAAGACGGCTGATTTTGTTGAATTCTTCGGGGCACAATCCGTTGAAGAGAATATCACAAGCTTGAGCATTGTATTGCAACATCTTCAACTCATCCGCGGTAGCTTCACGGTTTGGTTCTCTCCCATCAAAGAAGTCACCTTGCAAACCAACACACACAATAGCCCAAACGGCGGGGTTATGTCCAAGAATATGCATTTTCATTTTATGCTTCCAACTAGCAAAATTAGTACCATCAAAGTAGGGACCTCTACGGTGGTAATTTCCCTCGCTAGACGCCATACTCTCCTAGGTTGTGAAACCAAGGCTATGACCACCAAAGCTATGGAGATCAAAGCAAATGGAGACCAAAGCTCTGATACCACTTGTAGGATCGAAGTATGTCTAGAGGGGGGGTGATTAGACTACTTGACCAAATAAAAACTTAACCTTTTCCCAATTTTAGTTCTTGGCAGATTTTAGCTATTTTAGGACAAGTCAAGCAATCATCACATAATTCAAGCAAGCATGCAAAGAGTATATTGGCAGCGGAAAGTAAAGCATGCAACTTGCAAGAATGTAAAGGGAAGGGTTTGGAGAATTCAAACGCAATTGGAGACACGGATGTTTTTCCCGTGGTTCGGATAGGTGGTGCTATCCTACATCCACGTTGATGGAGACTTCAACCCACAAAGGGTAACGGTTGCGAGAGTCCACACAGGGCTCCACCCACAAAGGGTAATGGTTGCGCGAGTCCACACAGGGCTCCACCCACGAAGGGTCCACGAAGAAGCAACGGCCCACAAAGGGTCCACGAAGAAGCAACCTTGTCTATCCCACCATGGCCATCGCCCACACAGGACTTGCCTCACTAGCGGTAGATCTTCACGAAGTAGGCGATCTCCTTGCCCTTACAAACTTCTTGGTTCAACTCCACAATCTTGTCGGAGGCTCCCAAGTGACACCTAGCCAATCTAGGAGACACCACTCTCCAAGAAGTAACAAATGGTGTGTAGGTAATGAACTCCTTGCTCTTGTGCTTCAAATGATAGTCTCCCCAACACTCAACTCTCTCTCATAGGATTTGGATTTGGTGGAAAGAATATTTGAGTGGAAAGCAACTTGGGAAGGCTAGAGATCAAGATTCATATGGTAGGAATGGAATATCTTGGTCTCAACACATGAGTAGGTGGTTCTCTCTCAGAACATATGAATTGGAATGGTGTATGCGTTCTGATGGCTCTCTCCACGAATGAAGAGGAGGTGGAGGGGTATATATAGCCTCCACACAAAATCCAACCGTTACACAGTTTTCCAATCTCGGTGGGACCGAATCAACAAACTCGGTCAGACCGAAAATGTAAACCTAGTGACCGTTAGAGATTTTCGGTGGGACTGACATGCAACTCGGTAGGACCGATATGGTTAGGGTTTGGGCATAATGTAATCTCGGTGAGACCGATTACACAAACTCGGTGAGACCGAATTTGGTAATTAGCTAACCAGAGAGTTGGTCAGGCAAACTCGGTGGGACCGATTTGCTCTTTCGGTGAGACCGAAAAGTTACAAAGGGGAAACACTGAATTTACATTGCAATCTCGGTGGGACCGATTCGCTCTTTCGGTGAGGCCGAAAAGTTACGAAAGGGAAACAGAGAGTTTGCAATCCCATCTCGGTGAGACCGAGATCCCTATCGGTAGAACCGAATTGCTAGGGTTTGGCAGTGGCTAATGACAAGTGAAACTCGATGGCGCCGGATAGGAAGAATCGGTAGGATCGAGTTTGGCTTAGGGTTTAGGTCATATGTGGATATGGGAAAGTAGTTGAGGGTTTTTGGAGCATATCACTAAGCACATGAAGCAAGAGGCTCATTATGCAACACCTCATCCCTCCTTGATAGTATTGGTTTTCCTAAAGACTCAATGTGATCTTGGATCACTAAAATATAAAATGAAGAGTCTTGAGCTTTTGAGCTTGAGCCAATCCTTTTTCCTTAGCATTTTGAGGGTTCCACTTTCACATCCATGCCATGCCAATCATTGAGCTTTCCTGAAATAATCATCTTGGAATAGCATTAGCTCAATGAGCTATATGTTGTTATGAATTACCAAAACCACCTAGGGATAGTTGCACTTTCAACTGCCAACCCCGGACCGAGTCGGGAAGAATCATGGCTGGGAAAGTACTCTTGCTCCTCATCTGGATCCCCAGACCCCCGCACATCTGGATCACTTGTGTCTTCTCATCACTCGACTTGGCCTTTTTGACCGACTGGGAGCAGCAGGTGAAGATGTGTTTGAAAAGACCCCAGTGCGGTCGACAGCCTAAGAAGTTTTCACACATCGACACGAAAGCGGCCAGATAGACTATGGTGTTTGGAGTGAAATGGTGGAGTTGAGCCCCAAAGAAGTTCAAAAAACCCCGGAAGAAAGGATGGGGAGGCAGTGAGAATCCGCGATCTACATGGGTGGCGAGGAGAACACACTCACGCTCCCTTGGCTGCGGCTCGGTTTCGTTCCCCGGGAGCCGTGCCGACTTGTGGGGGATCAGTCCCCCCTCCACTAGGTCGTCGAGGTCGTCCTGGGTGATTGTTGAGTGGATCCAGTCGCCCTGGATCCAGCCCGCCAGCAGGCCAGATCTTGACGAGGATCCGCCCTGGCTGGTCCGCTTGCCCTTCGCCTTCGCTGTCGCCTTCTTCGTGCGTTCCAGCACCATCGTCCTCTCCTTCCCCATGGCGACGGGTCGAGCTCGTGCAAAGGTCCGGCGACGAGGGCGGAAGCGAGCGTGGCGGAGAGATTGGGAGAAGAAGAAGAGAGAATGGGAGCGCACGGGGCAGAGGCCTGGTCCGGGGCCTTTTATAAGGTCGTCACCTGAGTGACTGACTGGTGGACCCAGGCAATCTAAACAAATCCTGCAACAGTCGCGCGCGTAGTACGTGGCGAAAAAGGTGGCGCAGGGATCGATGAGACTTGCCTAATCCATCCCGATAACCTTGGTTCCGTCCGTCTGGCGCACTTCCCAAAATTCAAATCCCGCGAGATTCGTGGAGAGCAGAACAACCTGTCAGACTGAAGACAAACATCCTCCACATCATCATTTGGAATTCTACCGTGAAAATTCACTCGACAAAAACCAAGAATGGACCAAGGCGACTGAGAAAGGAGTCGACGTCGTCACCTCAACTCATTGTTCCAGAACAGGATATACTCATAGCATAAAGAATGGGTCGGAAGTGTTCCCGACTCCTTCCCCACTCAAACCCTGATCCATTCGAGGGCTAATGATGAAGCTATGTACCTAGGGTAGGGTCATGGATCTGTCCAACATACCCTCCCCAAGGACATCTCTACAAAGAATCAGAAGCAGTCGAAGAGAAACCATCATCCACTCGACCGTGAAGATGTACTCACTCGACCACCTTGAAGACACTCGACCACCTTGAAGACACTCGACCACCTTGAAGACACTTGACCACCAGAAGATGAGAAACCCTCCACTCTATAACGGTCAGGACTTAAACCATAGCTTTATGGGCATTTACTACACTTTACTGCAGACGTTACCAGTAACGCTCCTCCTTTATGAACATTGAACCCTGTGTAATGGAGGGGAGCAGGGGTCATGGCGCACTCTATATAAGCCACCCCCTCCTCTGAGACAGGGGTTCGCACTTTGTGTAATTCACACACATATATTCAGTCGACCGCCTCTGGGCTCCGACACGTAGGGCTGTTACTTCCTCCGAGAAGGGCCTGAACTCGTAAACTCGTGTGTACAACTCCTCCATAGCTAGGATCTTGCCTCTACATTCCTACCCCCCTACTCTACTGTCAGTCTTAGAACTACGACAAGCGCCCCCCTTCCTTATTTACCAGAGGGGGAAGGAAAGAGGAGGGAGGAGGGAAGGAAGGGGGAGGCCGAATCCCCCCTTTCCTTCTCCCTTCCCCTCTTTCCTTCTCCTCTGGTTCGGCCCATACGGGGGGCGCACTAGTCCCTTGTGGCTGGTGCGTTTCCCCTCTTGGCCCATAAGGCCCATATCTTTTGCCGGGGTTGCCCGGAACCCCTTCTGGTGACCCGATATGTACCCGGTACCCTCCAGAACACTTCCGATGTCTAAATACTATCATCCTATATATATATATCAATATTTACCTCTCGACCATTTCAAGACTCATCGTCATGTTCGTGATCTCATCCGGGACTCCGAACAACATTCGGTTACCAAATCATATAAGTCATATAATACTATATTGTCATCGAACGTTAAGCGTGCGGATCCTACGGGTCCGAGAACTATGTAGACATGACCGGGACTCATCTCTAGTCAATAACCAATAGCGGAACCTGGATGCTCATATTGGCTCCTACATATTCTACGTAGATCTTTATCGGTCAAACCGCATAACAACATATGTTGTTCCCGTTGTCATTGGTATGTTACTTGCCAGAGATTATCGCCGGTATCCTCATACCTAGTTCAATCTCGTTACCGGCAAGTATATTTACTCGTTCCGTAATGCATCATCCCGTGACTAACTCTTTAGACACTTTGCTTGCAAGGCTCATAGTGATGTGCATTACCGAGAGGGCCCACAGATACCTCTCCGATACACGGAGTGACAAATCCTATTATCGATCTATGCCAACTCAACAAACACCATCAGACACACCTGTAGAGCATCTTTATAATCACCCAGTTACGTTGTGACGTTTGATAGCACACAAGGTGTTCCTCTGGTATTCGGGAGTTGCATAATATCAGGAACCTGTATAAGTTATGAAGAAAGCAATAGCAATAAAACTAAACGATCATTATTCTAAGCTAACAGACGGGTCTTGTCCATCACATCATTCTCTAATGATGTGATCTCGTTCATCAAATGACAACACATGTCTATGGTTAGGAAACTTAACCATCTTTGATTAACGAGCTAGTCTAGTAGAGGCATACTAGGGACACTTTGTTTGTCTATGTATCCACACATGTACTAAGTTTCTATTTAATACAATTCTATCATGAATAATAAACATTTACCATGATATAAGGAAATATAAATAACACTCATCGAACGTCAGTATGTATTATCAACTTGTGTTTCTATGGGGTGCCCCCTTCCCCCGTATATAAAGGAGGGGAGGAGGAGGCCGGCCGGCCACAAGGGGCGCACCCAAGGGGGGGATAATACATACTGATATATGCTGAACAATGGAGCGAGCCACTGACTTATTGGAAATAATACATACCGATGTATGCGGTCCGATGAGTGTTGAGGCTCGCGGCACGTATCATTATTTTCTGACCTTCTGATGACCCACAAGCATAGGGGATCTATCGTAGTCCTTTTGATAAGTAAGAGTGTCGAACCCAACGAGGAGCAGAAGGATATGATAAGCGGTTTTCAGCAAGGTATTCTCTGCAAGCACTGAAATTATAGGTAACAGATAGTTTTGTGATAAGATAATTTGTAACGAGCAACAAGTAACAAAAGTAAATAAAGTGCAGCAAGGTGGCCCAATCCTTTTTGTAGCAAAGGACAAGCCTGGACAAATTCTTATATAGAGAAAAGCGCTCCCGAGGACACATGGGAATTATCGTCAAAGCTAGGTTTCATCACGATCATATGATTCACGTTCGGTACTTTGATAATCTGATATGTAGGTGGACCAGTGCTTGGGTGCTGTCCTTACTTGGACAAGCATCCCACTTATGATTAACCTCTATTGCAAGCATCCGCAACTACAACAAAAGTATTAAGGTAAACCTAACCATAGCATGAAACATGTGGATCCAAATCAACCCCTTACGAAGCAACGCATAAACTAGGGTTTAAGCTTCTGTCACTCTAGCAACCCATCATCTACTTATTACTTCCCAATGCCTTCCTCTAGGCCCAAATAATGGTGAAGTGTCATGTAGTCGACGTTCACATAACACCACTAGAGGAGAGACAACATACATCTCATCAAAATATCAAACGAATACCAAATTCACATGACTACTAATAGCAAGACTTCTCCCATGTCCTCAGGAACAAACGTAACTACTCACAAAGCATATTCATGTTCATAATCAGAGGGGTATTAATATGTATATAGGATCTGAACATATGATCTTCCACCAAATAAACCAACTAGCATCAACTACAAGGAGTAATCAACACTACTAGCAACCCACAGATACCAATCCCAGACTTAGAGACAAGAATTGGATACAAGAGATGAACTAGGGTTTGAGAGGAGATGGTGCTGGTGAATATGTTGATGGAGATTGACCCCCTCCCGATGAGAGGATCATTGGTGATGACGATGACGATGATTTCCCCCTCCCGGAGGGAAGTGTCCCCGGCAGAACAGCTCCGCCAGAGCCCTAGATTGGTTCCGCCAAGGTTCCGCCTCGTGGCGGCGGAGTCTCGTCCCGAAAGCTTTCTTATGATTTTTTCCTCAACGAAAGACTCCATATAGCAAAAGATGGGCATCGGAGGGCCACCAGGGGGCCCATGAGGCAGGGGGCGCACCCAGGGGGGTAGGGTGCGCCCCCACCCTCGTGGCGAGGGTGTGGCCCCCCTTTGGAACTTCTTGCGCTCAGTATTTTTTTATATATTCTGAAAATGACTTCCGTGAAGTTTCAGGACTTTTGGAGCTGTGCAGAATAGGTCTCTAATATTTGCTCCTTTTCCAGCCTAGAATCCCAGCTGCCGGCATTCTCCCTCTTTATGTAAACCTTGCAAAATAAGAGAGAATATGCATAAGTATTGTGACATAATGTGTAATAACAGCCCATAATGTAATAAATATCGATATAAAAGCATGATGCAAAATGGACATATCAACTCCCCCAAGCTTAGACCTCGCTTGTCCTCAAGCGAAAGCCGAAATCAAAAAATATGTCCACATGTTTAGAGATAGAGGTGTCGATAAAAATAAAATATGGACATGAGGGCATCATGATCATTTTTAGAACAACAATTTATATGATTCTTGTCATATGATCTCTTATGCTAGAGTAACAATTCAATCACAATTTCAAGTATGAATCATAAACTTCATTGAAAACTAACAAACTATAATCTCAGTTATTGAAGCAATTGCAATTTATCATAACATAGGAAAGAGTCAATATAAGAGCTTTTCAGCAAGTCCACATACTCAACTATCATATAGTCTTTCACAATTGCTAACACTCACGCAATACTTATGGGTATGGAGTTTTAATCGGACACAGAGAAAGATAGGGGCTTATAGTTTTGCCTCCCAACATTTTACCTCAAGGGTAATGTCAACAATAATAGTTCATGAAAACTCACATCCAATTAGCCATATATACCAGGATCTTTCCAACATGTTGTGCTTGCCAAAAGATAAAATGTAAAAAGGAAGGGTGAAGATCACCATGACTCTTATGCAAGGTAGGAGATAAAAGTAAAAGATAGGCCCTTCGCAGAGGGAAGCCGAGGTTGTCATGCGCTTTTATGGTTGGATGCACAAAATCTTAATGCGTAATAATGTCACTTTATATTGCCACTTGTGATACGGACCTTTATTATGCAGTCTGTCGCTTTTATTTCTTCTGTATCACACGATCGTATAAAGCTTATTTTCTCCCACACTAATAAGTCATACATATTTAGAGGGCAATTTTTATTGCTTGCACCGATGACAACTTACTTGAGGGATCTTACTCAATCCATAGGTAGGTATGGTGGACTCTCATGGCAAAACTGGTTTAAGGGTGTTTGGAAGCACAAGTAGTATCTCTACTTGGTGCAAAGAATTTGGCTAGCATGAGGGGGAAAGGCAAGCTCAATCATGTTGGATGATCCATGACAATATAATTTATCTCAGATGTAAGAAAACATAACCCATTATGTTGTCTTCCTTGTCCAACGTCAACTCTTTAGCATGTCATATTTTAATGAGTGCTCACAATCATAAAAGATGTCCAAGATAGTGTATTTATATGTGAAGACCTCTCTTTCTTTATTACTTCCTAGTAATTGCAACGATGACCAAAACTATGTTTGTCAACTCCCAACAACTTTTATTCATGATACTCTTTCTATGTGAGCTCATTACTCTCCATAAGATCCATATGATCTCTTTGTTTCTTTTTATTTCTTCTCTTTTCTTTTATTCACTCAAGATTATGGCAAAATAATCAAGCCATTGACTCAACACTAATCTTTATTATAAATAGATCACGGACTTGATTACATAGAAGGATCATAAAGCAAAACTCACAACTAGATCATACTAAAACTTTATGCTACTGGATCAAGATATTACCAAAAGGATCAAACTGAGAAAAACAGTAAAGATAAAAGTGATGGTGATACGATACCGGGGCACTCCCCCAAGCTTGGCAGTTGCCAAGGGGAGTGCCCATACCCATGTGATTATATCTCCCTTTTCGGGGATGGTGATGTGATATTCTTGGCGATGATGCCCCCCAGGATACGATTCTCCTCCTCGAGCTTATTGACTTGCTGCTTGAGGTCCATTATTTCCTTTCGAAGTTTTCCTGTAACAGCCAAAGCTCCCTGCATCCAAGGCTGTTGCATAGCTACGGGAGAACAAGTGACACTCTTTTTCATATTCTCATAAGAAAGAAATCTAACATTGGAAGGGATAACCGAGTTTGGGATAGCCGAGCTCTACAGTTCCCCCATTGTAAATCCAGCTCGGAGGCAAGAAGTGACTTCTTGATCCTCCTCCATAGCATCTATCCTCTTCAAGTCAGCCTCCATCTCTTCCTCCGTTGCTGGCCCAAAGTGGTCAACATTGTTGTTTGTCATTGATCTCGGTGCCGGATGAGACACCCGGCTCTCCCCAACTGACTCTTGCGAAGACATCTTGCTCTAATCTGCAACAACAACAACTCGAAACAAAGACGAGAGATATTTGCGTGATACAGGAGTCAAAACCTCCGGGAGATTATATAATGAATTTTTACCGACCAAAATACGTAACGTGCAAAAAAACGGAGTCCGGAGAGCGCACGAGGTGCCCACGAGGCAGGGGGCGCGCCCAGGGGGTAGGGCACGCCCTCCACCCTCGTGTCCTTCCCGGACTGCTTCTCATTTTTCTATTTTTCTAAATATTCCAAAACAGATAAAAATGCCATTAGAACTGTTTTAGAGTCGGTTTACTTACCGTACCACATACCTATTCCTTTTCGGAGTCTGAAATGTTCCAGAAAGTGTCCCTTATGTATTCCTCCGGGGTTACGATTTCAATAACATTGGTTTCAACATTTATAGGATTACCTGAGATATAATGTTTGATTCTTTGACCGTTCACCACCTTCAGGTTTGTGCCTTCGAAGTTGTTGATTTTTATGGCACCGAAACGATAGACCTCCTTGATAACGTAAGGACCTTCCCATTTAGAGAGAAGCTTTCCTGCAAAAAATATTAAATGAGAGTTGTATAGAAATACATAATCACCTACATTAAACTCACGCTTTTGTATTCTTTTGTCATGCCATCTTTTAACTTTTTCTTTAAACAATTTGGTATTCTCATAGGCTTGGGTTCTCCATTCATCAAGTGAGCTAATGTCAAATAACCTTTTCTCACCGGCAAGTTTGAAATCATAATTGAGCTCTTTAATAACCCAATAAGCCTTATGTTCTAGTTCAAGAGGTAAGTGACATGCTTTTCCATAAACCATTTTATACGGAGACATACACATAGGATTTTTATATGCAGTTCTATAGGCCCATAATGCATCATCAAGTTTCTTGGACCAATTGTTTCTAGATCTATTAACAGTCTTTTGCAAAATTAATTTGAGTTCTCTATTACTCAATTCTACTTGACCACTAGACTATGGGTGATAAGGAGATGCAATTCTATGATTAACATCATATTTAACAAGCATTTTACGGAAAGCACCATGAATAAAATGTGAGCCACCATCAGTCATTAGATATCTAGGGACTCCAAACCTCAGAAAAATAACTTCTTTAAGCATCTTAATAGAGGTGTTATGATCAGCACTACTAGTTGGAATAGCTTCTACCCTCTTAGTAACGTAATCAGCAGCAACTAAAATATGTGTATATCCATTAGAGGCAGGAAAAGGTCCCATATAATCAAAGCCCCAAACATCAAATGGTTCAATAACAAGTGAATAATTCATAGGCATTTCTTGACGTCTACTAATATTACCAATTCTTTGACATTCATCACAAGACAAGACAAACTTACGGGCATCCTTGAAGAGAGTAGGCCAATAAAAACCGGATTGCAATACCTTGTATGCAGTTCTATCTCCAGCATGGTGTCCTCCATAATCCTCGGAGTGACACTTGCGTAGGATCTGTTCCTGTTCATGCTCAGGTACACAACGCCTAATAACTTCATCTACTCCTTTATAAAGATGTGGATCATCCCAGATGTAATGTCTTAAATCATAGAAAAACCTTTTCTTTTGCTGGTATGTGAAACTCGGTGGTATAAATTTAGCAACAATGTAATTAGTATAATCACATACCATGGAGCAGTGTGAGAAGCATTTATGACATTTAATTATTCATCAGGAAAGCTATCATCAATAGGTAGTGGGTCATCAAGAACATTTTCTAACCTAGAAAAGTTGTCTGCAACGGGGTTCTCAGCTCCCTTTCTATCAATAATATGCAAATCAAATTCTTGTAGCAAGAGAACCCATCTAATAAGTCTAGGTTTAGCATCTTTCTTTTCCATAAGATATTTAATAGCAGCATGATCAGTGTGAGTAGTTACTTTAGAATCAACAATATAAGGTCTGAACTTATCACAAGCAAATACAACTGCTAAGAATTCCTTTTCAGTTGTAGCATAATTTCTCTGGGCATTGTCTAGAGTTTTACTAGAATATTGAATAACATTTAATTTCTTATCAACTCTTTGCCCTAGAACATCACCTACAACATAATCACTAGCATCACACATAATTTCAAAAGGTAAATTCCAATCAGGTGGCTGAACAATAGGTGCATAGATTAATGCTTTCTTAAGTATTTCAAAGTCTTCTACACAATCATCATCAAAGACGAATGGTATATCTTTTTGTAATAAATTAGCTAGAGGCCGAGAAATTTTTGAGAAGTCCTTAATGAACCTCCTATAAAACTGGCATGACCAAGGAAACTTCTTATACCTTTGATGTCCTTGGGACACGACATCTTTTCAATAGCATCAACCTTAGCTTTATCAACTTCAATGCCTCTTTCAGAAATTTTGTGCCCCAAGACAATACCTTCATTAACTATAAAGTGGCATTTCTCCCAATTCAAGACAAGGTTAGTTTCTTCACATCTCTGCAAAACTCGATCAAGGTTGCTTAAGCAATCATCAAAAGAGGATCCATAAACGGAGAAATCATCCATGAATACCTCACATATCTTTTCACAAAAATCAGAAAATATAGCCATCATGCATCTTTGAAAGGTAGCAGGTGCATTACATAAACCAAAAGGCATATAAGCAAAGGTACCGAAAGGGCAAGTAAAAGTGGTGTTAGATTGATCATCAGCTGATACAAGTATTTGAGAGAAACCAGAATAACCATCTAGAAAGCAAAAATGTGTATGTTTGGATAATCTTTCTAGCATTTGATCAATAAAAGGTAAGGGGTAATGATCTTTTTTAGTAGCCTTATTTAATTTGTGGAAATCAATTACCATCCTATAACCTATAATAATTCTTTGCGGAATCAATTCATCTTTATAATTAGGAACGACAGTAATACCTCCCTTCTTAGGAACATAATGGGCAGGACTTACCCACTGACTATCAGCAACGGGATAAATTATACCTGCCTCAAGGAGCTTTAGTATTTCTTTTCTTACCACTTCTTTCATCTTAGGATTCAGTCGTCGTTGGTGATCAATAACTAGTTTGGCATCTTTTTCCAAATTTATTTTGTGCTGACATAGAGTGGGACTAATGCCCTTAAGATCATCAAGAGTATATCCAATAGCAGCATGATGCTTCTTCAGAGTTTTCAAAAATCTTTCTTCCTCCTTCTCTGAAAGGTTAGCACTAATAATAACAGGATATATCTTCTTTTCATCAAGATAAGCATATTTAAGAGTATCAGGCAATGGTTTAAGATCAAACACGGGATCACCCTTGGGTGGAGGAGGATCCCCTAAGATTTCAACAGGCAAGTTGTGTTTCATAATAGGTCCCTGTTTAAAGAAAACTTCATCTATTTCCCTTCTTTCATTCATATACATATCATTTTCATGGTCTAGCAAATATTGTTCTAAAGGATCACTAGGAGGTACGGCAATAGAAGCAAGACCAATAATTTCATCTTTACTAGGCAATTCTTCTTCACGGTGTTGTCTATGAAATTTAGAAAAGTTGAACTCATGAGACATATCACCTAAACCAATAGTAATAACATCCTTTTTGCAGTCTATCCTAGCATTAACAGTGTTTAAGAAGGGTCTACCAAATATAATGGGACAAAAGCTATCTTGTGGGGAACCAAGAACAAGAAAATCAGCAGGATATTTAGTTTTCCCACACAAGACTTCAACATCTCTAACAATCCCAATTGGTGAAATAGTATCCCTATTGGCAAGTTTAATTGTGACATCAATATCTTCTAACTCAACAGGTGCAATATCATGCATAATTTCTTTGTATAAGTCAATAGGTATTGCACTAGCACTAGCACTAGCACCCATATCACACAAGCCATGATAACAATGATCTCCTATTTTAACAGAAATAACAGGCAAGCCTTCCACAGGTCTATGTTTATCTTTAGCACAAGGTTTAACAATTCTAGCAGTTTCATCACAAAAATAAATAACATGCCCATCAATATTATCAGCCAAGAGATCCTTAACAATAGCAATATTAGGTTCAACTTTAACTTGCTTAGGAGGTGTATAGGTTCTAATATTGCTTTTATGAACCACAGTTGAAGCTTTAGCATGATCTTTTATCCTAACAGGGAAAGGTGGTTTGTCAACATAAGCAGTAGGAATAATAGGATCATTATAAGTGACAGTCTTTTCTTCAACTTTAATAGGTGCAGCTACTTTTACTTCAATGTGGGGATGATATTTAAACCACTTCTCCTTAGGGAGATCAACATGAGTAGCAAAAGATTCACAGAAAGAAGCTACTATCTCAGAGTCAAGTCCATATTTAGTGCTAAATTTACGGAAAACATCGGTATCCATAAAAGATTTAACACAATCAAACTTAGGTGTCATACCTGACTCCTTACCTTCGTCGAGATCCCAATCTTCAGAGTTGCGTTTAATTATTTCCAATAAATCACATTTGAATTCAATAGTCTTCATTATAAAAGAGCCAACACAAGAAGTATCGACATGGTGCGGTTGTTATCAGAAAGCCGAGCATAATTTTTTTAATAATCATTTATCTTGAGAGCTCATGATTGGGGCATGAATATAACATTGACTTAAGCCTCCCCCAAGCTTGAGAGACGCTTTCTCCTTCGCGAGGCCAAAAATTATATATATAATTATGATCACGATGAACAAGATGCATAGGATAAAACTTCCGATGAAATTCCAATTTCAATTGTTTGTAGTTCCATGATCCCATATCATCACATAGCCTATACCATGTCAATGCATCTCCCTACAAAGATAAAGGGAAGACCTTCTTCTTGATAACATCATCGCACATACCTGCAAGCTTAAATAATCCACAAACTTCATCCACATATATTAGGTGCTCATCACGATGTAATGTTCCATCTCCTGCAAAAGGATTAGCTAGCAGTTTTTCTATCATACCCGAAGGAATTTCAAAGCAGACATTTTCATTTTTAGTAGGTTCAGTAGGTTGAGGAGCAACTCTTTGCTCTACTAGTCGGGTTGAAGATACCCCGAACAAGCCCCTCAGAGGATTACTTTCCATAGTAACAAGTGACAGTAAATTTCAGCACACTATATAAATTTTTCCTTACCAAATTCCACCTACCAAAGGAGCTTAACTCCCCGGCAACGACGCCAGAAAAGAGTCTTGATGACCCACAAGTATAGGGGATCTATCGTAGTCCTTTCGATAAGTAAGAGTGTCAAACCCAACGAGGAGCAGAAGGAAATGATAAGCGGTTTTCAGCAAGGTATTCTCTGCAAGCACAGAAATTATAGGTAACAGATAGTTTTGTGATAAGATAATTTGTAACGAGCAACAAGTAACAAAAGTAAATAAAGTGGAGCAAGGTGGCCCAATCTTTTTTGTAGAAAAGGACAAGCCTGGACAAATTCTTATATAGAGAAAAGCACTCCCGAGGACACATGTGAATTATCGTCAAGCTAGGTTTCATCACGATCATATGATTCGCGTTCGGTACTTTGATAATCTGATATGTAGGTGGACCAGTGCTTGGGTGCTGTCCTTACTTGGACAAGCATCCCACTTATGATTAACCTCTATTGCAAGCATCCGCAACTACAACAAAAGTATTAAGGTAAACCTAACCATAGCATGAAACATGTGGATCCAAATCAACCCCTTATGAAGCAACGCATAAACTAGGGTTTCAGCTTCTGTCACTCTAGCAACCCATCATCTACTTATTACTTCCCAATGCCTTCCTCTAGGCCCAAATAATGGTGAAGTGTCATGTAGTCGACGTTCACATAACACCACTAGAGGAGAGACAACATACATCTCATCAAAATATCGAACGAATACCAAATTCACATGACTACTAATAGCAAGACTTCTCCCATGTCCTCGGGAACAAACGTAACTACTCACAAAGCATATTCATGTTCATAATCAGAGGGGTATTAATATGCATGTAGGATCTGAACATATGATCGTCCACCAAATAAACCAACTAGCATCAACTACAAGGAGTAATCAACACTACTAGCAACCCACACGTACCAATCCCAGACTTAGAGACAAGAATTGGATACAAGAGATGAACTAGGGTTTGAGAGGAGATGGTGCTGGTGAAGATGTTGATGGAGATTGACCCCCTCCCGATGAGAGGATCGTTGGTGATGATGATGGCGATGATTTCCCCCTCCCAGAGGGAAGTGTCCCCGGCAGAACAGCTCCGCCAGAGCCCTAGATTGGTTCCGCCAAGGTTCCGCCTCATGGCGGCGGAGTCTCGTCCCGAAAGCTTTCTTATGAGTTTTTCCTCAACGAAAGACTCCATATAGCAGAAGATGGGCATCGGAGGGCCACCAGAGGGCCCACGAGGCAGGGGGCGCGCCTCCACCCTCGTGGCTAGGGTGTGGCCCCCTCTGGGACTTCTTGCGCTAAGTATTTTTTATATATTCTGAAAATGACTTCCGTGAAGTTTCAGGACTTTTGGAGCTGTGCAGAATAGGTCTCTAATATTTGCTCCTTTTCCAGCCCAGAATCCCAGCTGTCGGCAGTCTCCCTCTTTATGTAAACCTTGTAAAATAAGAGAGAATATGCATAAGTATTGTGACATAATGTGTAATAACAACCCATAATGTCATAAATATCGATATAAAAGCATGATGCAAAATGGACGTATCACCTTCACAGATGATTTGAGCGGATATGGGTATATCTACTTAATGAAACACAAGTCTGAAACATTTGAAAAGTTCAAAGAATTTCAAAGTGAAGTTGAGAATCATCGTAACAAGAAAATAAAGTTTCTACGATCTGATCGCGGAGGCGAATATTTAAGTTACGAGTTTGGCCTTCATTTGAAACAATGTGGAATAGTTTCGCAACTCACGCCACCTGGAACACCACAGCGTAATGGTGTGTCCGAACATCATAACCGTACTTTATTAGATATGGTGCGATCTATGATGTCTCTTACCGATTTACCACTATCATTTTGGGGTTATGCATTAGACACAACTGCATTCACGTTAAATAGGGTACCATCTAATCTGTTGAGATGACACCATATGGACTGTGGTTTAGCAAGAAACCTAAGTTGTCGTTTCCTAAAGTTTGGGGTTGTATTTACAAGAAAGTGAGTGGGAGCACTGTAGCCTTTCTGATAAGTATATTTGAATGACATATTGTTGATCGGAAATGATGTAGAATTTTCTAGAAAGCATAAAGGGGTGTTTGAAAGGAGTTTTTCAAAGAAAGACCTCGGTGAAGCTGCTTACATATTAGGCATCAAGATCTATAGAGATAGATCAAGACGCTTGATAAGATTTTTCAATGAGTACATACCTTGACAAGATTTTGAAGTAGTTCAAAATAGAACAGTCAAAGAAGGAGTTCTTGCCTGTATTGCAAGGTGTAAAAGTTGAGTAAGACACAAAACACGACCACGACAGAAAATAGAAAGAGAATGAAAGTCATTCCCTATGCCTCAGCTATAGGTTCTATAAAGTATGCTATGTTGTGTACCAAACCTATTGTGTACCTTGCCATGAGTTTGGTAAGGGGGTCCGATATTGATCCAGGAGTGGATCACTGGACAACAATCAAAATTATCCTTAGAAGACTAAGGATATATTTCTCGGTTATGGAGGTGATAAAGAGTTCGTCGTAAAGAGTTACGTCGATGCAAGCTTTTACACCGATCCGGACGACTCCGAGTCTCAATCTAGATACATATTGAAAGTGGGAGCAATTAGCTAGAGTAGCTCCATGCAGAGCATTGTAGACATAGAAAATTTGCAAAATACATGTGGCTCTTAATGTAACAGAGTACCATTGACTAAACTTATCTCACAAGAAAAACATGATCACACC
This sequence comes from Triticum urartu, assembly GCF_056163025.1. Classification (NCBI taxonomy): domain Eukaryota; kingdom Viridiplantae; phylum Streptophyta; class Magnoliopsida; order Poales; family Poaceae; genus Triticum; species Triticum urartu. The sequence continues at coordinate 263,228,540 of NC_141879.1, forward strand.
TTAGTACTCTTTGGGTGTTAATCACATGGCGATGTGAACTAGATTATTGACTCTAGTAAACCCTTTGGGTGTTGGTCACATGGTGATGTGAACTATTGGTGTTAAATCACATGGCGATGTGAACTAGATTATTGACTCTAGTGCAAGTGGGAGACTGAAGGAAATATGCCCTAGAGGCAATAATAAAGTTGTTATTTATATTTCCTTATATCATGATAAATGTTTATTATTCATGCTAGAATTGTATTAACCGGAAACTTGATACATGTGTGAATACATAGACAAAACAGAGTGTCCCTAGTATGCCTCTACTCAACTAGCTCATTAATCAAAGATGGTTAAGTTTCCTAACCATAGACATGTGTTGTCATTTGATGAACAGGATCACATCATTAGAGAATGATGTGATGGACAAGACCCATCCGTTAGCTTAGCACTATGATCGTTTAGTTATTGCTATTGCTTTCTTCATGACTTATACATGGTCCTATGACTATGAGATTGTGCAACTCCCGAATACCGGATGAACACTTAGTGTGCTATCAAACGTCACAATGTAACTGGGTGATTATAAAGATGCTCTACAGGTGTCTCCAATGATGTTTGTTGAGTTGGCATAGATCAAGATTAGGATTTGTCACTCCGTGTTTCGGAGAGGTATCTCTGGGCCCTCTCGGTAATTCACATCACTATGAGCCTTGCAAGCAATGTGTCTAATGAGTTAGCCACGGGATGATACATTACGGAACGAGTAAAGAGACTTGCCGGTAACAAGATTGAACTAGGTATGATGATACCGACAATCGAATCTCGGGCAAGTAACATACCAATGAAAAAGGGAACAACATATGTTGTTATGCAGTTTGACCGATAAAGATCATCGTAGAATATGTAGGAGCCAATATGAGCATCCAGGTTCCGCTATTGGTTATTGACCAGAGATGTGTCTCAGTCATGTCTACATAGTTCTTGAATCCGTATGGTCCGTGTCGGAGTAAATGACCACGGGTTGCCTCATTACCCCCCATGGTATTTCAAGACATCGGGGCCAACTGCGCCCCTCAAGCATCAAAGACAAAGGACCGCCTTCTTAGGGCCGGCTGGTCCTAGCGGTCGGCTGCTAGAAGGCGGCGGAGCTCAAAAGGCGGCAACGAGGAGGGCCGACTCCTAGCAGGCGGCCCCTCACTCCATGGAAGTTAGCACCTCATTACAACGACAAGACGGGGCGTGGCTGCAGTACAACCTACCAACCCCTAATCCAGGGCTGAACGTGGCCACAATGTAATGTACTAGGCGGCTATCCCTCGCCCGACGCAACATTGTTGCCATGATGCCTGTGACATCATCATGGCAGAGGAGGCCATGCTCCCACGACAGGCTGCCGGTACGACCTGCAGGCGGCGGGCCCTACCTGTCTGTGAGATGCCCGAAGGCGGAAGGACCTGTCTAGTCAGCACGAGGGAGCTCGACTCCTAGCAGGCGGCTGTCCCCCTCGAAGTTTGTGCGCCATTAACCAGATAAGACGAGATGTGGCTATAGTGAACGCCCGCCAGGCGGAACTGTAGCCACACTCCCCCGACAAAGCATGCATCATCAGTGGCATGGCTACAGTGCTAAGTAGCCGACCAAGACCCACAAGCGACGGTCGTGGCCTGTCGGCCAAGTACAGGGCAATCGGCGGGACCCACCAGACGGCGGGCCACAGCAACCGGCGGAGAAGCCGGCGACCAGAGACATTGACGGCTGGGTCCCACACCTGGCCGGATTACCATTGTACCCCTGGAGGGTAGGACTATATAAACCCCCTAGGGCACCCATGCAAAGGGTTCAGAAGTAGATACACACACGCACATAGAGAGGGGAAGAGAGGCTATCCTTGCTCGTCTTCCTCCTCTAGCCAAACAACTCAATGAGCAACCTTATAGTCACCTTATTGAGATAGTGATCATGTGGAGACCCCGCACAGCAGGACTAGGGGTGTTATCTCCTAGGAGAGCCCTGAACCTGGGTAAGATTCGCCGGCTTAGGCATTCTCACTCACTCCCGCCTCTAGAGCCCGGCGATGTTCTCTTGGCCCTCTCCATGATAAGCCACCCCTTGGCATATGTCGCACCACAACCCTGACATTTGGCGCCCACCGTGGGGCTAGGTGCACCGTCTTCCGGAAACACGTTCTGGACGGGAACCCTCTTCCTTCCCAGCGAACATAGCCAGCCCGACACGCCGGATGGCGTCTGCGTCGACACGCTGCATGGCGCAGAAGCCGCTTGCGCCGCGAGCGCTCTTGCTGACCTCGTCGTTGAGATCCGTCACTCCGATGAGCCGACACATGACGAGGGAGCAGCTCGCTCTAAAAGCTGCCTCGTCGACCTCCTTGGCAAGATCGACATCGCCAATGAGCCTGCCTTCGACAAAGAGTCTGTCGGCTCTACCGACCCGATGCTTCTCAACTTTGATGTGGCATCCCCCGATTCCTTCCCCGCCAACATGGTGATATTCGACGACCCACTCCCTCCTGCGATCAACGACGCCAGCGCTAGCACCGTCACAGAGGTGCTGGTCATCAGTCACGATGGAGCTTCTGGCGGGGCCGGCCAGGACCCGCTGCAGGCGGCAATGCGGGACCTGTCTGCACTCATCGCGGCAGACTCTAACGGCGAGACGCTAGAGGCCTGCTGCGTCACACTCGTCGAGAGCACCAAAAAGTTGGCCACCATGAGACGCCTCACCGAGGCCTACCAGTATGTGATCGACCGCGCTGTATGTGGCACGCCGGCTGCTGGCGAGCCCAGCCGGATGGGTACCATTCGGCAGCGGGGCGCGACCGTTGCTAGCATGCTGGGGGTGGACCGCCCTATTTACGCCATGCCCTTGGAGAACCTGCGATCCACCCAGGCAGCGTTAGACGAACTAGATCACCTAGAGGGTGACGAGCGATGCTGCATGACGGAGCGCGTCTAGCAGCTCCTCGATGCAGCTGCCACACAGCAAGAAGCCGGCCGCCACGTGGTGGAACCCGACCTGCATGACGATGAAGGAAATATGCCCTAGAGGCAATAATAGAGTTGTTATTTATATTTCCTTATATCATGATAAATGTTTATTATTCATGCTAGAATTGTATTAACCAGAAACTTAGTACATGTGTGAATACATAGACAAACAGACTGTCACTACTATGCCTCTACTTGACTAGCTCGTTGAATCAATGATGGTTATGTTTCCTAACCATAGACATGAGTTGTCATTTGATTAACGGGATCACATCATTAGAGAATGATGTGATTGACTTGACCCATCCGTTAGCTTAGCACGATGATCGTTTAGTTTGTTGCTATTGCTTTCTCCATAACTTATACATGTTCCTATGACTATGAGATCATGCAACTCCCGAATACCGAAGGAACACTTAGTGTGCTATCGAACATCACAACATAACTGTGTGACTATAAAGATGCTCTATAGGTGTCTCTGATGGTGTTTGTTGAGTTGGCATAGATCGAGATTAGGATTTGTCACTCCGAGTATCGGAGAGGTATCTCTGGGCCCTCTCGGTAATGCACATCACTATAAGCCTTGCAAGCAATGTAACTAATGAGTTAGTTGTGGGATGATGCATTACGAAACGAGTAAAGAGACTTTCCGGTAATGAGATTGAACTAGGTATTGAGATATCGACGATCGAATCTCGGGCAAGTAACATACCGATGACAAAGGGAACAACGTATATCATTATGCGGTTTGACTGATAAAGATCTTTGTAGAATATGTGGGAGCCAATATGAACATCCAGGTTCCGCTATTGGTTATTTACCGGAGACATGTGTCGGTCATGTCTACATAGTTCTCGAACCCGTAGGGTCCGCACGCTTAACGTTCGGTGACGATCGGTATTGTGATTTTATGTGTTTTGATGTACCAAAGGTAGTTCGGATTCCCGGATATGATCGCAGACATGACGAGGAGTCTAGAAATGGTCGAGACATAAAGATTGATATATTGGATGACTATATTCAGACACCGGATGAGTTCCGGGGCTCACCGGATAATTATCGGAGTGCCGGGGGGGTTATCGGAACCCCTAGGGGGACTAATGGGCCAACATGGGCCTTAGTAGAGAGAGAGAGAGTCTGCCAAGCGGCCGCGCGCCCCTCCTCCTCTAGTCCGAATTGGACTAGGGAAGGGGGCGGCGCCCCCTTTCCTTCTCTTCTCTCCCTCTCCTTCCTCCCCCTTCCCTCCTCCTAGTTGGACTAGGAAAGGGGGAGTCCTACTCCTACTAGGAGGAGGACTCCTCCCCTCCTTGGCACGCCTCCAAGGCCCGGTCGGCGTCCCCCCTTGCTCCTTTATATACGGGGGCAGGGGGCACCCTAGTACACACAAGTTGATCATTGATCCCTTAGCCATGTGCGGTGCCCCCCTCCACCATAATCCACCTCGGTCATATCGTCGTAGTGCTTAGGCGAAGCCCTGCGCCGGTAGCTTCATCATCACCATCATCACGCCATCGTGTTGACGAAGCCCTGCGCCGGTAGAGTTCGTGGGACATCACCGAGCCGAACGTGTGCAGATCGCGGAGGTGCTGTACTTTTGGTACTAGGATCGGTCGGATCGTGAAGACGTACGACTACATCAACCGCGTTGTCATAACGCTTCCGCTTACGGTCTACGAGGGTACGTGGACAACACTCTTCCCTATCATTGTTATGCATCACCATGATAGATCTTGCGTGTGTGTAGATTTTGTTTTTTGAAATTACTGCGTTCCCCAACAGTGGCATCCGAGCTAGGTCTATGCGTAGATGTTATATGCACGAGTAGAACACAAAGGAGTTGTGGGTGTGGGTATATACATATTGCTTGCTGTCACTAGTTGATTCTTGATTCAGCGGTATTGTTGGATGAAGCGGCCCAGACCGACATTACGCGTACGCTTACGCGAGACTGGTTCTACTGATGTGCTTCGCACACAGGTGGCTGGTGGGTGTCAGTTTCTCCAACTTTAGTTGAATCGGATTCAATGAACAGGGTTCTTTCTGAAGATCAAAAAGCAATCACTATACCGCGTTGTGGTTTTTGATGCGTAGGTAAGAACGGTTCTTGCTCAGCCCGTAGCAGCCACGTAAAACTTGCAACAACAAAGTAGAGGACATCTAACTTGTTTTTGCAGGGCATGTTGTGATGTGATGTGGTCAAGACATGATGCTAAATTTTATTGTATGAGATGATCATGTTTTGTAACACAGTTATCGGCAACTGGCAGGAGCCATATGGTTGTCACTTTATTGTATGAAATGCAATTGCCATGCAATTCCTTTACTTTATCACTAATAGGTAGCGATAGTCGTAGAAGCAATAGTTGGCGAGACGACAACGATGCTTCGATGGAGATCAAGGTGTCAAGCCGGTGATGATGGTGATCATGACGGTGCTTTGGAGATGGAGATCAAAGGCACAAGATGATGATGGCCATATCATATCACTTATATTGATTGCACGTGATGTTTATCCTTTATGCATCTTATTTTGCTTAGTTCGACGGTAGCATTATAAGATGATCTCTCACTAAATTTCAAGGTGTAAGTGTTCTCCCTGAGTATGCACCATTGCTACAGTTCGTCGTGCCAAGACACCACGTGATGATCGGGTGTGATAAGCTCTACATTCACATACAACGGGTGCAAGCCAGTTTTGCACACATAGAATACTCTGGTTAAACTTGACGAGCCTAGCATATGCAGATATGGCCTCGGAACACTGAGATCGAAAGGTCGAGTGTGAATCATATAGTAGATATGATCAACATAGTGATGTTCACCATTGAAAATTACTCCATCTCACATGATGATCGGACATGGTTTAGTTGATATGGATCACGTGATCACTTAGATGATTAGAGAACTGTCTATCTAAGTGGGATTTCTTAATTAATTTGATTAATTGAACTTTAATTTATCATGAACTTAGTACCTGATAGTATTTTGCATGTCTATGTTGTTGTAGATAGATGGCCCGTGCTGTTGTTCCGTTGGATTTTAATGCGTTCCTAGAGAAAGCTAAGTTGAAAGATGATGGTAGCAACTACACGGACTGGGTCCGTAACTTCAGGATTATCCTCATTGCTGCACAGAAGAATTACATCCTGGAAGCACCGCTAGGTGACAAACCCGCTGCAGGAGCAACGCCAGATGTTGTGAACACCTGGCAGAGCAAAGCTGATGACTACTCGATAGTTCAGTGTGCCATCCTTTACGGCTTAGAACCGGGACTTCAACAACGTTTTGAACAACATGGAGCATATAAGATGTTCCAGGAGTTGAAGTTAATATTTCAAGCAAATGCCCGGATTGAGAGATATGAAGTCTCCAATAAGTTCTACAACTGAAAAATGGAGGAGAATAGTTCTGTTAGTGAACATATACTCAGAATGTCTGGTACCACAACCACTTGACTCAGCTGGGAGTTAATCTTCCTGATGATAGTGTCATTGATAGAGTTCTTCAATCACTACCACCAAGCTACAAGAGCTTCGTGATGAACTATAATATGCAAGGGATGGATAAGACGATTCCTGAGCTCTTCGCAATGCTAAAGGCTATGGAGGTAGAAATCAAGAAGGAGCATCAAGTGTTGATGGTCAACAAGACCACTAGTTTCAAGAAAAAGGGTAAAGGGAAGAAGGGAACTTCAAGAAGAATAACAAACCAGTTGCTGCTCAAGTGAAGAAACCAAAGTCTGGACCTAAGGCTAAAACTGAGTGCTTCTACTGCAAAGGGACTGGTCACTGGAAGCGGAACTGCCCCAAGTATTTGGCGGAGAAGAAGGCTGGCAAAGTGAAATTTATATTTGATATACATGTTATTGATGTGTACCTTACTAATGCTCGCAGTAGTGCCTGGGCATTTGATACTGGTTCAGTTGCTAACATTTGCAACTCGAAACAGGGGCTACGGATTAAGTGAAGATTGACTAAGGACGAGGTGACGATGCGTGTGGGAAATGGTTCCAAAGTCAATGTGATCGCCATCGGCACGCTACCTCTACATCTACCTTCGGATTAGTTTTAGACCTAAATAATTGTTATTTGGTGCCAGCGTTGAGCATGAACATTATATCTGGATCTTGTTTGATGCGAGACAGTTATTCATTTAAATAAGAGAATAATGGTTGTTCTATTTATATGAGTAATATCTTTTATGGTCATGCACCCTTGATGAGTGGTCTATTTTTACTAAATCTTGATAGTAGTGATACACATGTTCATAGTATTGAAGCCAAAAGATGCAGAGTTGATAATGATAGTGCAACTTATTTGTGGCACTGCCGTTTGGGTCATATTGGTGTAAAGCGCATGAAGAAACTCCATTCTGATGGACTTTTGGAATCACTTTATTATAATCACTTGGTACTTGCAAACCATGTCTCATGGGCAAGATGACTAAAACTCTGTTCTCCGGAACAATGGAGTGAGCAACAGAGTTATTGGAAATCATACATACTGATGTATGTGGTCCAATGAACATTGAGGCTCGCGGCGGATATTGTTATTTTCTCACCTTCACAGATGATTTGAGCAGATATGGGTATATCTACTTAATGAAACATAAGTCTGAAACATTTGAAAAGTTCAAAGAATTTCAGAGTGAAGTGGAAAATCATCGTAACAAGAAAATAAAGTTTCAACGCTCTGATCGTGGAGGAGAATATTTGAGTTCCGAGTTTGGTTTTCATTTGAAACAATGCGGAATAGTTTCGCAACTCACGCCACCCGGAACACCACAGTGTAATGGTGTGTCCGAACGTCGTAATCGTACTTTACTACATATGGTGTGATCTATGATGTCTCTTACTGATTTTCCGCTATCGTTTTGGCGTTATGCTTTAGGGACGGCTGCATTCACATTAAATAGGGCACCATCTAAATCCGTTGAGACGACACCTTATGAACTGTGGTTTGGCAAGAAACCCAAGTTGCCATTTCTTAAAGTTTGGGGCTGCGATTCTTATGTGAAAAAGCTTCAACCTGATAAGCTCGAACCCAAATCAGAGAAATGTGTCTTCATAAGATACCCAAAGGAGACTATTGGGTACACCTTCTGTCGCAGATCCTAAGGCAAGATATTCGTTGCTAAGAATGGATCCTTTCTAGAGAAGGAGTTTCTCTCGAAAGAAGTGAGTGGGAGTAAGGTAGAACTTGATGAGGTAATTATACCTGCTCCCTTATTGGAAAGTGGTTCATCACTGAAATCAGTTCCAATGATTCCTACACCAGTAAGTGAGGAAGCTAATGATGATGATCGTGAAATTTTTGGTCAAGTTACTACCAAACCTCGTAGGTCAACCAGAGTGAGATCCGCACCAGAGTGGTATGGTAATCCTGTTCTGGAGGTCAAGTTACTTAACCATGACGAACCTACGAACTATGAGGAAGCGATGATGAGCCCAGATTCTGCAAAATGGCTTGAGGCCATGAAATCTGAGATGGGATCCATGTATGAGAACAAAGTGTGGACTTTGGTTGACATGCCCGTTGATCGGCAGGCCATAGAGAATAAATGGATCTTCAGGAAGAAGACTGACGCTGACGGTAATGTTACTGTCTACAAATCTCGACTTGTTGCAAAAGGTTTTTGACAAGTTCAAGGAGTTGACTACGATGAGACCTTCTCACCCGTAGCGATGCTTGAGTCCGTCCGAATCATGTTAGCAATTGCCGCATTTTATGATTATGAAATTTGGCAAATGGATGTCAAAACTCCATTCCTTAATGGATATCTTAAAGAAGAGTTGTATATGATGCAACCAAAAGGTTTTGTCAATCCAAAAGGTGCTAACAAAGTGTGCAAGCTCCAGCGATCCATTTATGGACTGGTACAAGCCTCTCGGAGTTGGAATATATGCTTTGATAGTGTGATCAAAGAAGATGGTTTTATACAGACTTTTGGAGAAGCCTGTATTTACAAGAAAGTGAGTGGGAGATCTGTAGCATTTCTGATATTATATGTAGATGACATATTAATGATCGGAAATGATACTGAATTTCAGAATAGCATAAAAGGATATTTGAATAAGAATTTTTCAATGAAAGACCTCGGTGAAGCTGCTTGTATATTTGGCATCAAGATATATACAGATAGATCAAGATACTTAATTGGACTTTCACAAAGCACATACCTTGATAAAGTTTTGAAGAAGTTCAAAATGGATTAGGCAAAGAAAGGGTTCTTGCCTGTGTTACAAGGTGTGAAGTTGAGTCAAACTCAATGCCCGACCACTTCAGAAGATAGAGAGAGAATGAAAGTCATTCCCTATGCTTCAACCATAGGTTCTATCATGTATGCAATGTTGTGTACCAAACTTGATGTGTGCCTTGCCATTAGTTTAGCAGGGAGGTACCAAAGTATTCCAGGAGTGGATCACTGGACAGCGGTCAAGAACATCCTGAAATACCTGAAAAGGACTAAGGATATGTTTCTCATTTATGGAGGTGATAAAGAGCTCGTCGTAAACGGTTACATCGATGCAAGCTTTGACACTGATCCGTATGACTCTAAGTCACAAACCGGATACATGTTTTTATTAAATGGTGGAGCTGTCAATTGGTGTAGTTCCAAGCAAAGCGTTGTGACTGGATCTACGTGTGAAGCGGAGTACATAGCTGCTTCGGAAGCAGCAAATGAAGGAGTTTGGATGAAGGAGTTCATATCCGATCTAGGTGTCATACCTAGTGCATCGGGTCCAATGAAAATCTTTTGTGACAACACTGGTGCAATTGCCTTGGCAAAGGAATCAAGATTTCACAAGAGAACCAAGCACATCAAGAGACGCTTCAATTCCACCCGCGATCAAGTCAAGGAGGGAGACATAGAGATTTTTAATATACATACAGATCTGAATGTTGCAGAACCGTTGACTAAGCCTCTCTCACGAGCAAAACATGATCAGCACCAAGACTCCATGGGTGTGCAAGTGGGAGAATGAAGGAAATATTCCCTACAGGCAATAATAAAGTTGTTATTTATATTTCCTTATATCATGATAAATGTTTATTATTCATGCTAGAATTGTATTAACCGGAAACTTAGTACATGTGTGAATACATAGACAAACAGAGTGTCACTGGTATGCCTCTACTTGACTAGCTCGTTGAGCCAATGATGGTTATGTTTCCTAACCATAGACATGAGTTGTCATTTGATTAACGTGATCACATCATTAGAGAATGATGTGATTGACTTGACCCATCCGTTAGCTTAGCACGATGATCGTTTAGTTTGTTGCTATTGCTTTCTCCATAAGTTATACATGTTCCTATGATTATGATATCATGCAACTCTTGAATACCGGAGGAACACTTAGTGTGCTATCAAATGTCACAACGTAACTGGGTGACTATAAAGATGCTCTACAGGTATCTCCGATGGTGTTTGTTGAGTTGGCATAAATCGATACTAGGATTTGTCACTCCGAATATCGGAGAGGTAACCCTCGGCCCTCTCGGTAATGCACATCACTATGAGCCTTGCAAGCAATGTGACTAAATAGTTAGTTACGGGATGATGCATTACGGAATGAGTAAAGAGACTTGCCAGTAACGAGATTGATCTAGGCATTGAGATGCCGACGATCGAATCTCGGGTAAGTAACATACCCATGACAAAGGGAACAACATATATCGTTATGCGGTTTGACCGATAAAGATCTTTGTAGAATATGTGGGAGCCAATATGAACATCCAGGTTCCGCTATTGGTTATTGACCAGAGACGTGTCTCGGTCATGTCTACATAGTTCTCGAACCCGTAGGGTCCGCACGCTTAACGTTCGGTGATGATCGGTATTATGAGTTTATGTGTTTTGATGTACCGAAAGTAGTTCGGAGTCCTGGATATGATCACGGACATGACGAGGAGTCTCGAAATGGTCGAGGCATAAGATTGATATATTGGATGACTATATTCGGACACCAGATGAGTTTCGGGGGTCACCGGATAATTATCGGAGTGTCGGGGGGGTTATCGGAACCCCCGGGGGGACTAATGGGCCAACATGGGCCTTAGTGGAGAGAGAGAGGGCCGACCAAGGTAGGGCCGCGCGCCCCTCCCTCTCTAGTCCGAATTGGACTAGGGAAGGGGGGCAGCGTCCCCCTTTCCTTCTATAAACTCCCTCTCCTTCCTCCCACTTCCTCCTCCTAGTTGGACTAGGAAAGGGGGAGTCCTACTCCTACTAGGAGGAGGACTCCTCCCCTCCTTGGTGTGCCTCCATGGGCCGGCCGGCCTCCCCCTTGCTCCTTTATATACAGGGACAGGGGGGCACCCTAGTACACACAAGATGATCATTGATCCCTTAGCCCTGTGCGGTGGCCCCCTCCACCATAATCCACCTCGGTCATATCGTCGTAGTGTTTAGGCAAAGCCCTGCGTCGGTAGCTTCATCATCACCATCATCATGCCGTCGTGCTGATGAAGCTCTCCCTCGACACTCAGCTGGATCGAGAGTTCGTGGGACGTCACCAAGCCGAACATGTGTAGATCGTGGAGGTGCCGTACTTTCGGTACTAGGATCGGTTGGATCATGAAGACGTATGACTACATCAACCGCGTTGTCATAACGCTTCCGCTTATGGTCTACGAGGGTACGTGGACAACACTCTTCCCCTATCATTGCTATGCATCACCATGATAGATCTTGCGTGTGCATAGGAATTTTTTTGAAATTACTGCGTTACCCAATAGCCGAGAACCCCCCTACCGCCGAGAGCACGACGCGACCTCCGGGACACCGACGGGCGGCACCCGCGACCGAAGAGACCTAGAGCCAGCTACTAGCCGCAGTCGAACGCGCATCACCATCGAGCGCGACCAAGACGGCCGCCCTCGAGCAGTCGAGCAGCGGGGTGATCAACCGCCTCCTCGACATAGGGAGAGGCGCGTTTCCCCGCCGGCTGTTGACCACCTAACTCTCGATGATGGGCTAGGACACCGTGAGGGAATCGAAGAAAACAACGCCCACCATCGGATCAACCGCCTGGCTCAATCCTTGGCGCTTGAAGAGGAAGATGCAATCGGCCCGCCTTGTTTCGGCCCCTGCATTTGCGACGAGCCCTTCCTCCAACGGTTCTCGCTCCCTCGAGACACTCCCAAGTACAACGGTTCCGTGAAGCCGGAAGATTGGCTGGTTGACTACTCTACCGTCGTCAGCATAGCCAACGGCAACAAGAGTGTTGCCGTGAAGTATGTTCCCCTCATGCTCCAGGGCACAACCCGGACATGGTTGAATAGTCTCAAGCCCTACAACGTCAACAGCTGGGTGGACTTCACCGAAGTCTTCATCCGAAACTTCACCAACAGCTACAAGCGGCCACCCAAGCCTCGCCGGCTCTCCCCGTGTGTCCAAGGCCCCGCCGAGTCCACCCGCGACTACTTGACGCGGTGAGCTGAACTGTGCAACTCTTGCGAGGGGGTGCACGAGGTGCAAGCCATAAAATACTTCACTGCCGGGTGAAGAGGGCACCTACTCAAACATCGACTCCTCTGCAATGAGCCGGCTACACTCGACGAACTGCCGATCATAGCAGACAAGTACGCCACTGCCGACTCATCCATGAAGTCGGAGCTCCGAGTGGACACGTATGGGAAAGTGCTCCCTCCCGCTCCCCAGATGCCGGCTGGTTATAACAGTCGGCGCCAGCAGCAGAATCACAACAAGCGCAAGGCCTAGCAGCCGACTTCCACCAGCCGACAAGTGGCAACAATTGAAGAACAATAGCCAGAGGGTCAACATGACCCTAAGCGTCAGAAGGGCGGCAATCCTGCTTGTCTTCCCGCCTTCTCTTATGAGCAAACCCTCGATGCTCCCTACAAGTTCCACAACGGCGCGAAGCCGTCCAACCACACCACCAGGAAGTGCCACTGGCTCACCCGAATCTCCAAGGGCGAGGGACTGCTGCCTCCTCCGCCTGCTGGCCAGCCGGCCAGCCGGCACCACCTTCTCAGCAACAGCCGGCCCACCCTGTTGCCGCCGTCCAAGATGAGTACCCCGAAGAACATGGAGCCTATGTCGTCTTCACCAGCGTGGCTGACGACAGGCACAGTCAGCGTCAACAGCAGCATGAGATGAATGTCGTCTCCTCAGAAGCCCCAGAATTCATGCACTGGTCTGAGAAGCCCATCAGCTGGAGCCGTGCTGACCACCCGGAAGTAATGCCTTCTCCGGGTTCCTATGCCTTGGTGTTGGATGCCACCTTTTCAATGGATAGGCGAGCTTCTCGCTTCTCCCGAGTCCTGATAGATGGTGGTAGCAGCATCAACATCCTCTATCGTGACACCATGGAGAAACTGCACATCAAAGAAAGACAACTCCAGCCCAGTCGGACTGTTTTCCATGGCATTGTACGTGGCCTTTCCTGCTCACCAATCGGCAAGATCAAGATATATGTCATCTTCGGGGACAAAGATCACTTCCGCTGAGAGCCAGTTTGGTTTGAGGTGGTTGACCTAGAGATCCCTTACCACGCGCTCCTTGGGCAGCCGGCTCTAGCCAAATTCATGGCGGTGCCGCACTATGCCTACCTCAAGATGAAGATGCTGGGAACCAAGGGCATTATTACCATAGCTGGCGACAACAAGAAGTCGGCCACCTGTGCCACTGCTAGCAGCCCGCTGGCCGAGTCCCACGTGATTGCTACCGAGAAGAAGCTCCTTGACCGGGTTGTGGCCATGGCCAGCAAGCAGCCGGACCTGTCACTGGACCCGAAGGAGTCGGAAGCATCGGGTTCTTTCCAGCCGGCCAAAGAAACAAAGAAGATCCCCTTGGACCCCGACCACCCAGAGAGACACGCTATTGTGGGGACCAACCTCGATAGAAAATAAGAAAGCGAGCTCGTCAATTTCCTCCGTGAGAATCGGGACATCTTCGCATGGTCTCCTAAGGACATGCCGGGTGTTCCAGCGGATTTCGCCGAGCACAAGCTACATGTTAGATCAGATGCAAAACCAGTCAAGCAGCCCCTCCGCCGTCTGTCGGAAGAAAAGGAAGAATTGTTGGTGAAGAGATAGCTCGACTCCTAGCAGTCGGCTTCATTAAGGAAGTGTTCTTTCCAGAATAGCTTGCCAACCCAGTCCTTGTGCTAAAGAAGAATAACAAGTGGCACATGTGTATGGACTAGACCAGCCTCAACAAAGCCTGCCCCAAAGATCCCTTTGCTCTACCCCAGATTGATCAAGTGAAAGAATCCACAGCCGGATTTGAGCTGCTGTCTTTCCTTGATGCCTATTCCGACTACCATCAGATCAAGCTGAACCCGGCCGATCGGCTGAAGACCGCCTTCATAACACCATTCGGAGCCTTCTGCTACCTGACCATGACATTCGGCCTGAGAAATGTCGGTGCCACTTTTCAGCGTTGCATGCAGATGTGCCTCCTCAAGCATCTCGACAGGAATGCCCATGTCTACGTAGACGATATTGTAGTGAAGACAGAGAAGCGTGGTACCCTCTTGGAAGATCTCAAGGAAACTTTTGACAATCTGCGCCGTTTTCAAATCAAGCTCAACCTGGAGAAGTGTGTCTTCGGAGTACCAGCTGGCCAGCTCCTTGGTTTCCTTGTCTCAGAGTGCAACATCGAGTGCAACCCTGTCAAGATAAGGCCATCGAGAGGATGGAGAGACCTGCCCGACTTCGAGACATCCAGAAGTTCACCAGGTGCACTACAAAAAAAGACACATCCGTGACATTTTGGGCCGAACGAATTTTTTTTGTCATACTTATGACACTTCTATGACGATAATTGTGACAAAACCCGGTATCATCATAGATGTGGTGGGCTCCTACTTCTATGACAAAAAATCATGACAGAAAATGGGCTTTTTGTCCTGGGCGGTCCGGAGACGCAGCTGCATGACATTCGTTGGGCTGTCCATGATGCAAAAAACTGTGGTAGAAGCGAGGGCGAGGAAAATATCGGGGTGTTCCCGGTTACGGTGGGTGGTCGGGGCCAAGCGATGCGCGTTTCTCTCATACACGCATGCGCATGGGTGCGAGGCGTTGGGCTCTAACTGAACCCGAGCGAGGCGTTCGCCTACTGAACCCGAGCGTTTGCACTGCAGGCTACGCGTTACTGAACCCGAGCGATCGATCGATGGCTGTTAACTGAAGTCGATCGAGCGATTCCTTCGCTACTGCTGCTAACTGAAGCCGATCGATGCTGCCTCTGGATGAACAGTGAGCGTTGTTGGGGGGGGGGGGTAACAGTTCCCGGTGGGGGTTGATGAACAGGACACCGTGGTGTTTCCTCTGGATGAACAGGACCCCGATCGATCGAGCCAGTTGGGGCTGGATGAACAGGACCCCGTGGAGGGCTGGATGAACAGTAGACGATGGAGGACTGGATAAACAGTAGCCCGTGGAGGGGTGGTTGAACAGGAGCCCGTGGAGAGGGCTGGTTGAACAGTAGCCGGTGGAGTAGCGCGCGGTGGAGGCTAGATGAACAGGAGCCCATGGATGAACAGTCGCAGGTGGAGGCTGGAGGAGGTCGACGGTGGATGAACAGTAGCCCGTGGAGGCTGGAGGGGGTCGGCGGTGGAGATCAACAGTATCCCGTGGAGTCCCGTTTTGCGGTATGCCACACCCCTCCCGATGAATAGGAATCTCGTTTTGACCATAGCGCTCCAACACAAGTCCGTTTCCTCCGTTTTGCGGTACGCCACACCCCTCCCGATGAATAGGACCCCCGTTTCGACTGTAGGACGTCCGTTTCCTCCGTTTTGCCGTACGCCAGACCCCTCCCAATGAACAAGATCCCGTTTCTGTAAGTGCATCTAGTGCCACCCCTAGTTGGTTTTGGAGTATTGACGACAAACCTAGTTGAGTGACTAATGTGTTTGTGAGAATTGTAGGATAACACAGGTAGAAGTCCCTCATTGATTCGGTTTTACTATCAGAGATGACCCCTAAAAATGTATGAAGACATTGAAGTCAAAGGTGGTATATGAAGATATTCACATTAAAGACCATGACAAGAGAAGACACTATATGAAGCCTATGGAGCTCGAAGACTTAGATCTTTCGTAGTTCTTTTTCTTTTGTGTTGAGTCATAGGAACCACCGTACTGTTAAGTGGGGTCCAAGAGAACCAGTCAGAATGACTGAAGTGATGCCTAAACCAAAAACCTATGTCTTCGAGTGAAGACTATGAGAGCGAATCTTGTCCAGAGTCGGATAAGTCAGCTTTGCTTGTAGCCCAAGTAAAGTTGCCGTGTGAGTTTGAAATCTGACCGTTGGAACACGTGTCAGTTCCTTAGTGACCCAGGGTCATTTCGGACAAATCAGGTCGGGTTGCCAAGTGGCTATAAATAGCCCACCCCCTACAACCATAAACGGTTGGCTGCTCAGATTGAAAGTACGGCTTTTATCGTTTGAGAGCAACCCACCTCGAAGCCTTTGAGAGAGAATTCCTTGCGAGGATAAAGCCCTAACCACCAGAGCCAGAGAGAATTGGGCATCACCTAAGTCTTCTTGTTTGTGTGATCTGAAGACTTATTACACTTGAGGACTGTGCATCCTCCAGCCGGTTAGGCGTCGCGTTCTGAGCATCCAAGAGACATTGTGGATTGCCGGTGAACGAAGTCTGTGAAGGTTTGGGAGTCTACCTTCAAGACTTACTAGAGTGATTGGGCGAGGTCTATGTGACCTTAGCTCAAGGAGAATACGGTGAGGACTGGGTGTCCTGAGCTGCGTGTTCAGGACTGGGTGTCCGGGACTGTGTGTCCTAAGGTTTAAATACCTAGCCGCTCCAACCAGACGTACAGTTGTCACAGCAACTGGAACTGGTCCAACAAATCATTGTCTTTAACGAGTCAGTGGTTTCATCTTCACTTCCCTTTACTTACTGTTACTCCTTGTGAAGTCATTGTATGTTTGCACTATCATTTGTCTTCACTGAGTGACTGCATGTTTTGTTTGGCTTCACAATATCTTCCTACCTGATCCTTACAACCTAGCTGCTATTTAGTCTTTGTGCTTTCACTTCATTGAATACTTGACTATGGTTTGCCTAGTGTAGTCTACCTTCCGCTACATGGTAATAGGTTTAATTTTATCGTTTGTCTTCAAAACTTCTATGTTCTGAAGACTTTCATAAAAATCGCCTATTCACCCCCCCTCTAGTCGATATAACGCACTTTCAATTGGTATCAGAGCAAGGTGCTCCCTTGTTCTGTGTGATTCGGTTTAACCACCTAGAGTTTTAGCTATGTCGACTGCAGGGATAATTAAAGTCTCCGCTGCGTGCCCCGTCTTTGATGGAACCGAATATCCCTACTGGAAGAATAAGATGCGCATGCATCTTGAAGCCATTGACGTCGACCTATGGTATGTCGTCGAGAACGGCGTTCCCAAGGCTGGAGAAGGTGTCAGTGCTGCTGATGTCAAGAAATTCGTTCAACTGGACTCTACTGCCAAGAATATCATCTGTGGTCATCTGACCAAAGGACAGTATGGCCGTGTGAGTGCTTTGAAGACATCGAAGCTGGTCTGGGACTGGCTCTCCAAGGTCAATGAAGGCATCTCAACCCAGAGAGATCAGAGAATCAGTGTCCTTCGCAACCTCTTCAACCGCTTCAAGCGAAATGACAATGAGAATGTCCAGCACACATTTGACCGACTCACTGACATCACAAATGAGCTTCAAGCCCTAGGCGCCACTGAGATTACCAAACACGAAGTCGTCAAGACGCTGCTGAGATCACTTGATAGTTCGTTTGACATCCTGGCCCTGATGATTCAAGAACGTCCTGATTTCAAGACACTCGATCTGTCTGACATACTTGAGAGGCTCAACACACATGAGTTTCAGCTTTCGGAGAAAAGAGATATCTATGGTCCAAACTATGGGCGAACTCGTGCCTTGAAGGCAAAAGCTGTCTCCTCATCTGAAGAAGAATCTGACAGCAGTTCTGATGATCCTGAAGACATTGGAAGGGAACTTGCTATGCTTGTCAAGAAGTTCCAAAAATTCACCAAGAAGAAAGGCTTCAGAAAGTCTTCCCGATCAAGTTCAAGGAATGATGAAGCTCCTGCTCATGACTACAAGAAGAAAACATGTCACAAGTGCAAGAAACTTGGCCACTTCATCTCTGAGTGTCCACAGTGGGACAATGAGAACAAAAAGAAGAAGAAGAGCAAGGAATATGACTCTGACGACAAGAAGAAGAAGAAGAAATACTCAAAGTCTTCTTCCAAGTCTTCCTCAAAGTCTTCATCACACAAGAAGAGCTCATCTGGCAAGGCACGTGCGTTTGTTGGCAAGGAAATGGATTCAGAGGAGGAGTCTGCTTCTGAGGAGGCGGAGGTGGAGTCTGAGGAGGAATCCGACTCAGGCGTCGCAAGTCTGGCTACAACATACGTTGCCAAGTCCATCTTCAACACTGAAGACAATGACTTCATCACCGACACCGATGCAAATGACAAGGACTACTCCGCTTCTACCTACTGCTTCATGGCACGCGGTGCCAAGGTAAACACACGCACTACTCACTATCAAACATCTAGTGATGATGACTCTGATTGTGGTTCAAAACCTAGCTACAAAACACTTGCTAAAATTGCAACTGAACAACAGAAAGCTATGGAACATATTCAAAAACTGTTAGACAGAAGCGATGATCTATTAGGTGCTGAAATGACTCGATCTGAATCCTTAATTGAAGACATAAAAAATCTTCACGTTAAGTATCAGGAACTTGAAAGTCGTCATGAAACTCTGTCAACAACTCATGAAAAGCTTTCCTATGATTATCTTCAAAGGAAGCAAGATCTTGAGAAATTGAGAGAGGTTCATGAAGATCTTCAAACGGAAAACGAGTCACTTCGCGCCAAACAGATCAGTCCCGCTCAGGAAGGATTTGAACCACCATGTCTTAAATGCATTGAGCGTGATAATGCTACTTCTGTTGCTGAATGTTCTACTTCTACTGCTGTTGAAATATCTTCAACTGTTGATGTGGTAACTAACCCCTCTCCTGAGGATACCACCGCTATTGCTGATGAGAATGCTAGGTTGAAGACATTGCTTGAAACAGGGATGTACAAAAGTCTTAAAGGGCATCAGACGCTATGTGATGTCCTGAAAAAGCAGATTCTGAACCGAAACCCTAGGAAAGAGGGTGTAGGGTTCGTAAGGAAAATGAATGCAGATGGCTCTTACTGGAAACCTGAGCAGTACCCCAAAACCATGTGGGTTGCTGCAAAGGAACCTTCAGCAGATCCATCCAATCTATCTGGCTTCACTTGTGCTAACCCCATTAACATTGATGAATCCTTTGATACAAACTATATACTGTTTAAGAATCAGAATGGTGAAGTATTTGCCAGGTACATTGGTACTAACTGCAGGAATGGACCGCCTATGAAGAAGATCTGGGTTCCGAAAAGGTGTCTGGAGAGTCTTCCTGTGAATGTCATCACGACACCTCACGTGAAGAAGACAATCCTCAGACCAAAGGCTTCATACGGTCCAAAGGCTTCATACAGACAGAGGACTCACCTGAGTCGCACTAACGCAAATGTTTTGCAGGGAAATCATACTCAGGCATATGAATATGAGAGCGGTTCATCAAACCGCCATGTTCATAAGACCAAGAACTATTCTGCTTATTCTTGTGAGTACTATTGTCCGCCTGCAAGATTGTTTGCTAAGGCTTCAAAGCCAAAATTCTCAGATGCTGCACTTAGACTTATTGCTTCTAAGTCACCCTTGAAGATGTGGGTGGCTAAGAAAGCTTAACTCTCTTTTGCAGGGAAAGGTCTCCAGCAGAAAACCAAAATCGTCTGACGCTATTGCTGGGGACCTTAAACATCTTGTAGGGCGCAAGATCAAATGCCCAAATGGTCTTACTATGTACTTCGTACCTGAATCGCTTGCTACTCTCCCTATTAGTCCTAACCTGGATCTAAGCTTTCATAACCCACTGGTTCGTCAAATGTTTTTGCTTCACAATGCTCTTGGTGAAGCCTATCCCCCTAACTGCACTGTAGGGTACAACACCAGCGTCTTCAGAATGGATTATTGACAGTGGGTGTACAAATCACATGACTGGCAAAAGAAGTCTTCTTATGGACTCAACCTTACGTCCATCCGACAAGAGCCACATCACATTTGCTGACACTGGTAAAAGTAAGGTATTGGGTCTAGGTAGAGTTGCAATCTCAAGGGATCAACACATGGATAAAGTCATGCTTGTTGAATCCCTTGGCTTCAACTTAATGTCTGTCTCAATGCTTTGCGATTTGAACATGATCGTAATGTTTGGAAAATATTGTTGCCTTGTACTAATGGAATCTGATAAGTCTCTAGTGTTTGAAGGGTATCGAAAAGATGATTTGTATGTGGTAGATTTCTCAGCAGGGCCACAGCTTGCAGTATGTCTTCTAGCAAAGGCTTCAGAATGCTGGCTCTGGCATCGGAGGATTGGACATGCTGGCATCAGGAACCTCCACACCCTTGCGAAGAAGAAGCATCTCATAGGCATCGAGGGCGTCAAGTTCAAGAAAGACCACTTATGCGGTGCCTGTGAAGCAGGGAAGATGACGAGGGCCAAACATCCCTCGAAGACAATCATGACCACTACTCGACCCTTCGAACTGCTTCACATGGATCTTTTCGGTCCCACTCATTACTCAACTCTAACTAATACTGCTTGCCTCTATGGCTTCTTTATTGTTGATGATTATTCTAGATATACTTGGGTGCACATAATCCTTTACAAGACTGAAGTGCAGGATGTCTTCAGACGCTTCGCCAATCGAGCTATGAACAATTTTGGCGCCAAGATAAAGCACATTAGAAGTGACAATGGCACTGAATTCAAGAACACTGGCCTTGATACATATCTTGATACCTTGGGCATCACACATGAATTCTCAGCCCCGTACACGCCACAGCAGAGTGGTGTCGTCGAACGCAAGAACAGAACACTAATTGAGATGGCCAGAACGATGCTAGATGAATACAAGACCCCAAGAAAATTCTGGCCCGAAGCCATTGATACTGTATGCCATACAATCAATCGTGTTTATCTTCACAAGCTACTGAACAAGACATCT
Organism: Triticum urartu; assembly: GCF_056163025.1. Lineage (NCBI taxonomy): Eukaryota > Viridiplantae > Streptophyta > Magnoliopsida > Poales > Poaceae > Triticum > Triticum urartu. The sequence continues at coordinate 263,249,637 of NC_141879.1, forward strand.
TATGAGCTCCTTACTGGCAAGAAGCCAAATGTCAGTTACTTCAGAGTATTTGGCGCAAGGTGCCGGATCAAGGACCCACATCACACCTCAAAATTTGCACCAAAAGCACATGAGGGTTTTATGCTTGGATATGGAAAGGATTCGCACTCCTACAGAGTCTTCAATCTATTTCATTACAAAGTGGTTGAAACAGTGGATGTGCGGTTCGATGAGACCAACGGTTCACAAAGAGAGCAGCTGCCAAATGTGCTAGATGAAGTTCCATCCAGTGAATCAATCAAGCTAATGGGAACTGGAGAAATTATACCTTCTGAAGCTCATCCTGAAGAAGAACTTATCATTTCGGCACCTGATCAACATGAAGACAGTGCTCAGCCTGAAGACATTCCTTCCAACAACGACAATGAACAGCAAGAGCAAAGTCTTCACCCTGTACATCCTCACGTTGCCAATGAAGTGCAGATTGAAAGAATAATTGATAGCATCAATGCACCTGGTCCACTCACTCGTTCAAGGGCAACTCAGCTAGCAAATTTCTGTGGGCACTTCGCATTCGTCTCAATTGCAGAACCGAAGAAAGTTGAAGAAGCCTTCATGGAACCTGAATGGATTCAAGCTATGCAAGACGAGCTTCAACAGTTTGAGCTGAATAATGTATGTGAACTGGTTAAGCGTCCTGATCCACAGAAGCACAATATAATAGGCACCAAATGGATATACCGCAACAAGCAAGATGAGCATGGTCAAGTTGTCAAAAACAAAGCTCGTCTCGTTGCCCAAGGATATACTCAAGTGGAAGGCATTGACTTCGATGAAACATTTGCTCCTATGGCTAGACTTGAAGCCATATGCATACTGCTGGCCTGTGCAAATCATCATAACATACTTCTATATCAAATGGATGTGAAGAGTGCCTTTCTCAATGGCAAGATTGAAGAAGTGTATGTTGCACAACCACCTGGCTTTGAAGATCCGAAACATCCCGACATGGTATACAAGCTCAACAAGGCACTGTATGGCCTCAAACAAGCCCCTCGGGCCTGGTATGACACACTCAAATACTTCCTGAAGAGCAAAGGTTTCATACCTGGTTCCCTAGATCCCACTCTTTTCACGAAGACATATGATGGTGAACTGTTTGTGTGCCAAATATATGTGGATGACATTATCTTCGGCTGCACCAATCAGAAGTACAGTGAAGAGTTTGGATATATGATGCAAGAGCAATATCAGATGTCCATGATGGGGGAGCTGAAGTTCTTCCTCGGTCTTCAAATACGACAACAACGCAATGGCATCTTCATATCTCAAGAGAAGTATCTCAAAGATTGCCTGAAGAAGTTCGGTATGCAAGACTGCAAAGGCTTCACAACACCAATGCCAGCCAAACATCATCTGGGTCCTGACGACAATGGTAAAGAGTTCGATCAAAAGGTATACCGCTCCATGATTGGTTCTTTACTTTATCTATGTGCATCTAGGCCAGATATTATGCTTAGTGTTTGCATGTGTGCTCGATTTCAAGCGGCACCAAAGGAGTCGCATCACTTAGCTGTGAAGCGAATTCTTCGATATTTGGATCACACCCCAACTCTAGGATTATGGTATCCAAAGGGCTCAGAGTTTGATCTGGTTGGATTCTCGGATGCTGATTATGCTGGTGACAAAGTTGATCGCAAGTCTACATCAGGCACATGTCACTTTCTGGGACGATCACTTGTATGTTGGTCTTCAAAGAAGCAGAACTGTGTATCTCTCTCCACTGTTGAATCTGAATACATTGCTGCTGGATCTTGCTGCGCTCAGCTTCTGTGGATGAAGCAAACACTCAAGGACTATGGCATTCATCTGAAGCAAGTGCCACTTTACTGCGACAACGAAAGCGCCATCAAGATTGCCAACAACCCAGTTCAGCACTCGAAGACAAAGCACATTGAAATTCGTCATCACTTTCTCAGAGATCATGTTGTGAAGGAAGACATTGATATCATACACGTCAACACTGAAGAGAAATTGGCAGATATCTTCACCAATCCCTTGGATGAGAAGAGGTTTTGCAAGTTACGGTGTGAGCTAAATATCCTGGAATCCTCAAATGTCCTGTGATCAGGCACACATCCTAACCCTTATGCATATTGATGACTTAGATGTGCAACACACGAAGTAAAGTATATCTTCAATCAATGAAGAAATACATTCTAAGTGTGAATACATTAATGTGGAATTTGACTTCGGAGCGCCACGATAATTGTGCGCCGTGTCTGGGTCTAATACTTCCTATACGGTGGGTAACGCTACCACCAAACGTTCTATTTTGAAGTGTTTCACTCATGGCGTTACCTTGCAATGTCTTCACATTTGGTTTGGCTTCGATCTCAACATATATTCATGATTATCTTCACTATGTTGATTATAGATATATATATATATATATACTAGTGTTCTGTCCTCTACAACATTCACTTATAGCTATGTCTTCGTGTTGAATCTTTTGAACTAAGTGAATGTGATCGGACCCTAACCTCTCTATGCTTTCTATCTCAAACTCTATCTCCCCAAGTCATATGCATTCTATTGAAACTGTCGAATGTCTTCTCTGCGTCCTTGTCAGCAGAAGATACAGAGACAACCATTAAATCCGTTTTCAATGCTCATTCCTCCACATGAAATCCGGAGAAGTAGGAACGACCACCCGACAATCCAGGCATGCATGGGACGTGGAACAAACCCCAAAATTCCGCATAATGGCCGCGTGTTCCTTAGATGCGAATCGCCAGGGGCACCTGTGTAATAGCACAGTGCCGCCCCTTTGCCTATAAATACACACTCACAGCGGTCATTATCTCTTCTTCCACCCTCGCACGAACCCTAGCGCCACCACTAGCCCTCGATGACGCCGGCGATGAAGCGCTTCGCTGCCGCAACCTCTCCGACGCCGTCTTCACGCCGACCGCGGACATCGTCCTCTCCGCCGTCGCTGTAGGTGTCCTCCGTCGCCAAGTTAGGGCACGGAAGATCGAACTGCTCGGCCTCATCTTACACTCCGTCTAGCAGTTCTTAGTGTGGTAAATAAAACTTCCTCTTTTTACAACACCATTGATCTTATGGATTTGCCACTTTCTACCACAAGCAGTTTCTGTTCACACAAGCTAGATCTCTCTCATACTGCATCTCATAACATGCCTAGTATATTCACTTGTGCTTCACAAAGTAGTTAGATTCCTCACTTGTACTGATCTGTGGATTCGTACAAATCTGGAACCAACTTCTTATCTATGAGTGAATGTCTTCGCACGATGAGGTCAATGTCTTCTAAACTGATTTATCTTCAAAATCTTCTGAGAATGCATATGACCTCTTCCCCTTCCCTCGCACCTTAATGCTGTCACAGGTACATGTCCGTGGGAGAATCCTTTGGTTCTCATAGTCTGCATTCATTTGCAGAATTCTTACAGCATCACATAAATTCTCCCAAAGCCAGTTCCTGTTGGTCCAGCAAACGAAAACCTTTGAAGCCTTTGAACGTCTTGAAGCCTTTCAAGTTAAAGTTTATGGCTTCAGAGAAAGCAGCAAGGAAGGGTGGCAGAAAGCGTCGTGGTGAGACCTCCAGAGATCTGCCAGATGAACTCTCAGAAATGTACAAGACAGATCTTGAAGAAGATTACAGTCAGCGCAAGACCCGAATCCAATGGATTCAAAGATATTGGGCAGAACAATGGTTCAAATACAGATTTGTGACCCAGGAGTATGCTGAGAAAAACGCCATCAAGAGACCGTGGGGAGACATCCTATTCAAGAATCTTCTACCCAGGTCCAGAGATGAAGCCATTGCTCAAGGCTTCTATCCATGCATGGTCCGTGGACCACAGCCTGCTGATGCACACTCGTCGTCACTGCTATGGTGTCGTGACGACAATCTGTTCAAGCGCAACTTCCAGTTTGCTCAGAACTCAGCGAAGCAGAACAAGAAGACTTTTGGGTTAGACTTCAACCCTGGTCCCTCATCTCCAAGGGCAGATGGCACACGACATGCAGAACCCAATGTCATCGGTCCTTTCGCCAACCTTGAAGGCCTCATCACCTACATCTTGGTTCAAGGGACTGCAGTGAATGAGCCTGCAGCTGACACTGAGTCTGATGACGCGCCTGCAGTGCCGAAGCCAAAGCAGTTGAAGAAGCCAAAAGCTTCAAAGCCTGCCCCTTCACCAAGGGCGAAGCCACTGGCAACCGCACCTCCTGAAGACAGTGTGCAGTCTGAAGACTTATCACGCGTCTCCAAGCCCCAGAAGGCCAAGATGCCTCTGTCTCACACTGGCAAAGAGCTAATAGCTGCTGCCATTCTGCGCAACGACGACATTGATCTGTCAAGTGATGAAGATCTTGCAGATGACGCTCTTGAGCAACTCATCAAGAGCAAAGAAGAAGCATAAATCTTCAATGATCTGCCTCTCTTTGATGTCACCATCATCCACAACTTCATTGACGAGTGGTTTGACACGCCAAACATCAACTTTGAAGATTTGCAGCTACCCATTGGCCTCAGTGTCGCCTTCCAAGGCGCCATTGCTTCAGAACTTGCTATTGCCCAGCGCATTGTTGAACTGAAGCAGAAGATTGACTATGAAAAGGCTCAGTTCAAGAAGCATATGGCCAAACTCAGCGTGCAAGAAGTGAAGAACTTCAAGACAATGATGCACGAGCTCAAGGAAGCCTTTGTGAAGAAGCATGCAGAAGCTCAGGGTTCGCGTGAGCGCATGAAGACTCTGGCTGACAGATGTGTGCAAGCCTATAATGAGGCTGAGAAGTGCAAGGCACTTGGGCGTCCTGGCATCGACCCCAAGATGGCCGCAAAGAAGAAGAAGAAGCCTGCTACGGCTGAATTTGATGCACCAAGGCAATAAGCAGTTCCGATTGTCTTCCCAACTAGACTGACTGGCTCGAAAAGCCGGTCAATAGCTTCAGAGCTCAAGAAGACAAGGACTGCTGAGGCTGAAGCCAGGAAGAGGAAACACTCTGAAGCCTCTCCTACTGCCCCCTCCAAGAAGAAGAGGAAGACCAAGAAAGCTCGGGCTGCTTCCATAGAGCCCTTGGTAGTTGAACCCATTTCTATGGTCTATCCTGAAGCTGAACGACAACTGACAATTCATGAGCCTGCTTCCATAGAGGCTCATGAAGCTGAAGACATTCCAGCAGCTGATCCCATCGCTGCTGAAGACATTGGTCAACATGACAATGTAGAAGATGATGCAGTCCTTCCTCAGCATGAAAACAGTGAACTCATCAGCATTGGTCGTCCACTGACGCCAATTGCACAGGATGATTCATGGGCGGATCGCCCACAAGAGGAAGAAGACTATGAGGCCCAGCCCACTCCAACTCCACAGGCGTCGTGTGCGCTCCGCAGGCTTTGCAAAGGTCCAAGGCCTCAAGTCTCTGCTGAAGACATTCCGGCTGCATCAGCCGCGAAAGAAGGAGTCCCACAAGATCCCACTCCCCTGTCCCACCAAGAAGCAGTTCTCTAGGAGAATGTGCTTGTGACCGACCCTCTAGCTAGTCAAGTGGAGGATGAAAATCGTGAGGCTGCCACAACCACCAATGAAGCTAATGTGGAGCCCTCCCCAGCAAAAGCTTCAGAAGATAGCGAAGCCACTGATCCCGCCACTTCTGTTCCTGAGTCTGCTGCCGGTCCCCAGTTCAACTATCATGTTGAGCACAGGCCTCAGGTCCAGAAGCCAATCCCAAGACTGCCAAGGTTTCCAGGTCCTACATCAGCACCTGGCTCCTTCAACATCAATGGCTTCAGGGCAGACAACACATTCTTCAATAGCTCCAGGAACCCCTACTCAAGGGAAAGGATATCATCTGATCGGTTCTGGAGCTATCCTCAACGAAGCTATTACTCTTGCATTCTGTACAACCAAGGTCGCATCTTCCCACACAAGCGCCTTGACGTTGAAGCTATAGCTGGTCTACCCTGTCTGGAAGAAGCTTTAGATTGCTTCAAGGAAGTTGGACTGCTGCCGTTCATTACTGACGAAGAGCATTGGAATGAAGAGCTGCCGCTTCAATTCTATGCCACACTTCACATCAGAGGGTACAGCAGAGATCCGAAGACTTGGGTCCTGGAGTGGATGACTGGCAACGTTCATCATGAAGCCAATGCATTTGACATCATTGAGCTCACTGGCTTGCCCACTCCTGGCGATCTCTTCGAGCAAGGCTGTCAGCTACATACTGAAGCTATTGAGAGCATCTTTCAGCGGCCAGAACCTGATATGAGTCAGATGCTCAGCATGATGAAGCCATTACCCCAAGATGCTTCTTATCCCACAGAGTTCTTCGTTGAGGACCTTGAGTATCTGCCAAGAACCATCTATCACATCATCAGGTGAACTCTCTGGCCTATCAAAGGGCACTCTCCAAATGCCAAGCTTCAGGGTGCAATGAAGACTTTGGTCTTCTATATACTTCATGGAAAATGCTTCAATGCACATGACTTCTTCATGCGCCAACTTGCTGCATCAGGCATTGATCTGTTTGGCTTGAAGTTCTACGCCCCTTGGGTCATGCGGCTGATCAAGCTACACTCCGCCATCTCGTATCAGCCCTCACCCCGCAACCATCGGATCTTCTTGCCTGATGTGGACATGTCTACTGAAGCCATATATTCTGAGCCTGCCAAGCAACCTCTAAGTCTTCAGAATGCAGAACATCAGAGTTTTACTCAGAACGTTGAAGGAGTTGAAGCAGTTTCTCGGGTGTATCCTTTGGTTGGCACTACACGTGCACCACACCCTGCTTCCACTGAAGCCACTGACAGTGCCACTGCTCCAAGACCCAAGAAGCGCACTCGTGTTCTCAACAACCGAGAGCTTCTTGTGGCTCTACATCAGAAGCAGGATAGGCATCATGACTGGCTGAAGCGTCAGATAAAAAGCCTCTTGGTGGATGTTAATCGCACTCGAAATCTTGCCACCAAGAATGCTTTCGTTGCCCATGAAACCTGTCGCCGCACATGGAAAGGGCTCACGATGATGTGTTCTGAAGCTGATCTTCAAGAGGATGGCTTCACTGAGAGATTCAAGTTTGACTCCACACCTCCTCGAAGGGCTGTGCTACTAGGAACTCCATCACTTGAAGACTATGAGTTCTCTTCCTCTGCTGCCACAGTGACTGCCAGAATTATTGAGGAAGAAGACGATTCTACTTCATCGCCACCTCCTTCAGCACATCCAAGCTCTTCTGCACCGCCAAACAACACCAACAACCCTGCTACTTCACCTACTCCTCATGGGAACGAGTAGAGGCTCTATGTCTTCAAACCTTTTTGGTCATTACTGACAAAAGGGGCAGAAGCATATGAGATTGATAGTCTTCAAACGGGTCCATATGGGCGGGTGCCTTATATTTTGCTTCGTGCTTACAACTCTCGTTTTTGCTATATTTGGTTCTTATGAGTTGAAACACTTAAACTAGATGGTCGTCTGCTACTTATTTGCCACCTTGTTTTGCGAAGATAAATTCAGCATGTGCGACGATAAATTCCGCACTTAGCTCATTCTGCAGACGTCCATTTTCCATTATGCATGTCATTATCTTCATATACTTTCACATGCATAGTAGATTGTCATCATAAGTTGAAGTGGATCTCCACAAGTACAACCTGCCATGTGCATTTGCATTCCAAAAGCAAATTAACTTATATGCACATCTTCAGGGGGAGCCCTTGCAACTTATGAAGACAATTCCTTATCCTTTACAATTTCACAGATTATATTCCCCGTTGAAAACTTCAACTAGTTTGTCATCAATCACCAAAAAGGGGGAGATTGTAAGTGCATCTAGTGCCACCCCTAGTTGGTTTTGGAGTATTGACGACAAACCTAGTTGAGGGACTAATGTGTTTGTGAGAATTGCAGGATAACACAGGTAGAAGTCCCTCATTGATTCGGTTTTACTATCAGAGATGACCCCTAAAAATGTATGAAGACATTGAAGTCAAAGGTGGTATATGAAGATATTCACATTGAATACTATGACAAGAGAAGACACTATATGAAGCCTATGGAGCTCGAAGACTTAGATCTTTCGTAGTTCTTTTTCTTTTGTGTTGAGTCATAGGAACCACCGTACTGTTAAGTGGGGTCCAAGAAAACCAGTCAGAATGACTGAAGTGATGCCTAAACCAAAAACCTATGTCTTCGAGTGAAGACTATGAGAGCGAATCTTGTCCAGAGTCAGACAAGTCAGCTTTGCTTGTGGCCCAAGTAAAGTTGCCGTGTGAGTTTGAAATCTGACTGTTGGAACACATGTCAGTTCCTTAGTGACCCAGGGTCATTTCAGACAAATCAGGTCGGGTTGCCAAGTGGCTATAAATAGCCCACCCCCTACAACCATAAACGGTTGGCTGCTCAGATTGAAAGTACGGCTTTTGTCGTTTGAGAGCAACCCACCTCGAAGCCTTTGAGAGAGAATTCCTTGCGAGGATAAAGCCCTAACCACCAGAGCCAGAGAGAATTGGGCATCACTTAAGTCTTCTTGTCTGTGTGATCTGAAGACTTATTACACTTGAGGACTGTGCATCCTCCAGCCGGTTAGGCGTCGCGTTCTGAGCATCCAAGAGACATTGTGGATTGCCGGTGAACGAAGTCTGTGAAGGTTTGGGAGTCTACCTTGAAGACTTACCAGAGTGATTGGGCGAGGTCTATGTGACCTTAGCTCAAGGAGAATACGGTGAGGACTGGGTGTCCTGAGCTACGTGTTCGGGACTGGGTGTCCGGGACTGTGTATCCTAAGGTTTAAATACCTAGCCGCTCCAACCAGACGTACAGTTGTCACAGCAACTGGAACTGGTCCAACAAATCATTGTCTTCAACGAGTCACTGGTTTCATCTTCACTTCCCTTTACTTACTGTTACTCCTTGTGAAGTCATTGTATGTTTGCACTATCATTTGTCTTCACTAAGTGACTGCGTGTTCTGTTTGGCTTCACAATATCTTCCTACCTGATCCTTACTACCTAGCTGCTATTTAGTCTTTGTGCTTTCACTTCATTGAATACTTGACTATGGTTTGCCTAGTGTAGTCTACCTTCCGCTGCATGGTAATAGGTTTAATTTTATCGTTTGTCTTCAAAACTTCTATGTTCTGAAGACTTCCATAAAAATCGCCTATTCACCCCCCCCTCTAGTCGATATAACGCACTTTCAGTTTCAAATGTGGCCAGTCGAACACAAGGCCGTTCCCTCCGTTATGCGGTACGCCAGGCCTCGTTTCCATTGACTGTTCCGTCCAAGCCGGTTGGCTCCCACGCGTTCCGTTACCTCCCGATGAACATGGCGCATTCCGTTGCCTCCCCATGAACACGACAACAACGCAGTTTCTCCGTTTCGACCCAGCCATGTACACAAGCCCTGTCCATACGTATGCGCGAGTAGGCATTCGAGACCCCGCCCGTATGTATGTACATGGCCGTATTTTCTTTCTTGCACACTGGCCGCTGTACGTACGTGTACATGCTACATGCATGCCTCTACTACGACACGTGCGCCTCCACATCGACCAGTATGTATGTACATGTTCGCGACCAGAATGACAACACTACGTACACTTCGACCAGGTGGGTCCCGACTGCCAGACACTTCCTTGCGTGCGAAGATGTAGCTGGTTGGTCCCAGCAGTCAGGGGGGCGAATCATTTTTTTGCTCGGACGCACTTCCTTGCATGCGAAGATGTAGCTGGTAGGTCCCAGCAGTTAGGGGGGAAACATTTTTTTTCACGAAATACGGTTGCCCATCCAGTGGGTCCCTGCTGTCAGGTGGAGGAATCATTATTTTCCATGTAATAAGGAGGCACTTCCTTGCTGCGGCCATGGACCTAGCTGTCAGCCTCTCCACATACAGTCCACGTCCGATGGAAGTCGTTCCTTGACCACGTTGACCATGCCATGCCGAGAGCACCAGGGCGGTGGATGACGGCAAGGCCTAGGAAGGGGACGACGCGGAGTCGGGGAAGACGCGGCAGTGGATGCCCATGCGTAGAGGAGTATGAGGGTTCACTGGTTCAGCTGGGGTGTGAGGCTGCCGTCGCCGCAGAATAACAGGGGGTGTGGGTGAGTAGAGGGATGGCCTGGCCAGCAGTGGGAGTAGTAGGGGGCGGTGAGGCCTCCGCGGCATCACAGCCGGCCACGGGAGGCAGGAGCACGCGGCACGACCGGCGCTAGTTTGGGCGGCTGGAGCAAGAAGATGGGAGGTTGAAGAAGCACTACGGCCGTTGGATGGACATCGTATGGTCACTGGAGCTAGAATCGTTCATATTGACTAAGTTGACAAAGCCCTCCGTCCCCGTCAACTTAGTAGGCCCACAAGTCAGCCTCCCACCAAGGTGGGTCCCTCCGGTGGGTCCGAGCTGACAGCGGGGGAACTTTTTTTCGTGAAATACGATGGCCCGTCCGGTGGGTCCCAGCAGTCAAGGGGGAAATGTTTTTTTCACAAAATATGGTGGCCCGTCCGGTGGGTCCCTGATGTCAGGTGGAGGAATCATTATTTTCTGCGTAATAAGGAGGCACTTCCTTGCTGCGGCCTTGGACCCAGCTGTCAGCCTCTCCGTATAGTCCATGTCCGATGGAAGCCGTTCCTTGACCAGTTGACCATGCCGCGCCGAGAGCACCAAGGCGGTGGACGACGGCGAGGCCTAGGAAGGGGACGACGCGGAGTCGGGGAAGGCGCGACAGTGGATGCCCACGCGTAGAGGAGTATGAGGGTTCACTGGTTCGCTGCAGTGTGAGGCTATCGTCGCCGCAGAATAACAGGGGGTGTGGGTGAGTAGAGGGATGTCCTGGCCAGCGGTGGGAGTAGTAGGGGCGGTGAGGCCTCCGTCGCATCGCAGCCGGCCAACAGAGGCAGGAGCACGAGGCACGACCGACGCTGATTTGGGCGACTGGAGCAAGAAGACCAGAGGTTGAAGAAGCACTACGACCGTTGGATGGACATCGTACGGTCACTAGAGCTAGAATCGTGCATTATTGACTAAGTTGACAAAGCCCTCTATCCCCGTCAACTTAGTAGGCCCACAAGTCAGCCTGCCACAAGTCAGCCAACCAGCTATACTGGGAGTATTCATTTTTTGTGCATAATAAGGAGGCACTTCCTTACATGCGAAGATATAGCTGGTGGGTCCGAGCTGTCAGCGGCGGTAACGTTTTTTTCACGAAATACAGAGGCCCTTTCGGTAGGTCCCAGATGTTAGGTGGAGGAATCATTATTTTGCGCGTAATAAGGAGGCATTTCCTTGCTAGCGGCCGTGTTCCCAATTGTTAGCCTCTCCACGTATAGTCCACTTTAGACGCATGTCGGTCGTTGACCACGTTGACCAGGCCACGCCGAGAGCACCAGGGCGGTGGACGACGGCGAGGCCTAGGAAGGGAACGACACTGAGCCAGGGAAGACTCGGCAGTTGTTTCCTATGGGGAGGGGAGTACGACTCTAGGAGGGTTTACTGGTCCGTCTACCATCGCCGGAGAATAACAGCAGGTGTGGGTGAGTAGACGGATGGCTAGGCCAGCGATGGGAGTACGGTGGGGCAGTTAGGCCTGCGCGGCAGCACAACCGGCCGCAGGGAGGAGGGAGCAGGCAGTCCCTCCAGTGCTTGTTTGAGCGGCTGGAGCAGGAAGAGAAGAGATTGAAGAAGCACGACGGTCGTTGGATGGACATCCAACAGTCACTGCTTGTGCGTCAACCTTTTTTTAGGAAAGCCTCAAATCTATGGAAAACAGCATACAACCCATCTGCCATTATTTCTAATAATTTACAGCCCATTTGCTAATTCTTAAGGTTTTTTTGGAGCCCATATTCTTTTTGTTAGCATTACATCCCATAGTGTGGCCACTATTAAAAAAATATACGAAATTTTGCATATTTCGGTGTGGTCCGAAATGTTTTTAATCACGAAATTTCGAGTCACATTCAAACTGATTTTAAAAATAAATGTATATCAATATAAAATCCAACAAATTGTCCACGCATAAAAAACAATGCAATTTAAAATATAGAAATAAAAAAATAAATTTGAAACTAATTGAAGGTTTGATGTGTTTTAAAAATGTACAACCCATTTCTCATTACTGATAGGCCATTTTCTCGACCAGCCGAATGAAGCTCTCCTCATCTTGAAAGATTTGCAGCCCAACAGGCCTGACAAAGCGACTTACTTGGCAAACCACAAAAAAACTAGGCTGTGGCCGTGGACCCAGCTGCGGCCGTGGACCTAGCTGTCAGCCTCTCCACGTACATTACTCTTTCGATGAAAGTCGATTGTTGACCACATTGACCATGCCGCGCCGAGAGCACCAAGGCGGTGGACGACGCCGAGGCCTAGGAAGGGGACGACGCGAAGCCGGGGAAGATGCGGCAGTGGATGCCCATGCGGAGAGGAGTACGAGGGTTCACTGGTTCGGCTGCGGTGTGAAGCTGCCGTCACCGCAGAATAACATGGGGTGTGGGTGAGTGGAGGGATGGCCTGGCCAGCGGTGGGAGTAGTATGGGGGTGGTGAGGCCTCTGCGGCAGCACAGCCGACCATGGGAGGCAGGAGCAGGCGGCATGACTGGTGCTGCTTTGGGCGGCTGGAGCAAGAAGACCAGTGGTTGAAGAAGCACTATGGCCGTTGGATGGACATCGTATGGTCAATGGAGCTAGAATCGTTCATATTGACTAAGTTGACAAAGCCCTCCTTCCCCGTCAACTTAGTAGGCCCACAAGTCAACCACCCACTATGGTGGGTCCCAGCTAGCAGGGGGTCTTCATTTTTTTGTGCGTAATAAGGAGGCACTTCCTTGCATGCGAAGATATAGCTGGTGGGTCCAAGCTGTCAGCGGCGGTAACGTTTTTTCACGAACTACAGAGGCCCTTTCGGTGGGTCCTAGATGTCAGGTGGAGGAATCATTATTTTACGCATAATAAGGAGGCATTTCCTGGCGTGCGACCATGGACCCAACTCTCAGCCTCTCCATGTACAGTCCACTTCAGATGCATGTCGGTCATTGACCACGTTGACCAGGCCGCGCCGAGAGCACCAGGGCGGTGGACGACGGCGAGGCCTAGGAAGGGAACGACACGGAGCCAGGGAAGACTCAGCAGTTGTTTCCCACGTGGAGGAGTACGAGGTTTTACTGGTTCGTCTGCCATCCCTGGAGAATAACAATAGGTGTGGGTGAGTAGAGGGATGGCTAGGCCAACGATGGGAGTACAGTGGGGTGGTGAGGCCTGCGCGGAAGCATAGCCGACTGTGGGAGGAGGGAGCAGGCAGTCCCGCCGGTGCTTGTTTGAGCGGCTGGAGCAGGAAGAGCAGAGATTGAAGAAGCATGACAGTCATTGGATGGACATCCAACAGTCATATCTCTCGTGTGCATTATTTCTAATAATGTACAGCCCATTTGCTAATTCTTAAGAATTTTTTTGGAGCCCATCTTCTTTTTGTTAGCATTACACCCCATATTGTGGCCACGGTTAAAAAGTATACAGAATTTTGCATATTTCGGTGCGGTCAACTGTTTTTAATCCCGAAATATTGATTCACATTCAAACTATTTTGAAAAATAATTTATATAAACATAAAATCCAAATAATTGTCCACGCATAAAAATCAATGGAATTTAAAATCTTGTAATAAAAAAACTGAAACTAATTCCCGGTTTGATGTGTTTTAAAAATTTACAGCCCATTTCTGGGCAAACCGAATGAAACTCTCCTCGTCTTGAAAGATTTGCAGCCCAGCAGGGCTGATAAAGCAAGTAGGCCTCGTTTGGGTATTTCTTTTAAAAAATAGAACTGGGCTAGCCATTTTCAGCAAGAAAAAAACACAACTGGGCTCATGATGTGGTAAACATAAATAAAACCCTAGCTAGACAGGCCACAGCCCCCGCACGGCCCTGTTGTTACCTTGATCTGTCGCTAAAACTAGTATAAATAACAACTGCTTGTTCCTCAAAAAAACTGCGCGACCTATTGGGTCCCTGGTGTCAGCCGGTCATAGTGTAATCTCTCGTTTATTGACTACGTTGACAATGGCGTGAGCCCAGATCTCCAACCATTAGGAGGAACCATATTTTGGGCTTGTAATATAGAGGCACTTGCTTGCGTACTGCCATGACGCTGGTGGGTCCCTACAGTCATCCTCTCCACGTACAGTCATCTCCTTGTTCCTCTCGGTTGTTGACGACGTTGACAACGCAAGAGGGCGGCGCACTATGCACGGCGAGCGAACCAAGGCCGCAAGGTGGAGGACGACGGCGAGGCCTCGGACGGAATGGACAGGAGTCATGGAAGATGCGCCGGTCCAGTCACAGGCGGAGGGGAGTACGAGGGTTGACTGGTTCGGGTGCAGGTGCGTGTTGGGGCTGACATCGCCGGAGAATAACATGACGTGTGGGGGAATAGAGGGAGGGACTGGCCAACGTTGGAGGGTATGTACGGTAGGGCGGCGGAGGCGCAGCCAGCCATGGGAGGTGGGAGCAGGTGGAGCCGACGGGGTGGTTTGGTTTGGGTGGCTGGAGGAAGAAGAAGACAAGAGATAGAAGATACACGACAAATGTTGGATGTCAATCCAACGACTGGTAGGCAGAATCGATTGTTGACTGGCTAGTAAGTCGATACCACCTTGGATAGGCTATTTCCTCGCGGGTCCCAAATGTCAGAATCCAAATCTGTAACGGTCATGCAGCCTTTCCTATGAAAATTTACAGCCCATTTGATGTGCTAGTTCAAAATAAGTTTGTGGGTGCTGGTGGGGGCTAATTGCTTGGCTTCTGTAATGCACAGTGAGCTCAAGTAGCCGGCGAGAGTGATGTTATTTCCCTTGGTTGGGATTTGTTAGTTGTTACGATATTTCACTCTAAATTAAACGACTGGCAAGCCACTTACCTTGCTTCAAAGAAATATGACAGTCACAGCCGAGTTGAAAAGGGAAAGAACATCTAACTCTAGCTTACAAACTGTACAAAAGCACGAGGGTTAATTGTTCACCAAGTTTACAAAAAAAACCCAGGTTGAAAAGGGCAACAACATCTAACTCCAGCACTGTTTTCGGCAGTCACAGTCAAATGGATCGGTCAGGTCCATAGAATGAACATCCTGGGTCGTAAAATTTACTGGATTATGACCATAATATGTTGTAAATAGAAGCCCAACACGTTCAGCAGCTCTTTGCCCACCTGAAACTCCTTTTTGGCTCTTCCCCATACCCATCTGTCAAAACCGTGCTGCTGATAAACTTAAGCCCGATGGACAATAGTAACCTCGCATTCAACAGGAAGAATGTGACAAGTCTAGTGTTTGCACAGTTGGTTACATATCGTTCTAGCGTTATTGTCTTGAATCGAATCTCATGAGAAGTGAGAAAATCCCGATGCTTACGAATCCACCGATTGGTTATAACTTTCTTACCCCGTCCTGTTGCCTAAATAGGCATGAAGATTGAAAACAGTTAAGGTCTAAAAAAAGAGTGTTGAAAGAGCAACAACTGAACGATTAATTCTAGTACACTATATGCAGGCTTCCAATGTGCGTGAAATTATCACCTTTATATACAACTTCTCCAGACATGGAAAGCATTGCAGCAAGCCAATAATCTTGTTGAGATCAAAACTATTCATTTGGATATATAAGATCTAGACAGAATCCAGCACCATTGATAGGCCATACATGGAGAAAGTCTTCATTGAGCATAGAACATAATATTAGTACAAAATGTGTACTCCAAGATGACATATAACTTATGCATAGAAATTTAAAATGCAGCTTATGGTTACAAGTCTAGATGATAATATAAAGTACTTGAAGAACTGTGGAGCCAAACACCATATTGAAATGAGCAGAGAGATCATGTATTACACCCAAGGTCTCCAGTTTAGGCGTAGAGAGGACGGTTATTTGCAACGTGAATAACTAGAATCAAGGATCAACCTTTGAAGTGAAGGGGCATCTTGGATGATGAGCTGCCTTCCGTTAAAAGAAATTCCAATTCTTACAAGGTTAGGCGACTTTATTTGGAGACAACCGATTCTAACTGTGAAAACAAGCACCAAGCACTCCAAGGCAGGGCAACTGGAGTGGATGATGCTGTGCAATGAGGCCTCTGATATACAAACCCGCACAAGTGAAAGTTTCTTGAGAAATGGGAATCGAAGGTTTAGTACCAGATTGTCTGGTAGGTCGCACAGCACAAAGGTGGCGGTGTGCAGACAGGAGGAAAACTGCGAGATGGACATCGGTGCTAAGCGCACAGGTAGATGGCATTCGGTATCTGGTAGGTGATTTCTAGGGGAATAGTAGAACTCAAGCAGTTGTAGTTCTGTGAATTCAGGGGATAGCCAGGCTTCCACCGTGCAGGGCATGGTATGCTTGCTCAGGTAGCATGATGGGATGCAGAGGCTTTGAACGGAGCCCTGGTGGGAGGAGATGATGGCTCTGGGGATTTCAAAATCATTGAAGAGAGATAGCTGACGATAGTCGAGATTAAGGGGCACGACATGCCATAGAGGGCACCACCGAATTGAGAGGACTTGGGTGCGGCAATAATCCTTGGTGGGGAGAAGCGATATGATCTCCCCAAGGACGGCGTCCGGGAGATCGCTGATGGGGTCACCCGATTTTCTATGGGTTCCTGGGATCCGATGGGGGCGGGTGTCGGTGTCAAAACCAGCGGATCTCGGGTAGGGGGTCCCGAACTATGTGTCTAAGGTTGATGGTAACAGGAGACAGGGGACTCGAAGCTTTACCCAGGTTCGGGCCCTCTTGATGGAGGTAATACCCTACGTCCTGCTTGATTGATATTGATGAATACGAGTATTACAAGAGTTGATCTACCATGAGATCGTAATGGCTAAACCATAGAAGTCTAGCCTATATGACTAAGGTATCGAGTATCCCCTATCCGGACTAAGTCCTCCGGTTTATATAGACACCAGGGAGATCTAGGGTTACATAGAGTCGGTTACATAATACGTAATCTTCATAGTTGTTCGTGAAGCTTGCCTTCCACGCCAAGGAGAGTCCCATCCGGACATGGGCACCATCTTCGGTCTTCATATCTTCACAGCCCATCAGTCCGACCCATAGGTAACAGGCCGGCCGCCCGAGGACCCCTTAGTCCAGGACTCCCTCAGTAGCCCCCGAACTAGTCTTCAATAGCGAGGTGTTCGGCACACGGATTATCTTCGGTATTGCAAGGCGGGTTCCTCCCTTAAGTAGTGTATTCATCCGTAGATTCGATGTCTCCCCTCGGCTTCTGTGCGTTTAATGTCCTTGTTTTCCACGTGTCGAGCGAATGTGGACAGTCAGGGTATTTTTTTGCAAATAGCACCCCAGCCCTGTAAGGAAGAGTATCTATTTAAAGAGATTGGATCTCAGATCCCTTTGGCACTAAGTGGAGAAAATCCTCAGAGACCGCCAGGCAGGACCATTCCAACATGGCCAACAACCCCAGCTCCTCTTCCCGTTCCAACCTAGAGAGAAGCGAGTGGGAGAGGTGCTATGTGCCCCATAGCCGATTGGAAAAGCTACAAACGCAAGGATTTCTCCCTCCAGCAGATCTGGTCCCTGTTCGAGCAGGGTTGGCCTCCTTCAACGGCAAAACCCAGGCAGAGGATTCTCCCAATGCGTCTGCGGGAGAACGGGTATGCTTCGTCCCCTATCTGCTGAGGGGGTGGGGTTTCCAATTCACCCATTCCACCGAGGGCTGTTGGACTACTACAGCCTCCAGCTGCACAATTTTACCCCCAGCTCCATCCTCCACATTGCGGGTTATGTCGCCCTATGCGAACTATTCCTGGGTTGCAAGGCCCATTTTGATTTATGGAGAAGACTATTCTGCCTCGTCCCTCGCAATCAAGGTGGATCAATCTTTGAAGTGGGAGGAGCTGAAGTGTGGCGCGTTGTCAGGACCGGATATATGTCCGGCACGCCGAAGAAAGCTCCCGAAGAGTGGTCTTCCGAATGGTTCTACATTGACGATGTCGCCCTACCAGACCCCGTCCGCATAGGCCTCCCTGAGTTTTCAAATGCTCCGCTGAAGAAGCGCCACAGCTGGCGTCCTTGGAGCCTCGAGGAAGAAGATAGTGCGGAAATCAGCTTGCTACTGGGCAAGATTAAAACGCCTGCCCAGTCCAGATTTTCAATAATCGAAGTGATGGCAATTTCCATAATGCGGGGGGTCCAGCCACTCCAATACCGAGGACTTCCCATGTGGCACTATAAGGAGAAGACAACGCCTCACGTTATGGCCGAAAAGGCCCAAAGACCCCCGCCGCTCTAGCCAAGATCCTGGCCGAGCTGTATAAAGGGGAGAAGGAGGAGTTCAGCCGTGTCCAACATCGAGACGGACTTTCCATGTACAATCCTCCCAGCTTGGTAAGGTTCGACTTCACTTAATTTATCTTGTCCTTGGATCATCCGTTGACAGGCAGCATCTTATCTGCTCATAATAGGAATGGTGAAAGGCTATCGAGGGGATCCATGACCCTGCCCCTCAGCCGGAGAATCGCAACCGGGATCTTGACCCCGGATATGAAGAACACCCGGACATATTCATGGAGCTTGAGGAGGGAACGTTCTATCAGATGAGCTACGACGGTACATATATACCTATTATCGCCGATTACCCCGGCCTCGTTCCAGCTTCACACGTAAGTGATCCGAAGACACCTTATTCAAAAGAAATATCTCCTTCCTTCTTACCCACCGCACCATCCTGTGCTCAAAAGGGGAAGGGTTCAGCGCGATGTACCGCTCCAAGGGTACCTCCGAAGAGGGCGTCCCCTACTCCAGGCGAGTCTTACAAGAGGAAAGCAAACGAAGACATGGCCATACCTTCATCGAAGAGGTACGAATTCGCCAACATGCACCTGAGCAGTCACGTCCAACTGTGACCTTCCCGTTTTCCATGTGTCAGGAGAAAGGTGCGCCGGACTATATCCTGAGGTTCGAGTGGCCGTACTTCCCGCAGCCAGGATTCAAATCCTGCCGTGAAGACGGGGGCTGATGTAGGGGCGACGCCGGACTGTCCTCCAGCCGAGGACTCGAACGATGTATCCGTCACCAACTCGGAAGTGGAGAGTGCCATGAATCATCGGCGCCATCGGGCCATTTTACAAGACCCTGGATTTTCAGAAGAGTCGTTTAACGCATTCAGCTAGGCCGATGCATACATCCGAGCTGCTCGAGATGGAATTAACAGGGCCACAAAGCAACATTTGAAAGATGTGCAGGTAAATTTGTTTTGTCTGACTATGATAACCATATGCCAGTAGCCCCCGAGACTTAAAGGAGTTGAAACAACTGATTTAAGGATCAATGTACAACCAGGTGCTTACGGAGAAGAACACTCAGCTAGCTCAGGAACTAGAAAAGTGTCAGCGCCAGCTTCTTGCTGCCAATGCCGAACTAGAGAAATACAAGACATCTCCCGGTAATATTTCCCTCTATCAAAAATTCATAATGATACACCGATAGTGTGAATCTGGGTACTTATCTGTGTGTTGGGTCGTTAGACCAAGTACAGGAGCAGCTGGACGCCGCTTGAAGCAAAGAACACGGAGCCAAAAAGCTACTAGCAGTGGGCGAGCGTGTATTGACAAAAGTCGTTGAGGAGAAAAAGAAACTCCAGGATTCGAACACCAAACTAGGCGAAGAACTGAAAGATGTGCGAGCTCAGCTAGAGGATTCTGTGAAGGAGAATAAGAAGCTCCGAGGCGGCATATTCAGTATGTGGCCGCTTTTATCTTATAACAGTTTGGAGGTAACCGTAGCTGATATAGCTGTAATTGCAGGTGTATTGACGAACCGCCCCGAAGAGGAGGTGTCCGGATCATCAAGTGATCTTCTGCAAGGGCTGTCGTAGTTGCACGAGCAAGCTTGGTAGGCGATGCGGAGTGTAGCCAAGGCCTTATGGCCATCCGACTCCCCTCCAGGAATCATGGAGAAGCTGGTAGAGCTGTTCAAGGGAGCGCGGCGGCGTTCTGGCTGTGGAAGATATCAGCTTGCCGAGAGGGTGCGCAAGAGGCCCGGGCCATGGTGAATACATGATATACCAAGCTGGATCCTAATCACATGGCTCGTGTCGGACTGCTAGGGCCGAATGGGGAAGAAATTCCCGTTAGTTTAGTATATGACCAAGTAGAGGTGGCCGCCGAATATTCCCAACAGGATTGTAAATTAGACCGCCTTTTGGATGATATAAAGGAGTAAGTGTTTGAGTCGTAAGCGACTATGTACTTTCCTTCTAGCTGGATAATAAAGACAATTGTCATCGCCGACCTTTTTGCTTCAACCTCTTGACCCGAAGGTTCGGAGTGTTTCCGAATACCGTAGCGGTAGAATATACCGGGGTATGCGTGGAAACCAGACATAGGGGTCATAATTGCTCAAACAGACAATGTGTATCCAGCTAGTTATGTTATATTACATTATGTAAGAAACATCTTCCAGAGAGAATAGTTCTGTTAAGGGTTCCTGTCCCTAGGTGTGCATGCATGTTAATGTGCATGTCCGAATTGTGATTGATAAAATCGTAGAGTAAGTAACATCTAGGGTTCACAATGGAGTGAATGCGGAAACACCTTTAATTCGCCGACCGAATATTCCCTTAAGAACGCTAGCTTTCGGCTTCACCCAGTCTAAGGTACACATCCGGATGACCCGGCAGTAACAATCGCAGAGGTGCTCCCTTTTTGTCCTAGCCGAACTAACAGGAACGTAGTGCATAAGCACAGGAGCCAGGCAACCCATCTTGGCCAAAACTTAAGTCATATCGATGCATATAGTGGCGAAGAAAAGGTACATATGGAAAAAAGGAACGCATATGTGCTGAGCTTGATGCTCGAAGAATAGTCACAAGCTTCTGTACGACAAGCCCCCAGGTATAATGAACGTACATATTTAGAGATGTACGCATCAGGTAGGGATGGTCTAGCCGCACTAAAGCCGTAAGGCTAAAGAGAAAATGAAAAAAGGTAAAAGACAAAAAGAGAAAAATAAATAAATAATGGTAATAACAGGAGCGAGGAAACGAACACAGAATTCGGCGTTAGGCATAAAATCATCGTAGTTTGGCCGCGTTCCAGGGGTTCGGCTCTAGGTGATTATCTGACGCATCACATAGGCGGTACGCTCCTCTGGTGAGAACTTCGTCAATGATGAAGGGACCCTCCCACTTGGGCTTGAGTTTGTACTTTTTCTTCTCCGGCAAGCGTAGAACGAGTTCACCAACGTTATACGTCTTGGCTTGCACTTCTCTGCTTTGATACCTGCGAGCCTGCTGTTGATAAAATGCGGAACGGGCTTTGGCGATGTCGCGCTCCTCCTCCAAGGCATCTAAGCTGTCCTGCCGATCAAGCTCGGCTTCTCTCTCTTCATACATACGCACTCAAGGTGAGTCATGAATAATATCGCAGGGTAACACTACTTCCGCATCGTACACCATGAAGAAGGGTGTATATCCAGTAGAGCGGTTGGGCGTGGTCCGCAGCCCCCAGAGTACGGAGTCAAGTTCCTCCACCCAGTGCTTATCTGATTCCTTCAAAGACCGCACTAGACTGGGTTTGATGCCGCTCATAATAAGACCATTAGCCTGTTCGACTTGACCGTTTGTTTGCGGGTGATAGACAGAGGCGTAATCGAGCTTAATGCCTAGATTAGCGCACCAGGTTTTCACCTCATCGTCTGTAAAATTGGAGCCATTATCGGTGATTATACTGTGCGGGACCCCATAACGGTGTACCACGCCGGATATGAAATTTATTACTGGCCCCGCTTCGGCCGTTTTAACTGGTTTGGCCTCTATCCACTTAGTGAATTTATCCACCATGACCAGCAGATACTTTCTCTTATGGCTTCCTCCTTTAAGGGGTCCGACCATATCGAGTCCCCAGACCGCAAAAGGCCAAGTGATGGGGATTGTTTGTAAGGTAGTGGGGGCATATGGCTTTGATTCGCAAAGATTTGGCATCTGACGCAATGTTGGACAAGGTCCTGTGCATCTGCTCGAGCCGTCGACCAATAAAACCCTGTACGGAAGGCCTTGCTAACAAGGGCCCGAGCTGTGGCGTGGTGATCGCTGAGTCCGGCATGAATTTCAGCCAAGAGCTGCCGCCCCTCTTCCTCGGATATACATCGTTGAAGGACTCCGGTGGCTCTTTTCTTATAGAGCTCTCCATCATGAACCGTGTATGCCTTTGAACGCCGGATAATGCAGCGGGCCTCATTCTGGTCCTTAGGAAGCTCTTTCCTGTTAAGGTAGGCCAGGAAGGGTTCGGTCCATGGGGCGATGACTTCCATGATGAGATGCGCTGACGGTGTTATTTCGGTGGCTGAGCCCCCGACGACGTCGGTGTTTCCGGGATCTGGGGTTATGTTTGGATCCGGACTAGTATTGCCGTTTTCCCCCTTCCACACCACAGATGGCTTAAAGAGCCTTTCCATGAAAATATTAGGTGGGACGGGGTCGCGCTTAGCGCCGATACGAGCAAGAACATCCGCCGCTTGATTACTTTCTCGAGCCACATGATGGAACTCGAGCCCTTCGAACCGGGCCGACATTTTTATAACTGCGTTACGGTATGCTGCCATCTTCAGATCTTTGGCGTCAAAATCTCCATTTATTTGAGATATTGCAAGGTTTGATTCCCCGCGTACTTCTAGGCGGTGTATGCCCATGGAGACAGCCATCCGAAGACCATGCAATAAGGCCTCGTATTCGGCTGTGTTATTGGAGTCTGTGTATAGTATTTGGAGAACATATTGGACGACATCTCCAGTAGGGGATGTTAAAACGACGCTTGCTCCTAACCCTGCCAGCATTTTGGAGCCGTCGAAATACATGACCCAATTGGAGTATGTGCCGTACTCTTTTGGGAGTTCGGCCTCTGTCCATTCAGCGACGAAGTCAGCCAATACTTGGGATTGGATAACTCGACATGGCTTATATGTAATGTCAAATGGGAGGAGCTCGATGGCCCATTGGGCAATCTGCTCATGGCATCGCGGTTGTTTATAATGTCATTGAGTGGTACTTCGGAGGCCACCGTGATCGAACACTCCTGGAAGTAGTGACGGAGCTTTCGGGATGCCATGAAGACCGCATATGCTATCTTTTGATAATGAGGGTACCGGGATTTGCATGGTGTAAGGACAGTAGATATGTAGTATACTGGCTTCTGAAGCGGGAATTTATGTCCGTCCTGTTCTCGTTCAATGACGAGTACGACGCTCACCGCCTGATGTGCTGCCGATATGTATAATAGCATCGGTTTGCCGACTTTTGGTGCGGCCAGGATTGGATTTCTCGCAAGAAGGGTTTTTATTTCCTCCAGTCCGGCTGTTGCCGCGTCCGTCCACTCGAAGTGGTCGGTTCGCCATAGAAGGCGATAGAGTGGCAGTGCCTTTTCTCCCAATCTGCAGATAAAGCATCTTAGAGCTGTGATACGTCTCCAACGTATCTATAATTTTTGATTGCTCCATGCTACTTTATCTACTGTTTTGGACTATATTGGGCTTTATTTTCCACTTTTATATTATTTCTGGGACTAAGCTATTAACCGGAGGCCCAGCCCAGAATTGCTGTTTTTTGCCTATTTTAGTATTTCGAGGAAACAGAATATCAAACGGAGTCCAAACGGAATGAAACCTTCAGGAACGTGATCTTCTCACCGGACGTGATCCAAGAGACTTGGACCCTACTCCAAGAAGTTTCTGGGGAGGTCACAAGGGTGGAGGGCGCGCCCCCCCTGGGCGCGCCCCCTGCCTCATGGGACCCTCAGAGCTCCACCGATGTGTTCCTTCCTCCTATATATACCTACGTACCCCCATTAGACCAGAGAGGGAGCCAAAACCTAATTCCACCGCCGCAACTTCCTGTATCCACGAGATCCCATCTTGGGGCCTGTTCCGGAGCTCCGTCGGAGAGGGCCTCCATCACGGAGGGCTTCTACATCAACACCATAGCCCTTCTGATGAAGTGTGAGTAGTTTACTTCAGACCTTCGGGTCCATAGCTAGTAGCTAGATGGCTTCTTCTCTCTTTTTGGATCTCAATACAATGTTCTCCCCTTCTCTCGTGGAGATCTATTCGATGTAATCTTCTTTTTGCGGTGTGTTTGTTGAGACCGATGAATTGTGGGTTTATGATCCAACTTATCTATGAATAATATTTGAATCTTCTCTGAATTCTTTTATGTATGATTGAGTTATCTTTGCAAGTCTCTTCGAATTATCCGTTTGGTATGGCCAACTAGATTGGTAGTTCTTGCAATGGGAGAAGTGCTTAGCTTTGGGTTCAATCTTGCGGTGTCCTTACTCAGTGACAGAAAGAGTTGCAAGGCACGTATTGTATTGTTGCCATTGAGGATAACAAGATGGGGTATTTATCATATTGCATGAATTTATTCCTCTACATCATGTCATCTTGCTTAAGGCGTTACTCTGTTTTTAACTTAATACTCTAGATGCATGCTGGATAGCGGTCGATGAGTGGAGTAATAGTAGTAGATGCAGGCAGGAGTCGGTCTACTTATCACGGACGTGATGCCTATATACACGATCATACCTAGATAACCTCATAACTATGCTCAATTCTATCAATTTCTCAACAGTAATTTGTTCACCCATCGTAGAATATCTATGCTCTTGAGAGAAGCCACTAGTGAAACCTATGGCCCCCGGGTCTATTCTCATCATATCAATCTCCGTTAATTTATTTTACTTGTTTTGCTTTTACTTTTTACTTTGCATCTTTATACCAAAAATACCAAAAATATTATCTCTATCAGATCTCACTCTCGTAAGTAACCGTGAAGGGATTGACAACCCCTAAGCGTTGGTTGCGAGTTGCTACCATTTTGTGCAGGTACGAGGGACTTGCGCGTGACCTCCTACTGGATTGATACCTTGGTTCTCAAAAACTGAGGGAAATACTTACGCTACTATGCTGCATCACCCCCTCCTCTTCGGGGAAAACCAACGCTAGCTCGAGACGTAGCAAGAAGGATTTCTAGCGCCGTTGCCGGGGAGGCCTACGGCAAGTCAAGTCAAGATTTACTCTCCCGTCAACGAGCCATTTCTGGCGCCGTTGCCGGGGAGGCCTACGCCAAGTCAAGTCAAGATTTACTCTCCCGTCAACGAGCCATTTCTGGCGCCGTTGCCGGGGAGGCCTACGCCAAGTCAAGTTAAGATTTACTCTCCCGTCAACGAGCCATTTCTGGCGCCGTTGCCGGGGAAGCCTACGCAAAAGTCAACATACCAAGTACCCATCACAATCTCTATCTCTCGCATTACATTATTTGCCATTTTCCTCTCGTTTTCCTCTCCCCCACTTCACCCTTGCCGTTTTATTCGCCCTCTCTTTCCCAATCTCCTCCTTTTTTTCCCTTTGCCTTTTGTTTGCTCGTGTGTTAGTTTGCTTACCTGTCGCTATGTCGAATTCCTTATCCGCTCCTATGTCTCCCGAGTTTGAAGTTCTTCACTTCAAGCAATGGCAAGGAGAAAACTTAAAAGATGCTTGGTATAGGATGATGGAATCTTATCGTAAGTGCACCCTAGAGGTGAACTTGAGAATTCTTCTTCGCAATTTTTATGTTGGGTTAAACATGACGCATAGACAACTCTTGGATTGCATGGCCAAGGGAAATTTCATTAATATTGATCCCGGTATTGCGCATGAGATTATAGAGGGAATAGTGGGAAAACCACCCCAAAAGGGAGGATCTCATCCTACCTAGGAAGAAACCCAAGTGTTTGAGAAGATTTGCGAAGTAACAAAGATTTTACAAAAGTCTCTTGAGCCTCTTAAAAATATTAGCGGAAATCTTAACCGTATGAATATGTTGATTACTCTTTGCAATAAATGGTTGGATTCTTTAGATCTAAAAATTTCCGAGTATGAAGGGAAGAGGGAAGAACCCCCCGGATTCGAGCATGACTCCGCTAAAAAGTTGAAAATTAAAGATGGCAATACCTAGATCTATCCTTGCTTTTATGCCTAGCTAGGGGCGTTAAACGATAGCGCTTGTTGGGAGGCAACCCAATTTTATTTTGTGTTTTTTGTTTTTGGTTCTGTTTAGGAATAAATAATCCATTTAGATTCTGTTTAGATGTGGTTTTATCTTTTAATTAGTGTTTGTGCCAAGTTAAACCTATTAGATCTTCTTGGAAGATACTTATTTGATCTTGCTGTAATTTCCAGAATCTTTGCACTCAGTGCCCGAATTGTCAAAAATCACCAGAACGTGATAAAATAGTGATTCCAATTGCTGCTGATCAATAAACAAATTGTCCAGGTCGTCTAATTTTGGTAGAAGTTTTTGGGTTCCATAAGTTTGCGTTAGTAACAGATTACTACAGACTGTTCTGTTTTTGACAGATTCTGTTTTGCGTGTGTTGTTTGCTTATTTTGATGAATCTATGGCTAGTAAAATAGTTTATAAACCATAGAGAAGTTGGAATACAGTAGGTTTAACACCAATACAAATAAAGAACAAGTTCACTACAGTACCTTAAAGTAGTCTTTTGTTTTCTTTCTCTAACGAAGCTCACGAGATTTCTATTGAGTTTTGTGTTGTGAAGTTTTCAAGTTTTGGGTGAATTCTTTTGATGGATTATGGAACAAGGAGTGGCAAGATCCTAAGCTTGGGGATGCCCATGGAACCCCCAAGATAATCCAAGGACACCAAAAAGTCAAAGCTTGGGGATGCCTTCCGGGGCATCCCCTCTTTCGTCCACTTCCATCGGTAATTTACTTGGAGCTATATTTTTATTCACCACATGATATGTATTTTGCTTGGAGCGTCTTGTATTATTTGTGTCTTTGCTTGTTAGTCTACCACAATCATCCTTGCTGTACACACCTTTTGAGAGAGCCATGCATGAATTGAAATTTGTTAGAATACTCTATGTGCTTCACTTATATCTTTTGAGCTTGATAGTTTACTCTATGTGCTTCACTTATATCTTTCTGAGCGTGATAATTTTTGCTCTAGTGCTTCACTTAGATCTTTTAGAGCACGGTGGTGGTTTGTTTTAAAGAAACTTGATCTCTCATGCTTCACTTAGATTATTTTGAGAGTCGTTAATAGCATGGTAATTTGCTTAATGTTAATATACTTGGAAAATGGAGCGATTGGTATGGAGCGAAAATGGAATTCATAGTACTACGTACCTCCTTGGTGTATGGTTGTATGGTTTTTTTGCGATGGAGGTTGTATGGGTTTCTGTTGCGAGATGTTGAACCTGGTAGTTCTAGGGAAAATACTATGGTTTAGATTTAGATGCTGGTTTTCTTTAATGAAAATCAGAAGGGGAAACCCTTCTTCGATTAAAAAAACTACTACCTCCATTCTGGTTTACTAGTCCCCATCGTACTTTGGGTCAAAGTTTGTCCACGAACTTTACTTGTAAAATCTGAATGGAAAATGAGATTTTGTTATACCCAAACAAAAAAGGACTGGAGGGAGTGATTGCTCTGACACGGACACGACCTCTCATAGCGCAGGCATTGAACCGGCGCGCCGGCCAAGAGGGTCGCACTCGCTGCAGGCCCGGCTGAGCACGCCTCCTCGCCGCGTGCAACCAGCTTAAGACTGCCCCGCCTGCCTTCATTGAATCCGCGCGTGTGCCGGAAACACGTCCTTCCGCGAGCCGGCAGGCATTTTAGAACACAAAAATGACTAAAATATAATTAATTTACGCATGGTCTTGACTTGTTGTGCTCGCACTGGTAGCAGGAACTAGCAGAGGATTTTCTTTATTCATAACTCTCCTCACATTTTTTTGGCTTTGAAGTGAATCATGGTTGTGGACATTATGTATGAATGTGCAGATATCTGTGAACATGAGTTTGATGTGGAAGTTGAACTTGGAATGTCAGGCTTGCGCGTGAACTATACCATGTCCAATGCTTCGTCTGTTATTGTTTGGAAAGTAATTGCTGTTATTATATGACCCAAAAAACATTTTGTGCCACATCAGTAGATGCACGGACATCACAACAGGCATGCTGACTGGATACACATTTGAACCTAGCTATTATGAAGGAAATTTTGTATTGACAACAGTTTTAGATAGCAGGAGACGCCTAGCCTGCTCTGCCTCTGCTAGCTTATTTCTGGTTTCTTCCATCTCTTCTTTGGCTTGGGTGAAGAGAGCATCTAATTGCTCTTTTCTCTTCTTCAGGAACTCAGCTACATTCTCAAGGGCTGCTGCACGCTTTCTTTCAGCCTTTACTAATGCCACGAGGACACGAACAGCTGAAGACTCCACCTGGCTTGTGTGTAATCCAACATCATCTGGGAATTTGCACCTTGTGTCTAATCCAGCATCATTAGGGAACTGGCACCTTGTGTGTAATCCAACCTCATTTTGGAAACATGATCTCGAGGTTGACCATACTTCCCTCCTCGCAGGAACTACATCCTGACATGAAGTTACTTCTTTTTTAGATCAATACTCAGAGCAACCTAGATCCATTTAGTAGAAGCCAGATAAACAGAACTCGAAGAAGTGAATTCAAAAGGAAAAAATAAATAAAAATAGACTACAAGGTGAGAACACCCACTTCCTACATCAAGCTAAAAACGAAAGCATTAGGACGATTACGACTCTTCTTATTACACATCGAAGAACACCACGCTTAAGAGAAACAGAAACTACAACATATACACATCAAAGAACACGAGGCTACACGAAAGTAATTGAAAGGGTGTTACTTACCAAAGCTCATTTTACAGGTTCGATGTAGCTCCTCTTTAACTTGCCACGCTCCTTGAAGATGTCCCGAATATCCCGTGTTTGGTCTTCATTGCTCCTCTGCATGTTCGCACTCGTGGTTTTAAAATCTCAACATGGCAAGAAAAATATACTACTAGTAATACTCGCGCATCTTGTGGGCAACATTAAAGCACTCATCTGCCATGTTATAGCATCTCCAACAAGATAAACTACTCATACAAATGCATCTTGATGCATGCAACGCATGGGCATTTTGCTAGTTCTAAAAACCTTTCCATCATTTTCCACACTACTGGTTGCAGAGGAAAAACCTACCCAAGCACAGCGCGATACAGGAGCGACGCACAATTACAAGCTGATATTCTGTTGGAAAATGGAGGCTATAACCAATTACTTTTACGGGGACAATAGCACCTAGGAAATTTGAAGCGTGGGTATGAACAAAATTGGAATTGCACATGTACTGCTAAGTGATTCAATACACACATTACCAATCGAGGAGGAGAATGATGGTCGCTGCGGCCTCTATGAGTCATGGTCGGCAATGGGAGTCAGTTCATTGTCCACGACGGTGGTACTTCTGCGCTTGGCATCGGCTTCCGGGAAGCAGATCCGAGACCGTGGAAGATGACGCCGGGGAAGAGGCTCCGTGTACGATGACGACGGTGGACCAACTCCAGTGCGGCGTATGAGGTCGTCGATGAGGCAGATGCGCTACGGTGGACGAGTGCGCCGATGTAAAGGGGAGGAGCATGAAGGCTGCGGTGCCGTGGAGAAGTCTATTTTGCAGTGGGGATAGAAATTGGGGAGTATTCAGGTGTACTACTCTGGGTGCCGGGGTGGGGTTGGCTGGGTAGGGTGAACCTGAAGTTACAAAAACAGCCCCCTACCAAGCATCATCCATAGGCCTATTCCGAAGGCTATGATGGTAACTTTCCACTGCTCGAATCAGGGTCGCGGGAGATTTTCCCGCCGACCTCAAAATTTTGTGACACTGGACTCCCCGTGTGGCGTGTTGAGTGACTCGGCTAAGCAACTAGCGAGTAGTAGTAGTAAACTCTGCATATTAGGTTTAACCGAAGTCAAACTTCCTAAAGTTTGACCAAGTTTATAGAAAAATATAAACATTTACCATA
Organism: Triticum urartu; assembly: GCF_056163025.1. Taxonomy (NCBI): domain Eukaryota; kingdom Viridiplantae; phylum Streptophyta; class Magnoliopsida; order Poales; family Poaceae; genus Triticum; species Triticum urartu. The sequence goes on from NC_141879.1 coordinate 263,279,539, forward strand.
ACAAATATGTATGATGTGAAAGTACATTCAATAATGAATCTAATGGTATTTATTTGTTATTGTATATGTTAATATTTTTTGTTATAAGCTTTTTGAGAGTTTACAAAACTTGACTGTGACCAATGCTAATACGCGGACTTAAATAAAAACGGAGGGAGTACACATTTGTTTTCTTAGTTTGTAGTGAACTAATCATTTGTTGAAATTGTGAAATAAATATATTAGGCTATTGACTTCGAATGTAATGGTCTATACAATTCAATAGTGACAATCATTGTCGAATCCCAAGATGTATACAAGGTCTATAGTACTTCACAACATGCTCAAACTCACATAATCCCAGTCAAATGACAATCTAAATGCACTTCATAGTTATTACTTTGTAGGATGCAACAAGAACAACCATAACTCTACATCAGCCATTATAGAAGCAACATTTTGACATATCCCAATGTGTGAATGAAACGTGCAGAGAGAGCTTTTGAAGATGGAGCAGATAGGGTGGGAAAGATTGCATGTATGTGGACAAGAGAGTAGGAGACAAACCTAACGAGACAGAGAGAGAGAGAAAGAGAGAGGAAGAAGTTAGGTCTGTGAGAAAGATGCATACATGTAATATACATGAGATGCGTGTGCATCTGGATTCTGTATACATGGAAGGAGAAGAGACAACATGTTTGATGAGAGAGCAGGCAAAAAATGGAAGAGAGGGGAAGGATCTCGTGGGTTGAGGGACTGAAAATTTTGTGCGGGGGAGAGAGGGATTGGTAATTTTGTGCAAGAGAGAGAGAGGGTGCGGGGAGGAGTCAGTCAGCCGTTGTCACATCACCCTGCTTCCAAATGACCCCGCATTCTCTAGTGCGGTGTGGTCGCCGTCTTTGATCTGCTCGTTGCCCTCTTTGAAGATTGAGGTGTTGTGCATGTTGGGGTGCAAAGAAGCACAAGCGAGAGTGGTCGCCGTATAACCTTGGATGGGGATGAATTGTGTGCTCGGGGGAGTGTGTGTGTGTGTGTTGTGCTGCGTGTGTCTGTGTGTGTGTGTGTCAGATATTGAGAGAAAACAAACCTAAGGAGAGAAATGGGTATTCACGAAGAGATTGTGCGGGCCTTGAGGTGGGCAGGGGCCGGCTGAGGGTGTCAAAATGTGCGCGTTGATGCATGTGTTGCATGCGATCGTGCGAGGGACGGATGAATCGAGAGAGATGGTTGTTGTGTTACGGATGCTCCTCTCTCTGCCTCTCTCTCTCTCACACACACACACGTAAACTAGAAGACCGTTCTCTCATGTATACACAACGTATCGGCATCTGTCTATGTCTCACTCATGCACGATCATTTGCACATTCACACCTCTCTATGTCTGTATCACACGCACACCGTCTCCACATTGCCCTTCCTCCACAACACACATATGGACACATACACACGTTCTCTCTCAGTCACACACACAAAATCAGTATTAAAAACAACTAGGGCACACCTAAAACGTCCAAATCCAAATAAACACGAACTGGAGCTAAATACAAATATATGGAAATATTGCAGCGTCAAGAACTTTCACGGGAAAAAAAGTTGAGTAATATTCGAGGATTGTTTTCACACACACAAAAAGGTTCGGTGGATGTTCTTCGAGTGCGACACGGTGAAGCACCGTTCGATCGACCGCGCGGCCGCGGTTCACGCGCTTGCACATGATTCCGTATCGTGGCCGTGGTACTAAGGCTGGTCACAATGGGCAAGAACATAAGCTAGTAACTAATAAAAGCGCTGCCTAAGTCTAATGTTTACGTGTACTAGTACAATTTTCTTTTAAGTTTGACCAACCTTATATATAAAACTAAAGTAAGCTCCCACATGCGCACTCATCAATATGCCGCCACCGTTGCGCATGCCGACGCCCGCCTGCTCCGGCCAACAATTTCTCGCCCATCACCGCCGTGTGGCCGCCATCCCTGTGCCATGAAGCCGAAGGCTCGCCCGCTCACGTCGTCTGCAGTCCCTCCTCGCGATGCCGCCGCACTGCCAAGCACGCGAGCAGCTGGTGGAGCCACGTCTATGCACGCAGCATACGAAGAGGAGGACAAGCGCGTGCTCCAGCACGCCGGCGAGGAGGAACTAGCGTGTCATTGTCGTCTCCGCCTGGGTGGAGGAGGCGCGCATGGTGGCTGTCGTGGCGGAAGCCGGTCGCGCGCGCGTCGAGCCCGCAAACCGGGTGCAGACGTGGAATGTACCTTCGAGACCTTGAATCCCACGTGGATCCTGCAATCTGAAGGAGCAATTTGGGTCAGTCGACTCATGTGAGCCATTTGATGCAACATGGATGGCTAGAAGGGCTTCTTCCACCTCTTCCGCCGTCTTCTTCCTTCGCTCTGTCGAACTTCTTTCACAAATCGACTGACCCAAATTATACTACTAGTACGAACGTATTAAGTATAGTAGGAACACGAAGATACGAGCAGTAGTACCAACTGCAAGAAGAACAGTAGTAAGACATTGTACTAGTACTACTGTACGTACTAAAGAGTTCAAATAACGAGAAAGAACATAAACATAGTTCTGCTGGGGCCTCAGCACAACACACCCTTGAAAATAAACTAATAAGCAACTAGTCCGCTTGACACTGCAGTAGAACCAGCATGAGCGACGACACTGCCACCTACTTGGAGTCTGAGTCCACATCCTCGACTTCGTCCTCGTCCCTCTTCCTCTTCCTCTTCGCTGATGCTTCTTTGCTTGAACCGGACACTGGGCTCTGCTTCTTCATCCAACCCTTGTAGATATTTAAACAAAGGTAGGCATCCATTGCTGCGTACAGGATGTGACCTTCATCTAATGTCTTCGACTCCCATGCATGATGAAACTCGTGATGAGGTTTCTTCAGTTTAGCGTACGAAGGATCAATCATGGCTGCTGCCAGGGCCAGCATTGAAGGTTGAGAGGAGGACACCAGGCTTGCCTTCTGGAGATCGAAGGGCTGGCCTACAACGAGACCTATCCGACGCAGGACGTCACTGTCGTTCTTAAAGCCTATAGTAACGAATCTCACTCTTTTGTCCTTGAGGAAGTTCTTAAAATCCTGGCACTCAACGTCGGCATGGCATATGTGGGAGACCAAGCAAACGTTATGTATGCAAACCTGGATCATGGCGGGCTTTTTCCTCTCTTCGTCCTTTAGATCCTTCTCTCGTCCCCGGACTGTGGTGTACTCAACATCTAGCCCAGCGACCCACTCATCCATTGAACCGTTGAACATGCGTAGGAAGCGAGCAAGCCATGCTTTCACCGTCTCGGATCCACATGTGTAGATGACGATGAACTGATCGCCGGTGATGGCTCTAACCTGGTACTCAGCGGCGACCATGGAGATTTTGGAGGCCATGGATTTTGGAGGAGGGTTAGTGTCAGGACCCCGATTCCAAGTCACATCGATCTAGCCGGTAACACCTCATATCACTTTGCGGCCTCACGCACGGTATTCCCACGGGTGTCGCCTTACCATGGCCTGGGACCATTTGCGCCTTTTGGCTCACGTATATGATAGTGTCGCTAGCATCCATATGACAGAGAACCCGGGGCGACATGGCTAGTCGTGAACCCAAAGCGGCACTAACCTATGGGGACAGGCATACATGAATCACATCGAGCATGTCGGTCAGCAGCGTGTGAATCCGGGCTGTAGCACTGGGCTAACAGGACTCCGAGAACCCGGGCTGTAGCAGGCTAGGCAGGACTCCGGATGTCACCGCGTGACATTTCCCCGAAGGGACAGACACAGGAACGAAGTGAAACACATGCCGGCCAGTCAAGTGTCCTGAGCAGTAGTGCTGGGCTAACAAGAGTCCGGTGAACCGGGCTGTAGAGGACTACTATGGCTGATGGAAGCACTAGACTACATTTCCCCATAAGAGAGGCTGCCAAGGATAAACAACTAGATTGTCGGATCCCACACATACCAAGCATTTCAATTATACACACAATATGCTCGATATGTGTAAATACAACATGGCATCACAACATAACTCTACAACTCAAGTATTTATTCATTAGGCTCCGAGGAGCGAGATATTACAAACATGGGTCTCATGACCAAACAATCATAGCATACAATTCAAAGCACATGCGGAAGCTTAACTTGTCTGAGCACAGACATCTACAAATAAAAAAGGCTAAGAAGCCTAACTATCTACCAGATCCTGCCGAGGGCACAAGATCGTAGCGGAGGTATCAAGCTAAACATCGAAGTCCACACGGAACTACTAGCGAGACTGAAGTCTCTCTGCAAAACATAAAATAGGCAAACGCGAGTACAAATGTACCCAGCAAGACTTACATCAGAACTATCTACATATGCATCGGTATCAATAAAGGGGGTGGTGGAGTTTAACTGCAGCAAGCCAGCTTTGACTCAGTGGCTAACCTGAACTACGACTACAAGCAACTCTTTTGAGGTGGCTCACACGAGTCCACATATTCACCATTCAATACACCACTATGGATCCGCTCCCGTCTCCCTACGAGAAGGCCATCCATAGCACTCACACTTATCTTGCGAGTTTTAGAGTATCCACTTTCACTTGTCTATGAACTGTTATAGGCAACCAAGAAGTCCATTACCGCGGACACGGCTATTCGAATAGATGATGTTAACCCTGCAGGGGTGTACTTCTTCACACACGCTCTCGCCACTTACCACCATGTAAACGTCGTGTATCTCGGCAACCTTCAAGCGGAAGCCTGGCGAGGGAGTCGGCCACGACCTGACTAACCACACAAGTCTCTAGTCCAGGTTTATCGCCTATTCGGGTTCCATCCGCGAGGAGATCCGGCCGGAGTTTCGCTCACAGCCCCAAACGATGTGTGCAGGGTTCTCGAGACACCAAACGGGCGCCCGGTACACCGTGCCACGGTGTATCTACCGCATCATAGCCCACCCCTAGGGTCAGCGGTACGCACAGCCGCCAACACATATCCTACAAACACCAGAAACTAGTTGCAACTCCTGGACAGAGGGCAAGGGCAGTTAATAAGTCGAGAGGGTCCATTGGTTTCGGGCCCAATGCGTGGTAGTAACTTTTTCATGGATCACAAACACAGAACTCAGTTCCTGAGGACGGCTTCAATGAGACAACCCACCATGCCTCTCACCGCTACCTTTACCAAATCGTGTTCACACACTTAGCTCACACACAGTAGGACATGTTCATCACCATTCCAATTCATTCCCGATGAATCAGACCCGACTCAACTCTAAGCAGTAGCAGGCATGACAACAAGCATGAATGAGTAGGAACATCAGGGCTCAAACAACTCCTACTCATGCTAGTGGGTTTCATCTATTTACTATGGCAATGACAGGTGATGCAGAGGATAAGGGGTTCAACTACCGCAGCAAGTAACAGTTGAATCGTTGTTGTCCTAATGCAGTAAAAGAGAGCAGGAGCAAGAGAGTGGGATTGTATCGGAACGAACGAGGGGGTTTTGCTTGCCTGGCACTTCTGAAGATAGTATAGTTCTTCATCGGTGTCATCGAAATCATCGTCGGGACGTCGTCTACTGAGAGGGGACAATTACCGGCAAACAAGGAAGAACACAATCAATGCAATGCACAATATGATGCATGATCATGACATGTCAATATGCTATGTTTTGTGCTAATGCAACTAGCAACATGTTAAATGGAGTTGGTTTGAACCCTAGGTTCAAATTCAAACTCCATATGTGAGGGTTTAAATGCCATTTATATGATTTGGCCTAAACAGCAGCCATAAGTTGTTCTAACATGCATGAAAATGGTACAGATGGATAGATTGGATTTTTCTGATCATTTTTCATATATAATTTATTTAATTTGGAGTTACGATTCATTTTATATGATTTTTAGAAGTTTAGGATATTTTCTGAAATAAATAAATCATTTCTGATTTATTTATAATCCAGAAAACAGATTACTGCATCAGCCTGACATCATCATGACATCAGCAGGTCAACGGGGCATGGTCCAGGTCAAACCTGACCAGTGGGGTCCACTGGTCAGTGACACAGTGCTGTTTAGTGTCAATGACAGGTGGGACCTGGTCAATGGACACGTTAGCACAGTCAATGCTGACGCGTGGGTCTAGGGTAATTAGATTAAACTTAATCTAGTTTAGTTAGCCAGTTAGTTAGGATGTGGGGCCCGGCTGTCAGTTTCACCGGAGGTTAATTAATTGCGCAATTAGCTGCTAATGGCTGTGCCATGTCAGCACAGCCGGAGTTAGCCGCCGGCGAGGTCAGTGACGGCGGAACGGCTCGGGTTTCGCCCACGGGCGACCAAACCCGCGGCGGAGGGCATCTACGCATTGCTGGAGAACGCGCGCATCCAACGGTGCAAGCAGCACCTGCTGGGGCGGCCGGAAACGATGACGGCGTCGAGGTCAGTGGCGACCGGAGCTTGGGCGTCGACGGATTCGTCGCTACGGTGAGCAACACGTGCGTTGCTTGGCATCTACGGCAGCTGCATGTGCTAACGAGGCTGTTGGGCATGCTAGCACGACCAAAGGGTCACCGGATTGACGCCGGCGATGAGCTCGGGCGGAGGTGAGCTTCGGCCTCGATGAACACGACGGCTACGGTGTGCAAAAGGACGTGGCGTTACGGGGAAAGTGACCGGAGGCTCACAGCGCGTCAATTTAAGTACTCGTCGGGCTCGGGGAACGCTTGCAGACGACGGAGCGACGACGGCAATCGCCAGATCCCGCAGAAGAAGACGGCGGCGTTCAGGAAGAAGCAGGGCTTCTCGACCCGCGCGGCTCGGCGAGGAGGAGTAGGGCGACGGGGTGGTTCTTCTAGACACGACGGAGAGGCGGGGCAGTGGCTCTGGCCGCGATGAACGGCGTCGGTGACGGTGGGCATGCTCGGCCATGGGGAGGGAAAGCAGAGGAGTGAGGGGGGAGAGAACCAGAGAGCGAGAGAGAGGCAGAGAGGTGCGTGGCATCTCCAGGGCAACGTCGGGAAGGCGGCAGCAAGCAGGAGGTGGCGCGCGCGTGCTGGCGCGCATCGGGCACACGCCCTCCTGCCTACTGGCAGGAGGTTGAAGACGGTGGCGACTGCGGTGGGCTGGGCCAACTGGAGTCGGGCCAGGTGGGCTGCCAGGAGGTATGCGCCAGGTAAGGTTTTCTCCTCTCTCTATCATTCCTTTTATGTTTTCTATTTTCTGTAATTGTGTTTGGCTTTATTAAAAATGACAGGGTATCTCCAAAAATCATGAAACTGCTCCATGTCACTGTTTGGAATATTTCCAACAGCAAACATTTCAGTTTGTGATTATTTGAGCATTTAAAATATTATTAGCAATTAAATGCCCAAATGCAAATACTATATAATTTAATTCAAAAATCCAGAATGGCCTAGAAAATGTGCACCATTTTTTTGGGAGAGGTTCTAGACCAATTCAAAAATGATGAACTCTTGTGAAGGGCATTTTGGATTCATTGAAATGTTTTTCAGTTGAACCTGGTATTTTCAAGGGGGTGCTGGGGTTTATTGATCCCCATTTCAGGTTTAAGAGAAATTTAAACATGATGCAACACAAGACTAGCTAACCCAGAGCAGACCAGAAGTAGGGATGTGACAACTCACCCCCACTAAATAAGAATCTCGTCCCGAGATTCAAGTGTAGGGTAAGATGAAGGGGGACGCAAACTTAACCCAATCTTCACGATCCAAGTTGCACTTCATAAGAACGTTGATTCGATCACCATATTTGTCTCAATGTCTTGCTCTGAGAACTCCAACCAACATGACAACGAGAGGGAAGGGAAAACTCTAGAAGGATCGATCTTCTCGAAGATCAAACAACTCAGGATCAACTCACGGAGTGAGACATAGGAACATCTCTCCAATTAAGACACAAAGTTCACATCAGGGTGATGGAAATCAGACGACGAGGATTCAAGTTGGTAGGTAGCAATTCCACGCTTGAGTAAGGTGGTGCAAGGTTTCAAAGTTGCGAGGAGATAATTGTGATGAACCCATAACAGGGCACCTCGGAGAAGGTGACTCGTTGAACTGTTCCCTTAAGTGGCAAAAAGAATTGCTTTTGATCCATAAATCATTGAAACTCTTCATACCAGCTTAAGGCAATTTACAATTGATCGTTTGAGATAGCTCGACGAAATGGCATACTCGGACTAGGATGGATGATGTGGACTACCTTGTTGAAGACAACGCAAGGGATGATTTTGCTTGCGTGTGCTCTCAAGAACTTGAGCATTTCCATATTCATCAAGGTTCTACCAACATCCGTGGCAAGGATCCTGGCAACACGACATACTACCATGATGACTAGTGATGGATGATGCGGATACAAAGGAAGATAACACCTTCTCAGATCTTCCCTTTGCGAGGCTAAGGGAACAGAATCTGGACGATCGACCGAGAGACATTTAGCACTCCGCTTCTAATGTTCTCTTTGATGTGCTAGCGTAATCCATTCATAGATATGGTTTGATATCTAGAACATCAAGTAAAAGGTCGGACTTCGGAAGCTCAAGAATCCATAAGGAATAACTACGGAGGCAGATCCTGCGAGATCCTTATGGGGAGGTGACCAACTTCTTCAACCAAGATACTGCAATAATAGGCCTTCCGGCTAGGTGTGTTGGCCACGACATCCACATTACCGGTTACAGAGAGACCAACATTATAGTTCTTGGAGTACGTTCCAGCCATCATATCTGCCTGAGATTTAGATCTGGTTGGTGTTAGGATATTCCAGACCCATCCAGTCTAGAAAGAAAATGAGAGTTTGCAACACAATTTGACGAGATGACGTTGCGAGATTCTCAGGGAATGAACTGCGATAGCAAGCTCCAAAACATGAGCTGGTTCTGCTACAAACCTGTGAACACGCTATCCAAGACGAGCATGACCACATAGTAGTCTTATAGTAAAACACTATGAGTTCAGGTGGGGAACCATCATCAAGGATTTTGAAGTCTTACGCAAGTCCATGGATTAGATCCCAAGCATAGACTTCTTTGCCTTGAACAAGTCAATCAGTGGCTTGGTGTGCTAGGGAATACATATGGAGTGGAGGTAATTAATCTACCAAACCATAGAATACATTCAGACATGCATAACTGACTTGGGATGGTACCAGGGGAAACAAAAACAATCTTTCTCGAACTCACGGCGGCAACTTGCACCAAATGCACATGAATTCGAGGAAGTCACTTCTTCCATCCAAGCATAAGCTTCATGAACGGAATACGAAGGCATTGCTTATAAAGTTTCCAACACTAGGTTGATGTTCAACATGAATCATGGGGGAGACAAAATGCTGCTGATGGGCTCAACAACAACTCATCGGAATTTCCATATCACTGGACTTCCACGATCATGTGAACACGATGATAGTATTGGTCAGACCACAAGATGTAATGGTGTATGCTCGAGGGATTAACCACGGGTAAGACAACATTACGAACATCATTGGTTCTGATTTGACTTGACGATAGCCCATACTTAAGTCAAAGTTTTGACAAGGCAATAGATCCAACAATTGATCACGAGGACCAATTGATGGAGATATCATCTTTCTTCAACACACACACACACACAGAAGATATCCCTTAACATGAACTAAGTCAGACAAGCTTTTATCTTCCAATTCTCCAAGTTGTTGTGTAGCTCAACCCACTAGCTCAGGGATATCCAACACAGATTCTTGGAGAAGGGGTGATTTATAGGAAAATCAACTTGATCACGAACTCAACATAGCGGTCAGGTGACAGCCAGGTAATACTTCCGAGAAGATCTTCGGAAAATCACGAACCACTGATATGTTACTAAGCTCGAGAACAATCTTGCTTTTTAGGGCAAGGCGATATGATCAAAAGAGCAAGGGTTTGGCAAAATTCTAACCCGTTGATCGAAGAGTGAACCAGGAAATAAGGACTAGGTAGCATGATCAACCTTAGGGTGATGATTCAATAATCAGCACACTAAGAATGATATTAATGTCCATTAACTACCAAGCAAAGGGTTGCTAGGAGTATTGATTTCACACATCATGATTCACTTGTCGGTATTCCGGTTGCGACAGCACGACACCAAGGAATGAATAATGATGGCGAGAAGTATCACTACGTCAAGAATTCATAAGGGAAGGTGCAATTCTCATGACATTCCTGACATAAAGTGGATAGTACTTCAGGGTAGAATAGACCAATAGCTTGATTGCATTTGATCTGCGAAATACAAATGCTTTGACCCAATCCTAGAAATGGATGAGGTACTGGAGTTTGTTTCTCCTAGTCATTCTGAAATAGAACGGCTCGATGGACCACAAGAATAATAGGCACCGATGAACAAATACTCACATACTCTTGACTATCAATTGATAGATGAAGGTCGGAATATAACGGAAGGGGGACAAGTCAAAGGAACATATAACTTTCTGAGTTTTGGATGCATAGATTAGTATGTCGAATGAGTTAAACATATTTCTTCCAGATAACCCATGCAGGAAGGTAGGGTTGGCAGAGTCACAACATAGAATGGAGAACTCATCAGGAGCACTCTGTCATGACCTTTTGGTTCAAAAGAACTCCTGCCAAGAATGGTCCATGATAATTGGAAGAAGGATGTACCACGAACCTCGAGGACTATCGCAAAGGTTACTAATATCCTAAAGGAACTAGCAACACTATCAGCATGCGTTAAGTAGGGTGAATCTCGGGTTCAAGAACCCATGAATAGAATACCTACCACTACATGGCATCACAGGATGCTTTCGAGAATGGTGGCCAAAATCATCACACCGGAACACAAAACATGGCTAGATTACTAGGTGACTCCCTAAAACACCTACGGTCATAATAATAGCTCCAACATATATGTTGAGACAATAAATTACCTCAACGCACCGGTTAGTGTGCTTATTCTGACCATAAAGGACATCGGGAACGGAAAGAAAGGATTGCAAATGCATCAGATTATCTAGAAATCTGGGATGACTCGGATAGCATAATGGCTGTAAATGCTCAAAAAGATTTGAGACATCCTGCAAAATGGTGGCATAACCACTCAACATCACAATATAAAGGTTTCGAGACCAATTATGAACGCACGGAAGTACTGGAAACTGAACTGCGGCATGAATCCATCAATCCTATTAGTCAATGGGTTAGTAACACGTCATCCTGATAGATAGATGAGAAGGCCTAGTTTCTTAACCCCGTAGAAAGGAAGAGGGTGACTCAGATCAGAGGGCATGCGATATAAGGAGTAAAAAGAGCCTTACGTTCCATCCCACAATCAATTCCCTTATATAACTAAAGCATTTCTAGACTCAACTTCGACCAGTTTGGCTTGGTAATCCTATAGGCAGTCAGGCTCTAATACCAAAGCTGTCAGGACCCTGATTCCAAGTCACATCAATCTAGCCGGTAACACCTCATATCACTTTGCGGCCTCACGCACGGTATTCCCACGAGTGTCGCCTTACCATGGCCCGGCACCGTTTGCACCTTTTGGCTCACGTATATGATAGTGTCTGTCAGGACCCCGATTCCAAGTCACATCGATCTAGCTGGAAACACCTCATATCGCTTCGCGGCCTCACGCACGGTATTCCCACGGGTGTCGCCTTACCATGCCCCGGGACCGTTTGCGCCTTTTGGCTCACGTATATGATAGTGTCGCTAGCATCCATATGACAGAGAACCCGGGCCGACATGGCTAGTCGTGAACCCAAAGCGGCACTAACCCATGGGGATAGGCATACATGAATCAACTGCGAGCATGTCGGTCAGCAGCGTGTGAATCCGGGCTGTAGCACTGGGCTAACAGGACTCCGGTAACCCGGGCTGTAGCAGGCTAGGCAGGACTCCGGATGTCACCGCGTGACATTTCCCCGAAGGGACAGACACAGGAACGGAGTGAAACACATGCCGGCCAGTCAAGTGTCCTGAGCAGTAGTGCTGGGCTAGCAGGACTCCGGTGAACCGGGCTGTAGCAGACTACTATGGCTCATGGAAGCACAAGACTACATTTCCCCATAAGAGAACCACTAGGTTGTCGGATCCCACACATACCAAGCATTTCAATCATACACACAATATGCTCGATATTTGCAAATACCACATGGCATCACAACATAACTCTACGACTCAAAGTATTTATTCATTAGGCTCCGAGGAGCGAGATATTACAAACATGGGTCTCATGACCCAACATACAGAGCATACAAGCAACAAGCACATGCGGAGTACAGACGACTACAAATGAAGAAGGCTCAGAAAGCTGACTATCTACAAGACCCTCCCAAGGGTACCAGATCGTAGTGGAGGTAACAAGCTAAACGTCGAAGTCCACGCAGAACTACTAGCGAGACTGGAGTCTCTCTGCAAAACATAAATTAAGCAAACATGAGTACAAATGTACCCAGCAAGACTTACATCAGAACTAACTACATATGCGTCGGTATCAACAAAGGGGGTGGTGGAGTTTAACTACAGCAAGCCAGCTTTGAATCAGTGGCTAACGTGAACTACGACTGCAAGTAACTCTTTTGAGGTGGCGCACACGAGTCCACAAATTCACCATACCAATATAACACTATGGATCCGCCCCTGTCTCCCTGCGAGAACACCATCCATACTTATCTTGCGAGTTTTAGAGTATCCACTTCCACTTGTCTATGAACTATGCAAGGGGTCCAAGTTTCCATATCCGAGGAATCCGGCTATTCAAATAGATAATGATTACCCTGCAGGGGTGTACTTCTTCACACACGCTCTCGCCACTTATCGCCCTGTACACGTCATGTACCTCGGCAACCTTCAAGCGGAAGCCGGGCGAGGGAGTCGGCCACGACCTGACTAACCAACAAGTCTCTAGTCCAGGTTTATCGCCTCTTCGGGTTCCATCTGCAAGGAGATCCGGCCGGGGTGTCGCTCATGACCCCAAACGATGTGTGCAGGGTTCCCAAGCCCACCATCCGGGTGCCACTTGGTACACCGTGCCACTGTGCCTAGTCTGTCCCAAGCCCACCTGTACCGGGTGCCACTTGGTAGACTACTAACACTACCTACAAACACCAGAAACTAATTGCAACTCCTGGACAGAGATCGAGTTGATTAATAAGCCGAGAGGGGCCGAGTTACCGGAACACAATGTGTGGTAGTAACTGTTCATGGATCACAAACACAGAACTCAGTTCCTGAGGACGGCTGCAATGAGACAACCCACCATGTACTCCTACATGGCCTCTCACCGCTACCTTTACCAAATCGTGTTCACACACTTAGCTCTCAACAGTAGGACATGTTCACCACATTCCAATTCATCCCCGATGAATCAGACCTGACTCAACTCTAAGCGGTAGCAGGCATGACAAACAAACATGAATGAGTAGGCACATCAGGGCTCAAACAACTCCTACTCATGCTAGTGGGTTTCATCTATTTACTGTGGCAATGACAGGTCATGCAGAGGAAAGGGGTTCAGCTACCGCATCATGTAACAGTTGTAACGTTGTTGTCCTAATGCAGTAAAAGAGAGCATGAGCGAGAGAGTAGGATTGTATCAGAATGAACAAGGGGGTTTTGCTTGCCTGGCACTTCTGAAGATAGTATAGCTCTTCATCGGTGTCATTGATCACGTCGTCGGAAACAACATCTACTGAGAGGGGGCAATTACCGGCAAACAAGGAAGAATACAATCAATGCAATGCAACAATATGATGCATGATCATGACATGGCAATATGTTTTGATTTGGGCTAATGCAATAGAAAGTCATTTTAATTGAAGTGGAATTCAAAACTATATCAAATTCCAACTCCAAACCTATTATGAAATTTGCCCTAATCATGTTTCATCCTAAACAGTGAGGTTAACTTGCTCAAACATGCATGAAAATGGTACAGATGGATTCCTTGAATTTTTCTGATAATTTTTCATATATAAATTATTTCATTTGGAGTTACGGTTGAATTTCTATGATTTTTAGAAGTTTTGGCTATTTTCTGAAATAAATAAATCATTTAAGATTTATTTAAATTCCAGAAAAGGATTACTGCATCAGCATGATGTCACTGTGACGTTAGCAAGTCAACTGTGACTGGCCAGGTCAAACCTGACCAGTGGGGTCCACTGGTCAGTGACCCAGGGCTGCCTAGGGTCACAGATGGGTGGGGTCGGGTCAAAGGACACGTCAGCATAGTCAAGCTGACACGTGGGACCACTGCAATTAGATTAAACCTTAATCTATTTTAGTTAGCCGGTTAATTAGGTAGTGGGACCCGTCTGTCATTGACTCCAGGGGTAGTTAGTAGGGTGCTTAGGCACTAATGGCCGGTTACGTCGGCGGTTAGCCGCCGGCGACCATAGTCGACGGCGGAGGTACTCCGGCCGGCCGATTTCGGCGGCCGTTCGAAGCACGGCTAGGCTCTTCCGAAAGCCCGCAGAGAGGCACGTCGGGTGGTGCAAGTGGCAGCTGCAGGGGAGGGCTGTAGCGTCGCCGGCATCGAGGTGGGCGGGCGGCGGTGCTCGGGTGGATGCGAGCAACGGTGCTACGGGGCACGAGCGAGCAAGGTGAAGGTCTAGGCAACCTCCTGGGATCACCAGGAGCTTGATGCGGTGCGAAGGCGCGGCTGTATCGAGCACAGGCCATGATGGCAGCAAGGCAGGCTGCGGCCGGAGCTCGGCGTCCATGCAGCTAGGGCCTAGAGGACACAGAGAGGCCGGGGAAGAGGGGAGTCGAAGCGGGCGCTCATAGGGAACACGCAGGGATGGTCAGTGAGCTTCTGGGCGTGATGGAGGCGGCGAATCGGCGATGGCGACCGATGGTGCAGAGAGATGATGTGGTGCTCGATGGCATCTCTTCAGGGCACCCTGGCTCACGATCTGCGTCGAGGTGACTTCTCGGTCGATTGCGGAGCTCCCAGAAACGGAATCGTGGCGTCTCATCGACAGTGGCCACGTGAACGACGTACGGTGTCCATGGCTGCTCTCTGCTGGTGCTCGGGGAAGAAGCTAGAGGAGAGGGAGAGAGAGAGTTCCAGGTTGAGGGAAAAGGCAGAGGGGTCTGCGGGGCGTCTCCAGCGCATGGATCGGGACGAGAGGGGAAACAGGAGGTGGCGAGGCGACGTGACCGCGGTCGGCTGTGACGCGGGCACGCAGCAGCTTTGGGGCGAGGGGAGGAAGACGACGGGCGAGGTGCTGGTGGGCTGGGCCGCTGGTGGCCTGGCATTGGGCTGCGTAGGTAAGTTTGCTCCAGGTGAGCCTCCGTCTGTTTTATTTACTGTTTTCTAATATTTCAATTCTGTTTTGATTTGATTCACAGACCAAATCATTTAGTAGCTTCTGAAAATATTTATGTGGCTTGATGCAATATATTCAAAGCCACTCACGGGTTCTCAAGAATATTGGACTTGCAATTCTTTTGTAGAAGAATTAAATCCAACTCAAATATTTATTGATTTAAATCCAAATGGCCAAAATAATTCCTCAAAAATGTTCCATATTTTTGGTTTGGACCAAAACCCTTGCCATAAATATTAAACATCATTGGGGAGCATTTTGGAAACATTGGATGCATTTCCAGTGTTATTTGCCCTTCTTTTAATTAAAATTTTGAGGTTTTCAAATTTCCTCAATTCAAGTTTCTTGAATTTAAACATGATGCAGGATGCTTATGAAACTAATTGCAATCAAATTCTAGGGCTGTGACAACTCACCCCCACTAAAACAAGAATCTCGCCCCGAGATTCAAGACGTGAGGTGAGAAGACAGAGGGGACACAGAACTGACACGGTCTTCACGATCCATGTTGGACTTCATAAGAACATTGATTTGATCATCATCTTTGATCATGACATCCTTACCCTCGAGAACTTCATCCAACATGGCGACAAGAGAGCAAGACAACCTCACAAGAATGGATCATCGATCTTAATGAACACAAGATCAACTCACGGAATGAGACGTAGAAACATCCCTTGAGCTAAGACGCAAAACACATATCAGAGATGATGGATGGGAAACATATGACAAAGGTTCAAATTGGTAGGTGACAATTCCATGCTGGAGTAGGATAGTGCATGGTTTCGAAGTAGCGAGGAGATAATTGCCATGATACCATAACGAGACATCTTAAGGAAGGTGACTCGCAGAAATATTCCCTTAAGTGGCAAAAAGAATTACTTTTGATTCAGAGATCATTGAAACTCTTTATACCGGCCTAAGGCAATTTACGAACAATGGTTTGACGGAGTTCGGGAGAACGACACACTCGGTCTAGAATGGATGATATGAACTACCTTGTTGAAGACAACGCAAGGGATGATTTTGCTTGCGCGTGCTCTCAAGAACTTGAGCATTTCCATATTCATCAAGGTTCTACCAACATCCGTGTTGAGGATCCTGGCATCAAATCTTACTACCATGATGAATAGTGATGGACAATGCGGATACAAAGGAAGATAACACCTTCTCAGACTTCCCCTTAGCGAGGCTAAGGAAACAGAATCTGGATGATCGACCGAGAGACATTTAGCACTCCGCTTCTAATGTTCTCCTTGATGTGCTAGCGTAATCCATTCATAGATATGGTTTGATATCTAGGACATCAAGTAAAAGGTTGGACTTCGGGAACACAAAAATCCATAAGGAACAACTATTGGAATAATCCTACGAAATCCTTATGGGGAGGTGGTCAACTTTCTCAATCAAGTACTACAATAATAAGTCCTCCGGCCGGGTGTGTTGGCCACGACATCCACTGTACCGGGTTGTAGAGAGACCAATATTATAGTTCTTGAGAAACGTCCCAACCATCATATCTGCCTGAGATTCAGATCTGGTTGGTGTCAGGATATTCTAGACTCATCAAGTCTAGAAAGAAAAATGAAAGTTTGCAACACAATTCGACGAGATGACGTTGCGAGATTCTCGGGAAATGAACTACGATAACAAGCTCCAAAACACGAGCTGGTTCTGCTACAAACTTGTGAACACACTATCCAAGACAAGCATGACCACGTAGTAGTCTTATAATAAAACACTACCATGTTCAAGTGGGGAACCATCGTCGGGGATATCAAAGTCTTGTGCATTACCATGGATTAGCACTTAACTCCTTTTCCTAGAACAAATCAGTCAGTGGCTTGGTGTGCTAGGGAATACATATGGAGTGGAGGTAATTAATCTACCAAACCATATAATACATTCGCACATGCATAACTAACTTGGGATGGTACCAGAGGAAACAAAACAATCTTTCTCGAACTTATGGCGGCAACTTGCTTCGAATGCACATGAATTTGAGGAAGTCACTTCTTCCGTCCAAGCATAAGCTTCATGAACGGAACACGAAGGCATTGCTTACAAAGTTCCCAATACTAGGTTGATGTTCAACATGAATCATGGGGGAGACAAAATGCTGCTGATGGGTTCAACAGCAACTCATCGGAATTTCCATATCACTGGACTTCCACCATCATGTGAACACGGTGATAGCATTGGCCAGACCCAAAGGATGTAATGGTGTATGCTCGAGGAACCAACCGCGAGTAAGACAACATTACGAACATCGTTGGTTCTGATTTGATTTGACGATAGCCCATACTCAAATCAAAGTTGATAACACAATAGGTCCAGTAACTGATTATAGGGACCAATCGATGAAGATATCATCTTTCTTCAACACACACACACAAAACGATATCCCTTATCATGAACTAAGTCAGACAAGCTTTCATCTTCCAACTCTACAAGTTGTTGTTTAGCTTAACCAACTAGCTCAGGGTATCCAACACAGATTCTTGGAGAATGGGTGGTTTGGAGGAAAACCAACATGATCACGAACTCAACATAGCGGTCAGGTGACAACCTGGTAATACTTCTGAGAGATATTCGGAAAATCACGAACCACCGATATGTTATTAAGCTCGAGAACAATCTTGCTTTTCAGGGCAAGATGATATGATAAAAAAGAGTGAGGAATTGACACAATCCTAACTCATTGATCGAAGAGTGCACCAAAAATAAGGACTAGGTAGCACGATCAATCTTAGGATGATGATTTAATAACCAACATGCTAAGAATGAGAATATTGTCCATTAACTACCAAGCAACGGAGTTGCTAGGAGTATTGGTTTCACACATCATGGCTCACTTGCCGGCATTCCGGTTATAAAAACACGGGAACCGGGGAATGAACAATGATGGCAAGAAGTATCACTGTATCAAGAGTTCATAGGATGGTGTGCAATTTCCATGACAATATTGATATAAAGATGGTAATACTCCAAGGTAGAACAGAATCAAAAACTGGATTGGCATTTGATTTGCGGATTACAGCTGCTTTGACCCAATCCTAGATATGGATAAGGTGCTGGAGTTTGTTTCTCCTAGTCATTCTAAATAGGATGGCTTGACGGACCACAAGAATAGTAGGCATCGATGAACACGAATGCACAACTAGTCCTGACTATCAATTGATGGACAGAGGTCAGAATACAACTAAGAGAGACAACTCAAAGGAACATATGGTTTTATGAGTTGCGGATGCATAGATTTGGTATGTCAAACAAGTTCAACATTTTTCTTCCATGTAATCCATGCAGAAAGGTAGGACTGGTAGATTCACAATGCAGAATGGATAACTCATCAAGATCACTCTAGTTGTGATCTTTTGATTCAACAGAACTTCTGCCATAAGCAGTTCATGATATTTGGAAGAAGGATATACCATGAACCTCAAGGACTATCACAAAGGTTACTAATATCCTAAAGGAACGAGCAAAACTATCAACATGAAGTAAGTAGGGTGAATCTCGGGATCAGAAACCCAGGAGTAGAATACCTACTAGTACTACTAAGTAGCATCACGGGATGCTCTCGAGAATGGTGGCCAGAATCATCACACTGGGAATATAAAGCATGGCTAGATTATGGGTGGTTCTCTAAGATGCCTAGGGTCATAATAATGGCTCCAACATATATGTTGAGGCAATAAAGTACCTCAACTCACCGATCAGTGTGGTTGAACTGGCCTAAAGGGACATCAGGAACGAAAAGAAGGGATTTGCAAATGCATCAGACTATTTTAGAAACCTGGGATGACTCGGACAGCATAACGACTGTAAATGCTCAAAATGATTTGAGACAACCTACAAAGATGGTGGCATAACCTCTCAACATCACAATATCAAGGTTCTGAGGCCAGCTATGAACATATGGAAGTAGTAGGAACTGAACTGAGGCTTGAACTCAACAATCCTAGGCAACTACGGTTTAGTAACACGTCATCCTGAGAGATAGAAGAGAAGCCTAGTTCTTAACCCCATAGAAAAGATAAGATGACTCAGATCAGAAGGTCATGAGGATAAGGAGTAAAAAGAGCCCTACGTTCCCTTCCACAATCAATTCCCTTATATAACTAAAGCATTTCTAGACTTAACTTTGACCAGCTTGGCTTGGTAATCCTATAGGCAGTCAGGCTCTGATACCAAAGCTGTCAGGACCCCGATTCCAAGTCACATCGATCTAGCTGGTAACACCTCATATCACTTTGCGGCATCACGCACGGTATTCCCACGGGTGTCGCCTTACCATGCCCCGGGACCGTTTGCGCCTTTTGGCTCACGTATATGATAGTGTCGCTAGCATCCATATGACAGAGAACCCGGGCCGACATGGCTAGTCGTGAACCCAAAGCGGCACTAACCCATGGGGACAGGCATACATGAATCAACTGCGAGCATGTTGGTCAGCAGCGTGTGAATCCGGGCTGTAGCACTGGGCTAACAGGACTCCGATAACCCGGGCTGTAGCAGGCTAGGCAGGACTCCGGATGTCACCGCGTGACATTTCCCCGAAGGGGCAGACACAGGAACGAAGTGAAACGCATGCCGGCCAGTCAAGTGTCCTGAGCAGTAGTTCTGGGCTACCAGGACTCCGGTGAACCGGGCTGTAGCGGACTACTATGGCTCATGGAAGCACAAGACTACATTTCCCCAAAAGAGAGGCTACCAAGGATAAACCACTAGGTTGTCGGATCCCACACATACCAAGCATTTCAATCATACACACAATATGCTCGATATGTGCAAATACAACATGGCATCACAACATAACTCTACGACTCAAAGTATTTATTCATTAGGCTCCGAGGAGCGAGATATTACAAACATGGGTCTCATGACCCAACATACAGAGCATACAAGCAACAAGCACATGCGGAAGCTTAACTTGTGTGAGTACAGACGACTACAAATGAAGAAGGCTCAGAAACTTGACTATCTACAAGACCCTCCCAAGGGTACTAGATTGTAGCTGAGGTAACAAGCTAAACGTCGAAGTCCACGCAGAACTACTAGCGAGACTAGAGTCTCTCTGCAAAACATAAATTAAGCAAACGTGAGTACAAATGTACCCAGCAAGACTTACATCAGAACTAACTACATATGCATCGGTATCAACAAAGGGGGTGGTGGAGTTTAACTGCAGCAAGCCAGCTTTGAATCAGTGGCTAACGTGAACTACGATTGCAAGTAACTCTTTTGAGGTGGCACACACGAGTCCACAAATTCACCATACCAATACACCATTATGGATCCGCCCCCGTCTCCCTACGAGAACGCCATCCATAGCACTCACGCTTATCTTGCGAGTTTTAGAGTATCCACTTCCACTTGTCTATGAACTATGCAAGGGGTCCAAGTTTCCATATCCGAGGAATCCGGCTATTCAAATAGATAATGATTACCCTGCAGGGGTGTACTTCTTCACACACGCTCTCGCCACTTATCGCCCTGTACACGTCATGTACCTCGGCAACCTTCAAGCGGAAGCCGGGCGAGGGAGTCGGCCACGACCTGACTAACCAACAAGTCTCTAGTCCAGGTTTATCGCCTATTCGGGTTCCATCTGCAAGGAGATCCGGCCGGGGTGTCGCTCACGACCCCAAACGATGTGTGCAGGGTTCCCAAGCCCACCATCCGGGTGCCACTTGGTACACCGTGCCACTGTGCCTAGTCTGTCCCAAGCCCACCTGTACCGGGTGCCACTTGGTAGACTACTAACACTACCTACAAACACCAGAAACTAATTGCAACTCCTGGACAGAGATCGAGTTGATTAATAAGCCGAGAGGGGCCGAGTTACCGGAACACAATGTGTGGTAGTAACTGTTCATGGATCACAAACACAGAACTCAGTTCCTGAGGACGGCTGCAATGAGACAACCCACCATGTACTCCTACATGGCCTCTCACCGCTACCTTTACCAAATCGTGTTCACACACTTAGCTCTCAACAGTAGGACATGTTCACCACATTCCAATTCATCCCCGATGAATCAGACCTGACTCAACTCTAAGCGGTAGCAGGCATGACAAACAAACATGAATGAGTAGGCACATCAGGGCTCAAACAACTCCTACTCATGCTAGTGGGTTTCATCTATTTACTGTGGCAATGACAGGTCATGCAGAGGAAAGGGGTTCAGCTACCGCATCATGTAACAGTTGTAACGTTGTTGTCCTAATGCAGTAAAAGAGAGCATGAGCGAGAGAGTAGGATTGTATCAGAATGAACAAGGGGGTTTTGCTTGCCTGGCACTTCTGAAGATAGTATAGCTCTTCATCGGTGTCATTGATCACGTCGTCGGAAACAACATCTACTGAGAGGGGGCAATTACCGGCAAACAAGGAAGAATACAATCAATGCAATGCAACAATATGATGCATGATCATGACATGGCAATATGTTTTGATTTGGGCTAATGCAATAGAAAGTCATTTTAATTGAAGTGGAATTCAAAACTATATCAAATTCCAACTCCAAACCTATTATGAAATTTGCCCTAATCATGTTTCATCCTAAACAGTGAGGTTAACTTGCTCAAACATGCATGAAAATGGTACAGATGGATTCCTTGAATTTTTCTGATAATTTTTCATATATAAATTATTTCATTTGGAGTTACGGTTGAATTTCTATGATTTTTAGAAGTTTTGGCTATTTTCTGAAATAAATAAATCATTTAAGATTTATTTAAATTCCAGAAAAGGATTACTGCATCAGCATGATGTCACTGTGACGTTAGCAAGTCAACTGTGACTGGCCAGGTCAAACCTGACCAGTGGGGTCCACTGGTCAGTGACCCAGGGCTGCCTAGGGTCACAGATGGGTGGGGTCGGGTCAAAGGACACGTCAGCATAGTCAAGCTGACACGTGGGACCACTGCAATTAGATTAAACCTTAATCTATTTTAGTTAGCCGGTTAATTAGGTAGTGGGACCCGTCTGTCATTGACTCCAGGGGTAGTTAGTAGGGTGCTTAGGCACTAATGGCCGGTTACGTCGGCGGTTAGCCGCCGGCGACCATAGTCGACGGCGGAGGTACTCCGGCCGGCCGATTTCGGCGGCCGTTCGAAGCACGGCTAGGCTCTTCCGAAAGCCCGCAGAGAGGCACGTCGGGTGGTGCAAGTGGCAGCTGCAGGGGAGGGCTGTAGCGTCGCCGGCATCGAGGTGGGCGGGCGGCGGTGCTCGGGTGGATGCGAGCAACGGTGCTACGGGGCACGAGCGAGCAAGGTGAAGGTCTAGGCAACCTCCTGGGATCACCAGGAGCTTGATGCGGTGCGAAGGCGCGGCTGTATCGAGCACAGGCCATGATGGCAGCAAGGCAGGCTGCGGCCGGAGCTCGGCGTCCATGCAGCTAGGGCCTAGAGGACACAGAGAGGCCGGGGAAGAGGGGGAGTCGAAGCGGGCGCTCATAGGGAACACGCAGGGATGGTCAGTGAGCTTCTGGGCGTGATGGAGGCGGCGAATCGGCGATGGCGACCGATGGTGCAGAGAGATGATGTGGTGCTCGATGGCATCTCTTCAGGGCACCCTGGCTCACGATCTGCGTCGAGGTGACTTCTCGGTCGATTGCGGAGCTCCCAGAAACGGAATCGTGGCGTCTCATCGACAGTGGCCACGTGAACGACGTACGGTGTCCATGGCTGCTCTCTGCTGGTGCTCGGGGAAGAAGCTAGAGGAGAGGGAGAGAGAGAGTTCCAGGTTGAGGGAAAAGGCAGAGGGGTCTGCGGGGCGTCTCCAGCGCATGGATCGGGACGAGAGGGGAAACAGGAGGTGGCGAGGCGACGTGACCGCGGTCGGCTGTGACGCGGGCACGCAGCAGCTTTGGGGCGAGGGGAGGAAGACGACGGGCGAGGTGCTGGTGGGCTGGGCCGCTGGTGGCCTGGCATTGGGCTGCGTAGGTAAGTTTGCTCCAGGTGAGCCTCCGTCTGTTTTATTTACTGTTTTCTAATATTTCAATTCTGTTTTGATTTGATTCACAGACCAAATCATTTAGTAGCTTCTGAAAATATTTATGTGGCTTGATGCAATATATTCAAAGCCACTCACGGGTTCTCAAGAATATTGGACTTGCAATTCTTTTGTAGAAGAATTAAATCCAACTCAAATATTTATTGATTTAAATCCAAATGGCCAAAATAATTCCTCAAAAATGTTCCATATTTTTGGTTTGGACCAAAACCCTTGCCATAAATATTAAACATCATTGGGGAGCATTTTGGAAACATTGGATGCATTTCCAGTGTTATTTGCCCTTCTTTTAATTAAAATTTTGAGGTTTTCAAATTTCCTCAATTCAAGTTTCTTGAATTTAAACATGATGCAGGATGCTTATGAAACTAATTGCAATCAAATTCTAGGGCTGTGACAGTGTCGCTAGCATCCATATGACAGAGAACCCGGGCCGACATGGCTAGTCGTGAACCCAAAGCGGCACTAACCTATGGGGACAGGCATACATGAATCACATCGAGCATGTCGGTCAGCAGCGTGTGAATCCGGGCTGTAGCACTGGGCTAACAGGACTCCGGGAACCCGGGTTGTAGCAGGCTAGGAAGGACTCCGGATGTCACCGCATGACATTTCCCCGAAGGGACAGACACAGGAACGAAGTGAAACACATGCCGGCCAGTCAAGTGTCCTGAGCAGTAGTGCTGGGCTAACAGGACTCCGGTGAACCGGGCTGTAGCGGACTACTATGGCTGATGGAAGCACTAGACTACCTTTCCCCATAAGAGAGGCTGCCAAGGATAAACAACTAGATTGTCGGATCCCACACATACCAAGCATTTCAATCATACACACAATATGCTCGATATGTGTAAATACAACATGGCATCACAACATAACTCTACAACTCAAGTATTTATTCATTAGGCTTCGAGGAGTGAGATATTACAAACATGGGTCTCATGACCCAAAAACAATCATAGCATACAATTCAAAGCACATGCGGAAGCTTAACATGTCTGAGTATAGACATCTACAAATGAAAAAGGCTAAGAAGCCTGACTATCTACCAGATCCTGCCGAGGGCACAAGATCGTAGCTGAGGTATCAAGCTAAACATCGAAGTACACACGGAACTACTAGCGAGACTGACGTCTCTCTGCAAAACATAAAATAGGCAAACATGAGTACAAATGTACCCAGCAAGACTTACATCAGAACTATCTACATATGCATCGGTATCAATAACGGGGGTGGTGGAGTTTAACTGCAGCAAGCCAGCTTTGACTCAGTGGCTAACCTGAACTACGACTGCAAGCAACTCTTTTGAGGTGGCACACACGAGTCCACATATTCACCATTCAATACACCACTATGGATCCGCTCCCGTCTCCCTACGAGAAGGCCATCCATAGCACTCACACTTATCTTGCGAGTTTTAGAGTATCCACTTTCACTTGTCTATGAACTGTTATAGGCAACCCAGAAGTCCATTACCGCCGACACGGCTATTCGAATAGATGATGTTAACCCTGCAGGGGTGTACTTCTTCACACACGCTCTCGCCACTTACCACCATGTACATGTCGTGTATCTCGGCAACCTTCAAGCGGAAGCCTGGCGAGGGAGTCGGCCACGACCTTACTAACCACACAAGTCTCTAGTCCAGTTTTATCGCCTATTCGGGTTCCATCCGCGAGGAGATCCGGCCGGAGTTTCGCTCACAGCCCCAAACAATGTGCGCAGGGTTCCCGAGACACCAAACGGGCGCCCGGTACACCGTGCCACGGTGTATCTACCGTATCATAGCCCACCCCTAGGGTCAGCGCTACGCACGGCCGCCAACACATATCCTACAAACACCAGAAACTAGTTGCAACTCCTGGACAGAGGGCAAGGGCAGTTAATAAGTCGAGAGGGTCCATTGGTTTCGGGCCCAATGCGTGGTAGTAATTGTTTCATGGATCACAAACACAGAACTCAGTTCCTGAGGACGGCTTCAATGAGACAACCCATCATGTACTCCTACATGGCCTCTCACCGCTACCTTTACCAAATCGTGTTCACACACTTAGCTCACACACAGTAGGACATGTTTAACACCATTCCAATTCATTCCCGATGAATCAGACCCGACTCAACTCTAAGCAGTAGCAGGCATGACAACAAGCATGAATGAGAAGGCACATCAGGGCTCAAACAACTCCTACTCATGCTAGTGGGTTTCATCTATTTATTGTGGCAATGACAGGTCATGCAGAGGATAAGGGGTTCAACTACCGCAGCAAGTAAAAGTTGAATCGTTGTTGTCCTAATGCAGTAAAAGAGAGCAGGAGCGAGAGAGTGGGATTGTATCGGAATGAACAAGGGGGTTTTGCTTGCCTAGCACTTCTGAAGATAGTATAGTTCTTCATCGGTGTCATCGAACTCATCGTTGGGACGTCGTCTACTGAGAGGGGACAATTACTGGCAAACAAGGAAGAACACAATCAATGCAATGCACAATATGATGCATGATCATGACATGTCAATATGCTGTGTTTTGAGATAATGCAACTAGCAACATGTTAAATGGAGTTGGTTTGAACCCTAGGTTCAAATTCAAACTCCATATGTGAGGTTTTAAATGCCATTTATATGATTTGGCCTAAACAACAGCCATAAGTTGTTCTAACATGCATGAAAATGGTACAGATGGATAGATTGGATTTTTCTGATCATTTTTCATATATAATTTATTTCATTTGGAGTTACAGTTGATTTTATATGATTTTTAGAAGTTTAGGATATTTTCTAAAATAAATAAATCATTTCTGATTTATTTATAATCCAGAAAACAGATTACTGCGTCAGCCTGACATCATCATGACATCAGCAGGTCAACGGGGCACGATCCAGGTCAAACCTGACCAGTGGGGTCCACTGGTCAGTGACACAGTGCTGTTTAGTGTCAATGATAGGTGGGACCTGGTCAACGGACACGTCAGCACAGTCAATGCTGACGCGTGGGTCCAGGGTAATTAGATTAAACTTAATCTAGTTTAGTTAGCCAGTTAGTTTGGATGTGGGGCCCGGCTGTCAGTTTCACCGGAGGTTAATTAATGGCGCAATTAGCTGCTAATGGATGTGCCACGTCAGCATAGCCGGAGTTAGCCGCCGGCGAGGTCAGTGACGGCAGAACGGCTCAGGTTTCGCCCACGGGCGACCAAACCCGCGGCGGAGGGCATCTACGCGTTGCTGGAGAACGCGCGCATCCAACGGTGCAAGCAGCACCTGCTGGGGCGGCCGGAAACAACGACGGCGTCGAGGTCAGCGGCGAGCGGAGCTCGGGCGTCGATGGATTCGTCGCTATGGTGAGGAAGGCGTGCGTTGCTTGGCATCTACGGAAGCTGCACGTGCTAACGAGGCTATTGGGAATGCTAGCATCACCAAAGGGTCACCGGACTGACGCCGGCGATGAGCTCAGGCGGAGGTGAGCTTCGGCCTCGATGAACACGATGGCTACGGTGTGCAAAAGGACGCGGCATTAGGGGGAAAGTGACCGGAGGCTCACAGGGCGTCAATTGAAGTACTTGTCGGGCTCGGGGAAGGCTTGTAGACGACGGAGCGACGATGGCGATCGCCGGATCCCGCGGAAGAAGACGGCAGTGTTCAGGAAGAAGCAAGGCTTCCCGACCCGCGCGGCTCGGCGAGGAGGAGTAGGGTGACGGGGCGGTTCTTCTAGACACGACAGAGAGGCGGGGCAGTGGCTCTAGCCGCGGCAAACGGCGTCGGTGGCGGTGGGCATGCTCGGCCATGGGGAGGGAAAGCAGAGGACTGAGGGGGGAGAGAACTAGAGAGCGAGAGAGAGGCAGAGAGGTGCGTGGCATCTCCAGGGCGACGTCGGGAAGGCGGCAGCAAGCAGGAGGTGGCGCGCGCGTGCTGGCGCGCGTCGGGCACACGCCCTCCTGCCTACATGCAGGAGGTTGAAGACGGTGGCGACTGCGGTGGGCTGGGCCAACTGGAGTTGGGCTAGGTGGGCTGCCAGGAGGTAAGCGCCAGGTAAGGTTTTCTCCTCTCTCTATCATTCCTTTTATGTTTTCTATTTTCTGTAATTGTGTTTGGCTTTATTAAAAATGACAGGGTATCTCCAAAAATCATGAAACTGCTCCATGTCACTGTTTGGAATATTTCCAACAGCAAACATTTCAGTTTGTGATTATTTGAGCATTTAAAATATTATTAGAAATTAAATGCCCAAATGCAAATACTATATAATTTAATTCAAAAATCCAGAATGGCCTAGAAAATGTGCACCATTTTTTGGGAGAGGTTCTAGACCAATTCAAAAATGATGAACTCTTGTGAAGGGCATTTTGGATTCATTGAAATGTTTTTCAGTTGAACCTGGTATTTTCAGGGGGGGTGCTGGGGTTTATTGATCCCCATTTCAGGTTTAAGAGAAATTTAAACATGATGCAACACAAGACTAGCTAACCCAGAGCAGACCAGAAGTAGGGATGTGACAGTTAGGAGAAGTTGAACTGTTGTACCCCGCAAAAAAAACTGGGAGCGAACTAATGTGAAAGGACGGGACGACTGGGAGCGACTGTTGTAAGGTAGAAGACGGGGACGAGTAGGGCGTGCGAACGGCGTGGGGTTGCTGGCTTGCCTAGTGGATAAACGGCTGGAAGCCACCAAAGAGTTCTCGAGAACTATGCAGGACCCACTAGATGTCATGTCTACTAGACCCATATCGTAGGCCTGACGGTATAGCTTCTGCCTGTTCGCACGCCATGCCGGCGCGTGGATGTAACTTCACTTAATTCCGTCAAACGTCGCGCCTCCCACGACCTTCGCCTCCCTTGCACGGTCGCGCCCTTTGAGACTTCGATCGGCTATAAATGAGCAATTTTTTGCCTTTTTTTAGACAAGCAATTTTTTTGCCTGCTCCGCATGCATGATACTCCCTCTGGTCCTTTTTACTCCCGTCAACCGTTTGCAAAGTGTTTGACCAAATTTATAATTTTTTTAACACCACCTTATATTAATTAACCAGCCACACCAGTACACTCATTCGATACAATATCCACCACACAGGGCGGTACGTTATTTGCAAGAATACCATCTAATCTATTGTCAAAGCTATACTTAGTGATTAAGTGTGCCACCTTATTGGCCGAACGGCTAATCTTTGACAATTGAAGATTGCTGATCAACTTCGAGATGCTCAACGCTTTCATCTTCAGGTCACGCATAGCAGACCTGTCAACACTTTGACAGGCATCAATGAAATCCCACGACCAAATTTATACTAAAAATATCAATATCTACAATACTCCCAAAACACTTAGGCACAGTGCATTAACTTCTACCTCGTTTCTTGTTTCTTGACATATCAACCAATAGGAGATGTGGGTGTGCATGCTTTTAATGACTTGAGACTACCAAACATGACATGCAGTGGTTAGTTCATTGCATGCAATGCTATTAATTAGCAAATAAACATTAAGATCTCTCGTTTTCCCCTCCTCCTTGGTCAC
Organism: Triticum urartu; assembly: GCF_056163025.1. Taxonomy (NCBI): domain Eukaryota; kingdom Viridiplantae; phylum Streptophyta; class Magnoliopsida; order Poales; family Poaceae; genus Triticum; species Triticum urartu. The sequence continues at coordinate 263,308,366 of NC_141879.1, forward strand.
AGTGCACAATCTAAGATGACTTGCTCACCTAGACGGAGGGTGTACTGATTATAATGAGTATAAGAACTACGTTTTATAATGAGTGTAAAAATATTGATTTGACATTGTGAATGTTGACACATTGTGGAATAGTTTGAAGTCTGCAAAAGTACTCAACTAGTGCTGTTGTTCTCCACAAAAAATGTGTTTACCAATGCATGCATGAACACTAGTTACTCTAACACCCCCTCTCATCTTTAATTCTTTGCCACATCAGCATGTTTGCTATTCCCATGTGCATGATACCAGCTAAGATACCACCATTATGGCCAGCCTTAATCATCGCATGCAATAATTTAGTGCACCTTGAAATATGAACATGTGTGGGGCGTGTTTGTTTTTAATGACTTGAGACTATACCTAGCCCGACATGCAAGATGACTTATTATGCACCGTTCCCCATACCTGCAGGAAGCCCGTTCGTCTCCAAATCGTTTCCTCTCCATGTGTGGAAACAATATGCCTACCAAACTCTCTTTCTCCCTCCGGCGGTCCCACCACTCCACCCCGTGTGAAAAAATCTGCATGCATGACTCTCCTCCCCCCATGCTCGTCCAATCCGTTGTGACCAGCAATATTTCCACCCCTTCGCTCCCCCGTAATTTACTCCAACAAATATGCCCACGTAGCTGTTACTTAACTGAAGGTGCATTCGGTCACTGACATATGGGCCCAATAGGGGTCTGGCCCACATGTCAGTGACGCAACTGGATAGGCAGTTAAGTCAGTGCAGCTCAGTCCATATCTTACGTAGGTGTGCCATTGCTCGCTATAAATACTGCACCTCCCACGACATCGCTATCTCCTCCCCTCACGTTCACGTTCATTGCTATCTCCTCCCCCTCGCTCTCACGTCGACCACCATGGCATCGCCCCTCCCAAGCCCTAGGAGCCCCTCGCTGCACCGCATGGACGGTCACGCGTCGCTGTTCCGTTCCTCGCCGCCACTAGTCGAGGAGGACGCGTTGGTGTTCCGCTCCTCGCCGCTACGCGACGCGTCGCCGTTCCGTTCCTAGCCGCCACTAGTCGAGGAGGAGGCGTCAGTGTTCCGCTCCTCGCTGCGACGCGACGCATCGCCGTTCCGTTCCTCGCCGCCACTACGCTCCTCGCCACGACGCGTCGAGGTGGATGCGTCGGCGTTCCTAATCTCGCCAGCACGCGCGCCGGAGAATGTGTCGGCTCCCCACTACCAGGAGAACGCCGCGCCACCCGCCGAGCCCCCCCAGCCTTGAGGAGCTTTGGAAAGAAATGGATGTCGCCTTGTGGGAGGCTTTGCCTCCAGCAGAGCGCACCAAAATAGAGGCAGAGAAGAAGGCCGAGGAAGAGAAGCGCACCGCGGAACAAGCTGCCTGGGAGGCCTATGTCGCGTCCGAGAGTCAGGCAATTGGCTCTTTGGCAGAAGGCTCGTGCGAGGGCCATGAGGGTGGCGGAGGATGCCCGTGCCGACGCCCTGAGTGCAGTTGGGCCCAAGCGCCTCATCTACGCTTGGCGGTACGTGGACCGGGTGCACGCTTCCAGCGAGGAGGAGTACCTGTTGGTGCCGGATCACCACACCGGTGAGATTGCGCTCGCCCGCCGGCAAGCCGTCAATTAGCACCTCACGAGTTGCGAGGCTGAGGAAGAGGCGTTGTGTCGGCACACTGGGAAACGACCATGCACCAGGGCACTCGTGGCGCGCTGCAAGCGCTCCTGCGAGCACCATGGCTTTTAGGAGGAGTATAATTTTTGTTTCGTAAGGCGATCTCATTAGTTTTGGGACGCAAATGATAAATCCCGAACGTTCAAGAATTTTTAGCATCCTTAATTAAGTATGTAAAAGGGAAAGTTTGGAAACCTTGTGTATTCGTACGCATTTTGCAAGTACGTGCATATAGCACAAACTTTACTATATACTATCGCACTACACGTCTCACTCGATATATGCTTGCATACTATGCTACTCCCTCCGTCCAGGTCAATAAGTCATCTTCGGTTGTGCACCGTGACCAAGGAGGGAAGACTTATACACCTAGATGGAGGGAGTACTACTATTACTTATGTACGTGCAAATGCACGTTTTAACATTACGATGCGGTTTTTGTAAAAGTAGAAAAACAGCACTAGTCAAGCTTGTGAAACGATTCAATGCAAAACAAATGCAAAAATGCTCATTTGATTGTTTACTTTTAGCTTCCTTCTCTGTGGTTATTTCTCTGTCGTACTTTGTATGGAGTATCTCACTGGTTGGAAAGGCATGCAAATTCCCAAACCGCTTCCTACACCCTGTGTCTCACTGGTTGTCGGCGTTGACGTTGTCGCCCATGTCGTCGAGGATGAGGTTGCCGAGGTCAGGGAAGAAGTCGTCGTTCGCAAAGTCGTCGCTGCCAGCAGTCGCGCGAGTGCGCTCCCCAAAAACCTGATCGCCCCTCTCCCGTACAGGATCACGAGAGGAGGGGTTCCGGAGGCCTGCTGTCCCTTCTCCCGGTGCACACCGAAAGGAGGGATGGAGAAGACTTGCTTGGCGGTGCAATGATCTGGAACGGTGGTGAGAAACTATATAGTGCAGGCCGGGTAGGTCGTGGGAGTATAGCTCTGTCCTTGGCTCGTCTCAATCCCGCAACCCGCGGCGCATCATGACGAGGCATGGCGTGGCGAGGCGAGCGAGGAGGAGGAGCGCGCCTGTAGGTCTCCTCTTCTCATGCTCATACAAGTGGTAGAAGAGCTCACCTTATAAAGGCCTACTAGCAAAATTTCAACATCGACCAGGCCGTCCATGAAACGGGAGTGGCTGTAGGGGACGTTGCGCCAGTTGAATATATGAGCAAGTTACTACGAGATTTAATCCGAATAAGCACAAAATAAATCATGACGGCTATAACAGAGATGAAACTAATCATGTGGACTAGCATAGTAGTAGGATACAGAGTAGAAACATGAATTCTACCACGATTTCGATCAGGAAGGACAGAAACACATACGGTGCAACGGGAGCAGCACCGTTGGCGTTGAGGTTGTCGCCCATGTCCAAACACCACGTAGACACGGTCTTTGAGCACGGTTTGTAGTCGTTCCACGCTCGGGCATTGAAGTTTGTAACTATTTTAGATTAGAATATACTACTCCTTCGGTGCTAGTAGTAGAGCAAAGTCCTACTCTACTACTCTACTCAAGCAAGTTAGGGCATAGCATTGTAGGGAGTACCAGTACTATGATCACTCAAGCAAGTTGTGTGGCATCGACATGACCCTACGCTGCTGGTATGTGTCTCGTAAGTCAAGCGGCGTGCTGTAGTCATCATCACATGTCCACTTCCCACAGCACATATTCGCTTCTCCATCTTTGTCCGCACATAATCTCGTCCAATCTTCCATCCACGCTAAGGTGCCTCCCCCCCTCGTCCGAAACCCAAGCACTAACAATGGCAGAACCAAGCAGCGTCCGCCGAAAGAGTGGCTGGAATTCGCTCCCCACAGAGGTAATCAAGCTCATTGTTTCACGTGTGGACAATCTCAGTACCATGTCGCTCGCCGCGTGCTCGTCGGGGCTGTACCATTTACTCAAAGCCCTCAGGCCGGAGCTTTTTAAGCCAGCTCCTTGCTTGCTGATGCCGCCTGATCTTCAGAAACGGCGTGTCACACAGCATAACGATCATAGGGTGGCGAGCATCAACCCCCTTGACTGCGATCCGATCCCCGTCAGCCTCAACTACATTAACGGTATGTACTGGGTCGGCATGAACACGTCTTGGATGGTGCTTGCCGATGGTCGCGGCAGCTGGATGCTCGTGGAGGTCTACACCCGGCGATTGATCCCCCTTCCTTCGATTAACACTGCACTGCTTTGGCACCGCGGCCCAGAATACTCGCAATCTTACGGTAGCCAACATGATACCAAGTTTGATTTGCTCAAGGTTGTAATCTGCCAAGTGCCCACAAGATCTGCGGATTATAAATACTTCAGGCTAATTGCGTTCTTCAACCGTGGTCTCACCTATCTGACAGGTCACTACGGTAAGTGGATAAATCCGCACGTCCATCGCAGGATCATACATCCTCCATGGTTCTCTGATGCCATTGAACACAAGGTCTTCATTTACGTTGTCGACTCCTATGGTTGGACGTATTGCTGGCCTACTCCAGTCATCGCTACAAACGGCTATTAGAGCAGTATGTTACTTTCCTATGATATCATGATGGCTTGCTTATATTACTATCAACATTTGCTGAAAAAATATTCATGCTCATAACATGCTGTTCTTAAGATTGACTAAACCAAGAGCCCTTTTTTATTTGACTCCAACTTGATATGATGTTGTAGGCCGCTTGGTGTCCCTACCCTTCCTAATCCCAGAACCTTTCAAAGAAAAGTGGCATGGCAGTTGCAGGTGGTTCCTGGATCGATCAAACGACGGCGAAAGATTGATGATTGTTCGCACGTACCGGACGTGTTGTTTCGCAGAATACAATCACAATCACTGCAAGGTCTTTGAGCAGGATCCCAGCTTCTCTGGGCCTTCAGGAATTTTTGACTGGAGGCTGGTAAGTAGCCTTGGTACACGCTCTTTGTTTGTCGGACTGAATTATCTGATTAACCAGGAGATAACCGACGGCAAGGATCATGATGGCAGCGCGGTTTCGTTCATCAGGCAAAACTGTGTGTACACAGCGTACCATGCGTCTCTGCATGCACCATACCTTGATATGTGCCGCCACGCTCTGCAGCCCAAAGTAGGAGAGAGGGGTGCAAGTATCAGACTTCGACCTGCTGGCTGGAGTTTCCCCCGTCAGGCACCCATCTGGTTCAAGCCGTCAGCTAATCTCCACAGCTTAATAAATAGTAACGTCTAACTGAGCCAGTTAGTTAGATGCGTACACTTGGTGTAGTAGGATCTTTATTTAGTTTGATGCATACACTAGTTCTTTTTTGGTAGCCCTTTTGTAATGACGGCTGATGTTTGGTTTGGAAGAGAGAGCTGTGTCTTCACTCTTGTGGCCTGCTTACTGCTTCTGTTGCACCCCCAGCCCTGGTTGCTGCTGTTGCTGCTGTTTTCAATGTACAATCAGTAGTATATTTCATCTATTGGTTGAATAAATGTGTTGTTAGAACGACAAACACAATGTTTTGGAAGTCGTTGCACGGTTCGATCCTTTAGTGCCCCGTACCATACGTAGCGCATACTATTTATCATACGGAACACATTTTTTTTGAAACTCGGAACACATTTTCCACTTGTTGATAACATGCAGCCCACTGATGAAGGCCCAATAGAGAAGCCCATAATTAACTGGAAGGGAGGCTCTCACATGAATCCGGCCCAGGTACATGCTCATGGTCCCCTAAACATAAATAAGTAGATAAATAAATAAAGCTAAATGCTCATGCACCAGTTCTTTGGGAAAGTAGGTAGCCCAATATTTCTTTTTGAAGAATACCCAAGCTAGGCCTATTTGTTTTCTTTGAATTACTGGGCTGCAAATATTTCAAGACGAGGAGGGATGCATTCCGGCCTGGCTTAAGAGTATGGTCAATGTCTGTTAAAAGTAATATCAAAAGGGGTTGAAAATTCCAAAAAATTTATAGCAAATGGGAGATAAGTTTCTTTTTTTGTTTTTGTTCTTCATTGATATCTTATACGTATTTCATTGGATTTAACATGACATAGTACTAATTTATTTTTAAATTTGTTTTAGTATGGCTATTAATTTATGGATTAAGAATATTTCGTTCCCCAGCAAAAATTTGCGAATTTTCAAAATTTCCCACATATTTAGTTAATTTTTTGACCCTGGTACTAACCAGAAAATGGCCAGCAATTCTAAAAATGGAAAACGGGCTGCAATAAATTCCATATGAATTAGAAAATGAGTAAAAATTATAAAAATAATAGCAAATGGGCTGTACACGCCACAGATTTTGAGGCTGACTTGTTTACGCAATGCTTTGTCAGTGAACACACGATTCTAGCATCAGTTAGTGTTGGATGTCCATCCAACGGCCGACGTGCTTCTTCAATCTCTCATCTTCCTGCTCCAGCCGCCTAAACTAGCGCCGGTGGGACTGCCTGCTCCCTCCTCTTGTGGCCCGCTGTGATGCCGCGCAGGCTTCCTCGGCCCACCCTACTCCCTCCGCTGGCCTGGCCGCACACAATCAACTGCCTCCTTATTATGAGAAAAAATGATTCCTCCCACTGACATCTGGGGTGCACCGGTTGGGAGGCTGACCTGTGGGCCTACTAAGTTGACGCGTACGCAGGGCTTGTCAACTTAGTCAACAAACGATTCTAGCAGCAGTAACCATTGGATTTGAATTGAACGGTCCTGCTACTTCTTCAATCGCTGCTCTTCTTGCACCAGCCGCCCAAACCAGCGCCGGGGAGACCGCCTGCTCCTGCCTCCAGTGGCCGGCAGTGCTGCCGATGAGGCCTCATCGCCCCCTACTACTCCCACCGCTAGCCAGGCCCTGCGACGGCACCCTCACACCGCAGCCGAACCAGTGAACCCTCGTACTCCTCTCCGCGTGGGCATCCACTGCCACGTCTTTCCCGGCTCCGCGTCGTCCCCTTCCTAGGCCTCACCGTCGTCCACCACCTTGGAGCTCTCGGCGCGGCGTGGTCAACGACATTCCATCGGAAGAGTATTGTACGTGGAGAGGCTGACAGCTGGGTCCACGGCCACAGCCCAATTTTTTGTGATTTGACAATTAAGTCGCTTTGTCAGGTCTGTTGGGCCGCAAATCTTTCAAGATGAGGAGAGCTTTCATTCGGCTGGCCGAGAAAATGACCCATCAGTAATGAGAAATGGGCTGTACATTTTTAAAACACATCAAACCGGCAATTAGTTTCAAATATCTTTTTTTCATTTCGAGATTTGAAATTACATTAATTTTTATCCGTGGAGAATTTGTTGGATTTTATATTGATATACATTTATTTTTAAAATCAGTTTGAATGTGAATCAAAATTTTGGGATTAAAAATAGTTCGGACCGCACCGAAATATGCAAAATTTCGTATAATTTTTTAACCGTGGCCACAATATAGGCTGTAATGCTAACAAAAAGAATATGGGCTCCAAAAAACTTTAATAATTAGCAAATGGGCTGTAATTATTAGAAATAATGGCAGATGGGTTGTATGCTGTTTTCCACAGATTTGAGGCTTTCCTAAAAAAAGGTTGACGCACAAGCAGTGACTATTGGATGGCCATCCAACGGCCGTCGTGCTTCTTCAATCTCTGCTCTTCCTGCTCCAGCCGCTCAAACAAGCGCTGGAAGGACTGCCTGCTCCCTCCTCCCCGCGGTCGGTTGTGCTGCCGCGCAGGCCTCACTGCCCCACCGTACTCCCATCGCTGGCTTAGCCATCCTCTACTCACCCACACCTGCTGTTATTCTCTGGCGACGGCAGACGGACCGGTAAACCCTCCTAGAGTCGTACTCCCCTCCGCATAGGAAACAACTGCCGAGTCTTCCCTGGCTCGGTGTCGTTCCCTTCCTAGGCCTCGCCGTCGTCCACCGCCCTGGTGCTCTCGGCGTGGCCTGGTCAACGTGGTCAACGACCGACATGCGTCTAAAGTGGACTATACATGGAGAGGCTGACAACTGGGAACATGGCCGCTAGCAAGGAAATGCCTCCTTATTACGCGCAAAATAATGATTCCACCACCTGACATCTGGGACCTACCGAAAGGGCCTCTATATTTCGTGAAAAAAACGTTACCGCCGCTGACAGCTCGGACCCACCAGCTATATCTTCGCATGTAAGGAAGTGCCTCCTTATTATGCACAAAAAAATGAATACTCCCCCTGCTAGCTGGGACCCAGTATAGTGGCAGGCTGACTTGTGGGCCTAGTAAGTTGACGGGGATAGAGGGCTTTGTCAACTTAGTCAATAATGCACAATTCTAGCTCTAGTGACCATACGATGTCCATCCAACGATCGTAGTGCTTCTTCAACCTCTGGTCTTCCTGCTCCAGTCGCCCAAATCAGCGTCGGTCGTGCCTCGTGCTCCTGCCTCTGTTGGCCGGCTGCGATGCGACGGAGGCCTCACCGCCCCTTACTACTCCCACCACTGGCCAGGCCATCCCTCTACTCACCCACAGCCCCTGTTATTCTGCGGCGACGGCAGCCTCACACCGCAACGAACCAGTGAACCCTCGTACTCCTCTACGCGTGGGCATCCACTGCCACGTCTTCCCCGGCTCCGCGTTGTCCCCTTCCTAGGCCTCGCCGTCGTCCACCACCCTGGTGCTCTCGGCGCGGCGTGGTCAACGTGGTCAAGGAACGGCTTCCATCGGACATGGACTGTACGTGGAGAGGCTGACAGCTGGGTCCACGGCCGCAGCAAGGAAGTGCCTCCTTATTACGTGCAAAATAATTATTCCTCCACCTGACAGTGGGACCCACCGGACGGGCCACCGTATTTTGCCCCCCTGACTGCTGGGACCCACCAGCTACATCTTCGCACGCAAGGAAGTGCCTGACAGTCGGGACCCACCTGGTCGAAGCGTACGTAGTGTTGTCATTCTGGTCACGAACGTGTACGTACATATATACTGGTCGATGTAGAGGCACGCACGTGTCATAGTAGAGGCGGCCAGGGTGCAAGAAAGAAAATACGGCCACATATGTGTACATATGTGCGGGGTCTCTGTGGGATCGAAAGTATGTCTAGAGGGGGGGTGATTAGACTACTTGACCAAATAAAAACTTAACCTTTTCCCAATTTTAGTTCTTGGCAGATTTTAGCTATTGTAGGACAAGTCAAGCAATCATCACACAATTCAAGCAAGCATGCAAAGAGTATATTGGCAGCGGAAAGTAAAGCATGCAACTTGCAAGAATGTAAAGGGAAGGGTTTGGAGAATTCAAACGCAGTTGGAGACACGGATGTTTTTCCCGTGGTTCGGATAGGTGGTGCTATCCTACATCCACGTTGATGGAGACTTCAACCCACGAAGGGTAACGGTTGTGCGAGTCCACGGAGGGCTCCACCCACGAAGGGTAATGGTTGCGCGAGTCCACGGAGGGCTCCACCCACGAAGGGTCCACGAAGAAGCAACCACCCACGAAGGGTCCACGAAGAAGCAACCTTGTCTATCCCACCATGGCCATCGCCCACGAAGGACTTGCCTCACTAGCGGTAGATCTTCACGAAGTAGGCGATCTCCTTGCCCTTACAAACTCCTTGGTTAAACTCAACAATCTTGTCGGAGGCTCCCAAGTAACACCTAGCCAATCTAGGAGACACCACTCTCCAAGAAGTAACAAATGGTGTGTTGATGATGAACTCCTTGCTCTTGTGCTTCAAATGATAGTCTCCCCAACACTCAACTCTCTCTCATAGGATTTGGATTTTGTGGAAAGAAGATTTGAGTGGAAAGCAACTTGGGGAAGGCTAGAGATCAAGATTCATATGGTAGGAATGGAATATCTTGGTCTCAACACATGAGTAGGTGGTTCTCTCTCAGAACATATGAGTTGGAATTGTGTATGTGTTCTGATGGCTCTCTCCACGAATGAAGAGGAGGTGGAGGGGTATATATAGCCTCCACACAAAATCCAACCGTTACACATAGTTTTCCAATCTCGGTGGGACCGAATCAACAAACTCGGTCGGACCGAAAAGGTAAACCTAGTGACCGTTAGAGATTTTCGGTGGGACTGACATGCAACTCGGTAGGACCGATATGGTTAGGGTTTGGGCATAACGTAATCTCGGTGAGACCGATTACACAAAATCGGTGAGACCGAGTTTGGTAATAAGCTAACCAGAGAGTTGGTCAGGCAAACTCGGTGGGACCGATTTGCTCTTTCGGTGAGACCGAAAAGTTACAAAAGGGAAACATAGAGTTTACATTGCAATCTCGGTGGGAGCGATTCGCTCTTTCGGTGAGACCGAAAAGTTACGAAAGGGAAACAGAGAGTTTGCAATCCCATCTCGGTGAGACCGAGATCCCTATCGGTAGAACCGAATTGCTAGGGTTTGGCAGTGGCTTATGACAAGTGAAACTCGGTGGTGCCGGATAGAAAGAATCGGTAGGACCGAGTTTGGCTTAGGGTTTAGGTCATATGTGGATATGGGAAAGTAGTTGAGGGTTTTGGAGCATATCACTAAGCACATGAAGCAAGAGGCTCATTAAGCAACACCTCATCCCTCCTTGATAGTATTGGCTTTTCCTAAAGACTCAATGTGATCTTGGATCACTAAAATATAAAATGAAGAGTCTTGAGATTTTGAGCTTGAGCCAATCCTTTGTCCTTAGCATTTTGAGGGTTCCACTTTCACATCCATGCCATGCCAATCATTGAGCTTTCCTGAAATAGTCATCTTGGAATAGCATTAGCTCAATGAGCTATATGTTGTTATGAATTACCAAAACCACCTAGGGATAGTTGCACTTTCAATCTCCCCCTTTTTGGTAATTGATGACAACATATAGATCAAAGCTTCGACAAATGATAATAAGCATGAAATATATTATCGCTTTGAGAAGTATGTGACAAGTAAGAGCTCCCCCTAAATTTGTGCATATTTAAAATTTGCTTTGGACTGCAAATGCACAAAGAGTTAGAGTCATGGGTTACTCTTCCATGTCACATACATCTTGGTGGAGCGCTTAAAATGATAATAATGAAATACATGCACTCATCACCAAGAATAGTGAATGATCACATAAGATAGATAAGATGATAATATTAAGCAAACATTAAGTGTAGCTTATGATCAAACACATGATCATCAATTTCTCACGAGCAATGACATAGTATCTCACACAAAAGCAAACAAAGTTCGAAAAACCACCAAATAAAACAAGAGAGAATAAAAGCAAAACTAGAAGCAACACTCTCTCTCGAAGCCTATGATCTATACATTTTCTCCCCCTTTGGCAACAAGTTACCAAAAAGTTCCTAGAAAATGCATAGTGCTAAGTCGACACTCAGGCTTGATCTTCAGGTGGTGGTGGAGTCCGGAGCACTCCAAGGTAGTACTCTTCGTTGTCCTTGATGTATTGCCAATCAACCCATCTCATATCACAGATAATTGGCTTCTTGTCTAGCAGCACTGTCTCATAAAAGTCTTGCTGCTCCTTGTTGTGAAACTTGTAGTCAACTGCAGTCCTTCTCCTTGAAGCATACGGGTCTGCTTCTCTCCACTTCCGGAGCCCTGAATCTCTCTTGAGTTTCATATCCTCAGCCACAGGATGAGCATCGTTGTGGTCTGGGATCTTGGGCTTGAGCTTTCTAAGAACATTCTCTTCTTCTTCTTCTGCAGCTTCAGGCACCGGGGCCTTGTTCTTCTCAGTAGCTGGGATGCTTCTTGTGTTCCTCTTTGGCTTTGGCTTTGGAGCTGGCTTGGCCTTGGAAGCAGCTGCCCCTATTCTTATAGCATCACCCATCAGCTTGGGTGCCTTAGGTGCTGGTGCAGCTACCTCTTCTTCTTCCTCCTCATCTTCCATGATGGAAGCCTTGCCAAGCACTCTGGCTACAGTTTTCTTCACCCTTTCTTTCCTCTTCTTGCCTTCAGCAGCAACTGGCTCAATGGGAGTGGGCTTCTCAGTTGAAGCTCTGGCCTTTGACATAGGCTGCCTGCCTGCTGGCCTTTTGATCTTCATCCCTCGTTTTATGCCCTGTGTTGGCTCAACTCTCTTGGAAGTTGCTTCCTCTTCTGCCACATAATCCTCATCTTCTGAGTCTGAGGTTCTCTTCTTTCTCTGTCTTGTGGCAGCTTTAGGCAGATTGCTAGGGGTGCTCCTACTGCCATCATCTGAGGAACTTGAGGGACTAGTGCCCTCACTCATCTACACTTGCTGCTCTGACAAGTTCTGGCTATCACTTTGGTCTGACATGATGCAAACTCTGACTGCTGACCCTGTGAATGGGTTATAGATGAGATAGAGTGGATAAGCATCACAAAATGCAGAGATTTTTGCACAAGAATAATTCAAAAACTTAGTTTTAGTTTCCCACTGAAAGCATCTCGGATCTACCGATTTCTAAACTTGGTGATACCGAAGCAGTTTTGGCACCTAAACTAGTGAACTCGGTCAGACCGAGTCACAGTTCGGTGGCACCGAGACTGCTAGGGTTTCACAGAGTTCCAAAATCGGTCACACCGATAAGTAATTCTCGGTCAGACCGAGTCTCACTTGTGCAATGGCATAAGCCAAATCGGTGGGACCGAGTTTTTCAACTCGGTGGGTCCGAGATGGTTTTGGCGGAAACCTAACCCTAAAATTTTTGAATTAAACCTAATCTACGAGTTCATTGACTGGATAGAAGTTTAACAAACATGGCAAGAATCATGATGATCACAATGTGCTAAGAATCGGATTGGGGAATAGCACAAAGATCGAGTCCATACCCTAGTTCGGCGGAGACTCGCTACGGCGGCAACGGCGGGGTTGAATTTCCGTTGACGGTGACGGAGACCAGCGACTAGAGGCAGCTGGCGGTGAGGAGACGATCCGGAGACCAAGTTGGCAGAGCAGGCTATCGCGCGGGCGAAGGGGTTCGGAGAAATTTCCAAATTTTTGCCTGTGACTATATATAGCCCGACCCTGTCGGTGTGACCGAGTGGAACAACTCGGTGGCACCGAGATGCAAAACTGTATACAGTTGTTGCAACTCGGTGTGACCGAATGGTTCAAATCGGTTGCACCGAGATCGAAAACCTAGATCAACTTAATGATCTCGGTAGGAACGGAAGTGGGGTATCGGTCAGACCGAGAATCATAAAGAGGTTTTGGAAGTTTAAGTCTATGAAGAATCGGGGACTCCGAGCGCTCCTCACACAGAGTGGTTCGAATCTGACTTGATCAAATTTTGTGATGTAGCATGAATAGAGTTTGAGACGAGAAAAGCATAGATATCTAGAGGAGGTTCTAAGGCATTCTTGTCCATCCACTTGGCAAAAGTAAATAAAACCAAACAATCAAAACAACAAGTGGATGTCCTCGAATGAGTAAAATATGCAACCAACATGCTCACACAATAAGATGGCAATTGAAATATGTGACAAGGCATGCACAACCAATTCTAGCATCTATCAAGCAATTTGCGATGACAAGGTCATCTATATATGAGTATATTGACTTAGGAGTCAAGTGAGAACACTTGATCATAGGTCATACTCATCGTTTAAGCTCAAGTGGGGTTACCACTTTTACATAAAGCATTGTTGTGTTCACATCTTTAGAGTTGCTTTAGCTCAAGTCTTAGAGTAAAGCTCCCCCTAGATGTGATATCCCCCCTTAGAGGGATGAACTAACCTTGGGTTTTGTCGATGATGACTTCATGTAGATGTTGAAGATGTGGATGCTCAATGTTGATGTAGATCACTTGGAGCTATCCATTTGAGTGAATTGCACTTTCAATACCTACATGGGTTAGTCCCACAAGGAACAAACAAGGATATCCATAGACATAGAGTGATGCACACACAAGATGATGTCCATGAAAACTTTTAGGTTACCTTGTTCCTTGTCTTACCAACAAGAGGGTTTGTGGCTCCTTGAACTAGTGCAAGATGTGGAAGTTGATTGCACTTGTTCTTGCCAAAATGATAAGAGTGAAGTATGTTGGCGGAGTCACCCTCAAGAACTCTCTAGTTCTTCTTCTTTTGGATCCACACCATCTTGATGGGAATCCTTGGAGTTGTAGTCGTACTTGATGAAGTGGAACTTGAAGTGGTCTTGGGAATCCACTTGACTAAGGTCTTAGGAGCTTCTTCAAATGCATCAATTTCCTCTTGAAGCTTGTCCTTGCCTTTTTGCTTGTAGTCTTGTGGTGGAAGATCATCTTGAGCTTGTGTCCCCTTGAAAGAAGTATCATACTTCTCTTGTTGAGGAACAAACTTTGTCTTGGGGTATTGATCTTCTTCCCACTCAACTCCATTGGCATTGAACTTTCGTTCAAAACCAACACCTTGATTCTTCCGGTGCATTCCTTGCTTGCGCACAATTTCCTCGAATTGCTTACTCCCGGCAAGGATTTTGTACACTCTTTTCTCTATAATTCCCTTCAATAAGCTATTTTCTTGCTCAAGTGTAACTTGGCTAAGAGAATCATTAGTGGAATCAAGAGAACTACTAGAAGCAACAATATTGGATTTAGCATGATCATTGTTACTGCTAGAGGAAGAATCTTTCTTGTTCTTGTTACTAGACTTGACTTGAGGCATGTAAGTGGATAAGAGTAAACGCTTGGCAATGTAAGAAGAACTTTTCTTGCGGAGATCATCATTGATTGCTTTTAAGAACTCATGCTCTTGCTCAAGATTGAGCTTTTCAAAGCGTAATTTCTCATGAGCTCTTAAAAGTTCTCGATGATCTTCGAAGATAGTTTCATGAGCTAACTTAAGAGTGTTTAGTTCTTTAGTTAGAGCCTCAATCTTCTCCTTATCATTGTCATTCGTTTTATCTTGATTAGCATGATTAATTGACGTTTCATCATAGTATTCATCACTAGAGTTGTCAACAAGCAAATCATCACCTAACAAGTCATCTTCATCACTATTGAAATCAACATACTCGGGGTGTGTTACCTTAGGACCTTTGGCCATGAAGCATCTTCCAATTCCTTCATTTGGTGAGTCAAATATGTCGTAGGAGTTGGTTGACACAAGTGCTAGACCGGCAACACCTTCATCTTGAGTATCTTCGGAGTCGGAGTGATAACTTCTCTCGGAGTGGCTGTCGGAGTCGGAGCCGGATACCCATTCACCAACATGAGCTTGATGTCTTCGTTTTGTGTAGCTCCTTGATGATTTTTCCTTCCTTTCCGAATCCTTGCTTCTCCGTGAGTATCTTCGTTGATAACGATCATCTCTACTCCTTCTCTCTCTTGGTGGTGATTCTTTGCTTCTTCTTTTTGGAGAATCTTCTCTTCTCTTGTAGGGAGCCGTACACTCATTGGAATAGTGTCCGGGTCTTCCACAACTGTAGCAGTTTCGCTCTCGACTAGAAGATCTTTTGTCATTGTAGGACCTTGACTTGAAGCTTCTATCTTTGCTTCTACTCTTGTAGAACTTGTTGAAGTTCTTCACCATTAACCTCAATTCTTCATTGAAGTTTTGTTTCTCACTTGATGATGTAGGGGCTTCACATGAGGCTTTGTAGGCACCACTTGATTTGTTGTGAAGTTCCTCTTTATCCTTAAGTGACATCTCATGAGCAACAATTCTTCCAATCACCTCCGTTGGCTTGAGATCTTTGTAATTGGGCATCATTTGGATCAATGTGCACACGGTATCATATTTTCCATCCAAGGCTCTTAGAATCTTCTTGATGATGAATCTATCGGTCATCTCTTCACTTCCTAAGCCGGCAATCTCATTTGTGATGAGAGCAAGCCTAGAGTACATTTCAGCGACACCTTCACCATCCTTCATTTTGAACTTGTCAAGTTGACTTTGAAGCACATCCAACTTGGATTCCTTGACGGAGTCGGTACCTTCGTGCATACCAATCAAAGTGTCCCAAATTTCCTTTGCATTCTCAAGACGGCTGATTTTGTTGAATTCTTCGGGGCACAATCCGTTGAAGAGAATATCACAAAATTGAGCATTGTATTGCAACATCTTCAACTCATCCGCGGTAGCTTCACGGTTTGGTTCTTTCCCATCAAAGAAGTCACCTTGCAAACCAACACACACAATAGCCCAAACGGCGGGGTTATGTCCAAGAATATGCATTTTCATTTTATGCTTCCAACTAGCAAAATTAGTACCATCAAAGTAAGGACCTCTACGGTGATAATTTCCCTCGCTAAACGCCATACTCTCCTAGGTTGTGAAACCAAGGCTATGACCACCAAAAGCTATGGAGATCAAAGCAAATGGAGACCAAAGCTCTGATACCACTTGTAGGATCGAAAGTATGTCTAGAGGGGGGGTGATTAGACTACTTGACCAAATAAAAACTTAACCTTTTCCCAATTTTAGTTCTTGGCAGATTTTAGCTATTGTAGGACAAGTCAAGCAATCATCACACAATTCAAGCAAGCATGCAAAGAGTATATTGGCAGCGGAAAGTAAAGCATGCAACTTGCAAGAATGTAAAGGGAAGGGTTTGGAGAATTCAAACGCTATTGGAGACACGGATGTTTTTCCCGTGGTTCGAATAGGTGGTGCTATCCTACATCCATGTTGATGGAGACTTCAACCCACGAAGGGTAACGGTTGTGCAAATCCACGGAGGGCTCCACCCACGAAGGGTAATGGTTGCGCGAGTCCACGGAGGGCTCCACCCATGAAGGGTCCACGAAGAAGCAAACACCCACGAAGGGTCCACGAAGAAGCAACCTTGTCTATCCCACCATGGCCATCGCCCACGAAGGACTTGCCTCACTAGCGGTAGATCTTCATGAAGTAGGCGATCTCCTTGCCCTTACAAACTCCTTGGTTCAACTCCACAATCTTGGCGGAGGCTCCCAAGTGACACCTAGCCAATCTAGGAGACACCACTCTCCAAGAAGTAACAAATGGTGTGTAGGTAATGAACTCCTTGCTCTTGTGCTTCAAATGATAGTCTCCCCAACACTCAACTCTCTCTCATAGGATTTGGATTTTGTGGAAAGAAGATTTGAGTGGAAAGCAACTTGGGGAAGGCTAGAGATCAAGATTCATATGGTAGGAATGGAATATCTTGGTCTCAACACATGAGTAGGTGGTTCTCTCTCAGAACATATGAGTTGGAATTGTGTATGTGTTCTGATGGCTCTCTCCACGAATGAAGAGGAGGTGGAGGGGTATATATAGCCTCCACACAAAATCCAACCGTTACACACAGTTTTCCAATCTCGGTGGGACCGAATCAACAAACTCGGTCGGACCGAAAAGGTAAACCTACTGACCGTTAGAGATTTTCGGTGGGACTGACATGCAACTCGGTAGGACCGATATGGTTAGGGTTTGGGCATAACGTAATCTTAGTGAGACCGATTACACAAACTCGGTGAGACCGATTTTGGTAATTAGCTAACCAGAGAGTTGGTCAGGCAAACTCGGTGGGACCGATTTGCTCTTTCGGTGAGACCGAAAAGTTACAAAAAGGAAACACTGAATTTACATTGCAATCTCGGTGGGACCGATCCGCTCTTTCGGTGAGACCGAAAAGTTACGAAAGGGAAACAGAGAGTTTGCAATCCCATCTTGGTGAGACCGAGATCCCTATCGGTATAACCGAATTGCTAGGGTTTGGCAGTGGCTTATGACAAGTGAAACTCGGTGGCGCCGGATAGAAAGAATCGGTAGGACCGAGTTTGGCTTAGGGTTTAGGTCGTATGTGGATATGGGAAAGTAGTTGAGGGTTTTGGAGCATATCACTAAGCACATGAAGCAAGAGGCTCATTAAGCAACACCTCATCCCTCCTTGATAGTATTGGCTTTTCCTAAAGACTCAATGTGATCTTGGATCACTAAAATATAAAATGAAGAGTCTTGAGCTTTTGAGCTTGAGCCAATCCTTTGTCCTTAGCATTTTGAGGGTTCCACTTTCACATCCATGCCATGCCAATCATTGAGCTTTCCTGAAATAGTCATCTTGGAATAGCATTAGCTCAATGAGCTATATGTTGTTATGAATTACCAAAACCACCTAGGGATAGTTGCACTTTCAGTCTCGAACGCCTACTCGCGCATACGTACGGCCAGGGCTCGTGTACATGGCTGGGTCGGAACGGAGAAACAACGTCGTCGTCGTGTTCATGGGGAGGCAACGGAATGCGTCGTGTTCATGGGGAGGCAACAGAATGCGTCGTGTTCATGGGGAGGCAACGGAATGCGTCGTGTTCATCGGGAGGGCTTGGACGGAACAGGCGATGGAAACGAGGCCTGGCGTACCGCAGAACGGAGGAAACGGCCTTGTGTTCGACCGGCCACGTTCGAAATGGGATCCTGTTCATCGGGAGGGGTGTGGCGTACCGGAAAACGGAGAAAACGGACCTCCTACAGTCGAAACGGGGGTCCTGTTGATCGGGAGGGGTGTGGCGTACCGCAAAACGGAGGAAACGGACTTGTGTTGGAGCGCTACGGTCGAAACGGGGGTCCTGTTCGTCGGGAGGGGTGTGGCGTACCGCAAAACGGGACTCCACGGGATACTGTTCATCTCCACCGTCGACCCCCTCCAGCCTCCATGAGCTACTGTTCATCCACCGTCGACCTCCTCCAGCCTCCACCTGCGACTGTTCATCCACGGGCTCCTGTTCATCCAGCCTCCACCGCGCGCTACTCCACCGGCTACTATTCAACCAGCCCTCTCCATGGGCTCCTGTTCAACCACCCCTCCATGGGCTACTGTTCATCCTGCCCTCCATCGTCTACTGTTCATCCTGCCCTCCACGGGGCCCTGTTCATCCAGCCCCAACCGGCTCGATCGATCGGGGTCCTGTTCATCCAGAGGCAACACCATGGGGTCCTGTTCATCCATCCCCACCGGGAACTATTCGTCCACCCCCCCCCCCCCCCCCGCGCAACGCTCACTATTCATCCAGAGGCAGCATCGATCGGCTTCAGTTAGCAGCAGTAGCGAAGGAATCGTTCGATCGGGTTCAGTTAACAGCCATCGATCGATCGCTCGGGTTCAGTAACGCGTAGCCTGCAGTGCAATCGCTCGGGTTCAGTTAGAGCCCAACGCCTCACTCGGGTTCAGTTAGAGCCAACGCCTTGCACACACATGCGTACGTGTACGAGAGAAATGCGCATCGCTCGGCCCCTGACCTCCCACCGTAACCGAGAACTCCCCGAAATTTCCCTCGCCCTCGCTTCTACCACGGTTTTTTCCGTCATGGACGGCCGAAAGAATGTCATGCAGCTGCGTCTCCGGCCCGCCCAGGACGAAAAGCCTATTTTCTGTCATGATTTTTTGTCATAGAAGTAGGAGCCCACCACATCTATGATGATACCGAGTTTTGTCACAATTATCGTCACAGAAGTGTCATATGTATGACAGGAAAAAATTTCGTTCGGCCCAAAATGTCACGGATGTGTCTTTTTTTGTAGTGTTGGGTCCGTTGGGTGGACTTGGAATTTGACTATTTCTTCTGCCGGCTTAAATGAGGTGGATTTGGGTCGTTTGTCTAGGACCACATCATCTCTGTCCACCGTGGAGCACAGCGCGGTTAATTCTTAGGCCGCGAGGGCTTCAGATAATGCCTCAAGGGCCAGGGACGCGGTTTTATTCTCGGCGCGGAGTGCTATGTCTGGATCACTAACTAGAGTGATTATGCCGTTGGGCCCGGGCATCTTAAGCTTCATGTACGCGTAATGGGGTATTACGTGAAAGCGCGTGAATGCATCTCACCCCAAGAGGGCGTGATATCCGCTGTTGAAGGGGGCCACCTGTAAAGTTATTTCTTCAGACCGATAGTTCTCCGGCGTGCCGAATACCACGTCGAGTGTGATTTTTCCCGCACACCGTGCCTCCCGACTGGGAATGATTCCTCGAAAGGTCGTGCTGCTTTGCTCAATGCAGCTCCTGTCTATTTCCATCTTTCGTATTGTATCCTCATAGATGAGGTTTAGTCTGCTGCCGCCGTCCATGAGAACCTTGGTGAGCCGAAAGCCATACACAATTGGGCTGAGGACCAAGGCGGCTAGTGCTTGGACTGTCCTGTGTTTTGGTTCGTCGCCAGCGTTAAAGGTTATTGTTGTGTCATTCCAGGGGTTTATTGTTGCGATCTGGCAGACTTCAGCGAGTTCACGGAGTGCCCTTTTGCACCTATTGTTTGAAGAGAATGTCTCAAAGACTGTCAGAACTCTGGGTTCGTCGTCTTCTGGAGGGTGTTGCTCCGGGATGTCCTTGGTGAGGATGTCCTCGCCGTTTTTGGCTACTTGCGGGAGTATCCAACATGCTTTAAGGCTGTGGGTTGGTATAGTATCCGATGTGGTGTGTATTTTGCAGGGGCCATCAAGCCATCCCTCCAGAATGGTTCCGCACCGCGTAATGGGTTTGTATTTCTTGGCTATTTGTCTGGGCGTGTTACAGGGGTTCACCCTTTTTGCCTGGACCATTGGTTGAGTTGGGGCCGATAGCTCCCAAACTGTGTGATTTCTCCAGGCGCTCTCCATTGTGTTGTACTTCTGTACAATAGTTGCCACGTCAAAGAAGTGTAGTATGTGGCGGTGATTAATGGCGTTGAGGAGTCCTTCATTCGTGCAGTTATTGCGGAACGCTGATATCGTGTCCTCGTCGCGGAAATCCTTGACCTTGTCCTTGACAATGAGAAATCTGGCCCAGAAGTGGTGGACCGTTTCTCGAGACTGCTGTTTTGTGCTCGTGAGAGCACTTATGTCTGGGTGGGTGGGTGGAATTGGATCTGAACCCTGACCTGATCGATGATCCGAAGTCTAAGGTTTTTCCAGATTGAACAGTCCGGGCTCCGGAGTGTCTTTTGATTTTTGAAGCCTACCGTCCGACACTAAGTTCGGAGGGCAAGGCATGTCCTTCTGCCGGTTGGTGTCCGGCTTCTCGAGGTCGGAGATCCAAACATAATTCGTCCTCAATGTAGAGGAAGGGTTATCTTGCTCCTCGACTACCGCTATCTGGTGGGTGATCGGTGGAGAATTAATCTCTCCCTGGTCAGGTTTAATCCCAATCCGATCGGAGTTTGTAGCGACTCCCAAGGCGGTAATGCGATTTAGGAGTTCGTTCGAAGACGATAACTTCGTCGGATCCATCTGTTTGGCGTATTCAGAATCAACGCAGATGCATTTTTCGATGACTTGAGAGGTCATCCTCGTGGCTCAGAGGCCGAGCGGGCGATCCTGGTAAAATCGCCCAGCCGGAGGGTTTGGCCCGAGGCCAGAGCTCCTCCGGAGGTAATATTTTCCTTGATGATAAGTCAAGCCATCAACCTCTGCGACGACGACACAGTGGAACTCTCAAATGAAAGCACCAATGTCGGTGTCAAAACTGGCGGATCTCGGGTAGGGGTCCCGAACTGTGCGTCTAAGGTTGATGGTAACATGAGACAGGGGACACGAAGCTTTACCCAGGTTCGGGCCCTCTTGATGGAGGTAATACCCTACGTCCTGCTTGATTGATATTGATGAATACGAGTATTACAAGAGTTGATCTACCACGAGATCGTAATGGCTAAACCCTAGAAGTCTACCCTGTATGACTAAGGTATTGAGTATCCCCTATCCGGACTAAGTCCTCCAGTTTATATAGACACCGGGGAGATCTAGGGTTACATAGAGCCGGTTACATAATATGGAATCTTCATAGTTGTTCGCCAAGCTTGCCTTCCACGCTAAAGAGAGTCCCATCCGGACACGGTCACCGTCTTCAGTCTTCATATCTTCACAGCCCATCAGTCCGACCCATAGATAACAGGTCGGACGCCCGCGGACCCCTTAGTCCAGGACTCCCTCAGCGGGGTCACCGCTTCTCCCCGCGCTACCGGGTGCGGGATCTACAACAAGCGTCGCCGCTGGCGGGAGCCTCATCTTCTTGGCGCTGGGGTCAACCAACTCCATTTTCCTCGAGGGCGTCGCGTTCATGGATTTGAGCAGAGTAACGAATGACGAGCCTAGTTGTAGTGCGAGTGAAGAAGAAGGGGAGCTGGGGTTTTTCTGTAGTAGTGAGGAAGAATGGGAGCTGGAGTTTTTTGTAGGAGTGAGGTGAGGAATTTGGGGGTACGAGTGGAGCGAGCTAACATGAGGTGGGTGGGAGTGAGGAGGAAGAAGAACACCCAGGTTTTTCTGGGGGGCGGTGTGCTGGGTGTGGGTAGCGCCTCTCATTCAGTAAATATATGGACTTTTGAATAGATTTTACTATTTACTAGGGTGGATGGGCTGTTTTGTCTTGGGCCTAGAGAAACAATTACTACTAGTACAGTGGAGACACTCTATAGCTACCTAGAAAAACAATTACTACTAGTATAGTGGATACAATACTGCTTCTGGCTCCTCCTAGGTCATCGACACGTCTCCCTTTACTGAATGCCGTTATACTTTTGTTCACCGACATGCGGGCCATGCAGTGGGCGGGCCCAAATGCCATCCACCAAATTGGAAGGCAGTATGCAGGCAGAGAGTCACCCCGGTCATAGCGCGGCAGTAACGAGCCATCGTATCACAAAACCCCACCTCCCCGTAGTCTAAGTTTGACGGACGAAGCAACCATCATTTCACTCTTTGTTGAATCCCCTTCTCCCTCACTGTCTTCAAGAAAGGCAACACTCGCATCTGCCACTGTTCTTCTCTCCCAACGAAGGGAAGGTAAGCGGATCTGTGATGTTGGTATATTTTCGTTCAGAGAAAAAAAGAACTTTTCCAAAGCAGTAACTGATCCTCACTCTCTTTTTTGTTTCATTGTCATTGTGATTGTGTTTTCCTTTCAGTGATCTCCTAGTATTTGTCAGTTTCATGATGGACCAAGGAGAACCAGGCAAAGATCTACCGATATTGGAGCAGACGAGGGAGGCTGATCCCCACGAGACAGAGAGCTCCAAGAAGATGGAGGCAACCAGTGAGCCGACCCCAGATACGCTCACGGCCACTACAGAGATGGTCAACGCTCCGTTCGAGGTTACAGCCCCTGTGGCACTGCAGGAGCAGTTTTCCCCCTTCAAGGATGTGTCCCCCCCCCCCCCCCCGCTGAGCTGCCCAAGGTGATTTTCTTCTTTGTCGATCTCAATTGTGGTTTTTCATCTAAGTATGTGGTGATGAATAATGCAAAAATTTATTAGCTTCGATGCCATGCTATACATAGTGGTTTAAATAACTTGTGTTTGTTATACTAGAAAGTAATTTAGAATTTGTTTCTGTTTCAATTAGAGCCCTGATGCAGACAAGGATTGTGTGGTTGTACATGTCACTCGCTATGAGGCGGATGACCTGAATATACGCACTGGGAAAATAGAGTTTTTAGGCTGTTGGATCCTGGAAGCCATTTGCGCTTATACCAATGAAGAGTTGTATTCCAGCCTCTCTGTTGTCAGGCGTGTTGTCCAGGGTGTACTAAAGCACAAGAAGTTCAAAGCTACTCCTTCGTTTGTGAGGCATACTGTTCTTGTCAAGCTTACGCAGGAAGATGACATGGCATGCCTCCACAAACAAGTTTATGAGTGGCAAGGCCACAAGGTTGTCTTCATGAAGGTTCACAGGACTGAGCTGCTGCCGGACGTCCTCGATGATGTTCATGGCAAGGTCCGTCTTGTGTCCAGCCCAAATTAGATCGAGGCATGAAATAGTTGCCCCAGCTAGTGTTTAATAGTAGTTTGGATTGTGTCTAATTATCTGAACCTTGCCTTTTATCGAGCCCTCTGGGGCTAGTACTCTGTTTGAATCCGTCTATGGGAACTACTGCTACTTTTGTGTGCCTGTGAATCATGTGAGAACCATCGTAATTGTTGCCGAAATAGATGCGTCCTCACCAGTTTTTCATGAATATGGCATGGTAAGACATAAGTTATCACAGTTTATCATACGAGCAGTGTGTGTTTTGATGAAATAGAGTACTCATTTGAGAACTGTGTGCCGGCGTATACATAAGTACTTGTAAACACTGTTGGTGCTACCCCACTTGTAAGCAGTTGTGCAAAACACGGCCTATTGGCTCAGCTCACTTCAACACTAGGCTATCGACCAGCTAACAATCAACAATCTGTTGTCAGACATATAAGCAACTATGTATCTTGTTACAATGGTTCATGTAGTTAACTGAGGCCACAACGTAAATTCCAAACGTTCACACGCTAGTCCAGCGTTCATGTGGAACACTCACATGAAACTCAACTTCATAAAAAACTTGAAAAGCATAAGTTAAGAAATTTTATACATCTCAATGATTCATAGAACATAACAAACATATACTAGTTCACAACAAAAGAAAAAGTTGTGAGAAGGTTTACAAATCAGGAAAAAAAACAAGCAAGGCTTCTCTGAGCAAAGGGCCTCTCGACAGGCTTAAATTTCCTCGAGTTCACTCTGGTTTTTTCTTGTCGCCACCATCCAGGGTTAGGTTCTCTCATTCCAGAATAAGCAATTATAATTGTGTTCTCAGCTGGAATGCTGAACTAAACCATGTAGTGTACTGACCAGGTGAAATTCTTGTGCATTCAACTAAATTTAAGCACTGCTATTTGTAGAAATAAGCAGACCACAATGCCTCTTGTCCGCGCACCTGTCCAAAAAACCGCCGTGGAGCCGTGCCAGCTAGTCCTCGATCCATGGATGAACTGGTAGAAAGTGCATTTTGGACTAGGATGCAGTTGTTTTCGCTCGTCCCTACACTGCAACCAGGAAGTAAAACATACGAATCTACTTCTTTTATATTGTGTTGGTCATTCTACCTAGTAACTACCTGTAACGCCCCGAGACCGTTGCGCCAGGTGTCTTCCAGTTATTCGCCGTCGTTGCCATGTCATTTGCTTGCGTGTTGCATCTTGTCATGTCATCATGTGCATTGCATCATCATGTTTTAAAACTTGCACCTGTCCCGGCCTCCTCGTTCCGTCCGTTGTCCGTTCTGAGCCCAACCACACTTGCACGCACCCGCGGCATGTCTGAAATAGTATTTTTATAAGTGACCAGAAAATGTTCTCGGAATGGGTTGAAAGTTGGCATGCGGTGTTGTTATGGTGTTAGTAGGTCGCCTACCAAGTTTCATCGCATTCGGGGTTCGTTTGATAGCCCAAACGTTAAACTATAGCGGCACTATAGCCGGTCTATCGTCGGACGTTTTCGGTCTCCAGAAACAGTCGCCGGGTCTTCTCTCTTCTCTTTTCTCAGCCTGAGGCCTTCTGCACAGCCCACTACCTACCGCCAGGTCCAACCTAACCTCTCTCGTCAGCCCGCGGCCCTCCTCGCGTGCGCGTCCGAAAATTGTCCCGGACCCGACCCGAGCAGTCGTCATCGTCGTGTCCGGATCATCCCCAAACGTCTACAAAACGTCTCCACTTTGTTAATTGGACTCCCTAGCCTATTTACCCTGACCGTCCGATTTTA
Organism: Triticum urartu; assembly: GCF_056163025.1. Classification (NCBI taxonomy): domain Eukaryota; kingdom Viridiplantae; phylum Streptophyta; class Magnoliopsida; order Poales; family Poaceae; genus Triticum; species Triticum urartu. Next base: position 263,333,333 of record NC_141879.1, read on the forward strand.
ATCGGAGGGACGAGATACCCCCTAACCCGGCCCCCTCAGTCGTAACAGTTGAGTCCGGATCAACCCTGAAATACCACGATACTTCTTTCACTTCTTCTTTCGACTACCCATTTGACCCGGAGCCGTCCGATGACGATCGGACGCACCTAAAAACCCCTTCCGTCTGCTATATATTCAGACCAACCCTAAAATTGAGGAGAGCTGCCCCATACTCCCCAATTCCTAGCGCCGCCGCCACTCGTGTCCCTTCTTCCTCGGGATCTCCTCCCGATCAAAAATCCTCATCGTTTTCTCCACCCAACCAACCACCACCGTAGCCTCCAACCAGCTCCCGCAATTTTCGCGCCGACCACCCAAGCAGCAGCAGCAGTCTGGAGCGCCGCCCTCCACCCCGCATCCAGCCGGCGCTCGATCCAGTTTGAGATCGAGGCCACATCCTCGACGACCGAGCGTCCTCGACTCTCCCTGTGCGAGTTGTCGCCACCAGGCCGCCGCTTCCCCCTGCCTCGCTAGCCTCCCACGCCACCGGCCACCTCTCCAAGCAGAGCCGCCGGACCAGCAGGTCCCCGTCTCGCGTCCTTTCCTTCCCTCCTGCTCCGTTTAGCTCTCCCTCCCTTAATTTCTTAACTCTCTCTCTCTCTGTTCATCGACAGGACCACGCCGTCGCCATGGCCTTCATCGCCTCGACGCCCAACTCGCCTCCGCCCTGTTCCTGGACGGACCTGCCCTCCGGCCTCGCCTTCTACTGCTGAACACCTGCGCTGGGGCCTGCTTCGCTACGCCGCCTCGCAGGCCCTCTGCTCTCCTGCGCCTTGTCCATGTTGACCCGCGCCCGTCCACCTAGGAGCCGGCCTCCCCCACCTCCTCCGCGTCTGCATCGCCTCGTCGGAGCTCCGTACGCGTTGCTGCCGTCGTCTCCGTGCCGCAGCCCCAAGCGCTGCTCCGCGCCGTGCTGCCTCCTTCTGTCGGGAGCAGAAAGAGAAAGACGCCCCTGCCGCGTTGACCGCCAAGTCCAATCACCGCCCAGATCCGTCGTGTCCTGGCCATCTCTCTGTTCTCGGTCCTCCCCGCCACCCAAGACCCTCGCCGGAGTCGCGCCCAAGTCCCTCAGCTCCGCCACCTCGTCCAAGTCCCACCTCGCCAAGCCCCTGCATCGCGCCCCTGTTCCCCTGCTGCTGTTTCTGTTCTTCAGAAACGAGCAGCAGTAACTCGAACCGCTCGCCCCTCTGCTTCGCACGCGTGGGCCGCATCCCGTGCCAAGCCCAGCCAGCCGTGGCCTACCCCCTCCTCCTCAAACGGGCTGAAGCCCATGGGTGAGGCCACCCATAATGCCCCTCTTTTTTTTCTCTTGCTGGGCCAGCTTGCAGTTTCGGGCTGAGATGTGTTTTTTTTTCTTTTCCACAGAACGTTTTAGCTAATTTTCCAGAGAACGCAGATTTACAGAAAAACCCTCCTGTTTCATACATATAATAACTCATCATCTATGCATCGGATTAAAATGATTTATATAGAAAAGTTGCTTAGAATTTTGTGTAGTCTCATAATATGTTTTTTTCCATCCATGTTCAAAATATTTAAATGCTGTTTGTTTAAATTTGCTTAAATTACTTGCTAAAATGATTTAATTCATAACTAATTAACCGTAGCTCGGATTTAAATAATCTTTATATGTAAATGGGGTAGAATTTTGCCTAGTTTATCATGGTGACATCACTTTGCATGTTTAACAACTTTAAAATATGGTTTAGGGCAGAACAGGACCAAACCTAATATATGCACATGGGGATTTACCGAAATTGTTGTTCGTTGCTTCCGGCCTCATTTAACCTTGACTAGATAGGTAGTTTTACTTTGCTTCACCCTCTTGCCATGTTTAACAACATTTAATATTGTTGGGTACATAAACGAGATCGAACTAAATAACTTGATGTGGTGTTTCGTCAATATGCAACCCGTTGCATATTGAGCCCCACTTAATTTGTAGGGTTGTTTGTGCACTTTACCATGCCATGCTTCATTAAACCGGACATGCATCATACTTGATTGTGCATCATGCCATGTCTATGTGTTGGTTGTTTACTATGGTGCTTGCTTCTTTTCGGTGTTGCTTCTTCGGGTTGGTTCCGATAACGTCGCGTTTGTGAGGACCCATTCGTCTACATCCATTTGTCTTCTTCATGGACTCGTTCTTCTTCCTTGCGGGATTTCAGGCAAGATGACCATACCCTCGAAATCACTTCTATCTTTGCTTGCTAGTTGCTCGCTCTTTTGCTATGCCTATGCTGCGATATCTACCACTTGCTTATCATGCCTCCCATATTGTTTAACCAAGCCTCTAACCCACCTTGTCCTAGCAAACCACTGTTTGGCTATGTTACCGCTTTGGCTCAGCCCCTCTTATAGCATTGTTAGTTGCAGGTGAAGATGAAGTTTGTACCTTGTTGGTACATGGATATGTTGTTCCTTTGTTGGAACATGTTTACTTGTTGGGATATCACAATATCTCTTATTTAATTAATGCATCTATATACTTGGTAAAGGGTGGAAGGCTCGGCCTTATGCCTGGTGTTTTGTTCCACTCTTGCCGCCCTAGTTTCCGCCATATCGGTGTTATGTTCCCGGATTTTGCGTTCCTTACGCGGTTGGGTAATAATGGGAACCCCTTGACAGTTCGCCTTGAATAAAACTCCTCCAGCAATGCCCAACCTTGGTTTTACCATTTGCACTAACAACCTACCCCCTTCCCTTGGGTTCTGCAGACTCAAGGGTCATCTTTATTCTAACCCCCCCGGACCAGTGCTCCTCTGAGTGTTGGTCTGACCGAGTAGACTGCGGGGCCACCTCGGGGCAACTTGAGGGTTGGTTTTACTCGTAGGATGTCTCATCTGAGTGTGCCCTGAGAACGAGATATGTGCAGCTCCTATCGGGATTTGTCGGCACATTCGGGCGGTGTTGCTGGATTTGTTTTAACCTGTCGAAATGTCTTGAAGAACCGGGATACCGAGTCTGATCGGAATGTCTTGGGAGGAGGTCTATTCCTTCGTTGACCGTGAGAGCTTGTCATGGGCTAAGTTGGGACACCCCTGCAGGGATTTGAACTTTCGAAAGCCGTGCCCGCGGTTATGGGCATATGGGAATTTGTTAATGTCCGGTTGTAGAAAACCTGAAGTTGACCTTAATTAAAATGCATCAACCGCGTGTGTAACCGTGATGGTCTCTTTCCGGCGGAGTCCGGGAACTGAAAACGGTGTTGGAGTTATGTTTGACGTAGGTTGCTCTAGGATCACTTCTTGATCATAGATTTTTGACCGTGCTTTTGCCTTCTCTTCTCGCTCTCATTTGCGTATGTTAGCCACCATATATGCTAGTCGCTTGCTGCAGCTCCACCTCATACCTTTACCTTACCCATAAGCTTAAATAGTCTTGATCGCGAGGGTGCGAGATTGCTGAGTCCCCGTGGCTCACAGTTTACTCCCAAAACCAGCTTGCAGGTGCCGAGGATACCGTGCAGATGACGCAATCGAGCTCAAGGAGGAGCTCGTTGAAGATCTTGTTCTTTATGTTGTTCCGTTTTCCAGTTGATCAGTAGTGGAGCCCAGTCGGGACGATCGGGGATCTGTGTAGCATTAGGGGTAGTCTTCTTTTATTTTGGTTCCATAGTCGGACCTTGATTTTATCCGGTTGATGTAATGCTTTATTCATGTAATTGTGTGAAGTGGCGATTGTAAGCCAACTATGTATCTCTTTCCCTTATGTATTACATGGGTTGTGTGAAGATTACCTCACTTGCGACATTGCTTTCAATGCGGTTATGCCTCTAAGTCGTGCTTCGACACGTGGGAGATATAGCTACATCGAGGGCGTTAGAAGTTGGTATCAGAGCCTTCGCCGACCTTAGGAGCCCCATTGCTTGATCGTTTTGAGCAGCCGAGTTGTGTCTAGAAAAATGTTTTGAGTCATTTAGGAATTATATATCGGAGAGTTTAGGAATTCTTTTTACTTCCCAGTCTCCTCATCGCTCTGGTAAGGCATCCTGACGTAGAGTTTTGACTCTTCTCTTCTCAAATTTCACTAAAAAAAATTTAGGATCACGCGGGTATCTTGGAATCGTTCCGATGGTTTTATGACGAGAACATTGTCTTGGTGCCTCCTGTCAGGGGTTTTTTGGAAGTGTCCCGGGGAGTTGAGCTCTGAGGTCTTGTCGTCATAATTTTATCGTTGCAGTTATGGAATACCTGAGCTTAGTACGCCGACATCGAAAATCTCTTTTATGCAGTTCATTGGTGAGATAACCTCGACGCCACCCAATACTGGGGCGGGAGTTCGGGAGTATTGCCGTAACTTGTATAACAGATGATTTTCGAAGGTTGAGGTAGATGATTTCCGAAGGTTTCTTGGTTATGTGTTGAAGGATGGATACAGCTGGATGTAGGATTTGCTAGTTTTGGGTGAGATATTATGCTTCCCCTGTATCCCCATGTAACATCCCAAATTTGCAATTTGGAATGTTATACACTAGATCATCATGCATATCATATTTTCTTGCATTTTGGTCGATCCTAGAAATTTCACGCAACTCAAGGACCTTCGGAGAGAGTTGGAGATTTCGTTATTTTCATATTTGAGAGTTTTCTCAAATTTTGAAAAGAGGATCATTTGATTTATTTATTTCATCTTCAATTATTTTTCCAATATCAAAAATATAAGAGAGGGAATAATATGACTTTCCCAAATTTAGGAAAAATGAAGATTTAATGAATAAGTCAAATTTTGGTTTTGCCGGAGTTTTGTTTGCTTTTTATTTGGATAGGGAAAAATGCGCATTTTCAAAAATTGCATTCTAGGTCCGGAGTAAAGTTCATTTTGTTCGACTCATTTTTAGGAGTCGGGGAAAATTTACTTTAGTAATTTTGGAGTTCGTTTAGTTTAGTTTTCTTTTGTTTTTCTGCGCGCGAATCCAGTTAAAAAAAGGACCAAGGCCAGCCAGGCCAAAGGCCCAGCCAGCCGGCCGCCTCCCCAGCCAGCGCGCGCACCAGGCGCAGCGCCAGGCCGCCGCCTCCCTCGCTCTAGGCCGAGTTCCAGAGGGACTCTAGGCCGGTTAGCCCCCCCCTTTCCTTGTTTTGTTTTCCCTCTTTTGCTTGCCCCCTACCCCAAGTAACCCCCCCCCCACCTATATAAATACACCCCAAACCCCCCCCCCTCTCCTCACATCAATCCCAAGCCCCTCTTCTCCTTAGCCGCGCCCCACCCCGCGCCCCTCACCCGCCGCCGCCGCCCTATAGCCGCGGCCGCCCTATAGCCGCCGTCGCCGCCGTTCGCCGGAGCCTCGCCGAGGTTGTCCCGCACCGCGTCTCTTTTCTCCCCTCGGTTCATTTTTTCTTCTAAACCGTTCCGGTTCTTTCTTAACCGTTCCAGTTTTCTTTCGTTCTTTGTTTCGGTTTTCTTTTCCGAAAACCCTAGATCGGTTTTCGTTCTTCTTTCAGACCGTTCGTCTCAACGAATGTGATCACCGATTATTCCCCGGTTAACGACGCCCGTTCATTTAATCGTTCTTCTTTTTCTTTTCGTCGGATTTATTCCGCGATCGCGATCTCAGATCCAATCTTCGTTCTAGTCTTTCTTCTCGCTCGTTTATCGGAATCAGGTGATTCAAGCGCCTGGAGTTTCATTTCGAAACCGCCGTTCCGTCTAATCAACTTGAACAAGCCTTTGCCCCGGTAAAATTTGACCTAGTTTCAACTTGCTAGAACCGAGTTGTTTTCTTCCGCCGTTTGTTTTCTGTTTCTTTGTTCGGTTCGTTCTTTCTTTGCAACCGGAGTTCTTAAGTTGAACTTTCTGGTTCGTTCTCTTGTTCGAGTTTTACCTGTGCATTAGATGAGTACTTATTGTGTGCTTGTTGTTTGTCTGCGATAGATCACCCGGATTGCGCCGCCTGTTACTTCGAAACCCTAGGTCTCGCGGATCATCAGCAAGGCAAGTAACACTTTGATCATACCTTTTCTACAACCCATGTTTTATTGCATTAGATCAATCCTCTCACATTGCATGATTAGGATCTAATTAAATTGTGGGATGGGAAGTAGATGAGGTAGTACCTATCACCTGTATTATTATGAAACCTTTGGGAGTTACTTCTACGTTTGCTTATTATGCCATGCTATGCTAGTAGACGTGGATTGGGTGAGTGATATCCATGACAGATGTGAGTTGATAATTTTAATGGTTTATCTAAGGTGGCAACTTAAACATACATCTGGGTGGATTGAGGCACCTGATGTCTATCAGGACTTGCCTGTTTTATTTTGGACCGCCACCCAGGCTCAAAGGGATCATAAGATCATTCATGCTAGTAACTTCCGTGTGCAGCCACATGCTACTATGGGCTCTGGCATAGTTGACTAAGTTGTGCGAACTCTTACGGGGTGGACTAGCAGATGTAGGGGTTGTAGGTGGTACGGTCTACCCCACATGTAAGGTGCTAGCGCTTCTGAAAGACTATGTCTCGGTCATCCGTTTCTCAAACACCATGTAGTGCGAGAAAACAAACGGAGGCGATCGAGTCATGTGGGGAAAAGTGCGCAAACCTCTGCAGAGTGTACAAACTAATCATGATTAGCCGTGTCCCCGGTTATGGACAACTTGAGTATCTAGTACTTGAATATCATGTGAATCTCATCATGTTACTCTAATTAATGTTGTTGGGTTTTAATTGTTCACTTAATTGGGATCGGAATGCTGTCAACCATTCTCGATGTTTAACAACTACCATGATAGTTAAATAAATTTATTCCTTTGCAGTAGGGAAAAACTGGCTTTATGCAAAACTGTAACCATAGAGCTTTCCACCAGCCATATATATATATAGTATAGTTGTTTCATTCCATTACTCTCTATGTGTTACATTGCCAGCATATTCCATGTGCTGACCTGTTTTCGGGCTGCAACTTTCATGTTGCAGACTTTTCAGATGACGAGTAAGGTGCTTTTAGGTCGTGGTTCTATACTCAGTGATGCCGTTGGAGTTGATGGACCCATTTATCTTCCAAGTCTTCCGCTGTTATCGTTATTAGATGGCCTTAAGCCATATTTATTGTAATAAGTTCTCTTTGAGACAACGATGTAATAAGTGTGTGATTGCCACTCTGCTATAAATCCTTCGATGTACTGTGTGGTGTCAGCATTACTGACCCAGGGATGACACCGGAGCACAGTAGACTTGATCCATTCGGGTCGGGTCGCCACAGAGATGGTATCAGAGCACACGCTGACTGTAGGACACGACCACTAAGTTAAAGCCATAGATCACCATTCTCTTCTCATTTTCTAACTCCTCATCTTTTCTACTCTTTTAGGATGACGAACGCGAAGATTAAGTACGCTCAACCGGATAAAGGCACACCATTTGGATTTCACCTGAAGGAAGTCACCAAGTACCTGAACATTGGATTACCAAGCTTCACGGGAACCTTCAACGCCACTCTGCCTGAAGAGGAGCGCTGGAAGATTCAAGCTCACGTTCCGGGAAGGACATTCGCGCCAATCACGAAGCCCATAGATAGTGTTTTCAATGCACCAACCTGGAGTCTGGGAAGGAGCATGGCAGCTCATATCACCATGGGACGCATTGGAGAAGTTCATCAAGAATACCTCAAGGACACTATCTACCAGATTTGCGGACGCCGAGATGAACAATGGGAGTTAGTCAGCACCAAGAAGGATAGATCCATTGCATCTTTCATCTAGGAGTTAAACCAGCACATTCGACGCCACGAGAACCAGATGTGCAATGATATGATAGAGTTGAAGAATGCGAAGGCAAGGATCATCGAGCTAGAAGGAGAACTGAAGTCTACACGCAAGGACTACATGGACGAGATCGTAGCTCTAGCAAGACACAATGGCGATCTTAAGCAGGAGATTGAAGACCTCAAGGGGAAGTTAGCATCCAGGAAGGAAGACAAGTACGTCGCATGTCCAGACAACTACATTATCGTTGACGACACCGATTCGGATCCAAGTGAACCCGACTTTGAAGACGAAGCTGGAGCAGATATCATGGAGTCTTCCACCGGTTCAAATTTCTAGATGACCACCAGATAGTAGTAGTATTCCCCCATGTAAACACAATAGTTCGAGCACTTTTGCGATAGTTTTAGACCGATTGTAAGCCCTTGTTTGATTGAATGAAGTGATTTTGTGTGCATTTGCTCATGAGCATTGGGGTAGTGTTTTCCCTTTAGACCTCACTCTATTCTTAATTCTCGTCTTTTCTAAACCCTCAGATGCCTCCGAGACGTGACAATGGATTCCCACCGGAGCTCACTCAGTTGATCCAGTAGCAAAATCAATTGATGCAGATGTTAGTCCAGAACCAACAGAACAACAACAACAACCCACCACCACCACCTGTTGACCACTTAGCCCGTTTCCTTAGGCTGAATCCGCCGGTGTTTTCCAGTAGCACCGAGCCAATAGTAGCAGACGATTGGCTCCGCAAGATAGGAAGGGAGTTGACCACTGCAGGATGCACGGATGGTGAGAAAGTGAAGTTTGCCGCTCACCAGCTTGACGGACCCGCGGCAGCATGGTGGGAGAATTTCACAGCCACTTACCCAGTTGACACTGTCACATGGGATCAGTTTCAGCAAGCTTTCCGCACTACCCATGTTTCAGTAGGAGCTATGGCCATAAAGAAGCGTGAGTTTCGCAACTTACGCCAAGGAGGAAGGACAGTTGGCCAGTACGTTGACGATTTCAGCAAGTTAGCACGTTACGCCCCAGATGACGTTGCTACGGATGCAGCTAAGCAGGAGAAGTTTCTGGAAGGACTGAATGATGAACTAAGCATGAAGTTGATGGTAGCGAGTTTCAAAAACTACCAGGAGTTGGTAGATCGTGCCATCATGATTGAAGGGAAGCAACAGCAGATTGAGAACCGCAAGAGGAAATATGGACAGGGGAAGTATAACTCTAGAGCCCAGCAGAAGCCCCGTTTTGCCCCTAAACCGGGATTTCAGTTTCAGCATACCCATGGAGGAGGTAGCTCGCACAACCATAATGGCCACAAGAATGGTAATGGGAATGGAGGAAGCAATGGCCAGAACCGTACCATCCCATCGACCCCAACCAAGAGAGACCTGAGTCAAGTCACCTGTTTCAAGTGTTCCAAGACCGGACATTATGCCAATGAATGTCCCGAAGGCCAGAATGGAAATGGCAATGGAAGCTCTGGGAAGAAGCCGAACCCTTTCAATAGGGGACAGGTGAACCACATTAATGTGGAGGAGGTTGAAGATCAGCTTGATGCAGTAATCGGTAAGTTTCTGGTTAAGTCATTTACCGCACTCGTTCTTTTTGATACTGGTGCATCGCATTCATACATATCAAGGGGATTTGTGGATAAATATAACCTGCCAACCCAAGCCCTTAGGTCACCCATGTTAGTAAGCTCACCAGGAGCGGAGTTTATGGCTAGACGATGGTGTGATCGGTTACCATTAAGGATTGGTAACTATGTGTTTCCCTCAGACCTAATAGTATTGGAATCTCAAGGATTGGATGTGATATTAGGCATGGATTGGTTGTCGATGTATGGAGGAAACATCGATTGCGCTAGTAAGTCAATTTTGCTTACCACACTAGAAGGAAGAAGGATCAAGTATGTATCCCGGCATGTGCCAAACAGGACACAAGTAAACTGCCTAACAGGAGTTGTGCAAGAAGAAGTACCAGTGGTAAAGGATTTTCCTAATGTATTTCCTGAGGAATTACCAGGCATGCCACCGGATAGAGACATTGAGTTTTTGGTTGAGTTATTGCCAGGTACAGGCCCAATATCGAAGCGACCGTACCGGATGCCAGCAAAGGATTTGGTGGAAATTAAGAATCAGATTAAGGAGTTATTGGATAAAGGTTACATTCGCCCAAGTTCTTCGCCTTGGGGATCACCCGTACTTCTAGTGGAAAAGAAGGATGGATCATTAAGGATGGTTGTTGATTATCGAGGATTGAATGAAGTAACCATCAAGAATAAGTACCCACTGCCAATGATTAATGATCTGTTTGATCGTTTGCAAGGAGCTAAAGTGTTTTCCAAGATCGATTTGCGATCAGGGTACCATCAATTGAAGATTCGGGAGCAGGACATACCTAAGACAGCATTTACCACGAGATATGGACTGTATGAGTATACCGTTATGTTATTTGGATTGACTAACGCACCTGCCTATTTTATGAACCTGATGAACAAAGTGTTTATGGAGTTTTTGGATAAGTTCGTCGTAGTGTTCATTGATGACATCCTGGTTTATTCAAAGAATGAAGAGGAGCATAAGGAACATTTGCGTTCAGTTTTGGAGAAACTAAGGGAACATCAGTTATACGCCAAATTCAGCAAATGTGAGTTTTGGTTGAAGGAAGTTGGATTCCTCGAACATGTTATATCCGGAGAAGGTATAGCAGTAGATCCCGCTAAAGTCGAAACCGTGACCAAGTGGGAAGCACCAACAACAGTTGGAGAGATCCGGAGTTTTCTTGGACTCGCAGGATACTACCGGAGGTTCATTGAGAACTTTTCAAAGATTGCAAAGCCTATGACTGAATTGTTGAAGAAGGATACTAAGTTCAAATGGACTGAGGAGTGTGAGGCTAGTTTCCAGGAATTGAAGAAACGCTTGGTTACCTCACCAGTATTGATTTTGCCAGATCAGACCAAGGATTATGAGGTGTATTGCGACGCTTCACGTCGAGGACTTGGAGCAGTGCTTATGCAAGAAGGTAGATTTGTTTCGTATGCTTCACGGCAACTGAAGCCTCATGAGTTGAATTATGCCACGCATGATTTGGAGTTAGCAGCCGTAGTGCATGCATTGAAAATGTGGAGACATTTCCTCATTGGAAATCATTGTGAGGTGTACACGGATCACAAGAGTTTGAAGTACATTTTCACGCAGAAGGAGTTGAACCTCAGACAAAGGAGATGGTTGGAGCTCATCAAGGATTATGACATGAGATTGCATTACCATCCCGGAAAAGCTAATGTAGTAGCTGACGCATTGAGCCGTAAGAGCCATGTCAACACCCTAGTAACGGGAGAAGTACCAAAGGAGTTAGCAGAAAACCTTCGTGAGCTATGTTTGGAAATAGTTCCGAGAGGCTATGTAGCAGCATTGGAGATTCAGTCAACATTGATGGATAAAATCAGAGAAGCTCAGAAATATGACAAGGAGATTGCTGCTATAAAAGAGAAATTGAGCGAAGGAAAAGTAAAGGGATTTCGTGAGGATGAGCACGATACCTTATGATTTGAGGACCGTGTTTATGTGCCCAATGACCCGGAGATCAGGAAGTTGATTTTGCAAGAGGCACATGATTCACCGTATTCGATTCACCCAGGGAATACCAAGATGTATTTGGATTTGAAGGAAACATTCTGGTGGACCGGAATGAAGAAGGATATTGCAGCATATGTAGCAGTTTGTGATGTATGTCAGAGAGTAAAGGCAGAGCATCAGAAGCCAGCAGGATTGTTACAACCATTGCGGATACCCGAATGGAAGTGGGATAAGATAGGCATGGATTTTATCACAGGACTACCCAGGACAAAAGCAGGCTATGACTCGATATGGGTAGTAGTTGATCGTTTGACAAAGGTAGCACATTTCATTCCAGTTAAGACCACTTACACCAGTGCTAAGTTGGCTAGGATATACATGACTAGGATCATTTGTTTGCATGGAGTTTCGAGGAGTATCGTATCAGATAGAGGAACCCAATTTACCTCAAAATTTTGGAATCAGTTGCATGAAACTTTAGGAACCAGACTAGAGTTCAGCACAGTTTTTCATCCGCAGACAGATGGACAGACCGAGAGAGTCAATCAGATTTTGGAAGATATGCTGAGAGCTTGTGCACTAGATTATGGATCTAGTTGGGACGATAACTTGCCATATGCGGAGTTTTCTTATAACAACAGTTACCAAACCAGTTTGAAGATGGCACCTTTCGAAGCTTTATACGGAAGGAGGTGCAGGACACCGTTGTCATGGGACGAAGTTGGAGACCGTCAATTCTTTGGACCAGATTTGATTAAGGAGTCTGAACGGAAAGTTAAGTTGATTCACGATAGGCTCAAGGTAGCCCAGTCCAGGCAGAAGAGCTACGCAGATTCTAAACGCAAGGAGACAGTCTACGAAACCGGAGACAGAGTTTATCTTCGAGTATCCCCACTTCGAGGAGTTAAGCGCTTTGGAGTTAAAGGAAAGTTAGCACCGCGTTTCGTTGGACCATACAAGATCTTGCAACGTATGGGAGAAGTCGCTTATAAGTTGGAATTACCAGAGGGACTGTCAGGAGTTCATGATGTATTCCATGTTTCTCAGCTGAAGAAATGTCACGCCGAGATGGCGGAGGTACCGCTAAGAGATACAGTACCGCTTGAAGCAATTCAGTTGAAGGATGACTTAACGTATGAGGAGAAGCCAGTTAAGATTCTCGATTATGCCAGCAGAGTTACTCGCAGCAAGGTTATCAAGTTTTGCAAAGTTCAGTGGAACCACCACTCAGAGGATGAAGCCACCTGGGAAAGAGAAGAAGATTTGCTTAAGGACCACCCTCACCTATTTTCTAGCCAACCCGAATCTCGAGGGCGAGATTCATCATAAGGGGGGTAGGTTTGTAACATCCCAAATTTGCAATTTGGAATGTTATACACTAGATCATCATGCATATCATATTTTCTTGCATTTTGGTCGATCCTAGAAATTTCACGCAACTCAAGGACCTTCGGAGAGAGTTGGAGATTTCGTTATTTTCATATTTGAGAGTTTTCTCAAATTTTGAAAAGAGGATCATTTGATTTATTTATTTCATCTTCAATTATTTTTCCAATATCAAAAATATAAGAGAGGGAATAATATGACTTTCCCAAATTTAGGAAAAATGAAGATTTAATGAATAAGTCAAATTTTGGTTTTGCCGGAGTTTTGTTTGCTTTTTATTTGGATAGGGAAAAATGCGCATTTTCAAAAATGCCGGAGATTTCTGAAGGTTTCTTGGTTATGTGTTGAAGGATGGATATAGCTGGATGTAGGATTTGCTAGTTTTGGGTGAGATATTATGCTTCCCCTGTATCCCCAACACCTGATTGCATAACCGGGAAAATTTCGGGAGTTTATAGATGGGAAATCAAGTAGCTCTTAGGATATCTTTCCGACGGATGTATGATATGAAATTGGGGTTCGACGTCTCGTGGTCCGCCTATTCACAGTCGATTTTACAGTGGTCTCGTTGTGTCTTAAAGAGTCCTTGGCTATGCCGACTCGGGGACGCTTCGTATGTCATGTGCACTGCCTTGTACATGATGGTGCTGTACGATCGAGCCCGTGTAGGCCCCACCATGAAAACTTCGAACGAAATCTCTATCATATGTTTGTTCCGGTTTATTCTGCAAGCCAATCCTTTGTTTTGTTTTGAGTTGTGGTATTTGAGTTGCTTCGAAGTCAAATGTTGATCCCATACCTTCCCCAAACGGTGTTTTCATACTCCTATGCGAATACTAATCCTCCTTGATAATCGAGATTGTTATGCCAATCTTGTTCAACCGGTGTGCTTCTCTTCAAGTGGAACCGATCATTTCAACATCCGTAAGATCAATTCTAAGTTTTTCTCAACGGTGTTCGTTTCTTCCATTCCAAATTGTCTTTGTTTTTCCCACCCTCCCTTTGTTTTTCTTCAAGGAATCCAATGTCTTAATCAAGTATCCTTTTATTCTTGTGAAGTCTCTCTTTTCCTTTTCTGTCAAACCGGTGATTCTCATGAAGATTCTAACGGAGCTTCAAGTTCGTCATTCTTCATTCTTTTCATCTCCGGTGGTTCCAAGTCAGGTTTTGTTGATCATATTCTTTTTCCTCGTTTCAAATACCTTCTCATACCGGTGCACCTCTTAATCATCCACTCCTTGCTATTCAATTGTTCCGGAGTGCTCAAGATATCTCGAAGATTCGTGTTTCCACTCTGCACTCGTTCAAGCTCTTTCGAGATTGGTGTCTCATTCAAGCCATTTTAATTCAACCGGTGCATTCTCTCTTTTAAATCATTTCAACGGTGTTTCTTTTGAGTGGGCCCTAACCCACAGGTCTTTTCCCAGGATCTTATCTGACTCTTCTATTTTCCCGGAGCTATCCTAAATTCTTTTGAAGTTGGACGTAAGAATGATTTATCATCAGTCAGATGCCCTTGTCCAAGATCTTTCTAATTCTTTTCATCGTTGGCTCAACTTTTCCATTCTTCATTCCGGTGTGCCTCAATAATTCTTGGTGGTGTACTCGTCGTCATTCTCGGATGTTGAAGACCGAAGAAGAGTTTCTCTTTAATCTTGCTCTTTTCTCTTCAAGATTCGTGATTCTAGCTTGTTGCCATCCTCTCGTAATTGTCTTGATCGTGAAAATTCTTTTCACATATCCGGAGTAATTCAAGAGTCTTCTCAGTTTGTTATCCGGAGTCCATCAATTCAGGTTTATTCATTCTCAGCTGTCAGTTATCATTCTCCTATCTTACCGGTGCATCAATCAAATATCCTCTAATCAGTTCTTGATCTCTTCGTTCTCTTATATATAAATTCTCTCAAGCATCTTCTGTCATTTGCTAATTCTTCCCGGTGTTTCTTTATGTTTTATTCGTTCCTTTTAAATTCTTACGGTGGTTCGTTCAAGATTCTCTTCCATGGTTATCATATTAATTCATTCGTTGTTTAAATTCATAACGGTGGTTCGTCAAAGACCTTCTCAAATTTGTGCAATATCTATCTTAATCCTTTCTACGAGAATAAGTAGTATGCCAAATCCGTTGCTTGTCATCAATTTAAATTGGTGAAGGATAAGCATAATGTAATTCTTATTCTTGTTTCATCGAGTGAATTTAATTCTTTATTCCGGAGGCTCATCAAATTCTTGATTTCTTTTGTTCATCTTTCTTTTCCCGGAGTTCCAAGTTCTCTCAATTATTTCACCACGGAGACTCATCTAAATCATTACAAGGTTTTACCTTGTGTTTTCAACTTCTCTTTCTTTTTGTTACATTTTGTTTACCGAAGTTCCTCATGGATGTTCTACATGATGGTTCATCGAGGTTTTATTTCCTTCTCGAAGCGTTCATCAACATTCTTTTCTAAGGAGCTCAATCATTCTTCATTTTGTAATCGGGAGTGCAATTCTTTCTTCCGTATCCTTTGAGGTGGTGTTATGTCATTCTTAATAATTTGAGTTCATGTTTCCACGATTCACATGTTGTTAAGAATGAGATATTTTAAATCCATCATCTCGTCATTGGAGTTATCTTGGGGTATATTTCACCTAAAGCCTTTCCTAAGGATTGTTGCTATAATGGTGTTTATAAATGACCCAAGTTATTCATCTATCCTCCCAGTGAATTAAGTTTCTTATCTCCTTGTTGTTATCAATCTAATATATCGTTTCTGTTAGTGGCAGAATTTCACCTAATAGTTTTGGAGATGTCCCCATAAGCCCACTACAACCCTGTTCTTTTCGTTGTTGGTTTTCCAACAACTCCATTCGACCCTTCTCCTAAGGATGCCTTCTCAAGCTCTTTTGGCAGAAGTTGGCATTTTCTCATCATTTCTCCTATTTCAATTATCTATCTTCTATTCTTTTGTTCCGGAGCCTTTGTGATGTTGCTTTCTTCAACCATCATCTCGCTTCATCAAAGATCATGTTCTTTTCATGCCTATCCATTTAACTGGAGTGTTGTGCCCTTTTTGCTCAAGTTCTTTTCGCCTTATCAAGTCTTGCATCATTTCTCAATCGGAGTGCTGCCCGAATTTGTTCTTCCTCGTTACTCTTCTCAAACGGAGTGTTTTCAACTTTGTTCATCTCCGTTGTATTCTTTCTTTCAATGTGTACAACCTCACAAGGTTCTTTGGTTTCACTCAATTGTCAAAGAAGCAACTTAGTTTTACCTCTCCTCTTTCTCTTCCGTTTCCCCTCCGGTGCCATTCTAGATCTCGGGACGAGATCCTCTCGTAGTGGTGGAGTGTTGTAACGCCCCGAGACCGTTGCGCCAGGTGTCGTCCAGTTATTCGCCGTCATTGCCATGTCATTTGCTTGCATGTTGCATATTGTCATGTCATCATGTGCATTGCATCATCATGTTTTAAAACTTGCACCTATCCCGGCCTCCTCGTTCCGTCTGTTGTCCGTTCTGAGCCCAACCACACTTGCACGCGCCCACGGCATGTCCGAAATAGTATTTTTATAAGTGGCCGGAAAATGTTCTCGGAATGGGTTGAAAGTTGGCATGCGGTGTTGTTATGGTGTTAGTAGGTCGCCTGCCAAGTTTCATCGCATTCGGGATTCGTTTGATAGCCCAAACGTTAAACTATAGCGGCACTATAGCCGGTCTATCGTCGGACGTTTTTGGTCTCCGGAAACAGTCGTCGGGTCTTCTCTCTTCTCTTTTCTCAGCCTGAGGCCTTCTGCACAGCCCACTACCTACCGCCAGGTCCAACCTAACCTCTCTCGTCAGCCCGCGGCCCTCCTTGCGCGCGCGTCCGAAAATTGTCCCGGACCCGACCCAGCAGTCGTCATCGTCGTGTCCGGATCATCCCCAAACGTCTACAAAACGTCTCCGTTTTGTTAATTGGACTCCCTAGCCTATTTACCCTGACCGTCCGATTTTAATCGGAGGGACGAGATACCCCCTAACCCGGCCCCCTCAGTCGTAATAGTTGAGTCCGGATCAACCCTGAAATACCACGATACTTCTTTCACTTCTTCTTTCGACTACCCATTTGACCCGGAGCCGTCCGATGACGATCGGACGCACCTAAAAACCCCTTCCGTCTACTATATATTCAGACCAACCCTAAAATTGAGGAGAGCTGCCCCATACTCCCCAATTCCTAGCACCGCCGCCACTCGTGTCCCTTCTTCCTCGGGATCTCCTCCCGATCAAAAATCCTCATCGTTTTCTCCACCCAACCAACCACCACCGCATCCTCCGACCACCTCCCGCAATTTTTGCGGCGACCACCCAAGCAGCAGCAGCAGTCTGGAGCGCCGCCCTCCACCCCGCATCCAGCCGGCGCTCGATCCAGTTTGAGATCGAGGCCATATCCTCGACGACCGAGCGTCCTCGACTCTCCCTGTGCGAGTTGTCGCCACCAGGCCGCCGCTTCCCCCTGCCTCGCTAGCCTCCCACGCCGCCGGCCACCTCTCCAAGCAGAGCCACCGGACCAGCAGGTCCCCGTCTCGCGTCCTTTCCTTCCCTCCTGCTCCGTTTAGCTCTCCCTCCCTTAATTTCTTAACTCTCTCTCTGTTTGTCGACAGGACCACGCCGTCGCCATGGCCTTCATCGCCTCGACGCCCAGCTCGCCTCCGCCCTGTTCCTGGACAGACCCGCCCTCCAGCCTCGCCTTCTACCGCTGAACACCCGCGTTGGGGCCTGCTTCGCTATGCCGCCACGCAGGCCCTCTGCTCTCCTGTGCCTCGTCCACGTTGACCCGCGCCCATCCACCTCGGAGTCGGCCTCCACTGCCTCCTCCGCGTCTGCATCGCCTCGCCGGAGCTCCGTACGCGTTGCTGTCATCGTCTCCGTGCCGCAGCCCCAAGCACTGCTCCGCGCCGTGCTGCCTCCTTCTGTCGGGAGCAGAAAGAGAAAGCCGCCCCTGCCGCGTTGACCGCCAAGTCCAATCACCGCACAGATCCGTCGAGTCCCGGCCATCTCTCTGTTCTCGGTCCTCCCCGCCACCCAAGACCCTCATCGGAGTCGCGCCCAAGTCCCTCGGCTCTGCCACCGCGTCCAAGTCCCGCCTCGCCAAGCCCCTGCATCGCGCCCCTGTTCCCCTGCTGCTGTTTCTGTTCTTCAGAAACGAGCAGCAGCAACTCGAACCGCTCGCCCCTCTACTTCGCACGCGTGGGCCGCATCCCGTGCCAAGCCCAGCCAGCCGCGACCTACCCTCCTCCTCCTCAAACGGGCCGAAGCCCATGGGTGAGGCCACCCACAATGCCCCTCTTTTGTTTTTTTATTTCTCTTGTTGGGCCAGCCTGCAGTTTCGGGTTGAGATGTGTTTTTTTTCTTTTCCGCAGAATGTTTTAGCTAATTTTCCAAAGAACGTAGATTTACAGAAAAACCCTCTTGTTTCATACATATAATAACTCATCATCTATGCATCGGATTAAAATGATTTATATAGGAAAGTTGCTTAGAATTTTGTGTAGTCTCATAATATGTTTTTTCCATCCATGTTCAAAATGCTTAAATGCTGTTTGTTTAAATTTGCTTAAATTACTTGCTAAAATGATTTAATTCATAACTAATTAACCATAGCTCGGATTTAAATAATCTTTATATGTAAATGGGGTAGAATTTTGCCTAGTTTATCATGGTGACATCACTTTGCATGTTTAACAACTTTAAAATATGGTTTAGGGCAGAACAGGACCAAACCTAATATATGCACATGGGGATTTACCGGAATTGTTGTTCGTTGCTTCCGGCCTCATTTAACCTTGACTAGATAGGTAGTTTTACTTTGCTTCACCCTCTTGCCATGTTTAACAACATTTAATATTGTTGGGTACATAAACGAGATCGAACTAAATAACTTGATGTGGTGTTTCGTCAATATGCAACCCGTTGCATATTGAGCCCCACTTAATTTGTAGGGTTGTTTGTGCACTTTACCATGCCATGCTTCATTAAACCGGACATGCATCATACTTGATTGTGCATCATGCCATGTCTATGTGTTGGTTGTTTACTATGGTGCTTGCTTCTTTTCGGTGTTGCTTCTTCGGGTTGGTTCCGATAACGTCGCGTTTGTGAGGACCCGTTCATCTATGTCCATTTGTCTTCTTCATGGACTCGTTCTTCTTCCTTGCGGGATTTCAGGTAAGATGACCATACCCTCGAAATCACTTCTATCTTTGCTTGCTAGTTGCTCGCTCTTTTGCTATGCCTATGCTGCGATACCTACCACTTGCTTATCATGCCTCCCATATTGTTTAACCAAGCCTCTAACCCACCTTGTCCTAGCAAACCGTTGTTTGGCTATGTTACCGCTTTGGCTTAGCCCCTCTTATAGCGTTGTTAGTTGCAGGTGAAGATGAAGTTTGTACCTTGTTGGTACATGGATATGTTGTTCCTTTGTTGGAACATGTTTACTTGTTGGGATATCACAATATCTCTTATTTAATTAATGCATCTATATACTTGGTAAAGGGTGGAAGGCTCGGCCTTATGCCTGGTGTTTTGTTCCACTCTTGCCGCCCTAGTTTCCGCCATATCGGTGTTATTTTGCGTTCCTTACACGGTTGGGTAATAATGGGAACCCCTTGACAGTTCGCCTTGAATAAAACTCCTCCAGCAATGCCCAACCTTGGTTTTACCATTTGCACTAACAACCTACCCCCTTCCCTTGGGTTCTGCAGACTCAAGGGTCATCTTTATTCTAACCCCCCCGGGCCAGTGCTCCTCTGAGTGTTGGTCTGACCGAGTAGACTGCGGGGCCACCTCGGGGCAACTTGAGGGTTGGTTTTACTCGTAGGATGTCTCATATGAGTGTGCCCTGAGAACGAGATATGTGCAGCTCCTATCGGGATTTGTCGGCACATTCGGGCGGTGTTGCTGGATTTGTTTTAACCTGTCGAAATGTCTTGAAGAACCGGGATACCGAGTCTGATCGGAATGTCTTGGGAGGAGCTCTATTCCTTCGTTGACCGTGAGAGCTTGTCATGGGCTAAGTTGGGACACCCCTGCAGGGATTTGAACTTTCGAAAGCCGTGCCCGCGGTTATGGGCATATGGGAATTTGTTAATGTCCGGTTGTAGAAAACCTGAAGTTGACCTTAATTAAAATGCATCAACCGCGTGTGTAACCGTGATGGTCTCTTTCCGGCGGAGTCCGGGAACTGAACACGGTGTTGGAGTTATGTTTGACGTAGGTTGCTCTAGGATCACTTCTTGATCATAGATTTTCGACCGTGCTTTTCCCTTCTCTTCTCGCTCTCATTTGCGTATGTTAGCCACCATATATGCTAGTCGCTTGCTGCAGCTCCACCTCATACCTTTACCTTACCCATAAGCTTAAATAGTCTTGATCGCGAGGGTGCGAGATTGCTGAGTCCCCGTGGCTCACAGTTTACTCCCAAAACCAGCTTGCAGGTGCCGAGGATACCGTGCAGATGACGCAACCGAGCTCAAGGAGGAGCTCGTTGAAGATCTTGTTCTTTATGTTGTTCCATTTTCCAGTTGATCAGTAGCGGAGCCCAGTCGGGACGATCGGGGATCTGTGTAGCATTTGGGGTAGTCTTCTTTTATTTTGGTTCCATAGTCGGACCTTGATTGTATCCGGTTGATGTAATGCTTTATTCATGTAATTGTGCGAAGTGGCGATTGTAAGCCAACTATGTATCTCTTTCCCTTATGTATTACATGGGTTGTGTGAAGATTACCTCACTTGCGACATTGCTTTCAATGCGGTTATGCCTCTAAGTCGTGCTTCGACACGTGGGAGATATAGCCGCATCGAGGGCGTTACACTACCAATGTAGGAATACCTGGAAGACAGGTGGTTAGACGACGACAACGAGGGATAGCCATCTCATTTTGCGCAGTTCTACTAAAACTGAGGTGTGTGCTTTTGATTGTGCGGATATAAACGATACGGAGACATACATCCCGAGACGATATGGAAACAGACATCCCTGTTTGCGCAAATACGAAATACGATTATTTAAATAGTGATAGATATTTGCAGTGGCATATGATTAACATCAGCATCTATTGTGTTATAATTGGCACTAGATTGACAGTATGAAAGTGTCCTTAAGTAAGTAGCATCACATCACATCAACACCGCCACTAGATTAACATGCAGAACAATAGCATTAGTATTACTATCATGAGAGTAGCACATGGTTAGTAATGTGCAATCAAATTTGTGTAGTTCCACTGGGATGAAGCAATGTTAGCGGTGTGAGATTTAGGTGTAACTGCAAAAACACAATTCATGGGAAATAATGTAAGACGGAATCACTTCATAAAATGGTGGTGGCATTGCTTCAATTTATCGACGGCACTAGACCATTACTTATAGTGACATTAGGTGGCATTGCTTAATGCTTCATGTGATTTTACATTAACGATAGCGATATGAGCGTAGGGACGGAAGGGGCATAAAGTGGTGAGGTAGATGTGGTTGCCGAGAGAGGCAAACACTCAGGCAGCATGTCTGTATTTGTCCCATTATTTATCTCCTAGGCGACATTTTCCTATGTGAGCACAGGAAATCTAGACCAGCTCGTTCTCATTTGCGTTGTCCCCCAACACCCATCACTTTCTTTCCTTTTTCAACCAAAAGATAGGTCCACTTCCCCTCACCCGTCGCCATCCACCATGCTTTCTTCGTCTTCACAACCAAGAGACCGGTTGGGTAGCCAGTATCTACTACTTTCCCCCGTTTCCTCTTAGAACCAAGTCCTAGATTCATGCTACAGCTTTCCCACTTTCTTCCTTGTTTGAACCAACTCTTAGAGTCGACTGTATGAACTAGCTTTACCTCTAATAATAGTAAAAGTCTAGGTGGCTTTGGAACAACATACGGAAGTAGAAAAAGATCCACACGAAGCCAAGTGGGGAGCTGGGGCAGTAGAGCAAGGCAAGTTTCGAAGGAATATATACCTATGGGTCATCGGCATGTGGCAAAGATGGCGTCGGGAGGCCGCATCTTGGACACAATACCGCAGGGAGGAAGAAGGGGTCGGTGGCCCTCCCAAGCAAGCGCTCTCTTGGAGAGAACGACACGGCCACCGACCGGGACGCACGGGCAGCTGTTGGTCTCCTCCCTCGCGCCGACGATAGCGTGAATGATGCACCTACACCCCTGCCCCGGTCGAGGTTGTCCGGCCGGATGACTAGCCATGAGCTGAGAGAGAGTGTGGCCACCTATGTCTTGCTTAGATCTGGAGAGCATGAGAGAGTGAACGAGAGGAACCCTAGTAAAGCAAGCGCTAAGGCTCCTACTTATATATAGTGGAGTGATTTTGTTGTACCAGCTTCAAAAAAATGCGCTCCTACGTGTACCCGCGAGTGGGTCTGAGAGAACTAGTGCGTGCATGCACCGCTTCTCATCGTGAGAGTATAATATACTATGCCCAAAGAATGTTCGCCAGAAGAGTAATAGTATAAGTGTGTGACATGTGAGCTAAAATAAAATGTGCGGGACGTCTTTTGTTTTTTAGAAGTTCTGAGGGTAGGGTGTGAAGAGCACATATGTGTGTGACGTCTACCTGCAGATAGACGGTGGGTGCAAGAGGACTCGGGAGAGTCGTGACTCGTGAGGGTGCGTATGCGTGAGAGAGAGGGGGGCACGTATCAACGCACTGCATGTGTCCGTAAATCATTATCCGACAATCGTTCGCCACAAGCCTTTCCCTGACGAACGCCGTAAGAATCGTTAGATCGGCATCCGACAATGTCAGTTTTGCCATGTCATTTAACAGAACAGCCACTCCTCCTACACACAAATCTTCCACGTGAGTGTTAGCAACTGCCGTATGCTCCCTCCATTCCAAAATGCATTGCATATAGCTTTATTGAAAATTCAAACCTCGCAAAAATTTTACCGAGTTTTCGTGTACCAAATTGCACATGTAGAATACCATGTATATATCATTTCATTCATCTTCGAGAGGTAACTATAAAGATGGGGGAGGAGTCTACAAACAAAGACCATTGTATCACCTGCAGCAATTTCAACCATCCTTTGGTGTGGAGGAATATCATAGGAACTATACATGATATGATTTTTATAGGATTTTTTCCTTTAGAGCCAATTAGTTCATATGAATAGATTCATATACTCCACATTTCAAAGGAAATAAACATGGTATCTTTTCTATAGCTTTAGAGCCACTTCGTTCATATGAATGGATTCCTATACTCCCATAATTTCAAAGGAAAATAAACATTAGCATATATTCAATAGAAAAGTTCCTATGATATGAACCAAATTACATTTCTTTTCTAATCCCTCCTCATAGGAATTGAGATACATGTCATCTCTAGATTCAATAGAAAAGTTCCTATGATGTGAACCAAATGACATCTCTTTTCCAATCCCTACTCATAGGAATTGAGATACTCCATATCATCTCTTTCCCTACAACTTCCATGTATACATCTTCTATTCCTAAATAGCTAGTACAACCCACTAGTAGCTTTTTTCCAAGACATGCAACGATGGCACAAGAACTATATAGTGTGCGAATAACTTTGAAAGATGGTCGCTGGATGAAGCTAATCCGACAGTGCAGAGATGGCAAATCCGAGCACTACTGGCTGTTGGATATCATCAACATTCCACCAGATCTGCCACATGTACAATTTAGAAGACTCCATGGTTGAACTTAAGCATAATGCACAAACCTCAAAACACAAGCACTTCTCCTTTGTTCTAGAATATTCCGTATCATAATTGAATTTTTTTCTAAATGAATTGCCATTTTTTTACTTTATGCTTTACAATGCACAACCCCATGATCCTAACATTTTTTATAGAACTAATTGATTTTGAATGAGATGAACTATAAGAACTGAACGAACATCTACATCATGCATATATGACTCAAAGCTTTACATGCTATAGTGTGTATTTATTCATAATTTGGTTTCGAAATCTCATGCGTTCAATGCATGTGTACCTTACTAGTTTTGAGTAGAGTAGCAAATTTCACGTGGCCCCGGGTATATCAAAATGCAGGGCCCATGCATCATTGCCTTTCGGTCGAACCTACGTCCACAATTTTTTGTACGTACTATATCTCTACTGGTCCCTGAACCCAAAATGCTGCGTCGTTCCCCTACAACCAAGCGTCCCACACATATTTAAGGCATTGAATCGAACTCAATCCCTCTCCCGTTTACTACGACGTGGCCCCGCACGCCGTAGTAGTACTCCTACAAACCCTACGGCCGCACGCATCATCGGTTTTCTTCAAGAGGACGAGGGATAAGCCGATTTCTAGTGGAGGCGCTTTAAAAAAATGATCTATACTGGAGACCCCTACCCTAGGGTGCCCTAGGTAGCTGCCGCATGCATCATTGGTTTTCTCTTTTCTTTATGCTCTTGCGCCCTACAGTGAAATGATGGTTGCTTCGTCCGTCCAGCTTAATGCGGGAAAGGTGGGGCTTTGTGATTTGACCCCTCATCGCTCATTTTCTACTACTGCGGTGCTATGACCGGGGTGCCTCCAATTCCAACCGCTGCTCCGAACTATAATTTGGTGCATCGCACGTGGAACAAGACGGTGAATGAGCCACATGTCGGCCAAAGAGGTCCTATTAAGTGTGTCTCCATTTCGTGTGTGGCCTGACCCTGCTTGAGTTGCTATGCCAACACGACAGGTGCAGCCTACCACTTGGTTTTGCTCCTTGGTGAATCCCGACTATATTGATCTAAAAATATACGTACTGAACTACCCTCTCCGTCTCATTTTTTAGGCGTCTCGGTTTATAGGGCATGCACTTAATTCTAGGTCATCCATTTGACTAACTAAATATGAGTTACGATGTCACAAAAGGTATATCATTGGATTATTAAGCAGATGTAGTTTCTAAACATATACTGTTCATCACATATATAGCCAGTTAAATTCTCAACCTAGAACGACGTGCATGCCATGTAAACCGATACGGAGGAAGTATAGTAGTTAAAATGAGGTGATTTTACCGAGCGATCGGCGGGGGAGCATGGCTTGTCATGCGGTCCCACGTGTCATGATGTACCAAGGCGATGCGCGTGTCCCTCTTGAGGCAGAAGCAATACTACATGGTTTGAGATGATGGCGAACCGAAGTGTGAAATAATGGTAGCTTCGTCCGTCTGGGAAGGTACAGCATTGTGATTTGATGTCTCATTGTTCATTACTACTACTGGGGCGGTACGACTGGGGTGCGTCCCCCTGCTGTTCTGCACTGTTATTTGGTGCTTGACATTTCGACCCGGTTGCTATATGTCCCACATGTCGGCGACAGGAAGTACAAAATTCATGAAAGCGAGCGTCAACGGAGGAGTACAAGACACGGCTTGGGTTTTTGCTGCTTCACGCGTCCATCGATACAAACTCGGACTAAAAAAGACGAGGGCGGGTCTTTTCCCGCGCGGCAGGCAGGCGAGTTTGGCATAGTCTGTTCGAGGCAAGGAGGCTGGAAGGGAAACAAGCAAATAAAGGTTGAGCGGCTTAGTTTTGGGAAAATCTGATTTTACGGAGTATGTACCCACTAGGGTTTATAGGGATTGTCGGTGGGAACGACACCTATGGGATCACAAGAATCCCTACTATGGTTAGCGGGGCGCGGGGTCGTGAGAAGAGCAGATCAAACAGATAGCACACGGTTCGTTTATCCAGGTTCGGGCCGCAAGGATGCGTAAAACCCTACTCCTACTTTGGTGGATTGTGTATCTGTGTTCTTGAGCTAGCTATGGGGCGTGAGGAGCTCCAAAAAGCCGAATCCCTCCTCTGGTCGCCTCAGGCCTCCTTTTATAGAAAAAGGGGTTGCCACAGTGGCACACAGGAGGTGGAAAGGGTACAGTGATGTGAGGTTATCCCTCGCATTACATGACAAGGCACATTTAATGCGTCTTGCTTAGGTGTCCTTGATTTATCGGGGACGGGGGAGAGATCTGTCTCGTCCATCGCCGCTCCTTCTTGTGTCGACACGCGCCCTGGCCAGCGACGCCTGCGATGCCATGTAGGTAGGCAGGCAGCTGAGGTGGCGCAGTGGTGGGTCTTCACGAAGATCTTCATGCCACCACGCAGGTGCCTGCCCAGCTGGTTGGGTCGGCAGCTGCATGCGAACGGCGGTGGAGGTTTAGTCGGCGTGGGCCTGATGGTGGCCCTGCGGGTGTCCTCGGCAAGGGCCTTGCCAGGGCCCCGGCAAGGGTCTTGCCGAGGCGCCTGCTGTCATCCCCGGCAAGGCGCTTGCCGGGGGGCCTTGTGGTCTTCCTCGGCTGGGATCCCGCCAAGGGTTGTCATCTCCTTAGTGCGTATCTGATCTTGAATGTCTTCACAAAGATCTGCATGCCATCACGGGGATGTTTCCCGAATCGTTGCCCCATGGGGGCAGTGGACTCAAGGGTGATTTGCTCGGTAGGTGTGGGGCGAGTTGCCGCGGCAAGGGTCTTGCCGGGGTTGCTAAAACTGTCTCCCGACAAGGATCCTGCCGGGGGAGTCCGCTTCGTCCCCTTTGCTCTTCGTGGTCTTGGCCTTGGCGTCGTTCTAGTTCTCTTGAGCTTCGGTCTTACCCTGGCTCACCTCCCTTGCCTTGCTTGGTGTGGTGGTATCCGCGGCTCAGACTGCCCGTGCACAGTTATAGGGGTACAAAAAATGTACCCCTCTTTTTGTACACCGACAGGAGCCCCCGGGCCTGGGCCACACATAAGCCCAACGCATTGTTGGGCTAGGCCCAAAAACGGTGCGCGGGCAGGCGTGGCGGTTTTTACCGCGGTAAGATTCTTCGCGCGTTGTGCTTCCCACGATTCTCGCGCGTGGCGCCGCGTGGGGAGGCGCGTGTGACGTGGGCGGCATGCGTGGGGTTGGTTCCCGCAGGCATGCGTCACATCGTAGTAAAGGGGCGGTTCGCACCTTCCCCATAACGAAGGGAGGCGTGGAGGCGCGGCCCATTTACTGAATGGGGCTGAGGCGCGATCTTCAAGGCGTCCACTCCCCACGATCACGGGGTGGGGAGTGGTCGTCTCATCCGTCCCCTCGGTTCTGCATGTCCGCCACGTGTCTCCCATGCGCCTGGGGTGGCAAACGGTGGAGGCGGGAAACCGGGCCGTCACTGGTTGGGGCGGCGGGTCGGTCCTGGCTCCCTGCGCCTTCCGTATCTTGATTGTCCGAGCGGGGCGGCCGAGCCCCAACCCCGATCCTTTATAAAGAGCGGGAGGGGGATGGCGTCCCGCATTCTTTCATCTTCTTCTTCCTTCATCTTATGCTCCTCCCTTCCATCCGTCATGGAGAGAGGGAATCCCGGTCCTTCAACAGTGGCGGCGAGGGTCGCCGCTTGACAACGCGTCCCTCCTTCTCCTGCGCCTGCGGTTGCAGAGCCAGCCGCGAGGGGAAGGGGGAGGGGGTGAGGCCGTGGGCGAGGCCGGGGCGCTCGGGGAAGAGGAGGACGGGGCGGCGCGCCGGCCTCGCCTCCGCCGGCAGCTCCTCCTCCAATGGTGGGCCATGTTGGGGATGACCCTTGTGAGTTCTTCGTCAGGCTGCGCCGGCCGTCGCCTTCGTCTCCCAACTCCATTTGCGCGGGACATGGAGCTGGATCCGCCGGAATCGTTGCGGCTGCACATGAGGGGCTGCGGGATCAGTGGCACGCGGGTCCGCGTCGACTTCCCCGCCCCTCACGTGATGTATCTTCGTCGGGGATGGAAGACGTTTGCTCATATCCACCGCTTGACGGAGGGGCTCACTCTCCATTTTAAGCTGATGGAGGGTGGCCTTCTCTCTGTCAAGGTCTTCGGGTGCTTTGGGACCCGTGCAAGGTGTTGCGTGGAGAGCTCTTCTGATAGTGAAGACTCCTCCTCGGGCGGGAGTGACGAGGAGGACAGCGGCAGCGACGACAAGGGTAGTAGGCGGCAGGATGACGGGTCCGACTAGGTGTCGGGTGCCGCTCCGTGCGGCACCGGCGACCCCATCATCCGTGTCGCCGGCTCCTTAAACTTCTCGGGGTCGTCTCCTTGGGCGGCTGGCGTTGGGAGGCTGCGGAAGAGGAAGAGGGCGGGCGGCAAGGCCGTCAAGTCGAAGTACGCGGGCACCGACGCCTTCGACGCATGCTCACGTCCTGCCGCCTCATCTTCGAGCTCTGCTTCCGGCGCCGCCATCACCATCCAGCCTTTGGACGGCCACCAAGATGTTCTCTTGGTGTCTTCTGCCACCCGTAGCTCACCTAGGCGCTCCTTTTTTCCCTTTCACCTCCTTGACCTGCCTCCTGAGGAGAGGGACAAGAAAGGGATTACGGACACCTTATCTCTTTTTAGTTTGTAAGCCTTTGGGCCTTTGTTGAATTTAAAACTTGTAATCCCATCATTCATGTTTTTCATTCCCTATGGACTGTACCTGAGTGGAATGTTTTTTTAATGAAAAAGGGATGCTTGCCGGGTCATTTGTTTGTGGGTGGAACCCACGACAAGGAGTAAATCCTTGATATCTTCAAGATAAACATTTCCTTGCCCGGCAACAGGCCTTGCCGTCTCCCCACTTCGCTCGACCTTCCTCACGCCTTTGGCGGAGGCAGGGATGAGGCGGGTTCAGGCTCCTTGTTTCATCCTTTCGCTGCCGCGACTACGACCAAACTTGGCCCCAGGAACGAGCCCTAGGGCCTAGAGTTATGGGAGCACGGTAGCTTAGGGGAAAACGAGGTTTCACATACCTTAGTCCATAATGGAATGCATGATAAGGGATGAAGAACTTATCTGAAGCTGCAGTCCCCGGCAACCCTGGTTCGCCGTGGGTGAATCTTTGCTCTTGCAGCCCCCAGCAATAGTGGCTTGCCGGGGGCTAGATGCTGGTCTGTTCCTATTTTTTTCCTCCCCAAGTGGTTCGGCATGGATATCTGTCTGTCCTGTGAACCAAAGAAGACAAAAGAAAGACAAAGAGATGCACACTCGACCTCTAAGCTAGGGGTTAGTCGCCGCTAAGCACTATCAACCCTAACCAAGGACGAGACTCGACCTAGCATGCATGCTATAACTCAGGGCGCCAGCGCTTCATATATTTATGCTCAGGGTCTATGCCTGGCTTTGTACAGAGGGTTACATGCGTCATCAGCAAGGCTCGTACAAAAGGTGGCTTGCCGGGGGGCCCGGCAAGCCGCGCCTCACGGGTAAAACTTGCGAAGATGCTCAATGTTCCAGGAGTTACTCACCGGAACGGCATCTTCGGTCTCTAGGCGGACTGCACCGGGCCTGGTGACTCGTATTACCCGATAAGGGCCTTCCCACTTTGGTGTCAACTTGTTGGAATTCTTGGCCGATTGAAAGCGCCGAAGAACAAGGTCACCTTCCTCAAAGCTTCGGGCATGAACCTTGCGGCTATGGTAGCGGCGCAAGGCTTGCTGGTAGCGCGCTGCTCTCACAGCCGCCCGAAGACGATCTTCCTCAAGGAGCGTTGCATCATCTTGCCGCAATTGCTCTTGCTCAAGCTCGTCATAAGCGAGTACTCGAGGTGACCCGTATATGAGTTCCGTGGGGAGAACTGCTTCTGCCCCGTATACCAGGGCAAAGGGTGTCTGGCCGGTGGCTCGATTTGGTGTCGTTCTGATTGACCAAAGAATCGCCGACAATTCATCAATCCAGCGCCTTCCACTCTTGTGGAGTCTGTCAAAGGTCTTTGTCCTCAGGCCTCACAGTACTTCAGCATTTTCCCTCTCAGCTTGACCATTGCTTCATGGGTGAGCAACGGAAGCGAAACAGACCTTGCTGCCGAGGTCTTGAATATATTGCATGAAGGTGTGGCTTGTGAACTGCGTGCCGTTGTCGGTGATAACCCTATTGGGTACACCAAAATGGCACACTAGTCCTTTGAAGAACTTGACGGCTGACTGTGTTGTGACCTTCCTCACTGCTTCCACTTCTGGCCACTTTGTGAACTTGTTGATTGCAACGTACAAGTACTCAAAGCCCCCGACAGCGCGGGGCAAAGGGCCTAGTATGTCGAGCCCCCAGACCGAGAAAGGCCAGGAGAGAGGAATGGTTTGAAGGGCTTGAGCTGGCTGATGAAGCTTCTTTGAATGGAACTGACACGCTTCACACCTAGTGAGTAGTGTCGTCGCATCCTGGAGGGCGGTGGGCCAGAAGAAGCCTTGCCGAAACGCTTTGCCGGCAAGGGCCCTTGACCCAATGTGGGATCCACATATCCCTCCATGTATCTCCGCCAACAGCCCTAGTCCTTCCTCTCGAGGGATACACTTCAATTTCACGCCGTTTGGCCTCTTTCTGTACAGGACGTCATTGACGAACTGGTACATAGTAGAGCGACGGGCTACTTTTTCTGCTTTTTCCTGCTCCTCAGGAAGTTCCCCTGTTTGGAGGAATCGGACGGTATGTTGTGCCCACGCTGGAGCCTGGGGCTCGACGGCGAGGACTAAAGGCATTTCCTCCGCTATCGGAGCGGCTGTCTCCATGGCAAGAGCTTGATGCTCTGTCGGAGCTAGCCGTCCCGTGGCGGGCTCAATGTCTCCGGCAACATCCTTGCCGGCGGCTCCGGGGAGCTCG
The DNA here is from genome assembly GCF_056163025.1 of Triticum urartu. Classification (NCBI taxonomy): domain Eukaryota; kingdom Viridiplantae; phylum Streptophyta; class Magnoliopsida; order Poales; family Poaceae; genus Triticum; species Triticum urartu. Next base: position 263,363,620 of record NC_141879.1, read on the forward strand.
GTGGGAAAGTACTTGCCGGGCCCTGATTTTCTCCTCTTGTTCTGCTCTGTTGATGGATCAACGGATGGCTGAGTTAGCCGAAGCACAAAGGTACCTGGTTCCACAGGTAGCTTGAGGGCAGCGCGTTTTGACAGGTAATCGGCGATATCATTCTCCACTCGGGGAAAGTATTCTTCCTCTATACCGTCAAAACGCTCTTCCAGCTTTCTCACTTCATCGATGTAGGCCTTCATCAATGGGCTCTGGTAATCCTTGTTGACTTGCTTGACGACAAGTTGCGAGTCGCCTCTAACAACGAGTTTCTTGATTCCAAGGTCCGCCGCGATCCTAAGACCGGCAAGCAGCCCTTTGTACTCAGCCGTATTGTTTGTTGACACCTCCCTGGGGAAGTGCATCTGGATCACGTACTTGAGGTGCTCTCCGGTGGGCGCGACAAGCAGTACGCCAGCCCCGACGCCTTGTAAGGAGAAAGCTCCATCAAAGTACATGATCCAGTCGCAACTTGCCTCCTTGCCGGGGAGAGTAGTCTCTTGGGTTTCTTCGTCAGGCGTCGCGGTCCATTCTGCAACGAACTCCGCCAGGACTCGGCTTTGAATCATCGAGGTACTCTCAAACTTGAGGCCAAAGATGGACAGTTCCAGTGCCCACTCTACGATCCTTCCCGTTGCGTCTGGATTGTGCAATATCCGTTGCAGAGGGAGGCGAGTGACGACAGTGATTTCGTGCGCCTGGAAGTAGTGACGCAGCTTCCTCGAGGCCATAAGAAGGCCGAAGAGCAGTTTCTGCACACCGGAGTACCTCGATCTAGCCCCCTGCAGGAGGGAACTAACAAAGTAGATCGGGTGCTGCATCATTTTCTTCTTCGGCGGCAATTCAATTGGCTGCTCGTCTCGGCATCGGTGGCATCGAGCTCCATCGCTGCTATTACCTCATCATCAATTTCTCTCTGCGCCACTAGTGCGGCACTGACCACCTAGTTCGTTGCCGCCAGGTACAGCAGCAACGGTTCATGTGGCCTAGGCGCAACTAGTATTGGCGCGGAGGAGAGGTACCTCTTCAAATCTTGCAATGCTGCTTCGGCTTCTGGCGTCCACTCCATCGGGCTCGCCTTTTTCAAAATCTTGAAAAAGAGAAGGGCGCGCTCGGCGGACTTGGAAATGAACCTGCTCATGGCGGCAACGCAACCAGCAAGCCGACTCACATCCTTGACTCGCTTGGGCGCTTCAATCTGCTCTATAGCTTTGATCTTGTCCGGATTGGCCTCTATCCCACACTGTGACACAAAGAACCCGAGAAGCTTGCCAGACAGGACGCCGAAGACGCACTTCTCAGGGTTCAGCTTGAGATTGATCTTGCGTACGTTTGCAAATGTTTCTTGTAAATCTGGTATGAGGGTTGCCCTGTTCTTGGTTTTGACCACTATATCATCCATATAAGCTTCCATATTTCTATGGAGCTGGGGTTCAAAACCAATCTGGACCGCCCTTGCAAACGTTGAACCAGCACTCTTCAACCCGAAAGGCATTTGTATAAAGCAATACGTACCACATGGGGTGATGAATGCCGTTTTCTCTTCATCTTCCCTTGTCATGAAGATCTGGTGGTAGTCGGAGTAGGCATCGAGGAATGACAACAGATCACACCCAGCTGTGGAGTCAACAATCTGGTCGATGCGCGGCAATGGGAAGGGGTCTTTGGGACAAGCCTTATTAATATCTGTGTAATCAATACACAGCCTCCACTTCCCATTTGCCTTGAGCACTACCACAGGATTGGCCAACCACGTTGGATGGAGCACTCCTCTTACCAAACCCGCTGCTTCCAGTTTCCGGATCTCCTCTGTGATGAACTCTTGTCGTTCCAAAGCTTGCTTTCTAACCTTCTGCTTGACGGGCCGCGCATGAGGACAGACAGCAAGGTGGTGCTCAATCACCTCCCTGGGAACGCCAGGGATGTCGGATGCTTGCCATGCAAACACATCAACATTCGCCCGCAGGAAGGTGACGAGCGCGTCTTCCTATTTGTCGTCAAGGGTGGAGCTTATGGTAAAAGCTCCTCCCGTGCCGTCCTCCTTGACAGAAACCTTCTTGGTTCCCGGCGGTGTGGCCCTGGACTTCTTGTTTCTGTCGGCGGAGCTCTCTGGCACGTCCTCGACGGGAGCGCTAAACTCCGAAGAGGTGCGCTTTCCGGAGTGGGTGCCTGAGGTCTCATCGGTCTTCTTATTTCGCCTTCCTAGGGCTCCAGCGGCAGGAGCAAGCGCCTTAGCAGTGGCGGCTGCTGCAATTGCTTGTTGGTAGAGTTGGTCAGCGCAAATTAGCGCATCCTTCTTGTCTGACGGGACGGTGATGATCGTCACAGGCCCCGGCATCTTCAGGGTGTTGTAGGCGTAATGTGACGCCGCCATGAACTTGGCTAGCGCTGGGCGGCCAAGGATCCCGTTGTAAGGCAAGGGGATCTTGGCAACATCGAACACAATCCTTTCTGTCATGTAGTTTAGATCACTCCCAAAAGTCATGGGCAACGTGACCTTTTCCTTTGGTTGACTTCTTCCCAGGTTAACCCCCTGAAACGTGCCCATCTCTTCGAGGTCTTCATCAGGAATCTGCAATTTCTCGATCACGTCCGGCGAGATTAAGTTTAGACCGGCCCCACCATCGACTAGCATCTTTGTCACCTTGAGGTTGCGTATTGTTGGTGAAACCAACAATGGCAAGCACCCGACTGCAGTAGTGCGATCAGGGTGATCCTCAGTGTCAAAAATGATAGGTGTGCTGGACCACTTCAGCGGCCTTTGGGCATCAAACGACGGTTCCGCCGCTGTAATCTCACGCGCCCACTGTTTAAGCTGGCGCTGAGAGGTATGCAGCGAGGCACCGCCATCGACGCACATGGCCTCTGTAGCTTTCTGAAATTCTTGGTCACCAGACTCATCGTCCTCTTCGTGATCATCGTCTTCTGGCTTTTTGTCACGGCCCCGGGCAGGCCTCTCCTGTTGTTTATCTTTGCCGCGACGGCCCGCCTGGCCGTTACGCTTCTTGCCGGACCCCTCAGCACCGTCCTGGCCTTTCTCCTTGTCCCGCCTCTCATATTCAGCCCTCTACTTCTCAGCAAGGAGCTCAACCTGTCTGCAGTTCTGGAGATCATGGCCTTTGGTGCGGTGGATCTTGCAGTATTGCTTGTCGGAGTTTCCTGGTTTCTCGGCAGCCGCCAAGGCCCGGCAGGCCACACATTCAGCAATTTCCTTGCCGGGGTCATCTGTCTTGGTTTTCTTGGCGGAGCCGGCGTCGTCAGATCCCTCGATGGCAAGCACAGCCTTACCTTTGCGCTTCCTGTTGCGGCGCCGGCCTTTCTTCGCCGGGGCGGCATATCCTCATCTGAGGAGTCGGTTTCCACGCCGGCATCTTCGCCGGGGTACTTCCTTCCCTCTTCAGCTCGGGCACATCTGTCAGCAAGAACATAGAGTTCTGCCACATCTTTCACCTTGTTCATTGCCAGTTCTTCACACATCTTGCGGTTACGCACGTTCTGATGGAACGCGCTGATGATGGCGGCGGGGTGAACATCAGGGATATTGTACTGTACCCGGTTGAACCTCTGTATATACTTGCGCAGACTCTCGCCTCCCTTCTGGGGAATGACATGCAGGTCACTTGCTTGGCCATGGGCTTGGTGACCTCCAGTAAAGGCGCCCACAAACTCATGGCACAAATCCGACCAGGAGGTAATAGAGTCTACCGGCAAGTGCATCAACCATGACATGGTGTTGGGTTTAAGAGCCAATGGAAAGTAATTCGCAAGCACCTTATCGTCGCGGGCTCCGGCGGCTCGCATCACGATGGTGTAGATGCTGAGGAACTCAGACGGGTGAGTCTTGCCGTTGTACTTTTCGCCAACGTCAGGTTTGAAGGTGCGGTGAGTGGGCCACTGGAACTGCCGCAGCTCACGCGTAAAAGCCGAACAGCCTACCTCGTAAGGTAGGCCTCCAGGGCTCTCCGGGGCCGGGTGGTTCACAGCAGGCCTGCTCGCCTGTCTGACTGGTGGCGCGCTCCACGCCAGCGCTCGATAGTGGTTCGAGCGTCTTCATGGGCTCGTTCCCGAAGAACTTGGCGCTGGTCACAGTGGGTCCGTGGGTCAGACGATGCTATGGAGATGTCGTTGCCTGCGACATCGCAACGAGCCGGCGTCCGTGGTACCGGATGGGGAAGAGGTGAATGCATCGTGATCGCGGCACCGCCGGCTTTTCCGCCACTGGTCCTTGGGACTCCATCGGAGCGTCGACCTGGGGGCCCCAACGGACTTGGTTCGTCTTTGTTGGCCACCGCAACAAGGCTTCGGATAGCGGGTCTCCATTCGTCGAGTTTCCCCGTAGTGGGAGGAAAGTCGAGGAGCAACTACGCTCGCGCCAGGGCCTCTGCTTGCGTCGGTGGCAGCGAAACCTGCACGGATTGCGACGCGCTTCGACTTCTGACCATGTCAGAAGGAGCTCTATCACGACCCCGCGGTCGCATGCCGTTTTCACCAGCGCCTCGGCGAGTGGGCTGGTCTTCTACGTCCCGAGAGTGGCGCTTGGGGCTCTTCCCGCGGCGACGCCCGGGATCTTCGGCGTGATTACGCCGTTCGTCGCGCGCTGCCTGGGAGGAGTGCGCTGTTGGCGCCGGCGTGGGAGTCTTGGAGGCCCTTGCGTCGCCTTCGGGCGGGGCGGCAATGACCCTGGAAGGCCCCGCTCCACCCGCGAAGGGCTTGGCTCCGCCTTTGGATTTGGCGACGTGTGGCCCGTTACCAGGCGCACAAACATCGCCGCCTCCCAAACTCCGGCTGCTGGGATGGTGTTGGTGTTCGCGAGCAGCGCCCCGGGTCCTTTCTGCGACCGGTCCGCTACTCGCCTGCGTCGGGACGGGCTGTCCGGCTTCCGACTGGCCAACCGCCACCGTCGTCTTCTTCTTGGGCGCCCTGATGATGAAGAAGCGCCGAACTAACTGCTAAAGCCGATTCTCACAACTGCGCCCCCTACCTGGCGCGCCAAAGATGTCGGTGGGAACGACACCTATGGGATCACAAGAATCCCTACTATGGTTAGCGGGGCGCGGGGTCATGAGAAGAGCGGATCAAACAGATAGCACACGGTTCGTTTATCCAGGTTCGGGCCACGAGGATGCGTAAAACCCTACTCCTGCTTTGGTAGATTGTATACCTGTGTTCTTGAGCTAGCTATGGGGCGTGAGGAGCTCCAAAAAGCCGAATCCCTCCTCTGGTCACCTCGGGCCTCCTTTTATAGAAAAAGGGGTTGCCACAGTGGCACACAGGAGGTGGAAAGGGTACAGTGATGCAAGGTAATCCCTCACATTACATGACAAGGCACATTTAATGCATCTTGCTTAGGTGTCCTTGCTTTATCGGGGACGGGGGAGAGATCTGTCCCGTCCGTCGCCGCTCCTTCTTGTGTCGACACGCGCCCTGGCCAGCAACGCCTGCGATGCCATGTAGGTAGGCAGGCAGCTGAGGTGGCGCAGTGGTGGGTCTTCATGAAGATCTGCATGCCGCCACGCAGGTGCCTGCCCAGCTGGTTAGGTCGGCGGCTCCATGCGAACGGCGGTGGGGGTTTAGTCGGCGTGGGCCTGATGGTGGCCCTGTGGGTGTCCTCGGCAAGGGCCTTGCCGAGGCCCCGGCAAGGGTCTTGCCGAGGCGCCTGCTGTCATCCCCGGCAAGGCCCTTGCCGGGGGCCTTGTGGTCTTCCTCGGCTGGGATCCCACCAAGGGTTGTCGTCTCCTTAGTGCGTATTTGATCTTGAATGTCTTCACAAAGATCTGCATGCCACCACGGGGATGTTTCCCGAATCCTTGCCCCATGGGGGCAGTGGACTCAAGGGTGATTTTCTCCGTAGGTGTGGGGCGAGTTGCCGCGGCAAGAGTCTTGCCGGGGTTGCTAAAACTGTCTCTCGACAAGGATCCTGCCGAGGGAGTCCGCTTCATCCCCTTTGCTCTTCGTGGTCTTGGCCTTGGCGTCATTCTAGTTCTCTTGAGCTTCGGTCTTACCCTGGCTCACCTCCCTTGCCTTGCTTGGTGTGGTGGTATCCGCGGCTCAGATTGCCCGTGCACAGTTATAGGGGTACAAAAAATATACCCCTCTTTTTGTACACCGACTTGGCTCATCTAAAAAACATTCGTTTTTCCGTTTTATAAGTCTCAATTCTACTACTAGTAGTAGTACCATCACATGTTGGATTCCGAGGTGCGTTAGATCACCCGATGCAAGCAGTGTCAAGAGAAAACTCACCAATGCATGTAGAAGTTCATGGAAATTTAGTGGTCATTCATGCATTTGTTCTAATTAATGCCTCGGTAAACATAACTTCTTGAGAAAATGAGCGTACTAATTACTTGTGCAAAATACGAAATTAATTTGACCACTCACCGTCTACCTTGGTTGGAGAGATTTTGAAATTGAGCCATAAACTGGAAAGGAGGGAGTAGTAACTTTTGTCTCGATTACTATTTGTGGCCTTGTATAGATCTAAAATGTATTTTTTATAGTGGCCTTGTATAAGTAAATGGAGGGAGTACTAAAGGACATATATATTCCAAACAATATGATAATCTCTCTAACCAAGGTAGTAGGGAAGAGGAGTAAACTGAGGGTGTAGTAAAATTTTCTCCTCGTCCTGCGAGCCACCGCGTGCGTGGGCGAGGGAGCGGGCGTAAGGAGTACAGTACTACTACTAGTAAGCAAGCTTCACCTCATCCTATGAGCCACCGCGCCCGTGGGCGGGGGAGACGGCATACTAAGCAAGCTTCTCCTCGTTTTGCGAGTTGACGGGACACATCAAAAGTACTCCAATGTATAGAGCCTTGCCTCTAAGGTAGGCCCCACATGGTTTGCCTCTTTTTTAACATAACACGTCAAGTCGCAATTTGTTTGTCACCCATGGTAGATGATCCTCCCTCCACCAAGTGGACAACCAGTACACGGTCAAATTACCACGTGGGCTGCCTTTTCGTACAGAAATGAGCTCCATCGTGTACCCGCGCGGGTGTGGTTGGGAAATAGACGGGACTACATGCGCCGTGCGTGCACCTCTTCTCTTCGTGCACGTCCCCCACCTACGTGGGTGTGTGTGAGAGGTACAAACCTAGACAAATGGCTTGTGTGGAATAACTACTCTTCGTAAGCCATTGTAAGAGTGGACAAAATGGTGAAGGAGGAGATAGGGGAGCGGCGAAGGTGTGCGATTCTTGGCCGGCGTTTGGCCTCGTTTAAATAGGAGATTAAATAGACGGCAGACGGGAGGAGCTCGGCCGGCGTTGCGTTTAATACCGAACGTGTGTCCAGAGTGGGTTTCTCGGCTTCCACACGGGCGGGTTTCATGGAGGTGTTTGAATGCGGCAAGGAGGCGTGTTCAGCTGGGCGTGGAGCGAGTGGCGCCCTCGACTCTGACGTAGGACACTACGTTGTTCTTCCACTGACGTGTGGCTCTTTGGGTACATGGCCTGCATGTCAGTGACCCAACGCAGGCAGCGCACAACAGAGGAACCTTTGGTGGGCCAGGGCGGTCAGAAGCGGGCATTTCATAAACCGATGATTGTTCATTGAGTGTGACGTCATCCTTTTCTTGTAGATAAGCCTACTATGTTGATAGCCCGTTCGATACGTTGTGATTCATAAAGACCGCTGCAAACATCAATGTTCTGCTTATCACAGATAAGATTGATTAATACCCGTAACAATCCATGTCCTTAACAAAGGGTGCATGCACGTATAGGTTGAGCGTGTGTCTTGCGTCGTGTGTTGTGTGCATGTAGGCGTGCGAGTGTTGCGTGCGTGCAAGGGTACATTTCAGTGTTGCATGCATGTGTGCGTACGTGCGTGTGTTCGTGAGTGCATGTGTACGTGTCAGTGTTGCACGCCTGCATGCATGCGTGTGTTCGTTATGTGTACGTGTCAGTGTTGCACGCCTGCATGCGTGCGTGTCTTGCGTGCGTGCATGTGTACGTGCGGGGTGAGGCTACACGTCAGTCGACTGACTTTTTCATCTGTGGTCATTAGATTTTCCAGCCGTTGGATACGAAATCAAGGGCCTGCAGTTTATTATCAAACTCCACCCCCCTGAGCCGCCAGCCACCATCGGCCGAACCTCCGGCCCCCGCCGCCCGCGGCCGCCCCGCGCCGCCACACCGCCCCGTCTGCCCCGCCCGCCCCGAAACCACTCGCCCCCGCCGGTCCGCCGCCGCACCGGCCATCCCTCTAGCCCCGCCCCCCCGCGCCAAGCATTTTCTCGGCGATCCCCACCCCACCGCCTAATCAACGCGCCCCCCATCGCCGGCGACTGCCAACCATAGGTCTCATGACTTCGAGTACCCACTGACCACTAATTTATTACCATTTCTATCCTTCATATACACGTTGACGGGTGGGCCCTATGGTAATGTCACTGCTGAATGTGGACCATTTGACTGGTCAATTGATCGTGTCATCAACAAATTACGGAGCTATATGGTGAGCCAGTGATTGTATGATCACCCTAAAATGTATTTTATTAACACAGTACAGACTCAAACTACCATTTCTTTCTTTCATATACGGGTTGACATGTGGGCCCCATGGTTACGCGCCCCGATGGTGCAACACTAGTTGCACCACGTGGAACGTTTGACTGGTCAATTGATTGTGTCATCAACAAAATATGGAGTTGTATGGGTGAGCCAGTGACCGTATAATCATGACATGTATTTTTTAACACGGTACAGACGCAAGGGCTCATATATACGCGCAAGCACTCACCGCTATAAGCGCACACACGCAGACCCTACCCCTATGAGCACCTTCGAGAGAGTGAGCCAACATATGATCTTGAGATTTTATGAAGTCACCATAGGTGCCTCGTAGTCAAGTGGAACGTCTCCTCCCACTGAACGCACATCGCCGGAAAATACTGAAATTAACCAAAGATAAATGCGAGCACTGGGACTTTAACCCTGGTGGGCTCGAGAAACCACTATCCTCCTAACCATCCAACCACATGTTGGTTAGCATGACAAAATGTATGTGGTGACCGTGATGAGCTTATTCTGAAGTCTAGTGACCATATCGTGCTTTCGCTTCAAATACAATGACCGTAAGTGTCGTCAACAAAATACGGAGCACACATCAAATGCAAAGTCCGTCAGTGTCATCAAGAAAATACGAAGACGTATCATGAGCTAGATACCGTATGATCACCACGAGAATGTATACGGTGACCGTAATGAGAATATTCCGAAGTCCAATGACCGTATAGTGCCTTAGCTTGAAATACAGTGACCATCACGCATGAATGTGTCATGGGCATGCATACTTCTAGAGGGCCGAGAGATAGTTTGTGTGCGTACGTGAAAGTGGTGTAGAAAGAGGGGGTGTCCGGTGGAGACAAGGAGAGATATGCCCTTCATTTCTCTTTCTCGTGACTAATATTTTAGGAGAATATATAAACATTCACAATGCAGAACAAATATTTTTGGATGCACCATGCAATTATCTTTCATGTATAACATTGTACTATTGTATATGCTTATTTTCTTAGTGGCCGATTGCGTGTGTGGTGTGGTGGGAACATCATTTCTAGTTGTGGTGGGTCAACATGAGGACTCATGGGTTGGTTCCATCCTGCGCCACATAGGTTGGACCGAGATGCGTTATACGAAGACCCATGTGGAGGACTCGGTGTACAACACGAAGCTAGCTACCAGAGTCGCGGAGGACTCTATCCCCATTGGTGATAAGCCGACTATATATGATTTGTAGCCCTAGGCCCCCAGTATGTTATAGAAGCTTGGGGGCTGCTTGGGGGCTAGTTCATCGATAGTATACACACACGCACAATGCCTGGTATTCATGTGTACTTTGTACACACCCCTATCACTAATATATAGTACCAGCAGTAGGCTTTTTTCTCAACTGCAAGGGTCCGAACTAGGGTAAAACTTTGCCTCGTATTACCATCTAGCCTAATAGTCAGGGATATCCTACCGAATGATATGATGGAATCATATCTGCCAACTACTAAGAGAGAGGTGTGTCTGGTGGGGGCAATGTGTGCGAGAGAGGCCTAAATATAATGTGCGTGCGGGAGACACGTAGGCACATATATGTGCGTATAGAGGGCTAGTAGAGACCGTGCATGTGTATATATGCATGTGAGAGAAATAATGTTTTCCAACTGAGATTAGTGAAAAGAGTGGTACATAGTAGTCAGAAAGAGAGAGAGAGATACAGAGAGAGCATGTGCGTGAGACTCCCCGACACCCCGAGAGAGATTGTGAGCATGTGTGAAAGAGAAATGCCGGTGCATATAAAGTGTGTGCACTTATGCGATAGATAGAGAGATATATAGCGCGTTTGTGAGAACTGGCCGAGGCATAGTGCATCTATGTGTAAAAGGCGGTTCTACGCATTAAATTAAAATATAAATGGCATTATTATTTTTGGATGAGATCATGAATTTTGCAAATTGCGTATGGACAAAAATCGGTCTATCAGACACCCATACTCTATTGAATTCTAGCATGTGCATGTGTTTATTTCATATTATCGATCCATAGAGTGAGAGCGGTTTGAAATACAGGCAATGGATGCTTTTGCAATTCATATATAAACATTAATTAGTGCACTCCATGTTGCTAGTGTGAAGCACTTTATACATTTGTCACTTGCATGGATACATTCCAAATTGCTAGCTACGAAATAGAATACATGTAGAATTCAACATAAAGGGGGTTTCGAAGATTCGAATTCATAGGAAGTGCATTCATCTATTTGAACCCGAGACAATGGCATTTGTAAATCAGATATAAAAGGGGGCATCAATCGTTGTTGTGCGTTTGAACATGCTATATATATTCATACGCATGTCTAACTTTTTTTTGCAACCAAGGAGATTATATCTGGAACCATGCATGAACTGAGGTAAGTTGCATATTTTTTAATATATACTCGTGTACAATGTATATTCAAATGTACCCCCTCCATTCCAAAATAATCGTAGCTTTAGGATTTTCAAGAGTAAAGATTTGTGAAGTTTGACAAATCCTGAAAGTTTAATTCAAGAGAACCGAAAATGTTAATGCTTCTACTCCCAAATATTGAACGAAGCGCCAAATAGGCCTCTGGTCACCCGAAACCGCGCGAGACTAATGTTTGGTGGTAGGAAATTACTGTCCTAAGTCTGGCCCGTGTAGCCTATCGGCCCGTTATCCAAAGGTCTAAACCGGGGTAGGTTTGTAACTTCACCATGACGCCAGTCTCAACCGCTCCGAGAAGCATTCATACGCCGTAGGCGCCTAAACACCCATGCGCTGGGCCGAAATCTACCCCGCCCACATTTGGGACACCTGAGATTACTGTCCTACCCCCAGCCCGCAATATGTCCGAAATTTTAGATGGGGGCAAAGTTTGTAACTTTCCCCAAATTTCAAACAAGTGCGTCCCAAACCGAAACATTGTTCCCCCTTAGTTCCCCGCCTCCCTCTGTTTCCCCATTCATACTCCGTGGGCACCAAAACGGCCTCTCCACCAGCCGCGAAACCCTAGCCTCCTCTGTCCTCCACCCCATAGCGCCCAATCCACCGCCGCCCTCCTCCATCACGCCGGAGCCGGTACCCCGACGTCGTCGTCCAACGCAACCGCAACCGCAAAGCCCTCATGGACTTAGCAGCTGAAGCCGAGGTAGAGCTGCCCCCACGACGCCGACGCCGATGTGCGCCGTACCAGAACCACTCCGACCACGCCGTCCTGCGCCTCATTGCTACCGCTCCACTGTCGCAACCGTCCACCGCACCGGAGCTGTTCCCGCTACGCCGTCGTTCGCCGCCTCGGATCTGGTTCCCCGCCGCCGACAGACGGCCACCGCTCCACACTCAACAACTTGGCCATGGGTTCATCCAAGACTCCACCGTCCTCCACAACTTCTCGTTTCCAGCGAATAACAAGAAGATCGTTGGAAAAACAGAAGGAGGACACATCACCGCCAGCAGAAAGAGGTACTCCTCTTCCCTTATTCGTGCAAACCTTACGTCTCTGCTCACACCGTATTCATCCCACGAAAGAAACTAGTTGAGCGCTTCTTACTGCATCTTCTTCGTGATACTAAATGCACAAGGTTTCCTCCCTTTACTATTTCACCTTTGCTAGAGGTCAGTAGCCCACCTGGATTTCAATTCAGGGTCAGTCGAACCGCAATTAAAAGAAGAGCACCCGCTTAGGCGCGCGGAGCACCTAGTCCGCCTGTTCGTTGGGGATGCGGCGCATCGGTGTCTATCATAGGGGTGTGGGGCGCAGGAGCTGTTGGCGCCTGATCTGGAGGTCGGCGAGGCTTGAATGGATGGCCGGGGGCGGTGCCAAGCACGGCGATGTGGTGAGGTCGAGGGGAGGGCGCAGGCAGGGGACTGGGCCGGTGGTCGCTGGCGTTTCGAGGAAGATCGTCAACACTGACTGGCTGGAGGTAGATGAAAGTGATCTGCTCGTTCTTTGTACATCGGACGATGAAAAAAATGGACTGACCTATTTGTTTTCAGTCGACTGCTATTTTCATAGAATCCTGTAGTAATTTAGTGTGCCATGCATGTTGTAGAGCTATCATATGTCTCCCATCATTTATTTCTCACCGACCTGCTATCTGCTACCTTTACGCTGCACTATTTGTGCACACACTTCAACCATACTCACACTATTGTTTTTTTATGCATGGGTATTTCAGACTCTGACACAGTGTTGATGAATGCAGAAAAGAAAAGACAGAAGTCGCTCCAGTGTAATTCAAAGATAAGCACTAAGCGTTTCAGCGCTCTAAAGGGTGCAGTGTCAGCAGTTGGAGACAGCAAACGTAGCTCTGCAGTTGATGATCTCAATTGCCACACACAACCATCCCAGGTGCTTACTTTAACTGCGCGCTGTCAAATGTGGTTGCATGTTGCATATGGTGTCTAGCTTGTATTGCTTCCAATTTGGTTAAATTGCATCTGCTTACTTTACACATTACTAGCACACATGCCCGTGCGTTGCTACGGGTTGAACTTTGTTATTTGACTCTACTGCTGCCTGTATCTCCCAGGACGGCTAGTGCCTTCACGGTCACACCCGATGCCCTTAACTCCCGTGGCAACTACCGACCGGCACCTCCGACATGGCTACAATCGGTGTGGGTAGCCAATGTGGCTACTATTGACCGGCGGTGACCCCTTCCTTCACGTCTATAGTTGCCTAGTTGGCTCGGGTTGCAGCGTACCAGACGTCTGCAGTCGTCATCCTAAAAAGTGACACAAACCTATCGAGCTTCAACTTTTTGTTTAATCTAGCACAAGAATTGAAAAGTGACCAATTAAATTATATGTTTATTTATACTAAATCAGAATCACTAATTAATAGTCTAATACACACAAGGGGAACCATTCTTAGCGATTTGCAATCCAGGCCCGCTTTTGTATTAGAGCCAACAACAAAACTTTACATTACAAATGGTAGATATCACCAGCCACAGTTCCAACTTGGAGTTCAACTCGGTGACTGATGTGATACTTCCCATGCTAAATACAGTCACCAGCTTTGTCAGAATTGTTGCAAGCTCTCCAGGAAGAATTTTTGGACACCCCTCGAAAGCCATAGAAAGTCATCAGATTAATGTGTAACTGCACACATCAATGGAACTGACCTCATGCCAAACTTGTCGAGATTTCCAGTGTGCTCATAAGTCCCATTTGACAATAGATCGGTTAAATCAGTAAGAACTTCAGGTCACCTCAAAGAAAAAGTACACAGTTTGGCTCAAGATGGAAGCATTAGCACTATGTATCGATGCCCAACTTAGGTGATTGTGGTGTCACCAGAACATGTAATGTCTCGATCGATGTTGGAAAAACATATAGAACACACCGACTGAACAGTAGGCTGCCGAATTCTGGAGCCACAAGGACGGGGACAGAGAACCCCGACTCAGAAGTGATGGATCCATGTAGGCGCAGTGATTTTGCATCTCAGCTTTGCCTAAACAGAACAATTTTGCAGCTCTGAACATCAGGTGGAAGTGGCAACAACTCGACAGGAAAATCGCAGACAATCAGCATGCATTCGCGGCCGGGCGATGCGTTCGTGAGAGAGTAAGCAACCTACCCAGGCTGATGACCAGTAGCCGTAGATCCATTGTAGATAGAATTGGTGGTGCAGGAGCACATGTTGGGGCAGTGGCGAAGCACCCGGGTTGCAAAGAGGAGTTGGGTTAGCGACCGGAGAAGCTCAGCTTCTGCACGGAGGAGCAGCCTTGCCGTCAGGTGGCAAGGAATCGAGGTAGGCATGAGCCCCCTCCTGCACCGAGATTGAGATCCCAAGCACGCCGCAACCAGATCGAGGCACGCCGTCCCGACCCCCGGCCGCCCCCGCCTGCACTGAGATCGAGGTCCCCAGCACGCCCTGGCCAGATTGAGGGAATTTATATGTGGGAATGGTGTGGATTCAACTTGATAATCAACGAGCAAGGGTGGGGCATAGAGCACGGCGGCCTGGCCAGAGCCTCCGCGTCCGTGTCGCCGTTACACTGGCTGGATCCGATGGCCGCTGATTCTGACGCTGCCCCACCTCCCGCGTGTCCTCCTCCTCCTCCCGGGCGTTGCCCGTGGCAGCGAGGAGCCTGTTGAGCAGCCCTTCGTGGTCGGCGGCGCACGCTCGAGCCGGCCGGTGCGGGCATGGAGCGCGACGGCCTAGGCCTCGCCGTCGGCAAACCACGCGCGGAGGACTCGGTCGGCGCATGAAGGTGGGCACGAAGGAGGGGAGGCAGGCCAGGGTGCGGGGAAGATAGTGCAGCGGAGGATCCGGGCCGATGGTGCGGAGGCGGCGGATCCAGGTCAGGGTGTGAGGCACGGGCGCTCGACTCGGGGTGTTTTTTTTTCAAATGTGTCCACGGGTGGAGCAGAATTACGAAGCGTTTTTTCCACTTTTTTACTAGACTGTAGGTTAATTACTTAAAACCATAGGGGGCTTTCTGCAAAAAGAACGCGATGGTGAACCCGACAGACTCACCCCGTGCTTTATTATTATAGCACAGATGCCCGTGCGTTGCAACGGGTACATAAGAAAAATGCTTAGAAACCTGAAAAACAATTCACCACTTAAACAACTTTGCAAGTAGCAAAAAAAATATTTAACATAATCAAAAGTACCAAGGACCATATTCTTGAAACAAAGAGATAAAATCTGGTGATGCTTAAAGAAAGAAAGAAACTTCCTTAATTGCGTGAGGTTAGAAGCAAAATGATGTGCCTTGTGTTCTTGTTTCAGCTGACATCAGAACAGGAAGCAAAAACAATAGAAATAAAAAAACTTAGTAATCAAAAGAGATGTAAAGTGTCCAGCAAAAATATCAAATAGTGAGACCAAGAGTAATTGGGTACCAGTCACACCTTAAGCTAAATGTTTGCTAATCTGAATATTTCTATCTCTACACAACAATGATATAAACTGATAAAAAAAACTATCTTCTAGCTCCATCTCAGTGATATGCAAAGATACACGTGATAGACTATTTCTAGGGGCTTGATGCTAGTGTAAAGATTGGCGTTTTTGTTTGACGTGCTTCCTGGTCAAGGTCGGACTGGGAGAAGGTCGGGCACACACACTTTCTTGTTTTTGCTGAGAATGTACATGCGCTTTTATATGACAATAAGTTCAATGAACATCTATTAGAAAACGTTTGGAAATGGATTACATCACACGCTAGAGGTAAAGACTGACACAGAACAACACATATCAACAGCACCGACATGAAAGTAGGTCTAGGCATGTGCGCAAAGCTGCTCAAGCTGCTCCTCGAATGCAAATCCACTCTCTAGTGAAGTCATAGATGTTTCTACATAAGCCTTTACTGAATTGATGAAGCCTGTCCGAAATTCCTCTGCACATACTACGGCTCCAATGTTTTAGTATCGAGTTAAGTAGTTAACAGTATAGCAGTGATAAATCATAAAATTCACAGCAAGCTGAACATAAGTCGCTTCTAAAACCACATACCAAGAAGGATATCTGGTCCCTTCTGGCAATTTCATAGGTTGTTTAATTTGTGAGCGCTCTGCAAAAAATAGAAACGGGAATTTCAGTCAAAGATGCATTATAGACAAAATGCAGTTGCTCCTTTTGGGCAGGAGCTGCATGAAGATGATGCTTAATGGCCTAAAATTGCTCAAATCACAGCCATGCGCCGGATGCCCAGACATGTGTAGGGCTTTGCTTTGGATTTTGCCCTCTGGTCCTCTAAGTATAAATAAACAAGGTAGTACCGAGACTGAGAGTTATAGAAGAATTTACTTCAAAAAGATTTATATGTTCAACCATTGGCCCTGTTGCTATGAATTTTCTAGACAGTAATAATGTTCCGCCAAAGCTCAAATCCATCACTTTCTCCTCTCTTTTTCCCACATGGAAATGCAAGCATCAGTTCTCAACTTAACAATTCAAGAAAATTAAAATAAAAAATGGTACGCACCATTTGACATCACCTCTGAATAATTATAAGACCTTGTCAAAGGACCAGAAAACTTACATGTGAAGCATCATCAACAAGGCGACGCTGGTTCATGAAGACTAATTCTGGTGTTCTTCAGCATATACTTATCTGAATTCAAACTTTATGGCGTCATAATACTCTTTGCTTTTTTCCTTACAGTGACAAGGGTTAGATCTCTTAAGAGGGTGAGGTCCATCAGTAAACAGAGGGAATGACACTTCCCCAGCATACAAATACTATTGCATCCTTTAGCAATCAGTATACACAGGAAGCCCAATATTACTTTTGCATCCTTCCAGAAAACTAAATACAATACTATTCTCAGGCTGCTTGTTAGTTCTCATACTTACATGCATATATAAATTGATAGAATTAGTGTTTTTTAACTTCATAGAATTATGTGTAAGAAGCAAGGTGGGACTATTTAATCTGTTAACAAACTTGTTTTATAAGCATGAGTAGATTCTGCGCAACTTTGCCCAAAAGTATCAGCGTCGCAGCAAGGCCCAATAACAGCACGAATCAAACTTGATTGTTCTTTGGTTGGGTTCCAAATCTGGGTAGCTTATGTGTAATGGTATGATTGCAAGGACATAGTAATTGTAATGGATTGTGAAATGAAAAATGGGCAGAACAATCTGATTATTTATCAACCATGTTCCTACTTTCTTTATAGCAGCAAGAGGTACTGCTGAAGATAAAGAAAAAAAATGCCTTCATCATAGATAGATACATCTCAGTTTTGATGTAAATAATTTACTTGCTAGTCTGCTAGTGTATATATATATATATATCTACATGAGGGAGATGGCACAAAAGTACAACTGCAGAAATTCTAGAAATAGCTAGCTAGGCAAAAACTTGATAAACTATTGCTGCCAAATTAATTCCAACGAATACCTTTCATCACTTTTCTACACCATACTATAGGTCACATCCATGTGATACAGAAAGGCTTATCTAAATTGACAAAGAGGTCGCACTCACACCAATTTGAACAAAAATAAATAGTGCAAAAGAACACCAAATGAGTAATTCTGTTAGAGGAAGCACAGGTGGTCCTCTTAGTTC
This sequence comes from Triticum urartu, assembly GCF_056163025.1. Classification (NCBI taxonomy): domain Eukaryota; kingdom Viridiplantae; phylum Streptophyta; class Magnoliopsida; order Poales; family Poaceae; genus Triticum; species Triticum urartu. The sequence goes on from NC_141879.1 coordinate 263,381,207, forward strand.
AGATGAAACTAAATTTAGGTTAATAGCAGTTAGGTAGTTTGTCGAACCCAAGAAGCTCAGTGACCTTTGTGAAAATTCACGGCTTCATCATGTCCATCTGCATCTTTGACATGTTCATCTAAACACAATAAAAGAAGCAAAATAGAGTTTACCTTGGACCTGCATCAGATACCCGCTCGACACTCTTCACCTCCCATTGAACATGAACCAAAAAAACCTGGTGGTCAAGCTTGGGGGTAAACTTCCATATCTAGAGCATCTCAGCATGCTTGTTTGAGTATTGGGTATCCTGATCAGCCAACATCCCCTGCAAAAACCATGACAAATCAAACTACCTCTCAAAGATCTGAAGAACAAGAAAAATTAATAGATACTCTGAAATCAAATGGCACATTTGGTTAGCGATCTAGAAATCAAAGATCAAATTATATATAGAGCCTTTAGCCAAACATTAGATGATACTTTGAATATGAGCATAGAATATGGCAATCCAACCTGAGAGGGTTGTGGTGTTCATATCCGTTCGCTCTCACTTGAGCTGTTCATGATTTGTCCTTCCTCATCTCAGTTGCACTCCAATCCAAATCTGCAAGCATACAAATCCATGGCAGAGAAGGGGATGGAGGTGTCGGGGAGCCAGTACTTGAGATCCAAATCGGAGACGTCTGCCTCGAGGCGGAGGAGGCTGGGGGTGAGGAGTTGGGGCGGGTGAGGAGGGGAAGAACAGGGCAACGACGGCGCCGCTGGAAGGTAGCTGGAGAGGAAGACCGGTCGCGCGTGGTGGCATGAACACGCCATCGAATCCTATCCAAATCGGAGACGTCCGCCTTGAGGAAAAGGAGGCTAGGGGTGAGGAGTTGGGCGGGTGAGGAAGGGAAGAACAGGGCAACAGCGGCGCTGCTGGAGGGTAGCTGGAGAGGTAGACGAGCCACGCGTGGAGGCGGGATTCATGGCGGCGGTGCTGTGCCGTGCCGTCCCCAGGAAGAAGACCCCGTGATGTTGTGCGTACGCAGAGGAGAGGACAGGCCGCCGTGCTATTTTCTCGCTTGAAGGCCAAGCCGAGTCCTAAGCCCAATACACGAAACGTTTTTCTTCTGTTTACCACTTAAAACTGTAGCGCGGGTTAATTAACAAAAACCACAGGGACTTTTTTATAAAAATGATGCGACGGTGAACCCGGAGACTGAATCCGTGCTTTATTATTATAGGGAGAGATACCTTTGATAATGACATGCCTTCTTGTTTTTGATACATACTACATACGTCTAATAACCATGTTCATACATCAAACTAATGCTCTTTTGTATCCCTTGTCAATCACTTATGATGAGACAGTCACCCCAGTGGGTTACTATGAGACGCCATACTCGTTTAAAGAGTGCATTGTCATCCTCCCCACATGATTCTCAAGAAACAGCAAGGCTAAATGAAGATAGCCAACGTAGCTCTCTAGTTGATGACCGCAATTCCCCCACACCACCATCACAGGTGCTTGCTCTAACTTTGCAGTGTGATATGTGGTTGCATGTTGCATACAGTGTCTAGCTTGTAATGCTTCTAATTAGGGTAAATTGCATCTGCTTAGTTTACACATTATACCTGTGAAATATGACATGCCTTCCTATTTTTGGTACACACTACATCTATGTGTTAACCTTGTTATTACATGAAACTACCTCTCTTCTGTATCCTGTATCAATCACTTACAATGAGTCACCTTTATTCGTTGCATATTGCATATTATTTCTAGCCTATTGCCATACATTGCTTCTAATTTGGTCAAATACATTTGTTAGGGCACCCTTTTAATTTGGCAGAGTGATATTGGTTTCATCTTTCATATGGTTTCTAGCTTGCATTGATTCTAACAAGTTCAAGCACCTTGTGCTTAGTTTACACTTTATACATCATACATGTCAATATGTCATGCCGTCCTGTTTTTCATACATATTCTGTCCTCCTATCATGCGGCTGCCTTACATGAAAGTAGTGTTCGTCAGTATCATGCATCAATGAGTTCTGAAGAGCAAATTTTATTCCTTTTTCTTGTGAGTTTGACTTGACAAGGCAAAATCAAGAAAGAGGAAGGAAAAGAGTAAGGAAGGCGATGATGGTGGTCCTCTGCAGCAATGTAAACGGAGCATCTGTACCGATTCTCCTTGTACTGATAGTGCATTACAAGGTCCAAGTCTCCGCTCCCCTACTCCACCATCCAAGGTGCTTGCTCTAACTTGGCAGTGTGATATCTGGTTACATGTTTCATATGATGTCTAGCTTGTATTGCTCCTAATTAGTGTAAACTGCATCTGCTTAGCTTACACATGATACATGTGAATATGACACGCTTTCCTGTTTTTGGTACATACTATATCTGTCTACCACACCATGTTCTTACATGAAACTACTCTTTTTGTGTATCCTGCATCAATCACTTATGATGGGACACCTTTAAGTTGGCAGTGTGATATTGGTTTGCGTCTTGAATATGATTTCTAGCATGTATTGCTTCTAGTTTGATGAACGCCACCTATGACGAGACAGTTTTAACTTGGCAGAGTGATATTGATTGCACCTTTCATATGGTGTCTAGTTTGCAGTGCTTCTAATTTGTTGAAGTGCCTTCTGCTTAGTTACCACATCATATGTGTGAACATGTCAAGCCGTCCATTTTTTCATACATATTCCATCCTCGTATCATGACTTTGCCTTTCATCAGAGTAGTGTTCATCAGTATCATGCATGAATGAGTTCTGAAGAGCGAATTATATTCCTTTTTCTTGTTAGTTTGACCTCATAATGCAAAGTCAATAAAGCTGAAGGAAATTGGCAAGGCATTGGATGATGATGGTCCTTCCGAGCAACTGAAATGGAGGTTCTATACAGATTCTACTCCGCCATCCTCCCAACAAGATTCGCAAGACGACGCAAGTCTAGATAGTCAACGTAGCTGTGTAGATGATGAGCACATCTCCCCTACTCCACCATCACAGGTGCTTGCTCTAACTTGGCACTATTATATGTGGTTGCATGTTGCGTATGATGTCTAGCTTGTACTATTGCTTCTAACTTTGTTGAATTGCATCTGCTTACTTTACACATAATGCCTATGAATATGACATATGTTCCTGTTTCTAGAACATACTATATCTGATCACACGATGTTCTTACATCAGACTACTATTCTTGCATATCCCACATCAGTCACTGATGATAAGGCACCTTTAAGTCGCCACTGTGATATTGGTTGTGTCTTGCATATGATTTCTAGCATGTACTGCTTCTAATTTGTTGAAATGCCATATAGTTTGAACTTGGCAGAGTGATATTGGTTGCATATTTCATATGGTGTCTAGCTTGTAGTGCTTCTAATTTGTTGAAATGCCTTCTTCTTAGTTACCACATCATAGGTGTGAATATGTCATGCCATCCTATTTTTCATACATATTCCATCCTCGCATCATGTGTTTGCCTTTCATCCGAGTAGTGTTCGTCAGTATCATGCATGAATGAGTTCTGAAGAGCGAATTTTTATTCCTTTTTCTTATCGGTTTGACTTCACAATGCAAAATCATTACAGCTGAAGGAAATTAGTCCGTCAGTGGATGATGGTGGTCCTTCGGAGCAACTCAAATAGGGGGTCTCTACAGATTCTACTCCACCATCCTCCCATCAAGATTCGCAAGACAACACAAGGCTAGACAGTCAACGTAGCTGTGTAGATGATGAGCGCATCTCCCCTACTCCACCATCACAGGTACTTGCTCTAACTTGGCACTATTATATGTGGTTGCATGTTGCGTATGATGTCTAGCTTGAATTGCTTCTAACTTTCTTGAATTGCATCTGCTTACTTTACACATAATGCCTGTGAATATGACATGTGTTCCTGTTTCTAGAACATACGTGTACATGATGAGCACATCTCCCCTACTCCACCATCACAAGTGCTTGCTCTAACATGGAACTGTTATATGTGGTTGCATTTTTCGTATGATGTCTAGTTTGTATTGCTTATGATTATGTTGAATGGCATCTACGTAGCTTACAACTTATACCTACAATGATCACTTACCCATAAGACACATTTAACTTGGGACTGTGATGTAGGTTGCATCTTGCATTGTCTTCTAGCTTGTACTGTTTCTAATTTCTTGAAATGGCACTTACGACGAGACACTTTTTACCTGATAGAGTGATATTGGTTGCTGATAACCCACAAGTATAGGGGATCGCAACAGTTTTCGAGGGTAGAGTATTCAACCCAAATTTATTGATTCGACACAAGGGGAGCCAAAGAACATTCTCAAGTATTAGCAGCTGAGTTGTCAATTCAACCACACCTGGAAACTTAATATCTGCAGCAAAGTGTTTAGTAGCAAAGTAATATGATAGTAGTGGTAACGGTAACAAAAAGTAACAATAGTAAAAGTAATGTTTTTGGTATTTTGCAGTGATGATAGCAATAGCAACGGAAAAGTAAATAAGCGAAAAACAATATATGAAAAGCTCATAGGCAATGGAGCAGTGATGGAGAATTATGTCGGATGCGGTTCATCATGTAACAGTCATAACCTAGGGTGACACAGAACTAGCTCCAGTTTGTTGATGTAATGTAGGCATGTATTCCGAATATAGTCATACGTGCTTATGGAAAAGAACTTGCATGACATCTTTTGTCCTACCCTCCAGTGGCAGTGGGGTCCTTACGGAAACTAAGGGATATTAAGGCCTCCTTTTAATAGAGAACTGGAACAAAGCACTAACACATAGTGAATAAATGAACTCCTCAAACTACGGTCATCACCGGTAAGTATCCAGATTATTCTCACTTCGGGGTTAACGGATCATAACACATAATAGGTGACTATAGACTTGCAAGATAGGATCAATAGCACTCATATATTGATGAAAACATAATAGGTTCAGACTGAAATCATGGCACTCAGGCCCTAGTGACAAGCATTAAGCATAGCAAAGTCATAGCAACATCAATCTCAGAACATAGTGGACACTAGGGATCAAACCCTAACAAAACTAACTCGATTACATGATAGATCCCATCCAACCCACCACCGTCCAGCAAGCCTACGATGGAATTACTCACGCACGACGGTGAGCATCATGAAATTGGTGATGGAGGATGGTTGATGATGACGATGGCGACGGATTCCCCTCTTCGGAGCCCCGAACGGACTCCAGATCAGCCCTCCCGAGAGGTTTTAGGGCTTGGCGGCGGCTCCGTATCGTAAAACGCGATGATTTCTTCTCTCTGATTTTTTCTCCCCGAAACTCAATATATGGAGGTGGAGTTGGAGTCGGAGAGGCAACAGGGGGCCCACGAGGTAGGGGTGCGCGCCCCCCCACCCTCCTGGAGAGACGGTGGGCCCCCTAGCCTTCATCTTTGGCAGGTATTTTTCTTATTTTCTGAAAAGTGGCTCCGTGAAGTTTCAGGTCATTCCGAGAACGTTTGCTCCTGCACATAAATAACACCATTGTAATTCTGCTGAAAACAACGTTAGTCCGGGTTAGTTCCATTCAAATCATGCAAGTTAGAGTCCAAAACAAGGGCAAAAGTGTTTAGAAAAGTAGATATGTCGGAGATGTATCCCCGTCAATTTTGAATCCAATTCGGGATTTTTCTTGGTAAGTTTCGGGAAGAAATTGGAATTGTATTTTTATTGATCAATTAGAATTGACTTCTAGAACACTCCCCCAAGCTTAAACCTTTGCTTGTCCTCAAGCAATTCAGTTGACAAACTGAAAGTGATAAAGAAAAACTTTTACAAACTCTGTTTGCTCTTGTTGTTGTAAATATGTAAAGCCAGCATTCAAGTTTTCAGCAAAGATTATAACTAACCACATTCGCAATAATGCATAGGTCTCAAGTTTACTCATATCAATAGCATAATCAACTAGCGAGCCATAATAATAAATCTCGGATGACAACACTTTCTCAAAACAATCATAATATGATATAACAAGATGGTATCTCGCTAGCCCTTTCTGAGACCGCAAAACATAAATGCAGAGTACCTTTAAAGACCAAGGACTGACTAGACATTGTAATTCATGGTAAAAGAGATCTAGTCAAGTCATACTCAATGTAAACTAACAGTAATGAATGCAAATGACAGCGGTGCTCTCCAAATGGTGCTTTTTAATAAGAGGATGATGACTCAGTATAAAAGTAAATAGATAGGCCCTTCACAAAGGGAAGCAGGGATTTGTAGAGGTGCCAGAGCTCAGTTTTGAAACAGAGGTGAATAATATTTTGAGCGGTATACTTTCATTGTCAACATAACAACCAAGAGATGGCGATATCTTCTATGCTACACACATTATAGGCGGTTCCCAAACAGAATGGTAAAGTTTATACTCCCCCTTCCACCAACAAGCATCAATCCATGGCTTGCTCGAAACAACGAGTGCCTCCAACTAACAAGAGTCCCAGGGGGAGTTTTGTTTGCAATTATTTTGATTTAGTTTGCATAAAGCATGGGACTGGGCATCCCGGTGACCAGCCATTTATCTCGTGAGTGAGGAGCGGAGTCCACTCCTCTTGAGAATAACCCTCCTAACATGGAAGATACATACGTCCCTAGTTGATACATGAGCTATTCGAGCATACAAAACATGATATTTATTTGAAGGTTTAGAGTTTGGCACATACAAATTTACTTGGAACGGCAGGTAGATACTGTATATAGGTAGGTATAGTGGACTCATGTGGAATAACTTTGGGGTTTAGGGAGTTTGGATGCACAAGCAGTATTCCCGCTTAGTACAGGTGAAGTCTAGCAAAAGACTGGGAAGCGACTAGCTAGAGAGCGACAACAGTCATGAACATGCATTAAAATTAATCAACACCGAATGCAAGCATGAGTAGGATATAATCCACCATGAACATAAATATCGTGAAGGCTATGTTGATTTTGTTTCAACTACATGCGTGAACATGTGCCAAGTCATGTCACTTAAATCATTCAGAGGAGGATACCACCATATCATACCACATCATAACCATTTTAATAGCATGTTGGCATGCAAGGTAAACCATTATAACTCATAGCTAATCAAGCATGGCACAAGAAACTATGATCTCTAGTTGTCATTGCAAACATGTTTATTCATAATAGGCCGAATCAGGAACGATGAACTAATCATATTTACAAAAACAAAAGAGGTCGAGTTCATACCAGCTTTTCTCATCTCAGCCAGTCCATCATATGTCATCATAATTGCCTTTCACTTGCACGACCGAACGATGTGAATAATTATAATTGTGCACGTGCATTGGACTAAGATGGAATCTGCAGGCATTCAATAAACAGGAGAAGACAAGGCAATATGGGCTCTTTTGTCAGATAAACAATAATGCATATAAGAGCCACTTCAATAATTTAATTATGGTCTTCTCCCACCGACCCCCAAAGAAAAGAAATAAAACTATTTACACGGGAAAACTCCCAACAACCAAAAGAAGAACAGGAAATAGTTTTGGGTTTTCTTTTTAATTACTACTACAAGCATGGAAATTAAACAAACTAAAAGTTACAACTATTTTTTTTGGTTTTTCAGAAGGTTTATTAAACACACAAGAAGAAAGCATAAAAAGGAAAATAAACTAGCATGGATGATACAATGAAAAAGTATGAGCACCGACATCTAGCAATGAGTGTGTGAGCATAAATGTAATGTCGGTGGGAAATACGTACTCCCCCTAGCTTAGGCTTTTGGCCTAAGTTAGTCTATGGCCATGGCTGGCCTGGCGGATATCCATAATAGTAGCTGAGGTCGTACTGAGAAGAAGAAGAAGAAGACTTCGATTGCCACTGGCTGACAATCATCTCCGGATCCCAGTGGTAATTAGACTGTCTTGAAGGATCAACCTGTGGTTCCGGCTCTGGCTCCATGGCTGGTGCAGGGTTCCGGTAGGCGTGAATAGCCTTCAACAGAACAAGGTATTGGCCTACAGATAAATCAAACAAAGAAGGAGCATGCAGGGTAATAGTCTCAGGATGATGTTTATTAAAGAATAATTGATATTTAAGCTCTCCTTCCCTATTCTTAACAATAAAATCATGTGCCACCATACTTTTATAATCTAGATAAACACGAGGCAGTACTTTTTCTTCCTTCTCATAATGCCTAATAGGTATGTTAAAATGTGCAGCTAGGCATGAGGCATAGATGCCTCCAAAGATGGGGCCCTTGGTACGGTTCAGATTTAACCGTTTGGCAATAATGCCACCCATACTAAAAGTGTTATCACCGTATATACCTTGGAGAAAAATAATAATATCAGGGATACTAAGGTTCCACAGTTTCCTCGACCAATTAAGCAACGACTAGCAAATAATGCAAAGTAACGTAAAACAGGAAAATGTATGCTAGTGATTCGTGCATCAGAAACCTTCCTTGTTTCCCCTACAGTGATAGTATCAATAAACCCCTCCACATCATCACGATGTGGTTCTTCTGTCTTGCCCTCAAAAGAGACTAAACAAATCTGACAAAAATCATAAAGTGACATCTCCTTATGCTCATCATATAAATGAAACTCCACCGTAGGTGGTGAGTTCCTAGAATGAAAATGAAAGTTTTGCACAAAGGTATTTGTGAGTAAGAGATACTGACCGCATTGGTCGTGGAGGAAAGCGGTGAGGCCTGCATTATGAGCCAATTCATGAAAATCTTCATAAATCCCGGCTGCTCTCAAGAAGTCCTCGGAAGGCCATTCACACGCCCGAACCTCCGCGGTGCGAGGCAGATTATACTTAGGCTTTGGTGCCTTTTCCTTCGAGCTTTGGATCGATGAGCCCCTCAAAAGTCTCCTCATCATTTTCTGAAAAATTCTGAAATTTTTAGTAACTTCAAAATAAAAGTAAACCAAACTCAATAATATTGATAGCAACTACACCTACAAGTGCCTAGGGCCTATATCATGCATCAAAACTAGTTTTGACCATATAAATTTGACATGCAAGCTCAAGAACAGGGTCACCTAAGTAAACACAAATTTGCAATGAATAAAGCACTAGAACAAAAACCTATTGGACCAATGGAGGAGTCACATACCAAGGAACAATCTCCCCAAGCAGTTTTGTGAGAGGTGCTTTGAGCAAGGAGATCGAAAATGGCAGCAAAACGAGCTTGGACTCGGGTTTGAGCTGGTTATTTGTGTTTGTGGGAGGAAGATGAAGTGTGTGGGTGCAGGAATAAGTGGAGGAGGGCCACCGTGGGCCCATGAGGTAGGGGGCGCGCCCTCCACCCTCGTGGGCAGGTGGTTGACCCCCCTGGTGTGTTCTCAGTTCCATAAATCCTCAAATATTCTAGAAAAAAATCATATTTAAATTTTAGGGCATTTGGAGAACTTTTATTTTCGAGGTATTTTCATATTGCATGGATAATCAGATAACAGACGGAAAAATATTTATTTTTATTTTATTTAATATAAATAACAGAAAGTAAAAGTGGGGTACAGAAGGTTGTGCCTTCTAGTTTCATCCATCTCATGATCATCAAAAGGAATCCACTAACAAGGTTGATCAAGTCTTGTTAACGAACTCATTCCGAATAACATGGAACCGGAGAAATTTCGAATAACACTATCTTACCTCAATGGGGATATGCACATCCCCAATAATAAGAATATCATATTTCTTCTTGACAGTAGGAAGAGGAAATTCGAAACCTCCAAATATAATCGATGGCATTTTCCCAATAGAGTTGATACTATGAACTTGAGGTTGTTTCCTCGGAAAGTGTACCGTATGCTCATTACCATTAACATGAAAAGTGACATTTCCTTTAGTGCAATCAATAACAACCCCTGTAGTATTCAAAAAGGGTCTTCCAGGAATAATAGACATACTATCGTCCTCGGGAATATCAAGAATAACAAAGTCTGTTAAAATAGTAGCGTTTGCAACTACAATAGGCACATCCTCACAAATACCGACAGGTATAGCAGTTGATTTATCGGCCATTTGCAAAGATATTTCAGTAGGTGTCAAATTATTCAAATCAAGTCTGCGATATAAAGAGAGAGGCATAACACTAACACCGGCTCCAAGATCACATAAAGCAGTTTTAACATAGTTTCTTTTAATGGAGCATGGTATAGTGGGTACTCCTGGATCTCCAAGTTTCTTTGGTATTCCACCCTTAAAAGTATAATTAGCAAGCATGGTGGAAATTTCATCTCCCAGTATCTTTCTTTTATTTGTAATAATATCTTTCATGTACTTAGCATAAGGATTGGTTTTAAGCAAATCAGCTAATCACATACGCAAAAAGATAGGTCTAATCATTTCAACAAAGCGCTCAAAATCCTCATCATCCTTTTTCTTGGATGGTTTGGGAGGAAAAGGCATGGGTTTCTGAACCCAAGGCTCTCTTTCTTTACCATGTTTCCTAGCAACAAAATATTTCTTATCATAACATTGATTCTTTGATTGTGGGTTATCAAGATCAATAACAGGTTCAATTTCTATGTCATTATCATTACTAGGTTGAGCATCATCATGAACATTATTATTAGCATTATCACTAGTTTCAGGTTCATTACCAGATTGTGTTTCAGCATCAGAAATAGAAATATTATTTGGATTCTCAGGTGTTTCAACAATAGGATCACTAGAAGCATGCAAAGTCCTATCATTTTTCTTTTTCTTCTTTTTAGAAGAACTAGGTGCATCTATATTATTTCTCTGAGAATCTTCCTCAATTCTCTTAGGATGGCCTTCAGGATACAAAGGCTCCCGAGTCATTCTACCACCTCTAGTCATAACTCCAACAACGTTATCATTATTCTTATTATTCAATTCATTGAGCAAATCATTTTGAGCTTTAAGTACTTGTTCTACTTGAGTGGTAACCATAGAAGCATGTTTACTAATAAGTTTAAGTTCACCATTAACATTAGCCATATAATCACCCAAGTGTTCAAGCATATTTGAATTGTTTTTCAATTGTCTACCAAAATAAGCATTAAAATCTTCTTGCTTAGCCATAAATTTATCAAACTCATCTAAGCATGGGTTAGCAAATTTAGTGAACGGGATTACAGCTTTATCATATCTATAGAGAGAATTTACCTTTACTACCTGTGTCGGGTTATCAAGACCATGAGTTTATTCAATAGGTAAAGGATTAAGATTATATGTTTCTTCAATAGGCGTTAAATTAAGACCATGTATTTCTTCAATAGGAGGTAAATTCTTAACATCTTCAGCTTTAATACCTTTTTCTTTCATAGATTTCTTTGCCTCTTGCATATCTTCAGGACTGAGAAATAGAATACCCCTCTTCTTCGGAGTTGGTTTAGGAATAGGCTCAGGAATTGGCTCCGGAGGTGTCCAATTATTTTCATTTGTCAACATATTATTCAATAGAATTTCAGCTTCATCCGGTGTTCTTTTGTAACGCCTCGAGACCGATGTGCCACGTGTATTCCTGTTATTCGCTGTTGTTGCCTTGTCATTCGCTTGCGTGTTGCATCTTGTCATATCATCATGTGCATTGCATCATCATGTTTTCAAAACTTGCATTCGTCCGGGTTCTCCGAGTTCTTTCCGTTGTTCGTTCTGAGTCCAGGCACACTCGCACGCGCCCACGGCATGTCCGAAATAGTATTTTATAAGTGGCCGGAAAAGTTCTCGGATTGGGTTGAAAGTTGGCGTGTGGTCTTATTATAGTGTAGATAGACCGCCTGTCAAGTTTCACCGCATTCGGAGTTCGTTTGTTAGCCCAACCGTTAAACTATAGCGGCATTATAGCCGGTCTTTTCGTCGGACGTTTTCGGTCTTTGGAAACAGATGCCGGGCTCTCTCTCTCTTCTCCCCCTCACAGTCTCGCCACGGCCCACCTAGTCCATCCTCTTTCCCCTCTTCACTTCCGGAGTTGTCCGATGCGATCGCACGGCCCGAAACCCTCTCTGCTCAGTGCATCAAACCCCCCTCGCGCGCGCGTCCGAAAAGCTGTCCCGGACCCGACCCGAGCAGTCGTCACCGTTGTGTCCGGATCATCCCCAAACGTCTACAAAACATCACCGTTTTCTTATTTGGACTTCCTAGTGTTTTATTCTCAACCGCTCGATTTTAATTGGAGGGACGGATTAGCCCCTAAACTTCCCTCTTTTCCATATATATAGTCCACCCCTAGTCTAATTTCAGACCAAATCCCTAATTTCTAGGGATCCTCCTAGCCGCCGCCGCACTCATTCCCCACCTCGGGATCCTCTCATTCCCCCTGCAGCAACCACCAGCCATCTCCCCTCGATCCATCGATCCACCCAACTGTTCGCAGCCTCCCTCACCTTTTGGATCGGTAGGAACCGCGCCTGGATCCCCTCCCTCTCGGGTCTTCCTTGGAGCCAGCCGTCCCTGCCGGTGATGAGCAGCAGCGCCAACAGGACCTCTCCGTGCGCCGCCAGATCCAGGCCGGGCCTCCTCGCGCCCTCCTTCCTCCCGTTCTTCTTTGCCTCTGTCCCTAACCTCTCTCTCTCAGATACGCATGAGCAGCGCCATGGACTCCTCCAGCCGACGCCATGGACGCCAAGTTCCTGCCGCGGCCCTCCTCCAATTCGCTGGCCTCCCTGTTGCCGCGCCTGCATCGCCCTGTTGCCGTGAGTGGAGACGCCGGTGAATCCTGCAGGTCACCGCCTCGCCAAGTCCCTCGCCTCGCCGTCCTATGCCTGGAGCCGCACCCCCTCCGCCGTCTCTTCCTTGAGCCACCGCAGCAGGCGGACCTCCGCATCCGGCCACGCCGCCGGCAAGCCTGCCTCCTCCGCTTCGCCATGTCCCTGCTGTCTCTGTCGCGAGGGAGACGAGCGCCGCGCCTGCACCCGTTGACCGCATCGCTCGCACGGGCTGGCCTCGCTCCGTGCCTCATCCGCCCCGCCCGCGGCCCAGCAAGACGCTGCGGCCCAGTCTCCCCAACCGCAGGCCTCAAGGGGCCGAATGTGAGCAGTTTCCATCCAGCCCAGATCCACCAGATTCGGCCCGATATTTTTTTCTTTCCCTGTTGCTTGTTGGGCCAGCATCTGTTTCGGCCCATTCATGTTTTTTTCCAGATCCACAATTTTTTTCTATTTATTCCAGAGACTGCAGTTTTTCAGAAAAGTCCCTGGAGTTCATGCATATAATATCTCTCAAACCATGCATCGGTTTAAAGTATGTTATATATGAAACTTGCTTAGAATTTTGTGTAGGTTAATAATTTGCCATTTTCATCCATGTTTAAAATGTTAAAAAAATGTTGTTTGGGTTAAATTTGCTCCTATGCCATGCTAAAATGCTTTTATTCATAACTAAATGATCGTAACTCGGATTTTAATAAAATTTATATGTAAATGGGGTAGAAAATTGCCTAGTTTAACATGATGACTTCACCTTGCATGTTTAACAACTCTAAAATTGTGTTTAGGGCAGAACATGATCAAACCTTAAAACATGCACATGAGGAGTTTCCGGACTTGTTGTTTGTTGTTCCGGCCTCCTTTAAACTTGCCTAGATAGGTAGTTTTCACTTGCTTCACCCCTTGCCATGTTAATCAACATTTAATATTGTTGGGTACATAAACGAGATCGAACTAAATAACTTGTTGTGGTGTTTTGTCAATATGCAACTCGTTGCATATTGAGCTCCACTTAATTTGTAGAATTGTTTGTGCACTTTGCCATGCCATGCCTCATTAAACCGGACATGCATCATACTTGTTGTGCATCATGCCATGATTTTGTGGTGGTTGTTTACCATGTTTGTTTGCTTCTTTCCGGTTTTGCTTCTTTGGGTTGGTTCCGATAACGTCGTGTTGTGAGGATTCGTTCGACTACGTCCGTTTGTCTTCTTCATGGACTCGTTCTTCTTCCTTGCGGGATTTCAGGCAAGATGATCATACCCTCGAAATCACTACTATCTTTGCTTTGCTAGTTTGCTCACTCTTTTGTATGCCATTGCTACGATGCCTACCACTTGCTTTCAAGCCTCCCAAATTGCCATGTCAAACCTCTAACTCACCTTGTCCTAGCAAACCGTTGTTTGGCTATGTTACCGCTTTGCTCAGCCCCTCTTATAGCGTTGCTAGTTGTAGGTGAAGATCGGAGGCCGTTCCTTGTTGGGACATTTATTTACTTGTTGGGATATCATTATATTGCCATGTTATCTTAATGCATCTATATACTTGGTAAAGGGTGGAAGGCTCGGCCTCTCGCCTAGTGTTTTGTTCCACTCTTGCCGCCCTAGTTTCTGTCATATCGGTGTTATGTTCCCGGATTTTGCGATCCTTACGCGGTTGGGCTATTATGGGAACCCCTTGACAGTTCTCCTTAAGTAAAGCTCTTCCAGCAATGCCCAACATTGGTTTTACCATTTGCCACCTAGCCTCTTTTTCCCTTGGGTTTCGCGGACTCAAGGGTCATCATTATTTTACCCCCCCCCCCCGGGCCAGTGCTCCTCTGAGTGTTGGTCCAACTATCAGCTGCCGGTGACCACCAGGGGCAACTCTGGGCTGGCCTACCCGTACCTAGGACAATCTGAGTGTGCCCTGAGAAAGAGATATGTGCATCTCCTATCGGGATTTGTCGGCACATTCGGGCGGTGTTGCTGGTTTAGTTTTACCCTGTCGAAATGTCTTGTTGTACCGGGATACCGAGTCTGATCGGAATGTCTCGGGAGGAGGTCTATTCCTTCATTGACCGTGAGAGCTTGTGATGGGCTAAGTTGGGACACCCTGCAGGGATTTGAACTTTCAAAAGCCGTGCCCGCGGTTATGGGCAGATGGGAGTTTGTTAATGTCCGGTTGTAGATAACTTGAACCTTAACTTAATTAAAATGAATCAACAGCGTGTGTTACCGTGATGGTCTCTTTCCGGCGCAGTCCTGGAAGTGAACACGGTGTTGGAGTTATGCTTGACGTTGGTTGTTTTAGGATCACTTCTTGATCATACTTTTATCGACCGTGCTTTGCCTTCTCTTCTCGCTCTCTTTTGCGTATGTTAGCCACCATATATGCTAGTTGCTTGCTGCAGCTCCACCTCATACTTTTACCTTACCCATAAGCTTAAATAGTCTTGATCGCGAGGGTGCGAGATTGCTGAGTCCCCGTGGCTCACAGATACTTCCAAACCAGCTTGCAGGTGCCGATGAGTCCGTGCAGACGACGCAACCAAGCTCAGGAGGAGCTCGATGAAGATCTTGTCCTTTGTGTTGTTTTGCTTCAGTTGATCAGTAGTGGAGCCCAGTTGGGGTCGATCGGGGACCGTGTCGCATTTGGGGTTCTTATTTTACTTTGGTTCCGTAGTCGGACCTTGTTTGTATCTGGATGATGTAATGCTTTATTCATGTAATTGTGTGAAGTGACGATTGTAAGCCAACTATGTATTTTTTCCCTTATATATTACATGGGTTGGTGAAGATTACCTCACTTGCGACATTGCTTTCAATGCGGTTATGCCTCTAAGTCGTGCTTCGACACGTGGGAGATATAGCCTCATCGAGGGCGTTACAAGTTGGTAATCAGAGCCTTCCCCGACCTTAGGAGCCCCCACTGCTTGATCGTTATTAGCGGATGTTGTTGAGTCTAGAAAAATGTTTTGAGTCATTTAGGAATTATATATCGGAGAGTTTAGGAATTCTTTTTACTTCCCAGTCTCCTCATCGCTCTGGTAAGGCATCCTGACGTAGAGTTTTGACTCTTCTCTTCTCAAATTTCACTAAAAAAATTTAGGATCACGCGGGTATCTTGGAATCGTTCCGATGGTTTTATGACGAGAACATTGTCTTGGTGCCTCCTGTCAGGGGTTTTGTGGAAGTGTCCCGGGGAGTTGAGCTCTAAGGTGTTGTCGTCATAATTTTATCGTTGCAGTTCTGGAATACCTGAGTTTAGTACGCCGACATCGAAAATCTCTTTTATGCAGTTCGTTGGTGAGATAACCTCGACGCCACCCAGTACTAGGGCGGGAGTTCGGGAGTATTGCCATAACTTGTATAACGGATGCTTTTCGAAGGTTGAGGTAGACGATTTCCGAAGGTTTCTTGGTTATGTGTTGAAGGATGGATACAACTGGATGTAGGATTTGCTAGATTTGGGTGAGATATTATGCTTCCCCTGTATCCCCAACACCTGATTGCATAACCGGAAAATTTCGGGAGTTTATAAGTGGGAATTCAAGTAGCTCTTAGGATATCTTTCCGACAGATGTATGATTTGAAATTGGGGTTCGACGTCTAGTGGTCCGCCTATCCACGGTCGGTTTTACAGTGGTCTCGTTGTGTCTTAAAGAGTTCTTGGCTATGCCGACTCGGGGATGCTTCGTATGTCATGTGCACTGCCTTGTACATGATGGTGCTGTACGATCGAGCCCGTGTAGGCCCCACCACGAAAACTTCGGACAAAATCTCTATCATATGTTTGTTCCGGCTTATTCTACAAGCCAATCCTTTGTTTTTTTGTTTTGAGTTGTGGTATTCGAGTTGCTTCATTGTCTAAATGTTGATTCCATACCTTTTCTAAACGGTGTTCTCATACTCCGATGTGGATACCAATCCTTCATGATAATCGAGATTGTCATGTCAATCCTTTTCAACCGGTGTGTTTCTCTTCAAGTGGAACTGATCATTTTCAACATCCGCAAGATCAACTCAAAGTCTTCTCAATGTTGTTCGTTTCATCCGTTTCCAAGTTGCCTTTGTTTTCCCACCCTCCCTCCCTTGTTTTTCTTCAAGGACTCAGATTTCTTAATCGAGTATCCATTTTATTATGGAAGCCTCTCCATTCTTTTTCCTTCAGGTTCTTATCCGGTGATTCTCTTGAAGATACTAACGGAGCTTCTAGTTCATCATTCTTCGTTTCTTTTATCTTCCCCGGTGGTTTCAAGTCAAGCTTTGGTGATCTTACCCTTTCCTCATTTCAATGCCTTCTCATACCGGTGCACCTCATAATAATTCACTTCTCACTATTCATTTGTCCCGGAGTGCTCAAAATATCTCAGAAGGCTCGTCTTTTCATTCAAGATCAGTTCAACCTATTTCGAGGATGTTATCTCATTCAAGTCATTTAATTCAACCGGTGCAATCTCTCTTTTAAATCATTCAACGGTGTTTATTTTGAGTGGGCCCTAACCCACAGGTCTTTTCCCAGGATCTTACCTGACTCTTCCAATCTTCCTGGAGCTATCCTCAAATTGCTTTTCGAAGTTTGACGTAAGAATGAATTTTCATCAGTCAAATGTCTTTCTCCTAGATCTCCCAATTCTTTTCATCGTTGGCTCAACCTCCTCGTTTTGATTCTTCCGGAGTGTCTAAATAATTCTTGGTGGTGTTTCTCATCGTCATTCTCGGATTTTGAAGACCGAAGAAGAGTTTTCCTCCATATCTTATCCGTTCTCTCAGAGACTCGTGGTGCTAGCTTGTTACCATCCTCTCATAATTGTTTTGATCGTGAGTATTCTTTTCACCTATCCGGAGCAATTCAAGAGTCTTCTCAGTTTGTTATCCGAAGCCCATCATCTAAGATTTATTCAGTCCAGCTTTCAGCTCTCATACCCTAAATCATACCGGTGTCTAAATCAAGGATTCTCTAATCAGCTCGTAATCTCTTCGTTCTCATGTATCTAGATTCTCTCAAGCTTCTTCGTTCATTTTATAATTCTTCCCGGTGTTTCTTTACCTTTTCTTCAATCGTTTTTCAATTCTTACCGGTGGCTCGTTCAAGATTTCTCTTCCTTTGTTATTGTATCGATTCATTTGTTATTTCTATCCTACCGGTGGTTAGTTCAAGACCGTCTCAAGTTTGCGCATTATCTATCTTAATCCTTTCTACGAGAATAAGTAGTATGCCAAATCCATTGATTGTCATCAATTTAATTGGTGAAGGTTAAGCATAATGTAATTCTTATTCTTGTTCCATCCATATGTTAATCTTTTCCTCCGGAGTTTGCTCATGACGAATAGTTTCTTGATCGCTTTGGTTAATCTTTATTTTACGGAGCTCCAAGTTATTTCAATTATATCATTTCAAAGCTCCATCTAATCATTGCAAGGTTTCAATCTTATTCTTTTCATCCTTCACTTCCTTTTGATCATCCTTTTATTATCGGAGTTCTCATGAAGGTTCTACATGATGGTTCATCAAGGATTTAATTCCTTCTCGAAGTGTTCATCAAGATTCTTTTCAGAGGAGCTCCAGCATTCTTCTTCTTGCTATCCGGAGTGCAATTCTTTCTTCCGTATCATTGGAGGTGGTATTATGTCATTCTTGATATCTTGAGTTCATGTTTCATGATTCACATGTTATCAAGAATGAGATATTTTAAATCCATCAATCTCATCATTGGAGTTATCTTGGGTCATATTTCACCTAAAGCCTTCCCTAAGGATTGCTGCTATTTATGGTGCCCATAAATGACCCAAATTCTTCATTTATCCTCCCAGTGAAATAGTTTCTCGTCCCCTTGTCTTATAAATCCAATCAAATCTTTTCCGTGAGTGGCAAGTTGTCACCCCATAATGTTGAGATGCCTTCTATAAGCCCACTTCAAGCTTGTCCTTCCATTGTTGGTGTTCCAACAATTCCGTTCAACCCTTCTCCTAAAGATGCCTTTTCAGGCTCTTTTGTAGCAGAAGTTGGCATTGTCTTCTACATTCGTTTGTCTCAATTATCTTTACTCTACTCTTTCTTTCCGGAGGCATTGTGATGTTGCTCTCTGAAACCCATCTTCTTGTTTTGTCAGAATCGTGTTCTTTTCGTCCTTATCCTTTTAACCGGAGTGTCGTGCCTGCTTTTCGAATTTTTCCCATTCTGCCAAGTTTTGCCTCCCTTCTCAGACGGAGTGCTGCTCAAATTATATCATTCTTAATCCTTCTCTATCTTGTTTTAACCGGAGTGGTTTCAATATACATCTTGCCCTTCAACCTCAAGGTTTTTCGCAATGTTCTTTGTCCCTCTTTTCTAACCGAGTGTTTTCAAATTTGTCATCTCCGTTATTCTTTTTCTCTAAATGGCTTAACCTTTTCAAGGTTCTTTGGTCTCACTCATTTTTCAAAGAAGCAACTTAGTTTTACCTCTCCTCTTCCTCTTCCGTTTTCCCTCCGGTGCCATTCTAGATCTTGGGACGAGATCCTCTCGTAGTGGTGGAGTGTTGTAACGCCCCGAGACCGATGTGCCACGTGTATTCCTGTTATTCGCTGTTGTTGCTTTGTCATTCGCTTGCGTGTTGCATCTTGTCATATCATCATGTGCATTGCATCATCATGTTTGCAAAACTTGCATTCGTCCGGGTTCTCCGAGTTCTTTCTGTTGTTCGTTCTGAGTCCAGGCACACTCGCACGCGCCCGCGGCATGTTCGAAATAGTATTTTATAAGTGGCTAGAAAATGTTCTCGGATTGGGTTGAAAGTTGGCGTGTGGTCTTATTATAGTGTAGATAGACCGCCTGTCAAGTTTCACCGCATTCGGAGTTCTTTTGTTAGCCCAACCGTTAAACTATAGCGGCATTATAGCCGGTCCTTTCGTCGGACGTTTTCGGTCTTCGGAAACAGATGCCGGGCTCTCTCTCTCTTCTCCCCCTCACAGTCTCGCCACGGCCCACCTAGTCCATCCTCTTTCCCCTCTTCGCTTCTGGAGTTGTCCGATGCGATCGCACGACCCGAAACCCTCTCTGCTCAGTGCATCAAACCCCCCCTCGCGCGCGCGTCCGAAAAGCTGTCCCGGACCCGACCCGAGCAGTCGTCACCGTTGTGTCCGGATCATCCCCAAACGTCTACAAAACATCACCGTTTTCTTATTTGGACTTCCTAGTGTTTTATTCTCAACCGCTCGATTTTAATTGGAGGGACGGATTAGCCCCTAAACTTCCCTCTTTTCCATATATATAGTCCACCCCTAGTCTAATTTCAGACCAAATCCCTAATTTCTAGGGATCCTCCTAGCCGCCGCCGCACTCATTCCCCACCTCGGGATCCTCTCATTCCCCCTGCAGCAACCACCAGCCATCTCCCCTCGATCCATCGATCCACCCAACTGTTCGCAGCCTCCCTCACCTTTTGGATCGGTAGGAACCGCGCCTGGATCCCCTCCCTCTCGGGTCTTCCTTGGAGCCAGCCGTCCCTGCCGGTGATGAGCAGCAGCGCCAACAGGACCTCTCCGTGCGCCGCCAGATCCAGGCCGGGCCTCCTCGTGCCCTCCTTCCTCCCGTTCTTCTTTGCCTCTGTCCCTAACCTCTCTCTCAGATACGCATGAGCAGCGCCATGGACTCCTCCAGCCGACGCCATGGACGCCAAGTTCCTGCCGCGGCCCTCCTCCAATTCGCCGGCCTCCCTGTTGCCGCGCCTGCATCGCCCTGTTGCCGTGAGTGGAGACGCCGGTGAATCCTACAGGTCGCCGCCTCGCCAAGTCCCTCGCCTCGCCGTCTTGTGCCTGGAGCCGCACCCCCCTCCGTCGTCTCTTCCTTGAGCCACCGCAGCAGGCGGACCTCCGCATCCGGCCACGCCGCCGGCAAGCCTGCCTCCTCCGCTTTGCCATGTCCCTGCTGCCTCTGTCGTGAGGGAGACGAGCGCCGCGCCTGCACCCGTTGACCGCATCGCTCGCACGGGCCGGCCTCGCTCCGTGCCTCATCCGCCCCGTCCGCGGCCCAGCAAGACGCTGCGGCCCAGTCTCCCCAACCGCGGGCCTCAAGGGGCCCAATGTGAGCAGTTTCCATCCAGCCCAGATCCACCAGATTCGGCCCGATATTTTTCTCTGTCCTTGTTGCTTGTTGGGCCAGCATCTGTTTCGGCCCAATCATGTTTTTTTCCAGATCCACGTATTTTTTTCTATTTATTCCAGAGACTGCAGTTTTTCAGAAAAGTCCCTGGAGTTCATGCATATAATATCTCTCAAACCATGCATCGGTTTAAAGTATGTTATATATGAAACTTGCTTAGAATTTTGTGTAGGTTAATAATTTGCCATTTTCATCCATGTTTAAAATGTTAAAAAAATGCTGTTTGGGTTAAATTTGCTCCTATGCCATGCTAAAATGCTTTTATTCATAACTAAATGACCGTAACTCGGATTTTAATAAAATTTATATGTAAATGGGGTAGAAAATTGCCTAGTTTAACATGATGACTTCACCTTTCATGTTTAACAACTCTAAAATTGTGTTTAGGGCAGAACATGATCAAACCTTAAAACATGCACATGAGGAGTTTCCGAACTTGTTGTTTGTTGTTCTGGCCTCCTTTAAATTTGCCTAGATAGGTAGTTTTCACTTGCTTCACCCCTTGCCATGTTAATCAACATTTAATATTGTTGGGTACATAAACGAGATCGAACTAAATAACTTGTTGTGGTGTTTTGTCAATATGCAACTCGTTGCATATTGAGCTCCACTTAATTTGTAGAATTGTTTGTGCACTTTGCCATGCCATGCCTCATTAAACCGGAAATGCATCATACTTGTTGTGCATCATGCCATGATTTTGTGGTGGTTGTTTACCATGTTTGTTTGCTTCTTTCCAGTGTTGCTTCTTCGGGTTGGTTCCGATAACGTCGTGTTGTGAGGATACGTTCGACTACGTCCGTTTGTCTTCTTCATGGACTCGTTCTTCTTCCTTGCGGGATTTCAGGCAAGATGATCATACCCTCGAAATCACTACTATCTTTGCTTTGCTAGTTTGCTTGCTCTTTTGCTATGCCATTGCTACGATGCCTACCACTTGCTTTCAAGCCTCCCAAATTGCCATGTCAAACCTCTAACCCACCTTGTCCTAGCAAACCGTTGTTTGGCTATGTTACCGCTTTGCTCAGCCCCTCTTATAGCGTTGCTAGTTGCAGGTGAAGATCGGAGGCCGTTCCTTGTTGGGACATTTATTTACTTGTTGGGATATCATTATATTGCCATGTTATCTTAATGCATCTATATACTTGGTAAAGGGTGGAAGGCTCGGCCTCTCGCCTAGTGTTTTGTTCCACTCTTGCCGCCCTAGTTTCCGTCATATCAGTGTTATGTTCCCGGATTTTGCGTTCCTTACGCGGTTGGGCTATTATGGGAACCCCTTGACAGTTCGCCTTAAGTAAAGCTCTTCCAGCAATGCCCAACATTGGTTTTACCATTCGCCACCTAGCCTCTTTTTCCCTTGGGTTTCGCGGACTCAAGGGTCATCATTATTTTACCCCCCGGGCCATTGCTCCTCTGAGTGTTGGTCCAACTGTCAGCTGCCGGTGACCACCAGGGGCAACTCTGGGCTGGCCTACCCGTACCTAGGACAATCTGAGTGTGCCCTGAGAAAGAGATATGTGCAGCTCCTATCGGGATTTATCGGCACATTCGGGCGGTGTTGCTGGTTTAGTTTTACCCTGTCGAAATGTCTTGTTGTACCGGGATACCGAGTCTGATCGGAATGTCTCGGGAGGAGGTCTATTCCTTCGTTGACCATGAGAGCTTGTGATGGGCTAAGTTGGGACACCCCTGCAGGGATTTAAACTTTCGAAAGCCGTGCCCGCGGTTATGGGCAGATGGGAGTTTGTTAATGTCCGGCTGTAGATAACTTGAACCTTAACTTAATTAAAATGAATCAACAGCGTGTGTTACCATGATGGTCTCTTTCCGGCGGAGTCCGGGAAGTGAACACGGTGTTGGAGTTATGCTTGACGTATTTTTTTTTAGGATCACTTCTTGATCATACTTTTATCGACCGTGCTTTGCCTTCTCTTCTCGCTCTCTTTTGCGTATGTTAGCCACCATATATGCTAGTCGCTTGCTGCAGCTCCACCTCATACTTTTACCTTACCCATAAGCTTAAATAGTCTTGATCGCGAGGGTGCGAGATTGCCGAGTCCCCGTGGTTCACATATACTTCCAAACCAGCTTGCAGGTGCCGATGAGTCCGTGCAGACGACGCAATCAAGCTCAGGAGGAGCTCGATGAAGATCTTGTCCTTTGTGTTGTTTTGCTTTAGTTGTTCAGTAGTGGAGCCCAGTTGGGGTCGATCGGGGTCCGTGTCGCATTTGGGGTTCTTCTTTTACTTTGGTTCCGTAGTCGGACCTTGTTTGTATCTGGATGATGTAATGCTTTATTCATGTAATTGTGTGAAGTGGCGATTGTAAGCCAACTATGTATTTTTTCCCTTATATATTACATGGGTTGGTGAAGATTACCTCACTTGCGACATTGCTTTCAATGCGGTTATGCCTCTAAGTCGTGCTTCGACACGTGGGAGATATAGCCGCATCGAGGGCGTTACATCTTTCCCTGAAAACAGAACAATCACAACTATCCAGGTAATCTCTGGAGGCATCGGTTAGTCCATTATAAAAGATATCAAGTATTTCATTTTTCTTAAGAGCGTGATCAAGCAAAGCATTAAGTAATTGGAGAAGCCTCCCCCAAGCTTGTGGGAGACTCTCTTCTTCAATTTGCACAAAATTATATATATATATATCTCTTAAAGCAGCTTGTTTCTTATGAGCAGGGAAATATTTAGCGGAGAAGTAATAAATCATATCCTGGGGACTACGCACACAACCAGGATCAAGAGAATTAAACCATATCTTAGCATCACCCTCTAATGAGAACGGAAATATTTTAAGGATGTAAAAGTAACGAGTTCTCTCATCTTTAGTGAACAGGGTGGCTATATCATTCAATTTAGTAAGATGTGCCACAACAGTTTCAGATTCATAACCATGAAAAGGATCAGATTCAACCAAAGTAATTATACCAGGATCAACAGAGAATTCATAATCCTTATCAGTAACAAAAATGCGTGAAGTAGCAAAAGCAGGGTCAGGTTTCATTCTAGCATTTAGAGATTGCTTACTCCATTTAGCTAATAATATTTTGAGTTCATTTCTATTTTGTCAAGCTAAAATAGCTAAAGAAGCTTCTTGATCAAAGACATAACCCTTAGGAATAACAAGTGATTCTTCATCATCACCTTCATCAGTATCATCAGATTCAATATTTTCAATTTCTCTAGCCCTAGCAAGTTGTTCATCAAGAAAATCACTAAGTGGCACAGTAGTATCAGGCATAGAGGTACTTTCATCATAAGTATCATGCATAGCAGAAGTGGCATCATCAATAACATGCGATATATTAGAACGAATAGCAGAAGCAGGTGTAGGTGTCGCAAACTTACTCATAACAGAAGGTGAATCAAGTGCAGAGCCAGATGGAAGTTCCTTACCTCCCCTCGTAGTTGAGGGATAGATCTTGGTTTTTGGATCTCTCAAGTTCTTCATAATGATAAGCAGATATATATCCCAAGTGACTCAAAGAATAGAGCTATGCTCCCCGGCAACGGCGCCAGAAAATAGTCTTGATAACCCACAAGTATAGGGGATCGCAACAGTTTTCGAGGTAGAGTATTCAACCCAAATTTATTGATTCGACACAACGGGAGCCAAAGAATATTCTCAAGTATTAGCAGCTAAGTTGTCAATTCAACCACACCTGGAAACTTAATATCTACATCAAAGTGTTTAGTAGCAAAGTAATATGATAGTAGTGGTAACGGTAACAAAAGGTAACAATAGTAAAAGTGATGTTTTTGGTATTTTGTAGTGATGATAGCAATAGCAACAGAAAAGTAAATAAGCGAAGAACAATATATGAAAAGCTCGTAGGCAATGGATCAGTGGCGGAGAATTATGCCGGATGCGGTTCATCATGTAACAGTCATAACCTAGGGTGACACAGAACTAGCTCCAATTCGTTGATATAATGTAGGCATGTATTCCAAATATAGTCATACGTGCTTATGGAAAAGAACTTGCATGACATCTTTTTTCCTACCCTCCCGTGGCAGCGGGGTCCTTACAGAAACTAAAGGATATTAAGGCCTCCATTTAATAGAGAACCGGAACAAAGCATAAACACATAGTGAATACATGAACTCCTCAAACTACGGTCATCATCGGTAAGTATCC
Organism: Triticum urartu; assembly: GCF_056163025.1. NCBI lineage: Eukaryota > Viridiplantae > Streptophyta > Magnoliopsida > Poales > Poaceae > Triticum > Triticum urartu. The sequence goes on from NC_141879.1 coordinate 263,406,122, forward strand.
TGATTATTGTCACTTCGGGGTTAACGGATCATAACACATAATAGGTGACTATAGAATTGCAAGATAGGATCAAGAACACTCATATATTGATGAAAACATAATAGGTTCAGATCTGAAATCATGGCACTCGGGCCCTAGTGACAAGCATTAAGCATAGCAAAGTCATAGCAACATCAATCTCAGAACATAGTGGACACTAGGGATCAAACCCTAACAAAACTAACTCGATTACATCATAGACCCCATCCAACCCACCATCATCCAGCAAGCCTATGATGGAATTACTCACGCACGACGGTGAGCATCATGAAATTGGTGATGGAGGATGGTTGATGATGACGATGGTGACGGATTCCCCTCTCCGGAGCACCGAACGGACTCCAGATCAGCCCTCCCGAGAGGCTTTAGGGCTTGGCGGCGGCTCCGTATCGTAAAACGCGATGATTTCTTGTCTCTGATTTTTTTCTCCCCGAAACTCAATGAGTTGGAGCCGGAGAGGCAACAGGGGGCCCACAAGGTAGTGTGGGCGCGCCCTAGGGGGGCAGGCGCGCCCCCACCCTCGTGGAGAGATGGTGGCCCCCTGGCCTTCATCTTTGGCAGGTATTTTTCTTATTTTCTGAAAAGTGGCTCCGTGAAGTTTCAGGTCATTCCGAGAACGTTTGCTCCTGCACATAAATAACACCATGGTAATTCTGCCGAAAACAGCATCAGTCCGGGTTAATTCCATTCAAATCATGCAAGTTAGAGTCCAAAACAAGGGCAAAAGTGTTTGGAAAAGTAGATACGTCGGAGACATATCAGTTGCATGTTCATATGGTGCCTAGCGTTCATTTCTTCTAATTTTGTTGAAATGCCTTTCGCTTACTATTTTTTCATACATATTCCATCCTCCTATCGTACATGTGAATATGAAATGCTGTCTTTTTTGTATATATTCCATCCTCCTATCCCGCGCTTGCCTTACATCAAAGTAGTGTTCGTCTGTATCATGCATCAACCAGTTATGCAGAGCTAATTTTATTCATCTTCTTGTGGTTTTGACTTCATAAGGAAATATCAGAAAATAGGAAGGAAAAGAGTAAGTCAGGGGATGTCGGTGGTCCTCCGCACCGACGCAAACAGAGACTCTCTAGATTTGCCACTGCTACTGCTAATGAAGTTGAAGTCCCAAGTCTACATGATGAGTTCATCTCCCGTACTCCACCATCACAGGTGCTTGCTCTAAGTTAACAGTGTGACAATTAGTTTCATGTTGCATATGTTGTCTAGCCTGTATTTCTTCAATTTTGATTAAATTGCACCTGCTGAGTTTATACGTTATACATGTGCATATGACATGGCGTTCTGTGTCTAGAATACACTGCATCTATCTATCATACCATGTTCTTCCATCAAAGTACTGTTGTTGTGTATCCTGCATCAGTCACTCATGATTGGACGCTTTTAACATGGAAGTTTGATAGTGGTTGCATCTTGCATTGATTTCTACGTTGTACCACTTCTAATTTTTCGTATTGCCACTTATGACAAGACACTTTTAACTTGGCAGAGTAATATTGGTTGCATTACTTCTATTTTCTTGAAAATCCTTCTGCTTAGTTTACACATCGTAGTTGTGAATATGTCATGTCGTCCTGTTTTTCTTACATATTCCATCCTTATACGGTTGTCTTACATCAAAGTATTGCTTGTCTGTATCATGCATCAATGAGTTCTGAAGAGTGATTTTATTCTTTTGTGTTGTGGGTACGGCTTGACATGGCAAAGTCAAAAAAGAGCAAGGAAAATAATATAGTAGGGAGTGGTGTTACTCATCGGGAGAAACGGAAAAGGATCTGTCGTCCAGATTCTGCTGGTACTTATAGTGCAGTAGAAGGTCCAAGTCCACCGGCTAAATCTACAAACATAGTATCACCTGCTCCACCAGCTGCAGCATCCGCTTCAACTGTACTAGCATGTCAATGAGTTACTCGTTCATTTGCTCCAGAACTGGCCAGTTCCCAAGCTGCCTTCACACCAAACACTACTTCCGAAGCACTGCTGACACAACAGGACTTGGCAAGATAAGATGAACCTCATGAGCATCAACACCAATATGGTACCTGACCGAGTCAAGTTGAAGTTGCATGCTCCTTTATATGTACTTTCACAGTTTGATGTACACTAACACTTTCCATATTCGTTGTTGAACTAGCACCACGGCACAAGCAGAAATAGACATCAGGGATAATGCTTGACAGATTAACAAAATCTTAAAGGAGGAAGAATGGAGATCCATTTTGAGGCAGGGTTAAAAAGGCCACGTGATGCTACAGAGTCAGCCAAGTTAGTATCAGAGGCAGCCGTTGCCGTTAGGTGTCATGCACGTATCCTCCCAACGTGGATCCAGTACAGGAATGAGAAAGACAATACCCAGTTTAACACCTTCCTTGACCATTTATCCGTAAGTAATGTTATTCATCGCAATTAGTAATATTTTCTTGCTCTGTCCCATACTTTCTAGCTTCCTCCTAATAAGACTCACATTCTTTTTTCAACAAATGAGGTTCAAGTTGGATCCGAAAGATGATGCAACTAAACAAGCATGCACTCATGTTTTTCAGTCTGCTCTACGACAGTATCAGTACCACCTTAGAAAATCTCACATTGAAGGCAGGGCTAACAATGAAATCGCCCAAACATCTCCAGTTGAATATATTACAGATGAGGACTGGACAACCCTTGTTAAACACTGGTCTGATCCAAAGTATCAGGTAGGCTATATGTATTTGATCAGACCACATATTGAACTTGTATTTATGTATGTGCCTTACAAGTGTATCTTCTTCTAGGCTAACTGTTTGAAGAACAAGGCCAGCCGTTCTAAAGTGAAATTCCAACAGACAACAGGATCTCGTAGCTATATTGCACACTGCGAGGCTCTTGTAAATAGCTGCTATTTCCTTCTTTTTTCTGTGCCATATATCGTATCTATATTGACTTGTTCCAAATACAGAGGAAAGCCTGTGCGGACCAAAATGAACTTGAAACTCAATGTAGTGCAAATCTTCAAGGATTGCCACACCAGCAAGATGAAGGGCACAAGCAGACCAGTTCAAGCCGTTGTTGTAAGCCCTTACTCCTCCTGCCTTGAACTGATTGGTAGTGTGATGTGTTCATTTAACTACTTGGTTTGCAAGCAATGTCAGTTACTCTATTCACTTTTAGACACAGTTGTCTTAACGTATCATTTCACCTTACATGGTTTAAAAGAGATGAAGGATATTCTTTTGGTCTTGATCTGTAATATAGTTGTTATGTTCATGTGCGCACACAATGATAAAATAGCCTGTTTGTTTTATATCTGTTTGCCCATGATATGAATGATGGCATACTATGTTCATCCTACTTTAAACCATGTCTCTTTATCCTTAGATGTCAACGAATGTGAGGAAATAGACAATATAGTAGTCATGCTACATGGACATATGTTCCGAAAGTGATTTTATTATGTAGTTGGCACTACAATACATGCCAATGTATTACAGTAGTTCACCAAAATAAGTTATGTATAAACGTGTAACCTACTTTGTTTGTTTTTGTCTTATTAGTAACTTATCTGGTACACTAATCTATAAGTTCAAACTTTTAGGAAGCTATGGAACAAATGATTGAATAGCCACAACAACCTGAAGGTGACGAGGCTACCACATGCACAATGTCACCTCTTGCTGCAGTGCGTCAGTATCTCTCCACTAACAGTGCAAAAAGCACCTTCCTGCGTAATTCTGGGTTGGTTGTCAAGGTAACCTCGTCCAAATCGCCTACTGAACAAAATCTTCCAGCTAGACAGAGTGATATATCTGTGCTCCAGACACAAGTCCAATCCCTAATGGACGTCGTTTTGGAAACAAGAATAGTGGTTGACAAATGTCATCAAGATATGAATGGTTTTGAAACCAGACTATCAGACATTCGCTTCGTTGTTCAAGAGCAATGGCAGAAAAAAGGTGAAGATCGTGCTGCTCCATCAGATTCTACAGCCTGAAACATTAGCACTTAGGTCAAATGATCTGTGCTTCTATACATCTGATGGTGCTTTTATTTGCAAGGAATGTAAACTTTATGCCAACAGGCCTATTGTTGTATGGTTGGAATTTATTTTGTTGTGATACAACATTTATGATGCTGCCAAAGGCTGCAGTAATTACGACACTATTTTTGTATAGTGTAGGTTTATCTTAGTAATGTATTCGGCCGAAAGCTTCGTAGGAGCCCAACATGCCAACATTCGTCGGGCCCATTCCAATTGGGCTAAAAACGATTATGGACCGAAATTTGCATGTAGCCCACTAAAAATATTTGGGCCTAAATCAGCATAAGCTTTCATATTTTTCTGGTAGGACTTTGCCCATAGTGGGCCTTTAACAGGCCTAAACATAATTTGGGCCCTCTTTAACAATAGGCCGTTTACAGGTGTAAATATCTCAAGCCCATAAAAACATGGGACTTTAATAAACCGAAAGTGAGATTGGGCCCTGATTGTGCCAAATAACCCATTGGTCTTAGCAGGCCGAAATGGTGGCCCATTTATAATGCAGATCTTTCACAGGCCGAAATTCGGACGGGCCATAAATGCGTCGACCTAATACACGGGCCTTTAACAGGCCGGAAGTTCGGTCGGGCTAGATTATCGTCATTTTTATATGGTCTGTTAATGAGACCAATGTGACATTGGGCCACATATGGCCCATAGATTTCGTCCGACGTTAACAGGCCGAAAATCACATCAGGCCGAAAGTGGCCCAAATCTATAGTGGGCCTCTAACAGGCCGAATGTCAGACATGGCCGAATATGACCCAAATCATTCACGGTCATTTATCGGCCGAAAGTTTCAATGGTCTGTAAATGGACCCAAATGAAGCAGGACCATTAACAGGCTGGAAATACACCGGGCTGTAATTCGGCCCATATACTTAGCGGACTGTTAACGGGCCAGAAGTGACCATGGGTCACGATGATGGCAAGTTTAGGACAGGCCGTTGACGGGCCGATTTGACACTAGCCGTGCGGGCCTTAACTGAGAATGTTGGGCCTTTAGCTGGGGCAGCCCATTATGGTCTGCTAAATCTTGTGGGCCTTTAGCTGGGCTGGCCCATTGTGGTCTGCTAAATCTTGTGGGCCTTTAGCTGGGCTGGCCCATTATGGTCTGCAAAAGCTTGTGGGCCTTTAGTTGGGCCGGCCCATTATGGTTCGCTAAATCTTGTGGGCCTTTAGTTGGTCTGGCCCATTTAAACTTTAGGGTCCACTTTTGGGTCAATCCACGTGTCAACATATCATAGGCCCATCTTGACCGTTCGATGAGTGACACCTGTGCCAACGCGGAGCTGACGTGTGGTTCCGTCGGCCAATGAGAATTTTACACGTGGAAAATCGGCATTGGTCATGGCTGTTAGCGGGTTATCGGATCCAAAACCGGACCCGATAGCTTAACGGCGTCTTGTTACGGTAGATGCCACGTGTCGGTCACCCTTGACGAAAGCAGTTCTATGACGCACGATTTATCGTCATGGAAGTGGACACTTCCGTGATGATAATTTTGGCAATGTCATGGAACACTTCTACGACAGCACAAGTATGACTATCTTCATTCTGTCATAAATTTGTCATGGATGTACATGCATGACAGAAAATGTGACCTACTGTGACAAACACGTATCATCATAGAAGTGTATTTTTTTGTAGTGGTGCTTGGCATCCATCAGTCGGCTGGGAGAGAAGGCTCTTCCCCTGTACCAGTTAATGAAGAAAACCACTCACTTTGAGTGGAACGACAAGGCGGGCGAAGCCTTTCTCCAGCTGAAGAAGATGCTGACTACGCCGCCTGTTCTAGCGGCTCCGGCTGCTAAGGAGCCCATGCTCCTCTACATCGCCGCCACCAGCCGGGTGGTCAACACTGTCATTGTGGTAGAGCGCCCAGAAGATGGAAGAGCACAGTTGGTTCAGAGGCCTGTGTACTATTTTAGCGAGGTGATGTCGGCCTCGAAGCAGAACTACCCCCACTACCAGAAGATGTGCTACGCCGTGCACTTTGCCGCCAAGAAGCTTAAGCCATACTTTCAAGAGCACCCCATCACAGTCATCTGCACCGCCCCGTTTGCTGAGATCATAGGCAGTAGAGATGCATCAGGCCGGGTGGCCAAATGGGCCATCGAGCTGGCCCCCTACACCATCTTCTACAAGCCGCGCACCGCCATCAAGTCCCAAGCACTGGCCGACTTCCTCGTTGACTGGGCCAAAGCCTAGCACCTGCCGCCAGCTATGGACTCCACTCATTGGTGGATGCACTTTGATGGCTCGAAGATGCGCACCGGCTTGGGAGCCGGCATCGTCCTCACCTCTCCCAAAGGCGACAAGCTCAGATACACATTGCAAATCCACTTTGCCGCCTCCAAAAACATGGCCGAATACGAGGCGCTAGTACATGGACTCCGGCTGGCCAAAGAGATCATCATCCGCCGGATCATGTGCTATGGCAACTCGGACTTGGTGGTCCAATAGTCGTCTAGGGACTGGGACGCCAAGGATGCAAACATGGCGAGCTACCGCTTCCTCGTCCAGCAAATCAGCAGATATTTTGACGGGTGCATGTTCCTTCATGTGCCACGAGCCGACTACGAGCAAGCAGATGCCTTGGCACGGATTGGATCCACCCGGCGTCTCCCTTCAGCGCCTCCTCAAGCCGTCTATCAAGCCTTCACTGGAATCAGAGTCTATCTTCATGCCGGTTGCCCCCGGAGCAGTCGGATCGAACTCAGGGGCTGCATCAGTTGGCCCGGGGACTTCGGCAGGCGGCTCGGGGGCAGCAGCAGTCGCACCTGGCCCGGGGACTTCAGAACCCGGCCCGGGGGCTATGGCAGTTAGCCCGGGGACTTCAACAATGCAGCAAGTGGTGGCCGACTCCACCCCGCCGCCTCCCAACCCAACCGCCCTAGTTTCAGTGGCCGTGATGACAGTGAATGAAGTCGAAGCACCATCATGGGCGCATCCCATCCTCAACCTTCTGGTGAGCGGCGAGCTACCAACCGACGAGATTTTGGCCCAGCAGGTGCAACACCGGGCGGGAGCATACACGATAGTAAACAGAGAACTTGTCAGGCGCAGCGTCACTGGTGTGTTCCAGCGCTGCGTGGAGTCAGAGAAGGGCAAAGCAATCCTCAGAGACATCCACCAAGGCGAGTGCGGCCACCACGCGGCCTCCAGATCCCTTGTCGCCAAAGCCTTCTGCCACAGTTTCTTCTGGCCGACTGCTCTAGAAGACGCCAAAGATTTGGTCAAGAAATGCAAGGGGTGCCAGAAATTCAGCTCCAAGCAACATCTGTCGGCTTCTGCACTCAAGACCACCCCCCTCACTTGGCCCTTTGCCGTGTGGGGGCTAGACATGGTGGACCCATTCAAGATAGCACGTGGCGGCATGACTCATCTGCTTGTCGTTGTGGACAAATTCACCAAGTGGATTGAAGCAAAGCCAATCAAGAAGTTGAATGGTCTGACCGCTGTGACCTTCACCGCAGATATCACCGTCCGGTATAGTGTACCGCACAACATCATCACCGACAATGGCACAAACTTTGCCAAAGGCACCTTGGCTCGTTTCTGCGTGACGCAGAGCATCCGACTGGACTTAGCATTTGTTTCTCATCCGCAGTCAAACGGCCAAGTCGAACGAGCGAACGGCCTCATCCTCTCCGGCATCAAGCCCTGACTGGTCAAGCCATTGGAACACTCAGCTGGCTGCTGGATCAATGAGCTGCCAGCCGTCCTCTGGAGTCTATGCACCACCCCAAACAAATGAACCAGCTTCACTCCTTTCTTCCTCGTGTACGGGGCCGAGGACGTCATCCCAACTGACATTGAGTTCGACTCACCTCACGTCACCATGTACACGGAGGCGGAGGCGAACGAAGCACGAGAAGACGGTGTCGATCTGCTGGAAGAGGGCCGGCTGTTGGCACTCAGTCGGTCTGCCATCTACCAGCAGAGCCTGCGCAGCTACCACAGTCAGAAGGTCAAGCCAAGGTCCTTTTGAGAGGGGGACTTTGTACTCCGGCTGATCCAGCGAACAGGCAGCCAACACAAGCTCTCGGCCCCTTGGGAAGGCCCTTTCATCACCAGCAAAGCCTTGGGCGACGACTCCCACTACTTGATCGATGCACAGAAGCCCAGGGCACGCAAGAGGGACGATCCAGGCAAAGAAACAAAGTGCCCATGGAACGCGAATCTCCTTCGAAGATTTTACAGTTAAATGCAGTATGTACCATGCTACCTTTTGCATTAAGCGCAAAGACATCGAGACCCTTGAGGAGCACTCGGGGGCTCCCCTTTTTATCTATATGATAATTTTTATGCCTGTGAATGTGTTATTTCATTCCTTTGCCTGGCACCGGGTTCGACCAGTCGGCCCGGGGGCTTGCCGCCTTGTACTATGTTGATGCTACCTGCAGTCGGACGAGCAGTATGCCGGCATCTAAGCCCTCTCTTGCCGCAAGCCGCAGCTCACAGAGCGACTGTCCGGCTGGCAAGAGCTAAAGGCGAGAAATGGTGTCCACATGAAAAATGGCTAAGGAAAAAGCATCTACATAGGCCAAGCCGGCTCCACGCATCACCATCCGGCTGCTGGTCACCCGGTCGACTGGCTTTTTTACTTTACTTGCTACGTTCTAAACGGCCAAAGTACTTGTCTTCCCAAATGGCCAAGTACTTGAGCCAGCCACAGACCACAGAGTGGTTGCCTGGCTGGCAAGGCGGAAGCCAAGGGAAGACGGCAAAGGAAAAAGCCAAAATAGTAGAAAAGAAAGACAAGTCAGAACCCGACAAAGCACAGCTTGTGCGAATTAAGTTAATTTACATAGCAAGGCTCATAGCCAGAATTCAACAAGTTTGAATACAACCCCAGCGGGTGGAACTGCGCAAATTTAGTGAGCTTGTTTGAAAGGTTACAAAAGCAAGAAAGGATAAGATAAAACTGGCCGCCTAGGCAAGAGGAGCAGCAGGCGGGTCCGACAGGTTGGTGGAGTCGGCAGCGCCGGCTGGTGAAGTGGCCGTCTGGCGAGTCTCGGCCTGGTCAGCATCAGTAGTGGTCAGCGCGCTCGCACACGGCTCGTTGCTTGAGGCTCGATCGAGCTGGGGCTGGCCATCCGCTTCGCCTTCTGGTGCGTCGACCTCTTCATCCTCGCCTTCTTCGTCCTCGCCCTCGTCGCTGGAGGCGATATCCTCCGCCGAGTCCTCGCCATACTCCGGGTTCAGCCCAAACTAGTTGGGTGACACCATGGCGCCATCCTTGTTCAGCTCAGGGACGAACTCGATGGTGTCGGCATAGTCGGCGATCGCCGCCGCGCGTTGGGTAAGGTCGCGGCTTGCCGCTGCCAGCTCCGGTGCGGCCTCCTGCCGGAAGGTGGCCAGTTGGGCCAAGTCCAGGCCTAGATACCATGCCTTGATGAACTCCAGGGTCTTCCGAGTGCCGGAACGAGCCGCGGAGCCCTTCCAAGCCTCAAAGCGGCCGGCTGCTACCTCCAGCCACTCGGCAGTCTGACTGGGGTGCGTGGAATCTAAGCATCCGACCAGAGGGCAGTCAACACCTGGGCCCCAACGTGCTGTAGGCGGCGGAGCATCCGATGAGCCAGCTGGAGGCGAGCTCAGACGATAAGAAGCTGCTCACCGAGGGTTTGAGGCGCGTAGGGCGCGATTTCTGCACCAGCCCGTCTTCACTCGTCGTGGCGAGCCTCGATGGCCTGGCTGGCGGCAACGACATGACCAGGAAAGAATTCTGCGCAAGAAAGAAAAAGAAGTCTGAGGCCAGAAGCAGGCTCAAATAACAAGTCGGTGGCTGAAAGAAAGAAAGGATAACTCACCATCGATCATATCTTCGATCTCGCCGTAGCCATCGCTCAGAGCCTTCCCCTTCTCGGCCCAGGCCGAGCGTTCAGTTTCGAACTCGGCCTGGAGGTTGGCCTCGTTATCCTTTACCTTCTGGAGGTCCACCTTGTGTCGATCCGCCTGGTCCGCCAACTCCTTGACTAGGCGGTCGTGCTCCTGGGCCGCCTTGCGGCACTCCTCCTCCTTGGCGCGCAGCTCGGTCTTGACCTTGCCCAGGCGCTGCTGCAGTGTGGCAGCCGCTCCTGCAGAAGATAAGAAAGAGAAGACAATCAGCAATTAAGAAAAAAGAAATGTGGTTGCCAGAAGATCCGTCCCAACTACTCAGCAGTCGGCCCGAATCTTGGGGGCTACACCCAGCGGGTGCGCTGACGTGCCCCCGCAAGAGAGAAGGTGGAGTGCTTACTTCGGCTTTCGGCCAAATCCGTGGTCCGCTTGGCCAGCTCCTGGACCTGGGAGATGAAGGCGGCCACACGGATGTTGTGGTAATCCTGCAACGAAGACAACAGAATAAAAAAAGTTAGCTCTTGGAACTTACCTTAAGTTCCGAGCCACCTGCTCAGCAGCCGGCCCGGAACTTGGGGGCTTCACCCCAGTGGGTGCGAGTGGCGCACAGGGCTCTTTCCACGGTGGTGCCCGGGGGCTCCGGCATTGCGGCGTTGCTCATCGCGCATGGCCTGGGAAGGGCGTGGCACGGGTGCCCGCTGGGGTGCCGTTGAGGCTTCCACGCCGCCCGTGGGTAGCACGGCCCTGCCCCCGGACCCAGCGGCGTGTGGCTCATCGTCCCGGATTCGGACGACGCTGCTCGCCTGGCTCCGATCGCCAGAATGTCGTGGATGCTCATGGGCCGCGTCTCCGGCTCCATCCGTGGCCACCTGGCCGCCTGCTCGCGCTGGCGCGGACGGGCCGGCCCCGGACGAGACGATCAGTGTGATCCCCTTTCTTTTGGGGGCCATGGTGATGATGAAGTCGATGTGCTAACCTTCAAACCGGATTTTCACAGCTTGCGCCCCCTACCTGGCGCGCCAAAGATGTCGGGGGAAACGACACCTACAGGATCATGAAGAATCCCTTTTGCTATGGTTGGCTGGCGCGGGGCTGTGGAAAGAGCGGGTTTGAGGGATCAACATGGGGGGATTATCCAGGTTTGGGCCGCAAGTGATCCGTAATACCCTACTCCTGCTGGTTTATGTTTATCTGGTGTTCTTAGACTAGCTACAAAGCGTGTAGGGTCCAAAAAGTCCAAATCCTCTCCTAGTACGCCGCGGGCCTCCTTTTATAGATAAAGGGGCTGCCATAGTGGCACACAAGAGGTGGAAAGTTGTACAGTAGTCGAGTCTATCTCCTGGCACCATAGGACAAACACATTTAATGCGCTGCCGAAGTGCCCTTCTTGCTTTAACGGGGACGACAAGGAAGCTCGTCCCAGCTGTCGCCGCCTCGCCTGGCCTCGACGCGCATCCGAGCTGACGAGGCGTGTAGTGCCACGCTGGCTGGCTGGCTACTAAGTTGGTGCAGTGGCAAAGTCTTCACGAAGATCTGCATGCCACCACACAGGTGCTTGTTGACTTGGCCTAGAGACCGCACGTCGACACACATGTGCTCACCTAGTTGATGGGCTGGCAGCTATGTGGGAACAGCGGTGGAGTCTTGGAAGGTGTGGGCTTGGCTGCGGCCCCGCGGATGTCTTCGGCAAGGGTCTTGCCGGGGCGTCGTGGGCGTCCCTGGCAAGGGTCTTGCTGGGGGATCTCATGGGTATCCTCGGCAAGGATCTTGCCGAGGATCTTCGTCTTCTGATTCTCATCTAGTCTTGTATGTTCTTGGTTTTCACAAAGATCTGCATACCACCACGGAGGCGCCTGAGGGAGTCCTGGATTAGGGGGTCCTTGGACAGCCGGACTATATACTTTGGCCGGACTGTTGGATTATGAAGATACAAGATTGAAGACTTTGTCCCGTGTCCGGGTGGGACTCTCCTTTGCGTGGAAGGCAAGCTTGACAATTCAGATATGTAGATCTCCTCCCTTGTAACTGACTCCGTGTAACCCTAGCCCCTTCCGGTGTCTATATAAACCGGAGGGTTTAGTCCGTAGGACAACAACGATCATACCATAGGCTAGCTTCTAGGGTTTAGCCTCTCCGATCTCTTGGTAGATCAACTCTTGTAATACTCATATCATCAAGATCAATCAAGTAGGAAGTAGGGTATTACCTCCATCGAGAGGGCCCGAACCTGGGTAAACATTGTGTCCCCCGCGTCCTCTTACCATCCGCCTTGGACGCACAGTTCGGGACCCCCTACCCGAGATCCACCGGTTTTGACACCGACATTGGTGCTTTGATTGAGAGTTCCACTGTGCTGTCACAAGCAAGGCTTGATGGCTCATTCGATCATCGGTAACGATGCGATCTAGGGTGAGGTTTTCCTCCTTGGATAGATCTTCGTATTTTGTGGCTTCGTACTGCGGGCCAACTCGCTTGGCCATCTAGAGCAGATCGAGAGCTACGCCCCTGGCCATCAGGTCAGGTTTGGAAGCTTGAACTATACCGCCGACATCCGCGGAGACTTGATCTTCGAAGGATTCGAACCCACGTCAGGTGCGCCGCACAGTCACGATGGACATGATTTAGCTCTGCCGATGGACAGTGTTCGGGAGATCACACCTGTAACTACTCCGGCCCTGAATCTGGGACAGATCACGCCATCTGAGGATGGGTGGATGGACCCCGCCACGGAGGCCGCACACTCAGCATCGATAGAGTCGAATGCTGACTTCACCTCCTATGATCTGTGTTGCCAGACACTCGGATTCGTCCCTGGCCACAGACTCCGAACCGCTCGAGTCCGTGCCCATCCAATCTGATTGGGAACCGATCATGGAGTTCACCTTCGCAGATATCTTTCAGCACTCACCCCTAGGTGACGTGCTAAACTCATTACAGTCTCTCTCCTTGTCAGGAGACCCTTGGCCAAACTATGTCTGGCTCGAGTGGGAAGCGGACGGCAAGAAATTTGTTCCCCACCCACCACCCACTTAGTAGCCACTGTCGACGACTTAACCGACATGCTCGATTTCGGCTCCGAAGACATCAACGATATGGACGACGATGCGGGAGATGAACAGGAACCACCGCCCCCAGGGCGCTGGACTGCCACCTCATCATATGATATATACATGGTGGACACCCCCAAAGAATGCGATGGCTATAAGCCAACGGAGGATAATCCCCCCGAGAAGCAATCCAAGAACAGGCGTCATCGGCGCCACTCTAAGCCCCGCCATAGCAAAAACAGCGATACTGGCACAGGAGACAATAACGCTGCAAATAGTGCCGAAGACGAAGACAATCCCCTCCAGATAGGCTTTGAGCAGGAGGATGGGCAAGCCAGCCCTAAGGAATAGGCAGAAGATGGAGAATCAGAGGATGACAATTACATGCCTCTCTCCGAAGACGAGGTGAGCCTCGGCGACGAAGGATTTATCGGGCCTGAGGATCCCATCGAACAGGAGTGCTTCAAGCGCCGGCTTATTGACACAGCAAAAAGCCTGAAGAAAAAGCAATAACAGCTTCAAGCTGAGCAAGATCTGCTAGCGGATAGATGGACTGTGGTCCTGGCAGCCGAGGAATACGAACTCGAGCGCCCAATCAAAAGTTTCCTAAAGTGCAGGTTGCTACCCCAACTTGAAGAGGAAGCATTAAAGCCTGCGCTTCCGGCGTATGATACGGCAGACCGGCCACCTCGTGGCCGGGACAAAGTGGCATATCTGCCCAAAGTCCAGCCCGCACCCCGTCGTCAGTCAAACAAAAATAGCAAGGCCCGAGGCAACACGCAGGACGAGACGTATTGGAAAACAAAGCAGGACACAAAAGATCGATCTTCGGATCACGAGGGCGCGCCCCAACACATGAAGACGACCGTCATGCCGGATATACCAAAAGCAAATCCGACCGGGCCAAACACAGCAGACAAGACTCGTATGAATTGCATCGTGACATAGCCCGGCATAGAGGCGCCGCACACCCCCTATGCTTCACTGATGAAGTAATGGATCATCAATTCCCAGAAGGGTTTAAACCCGTGAACATTGAATCATACGATTGAATCATAACATTGAATCATAAAAGATTCATAAGGAAGTTTAATTTTGTTTCTAGGGAAGTGTTCCATGCCTTTCCTTAACGGAAATTGAAATCTAATGTTTCCTTCTTTCATATCAATAATTGCACCAGTCGTTCTAAGGAAAGGTGTACCAAGAATAATAGGACATGTAGGGTTGCAATCTATATCAAGAACAATGAAATCTATGGGTACATAATTCCTATTTTCAACAATAAGAACATCATTTATCCTTCCCATAGGTTTCTTAATAGTGGAATCCGCAAGATGCAAATTTAAGGAACAATCATCAAATTGACGGAAACCTAACGCATCACATAAAGTTTTTGGAATCGTGGAAACACTAGCACCCAAATCACACAAAGCACAACATTCATAATCTTTAATCTTAATCTTAATAGTAGGTTCCCACTCATCATAAAGTTTTCTAGGGATAGAAACTTCCAATTCAAGCTTTTCTTCAAAAGATTGCATCATAGCGTCAACGATATGCTTACTAAAAGCTTTGTTTTGATTATAAGCATGCGGAGAATTCAACATGGATTGCAACAAGGAAATACAATCTATTAAAGAACAATTATCATAATTAAATTACTTAAAAGTCCAAACGAACCCCGAAAAATCACAAAAAAACACAACACTCCTGTTGTTCTATGTTGACACGAGAAAAAATTTGAAAGCATTCAGAGGCAATGAATATCGTTTCACCCCCAAAGTTGGGGCATTCCCTACCGAAATCATCATGCTTTTTGTGAGAAACTCTGGTTTGTGAGAAGTATATACCCAAACCTGCCCCAAATGGGACAAAAAGTTTACCATGGCATGTTGATGCCGCTCCATGATAGGATGCCAAGTTTCATGAATTTCAGACGAGTTTTGGATTTACGAGAATTTAAAAACCAGGTATCTTAATGTTTGCAGCCAAGTGACGGTGGCGCGGTGCTTGACATTCATTCACATTTCTTGCATGGGACCTAAGCATGCACCCAAGGACCAAAGATTTGATTTTTCAACCAAATTATATGCACCCGAGCATGAGCATGTAGTTCAAATCTGAATTATGCACATAAATGCATTGGTGCATAAAAATTTCCAAACGAACCCAGAAAAATCACAAAAAATAACACAACACTCCTGTTGTTCTATGTTGACACGAGAAAAAAAATTGAAAGCAATTAGAGGCAATGGATATCATTTCGCCCCCAAAGTTGAGGCGTTCCCTATCGAAATCATCATGCTTGTTGTGAGAAGCTCTGGTTTGTGAGAAGCATATACCCAAACCTGTCCCAAATGGGACAACAACTTTACCACGGCATGTTGATGCCGCTCCATGATAACATGCCAAGTTTCATGAATTTCAGACGAGTTTTGGATTTACTAGAATTTAAAAACCAGGTATCTCAATGTTTGCGGTCGAGTGACGGTGCTTGACATTCATTCCCATTTCTTGCATGGGACCTAAGCATGCACCCAAGGACAAAGATTTGATTTTTCAACCAATTTATATGCACCGGAGCATGTGCATGTACTTAAAATTTGAATTATGCACATAAATGCATTGAAAACTCACTTAATGCATAAAAATTTCCAAACGAACCCAGAAAAATCACAAAAACTAACACAACACTCCGGTTTTTCTACGTTTACACAAGAAAAAATTTAAAACCAATTAGAGGCAATGGATATCGTTTCACCCCCAAAGATGGGGCGTTCCCTACTGAAACCATCATGCTTGTTGTGAGAAGCTCTGGTTTGTGAGATACATATACCCAAACCTGCCCCAAATGGGACAAAAACTTTACCACGGCATGTTGATGCCGCTCCATGATAGCATGCCAAGTTTCATGAATTTCAGACGAGTTCTGGGTTTACTAGAATTTAAAAACCAGGTATCTCACTGTTTGTATCCGAGTGACGGTGGCACGGTCCTTGACATTCATTCCCATTTCTAGCATGGAACCTAAGCATGCACCTAAAGACTAAAGATTTGATTTTTCTACCAATTTATATTCACCGAGGCATGTGCATGTAGTTCAAACTTGAATTATGCACATAAATGCATTGAAATCTCACTTAGTGCATAAAAATGTCCAAACGAACCCCGAAAAATCACAAAAAATAACACAACACTCTAGTTGCTCTATG
Source organism: Triticum urartu (assembly GCF_056163025.1). Taxonomy (NCBI): domain Eukaryota; kingdom Viridiplantae; phylum Streptophyta; class Magnoliopsida; order Poales; family Poaceae; genus Triticum; species Triticum urartu. The sequence goes on from NC_141879.1 coordinate 263,422,300, forward strand.
TTGACATGAGAAAAATTTGAAAGCCATTAGAGGCAATGGATATCGTTTCGCCACCAAAGTTGGGGCGTTCCCTACCGAAACCATCATGCTTGTTGTGAGAAGCTCTGGTTTGTGAGATACATATACCCAAACCTGCCCCAAATGGGACAAAAAATTTACCACAACATGTTGATGCCGCTCCATGATAGCATGCCAAGTTTCAGGAATTTCAGACGAGTTTTGGATTTACTAGAATTTAAAAACCAGGTATCTCAATGTTTGCGGCCGAGTGACGGTGGCATGATGCTTGACATTCATTCCCATTTCTTGCATGGGACCTAAGCGTGCACCCAAGGACCAAAGATTTGATTTTTTTCAACCAATTTATACACATCAGGGCATGTGCATGTAGTTAAAATTTGAATTATGCGCATATATGCATTGAAAACTCACTTAATGCAAAAAATGTCCAAACGAACCTCGAAAAATCACAAAAAATAACACAACACTCCTGTTGTTCTATGTTGACAAGAGAAAAATTTGAAAGCAATTAGAGGCAATGGATATCGTTTCGCCCCCAAAGTTGGGGCGTTCCATACTGAAACCATCATGCTTGTTTTGAGAATCTCTGGTTTGTGAGATACATATACCCAAACCTGCCCCAAATGGGACAAAAACTTTACCATGGCATGTTGATGCCGCTCCATGATAGCATGCCAAGTTTCATGAATTTCAGACGAGTTTTGGATTTACTAGAATTTAAAAACCAGTTATCTCAATGTTTACGATCGAGTGACGGTGGCACGGTGCTTGACATTCATTCCCATTTCTTGCATGGGACCTAAGCATGTACCCAAGGACCAAAGATTTGATTTTTCAACCAATTTATATGCACCGGAGCATGTGCATGTAGTTCAAATTTGAATTATGCACATAAATGCATTGAAACCTCACTTAATGCATAAAAATTTCCAAACAACCCCAGAAAAATCACAAAAAAACACAAGACGCGGGTTTTTCTATGTTTACACGAGAAATTTTTTTGAAAGCAATTAGAGGCAATGGATATCGTTTCGCCCCCAAAGTTGGGGTGTTCCCTACTGAAAACATCATGCTTGTTGTGAGAAGCATTGGTTTGTGAGATACATATACCCAAACCTGCCCCAAATGGGACAAAAACTTTACCACGGCATGTTGATGCCGCTCCATGATAGCATGCCAAGTTTCATGAATTTCAGACGAGTTTTGGATTTACAAGAATTTAAAAACCAAGTATCTCAATGTTTGCGACCGAGTGATGGTGGCACGGTGCTTGACATTCATTCCCATTTCTTGCATGGGACCTAAGCATGCACCCAAGGAGCAAAGATTTGATTTTTAACCAATTTATATGCACCGGAGCATGTGCATGTAGTTCAAATTTGAATTATGCACATAAATGCATTGAAAACTCACTTAATGCAAAAAATGTCCAAACGAACCTCAAAAAATCACAAAAAATAACACAACACTCTTGTTGTTCTATGTTGACATGAGAAAAAATTTGAAAGCAATTAGAGGCAATGGATATCGTTTGGCCCCCAAAGTTGGGGTGTTCCATACCGAAACCATCATGCTTGTTTTGAGAAGCTCTGGTTTGTGAGATACATATACCCAAAGCTTCCCCAAATGGGACAAAAATTTTACCACGACATGTTCATGCCGCTCCATGATAGCATGCCAAGTTTCATGAATTTCAGACGAGTTTTGGATTTACTAGAATTTAAAAACCAGGTATCTCAATGTTTACGACCGAGTGACGGTGGCACGGTGCTTGACATTCATTCCCATTTCTTGCATGGGACCTAAGCATGTACCCAAGGACCAAAGATTTGATTTTTCAACCAATTTATATGCACCGGAGCATGTGTATGTAGTTCAAATTTGAATTATGCACATAAATGCATTGAAACCTCACTTAATACATAAAAATTTCCAAACAACCCCAGAAAAATCACAAAAAAACATAAGACGCGGGTTTTTCTATGTTTACACGAGAAAAAAATTTGAAAGCAATTAGAGGCAATGGATATCGTTTCGCCCCCAAAGTTGGGGCGTTCCCTACCGAAACCATCATGCTTGTTGTGAGAAGCATTGGTTTGTGAGATACATATACCCAAACCTGCCCCAAATGGGACAAAAACTTTACCACGGCACGTTGATGCCGCTCCATGATAGCGTGAAAGTTTCATGAATTTCAGACGAGTTTTGGATTTACTAGAATTTAAAAACCAGGTATCTCAATGTTTGCGACCGAGTAATGGTGGCACGGTGCTTGACATTCATTCCCATTTCTTGCATGGGACCTAAGCATGCACCCAAGGACCAAAGATTTGATTTTTAACCAATTTATATGCACCGGAGCATGTGCATGTAGTTCAAATTTGAATTATGCACGTAAATGCATTGAAAACTCACTTAATGCATAAAAATTTCCAAACAAACCCACAAAAATCACAAAAAATATCACAACACTCTTGTTGTTCTATGTTGACATGAGAAAAAAATTGAAAGCAATTAGAGGCAATGGATATCGTTTCACCCCCAAAGTTGGGGCGTTCCCTACTGAAACCATCATGCTTGTTGTGAGAAGCTCTGGTTTGTGACATACATATACCCAAACCTGCCCCAAATGGGACAAAAACTTTACCACGGCATGTTGATGCCGCTCCATGATAGCATGCCAAGTTTCATGAATTTCAGACGAGTTTTGGATTTACTAGAATTTAAAAACCAGTTATCTCAATGTTTGGGACCGAGTGACGGTGGCACGGTGCTTGACATTCATTCCCATTTCTTGCATGGGACCTAAGCATGCACCCAAGGACCAAAGGTTTGATTTTTTAACCAATTTATATGAACTAGAGCATGTGCATGTAGTTCAAATTTGAATTATGCACATAAATGCATTGAAAACTCACTTAATGCATAAAAATTTCCAAACGAACGCAGAAAAATCACAAAAAATAACACAACACTCCGGTTTTTCGATGTTTACATGAGAAAAAAATTGAAAGCAATTAGAGGTAATGGATATCGTTTCACCCCCCAAAGTTGGGGCGTTCCCTACTGAAACCATCATGCTTATTGTGAGAAGCTCTGTTTTGTGAGATACATATACCCAAACCTGCCCCAAATGGGACAAAAACTTTACCACGACATGTTGATGCCGCTCCATCATAGCATGCCAAGTTTCATGAATTTCAAACAAGTTTTGGATTTACTAGAATTTAAAAACCAGGTATCTCAATGTTTGCGACCGAGTGACGGTGGCACAGTGTTTGACATTCATTCCCATTTCTTGCATGGGACCTAAGCATGCACCCAAGGACCAAAGATTTGATTTTTCAACCAATTTATATTCACCGGGGCATGTGCATGTAGTTCAAACTTGAATTATGCACATAAATGCATTGAAATTCCACTTAATGCATAAAAATGTCCAAACGAACCCCGAAAAATCACAAAAAATAACACAACATTCCAGTTGTTCTATGTTGACATGAGAATTTTTTTTGAAGCAATTAGAGGCAATGGATATCGTTTTGCCCCCAAAGTTGGGGAGTTCCCTACCGAAACCATCATGCTTGTTGTGAGAAGTTCTGGTTTGTGAGATACATATACCCAAACCTGCCCCAAATGGGAAAAAAACTTTACCACGACATGTTGATGCCGCTCCATGATAGCATGCCAAGTTTCATGAATTTCAGACGAGTTTTGGATTTACTAGAATCTAAAAACAAGGTATCTCAATGTTTGCGGCCGAGTGACGGTGGCATGGTGCTTGACATTCATTCCCATTTCTTGCATGGGACCTAAGCGTGCACCCAAGGACCAAAGATTTGATTTTTCAACCAATTTATATGCATCGGAGCATGTGCATGTTGTTCAAATTTGAATTATGCACATAAATGCATTGAAAACTCACTTAATGCAAAAAAAATGTCCAAACGAACCTCGAAAAATCACAAGAAATAACACAACACTCCTGTTGTTCTATGTTGACATGAGAAAAAAATTGAAAGCAATTGGAGGCAATGGATATCGTTTCACCCCCTAAGTTGTGGCGTTCCCTACTGAAACCATCATGCTTGTTGTGAGAAGCTCTGGTTTGTGAGATACATATACCCAAACCTGCCCCAAATGGGACAAAAACTTTACTACGACACGTTGATGCCCCTCCATGATAGCATGCCAAGTTTCATGAATTTCAGACGAGTTCTGGATTTACTAGAATTTAAAAACTAGGTATCTCAATGTTTGCGACCGAGTGACGGTGGCACGGTGCTTGACATTCATTCCCGTTTCTTGCATGGGACCTAAGCATGCACCCAAGGACCAAAGATTTGATTTTTCAACCGATTTATATGCACCGGAGCATGTGCATGTAGTTGAAATTTGAATTATGCACATAAATGCATTGAAAACTCACTTAATGCATAAAAATTTCCAAACGAACCCAGAAAAATCACAAAAAATAACACAACACTTCGGTTTTTCTATGTTTTGTAGCGACCCGACCCAAATGGGACAAGTCTCTGTGCTTAAGTGTCATGCCTGGATCGGTATGCTGACACACACAGTACTCGAGGATTTATAACAGAGGTAAATCACATGTAAAAGTAACGTAAATACTATTACCTCAAATCCAAAATAGCGGAAGTAACAAGGTTGTGGATTCCCATCAACACCAACGGCAAAGTTGAGTGTAGAAATCGTAACCCTAACGTATCACTTACTCGTCGTAAGATAATCCTGCAACATGAGACGTTGCAGCCACAGAGGGTCAGTACATTGAATGTACTGGCAAATTCACACCATAGAGAATGATGAATAAAGACTATCACTACATGCATATTTGGCTGGTGGAAAAGCTCTATGGTTATAAGGTTTTTTCATAAAGCCAATTTTTCCCTACTACAAAGGAATAAATTTTATTTAACTATCATGGTGGTTGTTGAACATTGAGAATGGTTGACAGCATTCTCAATCCCAATTAAGTAACATCATTAAACCAACAATATTCATTTAAAGTAACGTGATGAGATCAACAGGATAATCCAAGAACTAGATACTCAAGATGTCCATAACCGAGGACACGGCTAATCATGATTAGTTTATACACTCTGCAGAGGTTTGCGCACTTTTCCCCACAAGACTCGATCACCTCCATTTGTTTTCTCGCACTACATGGTGTTTGAGAAGACGGATGACCGAGACATAGTCTTTCAAAAGCGTTTGCACCTTACGATGGATAGACCGGTACACCTACTTTCCTCTACATCTGCTAGTCTACCCTGTAAGAGTTCGCACGACTTAATCAACTATGCTAGAGCCCATAATAGCTTGTGGCTGCACACGGAAGTTTCTAGTATGAATAATCTCATGATCCCTTTGAGCCTGGGTGGCGGTCCATAAAAAAATAGGCAATCCTGGTCTACCCAGGTGCCTAGACAGGCAATCCTAGAATAACCAGGTACCTCAATCCACCCAGATGTGTGTTTAAGTTGCCACCTTAAGTAAACCATTAATTAACAATCTCACATCTGTCATGAATACTCTCAAAACCCAATCCATGTCTACGAGCATAGCATGGCACTATAAGCATAACGTAATAGTAACTCCCAAGGTTTGAATGCAGGGCAATAGGTTCCTACCTCATCAACTACTTCCCAATACCCACATGTTATCAATCCTACTCATGCAATGTTTGAGGGTGAAACTAATGCATAAAAAATGGGTATGAAAGGGATATGATCAAAGTGTGAACTTGCCTGCAATGTTGATGAAGACGATTTGCACTCAAAATTCTTGATAGATCTACTCGTCTCACTCCGGTCAATCTATCGTAAGCAAGCAATAGTAACCACACATAAGCAATCACTCAAAGATTGGAGAGAACAAAGAAAACAATTCGGAAAACGTCAAAACCAAGCAAATAACTCTTGCAACATAAAACAATTTCTAACAGTACCAAAATTAAGTGAATTTGGCCTTATCAGAAAGTTTAGGTCAAGAGCTTCGATTTGCAAAAAGAATCAACTCAAACGGAGCTACGAAACTCAAGTTATGATCAAACGAAGTTTGAATTCAAATCTGATCTAATTCAAATTTTAAACTTTTCAAAAACATGTTTGAGTTGGATTACTGGATAGAGGAGATCATAACGAAGAAGTGGGCGTTGGTTTCGTTGGATTTGGACTAACGAGTAAAAAGTTGTGATCGTTTGAAGAATAGGGGCTAATCTGTAAATAAAATATTCACAAACGGGTCCCTGGCAGAAAACTAAAAATAAAAAGAAAAAGACTAAATAGCGGACGTTCGTTACCGAACGCTAATGAACGAAAACTGTTCTCTACAAACCCTAAACTAGCGAGCGTTCTCTATATAACTAAACCTAAAAAAACAGATCTAGGTTTTCTTAATAAAACCGAAAACGAATAAAAAAATAAACCGAAGAGGTTCGCGGTTTATACCGGTTGAGTTTTCGTCGAAAACCGGCGGTTTTCAGCGGCGGATCGAGTCCGGTGAGTCGGCGCGGCTCCGGCGAGGGCAGCGCGCTCCGGCGCGGCGGCGGAGGCAGCAGCTATGCGAGGCGGCGAGGGGCTAGGCGAGGCGCGGCTACGGCGGAGGGGCGGAGTGCGGCGCGCGGCGTGGAGCAGCGAGCAGCGAGGCGGCGGCGACGGCAACCAATGGCGGCGGCGAGTGCGGCAGAGGGCGGCGGCGCTTGCGCATGCGGCGGCGACGAGAAGCGGGGAGGAGGACGCGGCGGGGCTTTAAAGGGGTCAGGGGGCCTCGGGAGGCGTGGGGAAGGGGCAACGGCGGCGTGTCCACCTCGGACACGGCAACGGCCGGCGGCGTACGGGCAAGGGACTCCGCCCGGGGTCGGTGGCGACGGTGCGGATGGGCTGGGCCGCGGCCTGGCTGGGAGCTGGGCCGGCCTAGTCGGCGAAGAGGAGAAAGTTTTTTTTAAAACATTATTTTCCAGACAACGAAAATAACAAAACCAAAATAAATAAAAATATTATATAGGCATATAATATATCAGAATTTTTAGAAAAACATTATCTACAACATGGACATTTTAGTAAAGTCAAATAAAATCCACACAAAATCAAATAAATCAAAGAGTGCTACTGGTCTATTAAAACCCAACAAAAATCATTTAAAAAAAACCAAAATGATTTCAAATTAATTTTTCTCCAATTTTCTATTGTAGGGAATCATGTTACCCTAATTTCCATATATTTTATTTTTGGAGAAAAATAATTTGAATAAAACTCAAATAACTCCAAATTGAAAATAAATTCGAAAGAACTTTGAATTTAATTCTTTAAACTCCCAACTCATATTTCATATAATTTGAAGAAGTCATTTTATCTTCTCTCATGAAAATCATTGAGCTGCATGAAGTTTATGAATTGAAATATTTCCAAATGAAATTCAATTATTTTCAAATACCCTTTCATTTAATTTTAAATGGAAGAAGTCATATCATCTTCGCTCAGGGTTTTGTATTTGAAAAGAATTTGAATTCATGGAGATCAGAAAGCAAATATGAAAGTTTGGGAAAGTCCTTTTATTCCCTCTCATTTAACTTTCAAAAGATTCGAATTCACTCACTTTCAGAGAATCAATCAAACAATCAATCAAATCTATCTATTTACTATAACATTCCAAAATTTAGAATTTTGGGATGTTACATGTTTACACGAGAAAAAATTTGAAAGCAATTAGAGGCAATGGATATCGTTTCACCCCCAAAGTTGGGGCGTTCCGTACTAAAACCATCATGCTTGTTATGAGAAGCTCTGTTTTGTGAGACACATATACCCAAACCTGCCCCAAATGGGACAAAAACTTTACCATGGCATGTTGATGCCCCTCCATGATAGCATGCCAAGTTTCATGAATTCCAGACGAGTTTTGGATTTACTAGAATTTAAAAACCAGGTATCTCAATGTTTGCGGTCGAGTGACGGTGGCATGGTGTTTGACATTCATTCCCATTTCTTGCATGGGACCTAAGCATGCACCCAAGGACCAAAGATTCGATTTTTCAACCAATTTATATTCACCGGGGCATGTGCATGTAGTTCAAACTTGAATTATGCACATAAATGTATTGAAATCTCACTTAAAGCATAAAAATGTCCAAACGAACCCCGAAAAATCACAAAAAATAACACAACACTCAAGTTGTTCTATGTTGACATGAGAAAAAATTTGAAAGCAATTAGAGGCAATGGACAACGTTTCGCCCCCAATGTTGGGGCATTCCCTACCGAAACCATCATGCTTGTTGTGAGAAGCTCTGGTTTGTGAGATACATATACCCAAACCTGCCCCAAATGGGACAAAAACTTTACCACGACATGTTGATGCCGCTCCAAGATAGCATGCCAACTTTCATGAATTTCAGACGAGTTTTGGATTTACTAGAATTTAAAAACCAGGTATCTCAATGTTTGCGGCCGAGTGACGGTGGCATGGTGCTTGACATTCATTCCCATTTGTTGGATGGGACCTAAGCGTGCACCCAACGACCAAAGATTTGATTTTTCAACCAATTTATATGCATCGGGGCATGTGCATGTAGTTCAAATTTGAATTATGCACATAAATGCATTGAAAACTCACTTAATACAAAAAAATGTCCAAACGAACCTTGAAAAATCACAAAAAATAACACAACACTCCTGTTGTTCTATGTTGACATGAGAAAAAATTTGAAAGCAATTAGAGGTAATGGATATCGTTTCGCCCCCAAAGTTGGGGCGTTCCCTACCGAAACCATCATGCTTGTTGTGAGAAGCTCTGGTTTGTGAGATACATATACCCAAACCTGCCCCAAATGGGACAAAAACTTTACCACGGCATGTTGATGCCGCTCCATGATAGCATGCCAAGTTTCATGAATTTCAGACGAGTTTTGGATATACTAGAATTTAAAAACCAGGTATCTCAATGTTTGCGACTGAGTGACGGTGGCACGGTGCTTGACATTCATTCCCATTTCTTGCATGGGACCTAAGCATGAACCCAAGGACCAAAGATTTGATTTTTCAACCAATTTATATGCACCGGGGCATGTGCATGTAGTTCAAATTTGAATTTGTACATAAATGCTTTGAAAACTCACTTAATGCACAAAAATGTCCAAACGAACCCCGAAAAATCACAAAAAATAACACAACACTCCGGTTGTTCTATGTTGACACGAGATAAAATTTGAAAGAAATTAGAGGCAATGGATATCATTTCGCCCCCAAAGTTGGGGTGTTCCCTACCGAAACCATCATGCTTGTTGTGAGAAGCTCTGGTTTGTGAGAAGCATATACCCAAACCTGCCCCAAATGGGACAAAAACGTTACCACGACATGTTGATGCCGCTCGATGATAGCATGCCAAGTTTCATGAATTTCAGACGAGATTTGGATTTACTGGAATTTAAAACCAGGTATCTCAATGTTTGCGGCCGAGTGAAGGTGGCACGGTGCTTGACATTCATTCCCATTTCTTGCATGGGACCTAAGCATGCAACAAAGGACAAAGATTTGATTTTTAAACCAATTTATATGCACCGGAGCATGTGCATGTACTTCAAATTTGAATTATGCACATAAATGCATTAAAAACTCACTTAATGCATAAAAATGTCCAAACGAACCCCGAAAAATCACAAAAAATAACACAACACTCCCGTTGTTCTATGTTGACACATAAAAAATTTGAAAGCAATTAGAGGCAAATGGATATCGTTTCGCCCCCAAAGTTGGGGCGTTCCCTACCGAAACCATCATGCTTGTTGTGAGAAGCTATGGTTTGTGAGAAGGATATACCCAAAACTGCCCCAAATGGGACAAAACCTTTACCATGGCATGTTGATGCCTCTCCATGATAGCATGCCAAGTTTCACAAATTTCAGACGAGTTTTGGATTTACTTGAATTTAAAAACCAGGTATCTCAATGTTTGCGGCCGAGTGACGGTGGCATGGTGCTTGACATTCATTCCCAATTCTTGCATGGGACCTAAGCGTGCACCCAAGGACCAAAGATTTGATTTTTCAACCAATTTATATGCATCCGGGCATATGCATGTAGTTCAAATTTGAACTATGCACATAAATGCATTGAAAACTCAATTAATGCATAAAATTGTCCCAACGAACCCTGAAAATCACAAAAAATAACGCGACACTCCTGTTGTTCTATGTTGACACGAGAAAAAAAATTGAAAGCAATTAGAGGCAATGGATATCGTTTCACCCCTAAAGTTGGGGCGTTCCCTACCGAAACCATCATGCTTGTTGTGAGAAGCTCTGGTTTGTGATATACATATAACCAAACCTGCCCCAAATGGGACAAAAACTTTACCATGGCATGTTCATGCCACTCCATGATAGCATGCCAAGTTTCATGAATTTCAGACAAGTTTTGGATTTACTAGAATTTAAAAACCAGGTATCTCAATGTTTGCGGCCGAGTGACGGTCGCACGGTGCTTGACATTCATTCCCGTTTCTTGCACGGGACCTAAGCATGCAACCAGGGACAAAGATTTGATTTTTCAACCAATTTATATGCACCGGAGCATGTGCATGACTTCAAATTTGAATTATGCACAAAAATGCATTGAAAACTAACTTAATGCATAAAAATGTCCAAACGAACCCCAAAAAATCACAAAAAATAACACAACACTCATGTTGTTCTATGTTGACACGAGAAAAAAAATTGAAAGCAATTAGAGGCAATGGATATCGTTTCACCCCTAAAGTTGGGGCATTCCCTACCGAAACCATCATGCTTGTTGTGAGAAGCTCTGGTTTGTGAGATACATATACCCAAACCTGCCCCAAATGGGACAAAAACTTTACCACGGCATGTTGATGCCGCTCCACGATAGCATGCCAAGTTTCATGAATTTCAGACGAGTTTTGGATTTACTAGAATCTAAAAACAAGGTATCTCAATGTTTGCGACCAAGTGACGGTGGCACGGTGCTTGACATTCATTCCCATTTCTTGCATGGGACCTAAGCATGCACCCAAGGACCAAAGATTTGATTTTTCAACCAATTTATATGCATCGGAGCATGTGCATGTTGTTCAAATTTGAATTATGCACATAAATGCATTGAAAACTCAATTAATGCATAAAAATGTCCAAACGAACCCCGAAAAATCACAAAAAATAACACAACACTCCAGTTGTTCTATGTTGACACGAGAAAAAATTTGAAAGCAATTAGAGGCAATGGATATCGTTTCGCCCCCAAAGTTGGGGCGTTCCCTACCGAAACCATCATGCTTGTTGTGAGAAGCTATGGTTTGTGAGAAGGATATACCCAAACCTGCCCCAAATGGGACAAAAAATTTACCATGGCATGTTGATGCCGCTCCATGATAGCATGCCAAGTTTCACGAATTTCAGACGAGTTTTGGATTTAGTAGAATTTAAAAACCAGGTATATCAATGATTGCGACCAAGTGACGGTGGCATGGTGCTTGACATTCATTCCCATTTCTTGCATGGGACCTAAGCGTGCACCCAAGGACGAAAGATTTTATATTTCAACCAATTTATATGCATCCGGGCATGTGCATGTAGTTGAAATTTGAACTATGCACATAAATGCATGGAAAACTCACTTAATGCATAAAATTGTCCAAACGAACCCCGAAAATCACAAAAAATAACGCAACACTCCTGTTGTTCTATGTTGACACGAGAAAAAAATTGAAAGAAATTAGAGGCAATGGATATCGTTTCACCCCTAAAGTTGGGGCCTTCCCTACCGAAACCATCATGCTTGTTGTGAGAAGTACTAGTTTGTGAGATACATATACCCAACCCTGCCCCAAATGGGACGAAAACTTTACCATGGCATGTTGATGCCGCTCCATGATAGCATGCCAAGTTTCATGAATTTCAGACAAGTTTTGGATTTACTAGAATTTAAAAACTAGGTATCTCAATGTTTGCGGCTGAGTGACGGTGGCACGGTGCTTACATTCATTCCCATTTCTTGCATTGGACCTAAGCATGCACCCAAGAACCAAAGATTTGATTTTTCAACCAATTTATATGCACCGGGGCATGTGCATGTAGTTCAAATTTGAATTATGCAAATAAATGCATTGAAAACTCGATTAATGCATAAAAATGTCCAAACGAACCCCGAAAAATCACAAAAAAATAACACAACACTCCTGTTGTTCTATATTGACATGAGAAAAAATTTGAAAGCAATTAGAGGCTATGGATATCGTTTCGCCCCCAAAGTTGCGGCGTTCCCTACCGAAACCATCATGCTTGATGTTAGAAGCTCTGGTTTGTGAGAAGCATATACCCAAACCTGCCCCAAATGGGACAAAAACTTTACCACGGCATGTTGATGTCGCTCCATGATAGCATGCTAAGTTTCATGAATTTCAGACGAGTTTTGGATTTACTAGAGTTTAAAAACTAGGTATCTCAATGTTTGCGGCCGAGTGACGGTGGCACGGTGCTTGACATTCATTCCCATTTCTTGCATGGGACCTAAGCATGCACCCAAGAACCAAAGATTTGATTTTTCAACCAATTTATATGCACCGGGGCATGTGCATGTAGTTCAAATTTGAATTATGCACATAAATGCATTGAAAACTCACTTAATGCATAAAAATGTCCAAACAAACCCCGAAAAATCACAAAAAATAACACAACACTCCTGTTGTTCTATGTTGACACGAGAAAAAATTTGAAAGCAATTAGAGGCTATGGATATCGTTTCGCCCCCAAAGTTGGGGCGTTCCCCACCGAAACCATCATGCTTGATGTGAGAAGCTCTGGTTTGTGAGAAGCATATACCCAAACCTGCCCCAAATAGGACAAAAACTTTACCACGGCATATTGATGTCACTCCATGATAGCATGCTAAGTTTCATGAATTTCAGACGAGTTTTGGATTTACTAGAGTTTAAAAACTAGGTATCTCAATGTTTGCGGCCGAGTGACGGTGCCATGGTGCTTGACATTCATTCCCAATTCTTGCATGGGACCTAAGCATGCACCCAAGGACCAAATAATTGATTTTTCAACCAATTTATATGCATCCGGGCATGTGCATGTAGTTCAAATTTGAACTATGCACATAAATGCATTGAAAACTCACTTAATGCATAAAAATGTCCAAACGAACCCCGAAAAATCACAAAAATTAACACAACACTCTTGTTGTTCTATGTTGACACGAGAAAAAATTTGAAAGCAATTAGAGGCAATGGATATCGTTTCGCCCCCAGAGTTGGGGCGTTCCCTACCGAAACCATCATGCTTGTTGTGAGAAACTCTGGTTTGTGAGATACATATACCCAAACCTGCCCCAGATGGGAAAACAACTTTACCACGACATGTTGATGCCACTCCATGATAGCATGCCAAGTTTAATAAATTTCAAACGAGTTTTGGATTTACTGGAATTTAAAAACCTGCTATCTCAATGTTTGCGGTCGAGTGACGGTGGCACGGTGCTTGATATTCATTCCCGTTTCTTGCATGGGACCTAAGCACGTACCCAAGGACAAAATTTGTTTTTTCAACCAATTTATATGCATCGGAGCATGTGCATGTAGTTCAAATTTGAATTATGCACATAAATGCATTGAAAACTCAATTAATGCATAAAAATGTCCAAACGAACCCCGAAAACCCATAAAAATAATGCAACATTCCTGTTGTTCTGTGTTGACACAAGAAAAAATTTGAAATCAATTAGAGGCAATGGATATCGTTTCTCCCTCAAAGTTGGGGCGTTCCCTACCGAAACCATCATGCTTGTTGTGAGAAGCTTTGGTTTGTGAGAAGCATATACCCAAACCTGCCCGAAATGGAACAAAAACTTTACCACGGCATGTTGATGCCTCTCCATGATAGCATGCCAAGTTTCACGAATTTCAGACGAGTTTTGGATTTACTAGAATTTAAAAATTGGGTATCTCAATGTTTGCGGCCGAGTGACGGTGGCATGGTGCTTGACATTCGTTCCCATTTCTTGCATGGGACATAAGCGTGCACCCAAGGACCAAAGATTTGATTTTTTTTAACCAATTTATATATGCATCCGGGCATGTGCATGTAGTTCAAATTTGAATTATGCACATAAATTCATTGAAAACTCACTTAATGCATAAAAATGTCGAAACGAACCCTGAAAAATCACAAAAAATAACGCAACACTCCTGTTGTTCTATGTTGACACGAGAAAAAAATTGAAAGCAATTAGAGGCAATGGATATAGTTTCACCCCTAAAGTTGGCGCGTTCCCTACCGAAACCATCATGCTTGTTGTGAGAAGCTCTGGTTTGTGAGAAACAGATACCCAAACCTGCCCCAAATGGGACAAAAACTTTACCACGACATGTTGATGCCGCTCCATGATAGCATGCCAATTTTCATGAATTTCAGACAAGTTTTCGAATTGATAGAATTTAAAAACCAGGTATCTCAATGTTTGCGGCCGAGTGACGGTGGCACGGTGCTTGACATTCGTTCCCATTTCTTGCATGGGACCTAAGCATGCACCCAAGAACCAAGGATTTGATTTTTCAACCAATTTATATGCACCGGGGCATGTGCATGTAGTTCAAATTTGAATTATGCACATAAATGCATTGAAAACTCACTTAATGCATAAAAATGTCCAAACGAACCCCTAAAAATCACAAAAATAACACAACACTCATGTTGTTCTATGTCGAAACGAGAAAAAATTGAAAAGCAATTAGAGGCAATGGATATCGTTTTGCCCCCAAAGTTGGGGCGTTCCCTACCGAAACCATCATGCTTTTCTTGAGAAGCTCTGGTTTATGAGAAGCATATACCCAAACCTGCCCCAAATGGTACAAAAACTTTACCACGGCATGTTGATGCCGCTCCATGATAGCATGCCAAGTTTCATGAATTTCAGATGAGTTTTGGATTTACTAAAATTTAAAAATCAGGTATCTCAATGTTTGCGGCTGAGTGACGGTGGCACGGTGCTTGACATTCATTCCCATTTCTTGCATGGGACCTAAGCATGCACCCAAGGACCAAAGATTCGATTTTTCAACCAATTTATATGCACCGGGGCATGTGCATGTAGTTCAAATTTGAATTATGCACATAAATGCATTGAAAACTCACTTAATGCATAAAAATGTCCAAACAAACCCTGAAAAATCACAAAAAATAACACAACACTCCTGTTGTTCTATGTTGACATGAGAAAAAATTGAAGCAATTAGAGGTAATAGATATCGTTTCACCCCCAAAGTTGGGGCGTTCCCTACCGAAACCATCATGCTTGTTGTGAGAAGCTCTGGTTTGTGAGAAGCATATATCCTAACTTGCCACAAATGGGATAAAAACTTTACCAGACCATGTTGATGCCGCTCCATGATAGCATGCCAAGTTTCATGAATTTCAAACGAGTTTTGGATTTACTGGAATTTAAAAACCATGTATCTCAATGTTTGCGGCCGAGTGAGGGTGGCAATGTGCTTGACATTCATTCCCATTTCTTGCATGGGATCAAAGCATGCACCCAAGGACAAAGATTTGATATTTCAACCAATTTATATGCACCGGGGCATGTGCATGTAGTTCAAATTTGAGTTATGCACATAAATGCATTGAAAACTCACTTAATGCATAAAAATGTCCATACGAACCCTGAATAATTCCAATTCTTTTATGATCACTGCAGATAAAAGGTCTAGCAATTCAAACACCGTCCATGGCCGTTGTGACCCCATTATGCAATTCAATTCAAGACGAAAAATCAAGTAGATCCCACACAGTTTATTATAACCAACCGTGTGAGATGCGGCACAAAATATCTTCGAACCGTGTCTGAATAAGGGACCATGTCTGATGACACTTTGCGCGCCAGTTTTTTGGCTGAAGCGATTCCAAATTTTCGGCTTCCGCGGAAATATCTACCTCCCCGCCCCTCCCCCTTACCAAAAGCCACATTTCCCCCCTTTCCGGCTTCCTTTCCAAGTTCAAACCTTCACTCCTTCTTGCAACACTGCCGCCTCCTCACCGGCGACCCACCTTCACGCTGCTCGGCCTCGTCTTTCCAGGCAGGTAATCCACACCCGACCCCCATCCTCCTCCTCCTTCCACAACCCACATGCCCCGACCGCCGGCGCGAGCGCGACACCTTCCACCCAAATCACCGACCCCTCCACCAAATAAGGTTCGGCCTAAGCCATGGTGCACGCAGTATAGCCAAGACCTCAAGGAGCATTTGGCAGCGAAGAAGCAAATCGCGGCCACACGGGCGGATGAGGTCGCGATGGCTGCCATTCATGCCGACCCCCAGATCTTGGAGGAGCACCTCGCCGTCGAGGCCACCATTGACGCCTCGCGTGCCGATGCCGCGATGCGATTGGCTGCTTTAAACGATAGTTCATGGCATTTTCTCGAGGCCACCGTCGGTGCCTTCGATGAAGACTACGAGGTGTTTTCTCAGCGTGCACGTGCTTACCTCATCTCGAGAGCCAGCAGGTTGGTGCCCGGAGCGGCACAGACAACTCACCACTACAAAGAGGGAACCCACGATGCGGAGGCCTTGCCCTCTTCCATGTCCAAGGAGCCAATCACCATCGATATCTCCGTCAATGAGGAGTAGCTTGTCTTATTAGCTCACTATAAGGACCCATGCTCAGTTTGCTAGCTACTGCCTTTCCTTAACAAATTCTAGTGAATTGTGCTATCTACTTTCACCATGCAATCTTCTGCTATACTGTATATGTTCTATATGTCTTGCAATGTGGTGTTCAATTAACTGCTTGGTTCAATTCTGCAAATGTGATGTTCAATTCTTCATGGTGCAATATTTCCAAGTTGTTAAGTATGCTTGGTTTGGTTAACTGTCTGATCTTCTATTAGGAGTATGTTATATTGTTCAATTGGTGTTTAGTTAACTGCTTGGTTCATCTGTTGTGGCTTGGTTCACTTGTTGTGGTGTTTAGTTAACTGCTTGGTTCAATTCTGCAATGCAATGTTCAATTGTTCTGGCTACATTCTCTTATTGTATACCATGTGAGGAATAAATCGAATTTGGCTGTACTAAATACATGAGAAACAAATACAATTTCTATATTTCCAAGTTGTTAAGCATGCTTGGTTTGGTTAACTATCTGATCTTCTATTAGGAGTATGTTATATTGTGCAATGTGGTGCTCGGTTAACATTTGGTTCATTTGTTGTGGTGTTTAGTTAACTGCTTGGTTCAATTCTGCAATGCGATGTTCAATTGTTGTGGCTGCATTCTCTTATTGTATACCATGTGAGGAATAAATCGAATTTCATTGTACTAAATACATGAGAAACAAATACAATTGCTATATTTCCAAGTTGTTAAGCATGCTTGGTTTGATTAAGTGTCTGATCTTCTATTAGGAGTATGTTATATTGTGCAATGTGGTGCTCAGTTGACATTTGGTTCATTTGCTGCGGTGTTTAGTTAACTGCTTGGTTCAATTTTGCAATGCGATGTTCAATTGCTATGGCTACATTCTCTTATTGTATACCATGTGAGGAATAAATCGAATTTGGCTGCACTTAATACATGAGAAACATATACATGTGCTATATTTCCTAGTTCTTAATCAAGCTTGGTTTGGATAAATGGGTTTTCCATGTGGCTTGAATTAATCTGATGAATCTGCAATGTGCTTATTTTTCATCAACATATTTTACTGATAGCATGCAAACCCTTTCTTAACCTGATGACTAACTACCTTATATGTGTTGCAAGGAAACAATGGTAAGCACTGAGGTTTACAAGATTGTACTAACTATTATACCTTGCCTTTTTTTATTCCTTTGCCCCGTTTCCAATATAGAGAAGATATTTATGCACATCCTTGTTTTCAGGGTTCACTGGCGATTACCTCTCAAACCACCTGTGTGGTCAGGATGCGAGGAAAGATTTCATACAACACCCACGGTTCAATATTGAACTGCTCCTGAATAGGTCGAAGGATGGACGGTCAATCATCCACAGGCACTGGCCTAAAGTTGCAAAGACCTTCAACATGAATGAAGGCTCAATATTCACCTTCCGCTTCAGCAGTTTTCCAGATGAGATGCATCTCTCTATGTACCGTCTATGATGCTAATTTCAAAAGGTTCTAGATGTTGCATGTGAAACTTGCTGCTGGTGCAGTTGTGTAATGGGGTAGCTGAGTGCTGAAGCTATATCATGTTGTACTCCAATGTATTTCAATTATGAAATCCTGCTTCCTTAATATGGAAATGGAATATATTATGTGCTTAATATGAATGCCAATTAGATTAGTAAATGGATTATTAATAATAGGCAAATTAGCCCGCTAATTGGCCAATTAGCTTGCTAATTGGGTTTTCTTATTGCAAACGATTAATGAGAAAACACCATGGGCGATGATCTAAGGCAACGCACACAGTTTCTAGGAATAAACCGTGTTGGATCAGTGAACAATCACACACGACATTCTCTTCAAAATTGTTTGCGTTACGGCACCTTGCGCAAATGTTTTCCTTGTAGTGACTGTGTGGGGTGTATATACAAACGAAAACGTTTAGTGGTGACTGACTGTGTGGGATGTACTTACGGCCAGAAATGATTTTGCCTGTATAATTGCATTTTTTAGCACTATCGTACTTATTTCTGTATTTGAGTTCTTGCCGGTCGCACACGACCTCATTTTGCCGAGCGTGTGTGCTAGGAGGGCATATCTCCAACGATTTCTGGGTTGTGTGGGAAGGACCCCCTATCGCCCACACTCACTTGGCGACGGTTCGAAATGCTGCCGCGGAATGGGGTAAAAACCATTTGTTTAGGACCGACGCGCACCAGTGTAATTCCATACTCTCCCAAGGTTGTGCAACATGTTCATGATCAAGTTGCTTTAAATTCATAATATCATTCCTAAGGGAGATGATCTTAGCGGGAGGAAAATACTTGGAAATAAAAGCATCTTTACACTTATTCCATGAATCAATACTATTTTTAGGCAAAGATGAAAACCAAGTTTTAGCACGATCTCGAAGAGAGAACGGAAATAGCTTCAATTTAACAATATCATTATCCACATCTTTTTTTCTTGTGCATGTCACACAAATCAATGAAATTATTAAGATGGGATGCGACATCTTCATTGGGAAGGCCGGAAAATTGATCTTTCATAACAAGATTCAGCAAAGCAGTATTAATTTCACAAGATTCCGCATTAGTAGCGGAAGCAATCAGGGTACTAATAAATCATTGTTGTTGGTATTGAAAATTCACACAGTTTTGTATTATCTTGAGCCATCGTGACAAAGCAAGCAATCCAACACACGAGCACACAAAAAGCAAGCGAAGAAGACGAACGGAAGAGGGGCGAAGAAAAGGCGAATATTTTTGAAACTCGTTTTAGAAGTGGGGTAGCGGAAAACGAGAGGCGAATGGCGAATAATGTCATGTGACGGATGAGAGTTTATGATGGGAACTTGGTATGTCTTGGCTTGGTGTAGATCTCCCCGGCAACGGCGCCAGAAATTCTTCCTGCTACCTCTTGAGCTTGCGTTGGTTTTTCCCTTGAAGAGGAAAGGGTGATGCAGCAAAGTAGAGTAAGTATTTCCCTCAGCTTTTGAGAACCAAGGTATCAATCCAGTAGGAGACAACACAACAAGCCACCGAATACCTGCACAAACAAACACCAACTTGCACCCAATGCGATAAAGGGGTTATCAATCCCTTCACGGTTATTTACAAAGTGAGATCTAATATAGATGGATAAACGGTAAAGTAATATTTTTGGTATTTTTGGTTTATGGAACGGAAAGTAAAAGATTGCAAATAAAGTAAATAGGAAACTAAGATTGTAGATCGAAAACTTATATGATGGAAAATAGACCCGGGGGCCATAGGTTTCACTAGAGGCTTCTCTCAAGATAGAAAATATTACGGTGGGTGAACAAATTACTACCGAGCAATTGATAGAAGAGCGCAAAGTTATGACGATATCTAAGGCAATGATCATGAATATAGGCAGCATATCCATGTCAAGTAGACCTAAACGATTCTACATCTACTACTATTACTCCACACATCGACCGCTATTCAGCATGCATCTAGAGTATTAAGTTCATAAAAACAGAGTAACGCATTAAGAAAGATGACATGATGTAGAGGAATTAACTCAAGCAATATGATGAAAACCCCATCATTTTATCCTCGATGGCAACAATACAATACATCTCGGTTCCCCTTCTATCACTAGGATCGAGCACCATAAGATTGAACCCAAAGCTAAGCACCTCTCCCATTGCAAGAAAAACCAATCTAGTTGGCAAAACCAAATCGATAGTTCAAAGAGACTTGCAAAGATATCGAATCATGCACATAAGAATTCAGAGGAGATTAAAATAATATTCATAGATAAGCTGATCATAAATCCACAATTCATCGGGTCTCGGCAAACACACCACAAAAGAGTATTACATCGAATAGATCTCCACAAACATCAAGGAGAACTTTGTATTGAGAATCAAATAGAGAGAAGAAGCCATCTAGCTACTAGCTATGGACCCGTAGGTCTGTGGTAAACTACTCACGCTTCATCGGAGAGGCAATGGTGTTGATGTAGAAGCCCTTCGTGATCGAATCCCCCTCCAGCAAGATGCCGGAAAAGGCCCCTAGATGGGATCTCATGGGTACAGAAGGTTGCGGCGGTGGAAAAGTGGTTTCGTGGCTCCCTTGAAAGTTTTTGGGATATTTGAGAATATATAGGAGGAAAATCTAGGTTAGGGGGTCACCGAGGGGCCCACAAGGTCGGGGGGCACACCCTACCCCCTGGGCGCGCCCTCCACCCTTGTGGCCGCCTCGTGGCTCTTCTGACTTGCACTCCAAGTCTCCTGGGTGTCTTCTGGTCCAAGAAAAATCATCGCGAAAGTTTCATTCCGTTTGGACTCCGTTTGGTATTCCTTTTCTGCGAAACTCTAAAACAAGGAAAAAAACAGGAACTGACATTGGGCTCTAGGTTAATAGGTTAGTCCCAAAAATCATATAAAATAGCATATTAATGCATATAAAACATCCAAAACAGATAATATGATAGCATGGAACAATCAAAAATTATAGATACGTTGGAGACGTATCACGGAGCATATGAGATGTTCCAAGAGCTGAAATTGGTATTTCAGACTCATGCCCGTGTCGGGAGGTATGATACCTCCAACAAGTACTTTGCCTACAAGATGTAGGAGAATAGCTCAGCCAGTGAGCATGTGCTCAGAATGTCTGGGTAGTATAATTGCTTGAATCAAGTGGGAGTTAATCTTTTAGATAAGATAGTGATTGAAAAAGTTCTCTAGTCACTATCACCAAGCTAGTAGAACTTCGTGATGAACTATAATATGCAAGGGATGACGAAAACGATTCCCAAGCTCTTTGCGATGCTGAAATCGGCGAAGGTGGAGATCAAGTGTTGATGATTAAACAAGACCACTAGTTTCAAGAAAAGGGGCAAGGGAAAGAAAGGGAACTTGAAGAATAATGGCAAGCTATTTGTCACTCCCAAGAAGAAGCCCAAAGCTAGACCCAAGCCTGAAATTGAGTGCTTCTACTGCAAAAGAAATGGTCACTGGAAGCGGAACTGCCCCAAATAATTGGCGGATAAGAATGATGGCAAAGTGAACAAATGTATATTTGATATACATGTTATTGATGTGCACCTTACTAGTGCTCGTAGTAGCCTCTGGGTATTTGATACTTGTTCGGTTGCTAAGATTAGTAACTCGAAACAGGAGTTGCAGAATAAACGGAGACTAGTTGAGGGTGAGGTGGTGATTTGTGTTGGAAGTAGTTCCAAGATTGATATGATCATCATCACACACTCCCTATACTTTCGGGATTAGTGTTAAACCTAAATAAATGTTATTTGGTGTTTTCATTGAGCATGAACAAGATTGGATCGTGTTTATTGCAATACGGTTATTCATTTAAGTCAGGGAATAATTGTTATTCTATTTACGTGAATAAAACCTTCTATGGTCATACACCCAAGGTGAATGGTTTGTTGAATCTCGATCGTAGTAATACACATATTCATAATATTGAAGCCAAAAGATGCAGAGTTGATAATGATAGTGCAACATACTTGTGGCACAGCAGTTTAGGTCATATTGGTGTAAAGCGCATGAAGAAACTCCCTGCTAATGGACTTTTGGAATCACTTGATTATGAATCATTTGATGCTTGTGAACCATGCCTCATGGACAAGATAACTAAAACTTCGTTCTCCGGAACAATGATCGAACTAATGACTTATTGGAAATAATACATACCGATGTATGCGGTCCGATGAGTTTTGAAGCAAGCGGCGGGTATCGTTATTTTCTCACCTTCATAGATGATTTGAGTAGGTATTGGTATATCTACTTAATGAAACACAAGTCTAAAATATTTGAAAAGTTCAAAGAATTTCATAGTGAAGTGAAGAATCATCGTAACAAGAAAATAGAGTTTTTACGATATCATCGCGCAGGTGGATATTTGAGTTACGAGTTTGGCCTTCATTTAAAACAATGTGGAATTGTTTCACAACTCACGCCACCTAGAACACCATAGCATAATGGTGTGTCTGAACGTCGTAGCCGTACTTCATTACATATGGTGCGATCTATGATGTCTCTTACCGATTTACCACTATCATTTTGGGGTTATGCATTAGAGACAACCGCATTCACGTTAAATTGGGCATTGTCTAAATCTGTTGAGACGACACCGTATGAACTGTGGTTTGGCAAGAAACCTAAGTTGTCGTTTGTTGCGACACATATGTCAAAAGGCTTTAGCCTGATAAGCTCGAACCCAAATCAGAGAAGTGTGTCTTCATAGGATACCCTAAGGAAACAATTGGGTACACCTTCTACCACAGATCCGAAGGCAAGATCTTTGTTGCCAAGAATGGATCCTTTCTAGAGAAGGAGTTTCTCTCGAAAGAAGTGAGTGGGAGGAAAGTAGAACTTGATGAGGTAATTGTACCTTCTCTCGAATTGGAAAATAGTACATCAGAGAAATCTGTTCCCGTGATGCCTACATCGACTACAGAGGAAGCTAGATGATGATCATGAAACTTCAGATCAAGTTACTACTGGACCTCGAAGGTCGAACAGAGCACGTTCCGCACCAGAGTGGTACGGTAGTCCTATCCTGGAAGTCATGTTACTAGACCATGGCGAACCTACAAACTATGAAGAAGCTATGATAAGCCCAGATTCCGACAGATGGCTTGAGGCCATGAAATCTGAGATAGGATCCATGTATGAGAACAAAGTGTGGACTTTGGTGGACTTGCTCGATGATCGGCAAGCCATGGAGAATAAATGGATTTTCAAGAAGAAGACTGACGTTGATGGTAATGTTACTGTCTATAAAGCACGACTTGTCACAAAAGGTTTTCGACAAGTTCAAGGGTTGACTACAATGATACTTTCTCACCCGAATCATGTTAGCAATTGCCGCATTTTATAATTATGAAATTTGGCAAATGGATGTCAAAACTGCATTCCTTAATGGATTTCTTAAAGAAGAGCTGTATAATTTGCAACCAAAAGGTTTTGTCAATCCTAAAGGTGCAAACAAAGTGTACAAGCACCAGCTATCCATTTGTGGACTGGTGCAAGCATCTCGGAGTTGGAATATATGCTTTGATGAGGTGATCAAAGCATAAGGTTTTATACAGACTTATGATGAAGCATGTATTTACTAGAAAGTGAGTGGGATCTCTTTAGCATTTCTGATATTATATGTGGATGACATATTACTAATTGGAAATGATATAGAATTTCTGGATATCATAAAAGGATACTTGAATAAGAACTTTTCACTGAAAGACCTCCCTGAAGCTGCTTACAAATCAGGCATCAAGATCTATAAAATTGATAAAGCCGCTTGATAAGATTTTCAATGAGTACATACCTTGACAAGATTTCGAAGGAGTACAAAATGGATCAATCAAAGAAGGAGTTCTAGCCTGTATTGTAAGGTGTAAAGTTGAGTAAGACTCAAAACCCGACCATGACAGAAGATAGAGAGAGAATGGAAGTCATTCCCTATGCCTCAGCCATAGGCTCTATAAAGTGTGCCATGTTGTGTACCATGCCATTTCCTTATATCATGATAAATGTTTAGTATTCATGCTAAAATTGTATTAACTGGAAACTTGATACATGTGTGGATACATAGAAAAAATGCAGTGTTCCTAGTAAGCCTCTACTAGACTAGCTCGTTAATCAAAGATGGTTAAGTTTCCTAACCATAGACATGTGTTGTCATTTGATGAACGGGATCACAACATTAGGAGAATGATCTGATGGACAAGACCCATCCATTAGCTTAGCATATTGATCATTCAGTTTTATTGCTATTGCTTTCTTCATGTCAAATACATATTCTTTCAACTATGAGATTATGCAACACCCGGATACAAGAGGAATACCTTGTGTGCTATCAAACATCACAATGTAACTGGGTGATTATAAATATGCTCCACAGGTATCTCCGAAGGTGTTTTTTGGGTTGGCATAGATCGAGATTAGGATTTGTTACTCCGAGTATCAGAGAGGTATCTCTGGGAGCTCTCGGTAATGCACATCATGATAAGCCTTGCAAGCAACGTGACTAATGAGTTAGTTATGGAATGATGCATTATGGAACGAGTAAAGAGATTTGATGGTAACGATATTGAACTAGGTATGAAGATACCGACGATCGAATCTCGGGCAAGTAACATACTGTTGACAAAGGGAATAACGTTTGTTGTCATTATGGTACGACCGATAAAGATCTTCGTAGAATATGTGGGAACCAATATGAGCATCCAGGTCCCTCTGTTGGTTATTGACCGGAGAGGTATCTTGGTCATGTCTACATAGTTCTCGAACCCATAGGGTCCGCACGCTTAACATTCGATGCTGATTTCGTATTATATGAGTTATGTGATTTGGTGACCGAATGTTGTTCGGAGTCCTGGATGAGATCACGTACATGACGAGGAGTCTCAAAATGGTCGAGAGGTAAAGATTCATATATAGGATGATAGTATTCAGACACCGGAAGTGTTCCGGGGGTACCGGGTACGTATTGGGTCACTGGAAGGGGTTCCGGGCAACCCCCGGCAAACTATATGGGCCTAATGGGCCAATAGAGGGACAGACCAGCCCCTAAGGGGCTGGTGCGCCCCCCCCATATGGGCTGGCCAAATTGGAGTAGAAAAGGAGACAGAGGAAAGGAAAAAGGGAATAGGATTCCCCTTCCCCCTCTTCCTTTCCTACCCCGAATAGGAATAGGAAAGGGGAGAGGCAGAATTGGGAGGACCGCAAGTGGGATTCCTCCTACTTGGGGCGCCCCCTTGGCTACCTCTCCTCCCCTCCAACCTATATATACGAGGGGGCACCGCTAGAACACACACCAACAATTGTTAGCCATGTGCGGCGCCCCCCTCCATAGTTTACGCCTCCTGTCATATTGTCGTAGTGCTTAGGCGAAACCCTGCGCGGATCACTTCACCATCACCGTCACCATGTTGTCGTGCTGACGAAACTCTCCCTCGACACTTTGATGGATCAAGAGTTTGAGGGACGTCATCGAGCTGAACGTGTGCAGAACTCGGAGGTGTCGTACGTTCGGTGCTTGATCGGTCGGAACGAGAAGAAGTTCGACTACATCAACCGCGTTGTCAAACGCTTCCGGTTTCAGTCTATGAGGTTACGTGGACACACTCTCCCCCTCTCATTGCTATGCATCTCCTAGATAGATCTTGTGTGAGCGTAGGAATTTTTTGAAATTGCATGCTACGTTTCCCAACAGTGGCATCCAAGCCAGGTCTATGCGTAGATGATATGCACGAGTAGAACACAAAGAGTTGTGGGCGGTGATCGCCATAATGCTTACCACCAATGTCTTATTTTGATTCGGCGGTATTATTCGATGAAGCGGCCCGAACCAACCTTACATGACCTGGTTCATGAGACCGGTTCCATCGACAGACATGGAACTAGTTTTGCATAAAGGTGGCTGGCAGGTGTCTGTTTCTCCTACTTTAGTTGAAGCGGATTTGACCACGGCTGGTCCTTGTTGAAGGTTAAAACAGCGAACTTGATAAATCACCATTGTGGTTTTGATGCGTAGGTAAGAACGGTTCTTGCTAGATGCCCATAGCAGCCACGTAAAACTTGCAACAATAAAGTAGAGGACGGCTAACTTGTTTTTGTAGGGCATGTTGTGATGTGATATGGTCAAGACATGATGTGATATGCGTTATTGTATGAGATGATCATGTTTTGTAAAAGTTATCAGCAACTGGCAGGAGCCTTATGGTTGTATCTTTATTGTATGAAATGCAAACGCCATGTAATTGCTTTACTTTATCACTATGCGTTAGCGATAGTTGTAGAAGCAATAGTTGGCGAGACAACCACGACGCTATGATGGAGATCAAAGGTGTCAAGCCGATGATGATGGAGATCATGACGGTGCTTTGGAGATGGAGATCAAAGGCACAAGATGATGATGGCCATATCATGTCACATATTTTAACTGCATGTGATGTTTATCTTTTATGCATCTTATTTTGCTTAGTATGGTGGTAGCATTATAATATGATCCCTCACTAAAATTTCTAAGTATAAGTGTTCTCCCTGAGTATGCACCGTTGCAACAGTTCGTCGTGCTGAGACACCACGTGATGATCGGGTGTGATAAGCTCTACGTTCACATACAACGGGTGCAAGACAGTTTTGCACATGCGGAATACTCGGGTTAAACTTGACGAGCCTAGCATGTATAGATATGGCCTCGGAACACTTGAGACGTCGAACGTGAATCGTATAGTAGATATGATCAACATAGAGATGTTCACCATTGAAGACTACTCCATCTCACATGATGATCGGACATGGTCTGGTTGATATGGATCACGTGATCATTTAGATGACAAGAGGGATGTCTATCTAAGTGGGAGTTCTTAAGTAATATGATTAATTGAACTTAATTTATCATGAACTTAGTCCTGATAGTATTTGCATATCTATGTTGTAGATCAATAGCTCGTGTATAGCTGATGTCGCTTGAAGCTACGTCGGTATTTCCCCAAAGAGGAAGGGATGATGCAGCATAGCGGCAGTAGGTATTTCCCTCAGATATGAAACCAAGGTTATCAAACCAGTAGGATAACCAAGCAACACAACGTAAACAACCCCTGCACACAAAGAACAACCAATCGCAACCCGACGTGTTAAAAGGGTTGTCAATCCCTTTCGGGTAACGGCGCCAGAAATTGGTGCGCAGACAGGAGAAAGTTGTAATATATTGAATAAATAGATCGCAAATAAAATAAAGTGCAGCAAAGTATTTTTGTATTTTTGGGATTAATAGATCTGAAAATAAATGCAAAGGAAAAGTAGATTGCAAAGGCAAATATATGAGAAATAGACCCGGTGGCCGTAGGTTTCATTAGTGGCTTCTCTCGAGAAAAATAGAAAATGGTGGGTGAACAAATTACTGTTGGGAAATTAATAGAACTTCAAATAATCATGATGATATCCAGGCAATGGTCATTACATAGGCATCACGTCCAAGATTAGTAGACCGACTCCTGCCTCCATCTACTACTATTAGTCCACACATCAACCGCTATGCAGCATGCATCCAGTGTATTAAGTTCATGGAGAAACGGAGTAATGCAATAAGAAGGATGACATGATGTAGACAAGATCTATCTATGTAGAGATAGACCCCATCGTTTTATCCTTAGTAAAGTTTCGTGACAATATCAAACGGACCAGGTGGGTTGAGATCTCCTCGGAGCACCCCCCAAGCGCCGCCAGGGCCCATTAGGTGTCTTCTAGTCCATAAAAAATCCCCGTAAAGTTTTGTGGCATTTGGACTCCATTTGATATTGATTTTCTGTGATGTAAAAAACATGGGGGAAAACAGCAACTGGCACTTGGCACTATGTCAATAGGTTAGTACCAAAAAATGATATAAAATGACTATAAAATTATTATAAAACATCCAAGATTGATAATATAACAACATGGAACAATAAAAAATTGTAGATACGTTGGAGACGTATCAATATCTCCCCTATTTTATTTTTGATATGTTCCTAGAGAAAACTAAGTTGAAAGATGATAGTAGCAATGATGCGGACTAGGTCCATGATCTGAGGATTATCCTCATTGCTGCACAAAAGAATTATGTCCTTGATGCACCACTAGGTGACAGACCTGCTGCAGGAGTAGATGCAGACGTTATGAACGTTTTGCAAGCTCGGTATGATGACTACTTGATAGTTTAGTGCACCATGCTTCATGGCTTAGAAGCGGGACTTCAAAATTGTTTTGAACGCCATGGAGCATATGAGATGTTCCAAGAACTGAAATTGGTATTTCAGACTCATGCCCGTGTCGAGAGGTATAAGACCTCTGACAAGTACTTTGCCTACAAGATGGAGGAGAATAGTTCAGCTAGTGAGCATGTGCTCAGAATGTCTGGGTACTACAATCGCTTGAATCAAGTGGGAGTTAATCTTCCAGATAAGATAGTGATTGCCAGAGTTCTCTGGTCACTATCACCAAGTTACTAGAACTTCATAATGAACTATAATATGCAAGGGATGACGAAAACGATTCCCAAGCTCTTCGCGATGCTGAAATTAGCGAAGGCAGAAATTAAGAAATAGCATCAAGTCTTGATTGTTAACAAGACCACTAGTTTCAAGAAAAAGGGCAAGGGAAACAAAGGGAAACTTCAAAAAGAATGGCAAGAAAGTCGCCACTCCCATGAAGAAGCCCAAAGCTAGACCCAAGCCTGAAACTAAGTGCTTCTACTGCAAAGGAAATGGTCATTGGAAGTAGAACTGCCCTAGATACTTGGCGGATAAGAAGGATGGCAAAGTGAACAAAGGTATATTTGATATGCATGTTATTGATGTGTACTTTACTAGTGTTTATGGCAACCCCTCGGTATTTGATACTGGTTCAGTTGCTAAGAGTAGTAACTCGAAACAGGAGTTGGAAAATAAACAGAGACTAGTTAAGGGCGAGGTGATGATGTTTGTTGGAAGTGATTCCAAGGTTGATAAGATCACCATCGCACACTCCCTTTACCTTCAGGATTAGTGTTGAACCTAAAGTAAATGTTATTTGGTGTTTGCTTTGAGCATGAATATGATTGGATCACGTTTATTGCAATACGGTTATTCATTTAAGTCAAAGAATAATTGTTGTTCTATTTACATGAATAAAACCTTCTACGGTCATACACTCAATATAAATAGTTTATTGAATCTCGATTGTGGTGATACACATATTCACAATATTGATGCCAAAAGATGCAAAGTTGATAATGATAGTGCAACATATTTGTTGCACTGCCGTTTAGGTCATATTGGTGTAAAGCGCATGAAGATACTCCATGCAGATAGACTTTTGGAATCACTTGATTATGAATCATTTCATGCTTGCGAACCATGACTTATGGGAAAAATGACTAAAAATCTGTTCTCCGGAACAATAGGAGCAAGCCACTGACTTATTGGAAATAATACATACCGATGTATGCGGTCCGATGAGTGCTAAGGCTCGCGGCGGGTATCATTATTTTCTGACCTTCACAGATGATTTGAGTAGATATGGGTATATCTACTTAATGAAAAACAAGTCTGGAACATTTGAAAAGTTCAAAGAATTTCATAGTGAAGTGGAGAATCATCGTAACAAGAAAATAAAGTTTCTACGATCTGATCGCAGAGGCGAATATTTGAGTTATGAGTTTTGCCTTCATTTAAAACAATGTGGAATAGTTTCACTACTCACGCCACCTAGAACACCACAGCGTAATGGTGTGTCCGAATGTTGTAACCATACTTTATTAGCTATGGTGCGATCTATGATGTGTCTTACCGATTTACCACTATCTTTTGGGGTTATGCATTAGAGACAACCGCATTCATGTTAAATAGGGCACCATCTAAATCCGTTGAGACGACACCGTATGAACTATGGTTTGGCAAGAAACCTAAGCTGTCGTTTCTTAAAGTTTGGGGTTGCGATGCTTATGTGAAAAAGCTTCAGCCTAATAAGCTTGAACCCAAATCGGAGAAGTGAGTCTTCATAGGATATCCAAAAGAAACTATTGGGTACACCTTCTATCACAGATCCGAAGGCAAGATCTTTGTTTCTAAGAATGGATCCTTTCTAGAGAAGGAGTTTCTCTCGAAAGAAGTGAGTGGGAGGAAAGTAGAACTTGATGAGATAATTGTACCTTCTCTCGAATTGGAAAGTAGCTCATCACAGAAACTAGTTCCAGTGATGCCTACACAAACAAGAGAGGAAGATAATGATAGTGATCATGAAACTTCAGATCAAGTTACTACCGAACCTCGTAGGTCAACCAAAATACGTTCTGCACCAGAGTGGTACGGTAATCCTGTTCTGGAAGGCATGTTACTAGACCATGACGAACCTATGAACTAAGAGGAAGCGATGATGAGCCTAGATTCTCCAAAATGGCTTGAGGCCATGAAATCTTAGATGAGATCCATGTATGAGAACAAAGTATGGACTTCGGTTGACTTTCCCGATGATCGGCAAGCCATAGAGAATAAATGGATCTTCGAGAAGAAGACTGACACTGATGGTAATGTTACTGTCTACAAAGCTTGACTTGTCACGAAAGGTTTTCGACAAGTTCAAGGAGTTGAGTATGATGAGACTTTGTCACCCGTAGCGATGCTTAAGTCCGTCCAAATCATGTTAGCAATTGCCACATTATGAAATCTGGCAAGTGGATGTCAAAATTGCATTCCTTAATGGATATCTCAAAGAAGAGTTGTATATGATGCAACCAGAAGGTTTTGTCAATCCTAAAGGTGCTAACAAAGTGTGTAAGCTCCAGCAATCCTTCTATGGATTGGTGCAAGCATCTCAGAGTTGGAATATATGCTTTGATGAGGTGATCAAAGCATATGGTTTTATACAGGCTTATGGTGAAGCCTGTATTTACAAGAAAGTGAGTGGGAGCACTACAGCCTTTCTAATAAGTATATGTAAATGGCATATTGTTGATCAAAAATGATGTAGAATTTTCTAGAAAGCATAAAGGAGTGTTTGAAAGGAGTTTTTGAAAGAAAGACCTCGGTGAAGCTGCTTACATATTGGGCATCAAGATCTATATAGATAGATCAAGACGCTTGATAAGATTTTTTTTTCAATGAGTACATACCTTGACAAGATTTTGAAGTAGTTCAAAATGCAACAGTCAAAGAATGAGTTCTTGCCTGTATTGCAAGGTGTAAAGTTGAGTAAGACTCAAAACCCAACCACGGCAGAAAATAGAAATAGAATGAAAGTCATTCCCTATGCCCCAGCCATAGGTTTTATAAAGTATGCTATGCTATGTACTAGACCAATTGTGTACCTTGCCATGAGTTTGGCAAGGGGGTACTACAGTGATCCAGGAGTGGATCACTGGATAGCGGTAAAAGTTATCCTTAGAGGACTAAGGAAATATTTCTCAGTTATGGAGGTGATAAAGAGTTCGTCATAAAGAGTTACGTTGATGCAAGCTTTTACACCGATCTGGATGACTATGAGTCTCAATCTGGATACATATTGAAAGTGGGAGCAATTAGCTGGAGTAGCTCCATGTAGAGCATTGTAGACATAGAAAATTTGCAAAATACATACGGCTCTGAATGTGGCAAACCCGTTGACTAAACTTCTCTCAAAAGCAAAACATGATCACACCTTTGTACTCTTTGGGTGTTAATCACATAGCAATGTGGACTAGATTATTGACTCTAGTAAACCCTTTGGATGTTAGTCACATGGCGATGTGAACTAATTACATAAAGACGTGAACTATTGGTGTTAAACCACATGACAATGTGAACTAGATTATTAACTCTAGTGCAAGTGGGAGACTGAAGGAAATATGCCCTAGAGGCAATAATAAAGTTGTTATTTATATTTCCTTATATCATGATAAATGTTTATTATTCATGCAAGAATTGTATTAACCGGAAACTTGATACATGTGTGGATACATAGACAAAACACAGTGTCCCTAGTAAGCCTCTACTAGACTAGCTCGTTAATCAAAGATGGTTAAGTTTCCTAACCATAGACATGTGTTGTCATTTGATGAACGTGATCACATCATTAGGAGAATGATGTGATGGACAAGACCCATCCATTAGCTTAGCATATTGATCGTTCAGTTTTCATGTCAAATACAAATTCCTTCCACTATGAGATTATGCAACTCCCGGATACCAAAGGAATACCTTGTGTGCTATCAAATGTCACAACATAACTGGGTGATTATAAAGATGCTCTACAGGTGTCTCCGAAGGTGTTTGTTGGGTTGGCATGGATCGAGATTAGGATTTGTCACTCCGAGTATCGGAGAGGTATCTCTGGGCCCTCTCGGTAATGCACATCTTGATAAGCCTTGCAAGCAATGTGACTAATGAGTTAGTTGCGGGATGATCCATTACGGAACGAGTAAAGAGACTTGCCAGTAACGAGATTGAACTAGGTATGAAGATACCGACGATAGAATCTCGGGCAAGTAACATACCGATGACAAAGGGAATAATGTATGTTGTCATTACGGTATGACCGATAAAGATCTTCATAGAATATGTGGGAACCAATATGAGCATCCAGGTTCCGCTGTTGGTTATTGAACGGGGAGGTGTCTCGGTCATGTCTACATAGTTATCGAACCCGTAGGGTCCGCATGCTTAACATTCGATGACGATTTTGTATTATATGAGTTTTGTGATTTGGTGACCGAATGTTATTCAGAGTCCCGGATGATATTACAGACATGACGAGGAGTCTCGAAAGGGGCGAGAGGTAAAGATACATATATAGGACGATGATATTTGGACACTGGAAGTGTTCTGGGGGTTTGGTATTGAGTCCATGCTCTACCATCCCCTTGCAGCGGAAGACATCTTGTTCCATAGCTTCAAGCTTGGCCTCCACGGTTCCCGTCCCCTTAGGACCAGGCACATTGCGGAGGTGAAGCACCCCCTCATGCATCTAGATGACTTGAGGGTGCTGCACCACCTCCCGCAAATATGGGTTGATGACGTTCTTGAAGAACTTGTCCTTGGAGGAGCTTGAAGCGGCCATGGTAGATGGGATCTGACAGAAAATAGCAAGAAAAGAAAACAAAAGATTTCTCTGTGATACGGTGGTCAATAGGTTCGGGGGGTATATAAAGATTTTTTATCTTGGGAAACAAGCAAGCTATAGAAAAACGAATCCCGGAAGGTACCCCAGGTAGGCACAACCCACCTGGGCGTGCCTGGCAAGTCAGGCGCGCCCTGGTGTCTTGTGCCCACCAGGGTACGCTTCCTGGAATTTTCTTATTTTCCTAATTTTCTAAATATTCCCAAACTGACAAAAAATATTTTTCGAAGTCCGTTTACTTACCGTATCACGTACCTCCTTATTTTTCATGATTCTAGAGTGTTCCGGAAGGACTCTTTTATGTGTTCTTCCGGTGTCAAAGTTTGGATAATATTACTTTCAACATTAATGGGCATACCTGAGATATAATATTTTATTTGTTGCCCGTTAACAACCTTCGGGTTAGTACGGTCGGGATTATTTATTTTGATGGCTCCAGACTGATAAACCTTCTTGATAACATAGGGTCCTTCCCATTTGGAGAGGAGTTTTCCTGCAAAGAATCTAAAACGAGAGTTGTACAAAAGAACATATTCTCCTACTTTAAACTCACGCTTTTGGATTCTTTTATCATGCCATCTTTTGACTTTTTCTTTAAACAACTTAGCATTTTCATAAGCTTGGGTTCTTCATTCATCTAATGAGCTAATATCAAATAACCTCTTTTCACCAGCAAGTTTGAAATCATAGTTGAGCTCTTTGATTGCGAATATACTTTATGTTCTAACTCTAGAGGCAAATGACAAGCTTTTCCATAAACCATTCAATAAGGAGACATACCCATAGGATTTTTGTATGCTATTCTTTAAGCCCAAAGTGCATAATCTAATTTCTTAGACCAATTCTTCCTGGACCTATTGATAGTCTTTTGCAAAATTAACTTTATTTCTCTATTGCTAAGTTCAACTTGACCACCAGACTAAGGATGATAAGGTGATGCAATTCTATGTTTAACATCATACTTGGCAAGCATTTTACGGAAAGCACCATGAATAAAGTGTGAACCACCGTCAGTCATTAAGTATCTAGGGACTCCAGACCTTGGTAAAATAACTTCCTTAAGCATTTTAATAGAGGTTTTGTGATCAGCACTACTGGTTGGAATAGCTTCTACCCACTTAGTAACATAATCAACAGCAACCAAAATATGTGTATAGCCATTAGAGGAAGGAAAAGGTCCCATGTAATCAAATCCCCAAACATCAAATGGTTCAACAGCAAGTGAATAATTCATAGGCATTTCTTGACGCTTACTGATATTACATATTCTTTGGCATTCATCACAAGATAAGACGAACTTACGGGCATCCTTGAAGAGAGTAGGCCAATAAAATCCAGATTGCAATACCTTGTGAGCAGTTCTATCTCCAGAATGATGCCCTCCATAAGCTTCGGAGTGAAATTTTCATAGGATTTGTCCCTGTTCATGCTCAGGTACACAACGTCTAATAATATCATCTACTCCTTCTTTATAAAGATGTGGGTCATCCCAAAAGTAATGTCTTAAATCATAAAGAATTTTTTCTTTTGTTGGTATGTAAAGCTAGGTGGTAAATATTTAGCAACAATGTAATTAGCATAGTCAGCATACCAAGGAGTGTTATGAGCAACTTTTATTGCAGCTAACTGCTCATCGGGAAAACTATCATCAATAGGTAGTGGGTCATCAAGCACATTTTCAAGCCTAGACAAGTTATCAGCTACGGGGTTCTCAGCTCCTTTTCTATCAGTGATATGTAAATCAAATTCTTGTAGCAAGAGAACCCATCGAATAAGTCTAGGTTTTGCATCTTTCTTTTCCATAAGATATTTAATAGCAGCATGATCAGTGTGAACAATTACTTTTGAACCAACAATATAAGATCTAAATTTATCACAAGCAAACACCACTGCTAAGAATTCTTTTTCAGTAGTAGCATAGTTACATTGAGCACTGTCTAGAGTTTTACTAGCATAAGGAATAACATTCAGTTTCTTATCAACTCTTTGTCCTAGAACAACACCAACAACATAATCACTAGCATCACACATAATTTCAAAAGGCAAGTTCCAATCAGGTGGTTGAACAATAGGTGCAGAAATTAAGGCTTTCTTGAGTGTTTCAAAGGCTTCTAAACAATCGTCATCAAAAACAAAAGGAACATCCTTTTGCAAAAGATTCATGAGAGGCCTAGAAATTTTAGAAAAGTCTTTGATAAATCTCCTATAGAAACCAGCATGACCTAAGAAACTACGAATACCTTTGATATCTTTAGGACATGGCATTTTCTCAATTGCATCAACCTTAGATTTGTCCACTTCAATACCTCTTTCAGAAATTTTATGGCCCAATACAATACCTTCATTAACCATAAATGGCACTTTTCCCAATTCAAGACAAGATTTGTTTGTTCGCATCTCTGCAAAACTCAGTCAAGATTGCTTAAACAATCATCAAAAGACTTCCCATAAACAGAGAAATCATCCATGAAAACCTCAACAATATTTTCACAAAAGTCAGAGAATATAGCATTCGTACATATTTGAAAGGTAACGGGTGCATTGCATAAACCAAAAGGCATACGTCTATAAGCATAAGTTCCAAAGGGACAAGTAAAAGTGGTCTTTTCTTGATCAGGTTGAGAAATAGGTATTTGTGAAAAACCAGAATATCCATCAAGGAAGCAAAAATGTGTGTGCTTAGATAATCTTTCTAGCATTTGATCAATAAAAGGCAGAGGGTAATGATCTTTTCTAGTTGCTTTGTTTAATTTTCTAAAATCAATTACCATTCTATAGCCTGTAACAATTCTCTGTGGAATAAGTTCATTCTTATCATTAGGAACAACAGTTATACCTCCTTTCTTAGGGACACAATTAACAGGACTTACCCATCCACTATCAGCTATGGGATAGATTAGACCTTCTTCCAGAAGTTTTAATATTTCTGTTATTACCACTTCTTTCATCTTTGGATTTAACTAACATTGGTGATCAACAATGGGTTTAGCATCAGGTTCCATATTAGTCTTGTGCTAACATAGAGTGGGACTAATGCCCTTTAAATCATCAAGAGTATATCCTATAGCAGCTCGGTGCTTCCTTAGAACTTTCAATAATCTTTCTTCTTCATGTTCTGAAAGGTTAGCACTAATAATAATAGGATATATCTTCTTTTCATCAAGATAAGCATATTTCAAAGGTTAGCACTAACGTATCTATAATTTTTTATTGCTCCATGCTATATTATCTACTGTTTTGGACATTATTGGGCTTTATTATCCACTTTTATATTATTTTTGGGACTAACCTATTAACTGGAGGCCCAGCCCAGAATTGCTGTTTTTTGCCTGTTTTAGGGTTTCGAATAAAAGGAATATAAAACGGAGTCTAAACGGAATGAAACCTTCGGGAACGTGATTTTATCAACGAACAAGACCCGGGAGACTTGGACCCTACGTCAAGAAAGAAAAGAGGAGGCCACGAGGTAGGGGGCGCGCCTACCCCCCCTCCCCCAGGCGCGCCCTCCACCCTCGTGGGCCCCCTGTTGCTCCACCGACGTACTCCTTCCTCCTATATATATACCTACGTACCCCCAAACGATCAGATATGGAGCCAAAACCCTAATTCCACCGCCGCAACTTTCTGTATCCATGAGATCCCATCTTGGGGCCTGTTCCAGAGCTCCGTTGGAGGGGGCATCGATCACGGAGGGCTTCTACATCAACACCATAGCCCCTCCGATGAAGTGTGAGTAGTTCACCTCAGACCTACAGGTCCATAGTTAGTAGCTAGATGGCTTCTTCTCTCTTTTTGGATCTCAATACAATGTTCTCCCCCTCTCTTGTGGAGATCTATTTGATGTAATCTTCTTTTTGCGGTGTGTTTGTTGAGATCGATGAATTGTGGGTTTATGATCAAGTCTATCTATGAATAATATTTGAATCTTCTCTGAATTCTTTTATGTATGATTGGTTATCTTTGCAAGTCTCTTCGAATTATCAGTTTGGTTTGACCTACTAGATTGATCATTCTTGCAATGGGAGAAGTGCTTAGCTTTGGGTTCAATCTTGCGGTGTCCTTTCCCAGTGACAGTAGGGGCAGCAAGGCACATATTGTATTGTTGCCATCAAGGATAACAAGATGGGGTTTTCTTCATATTGCATGAGTCTATCCCTCTACATCATGTCATCTTGCTTAAGGTGTTACTCTGTTTTTAACTTAATACTCTAGATGCATGCTGGATAGCGGTCGATGAGTGGAGTAATAGTAGTAGATGCAGGCAGGAGTCGGTCTACTTGTCTCGGACGTGATGCCTATATACATGATCATACCTAGATATTCTCATAACTATGCTCAATTCTGTCAATTTCTCAACAGTAATTTGTTCACCCACCGTAGAATACTTATGCTCTCGAGAGAAGCCACTAGTGAAACCTATGGCCCCCGGGTCTATCTTCATCATATTAATCTCCTACTACTTAGTTATTTCCTTTGCTATTTACTTTGCCTTTATTTTACTTTGCATCTTTATCACAAAAATACCAAAAATATTATCTTATCATATCTATCAGATCTCACTCTCGTAAGTGGCCTTATAGGGATTGACAACCCCTATTTGCGTTGGTTGCGAGGATTTATTTGTTTTGTGCTGGTACGAGGGACTCGCGCGTAGCCTCCTACTGGATTGATACCTTGGTTCTCAAAAACTGAGGGAAATACTTATGCTACTTTACTGCATCATCCCTTCCTCTTCGGGGAAAACCAACGTAGTGCTCAAGAGGTAGTAGTGTTCAAGAAAGGTCTACCAAAGATAATGGGACAAAAGTCATCTTTTGGGGAACCAAGAACAAGAAAATCAGTAGGGTATTTTATTTTCCCACACAAGACTTCAACATCTCTAACAATCCCAATTAGTTATATAGTGTCTCTATTAGCAAGTTTAATAGTAACATCTATGTCTTCTATCTCTGCGGGTGCTATGTCATTCATAATTTCTTCATATAAGGAATAAGGAATAGCACTCACGCTAGCACCTATGTCACATAAACCATGATAATAGTGATATCCAATTTGAACTGAGACAACGGGCATGCCAACAACAGGTCTATGTTTATCCTTTCTATCAGGTTTGGCAATTCTAGCAGCTTCTTCGCAGAAGTAAAAACATGCCCATCTACATTTTCCTCCAAGAGATCCTTAACCATAGAAATGCTAGGTTCTACTTTAATTTCTTCATTAGGTTTAGGTGTTCTAATATAACTTTTGTTAACCACAGTTGAAACCTTAGCATGTTCCTTTATCCTAAGAGGGAAAGGTGGTTTCTCAATGTAAGCAGTAGGAACAACTGGATCAACATTATAAAGTATAGTTTCTTCTTTAACTGGTACAGGTTCTCTAATTTCTTCGTTCATAGGTGGGTGATATTTAAACCACTTATATTTAGGTAGATCAACAT
This sequence comes from Triticum urartu, assembly GCF_056163025.1. NCBI lineage: Eukaryota > Viridiplantae > Streptophyta > Magnoliopsida > Poales > Poaceae > Triticum > Triticum urartu. The sequence goes on from NC_141879.1 coordinate 263,461,034, forward strand.
GAGTAGCAAATCATTCACAAAAGGAGGCTACTATCTCAGAATCAAGTCCATATTTAGTGCTAAATTTTTTAAAGGCATCGGTATTCATAAAATATTTAACACAATCATACATAAGTTTAATACCTGACTCTTTACCTTCATCGAGTTCCCAATCTTCAGAGTTGTGCTTAATTCTTTCCAAAAGATCCCACCGGAATTCAATAGTCTTCTTCATAAAAGAACCAGCATAAGAAGTATCAAGCATGGTTTGATCATTACGAGAAAGACGAGCATAAAAATCCTGGATGATAATTTCTCTTGAGAGCTCATGATTGGGGCATGAATATAGCATTGACTTGAGCCTCTCCCAAGATAGAGCGATACTTTCTCCTTCATGAGGCAAAAAATTATATATATAATTCCGATCACGATGAACTAGATGCATAGGATAAATTTTTTGATGGAACTACAATTTCAATCGATTCCAATTCCAGGATCCAATATGAGCGCATAGCCCATACCATGCCAATGATTTTCCCTTCAAAGATAGAGGGAAAACCTTCTTCATAACTTCATCTCTGGGTAAACCTGCAAGCTTGAACAATCCACAATTTTGTTCTACATACATCAAGTGCATATTAGGATGTGTGGTTCCGTCTCCTACATAAGGATTAGCTAGCAGTTATGTCGGAGTAATGGGCCACGGGTAGGCTAACCCGAGGCCCAGAACCTTTCAAGACATCGGGGCTGGCTGCGCCCATCAAGGCACCAAGATGAAGTGTCGCCTTCTGGTTGCTGGCTGAAGGAATAGCCGGCTGCCCGTAGACGACCGAGTTCCAGAGACCGACTTCAAGACCCGCCGACTCCTAGTTGGCGGCTTCTAGAGAAGCCGGCCCCTAGCAGTCGGCCCATGGCACCAACAAAACCCGCGCCCTCATCAAGAAAGACAAGACATGGAGTGGCTACAGTATAGACCATCCCCCCCCGATCTAGGGACGGGTGTGGCCACAGTGCACCGTACCGGCGGAGATCTCCGCCCGACACGGCACTGTCGCCACGCCACTCCTGACATCACCACAAGCAGGCGGGCCCCAGCTCCCACGATGGCATGTCGGTACGACCCAAGGACGACGGGCCCCACCAATCAGAGAGAGCCCAGAAGACGGCTGGAGCCCCACCAGTCAGACCCGAGGGAGGTCGGCCCCCAGCAGTCGGCCCGCCCCTTCCTAGGGTCCCACGTGCCATTAACCAGATGAGATGCAGAGCGGCTACAGTAATCGCCCGCCAAGCGGCGGAGCTGTAGCCACGATCCCCTGACCAACACTACAAAAAAAGACACATCCGTGACATTTTGGGCCGAACGAATTTTTTTTCTGTCATACATATGATCTATGACGATAATTGTGACAAAACCCGGTATCATCATAGATGTGGTGGGCTCCTACTTCTATGACAAAAAATCATGATAGAAAATGGGCTTTTCGTACTGGGCGGGTGTAACGCCCCGAGACCGATGTGCCAGGTGTCATCCAGTTATTCGCTGTTGTTGTGTTGTCATTGCTTGCGTGTCATGCATTGCATATCATGTCATCATGTGCATTTCATTTGCATACGTGTTTGTCTCATGCATCCGAGCATTTTCCTCGTTGTCCGTTTTGCATTCCGGCGCTCCGTTCTCCTCCGGTGGTCATTTCTACCTTTCTCTCGTGTGTGGGGATTAAACATTTCCGGATTGTACCGAGATTTGCCAAGCGGCCTTGCTTTACTACCGGTAGACCGCCTGTCAAGTTTCGTACCATTTGGGCTTCGTTTGATACTCCAACGGTTAACCGAGGGACCGAAAAGGCCTCCTGTGTGTTGCAGCCCAACACCCCTCCAATTTGGCCCAAAACCCACCTAAACCTCCTCCATCATCTTGGTCGTTCGATCACGATCGGGTGGCCAAAAACCGCACCTCATTTGGACTCTCCTAGCTCCCTCTACCTATATATATGTGGCCATGCCCGAAATTTTTGCGGATGAACCCTAGCCCCGCTCCTCTCGCATCGCCGGACATGTCCATCCGGTCGCCGGACATGTCCGCGCTGCCGCCACCTCCCCGGGCCAATCGGGAGCCGCCACCTCAGCGCTGCTGCCTCCCTCCTCCACTCGCGCGCCGCCATATGTTGCCGCTTCCCTCCTCCACCGCGCGGCCCGCCGAGCCCATTGCGGGCCCGCGCGAGCCCGACCGCGTCGCCTCACCGCCAGGGCGTCGCCCGCCACCTGAGCCCACGGCTCCTTCCGTCGGCAGCGACCTCCACCGCCCTTCTTCTCCAGCCGGCCGTCTCCAGCGCCGCCGCGGCACGCCTCCGTCCGCCGGTCCCGCCGTCCGCTGCTCCGCCATTCCCCGCTCGCGGGACTCCGGCGAGTCGTGGCCCACACCGCCGCCGTGCCCAGATCCGGCACCGCCCGGCCGGACGAGCCCGTTCCCGCCGCCGTTCGGCCGCCCCATTGCCGGTTTGAACCATCGCCATGGCCTTGCTCGGGAGCGAGCTGAGGCCTCCCGCCGGCCCAGCAGGCCAGATCCGGTCCCGTGGATCGGGACAAGATCCACCGCTCCCCGAACCAAACACCCGTCTCGGATCTCCACCGCGCCGTCCCGGATCCCTCCGTCCCGCGTTGACTTTTCGGGAGGTGATATTTTCTTCTAAGTCCCCGAAATTCCCAGATCCATATGCCTATGTTCATCATGCCGTAACTTTGCATCCATAGCTCCGATTCATGCATATAGCATATCAAAATGTTCGACTCGGAGTGCACATCATTTCTTCTCATTGCATCATTTTCATTTGAGTTCATCTTGATGCCCGAAATGCTGTTAGCAGAGTGCTACTTGAGTTAATTGTCAGATCTGCTGCTCCATTTAGCTATTTGTCATTTTTGCCATGATTATTGTGTGCAGGATATGCCCATGAGCTCTACATGTGTTTTGTTAAGGGTTTTGCCATCTTTCCAGAGGTGCAACCCATGTATTTTTGTGATGTGTGTGGTGAATAGCACAAGCTTGCTAAGTGAGGCACTTGGTAATGCTGATTTCAGGGACTTAGCATTTCCACTAAGTCCTTGACCTGTTTATCTCATTATGCCATATGTTCATGTTGTTTCCTAGTGATCCGTGCCTCTTTTGAGGATGATCAGTAAGGATGTTTTGTTAATCTTGTAGTGCTCTATCCATCCATGTCTTTGTTTGCAATTATGGAGCACCCTAGCTCGAGTCAATCGAGCTATACTTTTGCTACTTCGTGAATCTGGGCAGATTGTCTACTTGTTACCAATTTTGCCGAGGATGTTGTAGTTTATCCGCGCATGCTATGTTATTGTTCTTGCTATGTCTAGCTGGTATTTTGTGTATTCTTGATGGGTGTATGCTTATATTGTCATCCATTGCTCTGTAGTGAGTGCATCAAGCTCGTAAACATGCCTACTTGATATCTGTTTTCAGCATGCTCCAGTTTTCACTAAGTCTGAGATCTGATTATGTTTTTGCCATGTTCACATGATTGCAATTGTATTTTCTGATCCATTTTGGCACAAGGTCACTAAGGGACTTTTGTTAAGCTCTTTGAGTAGCTCCATGACATGCTTTACTTTGCCATGTTCAGGTCATGTAGCATGTAGTTTTGTTGCTCCGAAGAGTGCTATTTGATCTGAAATTCCAGACAAGTGTTAATTTCACTAAGTCCTTGATCTGTTTACCATATGCATTTTTGCCATGCTTGTTTGAACCTGTTAATGGATGAATTGGCCGTAGCTCAGTGCTAGTCTTTTGTTAAGCATCATGAATGGATCCCTGTCATGTATTTTGTTGCCATGTTTGAGTGCTGTAGCATGTTCATCTTGTAGCATTTAGAGGGCTACTTGCTGTTAATCGCAGACGTGGTCATATTTGAATCGCTTGCCATTTCCAAACCGTAACTCCGATTCCGGTGATCTATATCATTTTCAAGCGATTTCATCTCACCCTTCCAGTGGCACACTTGGTTTTCCATGTTGAGGCCAGGTCCAATCATTCCTTGTCAAATCTTGCATAGGCATCCCGCATCGCATCCCGCATAGCATACCATTCTTGCATCATATTGTTTGAGCTTTGCACGTGGTTGATTGTGTTCCGTTTGCTTGTTTGTCTTGTTTGGGTAGAGCCGGGAGACGAGTTCGCTAACGAGGAGCCCGTTGAGTTTGCTTTCGAGCATCCAGTCAACTCTGAAAACTTTTCAGGCAAGATGACCATACCCTCGAAATCACTTCTATCTTTGCTTGCTTAGTTGCTCGCTCTTTTGCTATGCCTATGCTGCGATACCTACCACTTGCTTATCATGCCACCCATATTGTTGAACCAAGCCTATAACCCACCATGTCCTAGCAAACCGTTGATTGGCTATGTTACCGCTTTGCTCAACCCCTCTTATAGCGTTGTTAGTTGCAGGTGAAGATTGAAGTTTGTTCCTTGTTGGAACATGGAGATGTTGTTCCTTGTTGGAACGTGTTTACTTGTTGGGATATCACATTATATCTTATTTAATTAATGCATCTATATACTTGGTAAAGGGTGGAAGGCTCGGCCTTATGCCTGGTGTTTTGTTCCACTCTTGCCGCCCTAGTTTTCCGTCATATCGGTGTTATGTTCCCGGATTTTGCGTTCCTTACGCGGTTGGGTGATAATGGGAACCCCTTGATAGTTCGCCTTGATTAAAGCTTTTCCAGAAATGCCCAACATTGGTTTTACCATTCGCCGCCTAGCCTTTTTCTTTTCCCTTGGGGGTCACGCGCCCAAGGGTCATCATTATTTTAACCCCCCCGGGCCAGTGCTCCTCTGAGTGTTGGTCCAACCGAGCGATGTCCGGGGCTACCAGGGGCAACTCTGGGCTGGCCTACCCGACGTCCGGCTCATCTGAGTGTGCCCTGAGAACGAGATATGTGTAGCTCCTGTCGGGTTTTGTCGGCACATTCGGGCGGTGTTGCTGGATTTGTGTTAACCTGTCGAAGTGTGTTGAAGAACCGGGATACCGAGTCTGATCGGAACGTCTCGGGAGGAGGTCTATTCCTTCGTTGACCGTGAGAGCTTGTCATGGGCTAAGTTGCGACTCCCCTGCAGGGATTTGAACTTTTGAAAGCCGTGCCCGCGGTTACGGGCAGATGGGAATTTGTTAATGTCCGGTTGTAGATAACTTGAACCATAACTTAATTAATATGAATCAACAGCGTGTGTTACCGTGATGGTCTCTTTCCGGCGGAGTCTGAGAAGTGAACACGGTGTTGGAGTTATGTTTGACGTAGGTTGTTCTAGGATCACTTCTTGATCATAGTTTATTGATCGTGCTTTGCCTTCTCTTCTCGCTCTCTTTTGCGTATGTTAGCCACCATATATGCTAGTCGCTTGCTGCAGCTCCACCCATACCTTTTACCTTACCCATAAGCTTAAATAGTCTTGATCGCGAGGGTGCGAGATTGCTGAGTCCCCGTGGCTCACAGATACTTCCAAAACCAGCTTGCAGGTGCCGATGAGTCCGTGCAGATGACGCAACCAAGCTCAGGAGGAGCTCGATGAAGACTTTGTCCGTTGTGTTGTTTCGTTCTAGTTGATCAGTAGTGGAGCCCAGTTGGGGTCGATCGGGGACCTTTGTCGCATTTGGGGTTCTTCTTTATTTTGGTTTCGTAGTTGGACCTTGATTGTATTTGGATGTTGTAATGCTTTATTCATGTATTGTGTGAAGTGGCAATTGTAAGCCAACTATGTATCTTTTTCCCCTATTGTATTACTTGGGTTGTGTGAAGATTACCTCACTTGCGACACTGCTTTCAATGCGGTTATGCCTCTAAGTCGTGCTTCGACACGTGGGAGATATAGCCGCATCGAGGGCGTTACAAGTTGGTAATCAGAGCCTTCCCCGACCTTAGGAGCCCCCATTGCTTGATCGTTTTTAGCAGCCGAGTTGTGTCTAGAAAAAAATGTTTTGAGTCATTTAGGAATTATATATCGGAGAGTTTAGGAATTCTTTTTTCTTCCCAGTCTCCTCATCGCTCTGGTAAGGCATCCTGATGTAGAGTTTTGACTCTTCTCTTCTCAAATTTCACTAATTTTTTTTTAGGATCACGCGGGTATCTTGGAATCGTTCCGATGGTTTTGTGAAGAGAACATTGTCTTGGTGCCTCCTGTCAGGGGTTTTGTGGAAGTGTCCCGGGGAGTTGAGCTCTGAGGTGTTGTCGTCATAATTTTATCGTTGCAGTTCCGGAATACCTGAGTTTAGTACGCCGACATCGAAAATCTCTTTTATGAAGTTCGTTGGTGAGATAACCTCGACGCCACCCAGTACTGGGGCGGGAGTTCGGGAGTATTGCCATAACTTGTATAACAGATGCTTTTCGAAGGTTGAGGTAGATGATTTCCGAAGGTTTCTTGGTTATGTGTTGAAGGATGGATACAGCTGAATGTAGGATTTGCTAGTTTTGGGTGAGATATTATGCTTCCCCTGTATCCCCAACACCTGATTGCATAACCGGAAAATTTCGGGAGTTTATAAGTGGGAATTCAAGTAGCTCTTAGGATATCTTTCCGACAGATGTATGATATGAAATTGGGGTTCGACGTCTAGTGGTCCGCCTATCCACGGTTGGTTTTACAGTGGTCTCGTTGTGTCTTAAAGAGTCCTTGGCTATGCCGACTCGGGGACGCTTCGTATGTCATGTGCACTGCCTTGTACATGATGGTGCTGTATGATCGAGCCCGTGTAGGCCCCACCACGAAAACTTTGGACAAAATCTCTATCATATGTTTGTTCCGGCTTATTTCGCAAGACAATCCTTTGTTTTGTTTGAGTTGTGGTATTCGAGTTACTTCAATGTCAAGTGTGATTCCATACCTTTCCTAAACGGTGTTCTCATATTCCTATGTGAATACTAATCCTTCTCGATCATCGAGTTTGTCATGTCTATCCTTTTCACGGGTGTGCTTCTCTTCAAGTGGATCCGATCATTTCAACATCCGCAAGATCAAGTATTAGTTCTTCTCAACGGTGTTTGTTTCATCCGTCTCCAAGTTGCTTTTGTGTTTTTCCCACCCACCCACCCTTTTTGTTCAAGGACTCAGATTTCTTATTCAACTATCCATTTATCGATGGAAGTCTCTCCATTCTTATCCGGTGTTTCTCATGAAGATTCTTACGGAGCTTCTAGTTCACCATTATTCATTCTTTTTCTTCTCCGGTGGAACCAAGTCAAGCTTTGTGGATCATATCCTTTTTCCTCGTTTCAAATACCTTTTCTTACCTGTGCACCTCTTTATCATTCACCTCGCGCTATTCTGTTGTTCCGGAGTGCTAAAAATATCTTGGATGATTCGTTTCCATTCTCAATCCGTTCAAGATCTTTCGAGAATGTTATCTTATTCAAACCATTTAATTCAACCGGTGCATTCTCCTTTTTCAAGTAATCATTTCAACGGTGTTTCTTTTCAGTGGGCCCTAACCCATAGGTCTTTTCCCAGGATCTTACCTGACTCTTCTTATTTCCCGGAGATATCCTCAAATTTCTTTTCAGAGTTTGACGTAAGAATGATGTATCATCAGTCAAATGCTTTTCTCCAATATCTGTCGAATTCTTTTCATCGTTGGCTCAACCTTTCCATTCTTCATTCCGGAGTGTCTAAATAATTCTTGGTAGTGTTTCTCATCGTCATTCTCTGCATTTCAAGACCGAAGAAGAGTTTTCCTCCAAATCTTATCCGTTCTCTCAAAGATTCGTGATTCTAGCTTGATGCTATCCTCTCATAATTGTTTTCGATTGCGAGAATTCTTTTCACCCATCCGGAGCAATTCCGGAGTCTTTTCAGTTTGATTCTCCGTAGCCCATCATCTCAGAATTATTCTTTCTAGTTTTCAGTTCTTGTTCTTTAAATCTTACCGGTGCTTCGTTCAAGTGATCTCTAATCAGTTCTTGATCTCTTCATTCTGATGTATCTAAATTCCCCTCAAGCTTCTTTGTTCATTTGCTAATTCTTCCCGGTGTTTTCTTTATCTTTTCTTCAATCGTTTTCAATTCTTACGGTGGTTCGTTCGAGAGCTCTCGTCATTCATTTTCATATCAATTATTCGTTGTTTTCAATCCTTCCGGTGGTTCGTTGAAGACCTTCTCAAGTTTGTGCTATATCTCTCTTAATCTTTTCTACGAGAATAAGTAGTATGCCAATTCCATTGCTTGTCATCAATTTTAATTGGTGAAGGATAAGCATAACATAATTCTTATTCGTGTTTTCATCCTAGTGATTAATTCCTTATTCCGGAGGCTCACAAAATTCTTGATCTCAATTGTTTCATCTTCTATTTTCCCGGAGTTCCTACCTATCGCAATTATATCACCACGGAGATCCATCTAATCATTGCAAGGCTTCAACCTTATTCTTTTCATCCTTCATTTCGTTTGATCATTCTTTTATTACCGGAGTTCTTTATGGAGGCTACATGATGGTTCACAAAGGATGTAATTCCTTCTCGAGGTGTTCATCGAGATTCTTTTCTAAGGAACTCAAGTTGGCTTCATCTTGTAATCCAGAGTGCAATTCTTCCTTCCGTATCATTGGAGGTGGTTTTACAGCATTCTTGATAATTTTCCTTCGTGTTTCATGATTCACAAGTTATCAAGTATGAGATATTTTAAATCCATCAACCTCTTCATTGGAGTTATCTTGGGTTATATTTCACATAAAGCCTTCCCTAAGGATTGTTGCTATTATGGTGCTTATAAATGACCCAAGTCCTTCATCTATCCTTCCGGTGAAATACTTTCTCGTCTCCTTGTCCATATCAATTCAATTCTTCTTCCCGTGAGTGGCAGGTTGTCACCTCATAATTTGAGATGTATTCCATAAGACCATACCAACCCTATTCTTTTCGTTGGTGGTTTTTCCAACAACTCCGTTCGACCCTTCTCCTAAAGATGCCTTGCCAAGCTCTTTTGTGGCAGATGTTGGCATTTTCTCCTCATTTTCTCCTCATTTTAATTATCTATCTTCTATTCTTCGTTCCGGAGGCATTGCGATGTTGTTCTTTTCACCCATCATCTCATTTTGTCAAAGATCATGTTCTTTTCATGCCTATCCATTTAACTGGAGTGTTGTGCCCTTTTTCTCAAGTTCTTTTCGCCTTATCAAGTCTTGCATCCTTTCTCAACCGGAGTGCTACCCGAATTTGGTCTTCCTTGATCCCCTTCCTTAACCGGAGTGTTTTCTATATATATCTTCCCTTCAACCTCAATGTTTGCGCAATGTTCTTTGTCCCTCTTTTCTAACGGAGTGTTTTCGACTTTGTTCACCTTCAGTATTCTTTTTTTGAATTTATTCAACCTCTCAAGGTTATTTGGTTTCACTCGTTTGGCAAAGGAGCAATTTAGTTTTACCTCTTCTCTTTCTCTTCCGTTTTCCCTCCGGTGCCATTCTAGATCTCGGGACGAGATCCTCTCGTAGTGGTGGAGTGTTGTAACGCCCCGAGACCGATGTGCCAGGTGTCGTCCAGTTATTCATTGTTGTTGTGTTGTCATTGCTTGTGTGTCATGCATTGCATATCATGTCATCATGTGCATTTCATTTGCATACGTGTTCGTCTCATGCATCCGAGCATTTTCCCCGTTGTCCGTTTTGCATTCCGGCGCTCCGTTCTCCTCCGGTGGTCATTTCTACCTTTCTCTCGTGTGTGGGGATTAAACATTTCCGGATTGGAACGAGATTTGCCAAGCGGCCTTGGTTTACTACCGGTAGACCGCCTGTCAAGTTTCGTACCATTTGGACTTCGCTTGATACTCCAACGGTTAACCGAGGGACCAAAAAGGCCTCGTGTGTGTTGCAGCCCAACACCCCTCCAATTTGGCCCAAAACCAACCTAAACCTCCTCCATCATCTCGGTCATTCGATCATGATCGCGTGGCCAAAAACCGCACCTCATTTGGACTCTCCTAGCTCCCTCTACCTATATATATGTGGCCATCCCCGAAATTTTCGCGGATGAACCCTAGCCCCGCTCCTCATGCATCGCCGGACATGTCCATCCGGTCGCTGGACATGTCCGCGCCGCCGCCACCTCACCCGGGCCAATCGGGAGCCGCCACCTCAGCGCCGCCGCCTCCCTCCTCCACTCGCGCGCCGCCATGTGTCGCCGCTTCCCTCCTCCACCGCGCGGCCCGCCGAGACCATTGCAGGCCCGCGCGAGCCCGACCGCGTCGCCTCCCCGCCAGGGCGTCGCCCGCCGCCCGAGCCCACGGCTCCTTACGCCGGCAGCGACCTCCGCCGCCCTTCTACTCCAGCCGGCCGTCTCCAGCGCAGCCGCGGCGCGCCTCCGTCCGCCGGTCCCGCCGTCCGCTGCTCCGCCGTTCCCCGCTCGCCGGACTGCGGCGAGTCATGGCCCACACCGCCGCCGTGCCTAGATCTGGCACCGGCCGGCCGGAGCCGTTCGGCCGCCCCATCGCCGGTTTGAACCACCGCCGCTGCCATCGCCATGGCCTTGCTCGGGAGCGAGCTGAGGCCTCCCACCGGCCCAGCAGGCCAGATCCGGTCCCGTGGATCGGGACAAGATCCACCGCTCCCCGAACCAAACACCCGTATCGCATCTCCACCGCACCGTCTTGGATCCCTCCGTCCCGCGTTGACTTTTCGGGAGGTGATATTTTCTTCTAAGTCCCCGAAATTCCCAGATCCAAATGCCTATGTTCATCATGCCGTAACTTTGCATCCATAGCTCCGATTCATGCATATAGCATATCAAAATGTTCGTCTCCGAGTGCACATCATTTCATCTCATTGCATCATTTTCATTTGAGTTCATCTTGATGCCCGAAATGCTGTTAGAAGAGTGCTACTTGAGTTAATTGTCAGATCTGCTGCATACGTGTTTGTCTCATGCATCCGAGCATTTTCCTCGTTGTCCGTTTTGCATTCCGGCGCTCCGTTCTCCTCCGGTGGTCATTTCTACCTTTCTCTCGTGTGTGGGGATTAAACATTTCCGGATTGTACCGAGATTTGCCAAGCGGCCTTGCTTTACTACCGGTAGACCGCCTGTCAAGTTTCGTACCATTTGGGCTTCGTTTGATACTCCAACGGTTAACCGAGGGACCGAAAAGGCCTCCTGTGTGTTGCAGCCCAACACCCCTCCAATTTGGCCCAAAACCCACCTAAACCTCCTCCATCATCTTGGTCGTTCGATCACGATCGGGTGGCCAAAAACCGCACCTCATTTGGACTCTCCTAGCTCCCTCTACCTATATATATGTGGCCATGCCCGAAATTTTTGCGGATGAACCCTAGCCCCGCTCCTCTCGCATCGCCGGACATGTCCATCCGGTCGCCGGACATGTCCGCGCTGCCGCCACCTCCCCGGGCCAATCGGGAGCCGCCACCTCAGCGCTGCTGCCTCCCTCCTCCACTCGCGCGCCGCCATATGTTGCCGCTTCCCTCCTCCACCGCGCGGCCCGCCGAGCCCATTGCGGGCCCGCGCGAGCCCGACCGCGTCGCCTCACCGCCAGGGCGTCGCCCGCCACCTGAGCCCACGGCTCCTTCCGTCGGCAGCGACCTCCACCGCCCTTCTTCTCCAGCCGGCCGTCTCCAGCGCCGCCGCGGCACGCCTCCGTCCGCCGGTCCCGCCGTCCGCTGCTCCGCCATTCCCCGCTCGCGGGACTCCGGCGAGTCGTGGCCCACACCGCCGCCGTGCCCAGATCCGGCACCGCCCGGCCGGACGAGCCCGTTCCCGCCGCCGTTCGGCCGCCCCATTGCCGGTTTGAACCATCGCCATGGCCTTGCTCGGGAGCGAGCTGAGGCCTCCCGCCGGCCCAGCAGGCCAGATCCGGTCCCGTGGATCGGGACAAGATCCACCGCTCCCCGAACCAAACACCCGTCTCGGATCTCCACCGCGCCGTCCCGGATCCCTCCGTCCCGCGTTGACTTTTCGGGAGGTGATATTTTCTTCTAAGTCCCCGAAATTCCCAGATCCATATGCCTATGTTCATCATGCCGTAACTTTGCATCCATAGCTCCGATTCATGCATATAGCATATCAAAATGTTCGACTCGGAGTGCACATCATTTCTTCTCATTGCATCATTTTCATTTGAGTTCATCTTGATGCCCGAAATGCTGTTAGCAGAGTGCTACTTGAGTTAATTGTCAGATCTGCTGCTCCATTTAGCTATTTGTCATTTTTGCCATGATTATTGTGTGCAGGATATGCCCATGAGCTCTACATGTGTTTTGTTAAGGGTTTTGCCATCTTTCCAGAGGTGCAACCCATGTATTTTTGTGATGTGTGTGGTGAATAGCACAAGCTTGCTAAGTGAGGCACTTGGTAATGCTGATTTCAGGGACTTAGCATTTCCACTAAGTCCTTGACCTGTTTATCTCATTATGCCATATGTTCATGTTGTTTCCTAGTGATCCGTGCCTCTTTTGAGGATGATCAGTAAGGATGTTTTGTTAATCTTGTAGTGCTCTATCCATCCATGTCTTTGTTTGCAATTATGGAGCACCCTAGCTCGAGTCAATCGAGCTATACTTTTGCTACTTCGTGAATCTGGGCAGATTGTCTACTTGTTACCAATTTTGCCGAGGATGTTGTAGTTGATCCGTGCATGATATGTTATTGTTCTTGCTATGTCTAGCTGCTATTTTGTGTATTCTTGGTGGGTGTATGCTTATATTGTCATCCCTTGCTCTGTAGTGAGTGCATCAAGCTCGTAAACATGCCTACTTGATATCTGTTTTCAGCATGCTCCAGTTTTCACGAAGTCTGAGATCTGATTATGTTTTTGCCATGTTCACATGATTGCAATTGTATTTTCTGATCCCTTTTGGCTCAAGGTCACTAAGGGACTTTTGTTAAGCTCTTTGAGTAGCTCCATGACATGCTTTACTTTGCCATGTTCAGGTCATGTAGCATGTAGTTTTGTTGCTCCGAAGAGTGCTATTTGATCTGAAATTCCAGACAAGTGTTAATTTCACTAAGTCCTTGATCTGTTTACCATATGCATTTTTGCCATGCTTGTTTGAACCTGTTAATGGATGAATTGGCCGTAGCTCAGTGCTAGTCTTTTGTTAAGCATCATGAATGGATCCCTGTCATGTATTTTGTTGCCATGTTTGAGTGCTGTAGCATGTTCATCTTGTAGCATTTAGAGGGCTACTTGCTGTTAATCGCAGACGTGGTCATATTTGAATCGCTTGCCATTTCCAAACCGTAACTCCGATTCTGGTGATCTATATCATTTTCAAGCGATTTCATCTCACCCTTCCAGTGGCACACTTGGTTTTCCAAGTTGAGGCCAGGTCCAATCATTCCTTGTCAAATCTTGCATATGCATCCCGCATCGCATCCCGCATAGCATACCATTATTGCATCATATTGTTTGAGCTTTGCACGTGGTTGATTGTGTTCTGTTTGCTTGTTTGTCTTGTTTGGGTAGAGCCGGGAGACGAGTTCGCTAACGAGGAGCCCGTTGAGTTTGCTTTCGAGGATCCAGTCAACTCTGACAACTTTTCAGGCAAGATGACCATACCCTCGAAATCACTTCTATCTTTGCTTGCTTAGTTGCTCGCTCTTTTGATATGCCTATGCTGCGATACCTACCACATGCTTATCATACCACTCATATTGTTGAACCAAGCCTCTAACCCACCATGTCCTAGCAAACCGTTGATTGGCTATGTTACCGCTTTGCTCAACCCCTCTTATAGCGTTGTTAGTTGCAGGTGAAGACTGAAGTTTGTTCCTTGTTGGAACATGGAGATGTTGTTCCTTGTTGGAACATGTTTACTTGTTGGGATATCAATTATATCTTATTTAATTAATGCATCTATATACTTGGTAAAGGGTGGAAGGCTCGGCCTTATGCCTGGTGTTTTGTTCCACTCTTGCCGCCCTAGTTTTCCGTCATATCGGTGTTATGTTCCCGGATTTTGCGTTCCTTACGCGGTTGGGTGATAATGGGAACCCCTTGATAGTTCGCCTTGATTAAAGCTTTTCCAGCAATGCCCAACATTGGTTTTACCATTCGCCGCCTAGCCTTTTTCTTTTCCCTTGGGGGTCACGCGCCCAAGGGTCATCATTATTTTAACCCCCCCCCCCCGGGCCAGTGCTCCTCTGAGTGTTGGTCCAACCGAGCGATGTCCGGGGCTACCAGGGGCAACTCTGGGCTGGCCTACCCGACGTCTAGCTCATCTGAGTGTGCCCTGAGAACGAGATATGTGTAGCTCCTGTCGGGTTTTGTCGGCACATTCGGGCGGTGTTGCTGGATTTGTGTTAACCTGTCGAAGTGTGTTGAAGAACCGGGATACCGAGTCTGATCGGAACGTCTCGGGAGGAGGTCTATTCCTTCGTTGACCGTGAGAGCTTGTCATGGGCTAAGTTGGGACTTCCCTGCAGGGATTTGAACTTTTGAAAGCCGTGCCCGCGGTTATGGGCAGATGGGAATTTGTTAATGTCCGGTTGTAGATAACTTGAACCATAAATTAATTAATATGAATCAACAGCGTGTGTTACCGTGATGGTCTCTTTCCGGCGGAGTCTGAGAAGTGAACACGGTGTTGGAGTTATGTTTGACGTAGGTTGTTCTAGGATCACTTCTTGATCATAGTTTATTGATCGTGCTTTGCCTTCTCTTCTCGCTCTCTTTTGCGTATGTTAGCCACCATATATGCTAGTCGCTTGCTGCAGCTCCACCCATACCTTTTACCTTACCCATAAGCTTAAATAGTCTTGATCGCGAGGGTGCGAGATTGCTGAGTCCCCGTGGCTCACAGATACTTCCAAAACCAGCTTGCAGGTGCCGATGAGTCCGTGCAGATGACGCAACCAAGCTCAGGAGGAGCTCGATGAAGACTTTGTCCGTTGTGTTGTTTCGTTCTAGTTGATCAGTAGTGGAGCCCAGTTGGGGTCGATCGGGGACCTTTGTCGCATTTGGGGTTCTTCTTTATTTTGGTTTCGTAGTTGGACCTTGATTGTATTTGGATGTTGTAATGCTTTATTCATGTATTGTGTGAAGTGGCAATTGTAAGCCAACTATGTATCTTTTTCCCCTATTGTATTACTTGGGTTGTGTGAAGATTACCTCACTTGCGACACTGCTTTCAATGCGGTTATGCCTCTAAGTCGTGCTTCGACACGTGGGAGATATAGCCGCATCGAGGGCGTTACAAGTTGGTAATCAGAGCCTTCCCCGACCTTAGGAGCCCCCATTGCTTGATCGTTTTTAGCAGCCGAGTTGTGTCTAGAAAAAAATGTTTTGAGTCATTTAGGAATTATATATCGGAGAGTTTAGGAATTCTTTTTTCTTCCCAGTCTCCTCATCGCTCTGGTAAGGCATCCTGATGTAGAGTTTTGACTCTTCTCTTCTCAAATTTCACTAATTTTTTTTTAGGATCACGCGGGTATCTTGGAATCGTTCCGATGGTTTTGTGAAGAGAACATTGTCTTGGTGCCTCCTGTCAGGGGTTTTGTGGAAGTGTCCCGGGGAGTTGAGCTCTGAGGTGTTGTCGTCATAATTTTATCGTTGCAGTTCCGGAATACCTGAGTTTAGTACGCCGACATCGAAAATCTCTTTTATGAAGTTCGTTGGTGAGATAACCTCGACGCCACCCAGTACTGGGGCGGGAGTTCGGGAGTATTGCCATAACTTGTATAACAGATGCTTTTCGAAGGTTGAGGTAGATGATTTCCGAAGGTTTCTTGGTTATGTGTTGAAGGATGGATACAGCTGAATGTAGGATTTGCTAGTTTTGGGTGAGATATTATGCTTCCCCTGTATCCCCAACACCTGATTGCATAACCGGAAAATTTCGGGAGTTTATAAGTGGGAATTCAAGTAGCTCTTAGGATATCTTTCCGACAGATGTATGATATGAAATTGGGGTTCGACGTCTAGTGGTCCGCCTATCCACGGTTGGTTTTACAGTGGTCTCGTTGTGTCTTAAAGAGTCCTTGGCTATGCCGACTCGGGGACGCTTCGTATGTCATGTGCACTGCCTTGTACATGATGGTGCTGTATGATCGAGCCCGTGTAGGCCCCACCACGAAAACTTTGGACAAAATCTCTATCATATGTTTGTTCCGGCTTATTTCGCAAGACAATCCTTTGTTTTGTTTGAGTTGTGGTATTCGAGTTACTTCAATGTCAAGTGTGATTCCATACCTTTCCTAAACGGTGTTCTCATATTCCTATGTGAATACTAATCCTTCTCGATCATCGAGTTTGTCATGTCTATCCTTTTCACGGGTGTGCTTCTCTTCAAGTGGATCCGATCATTTCAACATCCGCAAGATCAAGTATTAGTTCTTCTCAACGGTGTTTGTTTCATCCGTCTCCAAGTTGCTTTTGTGTTTTTCCCACCCACCCACCCTTTTTGTTCAAGGACTCAGATTTCTTATTCAACTATCCATTTATCGATGGAAGTCTCTCCATTCTTATCCGGTGTTTCTCATGAAGATTCTTACGGAGCTTCTAGTTCACCATTATTCATTCTTTTTCTTCTCCGGTGGAACCAAGTCAAGCTTTGTGGATCATATCCTTTTTCCTCGTTTCAAATACCTTTTCTTACCTGTGCACCTCTTTATCATTCACCTCGCGCTATTCTGTTGTTCCGGAGTGCTAAAAATATCTTGGATGATTCGTTTCCATTCTCAATCCGTTCAAGATCTTTCGAGAATGTTATCTTATTCAAACCATTTAATTCAACCGGTGCATTCTCCTTTTTCAAGTAATCATTTCAACGGTGTTTCTTTTCAGTGGGCCCTAACCCATAGGTCTTTTCCCAGGATCTTACCTGACTCTTCTTATTTCCCGGAGATATCCTCAAATTTCTTTTCAGAGTTTGACGTAAGAATGATGTATCATCAGTCAAATGCTTTTCTCCAATATCTGTCGAATTCTTTTCATCGTTGGCTCAACCTTTCCATTCTTCATTCCGGAGTGTCTAAATAATTCTTGGTAGTGTTTCTCATCGTCATTCTCTGCATTTCAAGACCGAAGAAGAGTTTTCCTCCAAATCTTATCCGTTCTCTCAAAGATTCGTGATTCTAGCTTGATGCTATCCTCTCATAATTGTTTTCGATTGCGAGAATTCTTTTCACCCATCCGGAGCAATTCAGGAGTCTTTTCAGTTTGATTCTCTGCAGCCCATCATCTCAGAATTATTCTTTCTAGTTTTCAGTTCTCGTTCTTTAAATCTTACCGGTGCTTCGTTCAAGTGATCTCTAATCAGTTCTTGATCTCTTCATTCTGATGTATCTAAATTCCCCTGAAGCTTCTTCGTTCATTTGCTAATTCTCCCCGGTGTTTTCTTTATCTTTTCTTCAATCGTTTTCAATTCTTACGGTGGTTCGTTCGAGAGCTCTCGTCATTCGTTTTCATATCAATTATTCGTTGTTTTCAATCCTTCCGGTGGTTCGTTGAAGACCTTCTCAAGTTTGTGCTATATCTCTCTTAATCTTTTCTACGAGAATAAGTAGTATGCCAATTCCATTGCTTGTCATCAATTTTAATTGGTGAAGGATAATCATAACGTAATTCTTATTCGTGTTTTCATCCTAGTGATTAATTCCTTATTCCGGAGGCTCACAAAATTCTTGATCTCAATTGTTTCATCTTCTATTTTCCCGGAGTTCCTACCTATCGCAATTATATCACCACGGAGATCCATCTAATCATTGCAAGGCTTCAACCTTATTCTTTTCATCCTTCATTTCGTTTGATCATTCTTTTATTACCGGAGTTCTTTATGGAGGCTACATGATGGTTCACAAAGGATGTAATTCCTTCTCGAGGTGTTCATCGAGATTCTTTTCTAAGGAACTCAAGTTGGCTTCATCTTGTAATCCGGAGTGCAATTCTTCCTTCCGTATCATTGGAGGTGGTTTTACAGCATTCTTGATAATTTTCCTTCGTGTTTCATGATTCACAAGTTATCAAGTATGAGATATTTTAAATCCATCAACCTCTTCATTGGAGTTATCTTGGGTTATATTTCACATAAAGCCTTCCCTAAGGATTGTTGCTATTATGGTGCTTATAAATGACCCAAGTCCTTCATCTATCCTTCCGGTGAAATACTTTCTCGTCTCCTTGTCCATATCAATTCAATTCTTCTTCCCGTGAGTGGCAGGTTGTCACCTCATAATTTGAGATGTATTCCATAAGACCATATCAACCCTATTCTTTTCGTTGGTGGTTTTTCCAACAACTCTGTTCGACCCTTCTCCTAAAGATGCCTTGCCAAGCTCTTTTGAGGCAGATGTTGGCATTTTCTCCACATTTTCTCCTCATTTTAATTATATATCTTCTATTCTTCGTTCCGGAGGCATTGCGATGTTGTTCTTTTCACCCATCATCTCATTTTTTTCAAAGATCATGTTCTTTTCATGCCTATCCATTTAACTGGAGTGTTGTGCCCTTTTGCTCAAGTTCTTTTCGCCTTATCAAGTCTTGCATCCTTTCTCAACCGGAGTGCTACCCGAATTTGGTCTTCCTTGATCCCCTTCCTTAACCGGAGTGTTTTCTATATATATCTTCCCTTCAACCTCAATGTTTTCGCAATGTTCTTTGTCCCTCTTTTCTAACGGAGTGTTTTCGACTTTGTTCACCTTCGGTATTCTTTTTTTGAATTTATTCAACCTCTCAAGGTTATTTGGTTTCACTCGTTTGGCAAAGGAGCAATTTAGTTTTACCTCTTCTCTTTCTCTTCCGTTTTCCCTCCGGTGCCATTCTAGATCTCGGGACGAGATCCTCTCGTAGTGGTGGAGTGTTGTAACGCCCCGAGACCGATGTGCCAGGTGTCGTCCAGTTATTCATTGTTGTTGTGTTGTCATTGCTTGTGTGTCATGCATTGCATATCATGTCATCATGTGCATTTCATTTGCATACGTGTTCGTCTCATGCATCCGAGCATTTTCCCCGTTGTCCGTTTTGCATTCCGGCGCTCCGTTCTCCTCCGGTGGTCATTTCTACCTTTCTCTCGTGTGTGGGGATTAAACATTTCCGGATTGGAACGAGATTTGCCAAGCGGCCTTGGTTTACTACCGGTAGACCGCCTGTCAAGTTTCGTACCATTTGGACTTCGCTTGATAGTCCAACGGTTAACCGAGGGACCAAAAAGGCCTCGTGTGTGTTGCAGCCCAACACCCCTCCAATTTGGCCCAAAACCCACCTAAACCTCCTCCATCATCTCGGTCGTTCGATCTTGATCGCGTGGCCGAAAACCGCACCTCATTTGGACTCTCCTAGCTCCCTCTACCTATATATATGTAGCCATCCCCGAAATTTTCGCGGATGAACCCTAGCCCCGCTCCTCTTGCATCGCCGAACATGTCCATCCGGTCGCCGGACATGTCCGTGCCGCCGCCACCTCACCTGGGCCAATCGGGAGCCGCCACCTCAGCGCCGCTGCCTCCCTCCTCCACTCGCGCGCCGCCATGTGTCGCCGCTTCCCTCCTCCACCGTGCGGCCCGCCGAGACCATTGCGGGCCCGCGCGAGCCCGACCGCGTCGCCTCCCCGCCAGGGCGTCGCCCGCCGCCCGAGCCCACGGCTCCTTACGCCGGCAGCGACCTCCGCCGCCCTTCTACTCCAGCCAGCCGTCTCCAGCGCAGCCGCGGCGAGCCTCCGTGCGCCAGTCCCGCCGTCCGCTGCTCCGCCGTTCCCCGCTCGCCGGACTCCGGCGAGTCATGGCCCACACCGCCGCCGTGCCTAGATCCGGCATCGGCCGACCGGAGCCGTTCGGCCGCCCCATCGCTGGTTTGAACCACCGCCGCTGCCATCGCCATGGCCTTGCTCGGGAGCGAGCTGAGGCCTCCCGCCGGCCCAGCAGGCCAGATCCGGTCCCGTGGATCGGGACAAGATCCACCGCTCCCCGAACCAAACACCCGTCTTGGATCTCCACCGCGCCGTCCCGGATCCCTCTGTCCCGAAATTCCCAGATCCATATGCCTATGTTCATCATGCCGTAACTTTGCATCCATAGCTCCGATTCATGCATATAGCATATCAAAATGTTCGTCTCAGAGTGCACATCATTTCATCTCATTGCATCATTTTCATTTGAGTTCATCTTGATGCCCGAAATACTGTTAGAAGAGTGCTACTTGAGTTAATTGTCAGATCTGCTGCTACATTTAGCTATTTGTCATTTTTGCCATGATTATTGTGTGCATGATATGCCCATGAGCTCTACATGTGTTTTGTTAAGGGTTTTGCCATCTTTCCAGAGGTGCAACCCATGTATTTTTGTGATGTGTGTGGTGACTAGCACAAGCTTGCTAAGTGAGGCACTTGGTAATGCTGATTTCAGGGACTTAGCATTTCCACTAAGTCCTTGACCTGTTTATCTCATTATGCCATATGTTCATGTTGTTTCCTAGTGATCCGTGCCTCTTTTGAGGATGATCAGTAAGGATGTTTTGTTAATCTTGTAGTGCTCTATCCATCCATGTCTTTGTTTGCAATTATGGAGCACCCTAGCTCGAGTCAATCGAGCTATACTTTTGCTACTTCGTGAATCTGGGCAGATTGTCTACTTGTTAGCAATTTTGCCGAGGATATTGTAGTTGATCCGTGCATTCTATGTTATTGTTCTTGCCATGTCTAGCTGGTATTTTGTGTATTCTTGATGGGTGTATGCTTATATTTTCATGCCTTGCTCTGTAGTGAGTGCATCGAGCTCGTAAACATGCCTACTTGATATCTGTTTTCAGCATGCTCCAGTTTTCACTAAGTCTGAGATCTGATTATGTTTTTGCCATGTTCACATGATTGCAATTGTATTTTCTGATCCCTTTTGGCTCAAGGTCACTAAGGGACTTTTGTTAAGCTCTTTGAGTAGCTCCATGCCATGCTTTACTTTGCCATGTTCAGGTCATGTAGCATGTAGTTTTGTTGCTCTGAAGAGTGCTATCTGATCTGAAATTCCAGACAAGTGTTAATTTCACTAAGTCCTTGATCTGTTTACCATATGCATTTTTGCCATGCTTGTTTGAACCTGTTAATGGATGAATTGGCCGTAGCTCAGTGCTAGTCTTTTGTTAAGCATCATGAATGGATCCCTGCCATGTATTTTGTTGCCATGTTTGAATGCTGTAGCATGTTCATCTTGTAGCATTTAGAGGGCTACTTGCTGTTAATCGCAGACGTGGTCATATTTGAATCGCTTGCCATTTCCAAACCGAACTCCGATTCCGGTGATCTTTATATCATTTTCAAGCGATTTCATCTCACCCTTCCAGTGGCACACTTGGTTTTCCAAGTTGAGGCCAGGTCCAATCATTCCTTGTCAAATCTTGCATATGCATCCCGCATCGCATCCCGCATCGCATCCCGCATAGCATACCATTCTTGCATCATATTGTTTGAGCTTTGCACGTGGTTGATTGGGTTCCGTTTGCTTGTTTGTCTTGTTTGGGTAGAGCCGGGAGACGAGTTTGCTAACGATGAGCCCGTTGAGTTTGCTTTCGAGGATCCAGTCAACTCCGACAACTTTTCAGGCAAGATGACCATACCCTCGAAATCACTTCTATCTTTGCTTGCTTAGTTGCTCGCTCTTTTTCTATGCCTATGATGCGATACCTACCACTTGCTTATCATGCCACCCATATTGTTGAACCAAGCCTCTAACCCACCATGTCCTAGAAAACCGTTGATTGGCTATGCTACCGCTTTGCTCAGCCCCGCTTATAGCGTTGTTAGTTGCAGGTGAAGATTGAAGTTTGTTCCTTGTTGGAACATGGAGATGTTGTTCCTTGTTGGAACATGTTTACTTGTTGGGATATCACATTATATCTTATTTAATTAATGCATCTATATACTTGGTAAAGGGTGGAAGGCTCGGCCATATGCCTGGTGTTTTGTTCCACTCTTGCCGCCCTAGTTTTCCGTCATATCGGTGTTATGTTCCCGGATTTTGCGTTCCTTACGCGGTTGGGTGATAATGGGAACCCCTTGATAGTTCGCCTTGATTAAAGCTTTTCCAGCAATGCCCAACATTGGTTTTACCATTCGCCGCCGAGCCTTTTTCTTTTCCCTTGGGGGTCGCGCGCCCAAGGGTCATCATTATTTTAACCCCCCCCCCCGGGCCAGTGCTCCTCTGAGTGTTGGTCCAACCGAGTGATGTCCGGGGCTACGAGGGGCAACTCTGGGCTGGCCTACCCGACATCTGGCTCATCTGAGTGTGCCCTGAGAACGAGATATGTGCAGCTCCTATCGGGATTTGTCGGCACATTCGGGCGGTGTTGCTGGATTTGTTTTAACCTGTCGAAGTGTCTTGAAGAACCGGGATACCGAGTCTGATCGGAATGTCTCGGGAGGAGGTCTATTCCTTCTTGACCGTGAGAGCTTGTCATGGGCTAAGTTGGGACTCCCCTGCAGGGATTTGAACTTTCGAAAGTCGTACCCGCGGTTATGGGCGGATGGGAATTTGTTAATGTCCGGTTGTAGATAACTTGAACCTTAACTTAATTAATATGAATCAACAGCGTGTGTTACCGTGATGGTCTCTTTTCGGCGGAGTCCGGGAAGTGAACACGGTGTTGGAGTTATGTTTGACGTAGGTTGTTCTAGGATCACTTCTTGATCATAGTTTATTGATCGTGCTTTGCCTTCTCTTCTTGCTCTCTTTTGCGTATGTTAGCCACCATATATGCTAGTCGCTTGCTGCAGCTCCACCCATACCTTTTACCTTACCCATAAGCTTAAATAGTCTTGATCACGAGGGTGCGAGATTGCTGAGTCCCCGTGGCTCACAGATACTTCCAAAACCAGCTTGCAGGTGCCGATGAGTCCGTGCAGATGACGCAACCAAGCTCAGGAGGAGCTCGATGAAGACTTTGTCCGTTGTGTTGTTTCGTTCTAGTTGATCAGTAGTGGAGCCCAGTTGGGGTCGATCGGGGGCCTTTGTCGCATTTGGGGTTCTTCTTTATTTTGGTTCCGTAGTCGGACCTTGATTGTATTTGGATGTTGTAATGCTTTATTCATGTATTGTGTGAAGTGGCGATTGTAAGCTAACTATGTTTCTTTTTCCCCTATTGTATTACTTGGGTTGTGTGAACATTACCTCACTTGTGACATTGCTTTCAATGAGGTTATGCCTCTAAGTCGTGCTTCGACACATGGGAGATATAGCCGCATCGAGGGCGTTACAGCGGGCCGGAGACGCAGCTGCATGACATTCTTTGGGCCGTCCATGACGGAAAAAACCGTGGTAGAACCGAGGGGGAGGAAAATTTCGAGGAGTTCCCGGTTACGGTGGGAGGTCGGGGGCCGAGCGATGCACGTTTCTCTCGTACACGTACGCGCGTGTGTGTGAGGCGTTGGCTCTAACTGAACCCGAGCGAGGCGTTGGGCTCTAACTGAACCTGAGCGATTGCACTGCAGGCTACGCGTTACTGAACCCGAGCGATCGATCGATGGCTGTTAACTGAACCCGATCGAGCGATTCCTTCGCTACTGCTGCTAACTGAAGCCGATCGATGCTTTCTCTGGATGAACAGTGAGCGTTGCGGGGGGGTTTGGATGAACAGTTCCAGGTGGGGGTGGATGAACAGGACCCCGTGGTGTTGCCTCTGGATGAATAGGACTCCGATCGATCGAGCCAGTTGGGGCTGGATGAACAGGACCCCGTGGAGGGCTGGATGAACAGGACCACCCCGTGGAGGGCAGGATGAACAGTAGATGGTGGAGGGCAGGATGAACAGTAGCCCGTGGAGGGGTGGTTGAACAGGAGCCCGTGGAGAGGGCTGGTTGAACAGTAGCCGGTGGAGTAGCGCGCGGTGGAGGCTGGATGAACAGGAGCCCGTGGATGAACAGTCGCAGGTGGAGGCTGAAGGAGGTCGACGGTGGATGAACAGTAGCTCGTCAAGGCTGGAGGGGGTCGACGGTGAAAATGAACAGTATCCCGTGGAGTCCCGTTTTGCGGTACACCACACCCCTCCCGATGAACAGGACCCCCGTTTCGACCTAGCGCTCCAACACAAGTCCGTTTCGTCCGTTTTGCGGTACGCCACACCCCTCCCGATCAACAGGACCCACGTTTCGACCGTAGGAGGTCCGTTTCCTCCGTTTTGCGGTACGCTAGACCCCTCCCGATCAACAGGATCCTGTTTCGAACGTAGCCGTTCGAACACAAGGCCGTTTCCTCCGATCTGCGGTACGCCAGGCCTCGTTTCCATCGCCTGTTCCGTCCAAGCCCTCCCGATGAACACGACGCATTCCATTGCCTCCCCATGAACACGACGCATTCCGTTGCCTCCCCATGAACACGACGACGACGTTGTTTCTCCGTTCCGACCCAGCCATGTACACAAGCCCTGGCCGTACGTATGCGCGAGTAGGCGTTCGAGACCCCGCCCGTATGTACACATACGTGGCCGTATTTTCTTTCTTGCACCCTGGCCGTTGTACGTATGTGTACATGCTACGTGCGCGCCTCTACTACGACACGTGCGCGCCTCTACATTAACCAGTATATATGTACGTACACGTTCGCGACCAGAATGACAACGCTACGTACGCTTCGACCAGGTGGGTCCCGACTGTCAGGCACTTCCTTGTGTGCGAAGATGTAGCTGGTGGGTCCCAGCAGTCAGGGGGGCGAAATACGGTGGCCCGTCCGGTGGGTCCCACTGTCAGGTGGAGGAATAATTATTTTGCACGTAATAAGGAGGCACTTCCTTGCTGCGGCCGTGGACCCAGCTGTCAGCCTCTCCACGTACAGTCCACGTCCGATGGAAGCCGTTCCTTGACCACGTTGACCACGCCGCGCTGAGAGCACCAGGGCGGTGGACGACGGCGAGGCCTAGGAAGGGGACGACGCGGAGCCGGGGATGACGCGGCAGTGGATGCCCACGCGTAGAGGAGTACGAGGGTTCACTGGTTCGCTGCGGTGTGAGGCTGCCATCGCCGCAGAATAACAGGGTGTGTGGGTGAGTAGAGGGATGGCCTGGCCAGCGGTGGGAGTAGTAGGGGGCGGTGAGGCCTCCGCCGCATCGCAGCCGGCCACGGGAGGCAGGAGCACGAGGCACGACTGGCGCTGGTTTGGGCGGCTGGAGCAAGAAGACCAGAGGTTGAAGAAGCACTACGGCCGTTGGATGGACATCGTACGGTCACTAGAGCTAGAATCGTGCATATTGACTAAGTTGACAAAGCCCTCCGTCCCCGTCAACTTAGTAGGCCCACAAGTCAGCCTGCCACTATACTAGGTCCCAGCTAACAGGGGGAGTATTCATTTTTTTTGTGCGTAATAAGGAGGCACTTCCTTGCGTGCGAAGATATAGCTGGTGGATCCGAGCTGTCAGCGGCGGTAACATTTTTTTTCGCAAAATACAGAGGCCCTTTCGGTGGGTCCCTGATGTCAGGTGGAGGAATCATTATTTTGCGTGTAATAAGGAGGCATTTCCTTGTGTGTGGCCATGGACCCAGCTGTCGGCCTCTCCACGTAAAGTCCACTTCAGATACATGTCGGTCGTTGACCACGTTGACCAAGCCGCGCCGAAAGCACCAGGGCGGTGGACGACGGCGAGGCCTAGGAAGGGGATGACACGGAGGCAGGGAAGACTCGGCAGTTGTTTCCCACACGGAGGGGAGTACGACTGTACGAGGGTTTATTGGTTCGTCTGCCGTCGCCGGAGAATAACAGCAGGTGTGGGTGAGTAGAGGGATGGCTAGGCCAGCAATGGGAGTACGGTCGGGCGGTGAGGCTTGGGCGGCAGCACAGCCGGCCGTGAGGAGGAGGGAGCAGGCAGTCCCGCTGGCGCTTGTTTGAGCGGCTGGAGCAGGAAGAGCAGAGATTGAAGAAGCATAACGGCCGTTGGATGGACATCCAACAGTCAGTGCTTGTGCGTCAACCTTTTTTTAGGAAAGCCTCAAATCTGTGGAAAACAGCATACAGCCCATCTGCCATTATTTCTAATAATTTACAGCCCATTTGCTAATTCTTAAGGTTTTTTTTGGAGCCCGTATTCTTTTTGTTAGCATTACAGCCCATATTGTGGCAACTGTTAAAAAATTATATGAAACTTTGCATATATCGGTGCGGTCCGAACTGTTTTTAATCCCGAAATTTCGACTCACATTCGAACTGATTTTAAAAATAAATGTATATCAATATAAAATCCAACAAATTCTCCACGCATAAAAATTAATGTAATTTAAAATTTTGAAATGAAAAAAAAGATATTTGAAACTAATTGCCGGTTTGATGTGTTTTAAAAATGTACAACCCATTTCTCATTACTGATGGGCCATTTTCTCGGCCAGCCGAATGAAAGCTCTCACCGTCTTGAAAGAATTGCAGCCCAACAGGCCTGACAAAGCGACTTACTTGGCAAATCACAAAAAAACTAGGTTGTGGCCATGGACCCAGCTATCAGCCTCTCCATGTACAGTACTCTTCTGATGGAAGTCGTTCCTTGACCATGTTGACCACGCCGCGCGGAGAGCACCACGGCGGTGGACGACGGCGAGGCCTAGGAAGGGGACGACGCGGCAGTGGAAGCCCGCGCGGAGAGGACTACGAGGGTTCACTGGTTCGGCTGCGGTGTGAGGCTGCCGTCGCTGCAGGGCCTGGACAGCGGTGGGAATAGTAGGGGCGGCGAGGCCTCTGCGGTAGCACAGCCGGCCACGGGAGGCAGGAGCATGCGGCACGACCGGCACTGCTTTGGGCGGCTGGAGCAAGAAGACCAGAGGTTGAAGAAGCACTACGGCCGTTGGATGGACATCGTACGGTCACTGGAGCTAGAATCGTTCATATTGACTAAGTTGACAAAGCCCTTCGTCCCCGTCAACTTAGTAGGCCCACAAGTCAGCCTCCCAGCAAGGTGGGTCCCAGCAAGCCGGGGGAGTATTCACTTTTTTTGTGCGTAATAAGGAGGCACTTCTGGTGGGTCCGAGCTGACAGCGGGGGGAACGTTTTTTTCGCGAAATACGGTGGCCCGTCCGGTGGGTCCCAGCAGTCAGGGGGAAATGATTTTTTCGCAAAATACTGGTGGCCCGTCTGGTGGGTCCCCGCTGTTAGGTGGAGGAATAATTATTTTATGCGTAATAAGGAGGCACTTCCTTGCGGCTGCCGTGGATCCAGCTGTCAGCCTCTCCACGTACAGTACTCTTCCGATGGAAGTCGGTCATTGACCACATTGACCATGCCGCGCCGAGAGCACCACGGCGGTGGACGACGGTGAGGCCTAGGAAGGGGACGACGCGGAGCCGTGCAAGACGAGGCAGTGGATGCCCACGCGGAGAGGAGTACGAGCATTCACTGGTTCGGCTGCGGTGTGAGGCTGCCGTTGCCGCAGAATAACAGGGGGTGTGGGTGAATGGAGGGATGGCCTGGCCAGTGGTGGGAGTAGTATGGGGGCGGTGAGGCCTCTGTGGTAGCACAACCGGCCACGGGAGGCAGGAGCAGGCGGCACGACCGGCGCTACTTTGGGCGGCCGGAGCAAGAAGACCAGAGGTTGAAGAAGCACTATGGACGTTGGATGGACATCATACGGTCATTAGAGTATTGACTAAGTTGACAAAGCTCTCCGTCCCTGTCAACTTAGTAGGCCCACAAGTCAGCCCAACAATATGGTGGGTCCCAGCTAGCAGGGGGTATTCATTTTTTTGGGCGTAATAAGGAGGCACTTCCTTGCGTGCGAAGATATAGCTGGTGGGTCCGACCTGTCAGCGGGGGAACGTTTTTTCGCGAAATACAAAGGCCCTTCCTGTGGGTCCTAGCTGTCAGGTGGAGGAATCATTATTTTGCGCGTAATAAGGAGGCATTTCCTTACGTGCGGCCGTGGACCCAGCTGTCAGCCTCTCCACGTACAGTCCAGTTCCGATGGATGTCGTTCATTGACCACGTTGACCAGGCCGCGCCGAGAGCACCAGGGCGGTGGACGACGGTGAGGCCTAGGAACGGAACGACACGGAGCCAGGGAATACTCGGCAGTTGTTTCCCACGCGGAGGAGTACGAGGGTTTACTGGTTTGTCTGACGTCGCCGGAGAATAACAGCAGGTGTGGGTGAGTAGAGGGATGGCTAGGCCAGCGATGGGAGTACGGTGGGGCCGTGAGGCCTGCGCGGCAGCATAGCCGGCTGCGGGAGGAGGGAGCAGGCAGTCCCGTCGGCGCTTGTTTGAGCAGCTTGAGCATGAAGAGCAGAGATTGAAGAAGCACAACAGCCGTTGGATGGACATCCAACAGTCACTGCTCTCGTGTGTTGACTAAGTTGACAGGGCGTTGCGTGTGCGTCAACCTTTTTTTTATGAAACCGTACACGTCAACCTGTAGTAGGCGCACAAGTCAGGCTCAAATCTGTGGAAAACAGCATACAGCCCATCTGCCATTATTTCTAATAATATACAGCCTATTTTCTAATTCGTAAGAATTTTTTTGGAGCCCATCTTCTTTTTGTTAGCATCACACCCCATATTGTGGCCACGGTTAAAAAGTATACGAAATTTTGCATATTTCCGTGCGGTCAACTGTTTTTAATCCAGAAATATTGATTCACATTCAAACTATTTTGAAAAATAATTTATATAAATATAAAATCCAAAGAATTGTCCACGCATAAAATTCAATGGAATTTAAGATCTTGTAATGAAAAAAATTGAAACTAATTCCCGGTTTGATGTGTTTTAAAAACGTACAGCCCATTTCTGGTCAAACCGAATGAAACTCTCCTCGTCTTGAAAGATTTGCAGCCCAGCAGGGCCGATAAAGCAAGTAGGCCTTGTTTGGGTATTTCTTTAAAAAATAGAAATGGGCTAGCCATTTTCAGCAAGAAAAAAACACAACTGGGCTCATGATGTGGTAAACATAAATAAAACCCTGGCTAGACGGGCCACAGCCCCCGCAGAACCCCGTTGTTACCCTGATCCGTCGCTAAAACTAGTATAAATAACAACAACTTGTTCCTAAAAAAATGTGCGTCTTGCTGGGTCCCTGGTGTCAGCCGCTCGTAGTGTAATTCTCTTGTTTATTAACTACGTTGACAATGGCGTGAGCCCCAGATGTCCAACCATTAGGAGGAACCATATTTTTGGGCTTGTACTATAGAGGCACTTGCTTGCGTACTACCATGACGCTGGTGGGTCCCTACTGTCATCCTCTCCACGTACAGTCATCTCCTTGTTCCTCTCAGTTGTTGACGACGTTGACAAGGCAAGAGGGCGGCGCACCGCGCACGGCGAGCGAACCAAGGCCGCAAGGCGGAGGATGATGGTGAGGCCTCGGACGGAACGAACAGGAGCCGTTGAAAATGGGCCGGTCCAGTCGCAGGCAGAGGGGAGTACGAGGGTTGATTGGTTCGAGCACGGGTGCGTGTTGGGGCTGACGTCGCCGGAGAATAACAGGACGTGTGGGGGAATAGAGGGAGGGACTGGCCAATGTTGGAGGGTACGTACGGTAGGGTGGCAGAGGCGTAGCCAGCCATGGGAGGCGGGAGCAGGCGGAGCCGACGGGGTGGCTTGGTTTGGGCGATTGGATGAAGAAGAAGACAAGAGATAGAAGATACACGACATATGTTGGATGTCAATCCAATGGCTGGTAGGTAGAATCGTTTGTTGACTGGCTAGTAAGTCGACACCACCTTGGATAGGCTATTTCCTCGCGGGTCCCAAATGTCAGAATCCAAATCTGTCACGGTCATGCAGCCTTTCCTATGAAAATTTACAGCCCATTTGATGTGCTAGTTCGAAATAAGTTTGTGGGTGCTGGTGGGGGCTAATCACTTGGCTTCTGTAATGCACAGTGAGCTCAAGCAGCCGGCGAGAGTGATGTTATTTCCCTTGGTTTGGATTTGTTACAATATTTCACTCTAAATTAAACGAATGGCAAGCCATTTGCCTTGTTTCAAAGAAAATATGACAGTCACAGCCGAGTTGAAAAGGGCAGGAACATCTAACTCCAGCTTACAAACTATACAAAAGCATGAGGGTTAATTGTTCATTAGGTTTACAAAAAAACCAGATTGAAAAGGGCAACAACATCTAACTCCAGCACTGTTTTCGGCAGTCACAGTCAAATGGATCAGTCAGGTCCATAGAATGAACATCCTGGGTCATAAAATTTACTGGATTATGACCACAATATGTTGTAAATAGAAGCCCGGCGCGTTCAGAAGCTCTTTTGCCCACCTGAAACTCCTTTTTTTGCTCTTCGTCATACCCATCCGTCAAAACCATGTTGTTGATAAACTTAAGCCTAATGGACAATAGCAACCTCGCATTCACCAGGAAGAATGTGACAAATCTTGTGTTTGCACGGTTGGCTACATATCGTTCTAGCGTTATTGTCTTCAATCGAATCTCATGAGAAGTGATAAAATCCCGATGCTTACGAATCCACCGATTGGTTATAACTTTCTTACCCTGTCCTGTTGCCTAAATAGACAAGAAGATTGAAAACAGTTAAGGTCTAAAAGAAGAGTGTCGAAAGAGCAACAGCTGAACGGTTAATTCTAGTACACTATATGCGGGCTTCCAATGTGCGTGAAATTATCACCTTTATATACAACTTCTCCAGACATGGAAAGCATTGCAGCAAGACAATAATCTTGTTCAAATCAAAACTATTCATTTGGATATATAAGATCTTAATAGAATCCAGCACCATTGATAGGCCATCCATGGAGAAACTCTTCATTGAGCATAGAACATAATATTAGTACAAAATGTGTACTCCAAGATGATATATAAATTATGCGCAGAAATTTAAAATGCAGATTATGGTTACAAGTGTAGATGATAATATAAAGTACCTGAAGAACTATGGAGCCAAACACCATATTGAAATGAGCACAGAGATCATGTATTACACCCAAGGTCTCCAGTTTAGGCGCAGAGAGGACGGTTATTTGCAACGGTGAATAACTAGAATCAAGGATCAACCTTTGAAGTGAAGGGGCATCTTGGATGATGAGCTGCCTTCCGTCAAAAGAAATTCCAATTCTTACAAGGTTAGGTGACTTTATTTGGAGACAACCGATTCTAACTATGAAAACAAGCACCAAGCACTCCAGCGTAGGGCAACTGGAGTGGATGATGATGTGCAATTAGGCCTCCGATATACGAACCCGCACAAGTGAAAGTTTCTTAAGAAATGGGAGTCAAAGGTTTAGTACCAGATACTCTGGTAGGTAGCACTACGCAAAGGTGGCGGTGTGGAGAGAGGACGAAAACCCCGAGATGGACATCGGTGCTGAGGGCACAAGTTCATGGCGTTCGGTATGTGGTATGTGATTTCCAGGGGAATAGTAGAACTCAAGTAGCTGTAGTTCTGTGAATTCAGGGGATTCCAGCCAGGCGTCCACCGTGCAGGGCATGGTATGCTTGCTCAGGTAGCATGACGGGATGCAGAGGCTTTGAACGGAGCCCTGGTGGGAGGAGATGATGGCTCTGGGGATTTCAAAATCATTGAAGAGAGATAGCTGACGACAGTCGAGATTAAGGGGAACGGCGCACCATAGAGGGCACCACCGAATTGAGAGGACTTGGGTGCGGTAGCAATCCTTGGTGGGGAGAAGCGAGATGATCTCCCCAAGGATGGCATCCGGGAGATCGCTGATGCGGTCCACCCAAGATTCTACGGGTTCCTGGGATCCAGTGGGGGCGGGGTCGCCGCTTCTCCCCGCGCTGCCGGGTGCGGGATCTACAACAGGCGTCGCCGCTGGCAGGAGCCTCATCTTCTTGGCACTGGGGTCAGCCGACTCCATTTTCCTCGAGGGCGTCGCGTCGCGCTCACGGATTTGAGCAGAGTAACGAATGACGAGCCTAGTTGTAGTGCGAGCGAAGAAGAAGGGGAGCTGGGGGTTTTCTATTGGAGTGAGGAAGAAGGGGAGCTGGGGTTTTCTGTAGGAGTGAGGTGAGGAATTTGGGGGTACGAGTGGAGCGAGCTGACGTGAGGTGGGTGGGAGCGAGGAGGAAGAAGAGCACCCAGGTTTTTGAATTGATTTTACTATTTACTAGTGTGGATGGGCTGTTTTGTCTTGGGACCCGAGAAACAATTACTACTAGTACAGTGGAGACACTCTACAGCTACCCAGAAAAACAATTACTACTAGTACAGTGGAGACACTCTACCGCTTCTGGCTCCTCCTAGGTCATTGAAACCTCTCCCTCTACTGAATGCCGTTATACTTTTGTTCACCGACATGCGGGCCATGCAGCGTGCGGGCCCAAATGCCATCCACCAAATTAGAAGGCAGTATGCAGGCGGAGAGTCACCCCGGTCGTAGTGCGGCAGTAACGAGCCGTTGTATCACAAAACCCCACCTCCCTGCAGTCTAAGTTTGACGGACGAAGCAACCATCATTTCACTCTTTGCTGAATCCCCTTCTCCCCCACCGTCTTCAAGAAAGGCAACACTTGCATCTGCCACTGTTCTTCTCTCCGAATGAAGGGAAGGTAAGCGGATCCGTGATGTTGGTATATTTTCGTTCAGAGGAAAAAAAAGAACTTTTGCAAAGCAGAAACCGATCCTCACTCTCTTTTTTGTTTCATTGTCATTGCGATTGTGTTTTCCTTTCAGTGGACTCCTAGTATTCGTCAGTTTCATGATGGACCAAGGAGAACCAGGCAAAGATCTGCCGATATTGGAGCAGACGCGGGAGGCTGATCCCCACGAGATAGAGAGCTCCAAGAAGATGGAGGCAACCACCGAGGCGACCCCAGATACTGAGATGGTCAACACCCCGTTTGAGGTTACAGCCCCCGTGGCACTGCAGGAGCAATTTTCCCCCTTCGAGGATGTGTCCCCCCCCCCCCCCCCCCGCTGAGCTGCCCAAGGTGATTTCCTTCTTTGCCGATCTCGATTGTGGTTTTTCATCTAAGTATGTGGTGATTTTTTTAGAAAAGGAAGTATGTGGTGATTAATAATGCACAATTTTATTAGCTTCGATGCCATGGTATACGTAGTGGTTTAAATAACTTGTGTTTCTTATACTGAAAAGTAATTCAGAATTTGTTTCTGTTTCAATTAGAGCCCTGATGCATACAAGGATTGTGTGGTTGTACATGTCACTCGCTAGGAGGTGGACGACCTGAATATACGCACTGGAAAACAGAGTTCTTAGGCTGTTGGATCCTGGAAGCCATTTGCGGTTATACCAATGAAGAGTTGTATTCCAGCCTCACTGTTGTCAGGCGTGTTGTCCAGGGTGTACTGAAGCACAAGAAGTTCAAAGCTACTCCTTCGTTTGTGAGGAATACTGTTCTTGTCAAGCTTACGCAGGAAGGTGACGTGGCATGCCTCCACAAACAAGTTTATCAGTGGCAAGGCCACAAGGTTGTCTTCATGAAGGTTCACAGGATTGAGCTGCTGCGGGACGTCCTCGATGATGTTCATGGCAAGGTCCGTCTTGTGTCCAGCCCAAATTAGATCGAGGCATGAAATAGTTTCCCCAGCTAGTGTTTAATAGTAGTTTGGATTGTGTCTAATTATCCGAACCTTGCCTGTTATCGACCCCTCTGGGGCTAGTACTCTGTTTGAATCCGTCTATGGGAACTGCTGCTACTTTTGTGTGCCTGTGAATCATGTGAGAACCATCGTAATTGTTGCCGAAACAGATGCATCCTCACTAGTTTTTTCATGAATATGGCATGGTAAGACATAAGTTGTCATGGTTTATCATACAAGCAGTGTGTGTTTTGATGAAATAGAGCACTCGTTCGAGAACCGTGCGCCGACGTATACATAAGTACTTGTAAACAATGTTGGTGCTACCCCACTTGTAAGCAGTTGTGCAAAACACGGCACATTGGCTCAGCTCGCTTCAACACTAGGCTATCGACCTGCTAACAATCAACAATCTGCTGTCTGACATATAAGCAACTATGTATCTTGTTACAGTGGTTCATGCAGTTAATTGAGGCCACAATGTAATAAATTCCAAACGTTCACATGCTAGTCCAGCGCTCATGTGGAACACTCACATTAAACTCGTCTTCATAAAAAACTTGAAAAGCATAAGTTAAGCAATTTTATACATCTCAATGATTCATAGAACATAACAAACATATACTAGTTCACAGCAAAAGACAAAGTTGTGAGAAGGTTTACAAATCAGGAAAAAACAAGCAAGGCTTCTCTCTGAGCAAAGGGCCTCCCGGCAGGCTTAAATTTCCTGGAGTTCACTCTGGTTTTTTCTTGTTGCCACCATTCAGGGTTAGGTTGTCTCATTCCAAAATAACCAATTATAATTGTGGTATCAGCTGGAATGCTGACCTGAACCATGCAGTGTACTGACCAGCTGAAATGCTTGTGCATTCCACTAAATTTAAGCACCGCTATTTGCAGAAATAAGCAGACCACAATGCATCTTGCCCGCGCACCTGTCCAAAAAACCGTCATGCAGCCGTGCCAGCTAGTCCTTGGTCCATGGATGAACTGGTAGAAATTGCATTCCAGACTAGGATGCAGTTGTTTTCGCTCGTCCCTGCACTGCAATCAGGAAGTAAAACGTACGAATCAGCTTCTTTTAGATTGCGTTGGTCATTCTACCTTAGTTACTACCAATGTAGGGATACCTTGAAGACGGGAGGTTAGACGACGTCAGCGAGGGATAGCCATCTCATTTTGCATAGTTGTACTAAAACTGAGGTGTGTGCTTTTGATTGCGCAGATAGAAACGATACGAAGATAGACATCCCAAAACGATATGGAGACAGACATCCTGTTTGCGCAAATAAGATATACGATTATTTAAACAGTGACAGATATTACTACTTTCCCCCGTTTCCTCTTAGAACCAAGTCCTAGATTCATGCTACATCTTTCCCACTTTCTTCCCTGTTTGAACCAATGCTTTGAGTCGACTGTATGAAATAGCTTTACTTCTAATCTACTACTATAATGCGGCAGTTTTGAAATTGGATTTACCACTCCATCTTCGGTTCTCCCGCCCAAACAAGCATTGGCTCAAAATCCACCATTCATTTCCCCTCTCATGCATATCACTGCCGTCCATCAAACAAAGGATGACATGATCTGACGGCTAAGAGCTGCCGGATTCGCTCCCGCTCCTTGTGCACATGGCCGACTCTGCTCTCCAAGTAAACAAATAAAGAAGTCCCAGTTGAATCTGGATTGCACCTACTGAAGTTGAGAAATGTCTAGAAACTGCTGCCACCTCCTCACATGCAAGTACGACAAGTTGGCAAATAGCTAGCACATTTTGGTTCCCCGTTGTCACCTGGGAAATAAACACTCTACTACTAACTAATTTTTTTTAGATTACTGTAAAAATGGATTTTTTAGATGCCGCTATACTGCAAAGTTTACACTGTTCACATAACATAACATTGCATGGCTGATGCTAGCTAAAGTTTTATTCTGCTTCATCGAGAAATGTAATATTTTTATTATTCGCAGAAAAAGTGTAATATTTTATTTCAGTCATACATAAGCTATACCTCAAGCTAATACATGACATGAGTGTCTGTCAGACCTAAATGACTTATTTAGTTGCACAAAATAGTCCATAAACATGCATGTAAACCATCAAACAACTCTGGAACTATACATCAGTGGAACCCAGGAAACATCATATAATAAAACTACAACTTTTATCTTGTAATCAAATTCTTACTTGGAACTCAGTTTGATTTGTGCAAGTGATTTGCTTCTTATTTCAGAATAGTCCTTAGATCACGCAAACAAACACACTATGATATCTACTCAAGATACGAGTACCCATTTCTCTCTCTAAAAAGAAGGTATATGAGTATCTATCATACAGAACATACGTGCAACGCACGTGCCTTAGTAGAAGTCTAGGTGGCTTTGGAACATCGGACGGAAGTAGAAAAGGATCCACATGAAGGGAGCTGGGGCAGTAGAGCAAGGCAGGTTACGAAGGAATATATACCTGAGGGTCATCGGCATGTCGCAAAGACGGCGTCGGGAGGCCGCATCTTGGCCACAATACCGCAGGGAGGAAGAAGGGGTCGGAGGCCCTCCCGAGCCGGCGCTCTCTCAGAGAGAACGGCACGGCTGCCGATCGGGACTCGCGGGCAGCCGTTGGTCTCCTCCCTGCTGCCGACGACAGCGTGAATGATGCACCTACACCCCAGCCCCAGTTGAGGTTGTCCGGCCGGATTTGTGACCAGCCGTGAGCTGAGAGAGAGTGTGGCCACCTATGTGTTTCTTAGATCTGGAGAGCATGAGAGAGTGAACGAGAGGAACCCTAGTAAAGCAAGCACTAAGGCTCCTGCTTTTATATATAATTGAGTGATTTTGTTGTACCAGCTTCAAAAAAATGCGCTCCTACGTGTACCCGCGAGTGGGTGTGAGAGAACTAGTGCGTGCATGCACCGCTTCTCTTCGTGAGAGTACAATATACTATGCCCAAAGAACGTTCTCCACAAGAGTAATAGTACAAGTGTGTGACGTGTGAGCTAAAATAAAATGTGTGCGCCGTCTTTTGTTTTTTAGAAGTTCTGAGGGTAGGGTGTAAAGAGCACATATGTGCGTGACGTCTACCTGCAGATAGACGGTGGATGTGACGTGCGAGTCTACGAGAGGACTCGGGAGAGTCGCGACTCATGAGGGTGCGTGTGCGTGAGAGAGAGGGGGGCACGTATCAATGCAATGCATGTGTCCGTAAATCATTATCTGACAAACGTTCGCCACAAGCCTTTTCCTGACGAACGCCATAAGGACCGTTAGATCGGCATCCGACAGTGTCAGTTTTGCCATGTCATTTAACAGAACGGCCACTCCTCCTACACACAAATCTTCCACGTGAGTGTTAGCAACTGCCATATGCTCCCTCCGTTCCGAAATGCAGTGCATATAGCTTTATTGAAAATTCGAACCTCGCAAACTTTTACCGAGTTTTCGTGTACCAAATTGCACATGTAGAATACCATGTATATATCATTTCATTCATCTTCGAGAGGTAACTAAAAGTTGGTTGAGGAGTCTAGAAAGAAAGACCATCGTACCACCCGCAGCAATTTCAAGCATCCTTTAGTGTCGAGGAATATCATAGGAACTCTATATGATATGATTTTTATAGGATTTTTTCCTTTAGATCCAATTGGTTCATAGGAATAGATTCATATACTCCACATTTCAAAGGAAATAAACATGATATCATTTATATAGCTTTAGAGCCACTTGGTTCATATGAATGGATTCCTATACTCCCTTAATTTCAAAGGAAAATAAACATTAGCGTATATTCAATAGAAAAGTTCCTATGATATGAACCAAATTACATCTCTTTTCTAATCCCTCCTCATAGGAATTGAGAAACATGTCATCTCTATATTGAATAGAAAAGTTCCTATGATGTGAACCAAATGAAATCTCTTTTCCAATCCCTACTCATAGGAATTGAGATGCTCCATGTCATCTCTTTCCCTACAACTTCCATGTATACATCTTTTATTCCTAAATAGATAGTACAACCCACTAGTAGCTTTTTTCCAAAACATGCAACTATGGCACAAGAACTATATAGTGTGCCAATAACTTTGAAAGATGGTCGCTGGATGAAGCTAACTCGACAGTGCAAAGATAGGCAAATCCGAGCACTACTGGCCGTTGGATATCATCAACATTCCACCAGATCTGCCACATGTACAATTTAGAAGACTCCATGGTTGAACTTAAGCATAATGCACAAACCTCAAAACACAAGCACTTCTCCTTTGTTCTAGAATCTTCTGTATCATAATTGATTATTATTTTTTCTAAATGAATTGCCATTATTTGCTTTTCACTTTATGATTTACTCCCACCGTTCCAAAATAGATGACCCAACTTTGCACTAACTTTGTACAAAGTTAGTGCAAAGTTGGGTCATCTATTTTGGAACAGAGGGAGTACAATGCACAACCCCATGAATCTTAACATTTTTATAAAACTTATTGATTTTGAATGAGATGAACTATAAGAACTAAACGAACATCTACATCATGCAGACATGACTCAAAGCTTTACATCCTATAGTGTGTATTTATTCATAATTTGGTTTCGAAATCTCATGCGTTCAATACATGTGTACCTTACTAGTTTTGAGTAGAGTAGCAAATTTCACGTGGCCCCGGGTATATCAAAATGCAGGGCCCATGCATCATTGCCTTTCGGTCGAACCTACGTCCACAATTTTTTGTACGTACTATATCTCCACTGGTCCCCGAACCCAAAATGCTGCCTCGTTCCCGTAAAACCAAGCGGCCCACACATATTTAAAGCGTCGGCTCGAACCCGTTTACTACGATGTGGCCCCGCACGCCGTAGTACTCCTACAAACCCTACCGCTGCACTCATCATCGGTTTTCTTCAAGAGGACGAGGGAGAAGCCGATTTGTAGTGGAGGCGCTTTCAAAAAAAGGATCTGTAGTGGAGACTCCTACCCTAGGGTGCCCTAGGTAGCTACCGCACGCATCATTGTTTTCTATTTTCTTTATGCTCTTGCGCCCTAGAGTGAAATGATGGTTGCTTCGTCTGTCCAGCTTAATGCGGGAAAGGTGGGACTTTGTGAATTGACCCCTCGTCGCTCATTTTCTACTACTGTGGCGCTACGACCGGGGTGCCTCCAATTCCAACCGCTGCTCCGAACTATAATTTGGTGCATCACACGTGGAACAAGACGGTGGATGAGCCACATGTCGGCCAAAGGGGTCCTGTTAAGTGTGTCGCCATTTCGTGTGCGGACTGACCCTGCTTGAGTTGCTACGCCAACACGACAGGAGCAGTCTACCACTTGGTTTTGCTCCTTGGTGAATCCCAACTATATTGATCTAAAAAGATACGTGCTGAACTACCCTCTCCGTCTTGGTTTTTTTATTTTTAGGCGTCTCGGTTTATAAGGCCTGCACGTAGTTCTAGGTCATCCATTTGACTAACTAAATATGAGTTACTATGTCATAAAAAGTATATCATTGGATTCTTAAGCGGATGTAGTTGTATTTAAAAGTCGAGGGCGGGGCTTTTCCTGTGCGGTAGGCGGCGGGGCAGTTCCGCCTAGTCAGTTCGACAGAGACACGAGAAGACGAGGGAGTAGGCTGTTGCAAATGTAGGGTTGTGTGATTTGACAGCAAGTTACTGCTGGACAGGTGGGGCCCCGTGATTTGACTTGCCGTTATCATTTTAACTGCGGCGCTACGACCGGCGTGAGTCTCCCAGATTCCTGACCACCTCCATACAGGTGCCTCTCCCAATGCTCCACCATGTAGTAGAGGCTGGCTCTTGCATGAGAGCCCACTTCTCCACTTTTTCCTTGCCTCTCTTTCCTCCACATATGCAAAAATGCCATGTAAAGCGCACTATTGTACTTACTTTTACTTGCTCCTACACATGCTTAAGCTTTCCGCATAAGCATAAAGTCTAATGTGGCAACTTAATCCAGAAGAGAGAGACTAGTTTACTGACCCAAGGAAGAAATGGTGCTAAGCGCGTGTACCTAGGTGAAAAGACAATTTTGAGTCTATAGCTAATTAAATGAAGCAAACTTAGCAACACCATTTCATTGGAAGAGGTCACTCCTTGGCAAATGCAATAAATACACGTGCTTAGCACCGTTTCTTCCTTGAGTACGAAGAAAGAGATAGAGAGGAGTAAAGAAATACACTTATAGCCAACCTTGTTGTAGTATGAGTGACTAAGTGATGACTATGTATGACATGCCAACATCAGATAGCCTAACGCACCATGTTAAATCTCCAAGGGCGCGACCGCGCGAGCGACGCGACGGTCGTGGTAGGCGCGACCATGATACGGGGTGCTGGCAGCCCTTGGATGCTAAGTTGCTGAAAATTTGCAGAATAACCCTCCAGGATAGGATATTCACCCATAGGTCTAGAATCACACCATGCAACCATTCGATCTCAGATCCAAGGGCTCTCGGAAGCCCGTATCATGGGAGAATGGAAAGCCACTACCTTGCCGTTCGCACGCTGGCAGTTTGCTCCTACTCGTCCCCGCACGTCCTTCAATACTACGGCGGTTCGCTCCTAGTCGTCCCGTCCATTCACATTACGGCAGTTCCACTAATCCTAACCCTCCTCCCAAATCCATGGCGTCCCAAATCTCCACGATCGGCGGTGAGTACAAGGTTAGAACCATCGCCGGCGATGAGTTCGACGTCATCTACAGCCGTTCTTCTGCGACGGTGAAAGGATGCCTTTCTCGCTTCAAACGCATGTTCGAAGACTCAGATGATGAGTGGGTCGCTGGGCTAGATGTTGAGTACACCACAGTCCTGGGACGAGAAGGATCTAAAGGACGAAGAGTGGAAGAAGCCCGTCGTGATCCAGGTTTGCGTGCATGACTTATGCTTGGTCTACCACATATGCCATGCCGATGTTGAGTGCCAGGATTTTAAGGACTTCCTCGAGAGCAACCTAGTAAAATTCTTTACTGTAGACTTTGGTAACGACAAAGAAGTCCTGCATTGGATAGGCCTCGTTGTAGGCAACACCTTCGACCTCCAGAAGAATCGGCTGGTGTCCTCTTATCAGCCTTCAATGCTGACCCTGGCAGGAGCCATGGTTCATCCTTCGTACGGTAAACTGGAGAAACCTCCATACACGTTTCATCGTCATGCATGCCAGCGGAATGTACTAGATATAGGCCACATCCACTATGCTGCAATGGATGGCTACCTTTGCTTCAATATCTACAAGGGTTGGATGAAGAGCAACAGCCAAGTGTGCGGTTCAAGCAAAGAAGTATCGGCCAAGAGGAAGAGAGACAAGGACGAAGTCGAGGACGTGGACGAGGACTCCGAGTAAGGTGGCAGTGTCGTTGCTCATGGTGGTTCTAATGTAGTGTCTACCGGAATAGTTGCAAAGTTTAATTTCAGGTGTGCTTAATTTAATTTGAGGGGTGTGTTGTGCTGAGCCCCCAGCAGAACTATGTTATGTTTCTTCTCGTTACTTTAACTCTTCAGTACGTACATACTAGTATTTCTTACATTTCATCTTTTAGTTGGTATAGTACTACCACTCGTTTCTTCACATTATATACGTACAATATATATGGCCAACATCATATAGCCAGCAGTTTAGTTGTCAAAGAATTTCAGGGTGCTTAGTTTTGTCAAATAATTCCAGAATGCTTAGAGGGTGCTTGGATCCAAGGGACTTATTTTAGTCTGACTAAAAATAGTCTCTTTAAGAGGCTAAAGTTCCAAGCACCCCTGACTAAGTCTGGTTGTAACGGGGAGTATCATATACTAGTATCATGCATATGATACTAGTGTATGATACTACCTCCCTAATGCATAGTATCACATATTAGTATCATGTAGTACTCTATTTATTGCCATGCATGACACAAAGTAGCATAGCATTTATTATGATACAGTATCATGATATGATACTCCACCCTCTCTTTCTTCATTTAATACTATGACACCTCATCAAAATTGCCTAGTTGGCATGCATGATACTAGTTATGGTACTACCATTACGACCAGCCTAAAGAGGGGCTAAAACTAGTCTTGAGACTAAAAAAATTTAGACAGGGGTACCCCTACTAAAATGTGGATTAGTCCTCTCTCTACTCATTTAACTCCTCTCCTTTAACATAGGCGAGTTCTGGATTGGAGGGTTTGGAGGATAATAAATGCTCATTAACTTGATTTTAGCCTTTTTAGTATTTGGATCCAAGCATGGGTGAGGCTAGCATGTTTTAGTCCCACTACTTTTAGTCATGAGACTAAAACGTATCCAAGCACCCTCTTAGTTTTATTTGAGGGGTGGGTTGTGCTGGACACCATTATTGTGACTAGCCTTTTTAATAGTACTATATGCATAATTTGGCGACGAGCGCTCTCTATATGTACCACCTTTTTTTTAATTTCAATTTTTTCTCCATGGCGCAATCCATCGATACTACTGCTGTACAAAAGTATACATTTTTTAAAAGGCTAGAGTACTGTTCATCACATATATAGCCAGTTAAATTCTCAACCTAGAACGACGTGCATGCCATGTAGTAAACTGATATGGAGGAAGTATAGTAAAAATGAGGTGATTTTACCGAGCGATCGGCGGGGGAGCATGGCCTGTGATGTGGTCCCACATGTCATGATGTACCAAGGTGATGCGCGTGTCCCTCTTGAGGCAGAAGCAATACTAGTACGTGGTTTGAGATGATGGCGAACCGAAGTGTGAAATAATGGTTGCTTCGTCCGTCTGGGAAAGTGCGGCATTGTGATTTGACGTCTCATTGCTCATTACTACTACTGGGCCGGTACAAGTGGGGTGTGTCCCCCCTACTGTTCTGCATTGTTATTTGGTGCTTGACACGTCGACCCGGTTGCTATATGTCCCACATGTCGGCGACAGGAAGTACAGAATTCATGAAAGGGAGCGTCGACGGAGGAGTATACTACAGAATTCATGAAAGGGAGTGACTTAGTTTTGGAAAAATCTGTTTTTACGGAGTACGTACCCACTAGGGTTTATAGGGCTCATCTAAAAAACATTGTTTTTCCATTTGATAAGTCTCAATTCTACTATACTAGTAGTAGTACCATTGCATATTGGATTTCGAGGTGCGTTAGATCACCCGATGCAAGTAGTGTCAAGAGGAAACTAATCAATGCATGTACAAGTTCATGGAAATTTAGTGGTCATTCATGCATTTGTTCTAATTAATGCCTCGTTAAACATAACTTCTTGAGAAAAACGAGTGTACTAATTACTTGTGCAAAATACGAAATTAATTCGACCACTCACCGTCTACCTTGGTTGGAGAGATTTTGAAATTGAGCCATAAACTGGAAAGGAGGGAGTAGTAACTTTTGTCTCGATTACTATTTGTGGCCTTGTATAGATGCAAAATGTATTTTTTTTATAGTGGCCTTGTATAAGTAAATGGAGGGAGTACTAACCAAAGTACGTAGTAGGGACGAGGAGTAAACGGAGGGAGTAGTAAAATTTTCTCCTCGTGCTGCGAGCCACCGCACGCGTGGGCGAGGGAGCGGGCGTAAGGCGTACTAGTAAGCAAGCTTCACCTCATCCTGCGAGCCACCGCGCCCGTGGGCGGGGGAGACGGCGTACTAAGCAAGCTTCTCCTCGTTCTGCGAGTTGACGGGACACATCAAAAGTACTCCAGTGTATAGAGCCTTGCCTCTAAGGTAGGCCCCACATGGTTTGCCTCTTTTTTTAATTTAACATAACGCGTCAAGTCGCAATTTGTTTGTTCACCCGTGGTAGACGATCCTCCCTCCACCAAGTGGACAACCAGTACACATGCCAAATTACCAAGTGGGCTGCCTTTTTCGTACAGAAATGAGCTCCACCATGTACCCGCGCGGGTGTGGTTGGGAAAGAGACGGGAGTACGTGCGCCGTGCGTGCACCTCTTCTCTTCGTGCATGTCCCCCACCTACGTGGGTGTGTGTGAGAGAGATACAAACCTAGACATAATGTGCCGTCCATCCACATGCCTCCGCCTAGTCCGAGCACCAGTCACCACCACGCCCCACTCCTCCTCACCTTATCTCTCATCTTTCTCCCTCCATTTTTATATACAAGGTGCCACTATCAAAATTACAATTTGCAGATATACAAGGCCACTAACACTAATTGATGCAATATTAATGGTGTTTGCCTCGTGGTACTAGCAAAGGAGGACATTAATTATCCCTTGCATGCATGCGGGAGTTTGTAAAAA
This sequence comes from Triticum urartu, assembly GCF_056163025.1. Taxonomy (NCBI): domain Eukaryota; kingdom Viridiplantae; phylum Streptophyta; class Magnoliopsida; order Poales; family Poaceae; genus Triticum; species Triticum urartu. Next base: position 263,504,668 of record NC_141879.1, read on the forward strand.
AATGCATCTTGATGTTCCGTGCAATGCACGAGCATCTTGCTAGTCCATGAAAACAACACATGGAAAAATTCCATGGCTTGGGGCGGCAACTGGCTCCGTCGGGCGAGGGGAGGGAGGTGGATCAGCGAGTTGCATAGCTCGTATCCGGCGGGCTACCCAGCCGGCTTGGATGCAAAATAACTACTCTTCGTAAGCCATTGTAAGAGTGGACAAAATGGTGGAGGAGATAGGGGAGCGGCCCGGTCATGAACGGATGTGTGTCCAGAGTGGGTTTCTCGGCTTCCACACGGGCGGGTTTCATGGAGGCGTTTGAATGCGGCACGGAGGCGTGTTCAGCCGGGCGTGCCGCGAGTGGCGCCCTCGACTCTGACCTAAGACACCACGCCGTTCTTCCACTGACATGTGGGCTCTTTTGGTGCATGGCATGCATGTCAGTGACCCAACGCAGGCAGCGCACAGCGGAGGAACCTTTGGTGGGCCAGGGCGGTCAGAACCGGGCATTTCATAAACCGATGATTGTTCATTGAGTGTGACGTCATCTTTTTCATGTAGATAAGCCTACTATGTTGATAGCCCATTCGATACGTTGTGATTCATAAAGACCGCTGCAAACATCAATGTTCTGCTTATCACAGATAAGATTGATTAATACCCGTAACAATCCATGTCCTTAACAAAGGGTGCATGCACGTATAGGTTGAACATGTGTCTTGCATCGTGTGCTGTGTGCATGCAGGCGTGCAAGTGTTGCATGCGTGCAAGGGTACGTTTCAGTATTGCATGCATGGGTGCGTACGTGCATGTGTTCGTGAGTGCATGTGTACGTGTCAGTGTTGCACGCCAGCATGCGTGCGTGTGTACGTGTCAGTGTTGCACGCCTACATGCGTGTGTGTCTTGCATGCGTGTCTTGCGTGCGTGCATGTGTACGTGCGGGGTGAGGCTACACGTCAGCCGACTGACTTTTTCATCTCTGGTCATTAGATTTTCCAGCCATTGGATACGAAATCAAGGTCCTCCAGTTTATCATCAAACTCCACCACCCCTGAGCCGCCAGCCACCACCGGCCGAACCGCCAGCCCCCGCCACCCGCGGCCGGCCCACCCTCCCCGAAACCACTCATTTATTACCATTTTGTCCTTCATATACGCGCTGACGGGTGGGCCCTATGGTAATGTGCGCTGCTGAATGTGGACCGTTTGACTGGTCAATTGATCGTGTTATCAACAAATTATGGAGTTGTATGGTGAGCCAGTGATCGTATGATCACCCTAAAATGTACTCCTATTTTATTAACATAGTACAGACTCAAACTACCATTTCTTTCTTTCATATATGGGCTGACAGGTGGGCCCCATGATTACGCGCCCCGATGGTGCAACACTAGTTGCGCCGCGTGGAACGTTTGACTGGTCAATTGATTGTGTCATCAACAAAATACGGAGTTGTACGGGTGAGCCAGTGACCGTATAATCATGATATGTATTTGTTTAACACGGTACAGACGCAAGGGCTCATATATACGTGCAAGCACTCACCGCTATAAGCGCACACACGCGAACCTTACCCCTATGAGCACCTTCAAGAGAGTGGGCCAGCATATATGATCTTGAGATTTTACGAAGTCACCATAAGTGCCTCGTAGTCGAGTGGAACGTCTCCTCCCACTGAACGTACGTCGCCGGAAAATACTGAAATTAACACAAGATAAATGCGAGCACCGGGACTTTAACCTTGGTGGGCTCGAGAAACCACTGTCCTCTAACCATCCAACCACATGTTGGTTAGCACGACAAAAATGTATGTGGTGACCGTGATGAGCTTATTCTGAAGTCCAGTGACCATACCATGCTTTCGCTTCAAATACAATGACCGTAAGTGTCGTCAACAAAATACGGAGCACGCATCAAATGCAAAGTCTGTCAGTGTCATCAACAAAATATGGAGACGTAGGGTGAGCTAGATACCGTTGTACTATTGTATATGCTTATTTTCTTAGTGGCCGATTGCGTGTGTGGTGTGGTGGGCACATCATTTCTAGTTGTGGTGGGTCAACATGAAGACTCATGGGTCGGTTCCATCCTGCGCCACATATAGGTTGGACCGAGACGTGTTATACGAAGACCCATGTGGAGGACTCGGCGTACAACACGAAGCTACCAGAGTCGCGGAGGACTCTATCCCCACTCGTGATAAGCCGACTATATATGATTTGTAACCCTAGGCCCTTAGTATGTTATACAAGCTTGGGGGCTAGTTTGTCGATAGTATACACACACGCACATTGTCTGGTATTCACGTGTACTTTGTACACACCCCTATCACTAATATACAGTACCAGGAGTAGGCTCTTTCTTCAACTGCAATTGAATTCTAGCATGTGCATGTGTTTATTTCATATTATCGATCCATAGAGTGAGAGCGGTTTGAAATACAGGCAATGGATGCTTTTGCAATTCATATATAAACATTAATTAGTGCACTCCATGTTGTTAGTGTGAAGCACTTTATACATTTGTCACTTGCATGGATACATTCCAAATTGCTAGCTACAAAATAGAATGCATGTCGAATTCAACATAAAGGGGGTTTCGAAGATTCAAATTCATAGGAAGTGCATTCATCTATTTGAACCCGAGATAATGGCATTTGTAAATCAGATGTAAAAGGGGGCATCAATCTTTGTTGTGAGTTTGAACATGCTATATATATTCATACGCATATCTAACTTTTTTTTTGCAACCAAGGAGATTATATCTGGAACCATGCATGAACTGAGGTAAGTTGCATATTTTTTAATATATACTCGTGTACAATGTATATTCAAATGTACCCCCTCCATTCCAAAATAATCGTAGCTTTAGGATTTTCAAGAGTAAAGATTTGTGAAGTTTGACAAATCCTGAAAGTTCAATTCAAGAGAACCGAAAACGTTAAATGCTTCTGCTCCCAAATATTGAGGGCTCCTTTGATTCAAAGGAATTGCATAGGATTTTTGGAGGATTTAAACCCTTAGGAATTTTTCCTGTGATGCTCGTTTGATTCGTAGGATTGGCAATCTTAGGAATTTTTCCATATGATCCATTTGTACTACATTTTGGAGGAAAATTTCCATCCACTCAAACCTCTTTGTAGAATTCCTTTGTTTTTCCTAATGCTATCAAACATCCTTTCAAATCCTGTAGGATACTATGGGACATGTCACCCTATTCCTGCATTTTTCCTATTCCTTCATTTTGACAATCCTGTGAATCAAAGAGGCCCTGAACGAAGCGCCAAATAGGCCTCTGGTCACCCGAAACTGCGCGAGACTAATGTTTTGGTGGTAGGAAATTACTGTCCTGACTCTGGCCCGTGTAGCCTATCGGCCCGATGTCCAAAGGTCTAAACCGGGGTAGGTTTGTAACTTCACCAAGACGCCATAGAAGCATTCATATGCCGTGGGCACCTACCCATGCGCTCAGCCGAAATCTATCCCGCCCACAATTGGGACACCTGACATGACTGTCCTACCCCCAACCCGCAATATGTCCGAAATTTTAGATGGGGGGAAAGTTTGTAACTTTCCCCAAATTTCAAACAAGCGCGTCTTAAACCGAAACATTGTTCCCCCTTAGTTCCCCGCCTCCCTCCGTTTCCCCATTCATACTCCGTGGGCGCGAAAACGCCCTCTCCACCAGCCGCGAAACCCCAACCTCCTCCGTCCTCCGCCCCATAGCGGCCAATCCACCGCCGCCCTCATCCATCACGCCGGAGCCGGTACCCCGACGTCGTCGTCCAACGCAACCGCAACCACAACGCTCTCAAGGACTTAGCAGCTGAAGCCGAGGCAGAGCTTCCTCCATGATGCCGACACCGACGTGCGCCGTACCAGAACCACTCCGACCACGCCGTCCTACGCCTCACTGCTGCGGCTCCACTATCGCAACCGTCCACCGCAGTGGAGCTATTCCCGCTACGCCGTCGTTCGCCGCCTCGGATCCGCTTCCCTGCTGCCGACAGACGGCCACCGCACCACACTCAACAACTTGGCCATGGGTTCGTCCAAGGCTGCACCGTCCTCCACAACTTCTGGTTTCCGGCGAACAACAAAAAGATCGTCGGAAAAACAGAAGGAGGACACAGCACTGCCAGCAGAAAGCGGTACTCCTCTTCCCTTATTCGTGCAAATCTTACGTCTCCGCTCACACCGTATTCATCCCACGAAAGAAACTAGTTGAGCGCTTCTTACTGCATCTTCTTTGTGATACTAAATGCATAAGGTTTCCTCCCTTTTACTATTTCACCTTTGCTAGAGGTCAGTAGCCCGCTTGGATTTCAATTCAGGGTCAGTCGAACCGCAATTAAAAGAAGCAGCACCCACTTAGGCGCGCGGAGCACCTAGTCCGCCTGTTCCCCGGGGAAGCGGCGCATCGGTGTCTATCATAGGGGTGTGGGGCGCAGGAGCTGCTTGCGCCTGATCTGGAGGTCGGCGGGGCTTGAATGGATGGCCGGGGGGCGGTGCCAAGCACGGTGGTGCGGTGAGGTCGAGGGGAGGGCGCAGGCAGGGGAGGAATACTGGGCCGGTGGTCGCTGGCGTTTCGAGGAAGATCGTCAACACTGACTCGCTGGAGGTAGATGAAGGCGATCTGCCCGTTCTTTGTTCATTGGACGGTGCAGAAAAAATGGACTGACCTATTTGCTTTCAGTCGACTATTATTTTCATAGAATCCTGTAGTAATTTAGTGTGCCATGCATGTTGTAGAGCTATCATATATCTCCCGTCATTTATTTCTCACCGACCTGCTATCTGCTACCTTTACATTGTACTAATTGTGCACACACTTCACCCATACTCACACTATTGTTTTTTATGCATGGCTATTTCAGACTCTGACGCAGTGTTGATGAATGCAGAAAAGAAAACACAGAAGTCACTCCGGTGTAATTCGAAGATAAGCACTAAGTGTTCCAGTGCTCTAACGGGTGCAGTGTCAGCAGTTGGAGACAGTAAACTTAGCTCTGCAGTTGATGATCTCAATTTCCACACACAACCATCCCAGGTGCTTGCTTTAACTTCGCGCTGTCAAATGTGGTTGCATGTTGCATATGGTGTCTAGCTTCTATTGCTTCCTATTTGGTTAAATTGCATCTGCTTACTTTACACATTATACCTTTGATAATGACATGCCTTCCTGTTTTTGATACATACTACATATGTCTATTAACCATGTTCCTACATCAAACTAATGCTCTTTTGTATCCCTCGTCAATCACTTATGATGAGACAGTCACCTGGGTGGGTTTCTGTGAGATGCCATACTCGTTTAAAGAGTGCAGTGTCATCCTCCCCACATGATTCTCAAGAAACAGCAAGGCTAAATGAAGATAGTCAACGTAGCTCTCTAGTTGATCACCGCAATTCCCCCACACCACCATCGCATGTGCTTGCTCTTACTTGGCAGTGTGATATGTAGTGTTCGTCTTACATGAAAGTAGTGTTCGTCAGTATCATGCATCAATGAGTTCTGAAGAGCAAATTTTATTCCTTTTTCTTGTGGGTTTGACTTGACAAGGCGAAATCAAGAAAGAGGAAGGAAAAGAGTAAGGAAGGCGATGATGGTGGTCCTCTGCAGCAACGTAAACGGAGCATCTATACCGATTCTCCTTGTACTGATAGTGCATTACAAGGTCCAAGTCTCCGCTCCCCTACTCCACCATCCAAGGTGCTTGCTCTAACTTGGTAGTGTGATATCTGGTTGCATGTTGCATATGGTGTCTAGCTCGTATTGCTCCTAATTAGTGTAAACTGCATCTGCTTAGCTTACACATGATACATGTGAATATGACACGCTTTCCTGTTTTTGGTACATACTATATCTTATGATAAGGCACTTTTCTTGTGTATCCCTCATCAATGCTCCTAATTTGTTAAATTGCATCTCCTTAGCTTACACATTATACATGTGAATATGACACGCCTTCCTGTTTTTGGTACATACTACATCTGCCTATCACACCATGTTCTTACATCAAACTACTGTTCTTGTGTATCCTGCGTCTATCGCTTATGATGAGACAGTCACGCGTGTGGGTTAATATGAGATGCAATACTCTTATAAAGAATGCAATTTCATCCTCTCCACATGATTCTCAAGAAACAGCAAGCCTAAATGAAGATATTGAACGTAGCTCTGTACCTGAAGACCGCACTTCCCCTACACCACCATCACAGGTGCTTGCTCTAACTTCGCAGTGTGATATGTGGTTGCATTTTGCATACGGTGTCTAGCTTGTAATGCTTCTAATTAGGGTAAATTGCATCTGCTTAGTTTACACACTATACCTGTGAATATGACATGCCTTCCTATTTTTGGTACACACTACATCTATGTGTTAACCTTGTTCTTACATGAAACTACCTCTCTTCTGTATCCTACATCAATCACTTACGATGAGTCACCTTTATTCGTTGCATATTGCATATTATTTCTAGCCTGTTGCCATGTATTGCTTCTAATTTGGTCAAATACATTTGTTAGGGCACCCTTTTAATTTGGCAGAGTGATATTGGTTTCATCTTTCATATGGTTTCTAGCTTGCATCGATTCTAACAAGTTCAAGCACCTTGTACTTAGTTTACACTTTATACATCATACATGTCAATATGTCACGTTGTCCTGTTTTTCATATATATTCCATCCTCCTATCATGCGGCTGCCTTACATGAAAGTAGTGTTCGTCAGTATCATGCATCAATGAGTTTTGAAGAGCAAATTTTATTCTTTTTTCTTTTGGGTTTGACTTGACAAGGCAAAATCAAGAAAGAGGAAGGAAAAGAGTAAGGAAGGCGAGGATGGTGGTCCTCTACAACAACGTAAACGGAGCATCTATACCGATTCTCCTTGTACTGATAGTGCATTACAAGGTCCAAGTCTCCGCTCCCCTACTCCACCATCCAAGGTGCCTGCTCTAACTTGGCAGTGTGATATCTGGTTGCATGTTGCATATGGTGTCTAGCTCGTATTGCTCCTAATTAGTGTAAACTGCATCTGCTTAGCTTACACATGATACATGTGAATATGACACACTTTCCTGTTTTTGGTACATACTATATCTGCCTATCACACCATGTTCTTACATGAAACTACTCTTCTTGTGTATCCTGCATCAGTCACTTATGATGGGACACCATTAAGTTGGCAGTGTGATATTGGTTTGCGTCTTGAACATGATTTCTAGCATGTATTGCTTCTAGTTTGATGAACGTCACCTATGACGATACAGTTTTAACTTGGCAGAGTGATATTGACTGCACCTTCCATATGGTGTCTTGTAGTGTTTCTAATTTGTTGAAGTGCCTTCTGCTTAGTTACCACATCATAGGTGTGAATATGTCAAGCCGTCCATTTTTTCGTACATATTCCATCCTCGTATCATGACTTTGCCTTTCATCAGAGTAGTGTTCGTCAGTATCATGCATGAATGAGTTCTGAAGAGCGAATGATATTCCTTTTTATTGTTGGTATGACCTCACAATGCAAAATCAATAAAGCTAAAGGAAATTAGCAAGGCATTGGATGATGGTGGTCCTTCCGAGCAACTGAAACGACGGTTCTCTACAGATTCTACTCCACCATCCTCCCAACAAGATTCGCAAGACAACGCAAGGCTAGACAGTCAACGTAGCTGTGTAGATGATGAGCACATCTCCCCTACTACACCATCACAGGTGCTTGCTCTAACTTGGCACTATTATATGTGGTTGCATGTTGCGTATGATTTCTAGCTTGTATTGCTTCTAACTTTGTTGAATTGCATCTGCTTACTTTACACATAATGCCTGTGAATATGACATGTGTTCCTGTTTCTACATCAAACTATTATTCTTGCATGTCCCGCATCAGTCACTTATGATAAGACACCTTTAAGTCACCACTGTGATATTGGTTGTGTCTTGCATATGATTTCTAGCATGTACTGCTTCTAATTTGTTGAAACGCCATACAGTTTGAACTTGGCAGAGTGATATTGGTTGCATCTTTCATATGGTGTCTAGCTTGCAGTGCTTCTAATTTGTTGAAATGCCTTATGCTTAGTTACCACATCATAGGTGTGAATATGTCATACCATCCTATTTTTCATACATATTCCATCCTCGCATCATGTGTTTTCCTTTCATCCGAGTAGTGTTTGTCAGTATCATGCATGAATGAGTTCTGAAGAGCGAATTTTATTCCTTTTTCTTATCGGTTTGACTTCACAATGCAAAATCATTACATCTGAAGGAAATTAGTCCGGCAGTGGATGATGGTGGTCCTTCGGAGCAACTCAAACAGGGGGTCTCTACAAATTCTACTCTGCCATCCTCCCAACAAGATTCGCAAGACAACACAAGGCTGGACAGTCAACGTAGCTGTGTAGATGATGAGCACATCTCCCCTACTCCACCATCACAGGTGCTTGCTCTAACTTGACACTATTATATGTGGTTGCATGCTGCGTATGATGTCTAGCTTGTATTGCTTCTAACTTGAATTGCATCTGCTTACTTTACACATAATGCCTGTGAATATGACACGTGTTCCTGTTTCTAGAACATACGTGTACATGATGAGCACATCTCCCCTACTCCACCATCACAGGTGCTTGCTCTTACTTGGAACTGTTATACGTGGTTGCGTTTTCCGTATGATGTCTAGTTTGTATTACTTCTGATTATGTTGAATTGCATCTGCGTAGCTTACAACTTATACCTGCAATGATCACTTACCCATAAGACACATTTAACTTGGGACTGTGATGTAGGTTGCATCTTGGATTGTCTTCTAGCTTATACTGCTTCTAATTTCTTGAAATGGCTCTTACGATGAGACACTTTTTACCTGATAGAGTGATATTGGTTGCATGTTCATATGGTGCCTAGCTTTCATTTCTTCTAATTTTATTGAAATGCCTTCCGCTTACTATTTTTTCATACATATTCCATCCTCCTATCATACGTGTGAATATGAAACGCTGTCTTTTTTTGTATATATTCCATCCTCCTATCCTGCGCTTGCCTTACATCAAAGTAGTATTCGTCTGTATCATGCATCAACCAGTTATGCAGAGCTAATTTTATTCATCTTCTTGTGGTTTTGACTTCATAAGGCAATATCAGAAAATAGGAAGGAAAAGAGTAAGTTAGGGGATGTTGGTGGTCCTCCGCACCGACGCAAACAGAGACTCTCTAGATTTGCCACTGCTACTGCTAATGAAGTTGAAGTCCCAAGTCTACATGATGAGTTCATCTCCCGTACTCCACCATCGCATGTGCTTGCTCTAAGTTGACAGTGTGATAATTGGTTTCATGTTGCATATGTTGTCTAGCCTGTATTTCTTCTATTTTGATTAAATTGCACCTGCTGAGTTTATACGTTAAACATGTGCATATGACATGGCTTTTTGTGTCTAGAATACACTGCATCTATCTATCATACCATGTTCTTACATAAAAGTACTGTTGTTTTGTATCCTGCATCAGTCACTCATGATTGGACGCTTCTAACATGGCAGTTTGATAGTGGTTGCATCTTGCATTGATTTCTACGTTGTATTGCTTCTAGTTTTTCGAATTGGCACTTATGACAAGACACTTTTAACTTGGTAGAGTAATATTGGTTGCATCTTTCATATGGTGTCTAGCTTGCATTACTTCTATTTTCTTGAAAATCCTTCTGCTTAGTTTGCACATCGTAGCTGTGAATATGTCATGTCGTCCTGTTTTTCTTACATATTCCATCCTCATACGGTTGTCTTACATCAAAGTATTGCTTGTCTGTATCATGCATCAATGAGTTCTGAAGAGTGATTTTATTCTTTTTTGTTGTGGGTACAGCTTGACATGGCAAAGTCAAAAAGATTCTGCTGGTACTTATAGTGCAGTAGAAGGTCCAAGTCCACCGGCTAAATCTACAAACACAGTATCACCTGCTCCACCAGCTGCAGCATCTGCTTCAACTATACCAGCATCTCAACCAGTTACTCGTTTGTTTGCTCCGGAACTGGCCAGTTCCCAAGCTGCCTTCACACCTAACACTACTTCCGAAGCACTCCTGACACAACAGGACTTGGCAAGATCAGATGAACCTCATGAGCATCAACACCAAGACGGTACTTGACCGAGTCAAGTTGCAGTTGCATGCTCCTTTATATGCACTCTCACAGTTTGATGTACACTAACACTTTCCATATTCGTTGTTGAACTAGCACCACGGCGCAAGCGGAAACAGACATCAGGGATAATGCTTGACAGATTAACAAAATCTAAAGGAGGAAGAATGGAGATCCATTTTGAGGCAGGTTTAAAAAGGCCACGTGATGCTACATAGTCAACCAAGTTAGTATCAGAGGCAGCCGTTGCCGTTAGGTGTCATGCACGTATCCTCCCAACGTGGATCCAGTACAGGAATGAGAAAGACAATACCCAGTTTAACACCTTCCTTGACCATTTATCCGTAAGTAATGTTATTCATCGCAATTAGTAATATTGTCTTGCTCTGTCCCATACTTTCTAGCTTCCTCCTAATAAGACTTAAATTCTTTTTTCAACAGATGAGGTTCAAGTTGGATCCAAAAGATGATGCAACTAGACAAGCATGCACTCATGTTTTTCAGTCTGCTCTACGACAGTATCGGTACCACCTTAGAAAAATCTCACTTTGAAGGCAAGGCTAACAATGAAATCGCCCAAACATCTCAAGTGGAATATATTACAGATGAAGACTGGACATCCCTTGTTAAACACTGGTCTGATCCAAAGTATCAGGTAGGCTATATGTATTTGATCAGACCACATATTGAACTTGTATTTATGTATGTGCCTTACAACTGTATCTTCTTCTAGGCTAACTGTTTGAAGAATAAAACCAATCGTTCTAAAGTTAAATTCCAACAGACCACAGGATCTCGTAGCTATATTGCACACTGCGAGGCTCTGGTAAATAGCTGCTACTTCCTTCTTCTTTTTGTGCCATATTATCGTATCTATATTGACTTGTTCCAAATACAGAGGAAATCCCGTGCGGACCAAAAAGAACTTGAACCGAATGCAGTGCAAATCTTCAAGGATTGCCACACCAGCAAGATGAAGGGCATGAGCACACCAGTTCAAGCCACTGTTGTAAGTCCTTACTCCTCCTGCCTTGAACTGATTGGTACTGTGATGTGTTCATTTAACTACTTGGTTTGCAGCCAATGTCAGTTAGTCTGTTCACTTTTATTCACAGTTGTCTTAACGTATCATTTCACCTTACATGGTTTAAAAGAGATGAAGGATATTATTTTGGTCTTGATCTGTAACCTAGTTGTTATGTTCACGTGCACACACAATGATAAAATAGCCTGTTTGTTTTATATCTGTTTGCCCATGATATGAATGATGTCATACTATGTTCATCCTACTTTAAACCATGTCTCTTTATCCTTAGATATCAACGAATGTGAGGAAATAGACAATACAGTAGGCATGCTACATGGGCATATGTTCCAAAAGTGATTTTATTATGTAGTTGGCACTACAATACATGCTAATGTATTACAATAGTTCACCAAAATAAGTTATGTATAAACATTTAACCTACTTTGTTTGTTTTTGTCTCATTAGTAACTTATCTGGTACACTAATCTACAAGCTCAAACTTTCAGGAAGCTATGGAACAAATGATTGAACAGCCACAACCACCTGAAGGTGACGAGGCTACTACACGCACAATGTCACCTCTTGCTGCAGTGCGTTAGTATCTCTCCACTAACAGTGCAAAAAGCACCTTCCTACGTAATTCTGGGTTGGTTGTCAAGGTAACATCGTCCAAATCACCTACTAAAAAAATCTTCCTGCTAGACAGAGTGATATATCTGTGCTCCAGACACAAGTCCAATCCCTAGTGGACGTTGTTTCGGAAACAAGAATAGTGGTTGAGAAATGTCGTCAAGATATGAATGGTTTTGAAACCAGACTATCAGACATTCACTTCGTTGTTCAAGAGCAATGGCGGAAAAAAGGTGGAGATCATGCTGCTCCATCAGATTCTACAGCCTGAAACATTAGCACTCAGGTCAAATGATCAGTGCTTCCATACATCTGATGGTGCTTTTATCTGGAAGGACTGTAAACTTTATGCCAACAGGCCTTTTGTTGTATGGTTGGAATTTATTTTGTTGTGATACAACATTTATGATGCTGCCTCGGGCTGCAGTAATTACGACGCTATTTTTGTATAGTGTAGGTTTATCTTAGTAATGTATTCGGCCTAAAGCTTCGTAGGAGCCCAACATGCCAACATTCGTCGGGCCCATTCCAATTGGGCTAAAAACGATTATGGGCCGAAATTGGCATGTAGCCCACTAAAAATATCTGGGCCTAAATCAGCATAAGCTTTCATATTTTTCTGGTAGGCCTGTGCCCATAGTGGGCCTTTAACAGGCCTAAACATAATTTGGGCCCTCAGTAAAAATAGGCCTTTTACAAGTCTAAATATCTCGAGCCCATAAAATACATGGGCCTTTAATAGACCGAAAGTGAGATTGGGCCCTGATTGTGCTAAATAACCCATTGGACTTTAACAGGCCAAAATTCGGACGGGCCGTAAATGCGCCAACCTAATACACGGGCCTTTAACAGGCCGGAACTTCGGTCGGGCTAGATTATCGTCATTTTTATATGGGCCATTAATGGGCCCGATATGACGTTGGGCCACATATGGCCCATGGTTTAGGTCCGGCGTTAACAGGCCGAAAATGACAACAGGCCGAAAGTGGCCCAAAGCTATAGTGGGCCTCTAACAGGCCGAATGTCAGACATGGCCGAATATGACCCAAATCCTTCATGGTCGTTTATGGGCCGAAAGTTTTGATGGCCTGTAAATGGGCCCAAATGAAGTCGGACCTTTAACAGGCCGGAAATACACCAGGCCGTAATTCGGCCCAATTACTTAGCAGACTGTTAACGGGCCAGAAGTGACCATGGGCCGCGTTGATGACAAGTTTAGGACAGGCCGTTGACGGGCCGATTTGACAGAGAACGTTGGGCCTTTAGCTGGGCCGGCCCATTATGGTTGGCAGAATCTAGTGGGCCTTTAGCTGGGCCGGCCCATTGTGGTCCGCAAAATCTTGTGGGCCTTTAGCTGGGCCGGCCCATTATGGTCTGCAAAATCGTGTGGGCCTTTAGCTGGGCCGGCCCATTATGGTCCGCTAAATTTTGTGGGCCTTTAGCTGGGCCGGCCCATTATGGTCTGCTAAATCTTATGGGCCTTCAGTTGGGCCGGCCCATTTAATCTTTGTGGGCCACTTTTGGGCCGGTCCACGTGTCAACATATCATAGGCCCATCTCGACCGTTGGATGAGTGACACCTGTGCCAACGCGGAGCTGACGCGTGGATCCATCAGCCAATGAGAATTTTACACGTGGAAAATCGGCATTGGTCGTGGCTGTTAACGGGTTATCGGATCCAAAATCCGACCCGATAGCTTAACGGTGTTCCGTTACGGTGGATGCCACGTGTCGGTCACCCTTGACGAAAGCACTTCTATGACGCGCGATTTATCATCATGGAAGTGGACACTTCCGTGATGATAATTTTGGCAATGTCATGGAACACTTCTACGACAGCACAGGTATGACTATCTTGATTCTGTCATAAATTTGTCATGGATGTACATGCATGACATAAAACGCGACCTACTGTGACAAACATGTATCATCACGGAAGTGTATTTTTTTGTAGTGCAAGCATGCGTCATTAGAGTCACAGGTACAGCGATCAGCAGCCGACAAGACCCAAGAGTGGCAGGGGCGGCCTGTCGGCCCCGTACCCTACCAGTCGGCGGGCCCCAGCAGTCGGCGGAGAAGCCGGCGGACGAAGAGACTGACGGCCGGGCCCTACGCCCGGCCGGATTACCATTGTACCCCTGGGGGTAGGCCTATATAAACCCCCCAGGGCACCCATGCAAAGGGTTCCCAACATGTTAGAACTAGACCAGCCAATAGAGGAAGGAGAGATCTAGCCTTGCCTTCTCCTACCTCCAGCATACCGCTCGAGGACCACCATTGTACTCACTTGCGCCTTAGTGATCATGCGGAGACCCCACAGAGCAGGACTTGGGGTGTTATCTCCTAGGAGAGCCCCGAACCTGGGTAAAGTACGCCGGTGTTCATGTCTAAGCCTCATCCCGCTTCCGGGCACCGGCGACGTTCTACTCGCTCCCACCATGATAAGCCATCCATTGACATATGTCGCACCCAACCCCCGACATTTGCCGCCCACCGTGGGGCGAGGTGTACCGTCTCCCGGAGACCTGTTCTGGACAGGAACCCAGTTCCTTCCTGGCGAGCGCAGCCAGGCCGGCACGCCGGACGGCGTCTGCGCCGAGGCGCTGCACGGTGCGGAGATCGCCTGCGCAGCGAGCTGCCTCACCGATCTTGTTGGCGAGATTAGCCTCTCTGACGAGCCCACGTCTAACGCAGGCACTGATGGCCCTGAGAGCCGCCTCGTCAGCCTCCTCGACCAGCTCCACGTAGCCAGCGAGCCCGATGCGGACTTGGAATCCGTTGGCTCCACCGACCCGATGCTTGTCGATTCCGACATTGCGTCGCTTGACACGTTCCCCACCAACATGGTGGTCTACGACAAGCCGCCTCCTTACGTGGAGAGTGGCGAAAGCGCTGTCACGGAGGTGCTAGTCATCGGCCACAGCGAGCACTCCGGGGGGTGCTCACGACCCGCTCGATGCGTCACTCCAAGACCTGACGGCACCCATCCGAGAAGACGCCGACGCCGAAATGCTGGAAGCACGCTGCATCTAGCTCGTCGAGGGCGCCAAGAAGTTGGCTAGCATGAGACGCATGTCGGAAGCCAACCAGCGCGAGATGGACCGCGTTGTGGGCGGCACGCCGGCTCCAGCTGGGCCCAGCCGCCTTGGCACGGTCCAGCAGCGCGGCATGGCCATCGCCAACCTGTTCGGGGCAGATCGCCCCGTCTACGCCACGCCCGCGGAAAATATCTGAGCTGCCCAGGTGACAGCAGAAGAGCTGGACAAGTTCTAGGGTGAAGAACGTCGCCAGATGGAGGAGCGCGTCCAGCGGCTCCTCGACGCAGCTGCCGAGCAGCACGAGGCCGGTTGCCGCACTGAGGCGCCCCACCGGCAAATTGACGATCCGCCTCCCCGCCGAGATCAAGGCGCGACATCTCGGACGCCGACTGGTGGCGTCCTCCGGTTGCCGCAGCCGGACTCGCATCACCATTGAGCGCGACCAAGACGGCCACCGAAGAGCAGTGGAACGATGGGATGACTGTCTGCCTCCTCCCCCTCGCAGGGAAAGACGCGTCTCCCCGCCGCCTGTTGATCACCCGACACTCGGCGACCGCCTTGGCCGCCGAGAGGGAGTCGGAGAGAACGATGCTCGCCACCGGATCGACCGTCTCCACCGGTCCCTGGTGCTAGAAGAGGAAGATGAGTTGGGTCTGCCCTGTTTCAGCCCCCGCATTCGGGACGAGCCCTTCCCCAAAGGGTTCACGCTCCCAAGAGACACGCCCAAATACACCGTCCCCGTGAAGCCGGAGGACTGGCTGGTCGACTACTCCACAGCCGTCAGCATAGCAAATGGCAACAAGCGCGTTGCTGTGAAGTACGTTCCGCTCATGCTCCAGGGCAGAGCCCGGACATGGCTGAACAGTCTGAAGCCAAGCAGCATCAACAGCTGGGTTGACTTCACCGAAGACTTCATCTGCAACTTCACCAGCACGTACAAGCGGCCGCCCAAACCTCGCCAGCTCTCCTTGTGCGTGCAAGGCCCCAACGAGTCGACTCATGACTACCTCACGCGCTGGGCCGAGCTCCGCAACTCTTGCGAAGGAGGGCACGAGGTGCAGGCTATTGAGTACTTCACCGCTGGGTGCCGAGAGGGCACCCTCCTCAAGCACTGACTCCTCTGCGATGAGCCGGCGACCCTCGACAAGCTTCTAATAATAGACGATAAATATGCCACGGCCGACTCCTCCATGAAGGCAAAAATCCAAGTTGATGCATCTGGCAAAGTGGCCCCTCAGGCTCCCCGGACCCCGGCTGGCGATGCCAGTCGGCACCAACAACCAAGCGACAACAAGCGCAAGGCCATGCAGCCGGCTTCCACAAGTCGGCAGGTGGCGACAGTCGATGACCAGCAGCCGGAAGGGCAGCCTCCATCCAAGCGCCCGAAGGGCGGCAAGTCCAATTGGCTGCCTGCTTTTTCGTATGAGCAGACTCTTGACGCACCCTGCAAGTTCCACAGTGGTGCGAAGCCGTCCAACCACACCACTCGGAAGTGCCATTGGCTCATCGGGATCGCCAAGGGAGATGGCCTTCTGCCTCCTCCGCCTGCTGGGCAGCAGCCTCCTCCTCCCCCCAGCAGCCGGCGGTTTGACCAGTCGGAGCCCTACAAGACGAGTACCCTGAAGAGCATGGAGCTTATGTCGTGTTCACCAGCGTGGCCGACGATAAGCACAGCAGACAACAACGTCGGCAAGAGGTGAATGCAGTGGCAACGGAGACCCCCGAGTTCATGCATTGGTCCGAGAAGCCCATCAGCTGGAGCAGAGCTGACCACCCGGAAGTAATGCCCAACCCCGGCTCCTATGCCCTGGTCCTGGATGCCACCTTTGCCACTGATAGGCGAGCTGCTCGATTTTCCTGAGTTCTGATAGATGGCGGCAGCAGCATCAACATTCTGTACAAAGATACCATGGAGAAGTTAGGAACCAAACAAAGGCAGCTTCAGCTCAATCAGACTATATTCCATGGCATAGTTCCTGGCCTTTCCTGCTCACCAGTCGGCAAGATCCAGATAGACGTCCTCTTTGGAGACAAGGATCACTTCCGACGAGAGCCAGTCTGGTTTGAGGTGGTGGACCTCGAGAGCCCATACCATGCACTACTTGGCCGGCCTGCACTGGCCAATTTCATGGCGGTCCCCCACTACGCTTACCTCAAGATGAAGATGCGGCAGATAGCAGTCGGCTGGTCGAGTCCCTCGTGATCACGGCCGAGAAGCGGCTCCTTGACCGAGTTGTGGCAATGGTAGGCAAGCAGCCGGAGATGTCACCCAACCCCAAGGAGTCGAAAGTCGAGGGTTTGTTCAAGCCGGCCAAAGAGACAAAGAAGATACCCTTGGACCCGGAGCACCCGGAGAGGTACGCTGTCATAGGTGCAAACCTTGACAGCAAATAGGAAGGCGAGCTCGTCGATTTCCTCTGTGAGAATCGGGACATCTTTGCATGGTCACCTAAAGACATGCCGGGTGTTCTGACGAATTTCGCCGAGCACAAGTTACATGTCCGGTCTGATGCCAAGCCAGTCAGGCAGCCCTTGCGCCGCCTGTCGGAAGAGAAGAGAAGAGTCGTTGGAGAAGACATAGCCCAGCTGCTGGCAGTCGGCTTCATCATGGAAGTGTTCTTTCCAGAGTGGTTGGCCAACCCAGTCCTTGTGTTGAAGAAAAGCAAGCAGTGGCGCATGTGTATTGATTACACCAGCCTCAACAAAGCCTGCCCCAAGGACCCGTTTGCTTTGCCAAGAATCGACCAAGTGATAGACTCCATAGCCAGATGCGAGTTGTTGAGTTTCTTGGATGCATATTCAGGGTATCACCAGATCAAGCTGAACCCGGCCGACAGACTGAAGACCGCCTTCATCACACCATGTGGAGCCTTCTGCTACTTGACCATGACGTTCGGCTTGAGGAATGCCGGCACCACCTTTCAACGTTGCATGCAGAAGTGCCTCCTCAAACAACTCGGCAGAAATGCCCATGTCTACGTGGACGATGTCATGGTGAAGACGGAGAAGCGAGGAACGCTGCTAGAAGACCTCAAAGAGACCTTTGAGAACCTACGCCGGTTTCAAATCAAGCTCAACCCAGAGAAATGCATCTTCGGAGTACCAGCCGGCCAGCTTCTTGGATTCCTGGTCTCAGAGCGCGGCATAGCAAGCAACCCTGTGAAGATCAAGGCCATCGAGAGGATGGAAGTACCCACCCGACTGCTGGATGTGCAGAAGTTCACTGGCTGTTTGGCGTCCATCAGCCATTTCATCAGTCGGCTGGGAGAGAAGGCTCTTCCCCTGTACCATCTCATGAAGAAGACCACTTTTTCGAGTGGAACGACAAGGCGGATGAAGCTTTTCTCCAGCTCAAGAAGATGTTGACTACTCCGCCTGTCCTGGCGGCTCTGACTCCTAAGGAGCCCATGCTCCTCTACATCGCCGCCACCAGCCGAGTGGTCAGCATAGTCATAGTGGTAGAACGCAAGGAGGAAGGAAAGGCGCTACCAGTCCAGAGACCGGTGTATTACCTAAGTGAAGTGCTGTCAGCCTCCAAGCAAAACTACCCCCACTATCAGAAGATGTGCTACGGCGTGCACTTTGCCGCCAAGAAATTGAAGTCGTACTTTCAAGAGCACCCAATCACTGTCATTTGCACTGCTCCGCTTGCCAAGATCATTGGAAGCCAAGATGCCTCCGGCCGAGTGGCCAAATGGGCCATAGATCTGGCCCCTTGCACCATCTACTACCAGCCTCGCACCGCCATCAAGTCACAGGCGCTGGCCGACTTCCTTGTCGACTAGGCCGAAACCCAGTACCTGCCGCCGGCGCCGGACTCCACCCATTGGCGGATACACTTTGATGGTTCCAAGATGCACACCGGTTTGGGAGCCGGCATCGTCCTCACCTCTCCCAAAGGCGACAGGCTCAGATATGTGTTGCAAATTCATTTTGCCGCCTCCAAAAACATCGCTGAATATGAGGCACTCATTCACGGGCTCCGGCTTGCCAAAGAGCTCGGCATTCGCCGGATCCTGTGCTATGGTGACTCTGACTTGGTGGTCCAGCAGTCGTCAGGCGACTGGGACGCCAAGGATGCAAACATGGCGAGCTATCGCTTCCTCTTACAGCAACTCAGTGGATATTTTGAAGGGTGCGAGTTTCTCCATGTGCCAAGAAACGACATT
Organism: Triticum urartu; assembly: GCF_056163025.1. Classification (NCBI taxonomy): domain Eukaryota; kingdom Viridiplantae; phylum Streptophyta; class Magnoliopsida; order Poales; family Poaceae; genus Triticum; species Triticum urartu. The sequence continues at coordinate 263,523,664 of NC_141879.1, forward strand.
GAGCAAGCAGACGGCTTGGCACGAATCGGCTCCACCCGTCAAGCAATACCGACCAGCGTCGCCCTACAACGCCTCTTCAAGCCGTCTGTCAAGCCATCGCCAGAGTCGGATTCTATCTTCATGATGGCTCCTCCTGAAGCAGTCGGATCCGACTTGAGAGCTCCAGCAGCCGGCACGGGAATTCCGGCAGGCAGCCCAGGGGCCGCGGCAGTCGCACTCGGCCTGGAGACTTCAAAACCCGGCCCGGGGACTGAAGCGGCCAGCCCGGAGACTTCAGAGCCCGGCCCGGGGACTGCAGCAGTCGGCCCGGGGACTTCATCGACCCAGCAAGCGGCAGCCGACTCCAACCTGCCGCCTCCCGGCCCAACCACCCTCGTCGAAGTCGCAGTCCTGGCAGTCGAAGAAATCGCAGCACCTTCATGGGCCCAGCCCATCCTCAACTTCCTGGTAAACAAAGAGCTGCAGACTAATGAGATCTCGACCCAGCAAGTGCAACGCCGGGCAGCAGCATACACCATAGTCAACAGAGAACTTGTGAGGCACAGTGTCACCGGTGTCTACCAGCGCTGCGTCGAGCTGGTGCAAGGCCAAGCAATCCTCAAATACATCCATCAAGGCGAATGTGGCCACCATGCAGCTTCAAGAGCACTTGTGGCCAAATGTAACACCCCGGATATGACTTTCCCAATATGTATTCCAACTCTTGCCGTTTCCGGTGTTAAGTTATTTTATTTTCTCGGGTTCGGGTTTTTGTCTCCATGTGTTGTTGTCGTTGTCATTCATCTCATATCATGTCATCATGTGCATTGCATTTGCATATGTGTTCATCTCATGCATTCGAGCATTTTCCCCATTGTCCGTTTTGCATTCCGGCGCTTCGTTCTCCTCCGGTGGTCATTTCTACCTTTATTTCGTGTGTGGGGATTAAACATTTCCGGATTGGACCGAGACTTGTCAAGCGGCCTTGGTTTACTACCGGTAGACCGCCTGTCAAGTTTCGTGCCATTTGGACTTCGTTTGATACTCCAACGGTTAACCGAGGGACCGAAAAGGCCTCGTGTGTGTTGCAGCCCAGCACCCCTCCAAGTTGGCCCAAAACCCACTCCATCATCTAGAGCGTTCGATCACGATCGCGTGGCCGAAAACCGCACCTCATTTGGACTCTCCTAGCTCCCTCTATGCCTATTTAAAGACACCCCCGAAAATCTCCTTCTCCTTCCCCCGAAACCCTAAAAATTGCCTCGCGCCGCGCCGGACATGTCCGTATTTGGCCGGACACTTCGCGCCGCCGCCCCGGTCCACTAGCTGCGCGACACGTGTCGCCTCGCCGCCGCCACCCGCCGCGGCCCGGAGAGCCCGCGTCCGGCCCCCGGGCCCGTTGCCCTCCGCGCCGCCCGCGCCCGCCCGAGCCGGCAGGCTCCTTCGACGCCGGATCGCCGCGCCGCCGCGCCGGCCTCCCGTACGGTGAGTTCCGCCACCAGAGCCGCACTGCCGCCGCCGCGTCTCCCCAGCCTCGTCGCCGGCCACGCCCACACCGGCCCCCGCCTCCCCGTCGTGCTCCGGCGAGCTTCCTCCCCGCCGGTGAACAGTACTCCGGCGAGCCGCATCGGGAACCGTGCAGATCTCAGATCTAGATCCAAACTCGGGTTGACTTTCTCCCGAAACCCTAGTTCATGTTGCCCTATTCATTGTGCTATAACTTTGCATCCGTAGCTCCGTTTTGGGCATAGAGTATATCAAATTGTTCGTCTCAGAGAGCACATCATTTCATTCCATTGCATCATTTTCGTTTGAGTTCATCTTGATACCCGAAATGCTGTTAGAAGAGGGCTACTTGAGATAATTGTCAGATCTGCTGTTCCATTTAGATATTTGTCATTTTTGCCATGATTATTGTGTGCATGATATGCCCCTGAGCTCTACATATGTTTTGTTAAGGGTTTTGCCATCTTTCCAGGGGTGCAACCCATATATTTTTGTGATGTGTGTGGTGACTAGCACAAGCTTGCAAAGTGAGGCACTTGGTAATGCTGATTTTAGGGACTTAGCATTCCACTAAGTCCTTGATCTGTTTTTCTCATGATGCCATATGTTCATGTTGTTTCCTAGTGATCCGTGCCTCTTTTGAGGATGATCAGTAAGGATGTTTTGTTAATCTTTTAGTGCTCTATCCATCCATGTCTTTGTTTGCATTTATGGAGCACCCTAGCTTGAGTCAATCAAGCTCTACTTTTGCTACTTCGTGAATCTGGGCAGATTCTCTACTTGTTAGCGATTTTGCCGAGGATGTTGTAGTTGATCTGTGCATGCTATGTTATTGTTCTTCCCATGTCTAGCTTGCATTTTGTGTATTCTTGATGGGTGTATGCTTAGTTTGCCATGACTTGCTCCGTAGTGAGCGCATCGAGCTCGTAAACATGCCTACTTGATATCTGTTTTCAGCATGTTCTAGTTTTCACTAAATCTGAGAACTGATTATGTTTTTGCCATGTTCACATGCTTGCAATTGTATTTTCTGATCCCTTTTGGCTCAAGGTCACTAAGGGACTTTTGTTCAGCTCTTTGAGTAGCTCCATGCCATGCTTTATTTTGCCATGTTCAGGTCATGTAGCATGTAGTTTTATTGCTCCAAAGAGTGCTATCTGATCTGAAATTCCAGACAAGTGTTAATTTCACTAAGTCTGAAATCTGTTTACCATATGCATTTTTGCCATGCTTGTTTGAACCTGTTAATGGATGAATTGGCCGTAGCTCAGTGCTAGACTTTTGTTAAGCATCTTGAATTCATCCCTGCCATGTATTTTGATGCCATGCTTGTATGCTGTAGCATGTTCATCTCATTGCATTTAGATGGCTACTTGCTGTAATCGCAGACCGGTGTCATATTTGAATCGCTTGCCATTTCCAAACCGTAACTCCGATTCCGGCGTTCTTTATATCGTTTTCAAGCGATTTCATCTCATCTTTCCAGTGGCACACTTGGATTCCCAAGTTGAGGCCAGGTTCATGCATCCCTTGTCAAATCTTGCATATGCATCCCGCATCGCATCCTGCATAGCAAACCATCCTTGCATCATATTGTTTGATCCTTGCATGTGGTTGATTGTGTTCCATTTGCTTGTTTGTCTTGTTTGGGTAGATCCGGGAGACGAGTTTGCTAACGAGGAGCCCGTTGAGTTTACTTTCGAGGATCCAGTCAACTCTGACAACTTTGCAGGCAAGATGATCATACCCTCGAAATCACTACTATCTTTGCTTTGCTAGATACTCGCTCTTTTGCTATGCCAGTGCTACGATGCCTACCACTTGCTTTCAAGCCTCCCAAATTGCCATGTCAAACCTCTAACCCACCATGTCCTAGCAAACCGTTGATTGGCTATGTTACCGCTTTGCTCAGCCCCTCTTATAGCGTTGCTAGTTGCAGGTGAAGATTGGAGGCCGTTCCTTGTTGGAACATTATTTACTTGTTGGGATATCATTATATTATCTTGTTATCTCAATGCATCTATATACTTGGTAAAGGGTGGAAGGCTCGGCCTCTCTCCTAGTGTTTTGTTCCACTCTTTCCGCCCTAGTTTCCGTCATATCGGTGTTATGTTCCCGGATTTTGCGTTCCTTACGCGGTTGGGTTATAATGGGAACCCCTTGACAGTCCGCCTTGAATAAAAATCCTCCAGCAATGCCCAACCTTGGTTTTACCATTTTCCACCTAGCCTTTTCCCTTGGGTTTCGCGGACTCAAGGGTCATCTTATTTTAAACCCCCGGGCCAGTGCTCCTCTGAGCGTTGGCCCAACCTAGAGCACCGTGCGGGGCCGTCCCTTGGCAACTTGGGTTACGTTGGCTCCCGTACGCTTAGCTTATCCGGTGTGCCCTGACAACAAGATATGTGCAGCTCCTATCGGGATTTGTCGGCACAACGGGTGGTGCTGCTGGACTTGTTTTACCATTGTCGGAGTTGTCTTGAAGAACCGGGATACCGAGTCTGATCGGAACGTCTCGGGAGGAGCTCTATTCCTTCGTTGACCATGAGAGCTTGTCATGGGCTAAGTTGGGACTCCCTGCAGGGATTTGAACTTTCGAAAGCCGTGACCGCGGTTATGGGCAGATGGGAATTTGTTAATGTCCGGTTGTAGATAACTTGAACCTTAACTTAATTAAAATGAATCAACGGTGTGAGTTATCGTGATGGCCCCTTCTCGGCGGAGTCCGGGAAGTGGACACGGTGTTGGAGTAATGCTTGCGCAGGTTATCCTCTAGTTTCTCGCTCACGCTTTGCCTCCTCTTCTCGCTCTCTTTTGCGAACAGGATAGCCACCATATATGCTAGTCGCTTGCTCCAGCTCCACTTATATTTACCTTGCCTTACCTATAAGCTTAAATAGTCTTGATCGCGAGGGTGCGAGATTGCTGAGTCCCTGTGGCTCACAGATTACTATTACACCAGATGCAGGGCCTGATGATTCCGCTCCAGGTGACGCGCTCGATCTCAAGTGGGAGTTCGACGAGGACTCTCGGCGATACTATGTTTCCTTTCCTGATGATCAGTAGTGGTGCCCTGTTGGGGGTGATCGGGACCGTGTCGCATGTTGGGTTGTTCTTCTATTTTGGCGCCATAGTCGGGCCATGAGTGTTTGGTTGATGTAATGTTATTTATGTACTTGATTGACGTGGCGAGTGTAAGCCAACTATGTTATCTCCCCTTTTATTATCTATATTACATGGGATGTTGTGAAGATTGCCTAACTTGCGACATACGCCTTCAATGCGATTATGCCTCTAAGTCGTGCCTCGACACGTGGGAGATATAGTCGCATCGAGGGTGTTACCAGTTGGTAATCAGAGCCTTCCCCGACCTTAGGAGCCCCATTGCTTGATCGTTATTAGCGGCCGAGTTGTGTCTAGAAAAATGTTTTGAGTCATTTAGGAATTATATATCGGAGAGTTTAGGAATTCTTTTTACTTCCCAGTCTCCTCATCGCTCTGGTAAGGCATCCTGACGTAGAGTTTTGACTCTTCTCTTCTCAAATTTCACTAAAAAAAATTTAGGATCACGCCGGTATCTTGGAATCGTTCCGATGGTTTTGTGACGAGAACATTGTCTTGGTGCCTCCTATCAGGGGTTTTGTGGAAGTGTCTCGGGAAGTTGAGCTCTGAGGTGTTGTCGTCATAATTTTATCGTTGCAGTTCTGGAATACCTGAGTTTAGTACGCCGACATCGAATATCTCTTTTATGCAGTTCGTTGGTGAGATAACCTCGACGCCACCCAGTATTGGGGCGGGAGTTCGGGAGTATCGCCATAACTTGTATAACGGATGCTTTTCGAAGGTTGAGGTAGATGGTTTCCGAAGTTTTTCTCGGTTATGTGTTGAAGGATGGATACAGCTGGATGTAGGATTTGCTAGATTTGGGTGAGATATTATGCTTCCCCTGTAACCCCCACACCTGATTGCATAACCGGAAAGGTTCGGGAGTTTCATAGGTGGGAATTCTTGTAGCTCTAGTTCTTCTTCCACGGATATTTGGTTTGAGATTCGGATTTCTTACCGAGTATTCATTCTTGATCCGTACCTTGTTGATTTATTTCTCTACCTAAATTCTACATGGATTCTCAATTTATGGATATGTGACCATTTCAAGAGGAATGCATTCGTTCATTTTGTTCGGATGTGAAGACTATATGTTGCATTTTCATTCCATTGGATTCAGCTTCAATATTTGTCTATCAATGTGCTAATGGATGTCAACCTCTTCAGGATGGCTCCTCCAACGCGCACGACTCCGAATCCTGATCCGCCACCACCTCCACCTACTCCGGAGGCATGGCAAGCTGTGATGGCCCCAACCAACGCAAACACACAGTTGATCATGCAAATTCTTCAAGAGCGCAATCAAGGCAACCAAGGGAACCAAGGCAAAAATCAGAATCACTTTGCTACACTCAACCAGTTCCTTGCTAACGGGCCAAAGACTTTCAGCAATTGTGTTGAGGCAACCGATGCTGACGATTGGCTTGTGGATCTGTGCAAACATTTCGAGTGCAGTAACATCAGGCCTGAGGACTTCGTCAAGTTCGCTTCCTTCCAACTCAAATATCAAGCTGCAGAATGGTTTCAGCAGTACAAGGATTCCAGAGGTGGACGTGCGATTACTTGGGATGAATTTCGTCAAGATTTCAGAGCTCACCATATCCCTCAGAGCGTGGTTGAAAGCAAGCGTGAGGAATTCCGCAACCTGAAGCAAGGCTCTTTGTCTGTCTATGACTACAACAAGTTGTTTCAGAAGCTCGCCCGCTTTGCCAAGCAGGACGTCCCTGATGAGAAGAGCATGATATACCAGTTCAGGGGTGGTCTCAGAGAAGAAATCTAGCTAGCTCTTGTTCTCTTTGAGCCCTTGAGGTACGATGAGTTCTACAACATGGCATTGAAGTAAGAGGCCGCTCAACTGAGGTGTGATGCTTCCAAGAAGCGAGTCAGAGATGCTACTCCTTCTTCCTCTACTCAAGTGGCCAAGTAGCAGAAGTATTGGCTTCCTCCTCCTCCGTTCCGTCAGCCGTATCAGCAGAAGAGCAAAGGTGGCAATGGATCTTCCCACCCACCCAACCCTGGCTTTTAGAACAAGACTTCATCTCAAGCTCCAAGGTCGAGTGCTCCGTACCACCGTCCGCTTTCAGAGGTGATGGGAAACAAGTGCCAACAGAAGGGTCACTATGCCAACAAGTGTCTCAATCAGAGGCTCCTCCCTCCTCCTCCTCCTGTGAGATCGGCAAGTACAGCTGTGGTCAAGCATAACACCAAGTCCGCCAAGGTCAACTTGATGAATGCAGCTCAGGCAGAGGATTCGTCAGATGTCATCATGGGTAACCTTCCTGTTAACGATATTCCTGCCAAAGTTCTTTTTGACACTGGTGCATCGCATTGTTTCATCTCGAGACCATTTGTTTCTAAGCATGAGTTGCCTTTACAAGATTTGCCTAGACAGTTATCTGTTGTTTCTCCAGGTAAATTCATGAATGCAAGCGCTATGGCCCCGGATGTTACTATCACGTTGGGCGATTACAAGTTTCTCTCTTCTCCGGTGGTTCTTGGTAACTCGGATATTGATCTTATTCTCAGAATGGATTGGCTTTCTAAGCACAAGGTGCATCTTGATTGTGCAGCCAGGCAGATTCAATTGACTCATTCGTCTGAGGATGTAATTATCTTTGCCGCTTGTGATAATACAATCTGCTTGTTTTCTCTCAATGAGAAGGTTGAACTGGATGCTATCTCGCAAATTCCTGTCGTTTGCGAATACCAAGACGTCTTTCCAGAAGAGCTTCCAGGAATGCCTCCGCACTGGCCAGTTGAATTTGTTATTGATCTTGAGCCTGGCACGAAACCTGTGTGCAAGCGTCCTTACAAGCTCGGACCTGAAGAGTTGAAGGAGCTGAAGAAGCAGCTAGATATTCAAGAAAGAATGGGTCTTATCCGGCCTAGTTCTTCTCCGTGGGGTTGTGGTGTTCTTTTTGTGAAGAAGAAGGATGGAACGGGCCGACTTTGTGTTGATTACCGTCCATTGAACAAGAAGACCATCAAGAACAAATACCCACTTCCCAACATCAACGAGCTATTCGAACAACTCAAAGGTGGTATTCTCCAAGCTTGATCTCCACATGGGTTATCATCAGATTCGAATCCGTGAACAAGATATTCCCAAGACAGCTTTCAGGACAAGCTATGGGTCATATGAATACACTGTCATGTCTTTTGGCCTCGTCAACGCTCCTCCGACTTTCTCTCGCATGATGAACTTCATCTTCAACGCCTACACCAATGACTTTGTTTTGGTCTATCTCGACGACATTCTGGTTATCTCGAAGAACAAGGAAGATCATGCCAAGCACTTGCGTTTGGTACTCGATAAGTTGAGGGAACACAAGTTCTACGCCAAGTTCTCCAAGTGCGAATTTTGGCTCGATGAGGTTCTTTATCTTGGTCATATCATCTCTGCCAAGGGCATTGTCGTGAATCCTAAGAAGGTGTCTGCAATTGTGAATTGGGAACCTCCTCAGAACGTGAAGCAACTCCGCAGCTTCCTCGGTCTCGCAAGCTACTGTCGAAGATTCATTGAAAACTTTTCTAAGATCGCGAAGCCTCTCTCTAACCTTCTCCAGAAGCACGTCAAGTACGTTTGGTCTCCGGAGTGTGACATTGCTTTCAACACTTTGAAAGAGAAATTGATCACTGCTTAAGTTCTGACTCCGCCTGATGAATCCAAGCCGTACGAGGTCTTTTGTGATGCCTCTCTCCAAGGTCTTGGCGCAGTGTTGATGCAAGAGAAGAAAGTTGTTGCTTATACCTCTCGCCAGTTGAGGCCCAATGAGAAGAACTACCCCACTCATGATCTCGAGTTGGCGGCAGTTGTGCATGCTCTTTTGACTTGGAGACATCTCTTATTGGGAAGAAAAGTGGACATTTTCACTGATCACAAGAGTCTCAAGTACATCTTCACTTAGCCTAATCTCAACCTCAGGCAAACTCGATGGGTCGAAATGATTCAAGAGTATAATCCGAGTATCGAGTATACTCCAGGCAAGGCCAATGTGATTGCTGACGCATTGAGCAGAAAGGCTTATTGCAACAGTCTGATTCTCAAGCCTTATCAACCCGAGCTTTGTGAAGCTTTCCGCAAACTTAACCTGCAAGTTGTTCCTCAAGGTTTCCTCGCCAACCTTCAAGTCTCTCCTACCTTGGAAGACCAGATTCGCCAAGCTCAGCTTCTTGATGCTATGGTGAAAAAGGTGAAGATTGGGATTGCCAAGAGTCAACCCAAGTACAAGTGCTACCGCCTTGATGACAAGGATACTCTCTTCTTCGAGGATCGTATTGTTGTGCCCAAAGGTGACCTTCGTAAAGTGATCATGAACGAGGCTCACAATTCTCTCCTCTCCATCCACCCTGGGAGCATGAAGATGTATCAGGACCTCAAGCAGGCTTATTGGTGGACTCGAATGAAGCGCGAGATTGCTCAATTCATGAATGAATGTGATGTCTGCAGAAGAGTGAAGGCAGAACACCAAAGGCCAGCAGGTCTCCACCAACCTCTTGCCATTCCAGAATGGAAGTTTGACCACATTGAAATGGACTTCGTGACTGGGTTTCCAAAGTCCAAACGTGGCAATGATGCTATATTCGTTGTCATCGACAAACTCACTAAAGTGGCTCACTTTCTGCCTATTAAAGAGTCAATCACTGCAGCTCAATTGGCGGAACTCTATACCTCTCGAATTGTCTCTCTGCACGGTATTCCACAAGTGATCTCTTCAGACCGTGGCAGCATCTTTACCTCCAAGTTTTGGGATTCTTTTCAGAAGGCCATGGACACCAACATCCGCTTCAGCACAGCTTTCCATCCTCAAACTAGCGGTCAAGTCGAGCGTGTCAACCAGATTCTTGAAGATATGCTCAGGGCTTGTGTGATCTCCTTCGGCATGAAGTGGGAGGATTGTCTTCCATATGCTAAATTCTCCTACAACAACAGTTTTCAAGCAAGTTCGGGCAAGGCCCCATTTGAAATTCTGTATGGCAGGAAGTGTCGTACCCCTCTCAACTGGTCTGAAACCGGTGAACGTCAGCTTTTGGGTAATGACTTAATCACAGAAGCAGAGGAAATGTGCAAAGTCATTCGAGATAACCTCAAAGCAGCCCAATCCCGCCAGAAGAGCTACTATGATAGTAAGCACCGTGATTTGGCTTTCGAGATCGGAGATCATGTTTACCTCCGCGTCTCTCCTATGAAAGCTACTCATCGCTTCGGTATCAAAGGGAAGCTTGCCCCTAGATACGTGGGACCTTTCAAGATTGTCCGCAAGAGAGGCGATCTCGCCTATCAACTCGAGCTTCCTTCAAACTTTGCAAATGTTCAAGATGTGTTCCATGTCTCTCAGCTTCGAAAGTGTTTCAAGACTCCTGACCGCACCGTCAACTTCGAGGACATTGAGCTCCAAGAAGATCTCTCTTACCGTGAGCACCCAGTTGCTATTCTCGAAGAGACTGAACGCAAGACTCGCAACAAGTCAATCAAATTCCTCAAAGTCAAGTGGTCACACCATTCCGACCGTGAAGCTACCTGGGAACGCGAGGATCACCTCCGTTCTGAGTACCCGGCGTTCTTTCAGTCCTAGATCTCGGGACGAGATCCTTTCGTAGTGGTGGAGTGTTGTAACACCCCAGATATGACTTTCCCAATATGTATTCCAACTCTTGCCGTTTCCGGTGTTAAGTTATTTTATTTTCTCGGGTTTGGGTTTTTGTCTCTGTGTGTTGTTGTCGTTGTCATTCATCTCATATCATATCATCATGTGCATTGCATTTGCATACGTGTTCATCTCATGCATTCGAGCATTTCCCCATTGTCCGTTTTGCATTCCGGCGCTTTGTTCTCCTCCGGTGGTCATTTCTACCTTTCTTTCGTGTGTGGGGATTAAACATTTCCGGATTGGATCGAGACTTGTCAAACGGCCTTGGTTTACTACCGGTAGACCGCCTGTCAAGTTTCCTGCCATTTGGACTTCGTTTGATACTCCAACGGTTAACCGAGGGACCAAAAAGGCCTCGTGTGTGTTGCAGCCCAACACCCCTCCAAGTTGGCCCAAAACCCTCTCCATCATCTAGAGCGTTCGATCACGATCGCGTGGCCGAAAACCACACCTCATTTGGACTCTCCTAACTCCCTCTATGCCTATTTAAAGACACCCCCGAAAATCTCCTTCTCCTTCCCCCGAAACCCTAAAAATTGCCTCGCGCCGCGCCGGAAATGTCCGTAACCGGACGGACACTTCGCGCCGCCGCCCGGTCCACTAGTTGCGCGCCACGTGTTGCCTCGCCGCCGCCACCCGCCGCGGCCCGGAGAGCCCGCGTCCGGCCCCCGGGCCCGTTGCCCTCCGCGCCGCCCACGCCTGCCCTTCCCCGCCCGAGCCGGCAGGCTCCTTCGATGCCGGGTCGCCGCGCCGCCGCGCCGGCCACCCGTCCGGTGAGCTCCGCCACCGGAGCCGCACAGTCGCCCTCGCAGAGCTCCGCCACCGGAGCCGCACCGCCGCCGCCGCGCCTCCCCAGCCTCGTCGCCGGCCGCGCCCACACCGGCCCCCGCCTCCCCGTCGTGCTCCGGCGAGCTTCCTCCCCGCCGGTGAACAGTACTCCGGCGAGCCGCATCGGGAACCGTGCAGATCTCAGATCTAGATCCAAACTCGGGTTGACTTTCTCCCGAAACCCTAGTTCATGTTGCCCTGTTCATCGTGCTATAACTTTGCATCCGTAGCTCCGTTTTGGGCATATAGCATATCAAATTGTTCGTCTCAGAGAGCACATCATTTTATTCCAATGCATCATTTTCATTTGAGTTCATCTTGATGCCCGAAGTGCTGTTAGAATAGGGCTACTTGAGATAATTGTCAGATCTACTATTCCATTTAGATATTTGTCATTTTTGCCATGATTATTGTGTGCATGATATGCCCCTGAGCTCTACATATGTTTTGTTAAGGGTTTTGCCATCTTTCCAGAGGTGCAACCCATGTATTTTTGTGATGTGTGTGGTGACTAGCACAAGCTTGCAAAGTGAGGCACTTGGTAATGCTGATTTCAGGGACTTAGCATTCCACTAAGTCCTTGATCTGTTTTTCTCATGATGCCATATGTTCATGTTGTTTACTAGTGATACGTGCCTCTTTTGAGGATGATCAGTAAGGATGTTTTTTTAATATTTTAGTGCTCTATCCATCCATGTCTTTGTTTGCATTTATGGATCAACCTAGCTTGAGTCAACCAAGCTCTACTTTTGATACTTCGTGAATCTGGGCAGATTGTCTACTTGTTAGCGATTTTGCCGAGGATGTTGTAGTTGATCCGTGCATGCTATGTTATTGTTCTTGCCATGTCCATCTTGCATTTTGTGTATTCCTGATGGTTGTATGCTTAGATTGCCATGAATTGCTCTGTAGTGAGTGCATCGAGCTCGTAAACATGCCTACTTGATATCTGTTTTCAGCATGCTCCAGTTTTCACTAAGTCTGAGAACTGATTATGTTTTTGCCATGTTCACATGCTTGCAATTGTATTTTCTGATCCCTTTTGGCTCAAGGTCACTAAGGGACTTTTGTTCAGCTATTTGAGTAGCTCCATGCCATGCTTTATTTTGCCATGTTCAGGTCATGTAGCATGTAGTTTTGTTGCTCCCAAGATTGCTATCTGATCTGAAATTCCAGACAAGTGTTAATTTCACTAAGTCTGAAATCTGTTTACCATATGCATTTTTGCCATGTTTGTTTGGACCTGTTAATGGGTGAATTGGCCGTAGCTCAGTGCTAGACTTTTGTTAAGCATCTTGAATGCATCCCTGCCATGTATTTTTATGCCATGCTTGTATGCTGTAGCATGTTCATCTCATTGCATTTATATGGCTACTTGCTGTAAATCGCAGACCGGTGTCATATTTGAATCGCTTGCCATTTCCAATCCGTAACTCCGATTCCGGCGTTCTTTATATTGTTTTCAAGCGATTTCATCTCATCTTTCCAGTGGCACACTTGGATTCCCAAGTTGAGTCCAGGTTCATGCATCCCTTGTCAAATCTTGCATATGCATCCCGCATCGCATCCCGCATAGCATACCATCCTTGCATCATATTGTTTGATCCTTGCACGTGGTTGATTGTGTTCCGTTTGCTTGTTTGTCTTGTTTGGGTAGAGCCGGGAGACGAGTTCGCTAACGAGGAGCCCGTTGAGTTTGCTTTCGAGGATCCAGTCAACTCTGACAACTTTGCAGGCAAGATGATCATACCCTCGAAATCACTACTATCTTTGCTTTGCTAGATGCTCGCTCTTTTGCTATGCCAATGCTACGATGCCTACCACTTGCTTTCAAGCCTCCAAAATTACCATGTCAAACCTTTAACCCACCATGTCCTAGCAAACCGTTGATTGGCTATGTTACCGCTTTGCTCAGCCCCTCTTATAGCGTTGCTAGTTGCAGGTGAAGATTGGAGGCCGTTCCTTGTTGGAACATTATTTACTTGTTGGGATATCATTATATTATCTTGTTATCTCAATGCATCTATATACTTGGTAAAGGGTGGAAGGCTCGGCCTCTCTCCTAGTGTTTTGTTCCACTCTTTCCGCCCTAGTTTCCGTCATATCGGTGTTATGTTCCCGGATTTTGCGTTCCTTACGCGGTTGGGTTATAATGGGAACCCCTTGACAGTCCGCCTTGAATAAAACTCCTCCAGCAATGCCCAACCTTGGTTTTACCATTTTCCACCTAGCCTTTTCCCTTGGGTTTCGCGGACTCAAGGGTCATCTTATTTTAAACCCCCGGGCCAGTGCTCCTCTGAGCGTTGACCCAACCTAGAGCACCGTGCGGGGCCGTCCCTTGGCAACTTGGGTTACGTTGGCTCCCGTACGCTTAGCTTATCTGGTGTGCCCTAAGAACGAGATATGTGCAGCTCCTATCGGGATTTGTCGACACAGTGGGTGGTGTTGCTGGACTTGTTTTACCATTGTCGGAGTTGTCTTGAAGAACCAGGATACCGAGTCTGATCGGAACGTCTCGGGAGGAGCTCTATTCCTTCGTTGACCGTGAGAGCTTGTCATGGGCTAAGTTGGGACTCCCTGTAGGGATTTGAACTTTTGAAAGCCGTGCCCGCGGTTATGGGCAGATGGGAATTTGTTAATGTCTGGTTGTAGATAACTTGAACTTTAACTTAATTAAAATGAATCAACGGTGTGAGTTACCGTGATGGCCCCTTCTCGGCGAAGTCCGGGAAGTGGACACGGTGTTGGAGTAATGCTTGCGCAGGTTGTCCTCTAGTTTCTCGCTCGCGCTTTGCCTCCTCTTCTCGCTCTCTTTTGCGAACAGGATAGCCACCATATATGCTAGTCGCTTGCTCCAGCTCCACTTATATTTACCTTGCCTTACCTATAAGCTTAAATAGTCTTGATCGCGAGGGTGCGAGATTGCTGAGTCCTTGTGGCTCACAGATTACTATTACACCAGATGCAGGGCCTGATGATTCCGCTCCAGGTGACGCGCTCGAGCTCAAGTGGGAGTTCGACGAGGACTCTCAGCGATACTATGTTTCCTTTCCTGATGATCAGTAGTGGTGCCCTGTTGGGGGTGATCGGGACCGTGTCGCATGTTGGGTTGTTCTTCTATTTTGGCGCCGTAGTCGGGCCATGAGTGTTTGGTTGATGTAATGTTATTTATGTACTTGATTGATGTGGCGAGTGTAAGCCAACTATGTTATCTCCCCTTTTATTATCTATATTACATGGGATGTTGTGAAGATTGCCTAACTTGCGACATATGCCTTCAATGCGATTATGCCTCTAAGTCGTGCCTCGACACGTGGGAGATATAGTCGCATCGAGGGTGTTACACCAAAGCTTTCCGCCATGGTTTTTTCTGGCTGACTGCTCTAGAAGACGCCAAAGACTTGGTCCAGAAATGCAAAGGGTGCCAGAAGTTCCGTTCCAAGCCACATCAGCCGGCTTCTGCACTCAAGACTATTCCCATTGCCTGGCCCTTTGCTGTCTAGGGCCTGGACATGGTGGGACCATTCAAAACAGCGCGAGGTGGCATGACTCATCTGCTTGTCGCGGTGGACAAGTTCACCAAGTGGATAGAAGCAAAACCAATCAAGAAGCTGAATGGTCCGACAGCTGTGACTTTCATCTCCGACATCACCGTCTGGTATGGCATACTGCACAGCATCATCACCGACAATGGCACAAACTTTGCCAAAGGCACGTTGGCCCGTTTCTACACGACGCAGGGCATCCGACTGGACTTAGCGTCTGTTGCCCATTCGCACTAAAACAGCCAGGTGGAGCGAGCAAACGGCCTCATTTTGTCCGGCATCAAGCCCCGACTGGTCGAGCCTCTGGAGTGTTCAGCCGGCTGCTGGCTCGATGAGCTGCCAGCCGTCCTTTGGAGCCTGCGCACAACACCAAACAAGTCAACCGGCTTCACGCCTTTCTTCCTCGTCTACGGTGCCGAAGCTGTCATCCCAATGGACATAGAATTCCACTCCCCTCGAGTCACCATGTACACCGAAGAGGAGGCAGAAGAAGCACGTCAAGACGGCGTCGATCTGCTGGAAGAGGGCCGGCTGTTGGCACTCAGCCGGTCCAGCATCTACCAGCAGAGCCTGCGCCGATACTACAACCGGAAGGTCAAGCCGAGATCTTTCCAAGAAGGAGACCTTGTGCTCCGGCTGATCCAGTGAACAGCCAGCCAGCACAAGCTCTCAACGCCTTGGGAAGGCCCCTTCATCATCAGCAAAGTGTTGGGCAATGACTCCTACTACCTGATCGATGCTCAGAAGCCTCAAGCGCGCAAGAGGGACGACTCTGGCATGGAGACGGAGCGGCCATGGAATGCAAATCTCCTCCGAAGATTTTACAGTTGATGCAGTATGTACCACGCTACCTTTTGTATTAAAGTACGAAGACTCTGGGTCCCTCGAGAAGAGCTCGGGGACTGCCCTCTTTTATCTATATGATAAGAACTATGCTTATGAGTATAGCATTTTCTTTATGCCGCTTGGCACCGGGTCCGACTAGTCAGCCCGGGGACTTGTCGCCTTGTACTATGACATGCTTCCTGCAGCCGGACAAGTAATGTGTTGGCACTTAAGCCATCTCCTGCCAGAAGCCGCAGCTCGCAGAGCGACTGTCTGGTGGGCAGGAACAAGGCAGAAAGGGTGTCCACATGAAAAATGGCTAAGGACACAAAGAACGTGCATAGTTTAAGCCGGCTTCCCACCTTCTACGACCGACTGTTGAGCAGCCGGCCTGCCAGCTTCTACTTAACTTGCTAGAATGTTCTAAAAACGGCTAGGTACTTGCCTTCCCGGAAGTAGCTAAGTACTTGACCCAGCCACAGTCCGCAGAGCGGCTGTTCGGCTGGCAAGACGGCAAACAAGGGAAGGCGGCAAAGGAAAAGGCCAAAGAGCAGCAAGCAAGAAAAGATAGAACTCGGAAAAATATTTACATAACAAAGGCCCTTGGCCGATCTTCAAAACACAAGTTTAAGATACACCCCGTGGGTGGAATTGTGCAAAATTAACAAGTTCGTTGAGACTCATAGACAGATAAAGCAAAAGATAAACTGGCGGCCTAGGAAGCGGCAGACGGGTTCGGTGGGTCGGAGGAATCGGCGGTGCCAGTTGGTAGGGCAGCCGGCTGGTCAGTCTCCGCTTGGTCGCCTCCAGCGGTAGCCGGCTCGGTTGGGCGTGGCTCGTTGCTGGAGGCGCGGTCGAGCTGGGGCTGGCCATCCGCTCCGACCTCTGGTGCCTCCTCTTCGCCTTCCTCCTCCGCCTCGCCTTCTTCCTCGCCGCTGGAGTCGATCACCTCCGCCGAGTCCTCACCGTCTTCCGGGTTCAGCCCGAACCATTTCGGCGGTGCCTCGGTGCCATTCTCAACCCGCTCCGGGACGAAGGTGCTGGTGTCGGTGTATTCAGTGATTGACACCGCGCGCTTGACGAGGTCATCTTCCACGACCACCAATTCCTCTTGAGCCTCCAGCCGGAATGTGGCTAGCTGGGCTAGACTCGGCCCAGGGTACCATGCCTTGACGAACTCCAAGGCCCGGCGCGCTCCAGCCCGGGCCGAGGAGCCCTTCCAGGCCTCAAGACGGTCGGCCGCCACCTCCAGCCAGTCGGCAGTCCGACCGGGAGTGCGCGGTGCCGGCATGTCAGGCCATAGGGCGGCGATCGCCTGGGCACCGACATGCTGAAGCTGGCGCAGCATCCGGTGAGCCGGCCGAAGACGGGCCTCGATGCTCAGGATCTGCTCGTTAAGGGTTCGGGGGGCATCGGCGGCGATCTGCGCACCGTCCGCCCTCCATCCTTCGCGATAAGCTTCAATGGCCTGGTTGGCGGTGTCCGAGTGACCAGGGAAGAAGTCTGCCAAGACAGAAAGCAAAGAGCCAAAGGTAAAGACGAGAAGCCAGCTCAACTAACAGCCGGCAACTCAAAGAAGGAAAAAGAGGGAAGCTCACCATCGACCATGTCCTCGATCTCGTGAAAGCCAGAAGTCAGCATCGCCTCCTTGTCGGTCCAGGCGGAACGTTCGATCGCAAACTCAGCAAGGAGGAGGCTGGTCTCCTTGTCCTCCGTCTCCTTCTGGGCCTTCTTGAGGAGCTCCTTTTGTTCCGCCAGTTGTGCGACAAGCCGGTCACGCTCTTCAGCCAGCTTGTTGCGCTCCTCCTCCTTAGCACGCAGCGCAATGTTGTCTTCGCCCAGCTGCTGCTGCAAGGTGGCATTGGCCTCTGCGGAAGAAAAGAAGAAAGGAAGGTGTCAGTTGCCAACAAAGAAGAATAGTCGCCGGGGAGATCCGGCCCGACTGCTCAGCAGTCGGCCAGAATCTCGGGGACTACAGCCCGCGGGTGCGCCAGCGCGCCCCCATGGAGAAAGGAGTCATCAACAGAAAGAAGAATAGTCGCCGGGGAGATCCGGCCCGACTACTCAGCAGTCGGCCAGAATCTCTGGGACTACAGCCCGTGGGTGCGCCAGCGCACCCTGCGGAAAGGGAAGAAGACTTACTCCGGCTCTCCGACAAGTCGGCAGCACGTTGATCCAACTCCAGGACCTTGGGGTTGTAGGCGGCAGCATGAAGGTTATGATAATCCTGCAGCAAGGATATCAGCACTTACAGCCTGCTAATTAAAGTTCCGAGCCGCCTGCTCAGCAGCCGACCCGGAACTTGGGGACTACACCCAGTGGGTGCGCTGACGCGCCCCCACGAAGCAATACAAGAGTTAAAAATGAAAAAGCAAGAAGCATACCCGGATGGCCTCTTGCGATGCCAGATACGCCTTGTTGTAGTTCTTGATGGCGTCGGCTTCGGCGCTGAGTTTGGTTTGAACATCCAGCATCGCCTTGTTCAGAGGGCCTGTCCCGCCGACCCGCACCCACCCAGTGGGCACAGCGCTGGCCGCCTCGGTGTCCGGGATCGAGGAGCTCGCGGCGCCAGTCTCCAACGAGCGTGGCGCCGAGGCCGCCTTCACAAGTCGGCGACACGTCGGTGTGCCGACCTCAAGAGTCAGGCCCGCCGCCACCTCGTTTGCAGTTGGCGGCACCGGCGGGTCCGCCGGCTGCTCGCCTTGCGCGCTCCCGGACGGCAGCGGTGGAGGCACAATCACGTCCAGCATAGCGACGTCGCCGCCTTCCCTCTCCATGACCGGGTGCTCGTCGCCGGCCTCCCCAGTCTGCGCCACGAACTCCGGAGGTGGCGGCGCGGAGTTCAGGGGAGTGATGAAAATCACCGACTGGCGGTGCGCGGCTTCTTTAGCCTGCTTCTTCGCCGCGTTGGCGGCCTCGGCCTCTGCCAGTATCTTCAGGGCGGCGGCCTCCGCCTTCTCCAGGCGGGTGGCTTCCTGCTCTTCACGCACTTCTCGCGCGTTCCGCTCCCTCGCCTCCCAGAGGTCGATGGCCGAATCGATCCACCGAGTGGTGGTGGAAGTCTCCGCCGACCCCACGATGGAGGCTGCGGCCGATTTCTCAAGGGAGAGCGGAGCCCTAGATCAAGGGAAACGAGGTGAAGAAACTCAGACAGAGTCAACAAGGAAAAAATGAAGGTACATGATAAAGGTGGTGCTTACGCGGAAACCAGTTGCGGCTTCTTCACCTCCTTGCGGAAGCGGATGGCCTTTGCGGCCGCTTCATCCCGCTTGGTCGCCGTGGCCGAGCCCTTGGGCTTCTTTGGTCGGCTGCCGAACAAGCTCGGCGCGGCCCTGCGCTTCTTTGCGCCGCCTTGGGCATCCAGCGCGGCAGACGAGCTCGCGCCCAGCTGGCCGGCTCCTGGCTAGTGGCGCGGGGCGACTTCCTCCATGTCATCATTAGGCCAGTCCTCGAGGCTGCCTCCGAGCCTCGGGCCGCCTGCTTCGCCGCCTCCTCCCTCGGCGTCGTCCTCCAAGGCCGCAGCCCCCAGATCGGGGTCGTCGATGTCGCTCTCCGCCAAACCGCCACTCATCCGTGAGCTCGCAGTTCGCAAGGTAGTTCACCATGTGAGCTACCTCTGCGTGAGGCATCTCTTTAGTGCATAGCCGACTCGGGTCCCGATGTCCGCTCATCTGGCAGATCATGTGAGGGCGGCTCTGGAGCGGGAGCACTCGGCGCGCCACGAAGGCGGATAGCAAGTCGGGCCCGGTCAGGCCCTCCGACTGTGTCAGCACTCGTAGCCACGCGATAGCGGCGGTTCCGGAGGGCGACAGCGTCTTGGCCCGGTACGACCAGTTGGGCCGCCTCCCAGCCGGTGGGCCGGCTTCGTAAGCCAGCAAGTTGACCTAGTCGCCTTCCGCGAAGACGCTCTTCACGTAGAAATACGACTGCTGCCACATCTTCACCGACTTGATCAGCGGGATGGCAGGAAACGGATTTTCGGCTGCCGGCCTCCGCACCGCGATGAACGCGCCGCATTGAGTTGGCACGCCCGCAACGAGGGTGCCGAGCTTGATGTAGGAGAACACCCCCCAGAGCTCGATGGTGGGGAGGACGCTCAGGAAGCCTTCGCACAAGGTGACGAAGGCGGACAGCAGCACCACCGTGTTCGGGGTGAGGTGGTGCGGCTGGAGACCGAAAGAAGCTTCTCGTCGGCAGGCCGAGGCCGCGCAGGCAGTGTGAGCGGAAGACGACCCTCTCGCCCTCCTCCGGCGCCGGCGAAATTTTCCTCCTCGGCGCGAGGCGGACCCTCACGTGGTCCTCGCTGGGGAGCCGCCGCGTCTGGCGGAGGAAGTCGATGTGGTCATCATGAACCTCGGAGCCATCCCATGCTCCGGAGCGCGCCATGGGGGGCGTGGGGTTGGAAGATGAGCTCATCAGAGACGAACCACCGCGGCGCTCAACGTGGCTTGGGGGCGCTTCGGCGAGAGGAAGAAGGAGGAAAGATTAGGGAGGAGGTCGCGCGTGCTCCGCCGCTCCCCCCTCCTCCCCCTACTTATAGGCCTACGGGCTGCAAAGCCGAGGGGGCGGTCGTGGGATTTATTGCGCCCACGACCCCACGCCCCCACGTTTATCACGCAAGATACTGCGTGCAGTAACTCCGCGGGAACCCCAACCGCCCACCTCGGCCGCAGCGGATCCGCTCGCGCGCCGAGGCGTGGTAGTGGCGGGCCCCGCCCGCAGGCGTGTCCCATCGCGGACGTGGGTTAGCAGACTAGCCCGACCACTCGGCGCCATGTGACATGACCACAACGGGCGGTGGCCTGGAGGCTTAGCTAGCACGCCACTTGGTTCCCGCCGACGCGTTCGAAGTTTGGACAAGTCAGACTGGGCGCGGCTGACTCCCGCCAGTCGGCCCGGCAGAAGTCAGACGAAGCCCCACCTCAGGCACTCGGAGAAGAAAACTGCTGAGGCTCCTCGGCTGCTCAGCCACGGTACCTCACCAGCTTCGGGGACTACTGTCGGAGTAATGGGCCACGGGTAGGCTAACCCAAGGCCCAGAACCTTTCAAGACATCGGGGCTGGCTGCGCCCCTCAAGGCACCAAGATGAAGTGCCGCCTTCTGGTGGCCAGCTGAAGGAATAGCCGGCTGCCCATAGACGGCCGAGTTCCAGAGACCGACTTCAAGACCCGCCGACTCCTAGTTGGTGGCTTCTAGAGAAGCCGGCCCCTATCAGTCGGCTCATGGCACCAACAAAACCCGCGCCCTCATCAAGAAAGACAAGACAAGGAGTGGCTATAGTACAGACCATTCCTCCCCCCCCCCCCGATCTAGGGATGGGTGTGGCCATAGTGCACCGTACCGGCGAAGATCTCCGCCCGGCGCGGCACTGCCGCCACGCCACTCCTGACATCACCACAAGCAGGTGGGGCCCTGCTCCCACGATGGCCTGTCGGTACGACCCAAGGACGACGGGCCCCACCAATCAGCGAGAGCCCGGAAGATGGCTAGAGCCCCACCAGTCGGACCCGAGGGAGGTCGGCCCCCAGCAGTCGGCCCGCCCCTTCCTAGGGTCCCACGCGCCATTAACCAGACGAGACGCAGAGCGGCTACAGTAATCGCCCGCCAGGCGGCGGAGTTGTAGCCACGATCCCCTGACCAAGCCTGCGTCATTAGAGTCACGGCTACAGCGATCAGCAGCCAACAAGACCTGAGAGCGGCAGGGGCGGCCTTTCGGCCCCTTACCCAACCAGTTGGCAGGGCCCACCAGGCGGCGGGCCCTAGCAGTCGGCGGAGAAGCCGGGGCCGAAGAGCCTGACGGTCGGGCCCTATGCCCGGCCGGATTACCATTGTACCCCTAGGGGGTAGGCCTGTATAAACCCCCCAGGGCAACCATGCAAAGGGTTCCCAACCTGTTAGAACTAGACCAGCCCATAGAGGAAGGAGGGAGCTAGCCTTGCCTTCTCCTACCTCCAGCATACCGCTCAAAGACCACCATTGTACTCACTTGCGCCTTAGTGATCATGCGGAGACCCCGCAGAGCAGGACTAGGGGTCTTATCTCCTAGGAGAGCCCTAGACCTGGGTAAAGTACGCCGGCGTTCGTGTCTACACCTCATCCCGCTTCCGGGCACCGGCGACGTTCTACTCGCTCCCACCATGATAAGCCATCCATTGGCATATCTCGCACCCAACCCCCGACAAGTTATTCTATCATACCCGAAGGAATTTAATATTCAATATTTTTAGTAGGTGCAGTAGATTGAGAGGTAGCTAATTGTGGTTCCGGTCGAGGTGAAGATACCCCAAACAAACCCCTCAAAGGATTGTTTTCCATAGTAACAAGTGACGATAAATTTCAGCACACTAGATAAATGTTTCCTTACCAAATTCCACTTACCAAAGGCGCTTCACTCCCCGGCAACAACGACAGAAAATATCCTTGATGACCCACAAGTATAGGGGATTAATTGTAGCTCTTTTCGATAAGCAAGAGTGTCGAACTAAACGAGGAGCAGAAGGAAATAACAAGTGGTTTTCAGCAAGGTAATCTGCAAGTGCTGAAATTGTAAGTAACAGAGTAGTTTGTTAGCAAGGTATTTTGTAACGAGCAAGTAATGATAATAGTAACAAAAGTGCAGCAAGGTAGCCCAATCCTTTTGAGGCAAAGGACAGGCCAAAATGGTCTCTTATAATAGGCAAAGCGTTCTTGAGGGCACACGGGATTTTTATCTAGCCACTTTCACCATGTTGGTTTGATTCATGTTCGGTACTTTGATAATTTGATATGTCGGGGGACCGGTACTTAGGTGATGTTCTTACTTGAACAAACCTCCTACTTATAATTAACCCTCCTGCAAGCATCCACAACTACGAGAAAAGTATTAAGAATAAATTCTAACCATAGCATTAAACTTTTGGATCCAATCGGTCCCTTACGGAATAGCGCATAAACTGGGGTTTAAGCTTCTGTCACTCTCGCAACCCATCATCTAATTGCTACTCCATAATGCATTCTCTTAGGACCAAATATGGTGAACTGTCATGTAGTCGACATTCACATGACACCACCAAGCGAATCACAACATACATACTATCAAAATATCGAACACATATCAAGTTCACATGATTACTTGCAACATGATTTCTCTAGTGGCCTCAAGAACAAAGGTAACTACTCACAAATGATAATCATGCTCAATATCAGAGGGGTATTAAATAGCATATTGGATCTGAACATATAATATTTTACCAAATAAACCATATACTAATTAACTACAAGATGCAATCAACACTACTAGTCACCCACAAGCACCAATCTATAGTTCCGGTAACAAGATTGAACACAAGAGATGAACTAGGGTTTGAGATGAGATGGTGATTCTGAAGATGTTGATGGAGATTTCCCTCCCCAAGATGGGAGAGTTGTTGGTGATGATGAGGACGATGATTTCCCCCTCTGGGAGGGAAGTACCCCGGCCGAATCGCTCCGCCGGAGGGCAAAAGTGCTCCTACCCAAGTTCCACCTCGAGACGGCGGCGCTCCATCCCGAAAGTCCTCTCCTTATTTTTTTTCTAGGGCAAAATGACTTATATACCATAAGATGGGCACCAGAGGTGGGCCTGGGTGAGCACAACCCACCAGGGCGCGCCTGGGCTCCCTGGCGCGCCCAGGTGGGTTGTGCCCACCTGGTGGGGCCCCTCTGGTACTTATTTTCTCCCATATTCTTCATATATTCCATAAAAAAATTCTTTGTGAAGTTTCAACTTGTTTGGAGTTGTGCAGAATAGGTAGCCTAACGTAGTTTTTCCAGGTCCAGATTTCCAGCTGCCAGAATTCTCCCTCTTTGTGTATACCTTGCATATTATGAGAGAAAAGGCATTAGAATTACTCCAAAAAGCATTATTATGGATAAAAACATCATAAATAACAGTAGGAAAACATGATGCAAAATGGACATATCAACATATTCCTTCGATTATGAGATTCTGCAACTCCCGGATACCGGAGGAATGCCTTATGTTCTATCAAACTTCACAATGTAACTAGATGATTATAAAGATGCTCTACAGGTATCTCTGAAGGTGTTTTCTTGGGTTGGCATCAATCGAGATTAGGATTTGTCAGTCCGAGTATTGGAGAGGTATCTCTGGGCCCTCTCGGTAATACACATCATAATAAGCCTTGCAAGCAAATAAATAATAAGTTAGTCATGGGATGATGTATTACAGAACGAGTAAATACTTGCCAGTAATGAGATTGAACTAGGTATAGAGATACCGACGATCGAATCTCCGGCAAGTAACATACCGACAGACAAAGGGAATTGTGTATGTTGTGACAATGGCTCGACCGATAAAGATCTTCGTAGAATATGTAGGAGCCAATACGGGCATCCAGGTTCCGCTATTGGTTATTGAGCGGAGAGGTGTCTTGGTCATGTCTACATAGTTCTCGAACCCGTAGGGTCCGTATGCTTAACGTTCGCTGACGATATAGTGTTATATGAGTTATATGTTTTGGTGACCGAATGTTGTTCAGAGTCCCGGATGAGATCACGAACATGACGAGGAGTCTCAAAATGGTCGAGAGGTAAAGATTGATATATAGAACGATGGTATTTGGACACTGGAAGTGTTTTGGGATGTACCGGGAAGGAATCAGCTCACTGGAAGGGGTTCCGGGCACCCCCCCCCCCCCCCCGGCAAGAAATGGGCCTTATGGTCCAAAGGAGGGGACAAACCAGCCCACAAGGGGGTTGGTGCGCCCCCTACCTTGTTTGGCTAGCCCTAGGGAAGGCAAAAGGGGAGGGCTAGCCACTCCTGCCTTTACCTCTCATGGGAGAAAGGAAAGGGGGGCGCCACCCTCCCCTGCCTTTCCCCGCACTCCAAATAAGTGAAGAGAGGGGCGCGGCTTGGGAGGGACCCCAAGTAGGATTCCTCCTACTTGGGTGCCTCCTTTGGCTAATCCTCCCTCCCTCCCACCTATATATATGTGGGAGGGGGGCACCTAGCACACAACAGACGATTGCCTAGCTGGGTGCGGTGCCCCCCTCCACTGTTTGCACCCTCAGTCATATTTTCATAGTGCTTAGGCGAAGCCCTGCAAGGATCACTTCACCATCACCGTCACCACGCCGTCGTGCTGACGGAACTCATCTACTACCTCGACATCTTGCTGGATCAAGAAGGCGAGGGACGTCTCCGAGCTGAACATGTGCATAACACGGAGGTGTCGTGCGTTCAGTACTTGATCGGTTGAAGCGCGAAGAAGTTCGACTACATCAGCCGCGTTGTTTAATGCTTCCGTGTACGGTCTACGAGGGTACATAGACACAGTCTCCCCCTCGTTGCTATGCATCTCCATGGATAGATCATTGTGTGTGCATAGAATTTTTTTGTTTTCCATGCAACGTTTCCCAACAAAACAAAGGTATCTTTGATATACATGTTATTGATGTCTACCTTACTAATGCTCGTAGAAGCGCCTGGGCATTTGATACTGGTTCGGTTGCTCATATTTGTACCTCAAAATAGGAGCTACGGATTAAACGAAGATTGGCTAAGGACAAGGTGATGATGCGCATCGGGAATGGTTTCAAGGTCGATGTGATCGCCGTCGGCACGCTACCTCTACATATACCTTTGGGATTAGTTTTCGACCTGAATAATTATTATTTGGTGCCAGCATTGAGCATGAACATTATATCTGGATCTTGCTTAGTGCGAGATGGTTATTCATTTAAATCAGAGAATAATGGTTGTTCTATTTATATGAGTAGTATCTTTTATGGTCATGCACCCTTGAAGAGTGGTCTATTTTTGTTGAATCTCGATTGTAGTGATACACATATTCATAATATTGATGCCAAAAGGTGCAAAGTTGATAATGATAGTGCAACATATTTGTGGCACTGCCGTTTAGTCATATTAGTGTAAAGCGCACGAACAAACTCCATGCAGATGGGCTTTTGGAATCACTTGATTATGAATCATTTGATACTTGCGAACCATGCCTCGTGGGCAATATAACTAAAACTCATTTCTCCGGAACAATGGAGCGAGCCAATGACTTATTGGAAATAATACATACCGATGTATGCGGTCCGATGAGTATTGAGGCACGCAGCGGGTATTGTTATTTTGTGACCTTCATAGATGATTTGAGCAGATATGGGTATATCTACTTAATAAAACACAAGTCTGAAACATTTGAAAAGTTCATAGAATTTCATAGTGAAGTGGAGAATCATCATAACAAGAAAATAAAGTTTCTATGATCTGATCGCGGAGGCAAATATTTGAGTTATGAGTTTGGCCTTCATTTAAAACAATGTGGAATAGTTTCACAACTCACACCACCTGGAACACCACAGCGTAATGGTGTGTCCAAACGTCATAACCGTACTTTATTAGATATGGTGTGATCTATGATGTCTCTTACCTATTTACCACTATCGTTTTGGGGTTATGCATTAGAGACAACTGCATTCACGTTAAATAGGGCACCGCCTAAATCCGTTGAGACGACACCGTATGAACTGTGGTTTGGCAAGAAACCTAAGCTGTCGTTTCTTAAACCTTGGGGTTGCGGCACTTATGTCAAAAGGCTTCAGCCTGATAAGCTCGAACCCAAATTGGAGAAGTGCGTCTTCATAGGATACCCTAAGGAAACAATTGGGTACACCTTCTACCATAGATCCGAAGGCAAGATCTTTGTTGCCAAGAATGGAACATTTCTAGAGAAGGAGTTTCTCTCAAAAGAAGTGAGTGGGAGGAAAGTAGAACTTGATGAGGTAATTGTACCTTCTCTCAAATTGGAAAGTAGCACATCAGAGAAATCCGTTCCCATGATGCCTACACCAACCAGAGAGGAAGCTAATGATGATGATCATGAAACTTCATATCAAGTTACTACTGGTCCCCGTAGGTCGAACAGAGCACGTTCCGCACCGGAGTGGTATGGTAATCCTATTCTGGAAGTCATGTTACTATACCATGACAAACCTACGAACTATGAAGAATCTATGATGAGCCCAGATTCGGACAAATGGCTTGAGGCCATGAAATCTGAGATAGGATCCATGTATGAGAACAAAGTATGGACTTTGGTGGACTTGCCCGATGATCTGCAAGCCATAGAGAATAAATGGATCTTCAAGAAGAAGACTGACGATGATGGTAATGTTACTGTCTACAAATCTCGACTTGTCGCAAAAAGTTTTCGACAAGTTCAAGGGGTTGACTACGATGAGACTTTCTCACCCGTAGCGATGCTTAAGTCCATCCGAATCATGTTAGCAATTGCCGCATTTTATGATTATGAAATCTGGCAAATGGACGTCAAAACTGCATTCCTTAAAGAAGAGTCGTATATGATGCAACTAGAAGGTTTTGTTGATCCTAAAGGTGCTAACAAAGTGTGCAAACTCCAGCGATCCATCTATGGACTGGTACAAGCATCTCGGAGTTGGAATATACGCTTTGATGAAGTGATCAAAGCATATGGTTTTATACAGACTTTTGGTGAAGCCTATATTTACAAGAAAGTGAGTGGGAGCTCTGTAGAATTTCTAATATTATATGTAGATGACATATTGTTGATTGGAAATGATGTAGAATTTCTGGATAGCATAAAAGTATACTTGAATAAGAGTTTTTCAATGAAAGACCTCGGTGAAGCTGCTTATATATTGCGCATCAAGATCTATAGAGATAGATCAAGACGCTTAATAGGACTTTCACAAAGCACATGCCTTGACAAAGTTTTGAAGAAGTTCAAAATGGATCAGTCAAAGCATGTATTGCAAGGTGTGAAGTTGAGTAAGACTCAAAGCCTGACCACTACAAAAGATAGAGAGAAAATGGAAGTCATTCCCTATGCCTCGGCCATAGTTCTATCATGTATGCTATGATGTGTACCAGACCTGATGTGTGCCTTGCCATAAGTCTGGCAGGGAGGTACCAAAGTAATCCAGGAGTGGATCACTGGGCAATGGTCAAGAACATCCTGAAGTACCTGAAAAAGACCAAAGATATGTTTCTCGTTTATGGAGGTGACAAAGTGCTTGTCGTAAATGGTTACATCGATGCTAGCTTTGACACTGATCCGGATGACTCTAAGTCACAAACCGGATACATATTTATATTGAATGGTGGAGCTGTTAGTTGGTGCAGTTCCAAGAAGAGCGTCGTGGCGGGATCTACGTGTGAAGCGGAGCACATAGCTGCTTCGGAAGCGGCAAATGAAGGAGTCTGGAACTCTGGATGAAGGAGTTCATATCCGATCTAGATGTAATACCTAGTGCATCGGGTCCAATGAAAATCTTTTATGACAATACTGGAGCGATTGCCCTGGCAAAGGAATCCAGATTTCACAAGAGAACCAAACACATCAAGATACGCTTCAACTCCATCCGTGAACAAGTCAAGGAGGGGGACATAGAGATTTGCAAAATACATACGGATCTGAATGTAGCAGACCCGTTGACTAAGCCTCTTCTGCGAGCAAAACATGATCAGCACCAAGACTCCATGGGTATTAGATTCATTACAATGTAATCTAGATTATTGACTCTAGTGCAAGTGGGAGACTGAAGGAAATATGCCCTATAGGCAATAATAAAGTTGTTATTTTATATTTCCTTATTCCACTACAAAAAAAGATACATATGTGACATTTTGGGCCAAACGAAAAAAAATTTATCCACAGATCTGGATACCCATGGATATCCGACCCGGTTGGGCAAGGGTATGGAGCACATTTTCGCCCATGGGTCCATGGATATGGATACCCACGAATAGCCGGGTTGGGCATGGTTATAGTTTGTGCTCCATGGATATCCAATGGATACCCGTATGACATGTGGGGCCATATGCCAGTGATAGAAAGAGCGAATCAATGGGAAATAGCAGGGAATTTGCAACTTGTTCCAGGAGCTATATGCTGGAGAATCAACCTCTGGTATGTCACACTTAAGGACTCATCATATTACTTGTTGCCTACTTATGCATGTAGCTTATGTTGTCATTTGTGAGTGAATGGTGATGAGTTAATTTGCTCTTTGGGAAGGCTTCATGCTGACTTTTCTATGCCCATGGAGCTCCATGGGTATGTGGGTATCCAGTGGGTTTGGACATGGGCACAAGTTTTGCCCATGGATAATTTGGTGGATGGGCAGAGGGTAGGAAGATGGGTCATGGGTTGGATTTGGACCAGCTCCACCCGCCCCAAACCCGACCCATTGCCATCCCTACTTATGACACTTCTATGACGATAATTGTGACAAAACCCGGTATCATTATAGATGTGGTGGGCTCCTGCTTCTATGACAAAAAATCATGACAAAAATGGGTTTTTCATCCTGGGTGGGCCGGAGACGCAGCCGCATTACATTATTTGGGTCGTCCATGATAGAAAAAATCGTGGTAGAAGCCAGGGCGAGGAAAATATCGGGGGAGTTCCCGGTTACGGTGGGTGGTCGGGGGCCGAGCGATGCGTGTTTCTCTCGTACATACGTGCATGTGTGCGAGGCATTGCGCTCTAACTGAACCCGAGCGAGGCGTTGGGCTCTAACTGAACCCGAGCAATTGCACTAGCTACATTACTGAACCCGAGTGATCGATCCCTTGCTGTTAACTGAACTCGAGTGATTCCTTTGCTACTGCTGCTAATTGAAGCCGATCGATGTTGCCTCTTGATGAACAGTGAGCATTGTTGGGGGTTTGGATGAACAGTTCCTGATGGGGGGTTGGATGAACAGGACCTCGTGGTGTTGCCACTGGATGAACAGTACCCCGATTGATCGAGCCGGTGGATGAACTGGACCTCGTGGAGGGCTGGATGAACAGGACGACCCCATGGAGGGCTGGTTGAACAATAGCCGGTGGAGGGCTGGATGAAGAGTGGCCCGTGGAGGGGTGGTTGAACAGGACCCCATGGAGAGGGTTGGTTGAACAGTAGCTGGTGGAGGAGCGCACGGTGGAGGCTGGATGAACAGGGGCCCGTGGATGAACAGTCGCAGGTGGAGGCTGGAAGGGGTCGACAGTGGATGAACAGTAGCCCATGGAGGCTGGAGGAGGTCGACGATGGAGATGAATAGTATCTCGTGGAGTCCTGTTTTGCGGTACGCCACACCCCTCCCGATGAACAGGACCCCCGTTTCGACCGTAGCGCTCCAACACAAGTCTGTTTCCTCCGTTTTGCGGTATGACACACCCCTCCGATCAATAGGACCCCGTTTCGACCGTAGGAGGTCCAAGAGAAGTTCGTTTCCTCCTTTTTGCGGTACGCTAGACCCCTCCCGATGAACAGGATCCCGTTTTGACCATTGCCGATTGAACACAAGGCCGTTTCCTCCGTTCTGCGGTACGCCAGGCCTCGTTTCCATCGGCTGTTCCATCCAAGCCGGTTGGCTCCCGATGAATAGCACGCGTTCCGTTGCCTCCCGATGAACAGGACGTATTCTGTTGCCTCCCCATGAACACGACGATGACGCAGTTTCTCCGTTCCGACCCAGCCATGTACATGAGCCCTGGCCGTATGTATGTGCGAGTAGGCGTTTGAGACCCTACCCATATGTACGTACGTGGCCATATTTACTTTCTTGCACCATGGCCGATGTACGTATGTGTACATGCTACGTGCGCATCTCTACTATGACACATGCGTGCCTCTACTATGACACGTGCGCGCCTCTACATCGACTAGTATGT
Source organism: Triticum urartu (assembly GCF_056163025.1). Taxonomy (NCBI): domain Eukaryota; kingdom Viridiplantae; phylum Streptophyta; class Magnoliopsida; order Poales; family Poaceae; genus Triticum; species Triticum urartu. The sequence goes on from NC_141879.1 coordinate 263,553,793, forward strand.
ACGTACATGTTCGCGACCAGAATGACAACGCTATGTACGCTTTGACCAGGTGGGTCCCGACTGTCATGCACTTCCTTGCGTGCGAAGATGTAGCTAGTGGGTCCCAGCAGTCAGGGGGTGAATCATTTTTTTGCCCGTAATATGGACGCACTTCCTTGCGTGCGAAGATGTAGCTGGTGGGTCCCAACAGTCAGGCGGGAAACATTTTTTTGCGAAATACAGTGACCCGTCTGGTGGGTCCCTGCTGTCAGGTGGAGGAATCATTATTTTCTGTGTAATAAGGAGGCACTTCATTGCTGCGGCCGTGGACCCAGCTGTCAGCCTCTCCATGTACAGTACTCTTCCGATGGAAGTCGGTCGTTGACCACATTGACCACGCCACGCCGAGAGCACCAAGGCGGTTGACGACGGCGAGGCCTAGGAAGGGGGCGACACGGAGCTGGGGAAGACACGGCAGTGGATGCCCACGCGGAGAGGAGTACGAGGGTTCACTGGCTTGGCTGCGGTGTGAGGCTGCCGTCACCGCAGGGCCTAGCCAGCGGTGGGAGTAGTAGGGGGCGGTGAGGCCTCCGTGGCAGCACAACCGACCACGGGAGGCAGGAGCAGGCGGCACGACCGGCGTTGCTTTGGGCGGCTCGAGCAAGAAGACCAGAGGCTGAAGAAGCACTACGGCCGTTCGATGGACATCGTACGGTCACTGGAGCTACAATTGTTCATATTGACTAAGTTGACAAAGCCCTCCGTCCCCGTCAACTTAGTAGGCCCACATGTCAGCCTCCCACTATGTTGGGTCCTAGCTAGCAGGGGGAGTATTCATTTTTTTGTGCGTAATAAGGAGGCACTTCCTTGCATGCGAAGATATAGCTGGTGGGTTCGACCTGTCAGCGGGGGGTATGTTTTTTCACGAAATACAGAGGCCCTTCCAGTGGGTCTCAGATGTCAGGTGGAGGAATCATTATTTTGCGCGTAATAAGGAGGCATTTCCTTGTGTGCGGCCGTGGTCCTAGCTGTCAGCCTCTCCACGTACAGTCGACGTCCGATGGATGTAGTTCATTGACCACATTGACCACGGCGCGCCGAGAGCACCAGGGCGGTGGACGACGGCGAGGCCTAGGAAGGGAACGACATGGAGCCGGGGAAGACTCGACAGTGGTTGCCAACGCGGTGGGGAGTACGAGAGTTTACTGGTCCGGCTGTCGTCGCTAAAAAATAACAGGAGGTGTGGGTGAGTAGAGGAATGGCCTGGCCAGCAATGGAGTAGGGTGGGGCGGTGCGGCCTGTGTGGCAGCACAGCCGGCCACGGAAGGCGGAGCAGGCAGTCCCACCGGCGCTGGTTTGGGCGGCTGGAGCAAGAAGATCAGATATTGAAGAAGCAGCACGGCCCTTGGATTAACATCCAACGGTCACTGCTGCTAGAATCGTTTCTGGACTAAGTAGACAAAGCCTTTCATACACGTCAACCTAGTAGACCCACAAGTCAGCCTCCAAATCTGTCCCAAACAGCATACAACCCGAAATTTCTAGCCAGATTCAAATTAATTTAAAAACTAAACATACCTTAATTTAAATCCTATGAAATTTTACCCGCACAAAAACAATGAAATTTAAAATATCAAAATCCGAAAGAAAAATGTATTTTGGAACTAATTGCTTGTTTGATGTATTTTTTTCATTTTACAGCCCATTTAATATTACTTATAGCCCATTTTCTAGGCAAAATGCATCCCTCCTCGTCTTGAAAGATTTTCGCCCCAGTAGGGCGTAGAAAAGCAAGTAGGCCTACGTTGGTTATTCTGCAAAAAACAAAATAGCTGAGCTAGCCATTTTCAGAAAGGAAAAAAACAAACTGGGCTGGTCATGTGCTAGACGGGCCACAGCTCCCGAATAACCAGTTGATACCCTTCTCCGTCCCGAAAAAACAAAATTACTGCGCGCTGCTGGGTCCCTACTGTCATCCTCACCATGTACAGTCAGCTCCTTATTCCTCTCGGTTGTTGACCATGTTGACAACACCGGAGGGCGGCTGCGCGGCGAGCGAACCAAGGCGGAGGACGATGGTGAGGCCTCAGACGAGAACGAATAGGAGCTGGGGAAGATGCGCAGAGTTTTAGGGTGTGATGTGGCCATGATGCATGCGCGGCAGCACAGCCAGCCGTGGGAGGTGGGAGCAGGCGGTCCCGCCGACGCTGGTTTGGCTTTGGCGGCTGGAGGAAGAAGAGACTGAAGAAACACGACAGACGTTGAATGTCAATCCAACGGTCAAGGGTGGCACAATCATTTGTTGACTAAGATGACACCAAGTAGCATACTTTTATATATATGGGAAGAAAAGAAAAACTGGCTCGTTCGCCTGATAACATTCCCGAAACTGCGACCGTTCAATCTTGCGTCGCAACTAAAACTCTGAGGAAAATGCATTCATTTGTCGTCCTCCTCCCAGGGAACGTTCGCCACATAAGTGACTAGCACCCATGGTTTTCAACCAAGAGGTCCTGGGTTCGAGTCCCAGGAACTCTCAGTTTTGTCCCCCTTCCTTCCTCACAAAAAAAAGAAAGAAAATCAAAGACTTTAGAAGGCGCACAGAATAAGCTAGTGTACCAGTAAAGAGATGTTGCTGAGTTTTAGAAAAAAGAGAAACGTGCTTCTGTAGCTGGTTCAAATCCAAACCTAGACTATGACTATATATGGTGCTATGCTACTCTGCAAGTAATGAAACTGACATATCCAACGTTCGCTTCTCCTCTTCTCTACTTACTCCGCCTAGCATCAGAAGCTCTGGCTGCAGCAACCATGTCCGCTGGCTGCTCGTCCACCTGCTCTTCAGCAGGCAACAAGCAGATATGCGCCAAGTCGCTACCCGTATCATCGCCTGTGGGTCTCATCACACCCCCGCCGGCACACGCACCGCAGCCGGTTGCTCATCGCAACCTACTACCGTTGGTGTGGTGCCACTGCTGCAAATCACGTAGAGTCATCCATCGCGTCTCAACCACAATCCTCAACCCTGGCCGAGTCTTCTACAAATGCCTGAATCATGGGGTAATAAATTGTTTAAGTGTTGATCTGTAGCTTTCAGTTGCTGATTTTTTTAATAGTTTGGTTGATGATCTTCCAATTTGATTCATGCGGAAAAGGGAAGATTCTTGTGATTTGTATTTGTGGGAAGTTGTTGATGTGGGGGAATGCAACTATGCTGATTATTTGGTTAGCCGAGGAATCCCAATACCAGCAGGTTGGGGTGTTGGACAAGTAACTAAATGAATGACAGAAGAGGAAGATGCAGAGCAGAAGGTTAAAGATGCAGTTCCTCTAATCATGGCCAAGCAACAGCTGCTGAACAGCCTTGACAGTAATGAGGAGATGAAAGAGCTTGTGAAGATAATGGGCAAAATCGATGTGCTTTGTAGGATGATTGTCTCTTTATCTGCAGTGTATGTAGCACTCGTGATGTATTCAGTGGCTATGACATGAGCACTTTGCTAAAACTAATAATGAATGAAACCTATGTAGCAGGTTGGGCATAGTGTTGTGAACATTTAATGATTTCTATTAACAAAAATCGGGGGGTATCACCTTTTGCTCATAAATAAATAAATAAATAAATAGCAGAGGCCCTTTTGGTAATAAATAAATAAATTAGCAGACGCCCTGTTGGGTTAGCTTTGTTCCCACTCGAAGACGTCGAGCAAATTGTAGTCCAACATCAAACTATGTCATCGAATTCAAGTTTCACAGCCAAATATGAGTACAACTACACAACAATGTCATCGTGTTTTAGTTGTCATACAATCACCAAACACAAATGAACATACATAACAAGTGATGTTCTCATAGAAAAATACTAAACAACACGTTCATCAGGTTTCAGTTGTCACAGCAAACACAATTTCACATAGTAGATAAAAAAACGTCTTCTGACAGGAAAATACGACAAAAGCAATCTAATCATCATCCGCAGCAGCAGCGTCAACATCTTCGCCATGTGTATCAGTCTGAATTGTAATTCCCCAGAGTGTCATCTTCTTCTTCCTCCTCAATGTCCTCGAACATTGGCTTCTTTTTGATCAACTCTTGTATGTCCATAACACGACAGGCAATCTTTTCGCCATCGTCATTGACGTGATGGTTCTCCAAGATATTAGGAACATCTGTGGAATCTTGTAAATCAGGAGTAGTGTAAGCATCATCTTGTTGTGCAACTTCATTAAACGAACTACTCTGCTCAAACCTTTGCAATACTCTCCAGTCATCGCTATGTGCAAATGTGTCTTCCAAGAAAAATATTTGTGTTGCTTGATTTGCCAAAATAAAAGGCTCGTTGGTCCGGTACGCTGCCTTGACATTGATGGATTTGAAATAATCATCAGCTCTAGGTTTTGTGATCCTGGAAAACAGGTTATACCAACGACAGCACAACAAAACCACATACCGATGATCCTTGAAACTGGAGATATACTGCAGTTGAACAATGTCTGTTATGTTAGCATACATTTCAGTTGTCTCTCTGTCATACATATCCGTGCTCATGATGGCATTGTTTTGTGTCTTCCTGCCTTCGTCGCATGCAAGGGTATTGTAGCACACATCTCCAACAACGCAAGATTCATAAAGTATTACCCGAGTATCAGGACCCATTGCTAGTGCGTAAAGGGCATCAACAACTGCCTGCCCATCCTCCTGCATCTTCTTAACCTATGGTTAGAAAATAGACAAGATGATCATCTTATGTACTCAATATATTAAAAAACTGACAGTGCAATTCAAAAGCTTACATGGCTCTTGAACCATTTCGCAAATCTTGCCATAACCAGTTTGTCAATGTTTCTTGGATTTTGCGGCAGTAACTCCTTTTTGTAGATGTTGCACAACATACTGATCGCGTCAAACATCTAAATATGTAAGAATGTGTTGCAAGTTTAGTAGATTACGATGTATAAGCTGCAGTACTTGGCACTTACTTGATATAAGGTAGTATCTCAGGACAGTTATTCAACACATACCAAACCATTTTGTCTAAATATTTAGGTTTGTTCTCTTGTCGACTCTTCCCTATAACTCGGACAGAATAATCGAAAACATTGAGCCTGGAATTGTCTTCACCCACCTCTTTGCTAAGCTGATCAGCTGTTTCAATGTATTTTGAGCAGAATGTCAACACTTCTGTAGCAATGTAGGCCTCTTCAATGGAACCCTCGGGTCTAGCTCTGTTCCTAACATAGCCCTTGAAAGTGCCTAGCCGCCTTTCAATAGGGTACATCCAGCCATACTGTACTGGACCTCTAAGTAGTGCCTCATCAGGTAGATGAACAACCAAATGCACCATCACATCAAAGAAGGCTGGAGGATATATCTTCTCAAGGTCGCATAGGATAGTTGGTATCTTGTCTCTAAGACGCTCCAAAGCATCTACCCTGATATTTCTACTGCAGAGTTCCCTGAAGAATTGTCCCAACTCTGCAACTACTCTGTATAAGTCAGGGCGGCCCAATCCTCTAAGGATAATAGGTAAACCCCTTTGAAGTAGGACGTGGCAATCATGAGTTTTCAACCCTTGTACCTTGTTTCCATCTACACTGACTCTTCTTTCAGGGTTGGAAGCAAATCCATGTGGGAATCTCACATGTGATAGGACCTCGCAGAATTCTTTTCTTTTTACCTTGTCCAAGACGTACACAGCTGGTGCCATATCCCGTGGTTTACCTTCATCTTGCACCTGCAAATCCTGTCTGATACCCAGGTGTGTCAAATCAATCCTAGATTTTAAGGTATCTTTCGTCTTGCCTTCAATATTAAGAAGTGTGACGATAATGCTGTCACATATATTTTTCTCGATGTGCATCACATCAAGATTATGCCGCAGATCCAAATATTTCCAATACTCCAAGTCCCACAAAGTGGACCTGCGGGTAAACAATAATCTCTCTTCTGCCTTGCCACGCTTCCTTTTCCCGCTACCATGACCAGGATGGTTTCCTGGTGCAATATGCCTGACCTTCTCTAATTCCACTTGCAACTCATTGGTGGTGAGCCTCTTTGGCGCATCACGGTTTTCATGCTTTGCATTGAACACATGTCTTTGGTGTTTTGTAGGACGCGGCTTGTCCTTGGCAAGGAAACGGCGGTGTCCAATGTAACAGATCTTGCTAAGTATTGCGTATGACAGTGGATTCCTGGCACAGCGAACACATGCATTGTAACCATGTGTCGTTCGCCCTGACATAGTGCCCAAAGCCGGATAATCATGGATGCACCAAATTATAACAGCACACAGAAAGAAATCAGCTGGTGGGCTGCTATATAGGTCTCAAGTGAGAACACCCCTCCATAGCTGTTGAAGTTCCTCCACAAGACGCTCCATGAATAAATCAAAATCCTTTCCAGGACTTTTTGGACCTGGGGTGAGCAAGGCCATCATGTAGTTTGATTCTTTGGTGCAGACATTTGGAGGCATGTTGTAAGGGATAACAAGCACTGTCCACATGCTATATGTGGCGCTCTAGTGGCTAAATGGGTTAAATCCATATGAAGCTAGGCCAAGTCTAATGTTTCTCGAGTCAGCAGCAAACTTTTTGTGTTTCTGATTGAAGCTTTTCCACTCACTACCATGAGATGGATGGCTCATTACATTCTGATCTCTGTACTCCTAGTTCCTAGAATGCCACAGTACATACTCTCTTGTTTCAGCATCATGAAAAAACCTCTGCATTCTTGGTGTAGTTGGAAAATGTCTCAGAACATTATGAGGAATCCTCTTCACAGCATCACCATCTTTCCATCTTGATGATTTGCATTTCGGGCATTCACTTAAGTTGGCATAATCCTTCCAGGACAGAACACAATTATTCTTACAAACATGGATTATATCATATCCAGTTCCAACTACACAAAGGAAATTCTTCATTTTACTATAGGTGTGTGGCAGCTCAGACGCTTCTGGGAAAGCTTTGCGGAAAGCAGCCAACATCGCATCGAATGATTTGTTGGTCATCCGCTTAGATGTATTCACCTGAAGAAAGGTGACCATAGATGAGAATACTGATAGCTTATTTCCTGGGGTGACAACCACGCTGCATTGTTCCAACATGCGGTCCCACTGTTTTTCTTCTACAGGTGAAAGTTCACGAAATGCATGAGCATTTCATAGCATTGTTTCAATGTTGTTCAAACTCACTGGCTCCGCCACCACCACCTCCTCCTCCTCTTCCACCCGAGCATCAGGCAGATCAAGATGGTGATTTGCTGCTTCCACGTAGTCAGTAACATTGACGTTCACAGCTTCACCATGATGAACCCACCTAGTATATGCGACCAACATCCCATACAAGTGTAGATGATTTTGCACAGTTGACTGGGGTCTTGTAACTAAATTCATACAACTGCTACATGGGCAGAGCACATCTGATTTCGGACCATCGTACTCAGCTCTGATAAAGTTCATGAAGTTTTCAACCCCCTTGACACATGCAGCGGAGAATCTTCGAGCAGAAGTTATCCAAGTCATGTCCATCTGTTAGACATACAAATTAGTTCTTCTACTAGATATTACAGGAAAAAATACCTAGGTCGATGTCTAAATCTATGGCAAGATATTTGGACGAGCAGATCTAAGTAACAAAATATATTTAAAGCTAATTCAGCAAACAGATTTGAGTGCTAAATTATGGCAGGCTGTTTCAGCAGTCAATGAGGCCGAGCACACAGCCATCGAACTATCGAAGGCCATCGTAGCAACAAAGATCGAGTATAAAATGGTGTAGAGCTATTTCACCTAACAGATTGGCTACTAGACCATGGCAATCTACGTCATAATAAATATATGGCGGGATATTTTAGCAATTAATCGGGCTTGGCATGCCATCTCAGCTAAGCAGATTGAGTGCAGAATAGGGCAAGGAAGCTTCTTAAGCAGAGCATATTGACTGTAAACTACTTCGGCAAACAGTGAGATTAACAGCGTCTATCAGCTAACATTCAGCGCTACACCGACATGCACGGGGCCTCAGTCTAGAATGCGCGTACCGTGGGAGAAGCCGACCGCCGTGCGTCTCCACACGAATGTCGCCAGCGGTGGCGGCGCTGACCGCCATGCGCCTCCAGAAAAACGTCGCCAGTGGTGGCGGCGTGGCTAGAGGACGGCAGTCTACGAGAGCATACTATGGGAGCGAGAGGATCGTTGTGCGTCCCCTCGACGAACCGTGGCACCGACGTATCGGCGCGACGGGGAGGGCGGCCTTGGCGGAGCGAATGGAGTGGATGGGGACGGGGGGGTTTGCAGAATATTATTGGCTAGTTGGCCGAAGGTCGGTTGAATTTGGGATTTGGGGGGAATTTTGTTGGGGGGGGGGATTTTCGCACGGTGGGCGGGGGGGTTGGCACATGGTCGGTTTCTCCAAGTGCAGTCCCACATGCCAGTGAAGAGGCAAGCCGAAGCGCGTTCCGTTTGCGTGAGTCGTGCAGGACCAAACATGTGTGGGGTGCAATGCGACCGCGACAGAGGTGTTGTGAGTGTACCGCCTTTTTCCTTTTAAACTAGGTGCTTCACCCCCTCAAAAAAAAACTTGGTGCTTCGCGCGATCCATCGATACTACTACTAGTAATCCGGTAATCCCGACTAAAACGGCGCGGTCGGGTCTTTTCCCGCGCGATATGCTGGGAGGTTGGCTTAGTTGGGTTTTTTAGGATGAGTAATGCTACACCTACGTAATCCTAGTTATGTAATTAACATAATGTGAAACGTGTGAGCTGTTCATTGTAGACTGGGGGGAGGGAGGGGCCCACCACCATGAAAATCAGGGAGGAGAGAGAGGCAATTTACGTTAACCCTTTCGTAGGTTCCCGTAGATGTAGAAAGATGGGAAATGCATGAATCTGTAGTGGACGTACTATTGAAGTGCCTGAGATAAATTGTGTATGTGGACCCTATGTGTTTTTTACTTTGCATATTAGCTTTGTCTCGTCAATAAAAAGTAGAGTTGGTGATGATGGTGTGCCTGCCATCCTGCAATATAGGCCGTCCGATCTATATCTAACGGATAGGAAGGAAACTATGACAACTTACCTGCACTCCTCTCCACATTTGCAGATAAGGCCTTCCCTCGTTCATCCTTTTCTCCCACAAGATCTTGATGTTCCGTGGAACGCATGGGCATCTTGCTAGTACTCCTACAATATACTATATTATTGTGAAAGTTCATATACACCGGCCGAGATTAATGCAAACACGGAAGATTTTCATTACATTTTGAGCTTTTATAGGACAGAAAATTAAAAGAAACCCAACCCTAAACCTATTCTACGGCGGCGACCGACGTCCTCCATTTGTGATCTCTATGTACGGGGGCGGGGTTCAAGATGAAGGTGCAGTCTCCGGCGAGGAAGAGTAGAACACGGGAGACGGACTGGCTAGTTGGCACACCATGCCCTGCCGCCTCCCATGCCCTACTCATTCTCGGAGGAATACCCGACCTCGGCGGTGCCGGACGTTGGACGGCGGCAAGTAGGACGTGTGGCTGACAATTCTCCCGTCGCCGGCCGCCATCGTGGCCACCGCTTGTGCTGTCGCGTCCGCGTCTGGCTACGCCGCTATTGCATCGCGAGTGGCGACTTGAGCGAGGGTGGCGACCTCGAGCTTCATCCCCGAAGACAAAGCTCTCCCGCAGAGCGTTCGCGCTCGCCGTCATGGCGGATATGGTGCCAAGTAGCAGGACAATGCGCTATGGTGTGGAGATTAGCTGGGCATTGCCGCTTTAAGTAGCGCATTCCAATGAGGCCAAAGCGTCCGGGCGCGTCATTAAGTCGTCGGAGTTGGTTCCTCGGGCACCGAGCCTCTTAACGACGGCATACGGATAGACGACATGAATGCGGGTAGCTGGCGCCGGCTGGGAACGCACCACGCGATGGCGTGAGGGACGAGGGTTTTTGGTGTGCCAGGGTAGTTAGCTACGGTCATGGCAACGTCGGAGATGCCCTTTGCTGACATGAGACCCACATATCATTGAAAAAGCAAGACGACCCGACATGGTCTCAGGTCCTGGGGATGCAGTTGGCCACGCTACATCACTCCTTGGACGCATCGCGGCGCGCGCGCACTTCGGCGCCCCGTGCATCCTCGACGAGCCGGGTGTTGATCTGCTAGTTGTGCCATGGCGCTAGCGCCACCCTCGACGCACTGAAACCAACCGTGTCTAGCGACGATGAGTGTGTCGCTCACCGCGGTCGCCCTGTCCAGAGGTGGTGCTGGAGCTGCGCCACGTTGCTGTCCCCCACTACCCACATGAACGGTTGCCGGTGGAGAGGAGGTCGTGGGCCAGCTCCTCCATTGGACTAGTCTGTGCCACGTCGTCCCGACAGGTGTGCCCCACATGTCGGTTTCCCTGTTTTCCCGACCATATTCGAGCGTCAATGCTCCGCGTTGCACATTAGGCGCAAAACAGGTGGTTTTTGTGCCCTGGTTCAAATGTAGTACAGTACCAAGTTGTTACCCTAGCCCCAAGTGTGGTTGTTTTGGGTACGGTACCAACCTTTTTTCTTTTCAAGTAGTGAAGTGTAACACTTGATTAAGTAGCCGGATGGTGTGCTAAATGTAGGTGTCCGACTGTTTGAAAGAATAATTGAGGTGTTCCCGGTCCATGCTCGCATTTAGGGGTCCAACTTACCATGTTCCGGCAGTAGTAACTATACTAGTCCCTGTGTACTCCCTCTGTTTTTATTTACTCCGCATTTTAGCTTTGCTCAAAGTCAAACTTTGTAAACTTTGACAAAGTTTATAGACAGAAATAATAACATATACAATAACAAATCAATACCATTAGATTCATTATTGAATATACTTTCACATCATATATATTTGCTATTGTAAATGTTCATATTTCTAGTCTGACTAGCAAGATGCTTGTGTGCTGCATGTAACATCAAGATGCATTTGTATGACTAGTTTATCTTGTGAAAAAAAAGGATGAACGAGGGAAGGCCTTATTTGCAAATGTGGAGAGGTGTGTGGGTACCTTTTTGCAAAATTGTCATAGTTCCCTTCCTATCCGTCAGATATAAATCGGACGGCCTATATTGCAGGATGGCAAGCACACCATCATCACAAACTCTGTTCTTTATAAGAGTCTGTCCTATTTATATCTGATGGATAGGAAGGAAACTATGGCAATTTTGCAAAAAGATACCCACACCCCTCTCCACATTTGCAAATAAGGCCTTCCCTCATTCATCATTTTCTCCCACAAGATAAACTACTCATACAAATGCATCTTGATGTTCCGTGCAACGCACGGGCATCTTGCTAGTGTAGATAAAAAGCAGATTTGGTGATGATGGTGTGCCTGCCATCTTGCAATATAGGTCGTTCGATCTATATCTAACGGATAGGAAGGAAACTATGACAATTTACTCACACTCCTCTCCACATTTGCAGATAAGGCCTTCCCTCGTTCATCCTTTTCTCCCACAAGATCTTGATGTTTTGTGCAACGCATGGGCATCTTGCTAGTTTTCTATAAATTTGGTAAAATTTTATGAAGTTTGAATTCAGTCGAACCTAATATGTAGAGTAAATAAAAATAGAGGGAGTATCTTACTCTGTGACCAAGACGGAAGGGAAAACAAGACAACTTATTGTTTATTTGAGTCATTCAAGTATAATCATGCGACGTTGCTTATTTCTCATTCCTCTCCAACCCTCTTCTCCATCGATCATGCCGCCCTCCGGTCGAGTCCATCCTCCAGCATGCCTCATTTGAACATTCCGCCGAGTATCATTCGCATGTGGGCCTAGACCATGCTTGTATTTCCAATGTTGTAATTTGTCCGACATGCATACAAACAGACGGTTCGTTTAAAGTTTCACTTTGCCCCCACTACGTGTCGCTTCCCATCTTAGTTTTTACATCCCGTTCGGTTCATGCCCCGACACATCTTGACGAGATCGATTGATGTTGAGAGATCAATTGCGTGTCGTGCAAGGAGATAAAGGTTTGGTTTGTTTCTATGATAGAAATGACCCGCGGGGGGGTCTCTGGGGATCAGAGGGAGTATATTGTACGTTCATAAGTGAAACGAACGTATTGTACCCACCCTAGTCCTCTTTCAATCGATCTCCGGACCCCAAGATGAAATTGAGAGAAAACGAGTGGGTGCATGTGTGAAACCTAAGGCGGATTCAAAATTTTGAACCGGTGATCATAGCATCCGCAAATCATATATAAAGGGTATTCAATGTTCGTTTCGCTTTTGAACGTACAATATACTCCCTCCGATCCTTTCTAGTTTATATATAAGTTTTATGTGTAGTCAAAGTATCTCTACTTTGATCAAACTTACAGAAAAAGTATCAACATTCAACAATGCCCAATCAATATTGTTAGATTCGTACGTACTCCTAGATTTGTATTCAAACAGAGATGGTTTCCAATTTGTTTTCAACCACGTGAATGTGCTTGTTCTCGCGCATGCTCTTCCTACTAGGATTTCGCCACGTATAGCCAGTCCAATAGTAACTTTTTAAGCTCCCTGTCCAATAGTACTAGTGGAGTACTGACAACATATGTAGTGGAGTACGTATGCAGTGCTCATAGTACTCCCTCCTTCCATTTATATAGGGCCTAAGAGCAAGTCTAATAAGGCCTAGTCAGCACGCTATAAGACTTGTCATGTCATCCTACTTGGAGGAGTGAGAAGAGAGGAGAGAGAGTGAAGCGGGCTCTTATTCTACAGTCCGGCTATAACACATAGATCAAGAAAAAAAATACTCCCTCTGTTCCTAAATATAAGTCTTTGTACAGATTTCACTATGAACCACATATGGATGTATATAGATGCATTTAGAGTGTAGATTCACTCATTTTGCTCCATATGTAGTCCATAGTGAAATCTCTACAAAGACTTATATTTAGGAACGGAGGGAGTAGTATGCATGCAACTCTCTTCCAATCATATACCGTGCTCATGCAAATATTAAATGCTTAGAGCCAACCTAATAGCCATTCTAAGAGCCAACTTACATGGCACTTTTGCCTATGTGGAGGAGAGAGATGTGCAAAAGTAAGGGGAGTGAGCTCTCACGCAAGAGCCTAGCTATATACGCATTCCAAGGTAAATACAATAAATATGAAGAAAGAGATAGAGAGGAGATGGAAAAAAGTACTAGTACAATAGCCAATGTTATATATATTTTTTATGGGAAATAGCCAACCTTATAGCCCACACTATTGTATGAGTGCATATAGATGATGGCCATAGATGACATGGCAGTTCCTTATAGCCATCGGTTGGCTATATTATTAACCATGCTCTAATGCGTTTTTCAAAACCGCCTTTGACTATGACAAGATTAATAGTACATGAGATGTATAATGTGAAAATTATATCATTGGAAGCTCCTTTCCCATATGAATTTGATTGTACGCTCTGTGTAAGTTGCATGTCATATATTATTACTCTAACATTTGGTCAAAGTTAGCCTCGAAAAATGCATTAGGCCCTGTAGATGGAAGGAGGGAGTAGTAGTGGAAGTGGATCCTCTGATGTAGGTATCCCTGCCTTACCCTCCCTTTGGTCACTTACTGGTGGACCCCATGCTTGTTAGGCCCTGCATGTAAGTTACTCAATGGGTTCGGCCACGTCAAGGGATCCTCATCCATAGTATACTCCCTCTGTTTTTATTTACTCCACATAAAATGGAGGGAGTGGTAGTATAAATGACGCGGGTGGGGGAGGGGGAGGGACGTCGGTTTTCTCTCAACTGCGGTCCCACAAGCGAGCGAAAACACAAGACGAAGCGCGTTCCATTCGGTGAGCGACATGGAGGGTCCAGTGTGCCGGGGTGCAACACGAACACGACAAGAGCGATGCACAGTCAAAACTGATTGACCGGTCATCACCGAAACCACTATTCATACCAGAACCTTCGCTGCTCGACCAACGTCAGCCATTGCCCCAAAACCACACCTCCTCTCCAGCTCATTCCCCCACCTTTCGATCCCCTAGCCCGCATCAAGCGTACCCTAGTTCACCGGAAGCCATGGTGCGCCACAAGATCACGTACTACAAGATGCTGACGCCGGAGCGCCACGCAGAAATCGCGGCGGCGGTCGGCACCATAGACCTCCCTTCCCAAGGTCGCTTTGCGGTGGGCCAATCCCCGAGGTCTCTAGAGCCAAGCTACAAGGAGGAGGAAGCTGATCCAATGTTCATGGCGGAGGTCGCGGTGCAGAAGGCCCCTCATGGGTATGAGACGATGGACGTCGACTTCGTGGCGGCGTCCGGGTCCCCCATGGTGCAGGCGGACCAGCGGTTCAACCTGGCGATACTAAAGGAGCACCGGGAGGCAGAGGCTCAACTCGACGCAGAGTGCGTGCATGCTGCTTCCATCGAGGCTCTCCTACAGGCGGAACCGGATGTCGTGGATGTGAACCGGGCGGTGGAGGCTCAACTCGACGCGGAGCACGCGGATGCCGCTGCCATCGAGGCCCTCCTGTAGGCGGAACCAAACGTCTTGGACTTGAACCGGGCGGCGGAGGCTCAACTTGATGCGGAGCGCGCGGATGTCACTGCCATCGAGGCCCTCCTAAAAGTGGAGCCGGACGTCCTGGACTTGAACCGGGTGGCGGAGGCTCAACTCGACGCGGAGCGCGTGGATGTCGTTGCCATCGAGGCCCTCCTGCAGGAGGAACCAGACATCCTTGACTTGAACCGAGCGGTGCTCTCGTCCGTGTAGAGCACCCGCACGCTCCGCGTGAACGAGTAGCTGGAGGCCGAGGACAACCATGGTGCGGAGACAGATGTCGGCAGTTACGACTGGTTCGCGCCGGCAGCCAAAGACAATGATGCCGTCTCGTTCCACGAGCAGTGATAGTTTTTCTTTATGTTGTTCTTTTTAGGGATCTTTTGCTGTGTAAAAACATATATTATTATGCAAGTCGCCTGAGTTTCATCATTTGTATCAGTCTACCATGTCAGGCGGTTGGATGAATATCCTACGTCTCCTAACCCTTCTTCCTCACCTCTTCTTCTTCCCCAACAACCACCGCACGGGCCATACGGATCCTCCCCAACATGCAGTTGGATAAACATACTATATGAACGAAAATTATGTGTCAGCGGTTGGATGGCTGAGTTTGGTTTGTTCACATGCGATATCACGTGTCAATGAGGGTGTGTTCCCTTGGTTGGGTTTGCGGCATGCAGGAGCGACTGTGTGAGGGTGCGGTGCGACCGCGGCGTGCAGGAGCGACTATGTGAGGGTGCGGTGCGACCGCGATAGCTGTGCGCAAGTGTACCTCCTTTTCATTTTGAAAACTTTAAGCAAGCTAGGCAAAAATGTGTGGCGAAGTATGGCAATGCAAGGCCTAGACCCAAACATGATACAAGTACGTACGTACTAGGAGTACTAGTGTTAAAAAAGAAAGGCGGGGTTTTCCTTCGCGAGATTAATCGATACAAATCCTTGTTTGACGTGTCAATTAATGCGTATTTTTTTCTCCAAAGCCCAAAGAGCTAACCATCTCACTCCTCATCGCTTGATTAATGCAGCACCATGCAACCCAACCTTCTCACTTCCGCATGCATGCAAGTGTATATTAATGTCCTTGGTCGCTAGTACGAGGCAAACCCCATCAATTTTGCCTCGATTAGTGTTAGTGGTCTTTTGCAAATTGTAATTTTGATATACTGGCCTTGTATACAAAAAATAGAGGTAGTAACTATTTGACTTCCTTCCCCATTGCGGTGACATCGACGATATCTCGAACATTGTGGTTTGGCGAAGTGCGTTCGACGGAGAACACCATTGAGGGAGACCACAGTAAGTCGTTCGCAAGTGCCGCTTGCAAGCTGAGACAACCGCCTTATTTGCATCCAGGAAGTCCGTTGAACCAAAGGACCCGTAAATGTAATAGTACTACTAGTACTACACGATAGCGTCGTTCGTCCGGCTTAGTGCGGTGAGGTGGTTTCTCGAAGAAGACGATGGAGAAGCGGAGTCAGCGAAGAGTGAAATGATGGTTGCTTCATCCGTGCTTTGTGATTTGATGCCTCACTGCTTTGTGATTTGTGATAGAAGGGACAGGGGAGTAGACTCTGTGCTCTATACTGTACATGTGTCCAAGCACGGGAGAAAGAGGAGAGACGTTGCATTTTTTATTCCTTCAATCAATCAATCAGGGAGCTTCGGTTCCATCTTTTTGGCTTTGGCAGCACCGTCCACAGTGGTTCCCATTGATGCCAAAAGCTATTTTCGCATTTGGCTACACATTGTGGATGCCCTTAACCGTACCACTTGGTTTTGCTCCTGTGTGCTATCTATACAAATCTCAATTATATTGATCTAAAAAATTATAGAATCAAGATTAGTAAAAAGGAGGTGATTTTGCCACGCGGATGGCGGGGGAGGTTTCTTATTTTTAGAGGACGTTGGCCTAGCGTTTTGCTAACATGTGGTCCCACGTCTCAGTGCTTTACCAAGCAGATCCGCGTCCCACATGAGGTAGAACAACACCAGAAGCAACACGTGGTTAACTTGAAGAAGATGGGGGAGAAGCGGATTCAGCAACGAGTGAAACGATGGTTGCTTCGTCCCTCCAACTTCTTTTTTAGCATTATTACTTCGTCCCTCCAATTTAACTGCGGGAAAGGTGCAACTTTGTGATTTGACGCCTCATTGCTCATTACTACGCCGGCGCCATGACTGGGGTGCTTCACCCCTGCTGCTCTGCACTGTATTTCGGTATGGCACGTGGACCTGGTAGCTTGATGTCCCACATGTCGGCGAAAGGGACTAGAACATTTATGAAAGCGGGCGCTCCACTCTTAAGATGGAGGAGGGCACGACACGGCGGCCCAGTGAACTGTTACTTGTACTGTATATAGTACTATAGTTTTGCTGTTTCGCACGATCCATCGATACAAACCCAATTAAACAGGAAAGGGCGGGATTTTTCCCGCGCCATAGATGATATTGGCCATACATTTCAAAGGCAGTTTTAATGTATGCAAACTGAATAATTAAGTAACAATATGATATCTAGTATAACTAAAAACACATATGATTTATTGTGTTAGAGTGTAGAAGTAGTGCTGTATTGCATAGTTGTTAGATGTAACATGCGAGAACGTGTAGAGATGTAGTTTTGGAGGGCCTACAAAGAGAAAAGTGTAATACGGTCACCAAACTTCATAATACGCTCATTACGGTCACTATATACATTTTGCGGTGATTATACGGTCACTTGCTCATCGTTCAGCATCGGATTGCACTCTATTGACCGGCCAAATAGTCTACGTGGCACCATGTTGAGTAGTTAAATTGACCATGTTCCTTGTGGGTCCCACCTATCAGTTCGCATAGGAAAAAGGTCAGATAAACACAAATTTACGCAGGCGCGACAAGACTCCAACCCGTGCGCGGGAATCACCTGGTTGTGTATGTTTCTGTCAGGGTCTGATGTGTGCGCATGCACGTGTAGGTTGAGCACTTGAGCGTGAGAGTGTGTGTTGGTTGTGTGGTGTGTGCATGCATGCCTGTGTGTGAGAGTGTTGCATGCGTGCGTGGCTGGGTGTGTATGTGTGAGTGTTGCGTGCGTGCGTGGCTGCATGTGTTCATGTGAGTGTTGCGTGCATGCAGTTCGTGAGCATGCGTGCGTGTGTGTATAATCACCACACCAGCCCCTGTGTGTTAACACAGATGGCTCAACATACCAATACAAGGCCACCTTGTTCGTTGTGCCCGCGGTCATGACTACAAACCACCATACAATATTTTTTGCCGTTTGTTTTCATTCTTACTAGCAAGATGCCCGTGCGTTGCACGTAACATCAAGATGCATTTGTATGACTACTTTATCTTGAGAGAGAAAAGGATGAACGAGGGAAAGCCTTATTTGCAAATGTGGAGAGGTGTGTGGGTACCTTTTTGTTGGGCAACACAGTAATTTCAAAAAAATCCTACGCACACGCAAGATCATGGTGATGCATAGCAACGACAGGGGGAGTGTTGTCCACGTACCCTCGTAGACCGTAAGCGGAAGCATTATGACAACGCGGTTGATGTAGTCGTACATCTTCACGATCGACCGATCCTAGTACTGAAAGTACGGCACCTCCGCGATCTGCACACGTTCGGCTCGGTGACGTCCCACGAACTCATGATCCAGCAGAGTGTCGAGGGAGAGCTTTGTTAGCATGACGGCATGATGACGGTGATGACGATGCTACCGGAATAGAGCTTCGCCTAAGCACCGCTACGATATGACCGAGGTGGATTATGGTGGAGGGGGCACCGCACATGGCTAAGAGATCAATGATCAACTTGTGTGTCTATGGGATGCCCCCCTCCCCGTATATAAAGGAGTGGAGGAGGGGGAGGGCCGGCTGAGGGAGTCCTGGATTAGGGGGTGTTCGGGTAGCCGGACTATACCTTCAGCCGGACTCCTGGACTATGAAGATACAAGATTGAAGACTTCGTCCCGTGTCCGGATGGGACTTTCCTTGGCATGGAAGGCAAGCTTGGCGATCCGGATATTCAAGATCTCCTACCGTTGTAACCGACTCTGTGTAACCCTAACCCTATCCGGTGTCTATATAAACCGGAGGGTTGTAGTCCGTAGGACATCAACTCCATATACAACAATCATACCATAGGCTAGCTTCTAGGGTTTAGCCTCCTAGATCTCGTGGTAGATCTACTCTTGTACTACCCATATCATCAATATTAATAAAGCAGGAGTAGGGTATTACCTCCATCGAGAGGGCCCGAACCTTGGTAAAAACATCGTGTCCCTTATCTCCTGTTACCATCCGGCCTTGACGCACAGTTCGGGACCCCCTACCCGAGATCTGCCGGTTTTGACACCGACATTGGTGCTTTCATTGAGAGTTCCTCTGTGCCGTCACAATAAGGAAGGATGCCTCCTCCCGTCTTTAAAGACGGCGCCGTTGCTAAGGGAGCCTTGGCTGGCGGCCAAACTCTCCGGCTAGGTGGTTTCCTCATGACCGTCTGTTCGGCTGTTGCGCCGACGGTGACCTCTCGGGTCATCAAAAGCAACCTACACGTCAGCTCGGAGCTCGTCGAGCAGCTAGATCCAATGGAGCTCTCTTTCGTAAACGAGCTCTTGGATCGCATCACCGCGCTGGGGGTCGCTACGGATTACGACCAGGTTGGGCTTAAACCCGATCTAAGAGAAATTACCTCTCCCCAAGTCACCCACCACGTTGCCGTGGTAGAGGCGCAGTGCGGCGACCCTTCATCTATTTTAAGGACTAGCTACGTCCGAATTCCCGACCCCTCCAAGCCGGATACCCGCGGAGAGGAGGATGTAACTCAAGACCTGAGCTTAGGATCAGGCAACGGGATAGATTCGTTGGACAACATCCAAGAATCCGAACTTCAGAGTTCGGAAACTCTTCGGCCTCTGAATCTTGGATTGGGTGAGGTTTCAGATTCAACGACACCCGCCCACCCGAACATAAGCGATCTCTCCCAAATCAGGCAGAGGCCCGAGGAAACAGTACATCATTACTGGGCCAGAATCCTCCTGGTTATGAACAGGATAAAGGATTGCCGCGAGGGAGACGCAATCTCAATTTTCTGCAGTAATTGCACGGACGAGGGAATCCTTAACGTCGTAAGTCGTCGTGATATTACACGCTTCGCTGACTTGGCGTCCATAGTACAAAAATACTGTGCGATGGAAAGCGCCTAGAAAACCGAAATAAAATTTTGGGATAATCCGGCCTTGAATAGTAATCTCGTCCGAACTAAGAGGGTGCATCATCACAGGACACCTGGGATAAACACCAAAAAGCCAAAACCCTCTACAGGGCATGGAACCGTACTGGAAAGGTGGCTTGATGGACCCTGTAGAATTCACAGTACAGAGGACGCCACACCAACTCACAGCCTTAGAGCATGTTGGATACTCCGGCAGGTGGCCAAAATTGGCGAGGACCTCTTAATTCTGGAGGCCGCAGAAAGCTAGCCCAAGGACACCAGTACCGTTCTCACAGTCTTCGAGACTTTTGCATCAAACAATATGCGAAAAAGAACACTCCGCAACCTCGCCGAAGTCTATCAAGTTGCAACAATAAATCCATGGAGCGACACTGCTATTACCTTCAACGCAAGTGATGAACCTAGATTCCGAACAGCCCGAGCACCAGCCGCATTGGTCCTCAGTCCCATAGTGGACGGCTTTCGCCTCACCAAGGTGCTCATGGATGGAGGCAGCGGACTGAACCTCATTTATGACGAAACCCTTCAAAAAATGGAAATAGACTGGAACCGCATCGAGCGAAGCAGCACAACCTTTAGAGGAATAATCCCCAGTCGGGAAGCGCGCTGCACAGGAAAAATCACACTAGATGTGGTGTTCGGCACGCCGGATAATTACAGGTCCGAAGAAGTCACGTTTCAGGAGGCCCTGTTCAAAAGAGGATATCACGCTTTACTAGGGCGGGAAGCATTCACAATCTTCCAAGCAATACCCCATTACGGGTACATGAAGCTTAAGATGCCCGGGCCGAACGGAATTATCACTCTAGCTAGTGATCCGGACATAGCACTCCGCGCCGAAAACAAGACGGCCGCATTAGCCCTTGAGGCACTATCCGAAGCCTTAGTGGCCGAGGAACTGACTGCGCTGCGCTCCACGGTTAATAGGGATGATGTGATACTCGACAAGAGATCCAAATCCACATCCTTCAAGCCAGCTGATGAAATAGTCAAATTCTAGGTCCATCCAACGGACCCCAATAAAACAGCTTCCATCGGGGCACGACTGAACCCTGATGTAGACGCCGCACTGCGAGAGTTCCTACGAGAGAACTGGGACATTTTCGCCTGGCACCCTTCAGACATGCCAGGGATCCCACGCAGGCTGGGCGAACACAGCTTAAATATCCTAAAAGGATTCAAACCTGTCAAACAAGCCCTTCGGCGTTTTTCCGAACCCAAGAGACAGGCTATGGGAGAGGAGATAGCCAAGCTATTGGAGGCCTGATTCATTAGAGACATAAAACATCCGGACTGGCTAGCAAACCTGGTGATGGTACCAAAGAAGGACAAATCCTGGCGCCTGTGTGTCGATTTTAAAGACCTTAACAAGGCTTGCCCAAAGGATCCCTTCCCCCTCCCCCGTATCGATCAAATTATCGATGCCACCGCAGGACACGATTCGTTGTGTTTCCTCGACGCATACTCCGGTTACCATCAAATCAAGATGGCAGAATCAGACCAAGCCGCAACAGCATTCATCACACCATACGGCCCATTCTGCTTCAACACAATGCCCTTCGGGCTGAAAAACGCCGGCGCAACATATCAGCGCATGATCCAAACATGTCTGGCAAACCAGATCGGCAAAACAGTGGAGGCGTATGTGGATGATGTGGTCGTCAAATCAAGACATGTCGAATCTCTAGTAGACGACTTGAGGCTTGCATTCGATAACCTCCGAAAATATGACATCAAGCTCAACCCGAAAAAATGCGTCTTCGGCGTTCCAGCCGGAAAGCTCTTGGGCTTCATTGTATCCGGTAGAGGAATTGAAGCAAATCCAGCCAAGATCCGAGCTTTGTCACAATTGGATATCCCAAAGGACCTCAAACAAATACAAAAATTAACCAGATGCGTGGCGGCTTTAAGCCGCTTCATCTCCCGCTTGGGAGAAAAGGCACTACCCCTCTATCGCCTCCTTCGGCGCACCGAACACTTCGAGTGGACGGATGCCGCCACAGCCGAACTTGATGAAATAAAAGCCATATTGGCAACAAACCCAGTCCTGGCTGCACCGAACACCGGCGAACCAATGTTATTGTACATTGCAGCAACACATCAAGTTGTCAGCGCAGTGCTCGTTGTCGAGTGGGAAATGGATGGACACAAATTCCCCCTTCAAAGGCCGGTCTACTACGTGTCCACTGTCCTCACTCCATGCAAATCACGGTACCCGCATTATCAAAAGATTGCATACATGGTATTCATGGCATCCCGGAAGCTACGACACTACTTTCAAGAGTGTTCCATAACAGTAGCCTCGGAAGTACCACTCAACGATATTATCAACAACCGCGATGCAACGGGCCGGATTGCAAAATGGGCCATCGAGCTTCTCCCGTTCGATATAACCTATAAGCCACGGTGAGCTATTAAATCGCAAGTTTTGGCTGATTTCGCCGCAGAATGGACGGAGGCCGAGCTCCCTAAAGAGTACGGCACATATTCAAACTGGATTATGCATTTCGACGGCTCCAAAATGTTGGCCGGACTGGGGGCTGGCGTCGTCCTGACGTCCCCCATAGGAGACACAGTCCAATATGTGCTCCAGATCATGTACATGGATTCCAACAATGCAGCTGAATATGAGGCCCTCCTACATGGTCTCCGGATAGCAGTATCCATGGGTATCCAGCGCCTAGAGGTACGCGGGGATTCAAACCTCGCGATATCCCAAATAAATGGAGACTTCGATGCCAAGGACCCAAAAATGGCAGCTTACCGCAACGCTGTCCTAAAAATGTCAGCTCGGTTCGAAGGGCTGGAGTTTCACCATATAGCCCGTGAAAACAATCAAGCAGCGGACGTCCTGGCACGCATCGAAGCAAAACGCGATGCAGTCCCCCCCAACATCTTTTTGGAAAGATTGTTCAAGCCATCCGTAGCATGGGAGGGGGAACCCGCAAATAACAGCCCGGACCCAGCCGCACCACTCGACGCCGAACAATCTGACACAATTGGAGGCTCTGCCAATGAAATTACACCTTCAGCCCACGTAATAATGGCGGTTATCGCCCCGTGGACAGAACCACTCCTAGCCTACCTTACTAGGAAGGAACTCCCGGAGGACCAAAACGAGGCCCGATGCATAGTGCGGCGATCTAAAGCCTATAGAGTCCATGAGGGAGAGCTTTATAAGAAAAGCACTACCGGAGTCCTTCAAAGGTGCATCTCCGAAGAGGAAGGGTGGAACCTTCTGGCTGAAATTCATGCCGGACTCGGTGGTCACCACGCCGCTGCTTGGTCCCTTGTTAGCAAGGCTTTCCGTACAGGCTTTTATTGGCCGACGGCCCGGGCAGACGCTCAGGACCTAGTCCAACGATGCGCTGGTTGCCAAATTTTTGCCAACCAAAGCCATATGCCACCCACCGCACTCCAAACTATACCCATCACCTGGCCTTTTGCGGTTTGGGGGCTTGACATGGTCGGGCCCCTTAAAGGTGGGACCGATAGGAAAAAATACTTACTGGTCATGGTGGATAAGTTCACCAAATGGATAGAGGCCAAGCCTGTTAAAACGGCCGAATCCGGACCTGTGATAGACTTCATATCCGGGGTTGTACACCGTTATGGCGTCCCCCACAGCATCATAACCGATAACGGTACAAACTTTACCGCCAACGAGGTAAAACTCTGGTGCAAAAACATGGGCATCAAGCTCGATTATGCTTCCGTCTATCACCCACAAACCAACGGCCAGGTCGAACGCGCAAATGGTCTTATCATGAGCGGCATTAAACCCAGACTGGTGCGGTCCCTCAAGGAATCTAACACGCACTGGGTAGAGGAGCTCGACTCCGTGCTATGGGGGCTGCGGACCACGCCAAATCGCACCACCGGATACACACCATTTTTATGGTGTACGGCGCAGAGGCAGTTCTGCCTTGCGACATAATTCATGACTCACCTAGAGTGCGCATGTACGAAGAAAGAGAAGCCGAGCTCGATTGGCAGGACAACTTGGACGCCTTGGAGGAGGAGCGTGACGTGGCAAAAGCCTGTTCCACATTTTATCAACAGCAGGCCCGAAGATATCAAAGTAGAGAAGTACGGGCCAAAAATTACAATGTTGGCGAACTAGTTCTATGCCTGCCGGATAAGAAAAAGGACAAACTCAAGCCCAAGCGGGAAGGTCCATTCATAATCGACCAAGTCCTGACTGGTGGGGCGTACCGCCTGCGAGATGCGTCGGATAACCGACTCGAGCCGAACCCGTGGAACGCCACCCGTCTCCGAAGATTCTATGCCTAGCGTCGGACTCTGTGTTCGTCTCCTTCCTCTGTCCATTTTTTGCATTTTTCTGTCTTACATTTCTCTCCTTACCCTCTTTTCTTTTATAGCCCTTAAAGGCTCATCTAGTGACGCGCCACTCGCGCTCATTAAACCTGGGGCTTCTTTAACAGAAGCTTATTTATACGGGCTTCACGCCCAACACATGCGTCAAACTTCTGCATGTACCTTTTTCTTCACCATTATATGCATCAATATGACTTAAGTTTTGGCCAAGCTGGGTTGCCTGGCTCCTGTGCTCACCCCTACGTTCCCGATTGTTCAGCTAGGCGGTAAAGGGAGCACCTCTGCGATTGTTACTGCCGGGTCAGCCGGATGTGTACCTCAGACTGGGTGAAGCCGAAAGCTAGCGTTCTTAAGGGAATATTCGGTCGGTGAAATAAAAGATGATTTTTTTACTCATTTTATGCGCCCCCAGATGCTTTTTTCTGCGTCTTTTCACGCAGTCCGGACATGGACTATAGGGCATGCCTCCCAGCGAAAGGAACCCCCCACGGAACTATTCACTCTGGAAGATGTTTCTTACTAACCATGTAATATAACATAACTAGTTGGGCACTTGTCTGATAAAGCACTAATGACCCCTACACCTGGTCTCCACGCATACCCCGGTTCTTATATAACCGCTATGGTATTCGGACACACTCCGGACCGTCAGGTCCCGAGGTTGAAGCGAAAAGGTCGGCAACAACAAACGATCTACAATCCGGCTAGAAGGCATTACACATGTCAATTCAAAATTACATAGTCATTCTGACTGATTGTATTCCTCTTCTATACCATCTAACAGGCTGTCTAATTTACAGTCCTGCTGGGAATACTTCGCGGCCAACTCTACTTGGCCATATACTAAGCTTACAGGGATCTCCTTCCCGTCAGGCCCCACTGGTCTGACCTCGGCCATGTGGTTTGGGTCAGACCTCGTAAAACGGGTCTTCACCATGGCCCAGGCCTCCCTAGCGCCTTGTCGGCAGGCCAATATCTTCCACAACCGGAAGCGCCGCCGAGCTCCCTTCAGCTTCTCCGCAAGCTCTCCAAGGCCCTCGGGCATGGAGTGGGCAGGCCATAAGGCTTGGGCAATGCTTCACATCACCTGCCGAATTCGCTCGTGCAGTTGCAAGATTTCAGGAAGAAGGTCACCCGTAGAACCGGGCATCTCCTCTGCAGGACGACCTGTGAGCATACCTACAGACATTACTCTGTTAGTCGACTTCCTCGCCGAACTCTTTTTTCAAAGTTCGTTCAAGCACTTACTAAATATGCCATGTCGAAGCCGCTGATTCTCCTTCGTGGAGTCCGACAGCTGGCCACGAACATCTTTAAGTTTGACGTCCAGCTTGGTGTTGGCATCCTAAAGATCATTCTTCTCTCGCCTCACCTTTGTCAACGTACTCTCACCAGCCTTTAGCCGGCGTAAGAGTTGTTGCTTTTCCGGATCAAGTCCGGCGCCATCTGCAATATGATTTGTTAGATTTGCACCCAAACCGCACAATACTAATCTTTCAAAGTGTATCTTACCTGAGGGGGTCTATTTGGGCTCCCCTGCTGCGGCTAGTGCGGCCTCTAGTTGGGCCTTGCACTTTTCCAGCTCCTGGGACAGTACGGTATTCTTCTCTGTAAGAACCTGCATATTAAATGATCCTTAAATCAGTTGCTCTAACTGTTTCAAGTCTCGGGGGCTACTGGTATATATATATTTGACCAAAATTTTCTTACCCGTATGTCTTTTACATACTGCTCCGTGGCTCTGGCTAAACCATTTTGAGCGGCACGGAGGTACGCATCTCCCGAATTAAAGGCATCTAAAGCCTCTTGGGAGAAACAAGTGTCGCGTAGAACTGTCCGGCGACGCCTGTGGTTCATGGAACTCTCCACTTCAGAATTTGTGGCAGACAGCCTATCCGCATCCTCTGTCGGAGGAGCGTCCGGTGTGCGCCTTGTTCTCGCCTCCGCTTCCTGGCCAGACGTTGGAGCCTGGCTGGTGGAGGCGCGATTGGCAACCTCTCCGGATGTAGTCCGGCGAGGTCTCTTCATTCTGAAGATAGCACGAACGTTAATATGCCCTGACAGAATAACACCAGGGAAACAGAGGGTGCGTTATACCTTTGCGCCGGCATCTCAGTCCAGACTACATTCCTTTTTGCCCCACGGGGCCCTGCGGCCCCTTGTTGGCTAGCCACCGCAGGTTCGGCCTCCCGCCTCGGAAATCTCCCCTGCAAAACACGGTTGTCGTCAGAAACACCGGAATACGTGAGAATGGAATGTCTCTCAAAGGAATGAGACTCCGGTTTCTGTCACCTGGGAGGCCGGGATTAACCCTGGGTAATCAGCCGTAATGGCTACCAAGGTATTGTCCTTGCTTAGCTGATGGAACACCCCGTCGATAAGCTCCACCGATATGTCCAGATCCTCTTCGGAGTTTGGATCGAGGGACCGTTCTGGGTCCTCGGGCTGTGGAGGGCGGCTGTTTATATCCTTTACCTCCTGTCGCAGTTCCTGCATTGAAGTCGTTAGACTACATATCTAACCGTGGGAGTATAAAACAAACGGGCAAGCGCAATTGTTCACTTACCCAACTTGGAGGATCGTACATAGTAAATCCGGCCCGCGGGTTGACGCGGAGGAATTCCTCCTTTTCTCCCTTGTACAAAGAGGATAAGATCTTTACTAGGGCGGCGGCTGAGGCCGGCCCCTTACGACCGTAACGGGTGGTGTCATCCTCCCCGTTGAAATCCCACATGGGGTGGCCTCTATATTGAAGCGGTTGCACCCCCCGCGTAATGCATGCGACCATGACTCCAATCATGGTTAGTCCGGAATGAGCCAACAGTCTTATCCGGCCCATCAGGTAAAGGACGTCTCTGTCGCTTTCTCTCTAAGAGCTCTGCGGACGCCAGCTCAAGCGTTTCTTCAACGGAACACTGTTGAACTCAGGTAGACCGACCCGGATAGGGTCCGGTAGCGGGACATCATCTATGTAAAACCATTCGGAAGGCCAGTCCTCGGACGCCTTCTTTGGGGTTCCGGATGGGTATCCGGTCCCAGCGATGCGCCATACTTCGGCTCCGCCCACTTGGTATATAGACCCCTCTTGAGAACGGGGCACCAGGCAGAATAACCTCTTCCACAGCGTGAAATGAGCCTCAACGCCTAAAAATAGCTCGCAAAGGGCGACGAAACCCGCAATATGTAACACGGAGGCGGGCGTGAGATTGTGCAGCTGGAGGCCGTAGAACTCCAGAAGCCCGCAGAGAAATGGATGAATTGGAAATCCCAGTCCCCTTATTAGATAGGGGATGAGGCACACCCGCTCTCCTTTAGAAGGATTGGGGGTACTCTCCGCTTGTTTTTCGCCATTGTAGGTGGCGAGACCGGCTCGGACCGGGACCATGTATGCCTGAGGGAGAAATCCCTTGGCCTGAAGCAACACTAACTCGCTATGCGGGATGGTGCAACTCTCCCAGTCCCTGGGTTTGGGACCGGAGGGGCGAGGGGAGGAGCTGCGACGGCTGGCCATGCTGGAATGGACCTTTGCTGGAAGCGCTCTGATGATAACTCGCGGAGAGGAGAAGATGTGGTTTGGACCTAAATCCCCATCCCGTTAAATAGGCGGCTCGTTTATACGGCTAGGGGTGTGGATGTGAAAACGCCCCGGCTTTTCGCATTCGTTTGACGCGTGGAAGACGGCCATTATTGGGCATGGAAGCCGAGGAGCACTACATTACAAAAATCGGACATTAT
This sequence comes from Triticum urartu, assembly GCF_056163025.1. Lineage (NCBI taxonomy): Eukaryota > Viridiplantae > Streptophyta > Magnoliopsida > Poales > Poaceae > Triticum > Triticum urartu. Next base: position 263,581,598 of record NC_141879.1, read on the forward strand.
TCCTACAGGTACACAGGATTTGGAGAAGAACCTGCCTTGCAATGCCGAACAATCTGTGCGTCGGACTCGTTGTCATTGAAGCCTGGTTCGGGGGCTACTGAGGGAGTCCTGGATTAGGGGGTGTTCGGGTAGCCGGACTATACCTTCAGCCGGACTCCTGGACTATGAAGATACAAGATTGAAGACTTCGTCCCGTGTCCGGATGGGACTTTCCTTGGCGTGGAATGCAAGCTTGGCGATGCGGATATTCAAGATCTCCTACCGTTGTAACCGACTCTGTGTAACCCTAACCCTATTCGGTGTCTATATAAACCGGAGGGTTGTAGTCCGTAGGACATCAACTCCATATACAACAATCATACCATAGGCTAGCTTCTAGGGTTTAGCCTCCTTGATCTCGTGGTAGATCTACTCTTGTACTACCCATATCATCAATATTAATCAAGTAGGAGTAGGGTATTACCTCCATCGAGAGGGCCCGAACCTGGGTAAAAACATCGTGTCCCTTATCTCCTATTACCATCCGGCCTTGACGCACAGTTCGGGACCCCCTACCCGAGATCCGCCGGTTTTGACACCGACACCGGCCCTCTACTATGGCGCGCCCTGGGGAGTCCTACTCCCACCGGGAGTAGGATCCCCCCTTCCATGTAGTAGGAGTAGGAGAGTAGGAAAGGGAAGAGAGAAGAGAAGGAAGGAGGGGGCGCCGCCCCTTCCCCCTAGTCCAATTAGGACTAGGCCTTGGGGCGGGCGCGGTCTACCCTAGGCAGCCCCTCCCTCTCTCCCCTAAAGCCCATTAGGGCCCATATACTCCCCGGGGGGTTCCGGTAACCCCCCGGTACTCCGGTTAATGCCCGAACTCACCCGGAACCATTCTGATGTCCAAACATAGTCATCCAATATATCGATCTTTATGTATCGACCATTTCGAGACTCCTCGTCATGCCCGTGATCACATCCGGGACTCCGAACAACCTTCAGTTCATCAAAACACATAAACTCATAATACCGATCGTCACTGAACGTTAAGCGTGCAGACCCTACGGGTTCGAGAACTATGTAGACATGACCGAGACATGTCTCCAGTCAATAACAAATATATTTTTTGCGTTCCAACTTGAGAGCTTTATTCAACTGAAGAAAACCTGCCATCATCAGCGATTAGGCTAGTGAGTAGGAACGAAGGTCTAGTGTTAGTCCAACTCTCAGTTACCATCAGTGAGCATGCATGCTTAGCACAAAGATGGGCTGGTACGTTGGCTGACCTGTTTACATGTTGAATACAAAAAGAAGTAAAATCTGTCGCTAGCTCTCCAATTTCTACAAGTAAAGGTGCCACAACAGAGCGATTATTGTGGCGAGATGTCCAGAGGTTCACTACCTCCAGGCAGTCGGTCTCCATGATCACGTGTGAAAACCCGCGCAAACTTGCAAAAATAACACCATCTCTCAGCTCTAGTGCTTCACCAATGAACGGGTCTGTAACCCCGTGATGAGGTTTACTCCAAGAACCCGGCAAGCGATTGTCAGAACGAGCAACTCCTCCTGCACCGCACCTTGCCGAGACCAAACTCAGTGCTGCATCTGTATTAATCTTAATCACTCCCAGAACAAGAGGAGTCCAACCATATCCTGGTAGTATAGCAGCCGCAGCTTGGGGTATATCCAAAACGGCCAGATCATCCTTGATCCGCCTAATAGTCATTACTGGGTCCAGCTTCTCTCCATCATGTGTAATTCTATTTCTTGAATGCCAGATCGCCCACATAACGGAAATCATCTGAGACCTTTGCATATCCGTGAACTGTGGGTCAGACAAGATGTCTCGCGCCCACGTATCGGGATGAAGCCGAGGCTGGCGCACACCCAACCAATTATAAGCTTCCTCCCAGAACATTTTTGCATGGGAGCAATGCACTAGAGCGTGCATCAAATCCTCATCCATTGCCAAACACACTTTGCATCTTCCAATTTCTTGTATATGTCTATGCCTCAGAGTGCATTCATCTGGTAATATCTCCCGCACAACTCGCCACCAGAATACACGCACTTTTGGCAAAACCTTAAGCTTCCATAATCGCTTCCACATCTGTCCATCAGTCTGTGAGGTACTTGTAGTCGTCCCTTCCTCTAGAGCTACACGCTCTTTACGAGTCATGAGAGCACAGTACGCAGATTTGACAGAGTAGTTGCCATTCCTTTCATGGGCCCAAGCAAGGAAATCATCGCCTCCTCCGTGACGCAGCGGTATATTAAGTATAGCTTCTGCTTCCGGGGGGATGAACACATCCCGAACCAAGTCTCTCTTCCAAGACCAATTCTCTTCATCTATAAGATCACTCACCCATGCTAGAGTAGTCCCACCAGGTATAACAATTGGCCGGAGAGATGACAGCCCCGGGATCCATCGGTCTTCCCATATGGAGATGGTAGTACCAGTCCCCACACGTTTCACTAAGCCTTCCTCTAGAGCTTCATGGCCTACCACAATGGCTCTCCACACAGCTGAAGATGAGCGAGGAACAGCGGCATCCATGAACTCTCCATCAGGGAAATAACGTCCCTTCATAACACGACCACATAGGGAATCTGGGTTGGTAATGAAACGCCATCCATGTTTCCCAAGTAGAGCCAAGTTAAACAGTTGCAAATCTCGAAAGCACATGCCACCATTAACTTTTGGAGATGCGAGACTGTCCCATGATATCCAGTGCAAGGATCGTCTATCTAGGGAACCACTCCACCAGAATTTCGCCATGCAAGACGTCAGCTGTTTGCAAACCTTCTTCGTCAATTTGAAACAGCTCATGCTGAAGGTTGGAATAGCCTGAATAATTGATTTTATAAGGATCTCTCTCCCTGCACAAGCTAACAGCCGTTCAGCCCATCCATGAATTTTGCTTCTTGATCTTTCACCAATATGCTCAAATGTATCACTGGTGATCCTCCCGAATGCAGTAGGGAGGCCCAAATATCTTTCGCTGAATGTTTCCACCAGAATAGTGAGAACTTGCTTAACTGCCTCTCGCCTATTAGTAGGCGTATTGGGAGAGAAAAATATGGCACTTTTGTCACGATTGACTGCCTGCCCCGAACATGAAGCATAGATCTGTAATATTCTATTGAGTCTATCCGCACTATCCGTAGTTGCACTGATGAATACTAAGCAATCATCTGCAAAAAGTAAATGGTTAACCCACGGAGCTCTGAAGGACACTCGTATACCTCCGTCAATATGATCACCTCCATAGAATTTCAGTAGAGAAGTAAGCCCTTCAGCACAAAGAAGGAACAGAAAGGGGGACATTGGATCCCCCTATCGAAAACCCCTCGAGGGTGTGAGAAAAGGCAGCAGCTCGCAATTAACTCTTACTGTGTATCTCACTGATGAAACACATTTCATAACCAGCCGCACAAAATTTGCACTGAAGCCAAGTTTCAACATGATTGCTTCTAGATAATGCCATTCCACACGGTCATAAGCCTTCATCATGTCTAACTTAACTGCACATGAATAATTTTTCCCTTTCTTTCATCTCCTCATCGTATGTACACTCTCAAATGCAACAAGAACATTATCTGTGATCAGATGACCAGGAACAAACGCACTTTGCTCCTCACCCACAACTATATCCATCAATACTTTGAGACGATTAGTAATCATCTTCACAGCAATTTTATAAGGAACTGAGCACAAGGATATAGGACGGTACTGTGTAATGGACTGGGGGTGCCGTACCTTCAGTATGAGGGTAATTGATGTATCATTAAAGCCTGGCAGAAGTTCCCCTCCATTAACAAAATCAAGTGTCGCCGGCACCAGATCATCTTGTATGCGTTCCCAATGCCTCTGAAAAATACCAACGGTGAGTCCATCAACACCCGGAGCTTTGGATGGCGACATCTGAAAGAGTGATGTGCGCACCTCATCTGCCTCAAACGGTTTATCCAGGGAGGTGTTCATCTCCATCGTAACCCGTTGAACAAACTGTAGCAATTCATCCATTCCATTGAAACCTTGCGAGGTATACAACTCTTGGTAGAACGATTGTACCTCACTTTCCTGAAATAACAAATAGCGGAACCTGGATGTTCATATTGGCTCTCACATATTCTACGAGTATCTTCATCGGTCAAACTGCATAACGATATACGTTGTTCCCTTTGTCATCGGTATGTTACTTGCCCGAGATTCGATCGTCGGTATCTCAATACCTAGTTCAATCTCGTTACCGGCAAGTCTCTTTACTCATTCCGTAATGCTACATCCCGTAACTAACTCATTAGCTACATTGCTTGCAAGGCTTATATTGATGTGCATTACCGAGAGGGCCTAGAGATACCTCTCCAACAATCGGAGTGACAAATCCTAATCTCGATCTATGCCAACTCAACAAACACCATCGGAGACACCTGTAGAGCACATTTATAATCACCCAGTTACGTTGTGACGTTTGGTAGCACACAAAGTGTTCCTCCGGTATTTGGGAGTTGCATGATCTCATAGTCATAGGAACATGTATAAGTTATGGAGAAAGCAATAGCAACAAACTAAACGATCATCGTGCTAAGCTAATGGGTGGGTCAAGTCAATCACATCATTCTCTAATGATGTGATCCCGTTAATCAAACGACAACTCATGTCTATTGTTAGGAAACATAACCATCATTGATTCAATGAGCTAGTTAAGTACAGGCAAACTAGTGACACTCTGTTTGTCTATATATTCACGCATGTACTAAGTTTTTGGTTAATATAATTCTAGCATGAATAATAAACATTTATCATGATATAAGGAAATATAAATAACAACTTTATTATTGCCTCTAGGGCATATTTCCTTCACGTTGTAATGATTCTAACACCCATGGAGTCTTGGTGATGATCATGTTTTGCTCGCGAGAGAGGCTTAGTCAATGGGTCTGCAACATTCAGATCCGTATGTATCTTGCAAATCTCTATGTCTCCCTCCTTGACTTGATCGCGGATGGAATTGAAGCATCTCTTGATGTGCTTGGTTCTCTTGTGAAATCTGGATTCCTTTGCGAAGGTAATTGCACCAATATTGTCACAAAAGATTTTCATTGGACCTGATGCACTAGGTATGACACCTAGATCGGATATGAACTCCTTCATCCAGACTCCTTCATTTGCTGCTTCGGAAGCAGCTACGTATGCCGCTTCACACATAGATCCCGCCACGATGGTCTGCTTGGAACTGCACCAACTGACAGCTCCACCATTCAATAAAAACACATATTCGGTTTGTGACTTAGAGTCATCCGGATCAATGTCAAAGCTTGCATCGACATAACCGTCTATGACGAGCTCTTTGTCACCTCCATATACGAGAAACATATCCTTAGTCCTTTTAGGGTATTTCAGGATGTTCTTGACCGCTGTCCAGTGATCCTCTCCTGGATTACATTGATACCTCCCTGCTAGACTGATAGCAAGGCACACATCAGGTCTGGTACACAACATTGCATACATGATAGAGCCTATGGCTGAAGCATAGGGAACACCTTTCATTTTCTCTCTCTCTCTCTTCTGCAGTGGTCGGGCATTGAGTCTGACTCAACTTCACATCTTGTAACATAGGCAAGAACCCTTTCTTTGCTTGATCCATTTTGAACTTATTCAAAACTTTATCAAGGTATGTGCTTTGTGAAAGTCCAATTAAGCGTGTTGATCTATCTCTATAGATCTTGATGCCCTATATATAAGTAGCTTCATCGAGGTCTTTCATTGAAAAATTCTTATTCAAGTATGCTTTTATGCTATTCAGAAATCCAGTATCATTTCCGATCAACAATATGTCATCCACATATAATATCATAAATGCTACAGAGCTCCCACTCACTTTCTTGTAAATATAGGCTTCTCCAAAAGTCTGTATAAAACCATATGCTTTGATCACACTATCAAAGCGTATATTCCAACTCGGAGAGGCTTGCACCAGTCCATAAATAGATCGCTGGAGCTTGCACACTTTGTTAGCACCTTTTGGATCGACAAAACCTTCTGGTTGCATCATATACAATTCTTATTTAAGATATCCATTAAGGAATGCAGTTTTGGCATCCATTTGCCAAATTTCATAATCATAAAATGCGGCAATTCCTAACATGATTCGGACGGACTTAAGCATCGCTACGGGTGAGAAGGTCTCATCGTAGTCAACTCCTTGAACTTGTCGAAAACCTTTTGCAACAAGTCGAGCTTTGTAGACAGTAACATTAACGTCAGCGTCAGTCTTCTTCTTGAAGATCCATTTATTCTCTATGGCCTGCCGATCATCGGGAAAGTCAACCAAAGTCCACACTTTGTTCTCATACATGGATCCCATCTCAGATTTCATGGCATCAAGCCATTTTGCAGAATCTGGGCTCATCATCGCTTCCTCATAGTTCGTAGGTTTGTCATGGTCAAGTAACATGACCTCCATAACAGGATTATCGTACCACTCTGGTGCGGATCTTATTCTGGTTGACCTACGAGGTTCGGTAGTAACTTGATCAGAAGTTTCATGATCATCATCATTAGCTTCCTCACTTACTGGTGTAGGAATCACTAGAACTGATTTTAGTGATGAACTACTCTCCAATAAGGGAGCAGGTACAATTACCTCATCAAGTTCTACTTTCCTCCCACTCACTTCTTTCGAGAGAAACTCCTTCTCTAGAAAGGATCCATTCTTAGCAGGTGTACCCAATAGAAGGTGATAGAAGGTGTACCCAATAGTCTCCTTTGGGTATCCTATGAAGACACATTTCTACGATTTGGGTTCGAGCTTATCAGGTTGAAGCTTTTTCACATAAGCATCGCAGCCCCAAACTTTAAGAAACGACAACTTGGGTTTCTTGCCAAACCATAGTTCATAAGGTGTCATCTTAACGGATTTAGATGGTGCCCTATTTAATGTGAATGCAGCCGTCTCTAAAGCATAACCCCAAAATGATAGTGGTAAATCAGTAAGAGACATCATAGATCGCACCATATCTAGTAAAGTACGAATACGACGTTCGGACACACCATTACGCTGTGGTGTTCCGGGTGGCGTGAGTTGCGAAACTATTCTGCATTGTTTCAAATGAAGTCCAAACTCATAACTCAAATATTCACCTCCACGATCAGATCGCGGAATTTGATTTTGTTGTTACGATGATTTTCCATTTCACTCTAAATTTTTTTGAACTTTTCAAATGTTTCAGACTTATGTTTCATTAAGTAGATATACCCATGTCTTCTTAAATCATGTGTGAAGGTGAGAAAATAACGATATCCGCCGCGAGCTTCAATGTTCATTGGACCACATATATCAGTATGTATGATTTCCAATAACTCTGTTACTCGCTCCATTGTTTCGGAGAACGGAGTTTTGGTCATCTTGCCCATGAGGCATGGTTCACAAGTACCAAGTGATTCATAATCAAGTGATTCCAGAAGTCCATCAGAATGGAGTTTCTTCATGCGCTTTACACCAATATGACCTAAACGGCAGTGCCACAAATAAGTTGCACTATCATTATCAACTCTGCATCTTTTGGCTTCAATACTATGAACATGTGTATCACTACTATCAAGATTTAGTAAAAATAGACCACTCACAAGGGTGCATGGCCATAAAAGATATTACTCATATAAATAGAACAACCATTATTCTCTGATTTAAATGAATAACGGTCTCGCATCAAACAAGATCCAGATATAATGTTCATGCTCAATGCTGGCACCAAATAACAATTATTTAGGTCTAAAACTAATCCCGAAGGTATATGTAGAGGTAGCGTCCCGACGGAGATCACATCAACTTTGGAACCATTTCCCACGTGCATCGTCCCCTCGTCCTTAGCCAATCTTCGCTTAATCCATAGCCCCTGTTTCGAGTTGCAAATGTTAGCAACTGAACCAGTATCAAATACCCAAGCACTACTGTGAGCATTAGTAAGGTACACATCAATAACATGTATATCAAATATACCTTTCACTCTGCCATTCTCCTTCTCCACCAAATACTTGGGGCGGTTCCGCTTCCAGTGACCAGACCCTTTGTAGTAGAAGCACTCAGTCTGAGGCTTAGGTCCAGACTTGGGTTTCTTCACTTGAGCAGCAACTGGTTTGTTGTTCTTCTTGAAGTTCCCTTTCTTCCCTTGACCCTTTTTCTTGAAACTAGTGGTCTTGTTGACCATCAACACTTGATGCTCCTTCTTGATCTCTACCTCCGCAGCCTTTAGCACTGCGAAGAGCTCAGAAATCATCTTATCCATCCCTTGCATATTATAGTTCATCACGAAGCTCTTGTAGCTTGGTGGCAGTGATTGAAGAACTCTGTCAATGACACTATCATCAGGAAGATTAACTCCCAGCTGAGTCAAGTGGTTGTGGTACCCAGACATTCTGAGTATATGTTCACTGATAGAACTATTCTCCTCCATTTTCCAGCTGTAGAACTTATTGGAGACTTCATATCTCTCAATCCGGGCATTTGCTTGAAATATTAACTTCAACTCTTGGAACATCTCATATGCTCCATGACGTTCAAAACATCGTTGAAGTCCCGGTTCTAAGCCGTAAAGCATGGCACACTGAACTATCGAGTAGTCATCAGCTTTGCTCTGCCAGGTGTTCACAACATCTGGCGTTGCTCCTGCAGCGGTTTGTCACCTAGCGGTGCTTCCAGGACATAATTCTTCTGTGCAGCAATGAGGATAATCCTCAAGTTACGGACCCAGTCCGTGTAGTTTCTACCATCATCTTTCAACTTAGCTTTCTCTAGGAACGCATTAAAATTCAACGGAACAACAGCACAGGCCATCTATCTACAACAACATAGACATGCAAAATACTATCAGGTACTAAGTTCATGATAAATTAAAGTTCAATTAATCAAATTACTTAAGAACTCCCACTTAGATAGACATCTCTCTAATCATCTAAGTGATCACGTGATCCATATCAACTAAACCATGTCTGATCATCACGTGAGATGGAGTAGTTTTCAATGGTGAACATCACTATGTTGATCATATCTACTATATCATTCACGCTCGACCTTTCAGTCTCAGTGTTTCGAGGCCATATCTGCATATGCTAGGCTCGTCAAGTTTAACCCGAGTATTCTGCGTGTGCAAAACTGGCTTGCACCCGTTGTATGTGAACATAGAGCTTATCACACCCGATCATCACGTGGTGTCTCGGCACGACGAACTGTAGCAATGGTGCATACTCAGGGAGAACACTTATACCTTGAAATTTAGTGAGAGATCATCTTATAATGCTACCGCCGAACTAAGCAAAATAAGATGCATAAAGGATAAACATCACATGCAATCAATATAAGTGATATGATGTGGCCATCATCATCTTGTGCCTTTGATCTCCATCTCCAAAGCAATGTCATGATCACCATCGTCACCGGATTGACACCTTGATCTCCATCGAAGCATCGTTGTCGTCTCGCCAACTATTGCTTCTACGACTATCGCTACCGCTTAGTGATAAAGTAAAACAATTACATGGCGATTGCATTTCATACAATAAAGCGACAATCATATGGCTCCTGCCAGTTGCCGATAACTGTGTTACAAAACATGATCATCTCATACAATAAAGTTTAACATCATGTCATGACCATATCACATCACAACATGCCCTGCAAATACAAGTTAGACGTCCTCTACTTTCTTGTTGCAAGTTTTACGTGGCTGCTACGGGCTGAGCAAGAACCGTTCTTACCTACGCATCAAAAACCACAACGCGGTATAGTGATTGCTTTTTGATCTTCAGAAAGAACCTTGTTCATTAAATCCGATTTAACTAAAGTTGGAGAAACTGACATCCACCAGCCACCTGTGTGCGAAGCACGTCGGTAGAACCAATCTCGCGTAAGCGTATGCATAATGTCGGTCTGGGCCGCTTCATCCAACAATACCGCCGAATCAAGAATCAACTAGTGACGGCAAGCAATATGTATATGCCCACGCACACAACTCCTTTGTGTTCTACTCGTGCATATAACATCTACGCATAAACCTAGCTCTGATACCACAGTTGGGGAACGCAGTAATTTCAAAAAAATTCCTACGCACACGCAAGATCATGGTGATGCATAGCAACGAGAGGGGAGAGTGTTTTCCACGTACCCTCATAGACCGTAAGCGGAAGCGTTATGACAACGCGGTTGATGTAGTCGTACGTCTTCACGATCGACGGATCCTAGTATCGAAAGTACGGCACCTCCACGATCTGCACACGTTCGGCTCGGTGACGTCCCATGAACTCACGATCTAGCAGAGTGTCGAGGGAGAACTTCGTCAGCATGATGGTGTGATGACAATGATGATGATGCTACCGGAACAGAGCTTTTCCTAAGCACCGCTACGATATGACCGAGGTGGATTATGGTGGAGGGGGGCACCGCACACGGCTAAGAGATCAATGATCAACTTGTGTGTCTATGGGGTGCCCCCTCCCCCGTATATAAAGGAGTGGAGGAGGGGGAGGGACGGCCCTCTACTATGGCGCGCCCTGGGGAGTCCTACTCCCGCTGGGAGTAGGATTCCCCCCTTCCATGTAGTAGGAGTAGGAGAGTAGGAAAGGGAACAGAGAAGAGAAGGAAGGAGGGGGCGCCGCCCCTTCCCCCTAGTCCAATTCGGACTAGGCCTTGGGGGCGTGCGGCCTTCCCTAGGCGGCCCCTCCCTCTCTCTCCTAAAGTCCATTAGGGCCCATATACTCCCCGAGGGGTTCCGGTAACCCCCCGGTACTCCGGTTAATGCCCGAACTCACCGGAACCATTCCGATGTCCAAACATAGTCATCCAATATATCGATCTTTATGTCTCGACCATTTCAAGACTCCTCGTCATGCCCATGATCACATCCGAGACTCTGAACAACCTTTGGTTCATCAAAACACATAAACTCATAATACCGATCGTCACCGAACGTTAAGCGTGCGAACCCTACGGGTTCGAGAACTATGTAGACATGACCGAGACATGTCTCTGGTCAATAACCAATAGCGGAACCTGGATGTTCATATCGGCTCCCACATATTCTACGAAGATCTTCATCGGTCAAACCGCATAACGATATACGTTGTTCCCTTTGTCATCGGTATGTTACTTGCCCGAGATTCGATCGTCGGTATCACAATACCTAGTTCAATCTCATTACCGGCAAGTCTCTTTACTCATTTTGTAATGCTACATCCCGTAACTAACTCATTAGCTACATTGCTTTCAAGGCTTATATTGATGTGCATTACCGAGAGGGCCCAGAGATACCTCTCCGACAATCGGAGTGACAAATCCTAATCTCGATCTATGCCAACTCAACAAACACCATCGAAGACACCTGTAGAGCACCTTTATAATCACCCAATTATGTTGTGGCATTTGGTAGCACACAAAGTGTTCCTCCAGTATTCGGGAGTTGCATGATCTCATAGTCATAGGAACATGTATAAGTTATGGAGAAAGCAATAGCAACAAACTAAATGATCATCGTGCTAAGCTAACGAATGGGTCAAGTCAATCACATCATTCTCTAATGATGTGATCCCATTAATCAAATGACAACTCATGTCTATGGTTAGGAAACATAACCATCATTGATTCAATGAGCTAGTTAAGTAAAGGCAAACTAGTGACACTCTGTTTGTCTATATATTCACACATGTACTAAGTTTCCAGTTAATACAATCAAGGCATGAATAATAAACATTTATCATTATATAAGGAAATATAAATAACAACTTTATTATTTCCTCTAGGGCATATTTCCTTCACTTTTTGCAAAAGTGACATAGTTTCCTTCCTATCCGTCAGATATAAATCGGACGGCCTATATTGCAGGATGGCAGGCACACCATCATCACCAACTCTGTTTTTTATAAGAGTGTAGAGTAGACACAAGCCGATAAGTGGGCCCAATGGTAGTGAGATAATGTGATGCAACACTAGAGGTGCCACGTGGAGCGTTTAACTGGTCAACTAGTCGTGTCTTGAGCAAATACAGAGTTGTATGGTGAGCCCGTGACTATATAATAACCACAAAACGTAAATGGTGACCGTAATGAGTGGATTCTGATGTCCAATGTACGTATCATGCTTTCGCTTCAAATACAATAATTGTCACTGTATATATCGCGAGAGAAAGATGAAACATGCGTGAATGTGCTGGGGGCTTACTTTTAGAGGACCTGGAGATAATTTGTGTGCGTACGTGAAAGGGGCGTAGAGGGGGTGTATGCGATGGAGAGAGAGAGATGATCTTCGTTTCTTTTTATTATGACTAACTTTATATATAGTATAAAAATATAAAAATTCAAAGTGCGGAATAAATATCATTGTGGGCACCATGCAATGCAAATTAACGTCCATACTCCTCCATATAACTTTGTAATGTTGTATATATGTAGAAATTCTAAAATATTTTTTGTCCACACTTTATTCAAAAGGAATATTGTATGCGAAATAAACGTGAAGAGAGGGCTTTTTAGATCAATGGGGTACGTGATGTAACATGTGTGAATGTGTAGTTGATGTATTTAGCAGGGCCTAGAGAGGTATGTGTGTGTATTACGTATTCGAGAGAGGCATGGATAGAGGGGCCGACGGGGGAAGGGGGCGTGGGAGAGATATCACGAGAAATGAGAGAGTTCTAGAGAGAGAGACGAATATGATGTCACAGTGAGAGATTCCCTTGAGTGTGTATATGCAAGGGGGAGGGGATAGAGGCACGAGGAGAATTTTTTCTGTGTGGTGTGTGTGTTGGTATGTGTGGGTGTGAGAAGATAACGAGACCTGGGGGCAGAGGGTGTGTCACCGCGTGAGGTCCGGTGGGTCGAGGTGAGGCCCTTGGTTCGGTTCCGTCCTGTGCCACATTCCTCGGCCCGTGGTGCATTTAGTGAGACCCATAGATGACTAGTCGTACAAGACAAAGATAGTAGAATCGTGAAGGACTCTGTGTTCACTGACAAAGCCGGCTAGGATTTGTAACCCTAGGTCCTCGGACTAAGGTAACCCCTTATCTCTGATATTACTATTCATCCAACCTAACTTTAAGGGGCATCCTACAGAATGCTCTGCTAGAATCATACTCATCGATTAGGAAGAGAGGTGTGAGACAATGCGTGAGAGACAGGCCTAAAGATAATGTGCGTACAGGAGACACATAGGCAGGTCTATGTATATAGAAAGGGTCAATGGGGATTGTGCGTGTGTATGCTTGTGAGAGGAAGAATGCTTGTGATAAAGGTAAGTGAAACTATCGTAAATGGTTACGAGAGGGAGGGAGGGTTATATCGAGAGCATGTCTGCGAGAAAGACACCTCGGGAGAGAGAGTGTGAGCATGTGTGAGAGACAACCGATGGAGAGTGAAACTACACGTAAAAGACCGATGTACACATTGATTAAAGATATAAATTGTATCCAAATATTAGGATGGGATCATGATATTTGCAATTCGCGTAAGGAACGGTCATTGATCCATCAGACATCTAGGTTCTATCGAATTTGAGCATGTCTATGTTATTATTCGACATAATTGATCCACATAGTTAGTATTTTGAACTCCAAACAATGCATCACTTTAGCAATCGAATATAAACGTGAGTATGGTTCATGTTTTTTTGCGAGGTGAGTATAGTTCATGTTGTGTGTAAAGCACATTATACATACGAAAGTTACACAATGAACATTATAAATAGCTAGCTATGAACTAGCATACATTTGAATTCAACTTAAGGTGGTTTAAAAAATTTGAATTCAACATGAAGTCCATTCAATGATTTGAATTCGATATCATGGCATTTGTAAATCATACCTAAATTATGGGGGCACCAATCTTTGCTCTGATTTTATACATAATAGCATATATAGTCGTGTACAAAATAGATTCAAATTTAGCTCCTCCATTCCAAAATAATCATAGTTATAGGATTTTCAAGTGTCAAAATTTCAAAAAGAAGTGGATAATTTAATGAGGTTTTCAAACATACAAGGTCAAATTTAACGTTGTCTATTTAGGTCAATCCTCAAAGTTCAAGAGTACTCTAAACGTGAATGCTTCTGTTTCAAAATTTCAAACGAAGGCCAAAAGAGCCTCTACTCACCCGAAACTGCGTGAGACCAATGTTTGGTAGTAGAAGGAAATTATTTTTCTAACTCCGACCCGTGAAACCTACCAGCCCAACGTCCAAAGGTCTAAACCGGGGTAGGTTTGCAGCTTCATCTAGACGCCACACAACCGCCTCCGAAAAACATTCATACACAATGGTCGCCTAAGCACAAATGCGCGCAGCCGAAATCGCTCCCGCCCACTATTTGGTACACCTGGGATTACCATCCTACCCCCAACCCGTAGTAGGTCTGAAATTTAAGAGGGGGGGAAAGCTTGTACTTTCCCCAAATTTCAAACAAGCGCTTCCATCTGTTCAAAAAAGCCAAAAACAAGCGCGTCCCAGACCGAAACATGGTTCTCCCTTAGCTCCCCCCACCCCCCATCCGATTCCCCATTCGTACTCCGTGGGCGCCAAAACTACCTCTCCACCAGCCGCGAAACCCCGGCGTCCTCCGTCCGCCACCCCATCCCACCCATCAACCGCCGCCCTCCTCCATCACGCCGGAGCTGATACCCTGACGTTGTCGTCCACCGCAACCTCAACCACAACGCCCTTCACGGCTAGTAGTTGAAGTCGAGGCCGAGTCGTCCATACCCGAGCCAGTTCTACCACGCCGTCCTACGCCTCACCGCTGCCGCTCCAACTTCGCCACCGTCCACCACACCGGAGTTGTTTCTGCTACGCCGTCCTTCGCCGCCTCAGATCTGCCTCCCCTCCACCGACATACGACCACAGCAACACAGTCAACAATTTGGCCATGGGTTCGCCCAAGGCTGCACCCTCCTCCAAAACATCGGTTCCCCGGGCAAAAAGAAGAAGATCGCCGCCACATATGGAGGACACCACACTGGCAACCGGAAATGGTACTCCTCTTCCCTTATTCGTGTGAATCTACGTGTCTGCTTGCATAGTACTCATCCCACACAAGACACTAGTTGACCGCTTCTTCTTGATACTAGAGGTTCCTAGTAACTCGTGATGCACAAGGTTTCTCCTCATATACTATTTCACCTTAGCTAGAGGTCCGTCGCCCCCTGGATTTCAATTACTAGTCAGTTGATTCCCAATTAACGAAAGCATTCCCCGGCGTAACATGCGCTAGTCCGCCTATTACGCCCGGGAAGCACCGCCTTGGTGTTTATCTTAGGGGCGTGTGGGGCCTAGAGCTGCTGGCGCCCGATCTGGAGGTCGGCCGGGATTAAAGGGATGGCCTGGGGGCACTGTCAAGCACGGTGGTGGTGTGAGGTCGAGGGGAGGGCGGGGCGGCGGAGGTAGGGGTCTGGGCCGGTGGTCGCTGGTGGTTCGAGAAAGATCATCAACAGTGACTGGCGGGAGGTAGACGAAGGCCATCTGCCCATTCCTTATAGATTGGACGGTTCATAAAAAAATCGACTAACCTATTTATTTTTAGTCGACTGTTATCTTGATAGGACCACATGTGGTGGTGTGCTGGAGGAGTACCTGCATTTCCTGTGCTCATATATTACAAAATCATACGGAGTAGAATCTAATTTTGTTTTCCATGCAATGTTGTACAGCTATCATATGTCTCCTGTCATTTATTTTCCAGCCACCTGCTATCTGCTACTTTTATAGTGCACTAGTTCTGCACACACTTCACCCATACTCTCACTATTGTGTTTTTATGCAAGGGTATTTCAGACTCTGCTGCCAAGAGAGAAGCAGAAAAGAAAAGAGAGAAGTCGCTCCAGCGTCGTACGCGGATAGGCCAGACATGTTTCAGCCTTATAAAGGGTGCAGTGTCAGCAGATGGAGACGGTAAACGTAGCTCTGGAGTTGATGACGTCGCTTGCAATGAACCACCATCCCAGGTGCTTGCTTTAACTTCACGGTGTCATATGTGGTTGCATGTTGCATATGGTGTCTAGATTGTATTCGAAAGGCCGAAGTCGGTCTTTATTAAGATAAGGAAAGATATTTTTTACATAAACTACCATCCCGTGAGCACTAGAAGACAAATAGCTAGTCAGGGCACTGGCCGAGCCAGTGACAAGCCCAGCACAGACAGGCATCACCTGGAAGCCAACTAAAAAGCCACGATGGTGGCGAAGCAGCCCGCCTCCCTCCAGGCCCTCAGGTCCTAGATGATCATGCTCACCACTCCAGCCGGATGTCTTGCTTGTATTGCTTCCAATTTGGTTAAATTGCATCTGCTTAGCTTACACATTATACCTTTGAATATGACATGTCTTCCTGTTTTTGGTACATACTAGCAAAAGAGCCCGTGCGTTGCAACGAGAGAGAAAACATAACACACGCTCTTAACTCAACAACCATCACTCAAGATCACAATAGGTTCGTCTCCTTTAATTTTTGCGAGGCATCATATTTGTGTTGCCACTTATCCTCCTTCTCACCCTCGCCGGCGATGGCCTCGGTGTTCACACAAAACAACCAAAAACGTGTGTTGAATATGGTTAATCCTAAGGCGTCTCTCTCTGTCCCTCTCTCTCTCTCTCTCTCGCTCGCTTTCTCTCACTCTCACGATGAGAAATCTGTTGTTCCCCCTGCAACATTTTTTAGAGGTATGCATGTGTAGTTATCGGTGTTTTCTTTTCCGTATATGGTTATAGTAGGGTGTTTATTTGCAATCCGGATCGCCGCCGGTATGAAAAAAACGAATTTTGTGCTATAAATTATAAGTTTGCTTCCATAACAATATTTTAAAAACATTTAACAAGTAAAATTAACACCATATTTAGTTTCCACCCATTTTCTAATGAAATTTCATATATAATATGTTAAAATCGAAGTTACGGTTTAAAAGATACAGATAATTTAGAAAATCATTTGGTTTGACTCAAATATATCCCAAAATAATATTTAAAAATACTTAACAAGTAAAAATAATCTCACATTCATATTCTACGTATTTTTCTAATCAAATTTCATATATAACATGTTCAAATCGGAGTTATGGTTTAAAAGATATGGATGATTTTAAAAA
Organism: Triticum urartu; assembly: GCF_056163025.1. Lineage (NCBI taxonomy): Eukaryota > Viridiplantae > Streptophyta > Magnoliopsida > Poales > Poaceae > Triticum > Triticum urartu. The sequence continues at coordinate 263,598,695 of NC_141879.1, forward strand.
GCATTTGTTTGACTTAAATATGATCCGTGGATGAATTACCTAAAACATCAGGGGGTTTCGAAAAATGTAAAATAACGGTTCGGGTGTGACTTAAATCCGGACGGCGGGTTGATTTCAAGAAAAGACAGTGACTTTGTGTAAAATATGAAAATAACGATTTGTTTTAACTTAAAACAGTACAGCGTGTTGAATTCTCTGAAATAGAGGGACTTTTCTGAAAAATGCCATGACGGACGAAAGAAACCCAATTTGCTTTATTATTAGGTAAAGACTAGAACATTTGTCTATGAACCATGTTCTTACATCAAACTAATGTTCTTGTGTATCCCTCATCACTCACTTATGATGAGACAGCCACCCCAGTGGGTTACTTTGTGAAAAGATCCTCTTTTGAAGGATGCAGTGTCAGCCTCCCCACATGATTCTTAAGAAACAATAAGGCTAGATGAAGATAGTGAACGTAGCTCTGTAGTTGATGACCGCATTTCCCCTACACCAGCATCGCAGGTGCTTTCTCTAACTTGTCTAGCAGAAAATTGAACAAACAGGGTATCCCATGCTACGCGAGCTACAGAACAAGCCAAACAGAAACAAATAGCTGCCACCAAACAAGTAGAGACAACCCTAGTTGTTGCAACACCTTCCACAGTACCACCAGCTGCACAAGTTACTTGTTGGTCAACTCAGCTAGCAGCACATTCCCAAGCTCCCTTGCCACCTGACACTACTTCCGAAGCACTCTTGACACAAGATGAGTTGGCAAGATCAGATGAACTTTGTGAGCTTCAATAGCAACAAGGTAGTTGTTGGAGTCAAGTTACAGTTGCATGCTTCTTTATATGTAGTCTCACAGTTTGATGTAGACTAACACTTCCTATGTTCGTTGTTGGACTAGCACCTAGGCAAGAGGAAACAAACATCAGGGATGCTCGATAGGTTAACTAAATCTAGAGGAGGAAGAATGGAGATCCGTTTTGAGGCGTGTTTAAAAAGGCCACGTGATGCTATAGAGTCAGCCAAGTTAGTATCAGAGGCAGCCGTTGCCGTTAGGTGTCATGTACGTATCCTCCCAACATGGATTCAGTACAGGAATGACAAAGACGAAACCCAGTTCAACACCTTCCTCGACCATTTATCTGTAAGTATGGTTCTGTATGGAAACTAGTAATATCGTCTTGCTCTGTCCCATACTTTCTAGGTTGCTGATAATGAGACTCCCATAATTTTCAACAGATGAGGTTCAAGTTGGATAGCCAAGATGATGCAACCAGACAAGCTTGCACCCATGTTTTAAAGTCTGCTCTGCGACATTGTCGGTATAACTTGAGGAAAACTCACTTTGAAGGCAAGTCTAACAGTGAACTTGCCCAAACATCTCCAGTGGAAAATATATCGGATGAAGACTGGAGAGGCCTCGTTAAACACTGGTCAGATCCAAAGTATCAGGTACATTATATATATGTGATCAGATCACATGTTGAAGTCCTATTTATGCATGTGCCACACAAATCTATCTTCTTGTAGGTGAACTGTTCAAAGAACAAGGCCAACCGTACGAAAGTGAAATTCCAACACACGACAGGATCTCATAGCTATATTGCACACTGCGAGGCTCTTGTAATTAGCTGTTGTTTCACTCTTTTTGCTGTACCATATTATCAGATCTATATTGACTTGTTCCAAATGCAGAGGAAAGCCCGCAAGGACCAAAAAGTACCTGAACCAAATGCTGTGGAAATCTTCAAGGTCTGTCACACCAGCAAGACGAAGGGCATGACTACACCAGTCAAAGCCGTTGTTGTAAGTCCTTAATCCTCATGCCTTTTAACTACTACTTACTCTAACTTGTGGCTTGAACTACATGGTTTGGAGCCAATGTCTATTACTCTTTTCAATTTTATACACAAATGTCTTAGCGTATCATTGCACCATACAAGGTTTGAAAGAGACGAGTGATGTTCCTTTGATCTTGACATGTAATCTAGTTCCGAGCTGGACTTGCCCACACAACGTTACAATTGCCTGTTTGTCTGTTCTCAGTTGTTTTGTGATATGAATGATGTCATACTATGCTTACCGTATTATAAACTTTGTCTCTTTATCCTTAGATGTCAATACGATGTGAAGAAATAGACAATACATTAGCCATGGTGCATGATCATATGTTTGGAACCTGGTTTTATTATGTACTTTGCAGTAAAATACAACTAATATTTTACATGGGTTCACCAGAATAAGTTCTGTATATAGACCAAAGCTATTTTTGTTTGGTTTTGCTGCCTCCTTAATATCTTCTGTTCTGGCACTACTAAAGTAAAAAAACTCAACTTTTCAGCAAGCTATGGAAAAAATGGTGGAACCGCCACCTTCTGAAGGTGGCGAGGAAACTATAACCGCAATGTCAGCTCTTGCTGCAATGGGTCAGTACCTGTCCACTAACAGTGCTAAAAGCACGTTCCTGCGTAATACTAGGTTGGTTGTTAAGGCAATATCATCCAAACTGCCTGATGATCAAGATATGCAAGCTCAAAACAATGTTATATCTGTGCTCTAGACACGAGTCCATTCCCTAACAGAGACCCTGTGTAAAACAAGGACATACATTGTTCGATGTCGTCAAGATATGCATGGTTTTGAAACCATACTATCACACATTTGCTATGTTGTTCAGGAGCCTAGGAGAAATGAAGGCGAAGGTTATGGTGCTCCATCGGATAATACAGCATGAAAACGTAACAATCAGGTCAAATGAACTGAGCTTCTGAACTTATGGTGGTGCATTTATCTGCGAGACTGTTAACTTTTATGCCAACCTTCCTTTTGTTTTATAGTTGTAATTTGTTTTTTTGCGATACAAAATTTGTTCTTAACATGCAGCCACCGGCTGAAGAAAACAGCAAGCCATTTTTGTATAGTGTAGGGTGTTCCCTATATTTGCACTGGTGGCGATCTTTGATGCCTAGCGTTACTTTAGGGCTTATTTATTTCCTAATCTTCTTTTTCCCTAGTTTTCTAGTGGCCGCAACAACCATGGTCCATATACGGACCGTGGTAACCTTGACCCTGCTACGGGTCATAGGATCCATGGGCCTCCTACGAGCCGTCGATAAATGGGCCTCCAACAAGGCCGTAGAATCGGTGGGCCTCGGGCCGTCGGATAAATGGGCCTACTGAAGGAAATATGCCCTAGAGGCAATAATAAAGTTATTATTTATTTCCTTATATCATGATAAATGTTTATTATTCATGCTAGAATTGTATTAACCGGAAACGTAATACTTGTGTGAATACATAGACAAACAAAGTGTCACTAGTATGCCTCTACTTGACTAGCTCGTTGATCAAAGATGGTTATGTTTCCTAACCATAGACATGAGTTGTCATTTGATTAACGGGATCACATCATTAGGAGAATGATGTGATTGACCTGACCCATTCCATTAGCTTAGCACCCGATCGTTTAGTATGTTGCTATTGCTTTCTTCATGACTTATACATGTTCCTATGACTATGAGATTATGCAAGTCCCGTTTACCGGAGGAACACTTTGTGTGCTACCAAACGTCACAACGTAACTGGGTGATTATAAAGGTGCTCTACAGGTGTCTCCAAAGGTACATGTTGGGTTGGCGTATTTTGAGATTAGGATTTGTCACTCCGATTGTCGGAGAGGTATCTCTGGGCCCTCTCGGTAATGCACATCACTTAAGCCTTGCAAGCAATGCAACAAATAAGTTAGTTGCAAGATGATGTATTACAGAACGAGTAAAGAGACTTGCCGGTAACGAGATTGAACTAGGTATTGGATACCGATGATCGAATCTCGGGCAAGTAACATACCGATGACAAAGGGAACAAACGTATGTTGTTATGCGGTCTGACCGATAAAGATCTTCGTAGAATATGTAGGAGCCAATATGAGCATCCAGGTTCCGCTATTGGTTATTGACCAGAGACGTGTCTCGGTCATGTCTACATTGTTCTCCAACCTGTAGGGTCCGCACGCCGTTACGATGACAGTTTCATTATGAGTTTATATATTTTGATGTACCGAAGGTTGTTCGGAGTCCCAGATGTGATCATGGACTTGACGAGGAGTCTCGAAATGGTCGAGACATAAAGATCGATATATTGGACGACTATATTTGGACACCGGAAAGGTTTCGGGTGAGATTGGGACAATACCGGATCACCGGGAGGTTATCGGAACCCCCCGGGGAGGTATATGGGCCTTATTGGGCCTTAGTGGAAAGGAGGGGAAAGGAGCAAGGGAGGGGCGCCCCCCCAAGCCCAATCCGAATTGGGAAGGGGGCCGACCCCCACCCCCCCCCTTTCCTTCCTCCCTCCTTCCTCTTCCTTCCCTCTCCTACTCCTAATAGGAAAAAGGGGAGTCCTACTCCCTGTGGGAGTTGGACTCCCCCCTAGGGCGCGCCACCCTCCTTGGCCGGCCCCCTCCTCCACTCCTTTATATACGGGGGCAGGGGGCACCCCATAGACACAACAGTTGATCATTGATCTCTTAGCCGTGTGCGGTGCCCCCCCTCCACCATAGTCCTCGATAATATTGTAGCGATGCTTAGGAGAAGCCCTACAATAGTAAAACATCAAGATCGTCACCACGCCGTCGTGCTAACGGGACTCATCCCCGACACTTTGTTGGATCGGAGTCCGGGGATCGTCATCGAGCTGAACGTGTGCTAGAACTCGGAGGTGCCGTAGTTTCGGTGCTTGATCGGTCGGGCCGTGAAGACGCACGACTACATCAACCGCGTTGTGCTAACGCTTCCGCTTCCGGTCTACGAGGGTACGTAGACAACACTCTCCCCTCTCGTTGCTATGCATCACCATGATCTTGCGTGTGCGTAGGATAAAATTTTGAAATTACTACGTTCCCCAACAGTGGTATCAGAGCCTAGGTTTTATGCGTTGATGTTATATGCACGAGTAGAACACAAGTGAGTTGTGGGCGATATAAGTCATACTGCTTACCAGCATGTCATACTTTGGTTCGGCGGTTTTGTTGGATGAAGCGGCCCAGACCGACATTACGCGTACGCTTATGCGAGACTGGTTCTACCGACGTGCTTTGCACACAGGTGGCTAGCGGGTGTCAGTTTGTCCAACTTTAGTTGAACCGAGTGTGGCTACGCCCGGTCCTTGCGAAGGTTAAAACAGCACCAACTTGACAAACTATCGTTGTGGTTTTGATGCGTAGATAAGAACGGTTCTTGCTAAGCCCGTAGCAGCCACGTAAAACTGGCAACAACAAAGTAGAGGACGTCTAACTTGTTTTTGCAGGGCATGTTGTGATGTGATATGGTCAAGACATGATGCTAAATTTTATTGTATGAGATGATCATGTTTTGTAACCGAGTTATCGGCAACTGGCAGGAGCCATATGGTTGTCGCTTTATTGTATGCAATGCAATCGCGCTGTAATGCTTTACTTTATCACTAAGCGGTAGCGATAGTCGTGGAAGCATAAGATTGGCGAGACGACAACGATGCTACGATGGAGATCAAGGTGTCGCACCGGTGATGATGGTGATCATGACGATGCTTCAGAGATGGAGATCACAAGCACAAGATGATGATGGCCATATCATATCACTTATATTGATTGCATGTGATGTTTATCTTTTATGCATCTTATCTTGCTTTGATTGACGGTAGCATTATAAGATGATCTCTCGCTAAATTTCAAGATAAAAGTGTTCTCCCTGAGTATGCACCGTTGCTAAAGTTCGTCGTGCCCAGACACCACATGATGATCGGGTGTGATAAGCTCTACGTCCATCTACAATGGGTGCAAGCCAGTTTTGCACACACAAAATACTCAGGTTAAACTTGACGAGCCTAGCATATGCAGATATGGCCTCGGAACACTGAGACCGAAAGGTCGAGCGTGAATCATATAGTAGATATGATCAACATAGTGATGTTGACCATTGAAAACTACTCCATTTCACGTGATGATCGGTTATGGTTTAGTTGATTTGGATCACGTGATCACTTATAAGATTAGAGGGATGTATTTCTAAGTGGGAGTTATTAAATAATATGATTAATTAAACTTAAATTTATCATGAACTTAGTACCTGATAGTATCTTGCTTGTTTATGTTTGATTGTAGATAGATGGCCCGTGTTGTTGTTCCATTGAATTTTAATGCGTTCCTTGAGAAAGCAAAGTTGAAAGATGATGGTAGCAATTATACGGACTAGGTCCGTAACTTGAGGATTATCCTCATTGCTGCACAGAAGAATTACGTCCTGGAAGCACCGCTGGGTGCCAAGCCTGCTGCTGGAGCAACACCAGATGTTATGAACGTCTGGCAGAGCAAAGCTGATGACTACTTGATAGTTCAGTGTGCCATGCTTTACGGCTTAGAATCAGGACTTCAACGACGTTTTGAACGTCATGGAGCATATGAGATGTTCCAAGAGTTGAAGCTAATATTTCAAGCAAATGCCTGGTTTGAGAGATATGAAGTCTCCAATAAGTTCTATAGCTGCAAGATGGAGGAGAACAGTTCTGTCAGTGAGCATATACTCAAAATGTCTGGGTATAATAATCACTTAATTCAACTGGGAGTTAATCTTCCGGATGATTGCGTCATTGACAGAGTTCTCCAATCACTTCCACCTAGCTACAAGAGCTTCGTGATGAACTATAATATGCAAGGGATGAATAAGACAATTCCCGAGCTCTTCGCAATGCTAAGAGATGCGGAGGTAGAAATCAAGAAGGAGCATCAAGTGTTGATGGTCAACAAGACCACTAGTTTCAAGAAAAAGGGCAAGGGGAAGAAGAAGGGGAACTTCAAAAAGAACAACAAGCAAGTTGCTGCTCAGGAGAAGAAACCCAAGTCTGGACCTAAGCCTGAAACTGAGTGCTTCTACTGCAAGCAGACTGGTCACTGGAAGCGGAACTGCCCCAAGTATTTGGCGGATAAGAAGGATGGCAAGGTGAACAAAGGTATATGTGATATACATGTTATTGATGTGTACCTTACTAGAGCTCGCAGTAGCACCTGGGTATTTGATGCTAGTTCTGTTGCTAATATTTTCAACTCGAAACAGGGACTATGGATTAAGCGAACACTGGCAAAGGACGAGGTGACGATGCGCGTGGGAAATGGTTCCAAAGTCGATGTGATCGCGGTCGGCACGCTACCTCTACATCTACCATCGGGATTAGTATTAGACCTAAATAATTGTTATTTGGTGCCAGCGTTGAGCATGAACATTATATCTGGATCTTGTTTGATGCGAGACGGTTATTCATTTAAATCAGAGAATAATGGTTGTTCTATTTATATGAGTAATATCTTTTATGGTCATGCACCCTTGAAGAGTGGTCTATTTTTGATGAATCTCAATAGTAGTGATACACATATTCATAATGTTGAAGCCAAAAGATGAAGAGTTGATAATGATAGTGCAACTTATTTGTGGCACTGTCGTTTAGGTCATATCGGTGTAAAGCGCATGAAGAAACTCCATACTGATGGACTTTTGGAACCACTTGATTATGAATCACTTGGTACTTGCGAACCGTGCCTCATGGTCAAGATGACTAAAACGCCGTTCTCCGGTACTATGGAGAGAGCAACAGATTTGTTGGAAATCATACATACAAATGTATGTGGTCCAATGAATGTTGAAGCTCGTGGCGGATATCGTTATTTTCTCACCTTCACAGATGATTTAAGCAGATATGGGTATATCTACTTAATGAAACATAAGTCTGAAACATTTGAAAAGTTCAAAGAATTTCAGAGTGAAGTTGAAAATCATCGTAACAAGAAAATAAAGTTTCTACGATCTGATCGTGGAGGAGAATATTTGAGTTACGAGTTTGGTTTACATTTGAAACAATACGGAATAGTTTTGCAACTCACGCCACCCGGAACACCACAGCGTAATGGTGTGTCCGAACGTCGTAATTGTACTTTACTTGATATGGTGTGATTTATGATGTCTCTTACAGATTTACCGCTATCTTTTTGGGGTTATGCTTTAGAGACGGCCGCATTCACATTAAATAGGGCACCATCAAAATCCATTGAGACAACGCCTTATCAACTATGGTTTGGCAAGAAACCAAAGTTGTCGTTTCTGAAAGTTTGGGGCTTCGATGCTTATGTGAAAAAGCTTCAACCTGATAAGCTCGAACCCAAATCGGAGAAATGTGTCTTCATAGGATACCCGAAGGAGACTATTGGGTACACCTTCTATCACAGATCCGAAGGCAAGACATTTGTTGCTAAGAATGGATCCTTTCTACAGAAGGAGTTTCTCTCGAAAGAAGTGAGTGGGAGGAAAGTAGAACTTGATGAGGTAACTGTACCTGCTCCCTTATTGGAAAGTAGCACATCACAGAAACCAGTTTCTGTGACACCTACACCAATTAGTGAGGAAGCTAATGATGATGATCATGAAACTTCAGAACGAGTTACTACTGAACCTTGTAGATCAACCAGAGTAAGATCCGCACCAGAGTGGTACGGTAATCCTGTTCTGGAAGTCATGCTACTAGATCATGATGAACCTACGAACTATGAAGAAGCGATGGTGAGCCCAGTTTCCGCAAAATGGCTTGAAGCCATGAAATCTGAGATGGGATCCATGTATGAGAACAAAGTGTGGACTTTGGTTGACTTGCCCAATGATCGGCAAGCAATTGAGAATAAATGGATCTTCAAGAAGAAGACTGACGCTGACGGTAATGTTACTGTCTACAAAGCTCGACTTGTCGCAAAAGGTTTTTGACAAGTTCAAGGGATTGACTACGATGAGACCTTCTCACCCGTAGCGATGCTTAAGTTTGTCCAAATCATGTTAGCAATTGCCGCATTTTATGATTCTGAAATTTGGCAGATGGATGTCAAAACTGCATTCCTGAATGGATTTCTGGAAGAAGAGTTGTATATGATGCAGCCGGAAGGTTTTGTCGATCCAAAGGGAGCTAACAAAGTGTGCAAGCTCTAGCGATCCATTTATGGACTGGTGCAAGCATCTCGGAGTTGGACTAAACGCTTTGATAGTGTGATCAAAGCATTTGGTTTTATATAGACTTTTGGAGAAGCCTGTATTTACAAGAAAGTGAGTGGGAGCTCTGTAGCATTTATGATATTATATGTGGATGACATATTACTAATCAGAAATGATATAGAATTTCTGGATAGCATAAAGGGATACTTGAATAAGAGTTTTTCAATGAAAGACCTCGGTGAAGCTGCTTACATATTGGGCATTAAGATCTATAGAGATAGATCAAGACGCTTAATTGGACTTTCACAAAGCACATACCTTGACAAAGTTTTGAAAAAGTTCAAAATGGATCAAGCAAAGAAAGGATTCTTGCATGTGTTACAAGGTGTGAAGTTGAGTAAGACTCAATGCTCGACCACTGCAGAAGATAGAGAGAAAATGAAAGATGTTCCCTATGCTTCAGCCATAGGCTCTATCATGTATGCAATGCTGTGTACCAGACCAGATGTGTGCCTTGCTGTAAGTCTAGCAGGGAGGTACCAAAGTAATCCAGGAGTGGATCACTGGACAGCGGTCAAGAACATCCTGAAATACCTGAAAAGGACTAAGGATATGTTTCTCGTATATGGAGGTGACAAAGAGCTCATCGTAAATGGTTACGTTGATGCAAGCTTTGAAACTGATCCGGACGATTCTAAATCGCAAACCGGATATGTATTTACATTACATGGTGGAGCTCTCAGTTGGTGCAGTTCTAAACAAAGCGTCGTGGCGGGATCTACATGTGAAGCGGAGTACATAGCTGCTTCGGAAGCAGCAAACGAAGGAGTCTGGATGAAGGAGTTCATATCCGATCTAGGTGTCATACCTAGTGCATCGGGTCCAATGAAAATCTTTTGTGACAATACTGGTGCAATTGCCTTGGCAAAGGAATCCAGATTTCACAAGAGAACCAAGCACATCAAGAGACACTTCAATTCCATCCGGGATCTAGTCCAGGTGGGAGACATAGGGATTTGCAAGATACATACGGATCTGAATGTAGCAGACCCATTGACTAAGCCTCTTCCACGAGAAAAACATGATCAGCACCAAGGCTCCATGGGTGTTAGAATCATTACTGTGTAATCTAGATTATTGACTCTAGTGCAAGTGGGAGACTGAAGGAAATATGCCCTAGAGGCAATAATAAGTTATTATTTATTTCCTTATATCATGATAAATGTTTATTATTCATGCTAGAATTGTATTAACCGGAAACATAATACTTGTGTGAATACATAGACAAACAAAGTGTCACTAGTATGCCTCTACTTGACTAGCTCGTTAATCAAAGATGGTTATGTTTCCTAACCATAGACATGAGTTGTCATTTTATTAACGGGATCACATCATTAGGAGAATGATGTGATTGACATGACCCATTCCATTAGCTTAGCACCTGATCGTTTAATATGTTGCTATTGCTTTCTTCATGACTTATACATGTTCCTATGACTATGAGATTATGCAACTCCCGTTTACCGGAGGAACACTTTGTGTGCTACCAAACGTCACAACGTAACTGGGTGATTATAAAGGTGCTCTACAGGTGTCTCCAAAGGTACATGTTGGGTTGGCGTATTTCGAGATTAGGATTTGTCACTCCGATTGTCGGAGAGGTATCTCTGGGCCCTCTCGGTAATGCACATCACTTAAGCCTTGCAAGCAATGCAACTAATAAGTTAGTTGCAAGATGATGTATTACAGAACGAGTAAAGAGACTTGTCGGTAACGAGATTGAACTAGGTATTGAGATACCGACGATCGAATCTCGGGCAAGTAACATACCGATGACAAAGGGAACAAACGTATGTTGTTATGCGGTCTGACCGATAAAGATCTTCGTAGAATATGTAGGAGCCAATATGAGCATCCAGGTTCCGCTATTGGTTATTGACCGGAGACGTGTCTCGGTCATGTCTACATTGTTCTCGAACCCGTAGGGTCCGCACGCTTAACGTTACGATGACAGTTTCATTATGAGTTTATATATTTTGATGTGCCGAAGGTTGTTCGGAGTCCCGGATGTGATCATGGACTTGACGAGGAGTCTCGAAATGGTCGAGACATAAAGATTGATATATTGGACGACTATATTTGGACACCGGAAAGGTTCAGGGTGAGATTGGGACAATACCGGATCACCGGGAGGTTATCGGAACCCCCGGGGAGGTATATGGGCCTTATTGGGCCTTAGTGGAAAGGAGGGGGAAGGAGCAAGGGAGGGGGCGCCCCATAGACACAACAGTTGATCATTGATCTCTTAGCCGTGTGCGGTGCCCCCCTCCACCATAGTCCTCGATAATATTGTAGCGGTGCTTAGGCGAAGCCTTGCGATAGTAAAACATCAAGATCGTCACCACGCCGTCGTGCCGACAAAACTCATCTCCGACACTTTGCTGGATCGGAGTCCGGGGATCATCATCGAGCTGAACGTGTGCTAGAACTCAGAGGTGCCGTAGTTTCGGTGCTTGATCAGTCGGGCCGTGAAGACGTACGACTACATCCACCGCGTTGTGCTAACGCTTCCGCTTTCGGTGTACGAGGGTACATAGACAACACTCTCCCCTCTCGTTGCTATGCATCACCATGATCTTGCGTGTGCGTAGGATAAATTTTTGAAATTACTACATTCCCCAACATCTACATGGGCCGTAAATGGGCGTAATGGGTATCGGCCCAGCACAGTAACAGGCCGTTAATAGGCCGGAGGACAACAAAGGCTTAATTCTGTCACGGGCATAACGGCTCGTTAATGGGCCAGAATATAGGACGGGCTGGAAATAACGGAATGGGTTAACATGCCAGAAACGGGCCGACTCTTGCCACGGGCCGAATTTGGCCCATTAGGGGAACAGGCCAGTAACGGGTCGGAAGTAATCGAGGGCCGGAAAGGAGCCCAAGAATGTATGGGTCAATAGTAGGCCGAAAGCTAACACGGGCTAGAAACGGCCCATGTCAATCATGGGCAGTTAACGGGTACAGAGAAATTTACTGTTCATTATGGGCTAGAGTCACCGTGGACCTCTAAAGGACCTAAAGATACGAAGGCCTCATATGGGACGAAAGACGTCGTGGGCCAAACATGGGTCGAAAGTGAAACGGGCTAGTGTTATATTCGACGGCCCACATGACGTTGTTGGGCCTATTTCGCGTAGGCCCTAACGGGCCGTAAAATGGGCTATTTGCGAAGAGACCGTTAACATGCTTTTCATGAGCCAGCCCGCTAACTTTTGACCAAGTCAAACGGGTCGACCTTTGTAAGCTAAATGGGTCAGTGGTGGGTCGTCACATGTGTCGACATATCATAGGCGCCTATCTGACCCACTGACGAGATGACATGTGTTTCCTCCAGCCAATCAGAATTTTACACGTGGAAATTTCCCATTGGTTCGGGCTGTTAACGGGTTATCGGATCCAAAACTGGACCCGATAGCTTAACGGCGACCCATTACGGTGGATGCCATGTGTCGGTCACCCTTGACGAAAGCACTTCTGTGACGCACGATTTATCGTCATGGAAGTGGACACTTCCGTGATGATAATTTTGGTAATGTCATGGAACACTTCTACGACGGCACGGGTATGACTATCTTGATTCTTTCATAAAATCATCATGGATGTACATGCATGACAGAAAACGTGGCCTACTGTGACAAACACGTATCATCACGGAAGTGTATTTTTTTGTAGTGTTCATGATAAAGGTTTATTATTCATGCTAGAATTGTATTGATCGGAAACCTTAATACATGTGTGAATACATAAACAAACAACGTGTCCCTAGTAAGCCTCTACTAGACTAGCTCGTTGATCAAAGATGGTTAAGGTTTCCTAACCATGGACATGAGTTGTCATTTGATAACGGGATCACATCATTAGGAGAATGATGTGATGGACAAGACTCATCCGTTAGCTTAACATAATGATCGTTAAGTTTTATTGCTATTGCTTTCTTCATGTCAAATACACATTCCTTCGACTTTGAGATTACGCAACTCCCGGATACCGGAGGAATGCCTTGTGTGCTATCAAACGTCACAACATAACTGGGTGATTATAAAGATGCTCTACAGGTATCTCCGAAGGTGTTTGTTGAGTTGGCATAGATCGAGATTAGGATTTGTCACTCCGAGTATCAGAGAGGTATCTCTGGGCCCTCTCGGTAATACACATCATAAGCTTGCAAGCAAACGACTAAGGAGTTAGCCATGAGGTGATGTATTACGGAACGAGTAAAAAGACTTGCCGGTGACGAGATTGAACTAGGTATGAAGATACCGGCGATCGAATCTTGGGCAAGTAACATACCGATGGACAAAGGGAATTACGTATTTTGTCATAACGGTTCGACCGATAAAGATCTTCGTAGAATATGTAGGAGCCAATATGGGCATCCAGGTTCCACTATTAGTCATTTACCGGAGAGGTGTCTCAGTCATGTAACTCATATAATACTATATCATCATCGAACGTTAAGCGTGCGGACCCTACGGGTTCGAGAACTATGTAGACATGACCGAGACACCTCTCCGGTCAATAACCAATAGCGGAATGTGGATGCCATATTGGCTCCTACATATTCTACGAAGATCTTTATCGGTCGAACCGTTATGACAACATACGTAATTCCCTTTGTCCATCGGTATGTTACTTGCCCGAGATTCGATCGCTGGTATCATACCTAGTTCAATCTCGTTACCGGCAAGTCTTTTTACTCATTCTGTAATACATCATCTCATGGCTAACTCCTTAGTCGTTTGCTTGCAAGCCTATGATGTGTATTACCGAGAGGGCCCAGAGATACCTCTCCGATATTCAGAATGACAAATCCTAATATCAATCTATGCCAACTCAACAAACACCTTCGAAGATACCTATAGAGCATCTTTATAATCACCCAGTTACGGTGTGAAATTTGATAGCACATAAGGCATTCCTCCGGTATCCGGGAGTTGCATAATCTCATAGTCGAAGGAATATGTATTTGACATGAAGAAAGCAATAGCAATAAAACTGAACAATCATAATGCTAAGCTAACAGATGGGTCTTGTCCATCACATCATTCTCCTAATGATGTGATCCCGTTATCAAATGACAACTCATGTCCATGGTCAGGAAACCATAACCATCTTTGATCAACGAGCTAGTCAAGTAGAGGCTCACTAGGGACACGGTGTTTGTTTTATATATTCACACATGTATTTAGGTTTTCGACCAATACAATTCTAGCATGAATAATAAACCTTTATCATGAATAAGGAAATAAAAAATAACAACTTTATTATTGCCTCTAGGGCATATTTCCTTTAGATTAGCACTTTCAAAATAGTGGGAACTTCACGATAAAATCTGCGTCCCCAACTAAAAGGATTGATATGGTTGACTAGAGGAGGGGGTGAATAGCCAGCTACCATTTTTAGCTCTTTTAGTAAAATTAGGGTTAGCAACAAGATAGGTTGTCTAGATATGCAACTAGGTGAACAACCTATATGATGAGCTCAACAACAACAACACTAGCAAGCAAATGGTACAACACGAGATTAGCTTGCACAAAGTAAAGGTAAGAGATAAGCAGAAGTGAAGTCGATGGAGACGAGGATGTGTTATCGAAGTTCCTTTCCTTTAGGGGGAAGTACGTCTCCGTTGGAGTGGTGTGGAGGCACAATGCTCCCCAAGAAGCCACTAGGGCCACCGTATTCTCCTCACGCCCTCGCGCAATGCAAGATTTCATGATTCCACTAGTGGTGCCCTTGAAGGCGACGACCAAACCTTTACAAACAAGGTTGGGGCTCTCTCTACAACTGAATTGTAGGCTCCCAACACCTCCACAAAGCTTCACCATAATGGAATGTGGCTCTGAGGTGACCTCTTCCATCTAGGGCACCCAAACACCCAAGAGTAACAAGATCCGCAAAGGATTAGTGGAAGGAATCAAATATCTCTTGGTGGAAGTGTAGATCGAGTCCCTCTCAAGCAAATCTTGGAGAATCAACAAGATTTGATGGCTAGGGAGAGAGATCGGGCAAAATTAATCCTTGCAAGTAAGGAGTTCAAGGGGATTGACAACTCTCTTGCCCGCGTTGGGTGCAAGTATTTTGTTTTGTGTGTGTAGGTGCTGAATACGAGAGTTTGCGTGGTTCTCCTATTAGTTTGATAACCTTGGTTTTCACCGAGGGAAATACTTATCTCTACTATACTACTTCACCCCTCCTCTTTGGGGAAATCCCAATGCAATTTACAAGTAGCACTGATAGCTTTATTTTTCCTGCAAATGGTCTTTCGGGTGGCCTTTGGCTTGTTTGGACAGATGAAGTTCAAGTTACTATCAAGTACTCTATGTGATATGTTATCTTAGTTGTTGATGTGCATATAGCTACTAATCTCGAGTTTCTGCTGGTTTGTGTGTATGCTGATCCTCATCATCGTCACACCAAGATGATTCGGGAACATGTTTCCACTTTTCTGCATGATAATCTTGGTAAGCCCATTGTCTGCTTAGGTGATTTAAACAACATCATGTGTGATGGGGATACCACCCCTGCCAATGTTTATCACTATCGTATGCGTACCTTTAATGGCTACGTTTAAACAATGTGGTCTCTTTGATCTTGGTTTTAGTGGGCCTGACTATACTTGGACGAACAAGCGTTTCTCTTCAACCCCTGTGTTTGAAAGGCTTGACCGCTGTCTTGCAAATGCCGAATGGTGTGATGTGTTTCCTAATACAAATGTTTTTAATCTTCCAATTATTCTTAGTGATCATGCGCCCATTCTTGTTTCCACCGAGTCTCAATTTCTTAGGTCAAGCTCAATTTTAAATTTGAAAACTGGCGAACCATGGAAGAAGACTTCCAAAATGTCACAAAATCTGCTTGGTGCTCCTCTATTAATCAATATTTCTGGTCTAGGACAACTAACCTTGCAGGAACTCTTAAGAAATGGTGCAAAAAGAAAAAAACCAATCCAGCAACAGCTAGCTACACTTCAAGATCAAATAAATTCGATCCAAAATCAACCGATTCAAGACCAAGACCATTGCTTGGAGGTAAAACTTGTTGCTCAATATGAATAAAATATGACCAAGGTCACAAAATTTCATAGGCAGCGAGCTAAGAAGCATTGGGAAGTGCGCAGAGACAGAAACACCTCGTTTTTTCAAAATGCGGTACTCAAACGTAATCGAGTAACCGAATCGTTCAATTAAAGATGTGCATGGCAACAATCTTGTCGACCCGGATGATATTGATCATGAGTTTGTTCATTACTTTAAAACAATTTTCCGGTCTTCAAGTGCTAATAGTGGAAGGGCATTCTTGAGCACTTCTTGTCCACACGATGCGCATGATTTCAGCAACTATTCCGAACAAGCAGGAAATTTGGGAGATCCTCAAGACTATGAAGAAATATGCATCTCCAAGCCATGATGGGTTCAATGTAGCGTTTTATCCCTCAGCCTGGAGTTGGATTGGAGACGATGTAACTAACCTAGTTAAAAACTTCTACATCACATGTATCCTCCCTCCTAGCCTTACTGACACCAATATTGCTCTCATTCCTACGAAACTGGTTTGCCATTTACCATCGGACTTTAGACCCATCAGTCTTTGTAGTGTCTTCTATAGAATAATTGCAAAATCCTTAGCTAATAGATTGAAAGAGCACTTGCCTGATTATATTCATCCTTCCCAACAAGCATTCATCGAGGGAAGACACATTAGCAACAATATCATTGTTGCTCAGGAAATTGCTCACTCGTTCTCTCTTGCTTCATGGGATGGCCTGGATTTCATGCTCAAAATCGATTAGCCAAAGCTTTATAGAATTGAGTGGCATTTCATTGCTTCGGCTCTTGCTCGTAAGGGTCTTCATCACCATTTCATAAACCTTGTCCATGCATGTATCTCTTTGTCGACTTTCTCGATTATCATTAATGGCCAGTCTTTTGCTCGCTCTAAAAGTAGCAGAGGCATTAGGCAGGGATGCCCCTTGTCCCCAACTCCTTTTGTCTTTGCAATAAATGAACTCTCTCTGTCGCTTCAGGATGCTCTACATTCCAATCACTTGTCAAGTATCTCTCTTGGTCCAAATTTCCCTCCAATTCATTCTTTGATGTTTGCGGATGATCTGCTTGTTTGTGGCAAAGCTAACATGCAGGAAGTAGGTGCCATATCTCAAATATTACATCGATGTTGCCAAGGCTCGGGACAGCTCCCGAACTGAAGCAAATTTGGTGTTACGTTTAGTAAAAGGTTGATATGCAGGTCAAGCAAGATATCACACGAATCTTCCCGGTCTCGGATATTGACTATAACACCATTCATTTGGGCCATCCTCTCATCCTTCCTGCAAAAGACAGGTCTGCAAGTTACAATTTTGTTTATGATAAATTCAAATCTAGGTTAAGTGCTTACAAAGCCAACATGCTTTCACATGCTGCTATACTAACACTTTTCAAATCTGTTTTCTCATCTATCCCTATCTAGTATATGTCCAATGTCCTCTTTTCAAAAAAGTTTATAGCGAAACTCACAACCATTATAAGAAACTTTTGGTGGACGTGTGTGAAGGAAGATCAAGTTGCAAGAAGTCTTTGTCTTAGAGCTTGGACTGATGTTTGTATCAAAAAACAAATTGATGGCTTGAGTTAGAAATTTGCAGGGTATTAATCAAGGACTAATACTTTTGGCGGCTTGGAGGTTAGCAAAGGAACCCCAAAGCCATCTTTCCCTCATCCTTAAGGCGAGGTACCACAGTGACACATCCATTTGGAGAGTTAAGCCAAATATACCAAATGTGCATTTTGGATACCAATTCTTAAGGTGAGACCTCTTTTGATTTCGGCCTCATTTTACCAAATTGTTGACGGCAATAGCTCCATTTGGAGTTCCCCTTGGTTCTCTCAATGGCAAAGTATTTATGATAATTTGATTATTCAACAATCTCTTTTTGTTTATCCTGCTATGGTTAAGGACCTTTGGATTCCAAACCAGAAAACTTGGAACGTGGATTTAATCAACTCTTTGTTCACTTCACATACTGCCAATGTTGTTCTGCAAACTCCAATTATTAATTCTTCAGGGCAGGATGTCCTTTTTTGGAAACTAACACCTGCACGTTCTTGCTCTTCAAAAAGTGCCTACAAACATTGTTTCAACTAGTAGAATGCCCGTGCGTTGCCACGGGCATTTTAAAAATCATTCTGGTTCACCATGATCATGTTTTACTGGAAAAAAATGTGATTTACGGATATATGATATTCCTCATAGCAATTAATTTCACTAAATTTCTCGATCCATCAAACTATGAGTAAGTGCAAAAGTAAATGAATCTGAGTTGAGTGGAATAAGGAATGATCAAATGAATGAGCAAACAAATTGTGCACACGCCGTTCAGTTCTTCTCCATCAGAAAATGGAACCCAATACGTTGTTACTGCAGCATTGCATTGCTCCACGGAATTCATTAGCCTCGCTAGCGCTAAGGAACCCCATTTGGCCATTTATTCCGCCGCCGGCCTCAACATCGCCTCTCACATCTCTCAGCTAGCTCTGCCATGATGCCATGTCCTTCATGTTTCACTTCATCCTACATTACTCCCATAAGTACTCCCTCCATATTCCTAAATATAAGTCTTTTTAAATATTCCAATAAGGGACTACATACGGAACAAAATGAGTGAATCTACACTCTAAAATATGTCTATATACATCTGTATGTAGTTTGTATTGAAATCTCTAAAAAGGACTTATATTTAGAAACAGAGGGAGTACTATTGTTCAAGCACGCATACCAGCTGTTAGATCAAGCACATCCAAACGGTTGCGATCCACCCTTTTTCACCCTCTCCTCCCATCGCGAGACGTCTCCCACACAGCGTCAACAACGCTCCTCTCATGCACGCGTCCAGTGTGGGTCATGGCCCTCATGAGCCACCCTCACCAGCCACCGACCTCGTCGTAGGTCGCACCTTGCCACCCTCATCGCTGCCGCAACTCTTCCCTCTTCCTCCCTTCCGGTTACGTCATGTCGGCCATTTCAGATATGAAAAATGCCAATGAAGTTGTTGCAGCACGCACATGAGAAAACGCTCCCTCCCTCGCCACCATAGAATTGTCGATGATGATTATAGCTCTATTCCATTGTCGCAACACCGTCGGTAGTGGTGGCAGCTCCTTCACCCGCGGTCACGGCGTGGATGCAGCAAAATCCTTTGCCAGTTCGAGCATCCAGAAATGTCTACGCTGGCAATTTCATCGGCGAAGGTTCCAACATTCCACAACCTGGCTCAAGTAGTAGCCAGTTCTAGCAAAATCGTTTGTTGGTTCCAGCATCCGCTTCACCATTCACAACATTGCCCAGTTGTGGTCACCATCAGGCCTCTCGTGTTCACGGGTCGTAGCAACCACCAAACACGGTTCCAGCATAATAATTTCACCGATGAAGTTACATGATAATTTCTAAATCGTCACTTGATTTTGGAGCGATCTTCTTCTTTATTTCTTCCTTGCTCACGTGAACCCTCCTCAAACCCACCCAAACCACATGTGTTGCCCCGCCCTAGCCGACAACTCTGTCTTGTCAATGCCACACCAGAGCACATCCATCTACCCCCCCCCCCCCCCCCCGCCAACACTCAGACACACACACACACACGCACACTTCTTCTCCGACGCCAACAACCCACCCGACACCCGAAACAATCAGGCCTCCACCTCGTCTCCACTTGTGACGTTGTGGTCAATGTAACACCCCGGATGTGATTTACCCAATATGTACTCCAACTCTTGCCGTTTCCGGCATTAAGTTATTTTATTTTCTCGGGTTCGGGTTTTTGTCTCTGTGTGTTGTTGTCGTTGTCATGCATCTCATATCATGTCATCAGGTGCATTGCATTTGCATACATGTTCATCTCATGCATTCGAGCATTTTCCCCGTTGTTCGTTTTGCATTCCGGCGCTTCGTTCTCCTCCGGTGGTCAATTCTACCTTTCTTTCATGTGTGGGGATTAAACATTTCCGGATTGGACCGAGACTTTCCAAGCGGCCTTGGTTTACTACCGGTAGACCGCCTGTCAAGTTTCGTACCATTTGGACTTCGTTTGATACTCCAACGGTTAACCGAGGGACCGAAAAGGCCTCATGTGTGTTGCAGCCCAACACCCCTCCAAATTGGCCCAAAACCCACCAAAACCTCCTCCATCATCTAGAGCGTTCGATCACGATCGCGTGGCCGAAAACCGCACCTCATTTGGACACTCCTAGCTCCCTCTATGCCTATAAATAGGTCCTCCTCCGAAAATCCGGATCTCTCCCCCGTCCAAACCCTAAAATCGCTCCGCCGCCACCGGACGTTTCGCGCCGCCGCGCCCGGCCAGTGGTTGCGTGCCACGTGGCCTCCCGCCACCCATCGCCGCCCGCGGCCCGGGTCTTCGTGCGCCACCGCCCGAGTCGCCTTCTTCGCCGCGCCGCCCGGTCTCTCTCGTCGCCGGCCGCCGCTCCGCCTCCACCGCGCCGAAGCCGCCCCGCCGCCTCGTCGCCGGAGACGACCCCGCCACCTCGGCGCCGCCCCGCGCCTCCTCAACTCCGGCAGCTACTCCCGTCGACACCGGCGAGAGCTCTGGCCGGTTCGCCAAGCCCGGCCGTCTTCCTCCTCCTCCGGCGCCCTCCAAGTCCCACTCCGGCGGCCCACCTCCGAATCCGGCAAACCTCGGGAAACGTGCCCCGGATCTGGATCTGAGATCCCGTCTCTGTTGACTTTTCTGCCCGAAACCCTAATTATTTGCTCATGTTCATCGCATCGTAACTTTGCATCCGTAGCTCCGTTTTGGGCATATAGCATATCAAAATGTTCGTCTCAGAGAGTACATCATTTCATCTCATTGCATCATTTTCATTTGAGTTAATCTTGATGCCCGAAATGCTGTTAGAAGAGTGCTATTTGAGATAATTGTCAGATCTGCTGCTCCAATTAGATATTTGTCATTTTTGCCATGATTATTGTGTGCATGATATGCCCATGAGCTCTACATATGTTTTGTTAAGGGTTTTGCCATCTATCCTGAGGTGCAACCCATGTATTTTTGTGATGTGTGTGGTGACTAGCAAAAGCTTTCAAAGTGAGGCATTTGTTAATGCTGATTTCAGGGACTTAGCATTTCCACTAAGTCCTTGACCTGTTTATCTCATATGGCCATATGTTCATGTTGTTTCCTAGTGATTCGTGCCTCTTTTGAGGATGATCAGTAAGGATGATTTGTTAATCTTGTAGTGCTCTATCCATCCATGTCTTTGTTTGCAATTATGGATCACCCTAGCTTGAGTCAATCAAGCTCTACTTTTGTCATTTCGTGAATCTGGGCAGATTTTCTACTTGTTAGCGATTTTGCCGAGGATGTTGTAGTTGATTCGTGCATGCTATGTTATTGTTCTTGCCATTTATAGCTTGTATTTTGTGTATTCTTGATGGGTGCATGCTTAGATTGTCATGACTTGCTCTGTAGTGAGTGCATCAAGCTCGTAAACATGCCTACTTGATATTTGTTTCAGCATGCTCCAGTTTTCACTAAGTCTGAGAACTGATTATGTTTTTGCCACGTTCGCATGCTCGCAAATGTATTTTCTGATCCCTTTTGGCTCAAGGTCACTAAGGGAATTTTGTTAAGCTCTATGAGTAGCTCCATGCCATGCTTTACTTTGCCATGTTCAGGTCCTATAGCATATTGTTTTCATGCTCCAAAGTGTGCTATCTGATCTGAAATTTCAGACAAGTGTTATTTCGCCAAGTCTGAGATCTGTTTACCAAATGCATTTTTGCCATGCTTGTTTGAACCTGTTAATGGATGAATTGGCCGTAGCTCAGTGCTAGACTTTTGTTAAGCATCTTGAATGAATCCCTGCCATGTATTTTGATGCCATGTTTGAGTGCTGTAGCATGTTCATCTTGTTGCATTTAGATGGCTACTCGCTGTAAATCACAGAACGTGGTCATATTTGAATTGCTTGCCATTTCCAAACCGTAACTCCGATTCCGGCGTTCCTTATATCGTTTTCAAGCGATTTCATCTCATCTTTCCAGTGGCACACTTGGATTTTCAAGTTGAGGCCAGGTTCATGCATTCCTTGTCAAATCTTGCATATGCATCCCGCATTGCATCCCGCATAGCATACCATCCTTGCATCATATTGTTTGAACTTTGCACGTGGTTGATTGTGTTCCATTTGCTTGTTTGTCTTGTTTGGGTAGAGCCGGGAGACGAGTTCGCTAACGAGGAGCCCGTTGAGTTTGCTTTCGAGGATCCAGTCAACTCTGACAACCTTGCAGGCAAGATGATCATACCCTCGAAATCACTACTATCTTTGCTTTGCTAGATGCTCGCTCTTTTGCTATGCCTATGCTACGATGCCTACCACTTGCTTATCATGCCTCCCAAATTGCCATGTCAAACCTCTAACCCACCATGTCCTAGCAAACCGTTGATTGGCTATGTTACCGCTTTGCTCAGCCCCTCTTATAGCGTTGCTAGTTGCAGGTGAAGATTGGAGACCGTTCCTTGTTGGAACATTATTTTACTTGTTGGGATATCATTATATTGCCATGTTATCTTAATGCATCTATATACTTGGTAAAGGGTGGAAGGCTCGGCCTCTCTCCTAGTGTTTTGTTCCACTCTTGCCGCCCTAGTTTCCGTCATATCGGTGTTATGTTCCCGGATTTTGCGTTCCTTATGCGGTTGGGTTATAATGGGAACCCCTTGATAGTTCGCCTTGATTAAAGCTTTTCCAGCAATGCCCAATCTTGGTTTTACCATTTGCCACGTAGCCTCTTTTTCCCTTGGGTTTCTGGAGCCCGAGGGTCATCTTATTTAAACCCCCCCGGGCCAGTGCTCCTCTGAGTGTTGGTCCAACCTAGAGCCCCTTGCAGCGCCACCTCGGGGAAACTTGAGGGCTGGTTTTAGTTGTACGGATTGCTTATCCGATTGTGCCCTGAGAACGAGATATGTGTAGCTCCTATCGGGATTTGCCAGCACATTCGGGCGGTGTTGCTGGATTTGTTTTAACCTGTCGAAGTGTCTTGAAGAACCGAGGTACCGAGTCTGATCGGAACGTCTCGGGAGGAGGTCTATTCCTTCATTGACCGTGAGAGCTTGTCATGGGCTAAGTTGGGACTCCCCTGCAGGGATTTGAACTTTCGAAAGCCGTGCTTGCGGTTATGGGCAGATGGGAATTTGTTAATGTCCGGTTGTAGATAACTTGAACCTTAATTTAATTAAAATGAATCAACAGTGTGAGTTACCGTGATGGTCTCTTCTCGGCGGAGTCTGGGAAGTGAACACGGTGTTGGAGTAATGCTTGTGCAGGTTGTTCTCTAGTTGCTCGCTCGCGCTTTGCCTCCTCTTCTCGCTCTCTTTTGCGAACAGGATAGCCACCATATATGCTAGTCGCTTGCTGCAGCTCCACATATTTTTCCCTTGCCTTACCTATTAAGCTTAAATAGTCTTGATCGCGAGGGTGCGAGATTGTTGAGTCCCTGTGGCTCACAGATTACTTCCAAACCAGATGCAGGGCCTTATAATTCCGCTCCAGATGACGCGCTTGAGCTCAAGTGGGAGTTCGACGAGGACTCTCAATGATACTACGTGTCTTTCCCTGATGATCAGTAGTGGTGCCCGGTTGGGGTGATCGGGACCGTGTCGCATGTTGGGTTTATCTTTCATTTTGGCGCCGTAGTCGGGCCATGAGTGTTTGGATGTTGTAATGCTATTTATGTTCTTGATTGACGTGGCAAGTGTAAGCCAACTATGTATCTCCCCTTTATTATTTATATTACATGGGATGTTGTGAAGATTGCCTAACTTGCGACATTACTTTCAATGCAGTTATGTCTCTAAGTTGCGCCTCGACACGTGGGAGCTATAGCCGCATCGAGGGCGTTACAAGTTGGTAATCAGAGCCTTCCCCGACCATTAGGAGCCCCCATTGCTTGATCGTTTTTAGCGGCCGAGTTGTGTCTAGAAAAATGTTTTGAGTCATTTAGGAATTATATATCGGAGAGTTTAGGAATTCTTTTTACTCCCCAGTCTCCTCATCACTCTGGTAAGGCATCCTGACGTAGAGTTTTGACTCTTCTCTTCTCAAATTTCACTAAAAAAAATTTAGGATCACGCGGGTATCTTGGAATCGTTCCGATGGTTTTGTGACGAGAACATTGTCTTGGTGCCTCCTGTCAGGAGTTTTGTGGCAGTGTCCTGGGGAGTTGAGCTCCGAGGTGTTGTCGTCATAATTTTATCGTTGCAGTTCTGGAATACCTGAGTCTAGTACGCCGACATCGAAAATCTCTTTTATGCAGTTCGTTGGTGAGATAACCTCGACGCCACCCAGTACTGGGGCGGGAGTTCGGGAGTATCGCCATAACTTGTATAACGGATAATTTTCGAAGGTTGAGGTAGATGGTTTCCGAAGTTTTTTCTCGGTTATGTGTTGAAGGATGGATACAGCTGGATGTAGGATTTGCTAGATTTGGGTGAGAATTATGCTTCCCCTGTATCCCCAACACCTGATTGCATAACCGGAAAGGTTCGGGAGTTTCATAGGTGGGAATTCTTGTAGCTCTAGTTCTTCTTCCACGGATATTTGGTTTGAGATTGGGATTTCTTACCAAGTATTCGTTCTTGATCCGTACCTTGTTGATTTATTTCTCTACCTAAATTCTAAGTGGCTTCTCAATTTATGGATATGTGAACATTTCAAGAGAAATGCATTCTTTCATTTTGTTCGGATGTGAAGACTTTATGTTGCAATTTTCATTCTGTTGGATTCAGCTTCATTTTATCTGTCTATGTGCTAACAGTGGTCAACCTCTTCAGGATGGCTCCCGCTAAGAGCACCAATCAAAATCAAGATCCGCCACCACCTCCACCTCCTCTGGAGGCATGGCAAGCTGTGATGGCCGCAACCAATGCAAACACACAGTTGATCATGCAAATTCTTCAAGAGCGCAATCAAGCGAACCAAGGCAACCAAGGCAACAATCAGAATCACTTTGCTACACTCAACCAGTTCCTTGCTAACAGGCCAAAGACTTTCAGTAATTGTGTTGAGGCAACTGATGCTGACGATTGGCTCGTGGATCTGTGCAAGCATTTCGAGTGCAGTAACGTCAGGCCTGAGGACTTCGTCAAGTTCGCTTCCTTCCAATTCAAAGATCAAGCTGCAGAATGGTTCCAGCAGTACAGGGATTCCAGAGGTGGACGTGTTATTACCTGGGATGAATTCCGTTAAGATTTCAGAGCTCACCATATCCCTCAAAGCGTGGTTGAAAGCAAGTGTGAGGAATTCCGCAACCTGAAGCAAGGCTCTTTGTCTGTCTATGACTACAACAAGTTGTTTCAGAAGCTCGCCCGCTTTGCTAAGCAGGATGTCCCTGATGAGAAGAGCATGATATACTAGTTCAGGGGTGGTCTCAGAGAAGAAATTCAGCTAGCTCTTGTTCTCTTTGAGCCCTTGAGGTACGTTGAGTTCTACAACATGGCATTGAAGCAAGAGGGTGCTCAACTGAGGTGTGATGCTTCCAAGAAGCGAGTCAGAGATGCTACTCCTTCTTCCTCTACTCAAGTGGCCAAGCAGTAGAAGTATTGGCTTCCTCCTCCTCCGTTCTGTCAGCCGTATCAGTAGAAGAGCAAAGGTGGCAGTGGATCTTCCCACCCACCCAACCCTGGCTTTCAGAACAAGACTTCGTCTCAAGCTCCAAGATCGAGTGCTCCGTATCACCGTCCGCTTTCAGAGGTCACGTGCAACAAGTGCCAACAGAAGGGTCACTATGCCAACAAATGCTTCAATCATAGGCGTCTTCCTCCTCCTCCTGTGAGATCGGCAAGTACAGCTGTGGTCAAGCATAACCCCAAGCATGCCAAGGTCAACTTGCTGAATGCAGCTCAGGCAGAGGACTCGTCAGATGTCATCATGGGTAACCTTCCTGTTAACGATATTCCTGTAAGAGTTTTTTTTACACTGGTGCATCACATTGTTTCATGTCGAGACCTTTTGCATCTAAGCATGATTTTGTTACTCAAGTGTTGTCGAAACCGTTGGCTATTGTCTCTTCGGCCCATCAAATGACATCTCGAGTATGTGTTCCGGATGTTATAATCACTTTGGGTGACTATAAGTTCTTGTCTTCTCCAAATGTTCTTGGCGACTCGGATATTGATCTTATTCTCGGTATGGATTGGCTTTCTAAGCACAAGGCGCATCTTGATTGTGCAGCCAGGCAGATTCAATTGACTCATTCGTCTGAGGATGTAATTGTCTTTGCCGCTCGTGATGATACCATCTGTCTGTTTTCTCTCAATGAGAAGGGTGAACTGGATGCTATCTCGCAGATTCCAGTCGTTTGCGAATATCAAGACGTCTTTCCAGAAGAGCTTCCAGGAATGCCTCTGCACCGGCCAGTTGAATTCGTCATCGATCTTGAGCCTGGCACGGAACCAGTGTGCAAGCGTCCTTACAAACTCGGACCTGAAGAGTTGAAGGAGCTGAAGAAGCAACTCGATATTCAAGAGAGAATGGGTCTCATCCGGCCTAGTTCTTCTCCGTGGGGTTGTGGTGTTCTTTTTGTGAAGAAGAAGGATGGAACGGACCGACTTTGTGTTGATTACCGTCCATTGAACAAGAAGACCATCAAGAACAAATACCCACTTCCCAACATCAACGAGCTGTTCGAACAACTCAAAGGTGCCCAAGTATTCTCCAAGCTTGATCTCCGTATGGGTTATCATCAGATTCGAATCCTTGAGCAAGATATTCCCAAGATGGCTTTCAGGACAAGCTATGGTTCATAGGAATACACTGTCATGTCTTTTGGCCTCATCAACGCTCCTCCGACTTTCTCTCGCATGATGAACTTCATCTTCAACGCCTACACCAATGACTTTGTTTTGGTCTATCTCGACGACATTCTGGTTTTCTCGAAGAACAAGGAAGATCATGCCAAGCACTTGCGTTTGGTGCTTGATAAGCTCAGGGAACACCAGTTCTACGACAAGTTCTCCAAGTGCGAATTTTGGCTCGACGAGGTTCTTTATCTTGGTCATATCATCTCGGCCAAGGGCATTGCGGTGAATCCTGAGAAGGTGTCTGCAATTGTGAATTGGGAACCTCCTCAGAACGTGAAGCAACTACGTAGCTTCCTCGGTCTCGCAAGCTATTGTCGAAGATTTGTTGAAAACTTTTCTAAGATCGTGAAGCCTCTCTCAAATCTTCTCCAGAAGCACGTCAAGTACGTTTGGTCTCCGGAGTGTGACATTGCTTTCAACACTTTAAAAGAGAAATTGATCACTGCTCCAGTTCTGACTCCGCCTGATGAATCCAAGCTGTACGAGGTCTTTTGTGATGCCTCTCTCCAAGGTCTTGGCGCAGTATTGATGCAAGAGAAGAAAGTTGTGGCTTATACCTCTCGCCAGTTGAAGCCCAACGAGAAGAACTACCCCACTCATGATCTCGAGTTGGCGGCAGTTGTGCATGCTCTTTTGACTTGGAGACATCTCTTATTGGGAAGAAAAGTGGACATTTTCACTGATCACAAGAGTCTCAAGTACATCTTCACTCAGCCTAATCTCAACCTTAGGCAGACTCGATGGGTCGAAATGATTCAAGAGTATAACCCGAGTATCGAGTATACTCTAGGCAAGGCCAATGTGATTGCTGACGCACTGAGCAGGAAGGCTTATTGCAACAGTCTTATTCTCAAGACTTATCAACCCGAGCTTTGTGAAGCTTTCCGCAAACTTAATCTGCAAGTTGTTCCTCAAGGTTTCCTCGCCAACCTTCAAGTATCTCCTACCTTGGAAGATCAGATTCGCCAAGCCCAACTTCTTGATGCTATGGTGAAAAAGGTGAAGATTGGGATTGCCAAGAGTCAACCCAAGTACAAGTGCTACCGCCTTGATGACAAGGATACTCTCTTCTTCGAGGATCGTATTGTTGTGCCCAAAGGTGACCTTCGTAAAGTGATCATGAACGAGGCTCACAATTCTCTCCTCTCCATCCACCCTGGGAGCACAAAGATGTATCAGGACCTCAAGAAGGCTTATTGGTGGACTCGAATGAAGCGCGAGATTGCTCAATTCGTGAATGAATGTGATGTCTGCAGAAGAGTGAAGGCAGAACACCAAAGGCCAGCAGGTCTCCTCCAACCTCTTGCCATTCCAGAATGGAAGTTTGACCACATTGAAATGGACTTCGTGACTGGGTTTCCAAAGTCCAAACGTGGCAATGATGCTATATTCGTTATCATCGACAAACTCACTAAAGTGGCTCACTTTCTGCCTATCAAAGAGTCAATCACTGCAGCTCAATTGGCGGAACTCTATACCTCTCGAATTGTCTCTCTGCACGGTATTCCACAAGTGATCTCTTCAGACCGTGGCAGCATATTTACCTCCAAGTTTTGGGATTCTTTTCAGAAGGCCATGGGCACCAACATCCGCTTCAGCACAGCTTTCCATCCTCAAACTAGCGGTCAAGTCGAGCGTGTCAACCAGATTCTTGAAGATATGCTTAGGGCTTGTGTGATCTCCTTCGGCATGAAGTGGGAGGATTGTCTTCCTTATGCTTAATTCTCCTACAACAACAGTTTTCAAGCAAGTTCGGGCAAGGCCCCATTTGAAATTAAGTATGGCAGGAAGTGCCGTACCCCTCTTAACTGGTCTGAAACCGGTGAACGTCAGCTTTTGGTAAATGACTTAATCACAGAGGCAGAGGAAATGTGCAAAGTCATTCGAGATAACCTCAAAGCAGCCCAATCCCGTCAGAAGAGCTACTATGACAGTAAGCACCGTGATTTGGCTTTCGAGATCGGAGATCATGTTTACCTCCACGTCTCTCCTATGAAAGGTACTCGTTGCTTCGGTATCAAAGGGAAGCTTGCCCCTAGATACGTCGGACCTTTCAAGATTGTCAGCAAGAGAGGCGATCTCGCCTATCAACTCGAGCTTCCTTCAAACTTTGCAAATGTTCATGACGTGTTCCATGTCTCAGCTCCGAAAGTGCTTCAAGACTCCTGACCGCACCGTCAACTTCGAGGACATTGAGCTCCAAGAAGATCTCTCTTATCGTGAGCACCCAGTTGCTATTCTTGAAGAGACTGAACGCAAGACTCGCAACAAGTCAATCAAATTCCTCAAAGTCAAGTGGTCACACCATTCCGACCGTGAAGCTACCTGGGAACGCGAGGATCACCTCCGTTCTGAGTACCCGGCGTTCTTTAAGTCCTAGATCTCGGGACGAGATCCTTTCGTAGTGGTGGAGTGTTGTAACACCCCGGATGTGATTTACCCAATATGTACTCCAACTCTTGCCGTTTCCGGCGTTAAGTTATTTTATTTTCTCGGGTTCAGGTTTTTGTCTCCGTGTGTTGTTGTCGTTGTCATGCATCTCATATCATGTCATCGGGTGCATTGCATTTGCATACGTGTTCATCTCATGCATTCGAGCATTTTCCGCGTTGTCCGTTTTGCATTCCAGCGCTTCGTTCTCCTCCGGTGGTCAATTCTACCTTTCTTTCGTGTGTGGGGATTAAACATTTCCGGATTGGACCGAGACTTGCCAAGCGGCCTTGGTTTACTACCGGTAGACCGCCTGTCAAGTTTCGTACCATTTGGACTTCGTTTGATACTCCAACGGTTAACCGAGGGACCGAAAAGGCCTCATGTGTGTTGCAGCCCAACACCCCTCCAAATTGGCCCAAAACCCACCAAAACCTCCTCCATCATCTAGAGCGTTCGATCACGATCGCGTGGCCGAAAACCGCACCTCATTTGGACACTCCTAGCTCCCTCTATGCCTATAAATAGGTCCTTCTCCGAAAATCCGGATCTCTCCCCCGTCCAAACCCTAAAATCGCTCCGCCGCCACCGGACTTTTCGCGCCGCCGCGCCCGGCCAGTGGCTGCGTGCCACGTGGCCTCCCGCCACCCATCGCCGCCCGCGGCCCGCCGGGCCCGAGGAGATCCCCCGCGGCCAGGGTCTTCGCGCGCCGCCGCCCGAGTCGCCTTCTTCGCCGCGCCGCCCGGTCTCCCTCGTCGTCGGCCGCCGCTCCGCCTCCACCGCGCCGGCGCCGCCCCGCCGCCTCGTCGCCGGAGACGACCCCGCCACCTCGGCGCCGCCCCGCGCCTCCTCAACTCCGGCAGCTGCTCCCGTCGACGCCGGCGAGAGCTCCGGCCGGTCCGCCAAGCCCGGCCGTCTTCCTCCTCCTCCATCGCCCTCCAAGTCCCACTCCGGCGGCCCACCTCCAAATCCAGCAAACCTCGGGAAACGTGCCCCGGATCTGGATCTGAGATCCTGTCTTGGTTGACTTTTCTGCCCGAAACCCTAATTATTTGCTCATATTCATCGCATCGTAACTTTGCATCCGTAGCTCCGTTTTGGGCATATAGCATATCAAAATGTTCGTCTCAGAGAGTACATCATTTCATCTCATTGCATCATTTTCATTTGAGTGCATCTTGATTCCCGAAATGCTGTTAGAAGAGTGCTATTTGAGATAATTGTCAGATCTGCTGCTCCAATTAGATATTTGTCATTTTTGCCATGATTATTGTGTGCATGATATGCCCATGAGCTCTACATATGTTTTGTTAAGGGTTTTGCCATCTATCCTGAGGTGCAACCCATGTATTTTTGTGATGTGTGTGGTGACTAGCACAAGCTTGCAAAGTGAGGCATTTGTTAATGCTGATTTCAGGGACTTATCATTTCCACTAAGTCCTTGACCTGTTTATCTCATATGGCCATATGTTCATGTTGTTTCCTAGTGATCTGTGCCTCTTTTGAGGATGATCAGTAAGGATGATTTGTTAATCTTGTAGTGCTCTATCCATCCATGTCTTTGTTTGCAATTATGGAGCACCCTAGCTTGAGTCAATCAAGCTCTACTTTTGTCATTTCGTGAATCTGGGCAGATTGTCTACTTGTTAGCGATTTTGCCGAGGATATTGTAGTTGATCCGTGCATGCTATGTTATTGTTATTGCCATGTCTAGCTTTTATTTTGTGTATTCTTGATGGGTGCATGCTTAGATTGTCATGACTTGCTCTGTAGTGAGTGCATCGAGCTCGTAAACATGCCTACTTGATATTTGTTTCGGCATGCTCCAGTTTTCACTAAGTCTGAGAACTGATTATGTTTTTGCCATGTTCGCATGCTTGCAAATGTATTTTCTGATCCCTTTTGGCTCAAGGTCACTAAGGGACTTTTGTTAAGCTCTATGAGTAGCTCCATGCCATGTTCACTTTGCCATGTTCAGGTCCTATAGCATATTGTTTTCATGCTCCAAAGTGTGCTATCTGATCTGAAATTCCAGACAAGTGTTAATTTCACCAAGTCTGAGATCTGTTTACCAAATGCATTTTTGCCATGCTTGTTTGAACCTGTTAATGGATGAATTGGCCGTAGCTCAGTGCTAGACTTTTGTTAAGCATCTTGAATGAATCCCTGCCATGTATTTTGATGCCATGTTTGAGTGCTGTAGCATGTTCATCTTGTTGCATTTAGATGGCTACTCGCTGTAAATCACAGAACGTGGTCATATTTGAATTGCTTGCCATTTCCAAACCGTAACTCCGATTCCGGCGTTCCTTATATCGTTTTCAAGCGATTCATCTCATCTTTCCAGTGGCACACTTGGATTTCCAAGTTGAGGCCAGGTTCATGCATTCCTTGTCAAATCTTGCATATGCATCCCGCATCGCATCCCGCATAGCATACCATCCTTGCATCATATTGTTTGAGCTTTGCACGTGGTTGATTGTGTTCCGTTTGCTTGTTTGTATTGTTTGGGTAGAGCCGGGAGACGAGTTCACTAACGAGGAGCCCGTTGAGTTTGCTTTCGAGGATCCAGTCAACTCTGACAACCTTGCAAGCAAGATGATCATACCCTCGAAATCACTACTATCTTTGCTTTGCTAGATGCTCGCTCTTTTGCTATGCCTATGCTACGATGCCTACCACTTGCTTATCATGCCTCCCAAATTGCCATGTCAAACCTCTAACCCACCATGTCCTAGCAAACCGTTGATTGGCTATGTTACCGCTTTGCTCAGCCCCTCTTATAGCGTTGCTAGTTGCAGGTGAAGATTGGAGACCGTTCCTTGTTGGAACATTATTTTACTTGTTGGGATATCATTATATTGCCATGTTATCTTAATGCATCCATATACTTGGTAAAGGGTGGAAGGCTCGGCCTCTCGCCTAGTGTTTTGTTCCACTCTTGCCGCCCTAGTTTCCGTCATATCGGTGTTATGTTCCCGGATTTTGCGTTCCTTACGCGGTTGGGTTATAATGGGAACCCCTTGATAGTTCGCCTTGATTAAAGCTTTTCCAGCAATGCCCAACCTTGGTTTTACCATTTGCCATGTAGCCTCTTTTTCCCTTGGGTTTCCGGAGCCCGAGGGTCATCTTATTTAAACCCCCCCCCCCCCCGGGGCCAGTGCTCCTCTGAGTGTTGGTCCAACCTAGAGCCCCTTGCAGCGCCACCTCGGGGAAACTTGAGGGCTGGTTTTAGTTGTACGGATTGCTTATCCGATTGTGCCCTGAGAACGAGATATGTGCAGCTCCTATCGGGATTTGCCGGCACATTCGGGCGGTGTTGCTGGATTTGTTTTAACCTGTCGAAGTGTCTTGAAGAACCGAGGTACCGAGTCTGATCGGAACGTCTCTGGAGGAGGTCTATTCCTTCATTGACCGTGAGAGCTTGTCATGGGCTAAGTTGGGACTCCCCTGCAGGGATTTGAACTTTCGAAAGCCGTGCTTGCGGTTATGGGCAGATGGGAATTTGTTAATGTCCGGTTGTAGATAACTTGAACCTTAATTTAATTAAAATGAATCAACAGTGTGAGTTACCGTGATGGTCTCTTCTCGGCGGAGTCCGGGAAGTGAACACGGTGTTGGAGTAATGCTTGCGCAGGTTGTTCTCTAGTTGCTCGCTCGCGCTTTGCCTCCTCTTCTCGCTCTCTTTTGCGAACAGGATAGCCACCATATATGCTAGTCGCTTGCTGCAGCTCCACATATTTTTCCCTTGCCTTACCTATTAAGCTTAAATTGTCTTGATCGCGAGGGTGCGAGATTGCTGAGTCCCTGTGGCTCACAGATTACTTCCAAACCAGATGCAGGGCCTGATGATTCCGCTCCAGATGACGCGCTTGAGCTCAAGTGGGAGTTCGACGAGGACTCTCAATGATACTACGTGTCTTTCCCTGATGATCAGTAGTGGTGCCCAGTTGGGGTGATCGGGACCGTGTCGCATGTTGGGTTTATCTTTCATTTTGGCGCCGTAGTCGGGCCATGAGTGTTTGGATGTTGTAATGCTATTTATGTTCTTGATTGACGTGGCGAGTGTAAGCCAACTATGTATCTCCCCTTTATTATTTATATTACATGGGATGTTGTGAAGATTGCCTAACTTGCGACATTGCTTTCAATGCGGTTATGTCTCTAAGTCGTGCCTCGACACGTGGGAGCTATAGCCGCATCGAGGGCGTTACAGTCAGCCACTTCATCGCCTGCTCCGGCTCGTTCTTGATGATCCCTCATCAGGATGTGTCGGGGCCAACCGTGGCCTTCCCATCTCAAGCTCGGTACTCTACCCCTCATCTATTTATCTCTAGAAATTGACTTGCGCTACAATTGATTTCAAGCAACTAACGAACTAACGAATAGCAAACGTGCTTGCATTCTCCTCGTCCATTTGCATCTTGCAAGAAAGACAGTACTTTTCCTCATGTCTTCCTTTCTCTCTACATGACCAAACTGCACCACATATACAACACATGCAGATATGCTACACCTTCGTTACTATGCTAGACATGCATATTGTTTGCTAATTTTTTCCTGGTACTTTCTTATTTCTTTTGTAAAAATATATCTGAAGCACCATTAGAACACAGTATAAAATCCAATTTATTCAATATGATAAAATCCACTAAATAATGCCAGTAAAGTATATACAAATTTGCACTTCCATTACTTTGAACGAAAAATATACATACATCCGCGTCCACTACTCCTTTCAAACAATGATAAAACATGATCACTTGTCCGTCTTTCAGCGGACAATCTTTGACTCCTCTAGTGACCTGGGAGCTGCGGAGATCACTCCTCAACTGACTTAGCTGTTTGTTTATCTAAACAATAAAAGGCTTAGCTTTTCGTTAATTTCAGTCTTGCAGAGTTGCAGCCCCTCAAGTATTTGGTCTCTGTATTTTCTTGTTTTTTGTCAGTGCCTTGTTTCCTAATTATCCGATGTATTTTCTTGTAGAGTCAGGCTTATTCTACACTAATTCTAGAACATCCTCGAGTTACCTAGCCTCCGTGGTAGCTCCTCCTCCCTTTTGCCACTCCATGTGCTAGCCTTGAAAATGCCCAATTATATTGTGTCCTTGCATTGTTATGTATGTAGTTCTGATCAATCACACAAATACCTAAAAGTAAAGAATAAAACTAAAGTGAAATTGCTAGGAAAATGTCAAGAAATCACATACTGCTAGTTAGGGCATCAGAATATCACATTATACTATCCTCTACAATGGTTACATGTAAAGCAAATTTGGAGGCATATACAACTAAAAAGTAAATCATTGTATCATGGAAATGACATACAAATATGGACCATGGAATAAAATACTATTGGAAGGCATGTCTGCAAGGATTGTTTAGAAACTTGATCGCTGTATCATGAAAATGATATTGCAAGAGCTGACCTTTCCCTTGGGCACATTCCCATGCTTTGACTAAAATAGAGCATTTGCAGTTCCTGCTTGGACGCTCACGTTCTTTCCGTTTACTCACTTCAGATGCTATCCCCTGATCAAATCAACAGCTAAGCTGATTATCCAGCCAACCAGCTCTGCTTTTGCAGTTTGCATTGAACACTCCAAAGGGAAAATTAGAGGGCACCCATGGCTTCAAGGATGAGGTAGTAACAGCAAGGTCGATGAGTAGCGAGAGCGCACCAGACACGGCCGCCCCAGCCCCTCCTCCCCGACGGCACCGCGGAGATTGAGCCGCTGCCGCACAGGGAGAGCCAAAGGAGCCGGTCAGGGAGACAGTACTGGCACACGTCGTTGTACACACAAGGAGTTAGTACGGTCACACTTCATCCTCCATTAACTCTGACATGGGCATGTAAGCGCCTGCTACAGAAAATGGGCGTGTAAAAATCCGCACGAGAATGCAAAGAAAATGGACAGTAAGGGCTTTGTTAAAAATGGTGCATCTAGTTGGTTAACAAACTGCAGCTCAAAGAAAAAAAATCAATTACTTGGTAAAAATGTCCCAATAATTCCTGGCCAGAAGCTATGTTGCAACAAAGATTAATTTTAAATTACCAATCACCTCCAAGCACGTTCTTACGTCCAGCCAAAGCTATGGCACCTTCATCAGGAAATAATATATTTCAAACATGAGTACATGACTCACGTAGCTAGTTCCATATACATACCCTGGGTGTATACACTACTGCAATTTCAGGCAACAGTGTGATGCTATCCGTTAGTGAAGCTCCATGAATGCTCCATTTATTTATTCAATCAAGGCATTTATGTCTTCCCCCATTCTCCCATCATCTATTTCTCACCTGCAAAGACATCAGACAATCAATAATGTAGAAGAGCCATCGTTATTTTTAACTACTTAAGGGCAGCCAGCCATAGGAACATAGCAGGTACTGAACCAAATAATAACAAAGAGATACAAAGGATTTTGAATTTTTAAACCACAGTTAGTCTATGTAGAGCATCTATATAGCAAACAAATATGAACTTTCACAACAATAAGGAATGACAAGTAATTACTTTGCTCCCTTAATAGTTGATACTGGTATGCACCCATATGATCTTTCTGAAATTAGTACCTTCAATGGACCAATATTAGTATTATCAGTGGGCCAATATCTACTCCAACATGAAAAACAAATCGTGGTGTAAAAAGTGATATACAGCTGGTCCAACTTATTCAAGAGATTAACAAAGAAAGAAAATCTCCGCAATTAGAGTATATAGCTTGCGTCTGAAGATATGGACATGCTTAGATATTTGTTAAATAAGTAATCAATATCAAACTTGAGGTATGTATGACTGAAGAAGAAGCAAAACATCTGCATTAAGAATTCAAAGCCAACGAAGGAAATGCAGAGGATCAGACATCTACAATAAGTAGACTGGGGGCCCATATATACCAATGAGTTCTTATGTTCTTCATGGAGCTGAAATCACTCACAAACTCAGTTAAGGAGGGAGATAGAAATGCTAATTACTCTGCCATATGGAAATAGCAATACATGAGAGAGCAGTCACTGGAAAATCTGGGATCCTGATTTATATGCACGAACACTGATGGCCTGACTTACAAGCATGAACAAATAAGGTTAACCTCTGGAGGCTAGGTGATTTATATGCATGTTTGGCTGCCGGTGAGCTACAACTGGTGCGTGCAGTACGCACTGCTTGCCGGTGGCAGCGATGGAGAAGGGGCCATTCGGATTAGATCAGAGGGCTAGGGTTTGTACGAGGAGGAAGCAAAGTTCTTAATTTCCTGGTTGGCCAAACAAGCATGTGCTTCAGGAACAATTCAGAATTTTCATTGATTGATAAGCTTATAATCTTAATAAGAAAATGAGTTGATGTCTACATCAAAAGAAGGGAATAAGAGCAATACTGTGGATATAGCCATCATTTTTGTACAGGTAAGAAAGGTATCATCTTTCCTGATAAACTCTTCTTATTTAATTACTCATTTAAACATCTCCTAATGTTCCTGGTCATGTAAGCAAATATTAAACCTCATCTCTTTCGAGGGACAAAAAAATCAATGTTCATTTTCACATTGACTGAGTAAATTTATTATTCCTGAAAACAATTGAATGCATAATGTAGTTTATGAAAAGATTCCAAATTGTGCTGATCCAATTTTCAGTTTCAAGGAATGGCATATGTATAGCACATAGCCTACGACCTGTGATCATGACATATTTACTTGCCTGACAATGTTAAATAAATTAAAAATTCTGAAGTGCAATGGCACCTTACTCCACACAAAGCGTTTAAGATAACTTCATTTACATAGTAATACAATTTTTTTTGAAGAGGACCATGTCTTCTGAAGGGGAGACATACCTTCTTGACAGCCTTCACATTTTTCCTACATGGCCAGCTACAAAGAATCTCAGGCGCCATATACAGAGTAAGAATTAGCAAAGCTTGCAAGAATAATACTTCTAAATGAAATCTTGGATTCACCACAATTTTCAGCGAGTCAATTGAAGTCTTAAAAATGCTTTTAATTATTCAGGAAAAAAATCCTAAACAAAACTTAGGAACAAAGAAGCTAATCTCCAATGTGAATCATTAAAATTGATCTGTCCAGGGACTTGGTCGTTGGAGCATTTGCCCATTCGGCAAGTATATAAATACATCAAGAAATACATGAAGTCGATGCAAGTTTTCTTGAGCTAATCAAGAGGAGGTGCATTCTCTTTGCATTTGGGAGGCCTTTTAGTTGGTTCAACCATGATAGTAACTAAACACATGAGGCCTTAACTCAAGATGCAAGTAGGTCATCTAACCTAGAAGTGTCACCCATTGTTGGCCAGGGCAACAATCCTAGAGAATTATTACTTATACGGTGTCCAGGGACAGTAATGCAGTACCATGCACTGTAGATATTTGATTCATGGATGCAGTCAACTTACGCATATGGCTTCATCATCGGATTCAAGGGTGCAGGTCCTGGATAGTCGTTGCAAGCTGCGGAGAAAGAAAAACTCAAATTGGCGTCCGTGAGAAATGAGCGCTAGCATAGTAAGGGGCAGTTTCATTCATTCATCCATCCATTGAGTGTGGTTCAGTTTTCAGCTAAGAGAGCCAACCAATTTTATTTATGACAGCAACTGTAAAAGGACTAAGAATGATAGTTAGATGGGGCAACGAGGAGAGGAGGAAGGCTAATGGATTCTCACCGGCGCCGCAATAGACGCTAAACAGAATAATAACTCCCAAGCTTATCATTAGGTCAACCTCGCCGTCATCATCGGGACCACACCACTACCTCAGCGCAACCTGGTCCTTTGGTTGAAATTACAACTTTCTTCACCATTGGTTTCATTCATCAAGAGGATTTCCCTACAATTGGAAGAAAACATGCC
The DNA here is from genome assembly GCF_056163025.1 of Triticum urartu. Classification (NCBI taxonomy): domain Eukaryota; kingdom Viridiplantae; phylum Streptophyta; class Magnoliopsida; order Poales; family Poaceae; genus Triticum; species Triticum urartu. Next base: position 263,636,925 of record NC_141879.1, read on the forward strand.
ATTATGCAAACTTCTTAGCACAAAAGTACGTGAATAAGCTTAGCAAATACTACCTCAAAACATAATCCTCGTAGTAATTCTTCCTGGTCATAAAGAAATTACTTGTGAATATAATTAGATTATCATACGTTTGATATAAGAAAACACTTTCAGCTTCACATGGGTCAAGTATCTTACTGCTACCTATTATTGTATGATGCTTTAGTTCCAAAAACTCACATGAATCAACTCGATGCCTTTCTTTGAAATAAGAAGAATGTCGCTCCTTATTTTTGCCATTGTTTTTGCTGCTATACTTGCTATTCTCGTTGATGTACAACAAGAACACACATAGTGCAAAGCCCTTTCGTATTGACATGAAAAGGCCGATAGTTCTGTGGTGGCATATATACAATAGCTTTACTCGTACAACCGTACATGCCCTAAATACAGTAGAATGCTTTCAGACTTAAGCACGTGAAGAAAAAACAAACTTACGATGGTGGTGGAGGTCGTTGCTTGATGCAGTGGCCACACACGCGCTGCTTGAGGGCTCATGGCGTACAGTTACTTGGACCCCAAAGGCCACGGCCTTGGATCTGTCAGGAGGAGGTCACGAATTGCTGTTGAGGACATACTGACGGGGGAGAGGCAAGGCCGCTCGTGCTGCCCACAACGCGACCACGCCCTGCCCCGGGGTTCCGCGACGGCAGCGGCAGTGGCGGTGTCGACCCACAACCACTCGCTGACCTGTGGTTCAGCGATGGCGGCGGCGATGGAGGCCTCTGAGGTTGGATGCCGAAGGCTGGGAAGCCTGGTTCCGCGTCGGTGGCGGTGGCGACGACGTCATCCCACAGCCACGACCTAGGAAAAAGATCGGGGGAGGATAGGATCGAGAGATGGGTCGGATCCGCGATGCCCCAGCAGGTCCACCCCATCAACGACGTGACCGCCCCTCTCCCATCCTCGGTGCCCGCAACACGAGTTGGTGGCTAGGGTTAGCCGCAGGGGCGCGCGCAGGGGGGGCGGCGAGGAGGTGCTGGGGATCAATGGGGGAGACAGGGGTGGAGCCGCGCTGGTGGCGGCCGACGCGAGGGGCGGATGGCGTCGGCTGGAATGGAAGGCAGGGGCAGGGCAGGGCGGCGGCGGCAGGCCCTGGCAGGAAGGTGGGAGAAGGGACCGGCTGCGTCTTTTTTCGGCGACGACTCGTGCAGGCAATTGCATCGAGGGCACGAGGGTGCGAACGCCTAGCTAATTTTCTTAAAACCAATGGAGGGGAGTTGGTCGACGGTATGAAAAAAAATCTACCAAGGTTAACCTACGAAAAAACCCGGACGAAAGTGGTGGGACGAAAATTGACCGGCGGAGACTACCAACTGCTCCATTAGGAGTAGAGATAATCTTGCTCTACCGGCTCAGAGACCAAAAATAGTTCCCCGACAAATTGTTGCTCTTCTTAGTCAGGTATGCAAGGAAAACAAATGGTGCCAAGAGCTCAAACTTTTGCTTGGGGGCTTCTTCACCGAGCTCTTCCCATTGGTAAAAGGGCAAGTAAGTTCTCCAAACATATTGTGGGAGAATGTGTTAGATGTGCTACTTTAGAAGATGAAATGCACATGTTTTTTCTATGCCATTTCTCTAAAGCTGCATGGTTCTTCTCTCCTTGGTTCATTAGAACGGAGGTCATTGCAGCAAATCATCATTCAACTCCTCAAATAATCCAGGCTTTGCTCACTTCGGCTCATCCCTATATCAAAGTCACTAGTTTATACACTTTTTGTGGTCTATTTGGAAGGCAAGAAATGATGCTCTATTTGGTAGAAAATTTTGCAAACCATCACAGGTGTTCTCTATAGCTAATGCAATCATGCAGGACTCGAAGCTTGAAGATATGTTTTTGACTCCTCACGAACATCGCTGCACTCGCTCGGTAGACCAACACGTAGTGCCACAACGGGATATTTTTCTGCTTGCGGGTAATGCCATCTTCTGTGATGCTGCTTGAAAAAATGAAGGAAATGTCCAATCATCTCCAGTGGGCATTGGCATCATCACCCAAACTGGAGGCAATCAACATCACCAACAACTGCATGTCTCTGCTTTGTCTCCACCAGCATCGACTCCCCTGCAGGCTGAAGCATTTGGATTGCATCTTGCTGTGATGCTAGCTGAAGTACTTCATTTACAAGAACCATGTTTCTACACGGATAGCTCTGTCCTGGCATCGGCGGCAAATGCGACATCCATCTTCAAGGATGCAGGCTATTGGAGCATTAGGCCCACCCTTGCGGCCATTCGGTCATCCCTAACTTTCCATTCCAGCAAGACCAATCATGTCAGTATGCATTATAATATTAAGGCTCGCCATCACGCAAAGCTAGCTCTCAAAATTCAGAATAAGCCTCTAGCTGTTAGGCGTCTTTCTTCAGACACAGGTCTTTGCCTTGGTAGGGATGTTATTTCCATGTCAAGTGTGAGTCCATTAGCACTCCTCTATGTAAAATGTTGCTAATGGAATAAAATCTTGTTATGTTTTTAAAAAGGAAAGATTTGAGCTCATATTATGAAAAGAGGGCGTATAAAGTATTTATATGAATTTGGTAAATCTTATAACCCAAAGGTCTTTCTAGAAGGTCCTTTGAATTCAATTTTCTCCAAACTTCATAAAAAATCCTGCAATATGGAGAGGCTCCGAAAGACAGGCTTTAAACGCATGGCCTGTGCGTGGGGATTTGAATCTGATGAAATGTAACCACGTGATCACACTCAAGAGGGAGGATTACGAATTTACGATGCTACCCACCAAACCTGAAGCAGCCGCTGCCGTTCACTTTCCATTTCTAATCCCCCCGGAACACTCTAGAAGCCCAATTTGGTTCTCTTCTTTAAACCCTGACCCTCATCATCTCCCCCTCGTGCTCTCTCTTTCTCTCGCTCTCGAACCTTCCGAAGTCCAAACCCTAGCGAGCTCCCTTCCGCCTCCCCCAAGACACAAACCTCAGATCTCACCCAGCCCACGCCATGGACGACGACTTCGACATCCCCGCGGGCGACGACATGATGATGGGGGACGGGATGGGTGACTTCGGCGGCGCCGAAGGGCCGGGGATGAAGGTGGGCGAGGAGAAGGAGATCGGGAAGCAGGGGCTTAAGAAGAAGCTGCTCAAGGAGGGCGAAGGATGGGACACCCCCGAGGTCGGCGACGAGGTCGAAGGTATCCGCACTACCACTGCTACAGTATTCCTCTCAAATCGCAGATGCTGCCATGCCGCAGTTCGATCCAGTCCGTGCCCCGCTTTAGGATTCAGATGGAGTGTTGAGTGGTGCGGAGCTAGTGGACAAATTAGGAGAAAAATTTGTACGAGTAGACACCTTGTCTCACGCTGTATGGTCTGTCAATTTTGAATCGTTGCTGCGATGCTGTGATGCGTGAAAGGCTAGTTCGCTCCTCTGGAATCAGTGAGGTGCTTTTTTGGTGGGATGCGGAGTTAGTGGTGAAACTAGGAGAAAATTGTATATGACTTCTCGCATGCTGTCATCTGTGAAGTTCGAATCATTTTTATGACATGGTTTGTGAAGTTTTGAAATTACTAAGATGTTTTACTGTGGGATGCGTAGTTAGTGGTGAAACTAGGAGTAAGTTGCAGACGGCTTCGCTCATGCTCTCATCTGTGAAGTTTGAATCGTTTCTGTGACATTGTCTGAAGTTTCAATCATTTATGTGACATTATGCTAGTTTGATTAGTTTGATCCTTGAGGTGTTCAAGCATCATTCGTTGTTGCTAGCTCTACCACATGGTTATGACCTGCTGTGGAAAGTGTACTTTATGATTAACTTTTTTTTTTTGCGGATAGCGCTTGAATAATGAAATAACGGGAGTTTTTTTGAATGAAATTGCTCATTAGGGAAATTTATTATTGTTGCTATTGCTGTTGTGTCACTTATTGTTCCATGCCTGAACAGATTATGTATACTACTCCCTCCGTTCTAAATTACTCGTCATAGAAATGGATGTATCTAGAACTAAAATACATCTAGATACATCCATTTCTACGACGAGTAATTCGGAACGGAGGGAGTAGCAAATTGCCAGTGCGAACTTGAAAAAAGAACATGCTATTTTTGGTATATATATCACTAAAAATATGTTAGGTTTCACCAAAATCTATTCCTCTTACTTCTTTGGACGAGGTGGGGGAGGGATGGGGCTGATCTGGAGATACTGAGGAGTTTTCTGCAAATGTGGAGCAGAATGCAGGGTTCTTTTTCAAAATTACCACAAGTTACATTGCATGCATTGGGTGCAGATCGGATGGTCAAAAAGGACCGATGACAGAAACACCATCATCAGCAACCGAGTTTTATATGAGTGTATTTATATTTATATTTATGTATTTATAGGAGTGTATAAACTGCTGCATCCTGTTGGCTGAGGATTTGAATAAGTAATTTTTGGCTGATGTACCATTGCGTTGATGTTTCAGTCCATTACACTGGCACCCTCCTTGATGGTAAAAAGTTCGACTCCAGCCGTGATCGTGATGACACATTCAAGTTCAAGCTGGGACAAGGTTCATTTCTTCCTCCCTTTATTTTTATTATACATAATGTATTCTCATTTTTGGATAAGGTCTTGTAAACGATTTGATTGTGAGCAGTGTGCTGCACATGTTTACCTTTGGCTGGTGCGGTACATAACAGAATTATGGGGTTTCTTGTAGTTGATTAAACTGGGTAATTATTAAACGATCCTTCATTTGACAGGCTAGTTTGTTTTGGGCCTTGTGCTTGTGTGCTAAACAACTTCCTGCGAGCATGTGAGCTTTGGTAATGTGCACATGCAATCACCATTCTTGAACAAATACTGGACTGTAGTTGCTTGACAGAAGTTGCTGATGACCGACTAAATGCTAATTCAGCAAATTTCTGTACCAATGGGTAGTAGCAATCTTGTTCTTTCTTTAGTTTAGTCACGCTCGTCATTTATTAATTATTATAACAAAGTTAATTGCCGCAAGTTTGTTTCTATATGCTCCATGATGTTGGGATTGCACATTCTAGTGTATTTTCGTTACTTAGTTGCTAATTTGTTGCCAACTTATGTCCAGGTCAAGTAATAAAGGGATGGGATCAAGGCATTAAGACCATGAAGAAAGGGGAAAATGCACTTTTCACCATTCCTCCTGAATTGGCTTATGGTGAATCTGGTTCACCCCCAACTATTCCGGCCAATGCCACGCTGCAGTTCGATGTTGAGCTGCTTTCTTGGACCAGTGTCAGGGACATTTGCAAAGATGGTGGCATATTCAAGAAGATATTGAAGGAGGGAGATAAATGGGAGAACCCAAAGGATCCTGATGAAGTATTTGGTAATCTTTGCTAACTGAAACAGCTTCCTATCGCATGTATTCCCCTTCTTATTTGCGTAACCGACATTTCTTGTGTTGTAGTGAAATATGAGGCTCGGCTTGAGGATGGTACTATTGTGTCCAAGTCTGAGGGGGTTGAATTTACTGTTAAAGATGGTGATGCTCTCTCTCTCTCTCTCTCTCTCTCTCTCTTCCGCTCTTCTCTACACATGTGCAACCTGCTGAGAGTGTTGCACTCAATGCACTGCTTGCTAACAAATTAGAATCTGGTTTCAGGACACCTCTGCCCTGCACTGGCCAAAGCTGTTAAAACCATGAAAAAAGGAGAGAAGGTGCTCCTCACGGTCAAGCCACAGTGTAAGCTTATTTGAGGCTACCTTCCTTTGTATTTTTTCCCTTTTCCCGGGCAGGTTTTTGAACTTTGCATTGGCAGATGGATTTGGTGAGATGGGTAGACCAGCAGCTGGCGACGGAGGTGCTGTGCCACCAAATGCTGGTCTTATTATTGACCTTGAGTTGGTTTCATGGAAGACTGTCACAGAAATAGGGGATGATAAGAAGATCCTCAAAAAAGTTCTCAAGGAGGGCGAAGGATATGAACGTCCCAATGAGGGTGCAGTTGTTACAGGTATACTAGATGATACCCCGCGCGTTGCTGCGGAAATTTTATATTGATAAATAGAAATATTGATGGAGTTCGGAATAGAGAAATCATGATAGTGTTTTATGCTAACAATTAGTGCAAACATCGAAGTTCTTGCCATGGTATGAAACTGAAGCAAACGTACCCAAATGAGAGTTGTTCTGGATTGCAGTTGCACGGCCGGCCATTAGTGCAAGGAATATGGAACAAATTTGTCATTACATCTATAGAATAAGTACTGCTTCATTAGTGATAATGCATGGCAAAGAAGCAAATATAATTTTTTCAAAACAGAAGAGTATTCATTCATGCAGATACATGCACGTACCGGATCATCATGAAATGATCTCGGCCATAATTAAAGTTGATCAACCTAGTGATGGCTAATTGCTGATTTGGGATCAGGAAGAAGGCAGGGTAGATCATGAGAAGCTTGCATGGGTGTGGTTGACAATGTCCTGCATGTGGCGGAAAAAAAAGTTTATAGGTTACAAATATAAGGTGCACGTTTATTCAACATAAACGTAAATTCAGAGGCAAATTCAGAGATGGGGACTGAATAGTGGCGGAAGGGAGATGAATGGAAAAGATATGACCTGTTCTTTATCTACCAATGAATATTTCTTTGGGGTTTTTGTACGCATTTATCTTTTTATTAAAAGCCTTAACGAAGAGAGAGAGGTCAGAGAAACGGGTGCAGGATGTGGGGAAGGGTTGCAGCCATCGCTGGTTTATAAAGGCTGAAAATAAAACGCATGAGAGTGCTAGTCTTCTGTGCGTTGCATCTATTGGAAACGGAAGGCATGATGTGGCACGCATGTATGTTTGGAGATGATGATATGGCAAGATTGCTGAGGTGGATATGCTGCATGTTGAGATAAATAGTTGTAGTGGGGATCAACTTCTTAAGTATATATGATAAGCTTAACCATGATGGTTATTGTTTTAACTACACACGGCACCGCTGTTTGAGTATGAACTAATTGTTCTGTAATAAGTTATAACTGAATCGTATCTTTGTCATTGACAGTCAAAATAACTGGAAAACTTCAAGATGGCACAGTATTCTTGAAGAAGGGGCATGATGAACAAGAGCCATTTGAATTTAAGACTGATGAAGGTACCTTTTCTCTTTGCTTTTGTTTGTGCATGTTTTGGTCGCATTAAGTAATCCATTGAACTCCACTGTTGTACTGTGATGTGTGAATAATATGTTTGTTCCTTTTGGTTTATACTCTATTTCCAGAGGCGGTCATTGAGGGTCTTGATCGTGCTGTGCTAAACATGAAGAAGGGCGAGGTTGCTCTTGTCACTATTCCCCCTGAATATGCTTATGGCTCAACAGAGTCAAAGCAGGATGCTGTCATTCCACCTAACAGTACTGTGATTTACGAAGTGGAGCTTGTATCATTTGTAAAGGTGTGCTTCTCTTTGAAATGTTTCTGTGCATTCTTCTGATTCAGCATTCTGTGTACAGCCAAAATTATGAGCATCTTTTTGATACATAGGATAAGGAGTCATGGGACTTGAACAACTCAGAGAAGATTGAGGCCGCTGGAACCAAGAAAGAAGAGGGGAATGCCTTGTTCAAATCGGGCAAATATGCCAGAGCTTCTAAGCGCTATGAGAAGGTCTGACGTCTTCCTTTTGCTTTACATCTGTAGACATGTCATCTGTGTTCTCACTTTGCTCGGCTTCTCTATGGTGCCCGATTGACCATCTGAAATCCATTTACTTCCCAGGCTGCAAAGTTCATTGACTATGACACTTCGTTCAGTGAGGATGAGAAAAAGCAGTCCAAGCAACTGAAGATCACCTGCAACTTAAACAATGCTGCCTGCAAGCTGAAGCTGAAAGACTATAAGCAAGCCGAAAAGCTTTGCACCAAGGTACATTTATCACTGATCCCGCAATAGTGTATATTTACTATTCGTAACAAACCAAGGTAACACATCTCGCTCTTTTGACAGGTTCTGGAACTGGACAGCCAAAATGTCAAGGCTTTGTACAGAAGGGCTCAAGCTTACACTCAGCTTGCTGACCTAGAGTTAGCGGAGGTTGACATTAAGAAGGCATTGGAAATTGATCCTGAAAACAGGCAAGTTCTGATACTGACAAGGTTACACTGTCGATTTGATTTCTGACGAAGTTGCTGCTTGTGACAGGGATGTGAAGTTGACATACAAGACTCTGAAGGAAAAGATCAAGGAAATCAACAAGAAGGATGCCAAATTCTACAGCAATATGTTCTCTAAGATGACCAAGCCTTCAGCAGAAGAAAGCGTAAGCACATCTGCATCTCTCACTGTTTAATTTCGTGTCCACGCAGCAGATATCTAATTGGTTTCCCCAATCACAGAAAGCTTGAACTGGAGCAGTACCCAAAGGAAGGATAGGAGTCCCGGAGTGCGCTCAAGGAAGGGCCAGATTGCCTGCTCAGCTCTATGGGCTGGTTAGATCACACATGTGCTTGGAGTTGCTAAAAACTAGAGAAATTTCAGTTTTGAGGTTGCCAGGCGATATTTTTTCTTGTCAAGAACAATGCATGTTTAGACCTTTGCATATTATAGTGTGTGCTTTCCGGGAAATAGATGGTCCTTCCTTAAGAATCTGTGATGTGTGCTTTCCTAACGCACCCTTATGCAAGGTTTCGCTGCTTGAACGTCTCATTTCAGAGTTAATCTGAAGTGTGTCGGCGCTCCTGCTGAAGGCAGCGTATGTGATGATAGCCCCTAACACAAAGTATTAGGGTCTGTCTATGTTGCATCTAGATGTGAGATATCTCACATCTAACTATGACATGATCCCACGTCAGCAGGTAAACAAGCCCACACCCTGTCCATTGTTTGTATCAATTTCATGTATTTCTCGTCAGCGGTACCGCCCCGCCCAGTTAGTGCCACGAGTCTAGGTTGTCGTGCGTCTTTGTTTTTTCTTTGCGGGTGATCGGCGTCTTCGTTGACCCTTTTTCTTCTAGCGCGTGTACGTGTGTAAAGAAGTTAGCACTTGTAGGCCCAACGTGTAAGCCGGTGTTGTGATGGAGCCTGTCACATTGCGTAGAAAAGAACCCTGCTGATGTGAAACCCCTCTCTTTATCCCCTGTCACTTTCACCTTTATGCTTTCTTCCCTTTTTTAGCACGTGAAAAAGCAGCATGCATGCATTAATCAAGTTTGGTTTGGCAAAAAAATAAAATTTGAAAAAATGACATACTCGAATTTTTTTATGGACGAGATGATTTTTTTTAAATACATGTTAAACATCTTACAAACACATGACGAGATGAATTTATTTTTTAAACATGAAGAATATTTTAAAAGTCACACATGGAGAAAAAACCAAAAATAATCAAATTTACATATATAGAATGAACGCGCAACTGGCTCGATTGAGTTTTGTTTCATAGGTGAAAATGCACATGCGCCCACTTGCAAGTTGCAAGTGAATGTGTGCTTGCAACTGTGATGAAAAAAAAAACGCATGCTCCAGTTGCAAGTCGAGGGTGGGTTTGCAACTACTATGAAACAAAACACATGTTCAGTTGGCAGTCGAGTGTTAAGTTGCAACTGGGACAACTACGAGCCCATTTACTAGTTGAGGGTAGACTTGCAACTATGAAAAATACCAAACTATGAGCCTAGTTGCGAGTCAAGGGTTCGATTGCAACTAGGATGAAACAAACTATGTGTCCAGTTGCGAGTCAAGGGTGAGCTAGCAACTGTGATGAAAAATAAAAACACATACTCTGGTTGCGAGTCAAAGGTGGGCATGCAACTGGGACAACTACGAGCCCGGTTGCGAGTCGAGAGCGGACTTGCAACTAGGACAAATACAAAACTATGAGCCCATTTACAAGTCAAGGGTCGACTTGCAACTGGGATAAAACAAACTACAGACCGAGTTGCCAGTTAAGGGTGGACCTGCAACTGGGATGAAAAACAAAACACGGGCCAAGTTGCGAGTGAAGGTTAGACTTGCAACTAGGATGAAATAAACTATGAGCCTAGTTGCGAATCAAGCACGGACTTGCAACCCTGACAACTACACAAAACTACAAATACCATTTGCGAGTCGAGAGTGAATTTGCAACTAGGACAACGACAAACTATGATCGCAGTTGCGAGTCGAGGGTGGGCTTGCAACTGGGATGAAAAAACACATGCCCAGTTGCCAGTCGAGTGTGGTGTTGCAACTAGGACAACTACGAGCCAATTAGCCAGTCGAGGGTGGACTTGCAACTGTGAAAACTATGAAACTGTAAGCCTAGTTGCGAGTCAATGGTCCGACTTGCAACTAGGATGAAACAAATTATGTGCCCAATTGCGAGTCAAGGGGTGAGCTTGCAACCGTGATGAAAAAACTAAAACAAATACTCTAGTTACGAGTCGAAGGTGGGCTTGCAACTAGGACAACTACGAGCCGAGTTGCAAGTCGAGGGCGGACTTGCAACTGGGACAAATACAAAACTACAAGCTCACTTGCGAGTCAAGGGTCGACTTCAGCTGGGGAAAAAACAAACTACAAGCCCAATTACTAGTTAAGGGTGGACCTACAGGTAGGATGGAAAACAAAACATGGGCCGAGTTGCGAGTGAAGGTTGGACTTGCAACTGGGGAAACTACACAAAACTATGATACGAGTTGCGAGTCGACGGTGGACTTGCAACTGAGACAACAACAAAACTATGGGCCCAGTTGCGAGTTGAGGGTGACTTGCAATTGGGACAACTATGAACCTACAAGCCCAATTTGCGAGTCAAGGGCGGACTGGCAATTGGGATGAAACAAACTACTGGCCTAGTTGCGAATCAAGGACAGACTTGCAACCCTGACAACTACACAAAACTATGATATCATTCGCGAGTCAAGAGTGAATTTTCAACTGGGACAATGACAAACTACGAGTTGCGAGTCGAGGGTGGGCTTGCAACTGGGGAGAAAACGAAAACACATGCCAGTTGCTAGTCGAGTGTGGTGTTGCAACTAGGACAACTATGAGCCAATTAGACAAACGAGAGTGGACTGACAACTTTGAAAACTAGGAAACCATAAGCCTAGTTGCGAGTCAAGGGTCTGGCTTGAAACTGGGATGAAACAAATTATGTGCCAAGTTGCAAGTCGAAGGTGGGCTTGCAACTGGGATAGCAACGAGCCTGGTTACGAGTCGATGGCAGACTTGCAACTGATACAAATACAAAACTACGAGCCCAGTCGCGAGTCAAGAGTCAACCTGCAGCTGGGATACAACAAACTACAAGCCCAATTGCGAGTTAAGGATGGACCTGCAACTAGGATGGAAAACAAAACACGGATCGAGTTGCGAGTGAAGGTTGGACTTGCAATTGAGAAGAAACAAACTACGGCCTAGGTGTGAGTCAGCAGTGAATTTGCAACTGTGACAACTACACAAAACTATGAGACGAGTTACAAGTCAAAGGTGGACCTGCAACTAAGACGACAACAACAAAACTATGGGTCTAGTTGCCAGTCGAGGGTGGACTTGCAACTGGGACAACTATGGAACTACAAGCCCAGTTGCGAGTCAATGGTGTACTTGCAACTAGGATGAAACAAACTACGAGCCTGGTTGCAAATGAAGGATGGACTTGCAACCATGACAACTACACAAAACTACGATACCATTTGTGAGTCGGAAGTGAACTTGCAACTGGAACAATGACAAACGAGAAGCCTAGTTGTGAGTCGAGCGTGCACTTACAACTGGGATGGAAAACAAAACACATGCCCAGTTGCAACTAGGAAAAACGCGGACCCGGTTGCATGTTGAGGATGGAGTTGCAACTGGGACACAAATGATTACCCTCCGCCCCCACAAATGAAGATTGCGATTCAAGGGCGGACTTGCAAGATAGTTGTGTTGGGTTTCGTAGTAATTTTAAAAAAATTCCTACGCACACGCAAGATCATGGTGATGCATAGCAACGAGAGGGGAGAGTGTTGTCTACGTACCCACGCAGACCGACTGCGGAAGCGTTGACACAACGTAGAGGAAGTAGTCGTACGTCTTCGCGATCCAACCGATCAAGCACCGAAACTACGGCACCTCCGAGTTCGAGCACACGTTCAGCTCGATGACGATCCCCGGACTCCGATCCAGCAAAGTGTCGGGGAAGAGTTCCATCAGCACGACGGCGTGGTGACGATCTTGATGTACTACAGCAGCAGGGCTTCGCCTAAACTCCGCTACAGTATTATCGAGGAATATGGTGGCTGGGGCACCGCACACGGCTAAGGAATAGATCACGTGGATCAACTTGTGTGTTCTAGGGTGCCTTTGCCTCAGTATATAAAGGACTAGAGGGGGGAGGCTGGCCGGCCAAGGTGTGGCGCGCCAGGAGAGTCCTACTCCCTCTGGGAGTAGGATTCCCCCCCCAATCCTAGTTGGAATAGGATTCACGGAGGGGGAAAAGAGAGAGAGGGGGCCGGCCACCTCTCCTAGTCCTAATAGGACTAGGGGAAGGGGGAGGCGCGCAGCCCATGTAGGGCTGCCTCTTCTCTTTTCCACTAAGGCCCATCATGGCCCATTTAGCTCCCGGGGGGGGGGGGGGGGGTTCCGGTAACCTTCCCGGTACTCCGGTAAAATCCCGATTTCACCCGGAACACTTCCGATATCCAAACATAGGCTTCCAATATATCAATCTTTACGTCTCGACCATTTCGAGACTCCTCGTCATGTCCGTGATCACATCCGGGACTCCGAACAACCTTCGGTACATCTAAATGCATAAACTCATAATATAACTGTCATCGTAACCTTAAGCGTGCGGACCCTACGGGTTCGAGAACAATGTAGACATGACCGAGACACGTCTTCGGTCAATAACCAATAGCGGGACCTGGATGCCCATATTGGCTCCTACATATTCTACGAAGATCTTTATCGGTCATACCGCATAACAACATACGTTGTTCCCTTTGTCATCGGTATGTTACTTGCCTGAGATTCGATCGTCGGTATTCCAGTACCTAGTTCAATCTCGTTACCGGCAAGTCTCTTTACTCGTTCTGTAATACATCATCCCGCAACTAACTCATTTAGTTGCAATGCTTGCAAGGCTTAAGTGATGTGCATTACCGAGAGGGCCCAGAGATACCTCTCCGTCAATCGGAGTGACAAAACCTAATCTCGAAATACGCCAACCCAACATCTACCTTTGGAGACACCTGTAATGCTCCTTTATAATCACCCAGTTACGTTGTGACGTTTGGTAGCACCCAAAGTGTTCCTCCGGCAAACGGGAGTTGCATAATCTCATAGTTATAGGAACATGTATAAGTCATGAAGAAAGCAATAGCAACATACTAAACGATCGGGTGCTAAGCTAATGGAATGGGTCATGTCAATCAGATCATTCAACTAATGATGTGATCCCGTTAATCAAATAACAACTCTTTGTCCATGGTTAGGAAACATAACCATCTTTGATTAACGAGCTAGTCAAGTAGAGGCATACTAGTGACACTCTGTTTGTCTATGTATTCACACATGTATTATGTTTCCGGTTAATACAATTCTAGCATGAATAATAAACATTTATCATGATATAAGGAAATAAATAATAACTTTATTATTGCCTCTAGGGCATATTTCCTTCAGTCTCCCACTTGCACTAGAGTCAATAATCTAGATCACATCGCCATGTGATTTAACATCAATAGTTCACATCTTTATGTGATTGGTTCACATCTCCATGTGACTAACACCCAAAGGGTTTACTAGATTCAATAATCTAGTTCACATTGCTATGTGATTAAGACCCAAAAAAGTGATCATGTTTTGCTTGTGAGAGAAGTTTAGTCAATGGGTCTGCCACATTCAGATCCGCATGTATTTTGCAAATTTCTATGTCAACAATGCTCTGCATGGAGCTACTCTAGCTAATTGCTCCCACTTTCAATATGTATCCAGATTGATACTTAGAGTTATCTGGATCAGTGTCAAATCTTGCATCGACGTAACTTTTTACGACGAACCTTTTTGTCACCTCCATAATTGAGAAATATTTCCTTATTCCACTAAGGATAATTTTGACCGCTGTCCAGTGATCTACTCTTAGATCACCCTTGCTTAACACAGTGTAGGGTATACAATAGATCTGGTACACAACATGGCATACTTTATAGAACCTATGACTGAGGCATAGGGAATGAATTTCATTCTCTTTCTATCTTCTGCCGTGGTCGGGCTTTGAGTCTTACTCAACTTCACACCTTGTAACACATGCAAGAAACTTTTCTTTGACTGTTCCATTTTGAACTACTTCAAAATCTTGTCAAGGTATGTACTCATTGAAAAACTTATCAAGCGTCTTGATTTATCTCTATAGATCTTGATACTCAATATGTAAGCAGCTTTACCGAGGTCTTTCTTTGAAAAACTCCTTTCAAGCACTCCTTTATGCTTTGCAGAATAATTCTACATTATTTCCGATCAACAATATGTCATACACATATACTTATCAGAAATGATGTAGTGCTCCCACTCACTTTCTTGTAAATACAGGCTTCACCGCAAGTCTGTATAAAACTATATGCTTTGATCAACTTATCAAAGCGTATATTCCAACTCCGAGATTCTTGCACCAGTCCATAGATGGATCGCTGGAGCTTGCTTATTTAGTTAACACCTTTAGGATCGACAAAACCTTCTAGTTGCATCGTATACAACTCTTCTTTAGTAAATCCATTAAGGAATGCAGTTTTGTTTATCCATTTGCCAGATTTCATAAAATGCGGCAATTGCTAACATGATTCGGACAGACTTAAGCATAGATACGAGTGAGAAAATCTCATCGTACTCAACACCTTGAACTTGTCGAAAACCTTTTTGCGACAATTCTAGCTTTATAGATAGTAACACTACTATCAGCGTCCGTCTTCCTCTTGAAGATCCATTTATTTTTTATGGCTTGCCGATCATCGGGCAAATCCATCAAAGTCCATACTTTGTTCTCATACATGGATCATATCTCAGATTTCATGGCCTCAAACCATTTCGCGGAATCTGGGCTCATCATCGCTTCCTCATAGTTCGCAAGTTCGTCATGGTCTAGTAACATGACTTCCAGAACAGGATTACCGTACCACTCTGGTGCGGATCTCACCCTGGTTTACCTACGAGATTTGGTAGTAACTTGATCTGAAGTTACATGATCATCATCATTAGCTTCCTCACTAATTGGTGTAGTAGTCACAGGAACAGATTTCTGTGATGAACTTCTTTCCAATAAGGGAGCAGGTACAGTTACCTCATCAAGTTCTACTTTCCTCCCACTCACTTCTTTCGAGAGAAACTCCTTCTCTAGAAAAACTTCGAATTTAGCAACAAAAAGTCTTGCCTTCGGATCTGTGATAGAAGGTGTATCCAATAGTTTCCTTTGGATATCCTATGAAGATTTACTTCTCCGATTTGGGTTCGAGCTTATCATGTTGAAACTTTTTTCACATAAGCATCGCAGTCCCAAACTTTAAGAAACGACAGCTTAGGTTTCTTGCCAAACCATAGTTCACACGGTGTCGTCTCAACGGATTTAGATGGTGCCCTATTTAACGTGAATGCAACTGTCTCTAATGCATAACCCCAAAACGATAGTGGTAGATCGGTAAGAGACATCATAGATTGCACTATATCTAATAAAGTACGGTTATGACGTTCGGACACACCATTATGCTGTGGTGTTCCATGTGGCATGAGTTTGTGAAACTATTCCACATTGTTTTAATTGAAGACCAAACTCGTAACTCAAATATTTGTCTCTGCGATCAGATCGTAGAAACTTTATTTTCTTGTCACGATGATTTTCCACTTCACTCTGAAATTCTTTGAACTTTTCAAATGTTTCAGACTTATGTTTCATCAAGTAGATATACCCATATCTGCTCAAATCATCTGTGAAGTTCAGAAAATAACGATACTTGCCGTGAGCCTTAACACTCATCGGACCGCATACATCAGTATGTATTATTTCCAATAAGTCAGTTGCTCGCTCCGGAGAACGGAGTCTTAGTCATCTTGCCCATGAGGCATGGTTCGCAGGCATCAAGTGATTCATAATCAAGTGATTCCAAAATCCCATCACCATGGAGTTTCTTCATGAGCTTTACACCAATATGACCTAAACGGCAGTGCTACAAATAAGTTGCACTATCATTATTAACTTTGCATCTTTTGGTTTCAATATTATGATTATGTGTATCACTACGATCGAGATCCAACGAACTATTTTCATTGGGTGTGTAACCATATAAGGTTTTATTCATGTAAACAGAACAACAATTTATTCTCTTACTTAAATGAATAACCGTATTACAATAAACATGATCAAATCATATTCATGCTCAACGCAAAAACCAAATAACACTTATTTAGGTTCAACACTAATCCCGGAAGTATAGGGGAGTGTGCGATGATGATCATATCAATCTTGGAACCACTTCCAACACACATCGTCACTTCACCATTAACTAGTCTCTGTTTATTCTGCAACTCCCGTTTCGAGTTACTAATCTTAGCAACTGAACTAGTATCAAATACTGAGGGGTTGCTATAAACACTAGTAAAGTACACATCAATAACATGTATATCAAATATACTTATGTTCACTTTGCCATCCTTCTTATCTGCCAATCACTTGGGATAGTTCCGCTTCCAGTGACCAGTCCATTTGCAGTAGAGACACTTAGTCTCAGGCTTAGGACCAGACTTGGGCTTCTTCACTTGAGCAGCAACTTGCTTGCTGTTCTTCTTGAAGTTCCCCTTCTTCCCTCTGCCCTTTTCTTGAAACTAGTGGTCTTGTCTACCATCAACACTTGATGTTTTTCTCGATTTCTACCTTCGTCAATTTCCGCATTACAAAGAGCTTGGGAATCATTTCCATTATCCCTTGCATATCATACTTCATCACGAAGTTCTACTAACTTGGTGATGGTGACTAGAGAATTCTGTCAATCACTATCTTATCTGGAAGATTAACTCCCACTTGATTCAAGCGATTGTAGTACTCAGACAATCTGAGCACATGCTCACTAGTTGAGCGATTCTCCTCCATCTTTTGGCTATAGAACTTGTTGGAGACTTCATATCTCTCAACTCGGGTATTTGCTTGAAATATTAACTTCAACTCCTGGAACATCTCATATGCTCCATGACGTTCAAAACGTTTTTGAAGTCCCGATTCTAAGCCATTAAGCATGGTGCACTAAACTATCAAGTAGTCATCATATTGAGCTAGCCAAACGTTCATAACGTCTGCATCTGCTCCTGCAATAGGTCCGTCACCTAGCGGTGCATCAAGGACATAATTCTTCTGTGCAGCAATGAGGATAAACCTCAGATCACGGATCCAATCCGCATCTTTGCTACTAATATCTTTCAACACAATTTTCTCTAGGAACATATCAAAATAAACATAGGGAAGCAACGACGCGAGCTATTGATCTACAACATAATTTGCAAAATACTACCAGGACTAAGTTCATGATAAATTTAAGTTCAATTTAATCATATTACTTAAGAACTCCCACTTAGATAGACATCCCTCTAATCCTCTAAGTGATCACGTGATCCAAATCAACTAAACCATAACCGATCATCACGTGAGATGGAGTAGTTTTCAATGGTGAACATCGTTATGTTGATCATATCTACTATATGATTCACGCTCGACCTTTCGGTCTCCGTGTTCCGAGGCCATATCTGTATATGCTTGGCTCGTCAAGTATAACCTGAGTATTCCGCGTGTGCAACTGTTTTGCACCCGTTGTATTTGAACGTAGAACCTATCACACCCGATCATCACGTGGTGTCTCAGCACGAAGAACTTTCGCAACGGTGCATACTCAGGGAGAACACTTCTTGATAATTTAGTGAGAGATCATCTTATAATGCTACCGTCAATCAAAGCAAGATAAGATGCATAAAAGGATAAACATCACATGCAATCAATATAAGTGATATGATATGGCCATCATTATCTTGTGCTTGTGATCTCCATCTCCGAAG
This sequence comes from Triticum urartu, assembly GCF_056163025.1. NCBI lineage: Eukaryota > Viridiplantae > Streptophyta > Magnoliopsida > Poales > Poaceae > Triticum > Triticum urartu. Next base: position 263,654,937 of record NC_141879.1, read on the forward strand.
CACCGTCGTGATCACCATCGTCACCGGCGTGACACTTTGATCTCCATCGTAGCATCGTTGTCGTCTCGCCAAGCTTATGCTTCTACGACTATCACTACCGCTTAGTAATAAAGTAAAGCATTACATCGCGATTGCATTGCATACAATAAAGCGACAACCATATGGCTCCTGCCAGTTGCCGATAACTCGGTTACAAAACATGATCATCTCATACAATAAAATTCAGCATCATGTATTGACCATATCACATCACAACATGCCCTGCAAAAACAAGTTTAGATGACTTCTACTTTGTTGTTGCAAGTTTTACGTGGCTGCTACGGGCTTAAGCAAGAACCAATCTCACCTACGCATCAAAACCACGACGATAGTTTGTCAAATAGACTCCGTTTTAACCTTCGCAAGGACCGGGCGTAGCCACACTTGGTTCAACTAAAGTTGGAGAGACAGTCGCCCGCAAGCCACCTATGTGCAAAGCACGTCGAGGAAACCGGTCTCGCGTAAGCGTACGCGTAATGTTGGTCCGGGTCGTCTCGTCCAACAATGCCGCCGAACCAAAGTATGACATGCTGGTAGGCAGTATGACTTATATCGCCCACAACTCACTTGTGTTCTACTCGTGCATATAACATCAACATAAATAACCTAGGCTCGGATGCCACTGTTGGGTTTCGTAGTAATTTTAAAAAAAATTCCTACGCACACGCAAGATCATGGTGATGCATAGCAACGAGAAGGGAGAGTGTTGTCTACGTACCCACGCAGACCGACTGCGGAAGCGTTGACACAACGTAGAGGAAGTAGTCGTACGTCTTCGCGATCCAACCGATCAAGCACCGAAACTACGGCACCTCCGAGTTCGAGCACACGTTCAGCTCGATGACGATCCCCGGACTCCGATCCAGCAAAGTGTCGGGGAAGAGTTCCATCAGCACGACGGCGTGGTGACGATCTTGATGTACTACAGCAGCAGGGCTTCGCCTAAACTCCGCTACAGTATTATCGAGGAATATGGTGGCTGGGGCACCGCACACGGCTAAGGAATAGATCACGTGGATCAACTTGTGTGTTCTAGGGTGCCTTTGCCTCAGTATATAAAGGACTAGAGGGGGGAGGCTGGCCGGCCAAGGTGTGGCGCGCCAGGAGAGTCCTACTCCCTCTGGGAGTAGGATTCCCCCCCCCCCAATCCTAGTTGGAATAGGATTCGCGGAGGGGGAAAAGAGAGAGAGGGGGCCGGCCACCTCTCCTAGTCCTAATAGGACTAGGGGAAGGGGGAGGCGCGCAGCCCATGTAGGGCTGCCTCTTCTCTTTTCCACTAAGGCCCATCATGGCCCATTTAGCTCCCGGGGGGGGGGGGGGTTCCGGTAACCTTCCCGGTACTCCGGTAAAATCCCGATTTCACCCGGAACACTTCCGATATCCAAACATAGGCTTCCAATATATCAATCTTTACGTCTCGACCATTTCGAGACTCCTCGTCATGTCCGTGATCACATCCGGGACTCCTAACAACCTTCGGTACATCTAAATGCATAAACTCATAATATAACTATCATCGTAACCTTAAGCGTGCGGACCCTACGGGTTCGAGAACAATGTAGACATGACCGAGACACGTCTTCGGTCAATAACCAATAGCGGGACCTGGATGCCCATATTGGCTCCTACATATTCTACGAAGATCTTTAGCGGTCATACCGCATAACAACATACGTTGTTTCCTTTGTCATCGGTATGTTACTTGCCCGAGATTCGATCGTCGGTATTCCAGTACCTAGTTCAATCTCGTTACCGGCAAGTCTCTTTACTCGTTCTGTAATACATCATCCCGCAACTAACTCATTTAGTTGCAATGCTTGCAAGGCTTAAGTGATGTGCATTACCGAGAGGGCCCAGAGATACCTCTCCGTCAATCGGAGTGACAAAACCTAATCTCGAAATACGCCAACCCAACATCTACCTTTGGAGACACCTGTAATGCTCCTTTATAATCACCCAGTTACGTTGTGACGTTTGGTAGCACCCAAAGTGTTCCTCCGGCAAACGGGAGTTGCATAATCTCATAGTTATAGGAACATGTATAAGTCATGAAGAAAGCAATAGCAACATACTAAACGATCGGGTGCTAAGCTAATGGAATGGGTCATGTCAATCAGATCATTCAACTAATGATGTGATCCCGTTAATCAAATAACAACTCTTTGTCCATGGTTAGGAAACATAACCATCTTTGATTAACGAGCTAGTCAAGTAGAGGCATACTAGTGACACTCTGTTTGTCTATGTATTCACACATGTATTATGTTTCCGGTTAATACAATTCTAGCATGAATAATAAACATTTATCATGATATAAGGAAATAAATAATAACTTTATTATTGCCTCTAGGGCATATTTCCTTCAAGTTGTTTGTCAAGTGAAACACAAAAGGCGAACCAGTTGCATGTCAGGGTGGAGTTGCACCTAGGAAAAGAAGTCTATGAATGAAAATCACAAAAATCACAAAATCCCTAGATGAAAACACAATGCAAAAAGGCAAAAAAAGTATCCAAGGTCACATCACAGTCATCATTGATTGCCATCTTCTTTCATCGTGTGGACAAAGATCGAACCCCTTAGTCGTCTTCCTCCTTCCTACTCGCATCGGCTCTACTCCAAGGCAAATGGGGATGGGAGGGAGACAATGATGATGGAACTGAGGAAGCAGTAATCAACTCATGTCTTCAACTTATAAAATGCATGCCAAAAAGAAAAACGGGTCTCGAGATTGCATCACGAAGTCGGCCCAACAAAAGACACACACGTGAACAGGATGACAAGTGGACACCGGACGTACACGAGACATGGAAGTATAAGACGTGCATGAAAAAATAATCCATGATCAAGATTTGCACAAACATTTTAAAAGCGAACAGGTCGAGCGATCAGAAACCTAGATGAGACATTGCTAAATGTGTTGAAAAAAAGTTCATGAACTTGAAACAAATAAATAAACAAAGACAAAAAAATGCTAATCATGGATATAAATATGTTTCTGGTGCATTCAAAAATATTGAGTGTATATTGAAATAAGTTGACATGTGCTAAAAAAACCGAGTAAGATCGACAAAGAAACAAAGAAAAATGCATAAACCACCAAAATAGAAAAAAGAAATAGAAAACCCAAAGCCTATGGAAAAAAATGAAGACAACGATAACTAAGAAAAAAACAAAAAAGTCAAGAATGAAACAATTCAAACCAAAAAACAAAAGGTAACCAATGCAAAAATTAAAGAAGGAAAACCCAAGAAAGAAACAAAAAATGAAGAAAACCAAGAAAGAACATAATAAAGAAAAAAAAGGAAACAAAGAAAAAGCAAAAGAAATTAAAACAATGAATACCGAGAAAAGCAACAAAAAAATAAAATTAGCAACAAAATTATCATGATTCTTTTTAAAAATCATGAATTTACAAGCATTTAAATTTTAAAAAGTTCATAACTTTAACACAAATAAACAAAAAATAAAACGTAAAAGTGAAAGAAAAAAACAGCAGAACCGACTCGTGCATTTCTACCCTGCACCCCACCATGGAAAACAACACATCTTAGGCAGGAAAAACAACACATTTAATCATGAAAGAATGAAATCGCTGTGCCTTCCTATTAATGCCTGGCAAAAGGACATCCGTATAACAGTCTAAAGCTGTGTGTGCATAACAAGCCGACAAAAACAAAAAAAGCCCGGTCGTGCGCACACAATCAACCGAGGAAAACAAACAACAACGAGCACATCGATGCGAATCAGGCTCGTACAAAGAAACGGGCGAACGCAGGAGGCGGGGGCAGAAAAAAAAATGTGTGCACGAATCCTAAAGACAGTACAGAATCCAATGGCTCTAGACTTAGATGTGAGATAGCTATTTCACATCTAGATGTGAAATAGCAAATCTGAAAGTATTAAGCCACTTACACTTGCGATTGGGAAACCACATAAGTATAAAAGTAATTGTTTGGTAGGCAGGGGTTTCCCTATCAGGACCCATCAATATGAAGCCATTTCATCCCCGAAGCTCTATCTGAAGATCACGGAAGAAAACGAACACTTTCACTGTTCACCCGCTGCGGCTGATGACTGAGCACCGTCCATCCCGGATCCGAGGGTCTACAATCTTCTACTGTTTATCTTCTTTCTTGGGCTGATCCCGATGCTGGCTATATACCCGTGTAAGCGTAGAGGCAGTCAAATCTCTTTTGTATATGGGGTTGAACCCCTACCCAATGCCATGGTCTGGCCGGCATAAACTCTCCCGTGTAATTGCTTGATTCGAGTGAAGCATTCCTCTGATAGTAGCTAATCTCTGTGTAATGCTCTGTTTCACCTTGTTCTCTGAATCCCCTAGTCATTCCGTATTGAGATAAGGTGCGAAATAGCAGTTAAAATCATAGTAGGAATAGAATAGAAGAACTTTATTTGCAAGGAAGGTACAAATTAACAGTTTTGCTAAAGCACATGTAGACATTCCTTACCACTAAATTATGCAAAGCAACAAAATAGCATTGGTGAATGCTCTGAGTGAGCAGGCTGGCCAAATAAATGATGCAGGATGTAGCCGGGGATGGTGAGAAGCAATCAGGTGCAGAATGCAGAACACCAGCACACCAAATTGAGCTAGCACACTACTGCTGACACAATGGTTCTTTAATTTAATTAGTCATCAGATAAGAACAATGCTACTTCTAGAGCGTGCGTTCATGCAGGTGCTCCTTCTCTGATAAATGTACATCAACTGGCTAAGTCTTGATTTTTTACCTCATTAAGGGCACAAGTAAGGCCGGTGTTGGATGCATCAAGAGCCTCTTTTTGCTTACGAGGAATGGATTAAAACAAGAACTCTAGTACAGCTACTCAGACGTTAGGACACCACTAAGCTGCCAACCAAACGATTACACGATTCGACAGCTCCAGTTCTGAACCTAACAAGAGATCACGACAAAAATGGTACAGGGCAGCTGAACGAGGGACACAACAGTTCATGATGAACAAGGGACTGGATCAGTGACTAACGTGAATCGAGGTCTGTTGGGGAACTATTGGGACTCGAATTCGTTGAGCAAGTAGAATTTTAGTGTTAAGAAGAAGAAATCAACAAAGTACAGGACTACTCGAATCAAATAACCGAGCAACTCCAAACAAAAAAGTGATGATGGGACAAACTGAAGTCTGAGACATCATCAGTGCGGACACACGACAGAGCAAACCGGAATGACCATTTACAAATCTGGACAAGCCTAACCACACCGATACACTAGTATGAACTCCAGAAAGACCCTCAGCACGGTCAGTTCATGGAGTGGCAGCAAATAAACGGCATCCACTGCTGCTTCTTCCCTTTCGGCGACTTCTCCACCGGTAACCTGGCCGGAGAGTTCCAGTCTTGCTGCTCGGAAACAGGCTTGACAGGCGAAGGGTTGTCCTTCGACGATCGGCGCCTGAACGACAGCATTCGGTCCTTGGTGCTCGCCTTCTTTTCTTTAACTTCAAATTCAATGCCTTTCTCGGAGAGAAGGGACTTCAGGGACACATGGCTCTTATCTGAATCTATTGTCATTTCCTTGTCTGTGATCTCTTCATTTGGATGGTCATTTGCGCTATCCTTGGTTTTGGTCTCTGCTGCAGTCTCTTCCTTCTGCTTCTTTTCTTCAACACCATCAGTCCGAGCATGGTCCGCGGCAGTGTTTTCATCCCGGTCCTCTTCTTTGGCATCATTTGTGCCCTGTGGTGTGCTGTTCATGTGAGAACTAGAGTCCGCGACAAGGATAGTACCTGCATTGCCTCCGGCATTGACGGATGTAGGGTCCGAAGTAGGCTCTTCACTCTCCTTTCCTTTGACATTATCAATGGTGTGGACCAAGCTAACATCAAGAGTAGATTCTGGAGTTACCTCTTCTTTCTCCTTTCCTTCAACGGCATCAACAATGCTTACCGCATCAGTGTTGTGAGAGGTTGGCTCTGACATAGTTTCTTCACCCTTCTCTTTAACAATATCTGTGTCGTCAAGTACATTTTCGTGAGAACTAGGGATCTCTGTCATGTCTTCATTCTGCATATTGTCTTCGTGTATCACATTAATAGCATGAGGAGCAGGACCTGGCGTAATTTCTTCATCTTGCTTCTTTTCTTCAACTTTATCTGTAATAATGTTCGTCATCTGAGCAGTAGGGTCTGCGGTAGTTTCTTCACCGTGCTTCTCTAATTCAACTATAGTTGGGAGGTCTGCGGTAGTTTCTTCACCATGCTTCTCTAATTCAACTATAGCTGGGAGGTCTGTGGCAGTTTCTTCACCGTGCTTCTTTAATTCAACTATAGCTGGGAGGTCTGCGGTAGTTTCTTCACCGTGCTTCTCTGATTCAACTATAGCTGGGATATCCACCACATTTATCTCATGAGCAGTTCCGACATGGACAACACTCTGTTCCTTTTGCACAATTATGTCTCTGCTGCTTATCACATCGATACTGTCAGAAGCAGGATCTGCTATCACCTCTTCAATCTGTTCTTTTTCCTCAACACTACTTGCACTCTGTAATATGCTGGTCTTCAGAGTACCATCTTCTGCACTGATTTCTTCAATCTGCTTAATCTCTTCGATGTTATCCGTACTGCATACATCATTAGTCTCACGGGAGGTAAGGTCCACACTAACGTTCTCAATTTGTTTATTCTCATCAACATCATGCTCGCTACTCATACTGATCTCCTGAGTAGGGTCTAAGCTAGGCTCTATTGGGTCAATTTGAGATGGCATGGAAATGACATCACTTGTATGGCTTGAATTATTCTGTGTGTCATCTTCTGTTGTCACCTCGGAGGTATCTTTCTTTGTAACATCAGAAGCACTACCAGCTGATATGACCTCAGCAACAGGACTATCCACAGCAGGCTCTGTTGCACTTGATACAGCTTGGGTAACCTCATCTGCAGAATGCTCATTGAATGTCAGTTCATAAACAATAGTCATAAGGGAGATAAAATAGTTGGAGATATTTATGACCATGTTGTTACTTGTGAAATAAAATTACGGTATTCCAGTTTATCTAACTTGTAGACAGGGCTAGATGATTGGATACTGAGGCCTCCTATTTGAGCTGTATAATTAAATTTCAAGCATAAGATAAAATTATCTTTGTGATTTCAATAGAACAACCAATAAGCTAACAACGCCACCGTATTTAGGAATTAGGGATCGTTTTCATCATATGTTGGTTACTATAAGTATAATGCACAAATATGAATTCTGACAGCTCAACCTGACCAAAAGCCCAAAATCAGACTTCACCACTTCTTACAAAAACTTTTGCAACCGAACAACAAAAATAGTACAAAATACAGAGTACAGGATCATCAGCACAAAAACTCAAAGTCTCACCTGCACCAGGATAGCTTGACCCTTCTTCAAGGCCCGTCTGTTTGGAGTTTGTCAGCTGATCTGCTACCACAGAAGTAGAATCAATTTGCTGTTGTGTTTCGACAACATCTGCTGCCTCCAAATGACAACCACCAGAAGCAAGTTGAGATAAATCATCACTACTGGTATCATCTGTGTGGGCATTATTATCAGTATAAGGCTCCTTATTCCCAAGTACATCGACAGGTTCCTTGATGGTACAAACTTGCTCAACTGGGTTAGGTTCGATAACCCTGCTTTCGTCCTTGGATCCAGTGTCTTCACTGGGGTTTTGCTCTCCGGGAACCACACCTAAGTTGTTGACATATAGATCTTCCTCCACTGTAGTAGGACTATGCCCCTCAACAATTTTGGTTTGCAGCTTCTCTTGATAGAACGAATCAACCTCATTACCTTTTACCAACATGCCCTCACTAGTTTTGTCTTCATCAATGGTGTTGATCATACAATCGTTTTCAGTAACGGCAATACCATCAGTGCTACCAGCTGTAGCAATTGTTTGTGCAGAAAATTCACCTGAAGCGGCATCTGATGCCAGGGACACAGCATTAGACTTGCTTGTTTCATCTGCAGAGAAGTCTGGACTGAATCTTGCACCATCTTCAGGCTCTGACTGACAATGGGAAGCGGAGGCATCCTGATGCTGATCACCACTACAATGTGATTCAGACGGATACAAATCTTGAAAATGCGGTGCGCTTTCAGGCAGCCGCAGATCAACTTCAGTTTGAACGTCAGTTCCATTAGCCTTAGGAGGCCCTTCAGAAGTCACATCATTGATAATGACGTCAACTCCGGCACTATTAGAGGAAGAGTGCACTGCAAAATAAATCCACAGAATAAATTAATTACAGTTGTAACGCATCACAAAAATACAACAGCAGTGAGAAGAGCATTGAAGAAAGTGTACGCATATGGCACGGTGAATAATTAAATAGCCCTGGACTTTCTGGCAGTGTGCTATGCTGCCAGCACAGGATGTTGACAATTTCACAAGACCCCTAGTACTAAGGAACAACAAGCTGCCGGCCTCGCTAATTTACTGAGCGGCATTATTCTACCGATCTTTGGCATGTACACACAGTATGGGATTTCCAAATCATCATTACCCCGAAGAATATTATCCTAACCCCGAAGTTGACAACGAAGTACACACAATCTGAACATTACACCGCTAATCGAGAAGACAGGAACCGCTGTACTGTATTCCAGCCTTGAACATCAGTACGATTTCACCTAATCATGGAAGTTCTTCTCTGCATAGGCAGGCTGATAAATGGGAGGGAAAAAAGAAGTAGAGTAGCAATTTCCACCTGACGAACCGCAACCAAATCATTCGACATAGATTTTTGGCAAATAAAACAAAGAACGGGGAATATTCGGGGAGGAATAATTGGAGCAAACCTCCAGTGTCGTCGTCATCTACTGCGTTCCCAACATCCTCCGCAGATCCGGGCAAAACGGCGCCAGAATCCGAAGCAGGCGCCCCATTTCCCTCTCCTCCGACATCCTCACCTGGGTCGTCGAGGACACGCAAACGCATCAGCGCAAGAACAGCGCAGACGCAAGCAACGCGCCGGAAACAGAGCGGGAAAGGAACCGCGCGGTACCTGGCACCAATTTCTTGCCTTGGCGCTCTTCCTCTGCCTCCGCACTGGCGGCGGCGGCGGCGGTGGGCGGTGACTTGCCGCCGCCAGCGCCGCAGTTCTTGCGGTGCGCGCGCCGCTGCTTGGCGCTGGGGTGCGCGCTCGCGTACTTGTACCCGCACAGGTGGCACAGGTGGCCGCCGCTGCACGCGCCGTCCCCTCCCCCTGCACACACGCACACACGCGGGAACCGCCGCGGTTACATCACACGACGAGCCAGGAGAGAAAAAGAGAGCAAGGGGCGCCACAATGCGCTGAGCTCACCGGCAGCGCCGCTCCTGTTGCCGCCGCTGTCCATGGCGAAGCGAGCAGTGTGGGTCTCGGCGCTCCCGTGCTCGGCAATGGCGGCGGCGGCGGCGAAGAGTAACCAGTAGCGTGGGTCGCGTGACAGGTCGCGTCCGGGTCTCCCTTCTTGTGCTGCTTTCGCGAACTCCACTCTGCTCTTACTCACCCCGCGCTGTCGGGGCCCACGGCATCCGGGCCCACGCGTCAGCGATAAATTAACGGTGGCGCGTTAAACGCGCGGCGCGGGGGGCCCTCGGCCGCGGAGGGACAAGAGACTTTCTGGTCGTTTACGTGCAGTTGGGGCCCGCGGCGCTTTCCCTGGAAGAGATCTGGGCCGTCCGTCGCGCAGCTGACGGCCAGAGATGCGGATAAGCTGTAACAAACCGGCCAAGATTCTTCACGAGCGCAGGGGTACCCCACGTGGGGGGTAAAGCGAAGGATTCTTTCCTCGCTCCGGGTGGTAGTAGTTAAGGTAACCTGCGCAGCCTTTCGGTTGCGGATAAAATCATTTCTTGTTTTGTGTAAAAAAGCATCACTATCCATTTAAGCATAGTACAAATGAAGACGTTTATACACATGAGCATACAGTCAACCATATGAACGCATGCCTACCCTTATAAAAAAGACTGAGCCGACATATTATTTTAAAATTCATGATGATGTGACCACATACACCTATATAGTTAATGGAAACATTTTCTTTAGAAAAATGCAAGCATCAGTGCAAGTCTAAAGACTTAAACTCTAGCGCACCGGTATGTCATGGTATGAAATTCTTTGGACTACAAGATCAAATAGTAAAACAAGGTCTCATGAATAATGTTCAACAAATGAGAATTTGGTTTTATCTAAAACTTAAACTCTGGCGGACTGGTTTCACCGTAAATAATCTAACCATGTGACCGGTTCCTTCCTCGTGTGTTCATTCCGCTCATGGTTTTCACTTGGGGCAGTGTGGCGATGTGATGTTACCATCCAAGCCACCTCAGCCCAACCGGGATATCGGGTCCTACTGCATGTGCTCACTGGCGACAGCTTCCAACCAGAACCAGCGTGTATCATATGAGCTGCTGATTGGGTTCGTAGACAGGCGCGAGCAATGGCAATGGTGGTGTCGTGATTGAATCATTGGTAGCCAGGGGCGCAACCGGCGTGACCGCCGTGGCCGAATCATTGGATGTGTTGTTGGACAGGTAGCACGAAACCCTCATCTTATTTGTTTTTGGGAGAGACAAGTAGTAAATCGGGCGCATTATTGGCGCTTTGGTCCAGCCTCTCGTCACCCTTTCTTCGTGTCAATCTCGCTTAGGACCAGCCACCTTTACACCAGTTTGAGCAGGATGTAGAGAAAGAAACTCGCCGCACTGCATTAGTTTTTTTTAGTGCTATGTAAAGGTATCGTTTGGACGGTTCGGCGTGGTAGTTTACCCAATTCCTCGTTCGTGATTTCTGCTCGAGGTGTTCACAACCGATGCGGAATTTACTAGTGAAGGTTTTTGGTCATTAGAGCAACTCTAGTAGATCCCGCAAAAATACGACCCATGAAAATCATTTTTACGGGTCAAAAACATACGCGGCTGAGCAGAACCCGTATCTAAATCTGCATAATTTGAAAAAATTATTTCGCAGAAGAAATTGCACGAACAGAGTTCATCACACACTACATTGTTCATGGCATACTACATAGTTCATCACAAACTACAAGCTTAGTTATACTACATACTACGTTAAACTAGTACTAGGGGGTCGGATCTGACGGCGGCGAGGTCGCGGCAACTGGACGACGCTGGAGAGAAGCCGGACGCTCAATCCTCCTCGCTGGAGCTGCACAGATCGACGTACTTCTCCGACTGCTCCTTGCAGATGCGGCGCCACTCGTCCGCCTTCTCGTTGGCGGCGACGTTGTCGGCGATCGCCTGCCGCCACTCGAGGGCTTCGAGCTCCTCGGCATGGCACCGACGCTCCTCCTCCTCGCGCACGCTCCGCTCGGCGATAGCGTCGAACTCCGCGACGTAGTCCTCGGGCGACTCCGCGGCGGCCGAGCGGAGCGGGCTCCTCGGGCTCCTCCTTCACCGGGACGAAGGCAAACGGCGCCGACGGCTCCGGTTCCTCCTCCTCGTCCGACCACTCCCTCTTCACGGGGAGGAAGCCCGCAGCAGAGGAGGAGGAGGATCCAGCGTACGAAGAACGCGCGGAGGAGAACGACGCGCGCCGGCGGTCGTACTCCACCGTCTCGCGGTGGTCGAAACTCGCCGGCGGCGAAAGCCCGCGGTTGGTCCACTTCCTCGCGCCGTCGAACCGGACGCGCCGCTCGCGCTCCAGGTCCCTCTCCCGGCCGGATCTGCTGCCGGAGCCGCGTCCGGCGCTCCACATTCGCCCCCACATGGCGGCTGGAGGCGGGGCGGAGGGTCACCGGCGGCGAGAAATTGGGAGAGGAGAAAGGGGAATCGGGTGGCTCGCGGCGGCGGGGGGATAGGGTTTGGACCCGCAAAAGGGTCGCGGAACCGCACTTATAGTGCTCGGGGGGGGGGGGGGGGGGGTTGCGGCAAAAGATTTTGCGGGTCGGGCGAGTATGCGGGGTCTGTTCTGGCCGCAAAATTGGCCTGAGCCCGCATACTCGCCGGAATTTTTGCGGGCCGGGCGTTTTGCGGGGTCTGCTAGAGTTGCTCTTAGGAGTTTCTGTGCGTTTCCAGCATACAAAAACTGATGACTGAAAATTTGAGAACCACATGAAACATGGCGATCCGATGGTGTGTGTGTGGGGGGGGGGGGGGGGCAGGGGGCGGATCTGACGGTGGGGAGGAGCTCGGCGAGGATGGTGGCAATGACGGCGGAATATCGCGAGGTGGTGCTCGGGGACGGCGGCGAGAGCTTGGGGACGGTGACATGGTGCTCAGGGTTGGCTGCGGGAGCTCAGGGATGCTGGCGCGGTGCTCGGGGATGACAGGGGGAGCTTGGGCGGGCGGCGGTGTGGAGCGCGGTGATATCGGGTAGCAGTAGCGCAAGCGCAAAAACGATCCTCAGGGTCACAACAGTGGCCCCGAGCAATGGGGCTAGTCACGGCCGTGTGACTGGCACCGGTGGCTGGAATTTGTCGACGCGGAGGTGAGGTGAGGCGACGCAGCGGTTTGTGGAAGTTCAGTGAGCGACGGCTTGGTTTCCGCCGTGACTTTTGTTTTTGGTCGGCTGCTAGTGGTGACCCAAATGCATATCACCTGCAGCAACTTTTTGGTCACGGCCAAAATATATGGCCGCCCTATAGGTATAGGGCCGTTGTTGAAGCTGTTTTTTTACACCCGAAAGGTAAAAAAACTATTTTCGGCCACAACTGCGTTTTTTGGTATGTTGTCGGAGATGCTCTTAAGTCGACTCCTAATTTTGCTAGGTGAGAACTCCTGTGAGAATGGACTCTTCCGTAAGTAGGAAGGGGTCGTCTGACTAATTGCTCTTAGAGCAACTCTAGCTGACCAGTCATATTCGCAACCTCTAAAACAGCTACGAGTGCTCTCCACAAACTCAGATTCATCATTCTGCAATCTCTATATTTGTGGCCAACTTGTTAGCCTCTATGTCCTTTCTTCAAATGTAAATATTGCATTTTCATCGACATTATGTTCAGTATCACATGCAAAACAATGCAATTTTTGTCAGCGGACCTTGAGTTCAACATCATATAGGCACTACAAAAAAAATTCATTGAGCTGGCATGAGAATTTTCTAAAAGGAATGTTTTGTTGGCGACCGCCTTTCGAGGTGACCTCACAGCAAAGTGGAGGCTTTGGCTGCGTCGACTTGGGCGTGTGTCTTATATGTGGGAGATGGCCATAATGGATTCTCCCTCCATATGCACTGCTTCGACTTCGATGTCATCCTTCACACGGGGACACAACGGCCGATGTAGGAAGGTGCTCGTCCTTGTTGGTTGATTCAACTTCAAGTTAGGTTTCAACATCGACCTTTTCAGAGTACCACTACACCTTCTCCTGATATTGATGGGTGTCACGTTCTCTTTAGTGACAGATTCATGAGAAAATGGGTGCAACATAGAGGGGATGAGGTGAGTGTGAAGGAAGATAGGTGGCGGAGAGGAAGATGGCGAGTGCACTGGCATGCTCCAGGATGATGCACTCCGGTGAGAAACAGGGCGATAACGACCAGGTACGCGATGGGGACCATTAATGGGGAAACATGTTGGAAATATGTGCTAGAGACAATAATAAAGATGTTATTATTCTATTTTCATGTTCATAATTAACTTTATATTTTTGTGTTATATATTGAAATGGTTCCTGAATGTGAGATTCAGGGGAAAACCTATTTGCATGTCTGGAAAGATAAAAACCTAATAGATCCCTAGTCCGACCTCTAGACTAGCTCATGTATTATTGATGATTATGTTTTCTTAACCATGGGTATTGTTAGTGTAACACGGATGCTGACACAATGATAAAATTGTTAGGGTGACAATGGTGTTGGATAGACCCAACTTATGAAATACTACGAGATCACTTCATCAATATGGTGTCGGTATTTTCATAGAAAGTATCAATGTTTACTTACGTTCTTAGACTGTGAGAATATCATATATGCAGATATCGAATGACTACTTTAGGGTTGCCAAATGTCACACCGTAACTGGGTGATTATAAAAGTAGCTTTTAGGTATACCGGAAAAGTATGTTGTGGTATTCGATATGTCAATATTAGGATTTGCTCCTCGCGCGATGGAGAGATACACTCTGGGCCAACTTGGTATTACAGTGTTCATCGCCTCGCCAGACATAGTGACTAAGGTGTTAGTCATGGGGACACCGGAATCCAGAAACGTGTACAGAGTACAAGCCAGTAATGAGGAAACTAGGTATATATAGTGATCAAAGTGTTGATCATGGGGATACCGAAAAAGTCTCACCTCGGATTTTGTAACATATGATGAAGCACAGGGAATGGTAATAAGTTCGCTCAATAAAGATCTTCGCTAGTATGCGGGAATTATTATGGGTGTCCATATACCGCTAATAATTATTGATTGGAAGGTGTCCAAATAACATCATGACTGACTGACGATAATTATGAGGACTTTACTTACAACCTTATACTTGCGCTGAGAGTCTTGTCTTGATTTCCAACATGGTCTTGTAGACACCATTATGATGTGTTCTCAGTGCGTCCAAGTAACATCATGACTGATCAACAACCTGCATCGTGAGTCTGTTGTCCAACCATAGCCCTTGTCGCCACACGGGGTTACCTTGGTTATTAAGGATTTCTCCAGACCAATGCACTGCGCGTTTAGTTACATTGGTGTAATACAACTTCAAGCATTCCTTCGAGGACATGAAGTGTTGGGGAACACAGTATTTCAAAAAATTTCCTACGATCACGCAAGATCTATCTAGGAGATTCATAGCAACGAGAGGGGAGAGTGTGTCTACATACCCTCGTAGGCCGAAAGCGGAAGCGTTTAGTAACGCGGTTGATGTAGTGGAACGTCTTCATGATCCAACCGATCCTAGCACCGAACGTACATCACCTCCGTGTTCAAACATATTCAGCACGATGACGTCCCTCGAGCTCTTGATCCAGTTGAGGACGAGGGAGAGTTCCGTCAGCACGACGGCGTGGCGATGGTGATGATGAAGTTACCAGCGCAGGGCTTCGCTTAAGAACTACGACGATATGACTGAGGTGGTAAACTGTGGAGTGGGGCACCGCACACGGCTAAAAGATGTCGGTTGTGCCTTTGGGGTGCCCCCCGCCTCCGTATATAAAGGGGGGAGGAGGAGGAGGAGGTGGTCGGCCTAGGGGGGCACGCCATAAGGGGGGAGTCCTACTTGGAATCCTAGTCCAAGTAGGATTCGACCCCCCTCCTTCCTTCCACCAGAGAGGGAAAAGGGGAAGGGAGAGAGAGGGAGAAGGAAAGAGGGGGGCCGGCCCCCTCCCCTAGTCCAATTTGGTTTGGGCAAGGGGGGGAGCCCCTCTCACGTGGCCTTTCTCCTCTCATCCAATAAGGCCCAATACTTCTCCCGGGGGGTTACGGTAACCTCCCGGTACTCCGGAAAAATGCCCGAACCACTCGGAACCATTCCGATGTCCAAATGCAACCTTCCAATGTATGAATATTTACCTCTCGACCATTTTGAGACTCCTCGTCATGTCCGTGATCTCATCCGGGACTCCGAAAAAACTTCGGTCATCAAATCACATAACTCATAATACAAATCGTCATTGAACGTTAAGCGTGCGGACCCTACGGGTGCGAGAACTATGTAAACATGACCGAGACACATCTCCAGTCAATAACCAACAGCGGAACCCGGATGCTCATATTGGCTCCTACATATTCTACGAAGATCTTTATCGGTCAAACCGCATAACAACATACGTTATTCCCTTTGTCATCGGTATGTTACTTGCCTGAGATTCGATCGTCTGTATCATCATACCTAGTTCAATCTCATTACCGGAAAGTCTCTTTACTCGTTCCGTAATGCATCATCCCGCAACTAACTCATTAGTCACATTGCTTGCAAGGCTCATAGTGATGTACATTACCGAGAGGGCCCAGAGATACCTCTCCGATACACGGAGTGACAAATCCTAATCTCGATCTACGCCAACTCAACAAACACCATCGGAGACACCTGTAGAGCATCTTTATAATCACCCAGTTACATTGTGACGTTTGATAGCACACAATGTCATGAAGAAAGCAATAGCAATAAAACTAAACGATCATTATGCTAAGCTAACAGATGGGTCTTGTCCACCACATCATTCCCTAATGATGTGATCTTGTTCATCAAATGACAACACATGTCTATGGTAAGGAAACTTAACCATCTTTGATTAACGAGCTAGTCTAGTAGAGGCATACTAGGGACACTCTGTTTGTCTATGTATTCACACATGTACTAAGTTTCCGGTTAATACAATTCTAGCATGAATAATAAACATTTATCATGATATAAGGAAATATAAATAACAACTTTATTATTGCCTCTAGGGCATATTTCCTTCAGTCTCCCACCTGCACTAGAGTCAATAATCTAGATTACATAGTAATGATTCCAACACCCATGGAGTCTGGGTGCTGATCATGTTTTGCTTGTGAGAGAGGCTTAGTCAACGGGTCTGCAACATTCAGATCCGTATGTATCTTGCAAATCTCTATGTCTCCCTCCTTGACTTGATCGCGGATGGAATTGAAGCGTCTCTTGATGTGTTTGGTTCTCTTGTGAAATCTGAATTCCTTTGCCAAGGCAATTGCTCCAGTATTGTCACAAAAGATTTTCATTGGACCCGATGCACTAGGTATTACACCTAGATCGGATATGAACTCCTTCATCCAGACTCTTTCATTTGCTGCTTCCAAAGCAGCTATGTACTCAGCTTCACACGTAGATCCTGCCACGATGCTTTGCTTGGAACTGCACCAACTGACAGCTCCACCATTCAATATAAATACGTATCCGGTTTGTGACTTAGAGTCATTCGGATCAGTGTCAAAGCTTGCATCGACGTAACCATTTACGACGAGCTCTTTGTCACCTTCATAAACGAGAAACATATCCTTAGTCCTTTTCAGGTATTTCAGGATGTTCTTGACCGTTGTCCAGTGATCCACTCCTAGATTACTTTGGTACCTCCCTGCTAAACTTATAGCAAGGCACACATCAGGTCTGGTACACAGCATTGCATACATGATACAACCTATGGCTGACGCATAGGGAATGACTTTCATTTTCTCTCTATCTTCTGTAGTGGTCAGGCATTGAGTCTGACTCAACTTCACACCTTGTAATACAGGCAAGAACCCTTTCTTTGACTGATCCATTTTGAACTTCTTCAAAACTTTATCAAGGTACGTGCTTTGTGAAAGTCCAATTAAGCGTCTTGATCTATCTCTATAGATCTTTATGCCCAATATATAAGCACCTTCACCGAGGTCTCTCATTGAAAAATTCTTATTCAAGTATCCTTTTATGCTATCCGGAAATTCTGTATTATTTCCAATCAACAATATGTCATCCACATATAATATTATAAATTCCATAGAGCTCCCACTCACTTTCTTGTAAATACAGGCTTCTCCAAAAGTCTGTATAAAACCATATGCTTTGATCACACTATCAAAGCGTATATTCCAACTCCGAGAGGCTTGCACCAGTCCATAAATGGATCGCTGGAGCTTGCACACTTTGTTAGCACCTTTTGGATCGACAAAACCTTCTGGTTGCATCATATACAACTCTTATTTAAGATATCCATTAAGGAATGCAGTTTTGACATCCATTTGCCAAATTTCATAATCGTAAAATGCGGCAATTGCTAACATGATTCGGACAGACTTAAGCATCTCTACGGGTGAGAAGGTCTCATCGTAGTCAACTCCTTGAACTTGTCAAAAACCTTTCGCAACAAGTCGAGCTTTGTAGACAGTAACATTACCGTCAGCGTCAATCTTCTTCTTGAAGATCCATTTATTTTCTGTGGCTTGCCGATCATCGGGAAATTCAACCAAAGTCCACACTTTGTTCTCATACTGGATCCCATCTCAGATTTCATGGCCTCAAGCCATTTCGCGGAATCTGGGCTCATCATCGCTTCCTCATAGTTCGTAGGTTCGTCATGGTCAAGTAACATGACCTCCAGAACAGGATTACCGTACCACTCTGGTGCTGATCGTACTCTGGTTGACATACGAGGTTCGGTAGTAACTTGATCAGAAGTTTCATGATCATCATCATTAGCTTCCTCACTGATTGGTGTAGGAATCACTGGAATTGATTTCAGTGATGAACTACTTTCCAATAAGGGAGAAGGTATAGTTACCTCATCAAGTTCTGCTTTCCTCCCACTCACTTCTTTCGAGAGAAAATCGTTCTCTAGAAAGGATCCATTCTTAGCGATGAATATCTTGCCTTTGGATCTGTGATAGAAGGTGTACCCAACAGTCTCCTTTGGGTATCCTATGAAAACACATTTCTCCGATTTGGGTTCGAGTTTATCAGGTTGAAGCTTTTTCACATAAGCATTGCAGCCCCAAACTTTAAGAAATGACAGCTTAGGTTTCTTGCCAAACCACAGTTCATATGGTGTCATCTCAACGGATTTAGATGGTGCCCTATTTAACATGAATGCAGCCGTCTCTAAAGCATAACCCCAAAACGATAGCGGTAAATCAGTAAGAGACATCATAGATCGCACCATATCTAATAAAGTATAGTTATGACGTTGGGACACACCATTACACTGTGGTGTTCCAGGTGGCGTGAGTTGCGAAACTATTCCACATTGTCTTAAATGAAGACCAAATTCATAACTCAAATATTCACCTCCATGATCAGATCGTAGAAACTTTATTTTCTTGTTACGATGATTTTCCACTTCACTCTAAAATTCTTTGAACTTTTCAAATGTTTCAGACTTATGTTTCATCAAGTAGATATAACCATATCTGCTCAAATCATCTGTGAAGGTCAGAAAATAACGATACGCGTCGCGGGCCTCAACACTCATCGGACCGCATACATCAGTATGTATTATTTCTAATAAGTCAGTTGCTCTCTCCATTGTTCCGGAGAACGGAGTCTTAGTCATCTTGCCCATGAGGCATGGTTCGCAAGCATCAACTGATTCATAATCAAGTGATTCCAAAAGCCCATCAGCATGGAGTTTCTTCATGCACTTTACACCAATATGTTGCTAATGCCGGCCTCACCAACTTTATCACAGATGAGTGTGACGAGCACCAAATCCTCACAAACATCTTTGTTCAGAGTTTTACTTTCCTGCCTAGAAATAATCCCCCTGAAGTGAGCTTTGATGCTGAAAACCATCAGATACCACTTACTAAATTTTGTGATATATGCATGATCCCTTTTGATGGGAGTTTGGCTGAGCCTAGGCCGGCTGAGTTTGAGGCCTTTTATCGCACTTTGACAGTGGGGGATGAGAGAGGGGTGTCAGCCACCATGGCTGCTAGCATACACTTTCCTACCGTACATTAGTTTGCTTTATTTGTTGCTAAGTGTTTGCTTGCTAGAAAGAAAGTAGGTGCGCTCAGCGCAACAGACTTTGCTGTTTTACGCCGGGCACTAGAGGGCGACAACACTCATAGCTTGGGAGCTATTGTAGCTCGGCGCCTCCATCTTAATAAATCTCAGGGTGAAATACATGGTGGGATTTTTGCTACTCGTTTGGCGGCTCACTTTGAGGTTGAGATACGCCCTCATGATTACCCTCTGACCAAGGTTTATCTAGACCGTGCAGCCATGGAACGCCATAATTTTCTTGCACAAGATCATCCTAACATTCCTATTCCTTATAACCTGGTCTTTAGCGTTAAAACTCGTGATATTATTCCGTTGCCTGCTCCTGCTTTGTTTGATTCTGTTGCCAGGGGCAGATATAGGATTATGCCCGAGGACATCATCGCCTACTGGAATGCTCAGGCTGCTATAGAGGCAGTGGAGGAGCCTCCGCAATGGGATCGGTGGGTGCCTGCTCCTCAGCACCCCTACTACCCTCCAGACTACTGACCGATTACCAACTTAGGCCAAAAGCCTAAACTTAGGGGAGTACGTGTTTCTCACCGACATTACATTTATGTCTACATGTCATTCTATTTGTAGGTGTTCACACTTTTTGATTGTATCATCCATGCTTAGATTTTTTTTGCTTTCTTCTTGCATGTTTGAAAAACTTTACAAAAACCAAAAAAAAATAGTTGTAGCTAGTTTACTTTCCATGCATGCTTAGTTGTAGTATTAAAAAGAAAACCCCAAAAGATTTCCTTGTTCTTTTTTTGCTTGTTGGGAGCTTTCCCTTGTAAATAGTTTTTCTCGTTTTTGCTTTTCCCTTTTATTTGCTTGTTCAAGAAAACCAAAAACTCCAAAAATATTTCAGTGTGTTTCTCTGAATTTCTTTCTCTTTATTTGAGTTGTACCAAGGAGAAGACCATGATGAAAATGTTGAGTGGCTCTCATATGAATAACTGTTGAACTAATAAAGAGCCCATTTCACCTTGTCTTCTCCTGTTGAATAAAATTTTTTGCAGATTCCAGCTTAGCCCATGGCATTCTTGTACTATTATTATTTTCACATCGTTCGGTCGTGCAAGTGAAAGGTAATAATGACGATATTCGATGAACTGGCCGTGGCAGAGAGAAACTGGTATGAACTTGACTTGTTCTTTTTGTGTAAATATGTTTAACCTAGTATCCATGATTCAATCCATTATGATTAAACATGTTTGCAATGACAATTAGAGATTATAGTTTCTCATGCCACGCATAAGTAGCTGGGAGTTGATAATGATTTATCTTGGATATCAACATTGCGTTAAAATGATTGTGATGTAGTATGATGATATGGTATCCTCCTCTGAATGTTCAAGTGGCTTGACTTGGTACATGTTCATGCATGTAGTTGAATCAAAACCAACATAGCCTCTATGATATTTATGTTCATGGTGTTCATATCCTACTCATGCTAGTGTCCAATGTTACTTATGCATAATGCATGATCATGATCGTTGTTGCTCTCTAGCTGGCCGCTTCTCAATCTAATTCTAGCCTTTGCCTGTACTAAGTGGGGATTCTGCTTGTACATCAAAAACCTTGAACCCAAAGTTATTCTAGGTGAGTCCACCATATCTACTTATATGTGGTATTACCCTGCCGTCCTAAGTAAATTTGCATGTGCCACCTCTAAAAACTTCTAAAAAAATATCCGTTTTGTGTGCATGGATCGTTCATGGAATGACAGGAGGTGGTCAGTATCTTCCATGCTAAGCGGCTCATTCTCAGGTCGAGTGTTTATTCACTCGCCATCGCATGAGAAAAGGGCAGTATTAGGAATGCCCAGTCCCAAACTGCAAACTACAAAAAGAGTTAATCGCTCGAATAATCAAACAAAAACTCCCATTGGAGTCAAAACCTTTACTTTTATCGCTTGGGAACTGCCACTAGCCTGTTTAGCATGAGAGATATTGATAATTGATGGTCATGAAGTAAATGAGAAGGGTGCATATCTCAAAATAATCATTTGTCTCTGTTTTAAAACTTGAGCTCTGGCACCTCTGCAAATCACTGCTTCCCTCTACGAAGGAACTATCTATTTACTTTTATGTTGTGTCATCACCTTCTTATACAAGCGCTAGAAACTGAGAGAGCACAGCTGTCATGATTTATGCATTGTGTGTAGCTAATGTTGGGTGCATCATGACTGGATCTTTTCTACCATGAATTACAATGTTTAGTCGTTGCTTGGACTTTGGAGGTGCTCTGCATTTATGTTTTGCGGTCTCGGAAAGGGCTAGCTAGATACCACTATTGTCATATTATATCATGGTTGTTTTGACAACGTGTTGCCGTTTGAGATGCCTTATTATTGCTCGCTAGCTGATTATGTCATTGATATGAGTCATTATAATCTTTAAGAGTTATTATCAACATGGTTAGTTTTATAATGATGGCTGAAAACCTGGGTGCTGTTTAAGCTTATTTATGCAAACACGAGCAAAAGAGTTCGTAAAAGTTTTTCTTTTTCACTTTCAGTTTATTAACTGAATTGCTTGAGTACAAGCAAAGGTTTAAGCTTGGGGGGGAGGGGTTGATACGTCTCAAACGTATCTACTTTTCTTAACGCTTTTCCTCTTGTTTTGGACTTTAATTTGCATGATTTGAATGAAACTAATCCTGGACTGATGCTGTTTTCAGCAGAACTAACATGGTGTTGTTTTTGTGCAGAAATAAAAGTTCTTAGAATGGAACGAAACTTTTCAAGAAATTTTTATATAATATATAAGAATTTCTGGAGCCAATACCTACCGGAGAGGGGCCCTTGGGTGGGCACAACCCACCGTGGCGCACCCCCTGTCCTGGCGCGCCCAAGTGGGTTGTCCCCACCTGGTGGCCCCGCAGACCCTAAAACCGACACTATAAAATCCTATTTTCGGAGAAAAAAAATCAGGGAGAAAGAATTATCGTGATCCACGAGATGGAGTCGCCGCCAAGCCCTGTTCTTCCCCGGGAGGGCAGATCTGGAGTCTGTTTGGGGCTTCGGAGAGGGGGATATTCGTTCTTCGTCATCACCAACCCTTCTCCATCGCCAATTCCATGATGCCCCCACCGGGAGTGAGTAATTCATTCATAGGCTCGCTGGTCAGTGAAGAGTTGGATGAGATTCTTCATGTAATCGAGTTAGTTTTGTTAGGGCTTGATCCCTAGTATCCACTATGTTCTTAGATTGATGTTTCTATGACTTTGCCATGCTTAATGCTTGTCACTTTGGGCCCGGGTGCCATGATTTCAGATCTGAACCTTTTATGTTATCACCATTATATTCATGTTCTAGATCCGATCTTGCAAGTTTTAGTCACCTACTACGTGTTATGATCCGGTAACCCCGGAGTGACAATAACCAGGACTTCTTCCGGTGATTACCGTAGTTTGAGGAGTTCATGTATTCACCGTGTGCTAATGCTTTGTTCCGGTTCTCTATTAAAAGGAGGCCTTAATATACCTTAGTTTCCAATATGGACCCCACTACCACGGGAGGGTAGGACAAAAGATGTCATGCATGTTCTTTTAATAAAGCACATATGATTATTTACGGAATACATGCCTACATTATATTGATGAACTGGAGCTAGTGCCTTATCGCCATAGGTTATAACTGTCTCATGATGAATATCATCCAACAAGTCACCGATCCAATGCCTACAAATTTATCTTATGTTGTTTCTGCTAAGTTACTAATGTTACCATCACTGTTACACTTGCTACAAAATTACTGCTATCACTGTTACTGTTACCGTTGCTGCTATCACTATTATCAAAACTATCAAAACTACCTTGCTACTGATTACTTGCTGCAGATAATTAATCTCCAGGTGTGGTTGAATTGAAAACTCAGCTGCTAATACCTTCAAATATTCTTTGGCTCCCCTTGTGTCGA
This sequence comes from Triticum urartu, assembly GCF_056163025.1. NCBI lineage: Eukaryota > Viridiplantae > Streptophyta > Magnoliopsida > Poales > Poaceae > Triticum > Triticum urartu. Next base: position 263,678,281 of record NC_141879.1, read on the forward strand.
ATCTATAAATTTGGGTTGAATACTCTACCCTCGAAAACTGTTGCGATCCCATATACTTATGGGTTATCAGACACCATATGCATGATATGGGCAATATAACCCTGCCAAATTAGAGCATGCACCTCGGGGGGGGGGGGATACGACTGGTCATCTGTCTCTGAATCCTCCTCTGAGGAGCTATCTGTAACCGGCAAGAAATCTGCATTGACAGGTAGCACTGACTGCTCAGAAGACCTTGTTTTCACTCCAGATTTTCCCATGACCGACTCAAATGGCTAATGCACAAGAAGAGTAGATGAATGTATAAACATTGTTGACAAATGGAATACATTATGAAAAAAATATGGCACGATACAATTCACATATATGATGACTGGCTAAACAAGATGACATTGCATGATTCACGTATATGATGCCTGGCTAAAGAAGATGGCATTGCATAATTCCCATATACTCCCTTCGTTCCTAAATAGTTGTCTTTTTTTAGATATTTCAAATTTACTACCACATACGGATGTATATAGACATATTTTAGAGTGTAGATTCACTCATTTTTCTTCGTATGTAGTCACTTGTTGAAATCTCTAAAAAGACAAATATTTAGGAATGGTGGGAGTATGATATAGAAACCAAACAGGTGGCATTCACACAAAGCAAATCTAAACTAAGCTGATGACATATAAGATGTATAATGTAAGCAATGCGAGGCGCCATATGCATGATATGACCAACATCAGCATGCCAGGTTAGAGCAAACACCTCAAGTGGTAAATAGGAGTGGTCAGCTCCCTCTGAATCCCATCTAAACAGTTATCTTCCTCTGGAATACAATCTGGAATGGAAGGAGGGGGGTCCACTTCACCCACCATGGAGCGGCGTCTGCATGACATTATATTGCCACGCAACGGTCTTCTCTTTTTCTCTACATGTTTAGTATGATTGTGTACAATAACTGACACGCATAATAAAAAATAGTTAGATTTTGTAAGGCCTAAGGGGTGCATGCAGAAATCAAGACTAATGGTAGCAAACGAGTGGATAGATCCAAAACTAATGATAGCAGGTAGATTATAGCTTCAGTTTAAAAGGATAGACAATGGATCATCTACTGTTTGTTGCCCACCCAACATGAACCACATAGAAGACCCTAGATGAACTAGATAGTAGACAGATACTATTCGTTGCTGCCTCGATATGTGCCCCACGAGCATTTTAAAACTCAAGTTTGAACGATAAAGTAGCAGGTAATAATAACCGATGTATAACGTAAGCAAACACAAAAGAGTGCGACATCTCTTCCGGAACTGTGTAGTCCTCAGGTTCATCTGCTCAGTCGATGATGGTAATGCAGTTGGCGTGGCTGCCGGCAACGGGGAAGATGATCTGAGGCGGCGAAAGAAAGTCTGCAGGGGGAATCTCTGCTGTAGTGAACGCTTCTGTCCATGGTGCACCTCAGGTGGGGTGGATGATGGCATGGTAGGAGTAGGACATAACACACAGAGTTTTCTTTGACGCCTATCTGAAAATGAAGTAAATCTGTAAGGGCTCCTTAGAATTGGAGGATTCTATAAATGTAGGGACAGGAAAAACACAGGAATAGGATATGAATGCATGTGCAAAACAGAGCATTTGGAAACATAGGATTTCTGTCAACCTGGGTGTTTGGTTCACATGAATTGGAAGAACACATGAATGGATAAACATGGTCAAATTAAAGTCAAACCACATGAAAATGAAAAAATAATAATCTTATTATGCCAGTAATGCAATTAGTCATGTTCTTCATGCATATTAATTTGAAAAGGACATCCAAGTTGATATTAAAATTCCTACCCTTTTTCTTTGAAAGAGACACCAAAGGAAAAAAAATCCTCCAATTTTGCTTTGCTCCACTCCTTCTAACCAAATGCACGAATAGTAGTACCATAGTAGTTCCATAGCAAAGGATCCCTGAGGGATCAACATGAATGCAGAGTAACAAAGTGATGCGACAAGTGTACAACCTCTTTGGCATAGCCTTGTCGACCTCAGCATCATTGGGTTGGATGTGGAGGATGGTGATGCTGGTGTGACTGTCGGAGGCGGGGAAGAAGATTTGAGGCCTCTGGAAACGGTGCCGAGGGTACTGCTCGGCTGTGATGGACGGTTCCATCGTTGGAGCAGCTCCGGTGAGGTGTACGGTGGCGAGGCTGAAGCAGGACAAGACAGACAATGTTAATCTAAAGTGGGACTCTAGTATCATCTGCAATAGATGATGTAAAATACATCACCAAAAAGTGCTAGATGTAAAACACATCAGCCGCACCACGACCGCTCCGACAGATCCTGTAAATACTGTTCACTCTAAACTTAACTGAAGAAACTGAACTTTACAGTCGAAACTGAATTTTACTATCGAAACTGATTGGACTAGTAGCAGAGCATTGCAATAGATGTTTAGGGTGTTTGAGCACTAGTAGCAGAGAAGCAGTAATCTAAATCAGCAGACGCTCGACCAGGGAACGCACTAGCAGAGAGCAAGTCGTGCAGCAGCACTACGAGCGAGTGCTAAAGCAGCAACTCCTGTAGCTGTCGGAGGTCGTGCAACAGCAGCAGCGCAATTGAGAGCAAGAGCACAGCAGCAGCACGAATGAGAGCAAGAGCGGAGCAGCAACGCGACCGACAGCAATACTAGAGCAGAGCAGCAGCACAAATGAAAGCAAGAGCAGTGCAGCAGCGCGACCAACAACAAGAACAGAGCCGCAACACGAGCGAGAGCCGAAGCAGGTGCAGCTAGTGCTGGTGTGGAAGTCGCCGCCGAGGAAGCAACGGCATGGGGGGGGAGACGCCATGGATGAAGTGGCCGGTGACGGCGCCGTTGATGGAGACCCGCCATGGCTGCTCGGTATCGAGCACCGACAGCCCCGTGAGATCGAATAAAAGATAAAATGCAGCGGTGAGTGCAGAACCTCCTTGGTGGCGCCGAGTTGGCCTCGGCTTCATCGGAGGAATTGGTGAGGGTGATGCGGTTCCGGTGGGGCAGGTCAAGACAACGCTGTGGGGATGGAGGTGGCGTGATAGACAAGGCGAATGTCGGGGCAGCTCCTTGGAGGCGGAGGACAGGGCGGCTGATCCGGCGAGACGACGAGATCGATGACGGATCCTCATCCGGTGCGGTGGATGAGGGATGGCGAGCTGTTGCGTTGGAGGACGTCGTCGGGGAAGAGTCTCCGGCTGGGCAGCGGTCCAGAGGCCGACGGAGGAGCGTGGGGTTTCGAGGGTTTTGACGGCCTCGGTGTATGAATGGGGGGACGAAGGGGAAGATAGGGGGAGCCATGGCTTAGGGACGTGCTTGTCCGAAATGTAGGGTAAGTTACCAGCGTACCCCACCGGTTTTGACCACGCAACGTCGAGCCGATATTTCCGGCTGAGGGGTAGAAGGGGGATTTCGTGTGTCTGGGCTGCGGGACCAATTTCGGATGAGGAGGGAGTTTTCGTGCGCGTCGAAATTTCGGGATAACAAGGTGTGGCACGGGTTGAAGAGGCGGGAGTTTCAAAGCAGATGAGACAAAAGATACTCGAGCTTGAAAATTTCGGGATAACAAGGCACGGATTCCATGTTCGGCAGAACAAACTTAACATGTACAAAAAAACAATTCATACAAGACACAAGAGAGTCATGTCCCCTTTTACTATATTGCTATAAATGCCATTGAAAAAACTACAAGAAAAATGTAAAAAAATTCGGGAGAACAAGATTACCCCGTACAGTACCAAATCGATTCGCACTTCCCTCAACAACAACAAAAAACAAATCAATTCCCACTAAAAGAAAGAGTCATGTTCCTTTTTATATGATTACAAATGCCAGGATCTTGAATTTCAATTTTTGATTCCACGTTATGTTGAATTCGAATATATCGTTAGGTGACCTTGCAGTTTATAATGGATGTAGTCCTACATTTTGATCCTCCATCATATATGAACATTTTACTCCACCCTATGAACATATATATTGTCATCTACCATATGGACTAAATTCAAATCAATTTTTCTTATTTGAATACGATTGTTGTCAAGTTATACCATCATTTAAATATTATCTTGATATCAAAAAACATGCATATAGCAGTAATCATATTTCACTATGAACTACATGTACCATACGATCTCCAATTCAAATATTTGTATCCATTTTATGTTGAATTCAAATCAGAGTACATTGGTCTAGGTAGCGAGATGTTTGGGACAATCTAAACCCTATTTTCATATGTATAATTTTTGGCTGAATTGGGACAAGTTTTGGTATAAGCTTTTTGCAAAACCGAAGATTATCTCAACAAGCCTCGTGGTTCCGAGAGGGAACATGTCACCTTTGTGTGCGAAATGATATACGCTGCCTCCCCCTGATTTTCTTTACAGAGGTAACATAGAACTATATGAGTGCCCTGTTAAATTTTGGAATTATTCCGGGTTCATTTGGCCTTTTTTATACATTAATTGAGTTGTTGGACATTTAATGTGCATAATTCAAATTTGAACTTCAAGCACATGCTCCGGTGCACCGAAGTTGGTTGAAAAATCACATGTGTGTCATTGGGTGAATTTCTAGGTCCCATGCAAGAAATGTGAATGAAATTCAACATCTGGGCGTCGTGACTCGGCCGAGAACATTGAGAAACTTGATTTTTAAATTCCCGCAAATCCAAAACTCGCCTGGAAATCATGAAACTTGGCATGGTGTCATGCCATGTCACTAACATGCCGTGGTAAAAAACTGGGCCAAATTGTAACAAGTTTTGGCATAAGCTTCTTGCAAAACCAGAGATTCTCTCAACAAGCCTCGTGGGGCCGAGAGGGAACGTGTCACCTTTGTGTGCGAAATGATATCCCCTGATTTTGTTTACAGAGGCAACATAGAACTATATGAGTGCCCTGTTAAATTTTGGAATTATTCCGGGTTCGTTTGGCCTTTTTTATACATTAATTGAGTTGCTGGACATTTAATTTGCATAATTCAAATTTGAACTGCAAGCACATGCCCCGGTGCACCAAAGTTGGTTGAAAAATCACATGTGTGTCCTTGGGTGAATTTCTAGGTCCCATGCAAGAAATGGGAATGAAATTCAAACATGTGGGCGTCGTGACTCGGCCAAGAACATCGAGAAACTTGGTTTTTAAATTCCTGTAAATCCAAAACTCACCTAGAAATCATGAAACTTGGCATGGTGTCATGTCATGGCACTAACATGCTATGGTAAAAATTGGGCCGAATTGGAACAAGTTTTGGTATAAGCTTCTTGCAAGCCGGAGCTTCTCTCAAGGCTCATGGTTCTAAGAGGGAATGTGTCACCTTTGAGTGCGAAACGATATACGCTGCCCCCCTGAGTTTCTTTACAAAGGCAACATAGAACTACATGAGTGCCTTGTTAAATTTTGGAATTATTCCGGGTTCGTTTGGCCTTTTTATACATTAATTGAGTTTCTGGTCATTTAATGTGCATAATTCAAATTTGAACTACAAGCACATGCTCCCGTGCACCAAAGTTGGTTGAAAAATCACATGTGTGTCCTTGGGTGAATTTCTAGGTCCCATGCAAGAAATGGGAATGAAATTCAAACATGTGGGCGTCGTGACTCGGCCAAGAACATCGAGAAACTTGGTTTTTAAATTCCTGTAAATCCAAAACTCACCTAGAAATCATGAAACTTGGCATGGTGTCATGTCATGGCACTAACATGCTATGGTAAAAATTGGGCCGAATTGGAACAAGTTTTGGTATAAGCTTCTTGCAAGCCGGAGCTTCTCTCAAGGCTCATGGTTCTAAGAGGGAATGTGTCACCTTTGAGTGCGAAACGATATACGCTGCCCCCCCTTGAGTTTCTTTACAAAGGCAACATAGAACTACATGAGTGCCCTGTTAAATTTTGGAATTATTCCGGGTTCGTTTGGCCTTTTTATACATTAATTGAGTTTCTGGTCATTTAATGTGCATAATTCAAAATTGAACTACAAGCACATGCTCCCGTGCACCAAAGTTGGTTGAAAAATCACATGTGTGTCCTCGGGTAAATTTCTAGGTCCCATGCAAGAAATGGAAATGAAATTCAAACATCTGGGCATCGTGTCTTGGCCGAGAACATTGAGAAACTTGGTTTTAAAATTCTTTTAAATCCAAAACATGCCTGAAAATCATGAAACTTGGCATGGTGTCATGTCATGGTACTACCATGCCATGGTAAATTTTTTTGGTCGAATAGGAACAAGTTTTGGTATAAGCTTCTTGCAAGCCAGAACTTCTCTCAAGAAGGGTCGTGGTTCAGAGAGGGAACGTGTCACCTTTTTGTGCATAATTCAAATTTGAAATACAAGCACATGCTCCAGTGCACCAAAGTTGGTTGAAAAATCACATGTGTGTCCTCGGGTAAATTTCTAGGTCCCATGCAAGAAATGGGAATGAAATTCAAACATCTGGGCGTCATGGCTCGGTCAGAAACATTGAGAAACTTGGTTTTTTAATTCCAGTAAATCCAAAACACACATCAAAATCATGAAACTTGGCTTGGTGTCATGACATGGCACCAACATGCTGTGGTAAATTGCTGTCCGATTTGCGAAGGCACACACATTAACAATCAACAAAGTCATTTTGGAACTAGTGCTGTCACGTTACAATCTGAAACTCAAGTATTATTGAAACCGTGGGCATTCTACTTACCATTTACGTGCCGCCACACGTC